>NC_069070.1:75232325-76486834 GCF_025698485.1 Gossypium arboreum | reverse complement strand
AATCCCAAACCCGAAATCAACTTCTGTTCAATCTGTTCTTCATAGTGATTTAGTGTAACGTGTCAATTTCATCTCTAATAACCAAGATCGGTAAGAACATTCCAAATCTTGATAATTAAATCTCAAATATCTATTAAATACATCTTCTCAATAATTTCAAGATCGATAAAATGATCTTTTATGAATTTTTTTATGAATTTTCTCAAAAATCTTGATAATTTCGATAAATCATGAATGCCGATATTAATTCTTGCATATTTTTCAATCAAAAGACCTATTGTAGGTGTCCCGAGCCAGACTTGGAATGAGGACCATTGTGAGAAACCTCAGAAATCAGGTGTGTGTTCTTTTACAAGAAAATTAAGGCAAAATCGAACCTAGCCCAAATCACACGACCTACCACATGGGCATGTGGGTCACCCGTGTGGATTACACGAACACGACCATGTCATCTTGGAAACCCTAGGATGTTCGACTTTCACACGGCCTAGGACCCCCACACGACCTGTCACACGGTCGTGTCTTCCCTGTAGGTTGATTTTACAATTTCCACACGACCACAATCCCTTACACAGCCGTGTACCCCTTCCACAAGGCCCAAGGCTTCCCACACGGCCGTGTGACCCCTGTAACACTGAAATTATAGTTTGACCTAAAATTTTATGATTTGATCAGATTAGTCCCTGAATAGGTTCTGAACTATTTTTAGTGAATTAAATTATGCAAATAGGTCCCTAATGATATGAGATATGTTTGAATCCATGATTGAACGATTCAATGTGATATTTATTTGTATTTACATAAATTATGAATAGTATCTGTTACCTTTGTAATGTTTGAATCCATGATTGAACGATTCAATGTGATATTTATTTGTATTTACATAAATTATGAATAGTATCTGTTACCTTTGTATCTATATACTTGCAATCGTATGAATGACATGCCCTATATTAGTATCAATACTGAATACATGAAAAGCTCGAATTGCTACTATCTGGCCATGTGTTAGATTATTTAATATGTCTTAATGCATTGCATGGGTTGGGTTGAAATGTACGGAGGAAGGTCAAAAAGTATATTTGCAAGAAAAATGACAATTCCAAAGCATAGCCACGTGGCAATTCTTAACTGCAATTCGCTGTGTACTCACAACAAAATGGCATATTTCATCTGTGGGTATTGCTTTGAATCCACAGCCAAAGGCTGATTCCAACGAAGAAGTTTATGTTGTAGAATATACTGTCAAAAAGCAGGTTTTATCTGCAAGACTTTTGCTATGAACCTACAGTCAAAGGTAGATTCCAACCGCAAGGACTTGCTATGTGTCCACAGCCAATATGGCAGTTGTTATTTGCAAACTAATAGTAGTTTAACAACGTGGCGTAAAGGTAAAGGAGTTCTGGAGAACTCCTATTATGGTGTGTAGTGTTGGGTAGGAGTTATTCTGTTTAAAACTCGAAACCGTATGGCATTCCCATTAGTGAAAAAATGACACTTTAACCTCTTGTTTTATGTTTTTTTTTTAAATTTTAAAAGAGTTTTTCATAATTTTTAGAATTTTAGTTTTTATTTTATATATATAAAATTAATTTATCTATTTCTTTTTCAAAAAGAGACGATAGTACAATTCGAAATGAAATACAAAAACTCTTATAATATTTTTATCTTCTTTAATGCTCTGAACTCGATTAACTTATACCAAAGAGAAGCTAGACTTATACTTTTGAAAGCTTTAATTTTGTAACAACTAAACCATGAAAATTTTTGATGTGGTGGGTTCATTAACTCATTTTGAATGCAAAGGTTTTTTTTTTAAATATTTTGTAAGTTAAAAATAATCACGGACAAATAACGAGAAAAATAAATAGATTTCTGATAAAATAAAAGATAAGCATGACGCATGTAAAAATATATTTATAATATTCTAAACCCATAAAATTAACACAAATATGAATTTATGAACATGATAAAATAGACACTATTATAATGACTTGTATTTTCTCATGCCATGAATCTTTGTGTTAGTTTTCTTCATATTAACTTTTTTACCAATAATCATAATGATATTCAATAAATATCATATTTGACAAAAATTTTGGCGATTTTAATTATTTTTACGTTGTATAATTATGATTAATTTAAAATGTCATATTCAAATAACTTGATATATTATAGAGTAAATGAAGTTATTAAACATCTAAATTATTTTTCAAATATAACAGGGCAGCAGCAAAGTGGGGGAAAATTAGAGTTATCCTAATAAAATCTAATTAGTGGGTTCACCTCTTTTAATTTTGTTAAAAAAATACCTACTACAAATTTTGACTTGATGCGATAAAATACGTTTTTGAATAATGCATAAACATCATTTAAATTAATCGAATCGAGTTAAATTAATAAAAAATATAATATAATTGGCTTTTGATTTATTGGATGTAGTTAGTCGACTTTGACAATACTGTGTTAAATATAATCAAGTTCTAAAATAATAGACAAATATAAAGGTACAAATTAAATTTTGGTAAATCCAATAATGAGTCAATTGAAAATTAGATTTATTTGATATATTTAGTCAATTATGACACTTTATTAGATCGATTTTCTATTTTGAATTTTCAAATTAAATAAAAAATATTAATATTTTAATTAATAAATCTTATACCTATACCCATATCAAAACTCAAATAAACAGATGCCGAATAAGCAATATACCACACAAAAACTAACCCAACAAAACTCAAATATAAATCTAACTATTCAAATAATTAAAACCAAATAACCCATTCAAAAGTTTAAATTACAAAATATAAATTAATCAATACTTTTAGAAAAATTGGTTAAAAATATCCATAATTAGTTGATATATTGATAATGAATTTTTTAACTTCCTTAATTGAATTTTTTTAAAAATAGAAAACAATTTTTAATTTCCGCTTGTGAAGGTAAAAATATTCTACTATCAATATATCAATTAAAAACCCAAAATATAATTGTTATTTATAAATATGTCATCTTACCCTTTAAAATAAAAAAAGACTCTAAATTCATTTTAGTCTCCAAATTATATCATTTTTCTTATTTCAGTACAAGTTTTATTTTTCGTCCTTATAGTTTCATTTTGTTACATGGTTCAATTCAATCCATCAATGATGTTAAAAGAAGCAAATGGAGCCTCTAGCCTATTAGCATGTACCATGTGACACACCCAACTTATAATATCAAGATTATTAAAAATAAAAATAATGAAAATTTTAAAACAAATTATTACTAGAACCGTAATTATTCTACACCAATCGGTGTTAAGATGTAGAAACTCAAATAAATTTATTTTAAAATATTAAACTAATCTAAACATAATTACAACTAAATTAATTAGTATATGGAACTAATACTAATAACCCCATTGATACTTATCCCATAGTAGAGAAGCAAAGCAACAATTGAAGTAGGCAGCTGATGAATGATCATCATAACAATATTTTTAGGTTTTAGTTAGTTTTCGAGTGAAACGTTATGCATTTAGTGTAATTTGAATATCATGCATTATATTTACTTTTGGTGCATTTTTAATAGCTTTATGTTATTTTAGTTAAGGTAATTTTATTCAAGTGTTTATGACTTGCATTTAAGTTGATTCGAATCTGAAACGCGACAGCCAACGCAATTGGAGGCAAAACGAACGAGGAAATGTAAAGGAACCATGGAGGCATGCAAAAGCGACGTGCGCACCACGATGCCTTGCTCACGTGTTGCGGAGCGCAACGTTGAACCTTGATCAAATTTCACCCACTTTTTGACCAATTTTCAATACTCCTGAGCCTAAGTTTGTGTTGAAGCTCTATATTGAGTATCAAACACCTATAAATAGCATACTTTAGAATGCTATTGAGAGAAAGATTAGAGAGACTATTCAGATACAATTTTTAGGTTTAGTTTTTATTCACTTTTCTTGTAACAGCCCATTTTCAATGGTGTTGAAAATAGTAATTTTGGGACCACAATTTCGATCAGTGAGTTAATATTTTATTATTTATCAATATTCATAGAGTTATTACAATATCATATTAAAATTTGGTTAGAAAATGTTAACATTTAGATAGTTAATTAAGTAAAAAATATTAAATCGTAAAAGTTACAAAAGTTAATCGCTATTAATCTAAAGAAGTTCAGTGATTATATAAGGATTATATGGTTTTAAATGGAAATTAGCCATCTTTTCTAGTGGGTGGACAGTTTAGTTTGGTTTGGCATGATAGTAATTTTTTGTTAATTTAATGGTTAAAATGGTAATTTGGTAAATAAGTAATAATTAAATAAAAGATGACAACATCATCTTCTTTTTTGTTTTCTTTTGTTCAAAACTGAATACACTATTGATGAATAAGAGCAGTTTCAACCAAGCTTTAAATCGCATCCATTGTATGTATTTTTAATCTGTTTTTAGTGATTTTTATATTTTTGAGATCGTTATAGCTTAATCTAGCTAACACAGAGACTTACTTGTAAAATTATTAAATGTTTTGAGTTATGTCATTGATGATTTTGAGATGTTTTTGAATTTTGATGATGGATTTATAAGCTTGATAGCTAAATAGGACTAATTGATAAAGTAGTTTTGCTTGATTTTAAAGTTTAAGGACTAAGTTGTTAAAATAGTAAAGTTGCATGAAATTCTTGTAAAAATGTGATGAATATGGAATTTATAGAGGTTATAGGAAATTCGGCTAACATGGTTTGGGATTAATTGTGTTCAATTTGAAAGTTTTGGGTTTAGGGATTAAATTGCATAAAGGGTAAAGTTTGGGGGTAATTTTGTAAAAATGTTAATAAAAGGGCTTAAATGCATAAGTTTAATTGTTAAGTTGTTTTGAATGGTTAATTGAATTAAAATCATTATTTAGATCAAGAAACGAATCAACCGGACAATAGTCGTGAAAAAGGAAAGTTAGCAGAGTAAACATCAATGTCATGTTCGCAACCTTTTTTGATTAGGTAAGTCTGTAAATTGGTTAAACTAATTAATTGTTGTTTTTTGTTATTCAATACCTATCTATTTATGTTGTGATTGAGTTCATTTGCTTAATAAATGTTAAGTGATGAAATGGATTAAGTTGAAATGTTAAATAAGTTAGGTTATTTTTGAAAATGTGAAACTACATAGATAAATTCTTGTAATGAAATCATGTGTATATATTTAAATGATATAGATATGAAACATGGATTGTATGAACCTTATGAATGTTTAGGATACAAATGACATGTCATTGGGGTTATTACCGTTTCGGGTGCTGGTATTAGATGTCCTACCGATAGCTAAGATCTTGCATTTGTTGTGGATTCTTCACAGCTCGTGTGAGCATCATCGTGTAGCTTAACAGCCCAACCTACAGCTCGTGTGAATAGGCTCATTTTACAGCTCATGTGAGTAATTACAGCTTGTGTGAGCATTGTTCCCGAGTATCCAATGCTATTTCATTTTGGTTCATCAGGTGGAAGATGCATAAATGGGAATGGCTACAAGAATTGGTTAAATGGAAACATATATATGAAAAGGGACTTTGGATATGGATATTTGAAATGAAATATGAATTGTTAATGAATAGGTGATGGTTGAATTGAGTTTTAAATGTGTTTACTTGAAATATTTTATGACATGATAAAATTATATGTCTTGATTATGTGAACTCACTAACCTTGTGAGAGTTGTGATATGTATAAGCTAATAATGAATTCATGATCTTGTTTATGAATTTACTTGCGAAATGTCAAAGTTATAACTTATACGGTAAGTTAAAGTTTAATTTAGTATGAACTTACTAAGCAATGAATTGCTTACAACCGTTGTGTTTGATTTTCCTATAAATCATTGGAAGTTTATGTCGGTTGGAAGTTGAAGTCAAAGCTCACACTATCCTTCAACAACTCGGTAGAGATTTTGATCATTTTGGTTTAGGTTATAAGTGGCATGTACTAGGAGTTCCAAAGCCTATATGTATATATTTCTATTCTGTCTTATGTTTTGGTTATGTAAATGTTGTTAAGATGTTACTTAATTAGGACTTTTGGTTTAAGTATGTTCATGTATGCATATGTGGTTTGAATCATGCCTTGTGAAATTGGTTTGGAATGTGGTAAGGTGTTTTGGTATGATTGATAGGTAAATGTTTGAAAACGATGAATGTGAAATAGTTTAATGTTGAACTATGTTGCCATTGAAAGCATATTGATTAGACACTTAGGTTGAATGTTATTTGTGTGTTTTAGTATGTCTAGAATAGGTAAAAATGAAGGTAAAGGGTATAGCTTTGGACCTAAGTAAATGTAGATGAATTGACTTATTTTAAGGTATTTTAGGTGCACACGGTCTGCCACACGACTGTGTGCCATACACAGACACCCCACATGGCCATGTGACCTATTTGATTTTGGTGCAGGTTTGTCCACACGGTCTCAAGTTGTTACACAGCCGGGCAACACAGCTGTGTGACCTTGAAATACACAACCGCAATTTGGTACATGGTCTAACCACACATCCATGTCTTTGAACTACATGGTCTGGGCTCTATCACACGGCCGTGTGACCACTGTTTTTAGTTTTTACCATATTTTTTTTGTTTTGTTTTAGATTAGTTCCTATTTGTTTCTAAAGTGATTTTAGGGTTTTGTAAGCTCGATTTAAGCCTTGTTTTCGTAGGTATGCTATAAATATTGAGTGACTATTGATGAATGATAGTTGAATTTAAATTTTTTTATCTAAAATGGTATATTATTTTATTTGTTATTTATCGTAACATTAATCTCTTTAGGATAAGTTCTTTCTTCCAATATGATCCTATTTTATCTCATGGTAACCATTACATCTTCCTTGATGAAAAGTCAACTGCTATCAAATAGTAATCAAGTCATTTATCATAAAAATGAACGATCCGTGGTCAGATTTACTTTTCATCTATCATGTAAATGTCGATGAGAGGATCTTATTTACCCATATTCCACTATTGTGAATGATGCTACATACTGTAGAAGTCGTATACCCAACGCATCAACTTTCAATTCCTTATCTATTCGAACTCAGGCTTTTACTTACATCAAAGTATACGAGTCACATATATATATAATCCATCGTCCACTCAAGATTAAGGTATGTCACAATATGAACATCACAAGTGAATAACTACATGAACGGATTTTGGATCTATTCTACTTGGCTCTAGTCTGATGTACTATTAGTCCAGTCAGTCACATCTATATCCCTATCTTCTGGGAGTCATCTGCTTCGATGTCTAAGGCAAAGCATCTCCCCAATTGGACTTAATGGAAAACATATTAGTCTTTCAATCAGTTTGTTCATTTCTAGTTAGACTAAAGTCATATTTAGGCTCGTCTACTATTATAAACTATCTTTTTATATTACGATCCGATAACGTAGTACCACTTAGTATTAGTCAAACATTAGACAACTAGTCAGCTAATATTTGCTTCCATTTTGTTTTGCATACAAAAACCATAGAACAACATACAAAGGGTATTAATGTAATTCATGAATAATTTTATTAACCAATCTATTCGAAAAAAATTACAATCTATTCGAAAAAAATTACAAGTGTACAAACCAATATACTACAGTTAGTTCACCAGATTCAACAAACATACACATGGATTGTTATATTAGCAATTAATTGATTTTTACAATTTAAAAACTCAAAAAAGCACAAAAATTATTAAATTTATTTAAAAATATAAAACTATTTTTATTATTTTTAAATTTGTAAAAAAATAATTAATCGTTAATGTGAAATACATGTGGATTTCTATCTCGCAAAATTAACAAACAACTTTTTTTATCCATTTTGGAGTGATTTGATTAACAATATAAATTCAAGAGTTAAAAAGACAAAAAATTAAAGGTAAAATTAAAATAACTTTTTTTATAAAATTTAAACGGTAAAAATGTTATTATGCCTTTTTATATATATATATATATATATATATATATATATTAGCTGGAAAACGTGAATCCATTTACTGGCCTACCTATAAAAATAATTGCCTACATCATTAGCTGGTAAAGTTAACGAACAAGTAATAAAAAATTTTAATATAAATAATTAAATCATAACTTTACTAATAGTTGGATGATATGGTATAATGTATAACATAATTAAGACTTTAATTATTCGAACGTCTCTTTTATTTCTTTCTCAGCTCTTATAGGCTATGGAGCTTCGATTGCAATAAGAGGAAGGTCCCTCTGTCCTAATTAAAATCTACTTCATCGGAAATTTATATAATATATTTTTCAAGTTTTTCATCCATAATAAAATTCAATGAATTTAGCAAGCAGAACGATAGAGGAATGACAAATGAAAACAACTTCTTAAAGCCCGAATGGTTTCCAACAAGTTAAAATTACGAAATAAATTACTTTATAAAATGTTTCAGATCCAAGAAAACCTGAGGTTTGGATTTTTTATTATGAGGCGATTAAGCAATTGCGGCAAAAGTTTAGTATAATAGACATGCCCTAGACCTCAACCAATTGAACCTTTTTTTGTATTATCCCCGATTCATCTAAAGGCTCAGCGGATCCGAATCACTCAATAAGCAGCAAAAGGTTCCTCACCTTCACTCCAGAAGGATAGGCACATTCATCACACATAAGTATGGCAAAAGAAATCCGAATATGATGGACTTCAACCTAGGGTCAGATTTTTTCTTTTAAAAAAACAAATCAGGTTTGTAACAAGGCAGGTCGAGTCAGGGTCGGGGAGGTTTAAGTTTTAAGACAAATTTGGGGTTGAGACGGATTGGTTAAGTTTCGGGTAGGGCAAAAATCTGCCCCACCCCCTTGCCATGATATTATGATACCTATTTTACAATTTCTACTTTGCATGATTGATATTCATTACGATGCGATTGAAAGATTATGATAATATATCATACTCATCAACAAAAATAAGGACAATATAATTTGGAACTTCAACATACATCCTAAGTTAAAGTTGACACAAAGCTGGGCGAGTGGCTATAAAGTTTGTCCTCCTTCCATTGCATATAATTTACGAGTAAAATAAAGAGTGTCTATATATGAACGAAAATAGAATGACAAAAATAAAGAAATAGCATAAATGATTCAGGAACATGATCTGCAACTGCTGAAAATCTCACCCCGCATTATATCAATGGCCATATGTTCATGGGTGTACCGCTCTGGGCCTAAATAAACGCCCGTCTTCTCTAAAAGTGTAAGTGCTTCTTCTTTCCCATATCTTGAGGCATAAAGCTTCAGGTATTCAAAGTCCTGTATGCAAAATAAATACACATACAAGTAAACAACAATTGGCTGCAAATTTCATAACTATACCTAAACGTTGTTCAAGTCTATGTTACTTGGACTCGGGCACGAGTGTTGGATTTGGATATGGATCCCCCAATTTTTTCATGCATTCAGGTTAACACTCATGTCCAAAATATATGCGAGACGCGGATACTTTAAGAAAATTGAATAGTTGGAGCAACATAGAATCAATTTTACTTCACACTTTTTCTAAATTCCAAAAACAATAAAAGAGCTAAAATATTGTGACACAGGGCTGACATGAAAATTAGCCTTACCTGCAAGCCGCTGAGAATGCGCTCTAGTCTAAGGGAAGCAACAGGTTGCTTTGAAGATGAGAACACCTCACCTGGGTAGTACAAAACACCATCACCTGGGGGGAGGCCTCGCCTAAATCTTATCTGCACAAAGGCATATTTTCATTCTCACAAAAATTTATAAAAGATGGTAAGAGTTCTGAAATATCATTCTGTTTATTTTCATTGTGGACTTGAGATGATAAGTGAATACCTCGGCACTGGGAACTGTTGCCTTCTCGTAGCAGTTGGCACCCCAATACAGAAAACCAGTTCCACCTTCCTTCCATACACGCCACATAACAGCACGATGCTGTGTTCCTCGCATTCCCAGATGCCAGTTTGGATGGGGATCGGATGGACCCATGCAGACATATGTCCACCATTCCTAAAATAAAAGCTCACCCCCATCAGTATAACATTTCATAGTGCTCATAACTTAGATATTGGGGATTAGAAGCTTTACTTTTTACAAATTACATAATAAGAACTCTACAACTCTGCAGTATGGAATGTTGGACACTTGCAGGACAGAAACACAACCACAGGTAAATACGTCAAGCATTTTGACAAAGAAGCCAGTAGCAAAGGAAGTAAATAGCATTTGTCTTAATCCTAAAATCTGGATCAGAGAAAATTTTTAACTAATAGATAATAATTAATTTCAAGTCATGACAAAATATGAAAACTCTTGTTTAAGTTCACTCCACTAAACAAACTGAAAGAAATACACAAAAACCACAAGTAAGCATTACCTCTCCATTTTCTGGATGCAATTCAGAAATAACATCCTTAACAAGATCCTCTCGGTTACCAAATACCCACTCACTGCATGCAAAAAAAAAAAGAGTTTTACCCATTAGTCAGGACAGGAAGAACTCTTTGAGCTAGAATAAGCAAGAGATACCTTGTACAATAGATTTGAGTATGAGGGCGTAGAAACTTTGGCACTTTTAGAAAAGCCTCAAAAGGAGTTGGTGCAAGAGGAGCATCACTTGGTCCTTCATGAAAGAAGCAAACGAGGTGAAATATCACAATAGTTAAGAGAAGAAGGCCTTGCTAATTCTATATGATAAAAATAGCCAAAACACGGCTGAAATCCATAATTTTCACCAATATATCAGGTCAACTAGAACAGCAGATCAATAAGCCTTTAAAAGTCAGCCTATGAGCAGGCACCTCTTTAACACATGCAGAAGCAACTAATTACCCAGAGAAGAGAGAAACTTTAGACTATGATATTGGGCGGTTACAACTATCGGATTCCACATTCAAACAGTTAACAAAAAATTTCTCAAGGGCAAATTATTTGATGAAGATGTAGCTGACATGTTAATAGAAAACTTAACAAAGTGGAGCATGAAATCTTACCACAATAGTAAGTGGTTAAAACACGAGCATCAGGAGCATAAGCATGAACCTCACTTGCCATGTTACAAAGAGACTCGTATTGTTCCATGTTCAGTGGCTGCAAAAAGAATTACATTCTCATCAATGTATCAAGATTGTGATACAATGCTGATAGGCAGCAATCCATTTGCTAATGACTGAGACAACAACTATATGAATACAACAATGAACATAAAAGACATCTAGCACATCACAAATAAGTATAAAGATGTAGAAATGTGGAGACCAAAAACAATCAATACAGAAAAAGCTGAGACATCATGAACCTTTCAAGGACATTAAGTCTCATTAATAGGATATGTGGCAGCTAATTTTTCAGCCAATTGAAAAACAGACTATACCTCATCCCACAGATAAAAGTAAGCTTTCTTCCAATGACTTTTTGTCCTTAATATCTCAACTTCTTTCTGCAAGTAATCCTTTGCTGCATCATTACTGTTGCACATCAACAAGTTAAGGACATTCATCAGTTGTTGTTACCAAAATACCTGAGAGAAGTGAGCATGCAACTAACTCTATACCAAGAGACCACTGGACTATGTGGAACAGCATATGCTGCTAGTCGTGGGTCTGAAAAATATTCATCTGATTTTGGATGATCCGCTGCAGTAGTAGAAGAGGTAAAATATATCAAAGAGAGAACACCAAAAGGAAATCACAGCTGTGAAAGTAGATAAATGACAATTCACTTCGTTACCTGGCCAGGGAGATGTGTAAGTTAAAACACGCATGCTATCACCCCATCTACAAAAGTATGGGCTGATTCTGTACTGAAGAAGCCACTTGAAATGCTGCTCCAGTGCATCATACCACTCACTGCTCCCATGTTCGACACCAAAGCGATCCTCAATTACAGTATCAGATATCTAATTACGTAGTTAAGCAGACAACAACTAGAGAGGAGAAAATGAAGTACCTATAACTTGTCACCAGTCATTCAAATTATAATCTGAACTTAATTATTATACCAGGGTAAAGTGAAGACTAAATAACCCTTTAGTTTGTGTTCTCAGTCATAAGGTGGCAGCCTATAAAAATTATGAATACAGAAAGAATTCAACTTAATAAAATACAGGATACACCAAAGACAGCAGGTAGTGATGGAGTTGTTGGAATAATAAAGTCCCAAACTGTCAAACTTAATTTGACTCGTACAGAAAGGTTCGATATGGCATCTTCATCCATCATATCAACTGGCCCATTATCCGAAAAGAACTCAGAAAATGATGAAGAAAGAAGAACTCTTCTTAAAGATGTAGTTGCAGATTTCACTCTTTCCACCTAAAAAGCAATTAATCATAAGAACAGATTGAAAAGAGAAATGAAATCTAAATGCAATTGGAACCCCAAAGATGAACACATTCGGATATTCACCACTTCATCCAATGGCTTTTCATCTATAGGCTCCAAAGCATCAAGACAGTTACGAAGTTCTGTGAATAGTTGATGCTTCTCAGCCTTCCCCAAGCATTGTGATGATGATCTGAATAAACGGAATGAATACTTGAGATTACATGTTATAACAAATTGTGTGATATAATACAGGCAACACTACTCAATTCATGCAAAAGCCCATACAAAATATTAAGCACACTCTTTTAACAGCTGCAATTTCATTGACTATGATGGAACAAAAACCAAGGCAAACAGTGTAAAAGAGGAAGGTTACTCTGTATCTGCATTTGTAGCATTAATGATGATCTCCCCTTCATATAAACCAGGAGGCTGTTCATTTGGCACATCTATTGAAACCCAGACAGCAGTTGTCTCCCTGCAGCAGGGGAAAAACAAACACAACCATCTTAGCACTGAGCAATAAGAAGTCACTTGGCATTTGTTCATGCCACCAAAACATGCACTATGACAATAGAGTAGTACCCAGGTTGTAGGCTTATTTGGCTAATAGGGAGGTCAAGAGGTACAAGAGCATCAGGTACACCCAATATGGGAACCACACGTCGCAATTTTAATGATTGGCCAACAATCAACCTGCCCCCAGATAAATATGGTCAGAATATCATCTAAAAATGTCACGTAAAAAGAACCCAAATTGTCCAGAAACTAACCGATCACCAGATGCCGAGCATAAATCACAGCATTGAACCTGCACAACTCCAGCCACACTAGAACCACTCCAAGAGACTTTTGGACGGATAGCTAATTGAACGCTTTCCCTCTCATTTCTAGCTGCCAGAAGGTTTATCTTCAAGATTAAAAAATCATTAGAAGTCAGAGGAATATATCCACTAAAAGAACATATGCGCCATTTCTTGTAGTAACCACACCATAAATTTGTTCTTTATAACCAACATGCAAAAAAACAGAACTAAAATGAAAATAGAGAAAAAAAAAGGGAAAGAAAAGAAAAGTAAAAAAGAAATCTGCTACGCACAAAAACCTGTTTATTTTCAGCTACACACTACAGTACCAGAAGGGAATCTATTGAAAAGTGAGAAGGAAATGCAAAATAATAATATACATATCATATGCTGAAGTTTCCTTTAGACCTCCTCCACCCTGATATGCAAAGAAGTGAGAAGGCTACCCTATAGACTATAAAGATACGAGAATGAGGACAGAATTAAAAAACATTAGTATAGAAAATGAATAAATTTATATTTATATTTGGATCAAAATGAATGTCAAAAGAAACACTTTTTTCTGTCTTTTCTATACAAACATAAGCAGGTCAATGAAAATGCACACATTAATTATCAACCATGATTTGATATATAAACATGCAAGTCTGAATCAAAACAATAGTCTAAACTAGCAACTGTGACTAATGCTTGCATGCATGGTATGAACAAACAGAGTTGTAAGCCAGCTCAAGGCATAAGAACGTAAAATAACTATCCGAATCTACCCCTTGAACCTCAATGAATGTATTCCTAAAAAGAATTTCTTATTAGATATTAAACAACAATAGAACAGTGTGGAAATTACTTACAGGCTCTAAATTTCTAGGCACTTCTTGTGGTCCAACATTTGCTGTGCTTGGGAGGCACCACACATGTACTAAATCAGCAGTTGGAACTTCTGTGGGGTCAATTGAGCCCTTGAGTGGATTTGAAACATTTAAACCACCATCATTCCATCCATATGCTGTCCCTCCCCCTGCAACACCTTCAACTGGTGGCACAGCCATATCTTGCGAATTTCCTACAAAGTTGTACAATTCCAACTAGAGAACATTAGACTGATGTAGTAACCCAGATTCTATATTTGCCATGCTGTGGAAGTCGAACCCACAAGAAAAACTTAACAAATAACAAAAGGTACTGTTCATCATGATGCTTGGTACCATACCCTAACTCAATTCATTTTAAGAAACAAGTTAGAGAGCATAATTAGCCAAATAAAGTATTTCAGATTATCCTCAGGAGTAATCGATGAGAAAATATGCTCATAAGACATCACAAGAAAGTTTTAAGTTTATTTGGTGTTGCTTTAATAGATAGTCCACCCATATTTCTAATATTTATGCCAAGAAATCACAATCAAACTCCAAGGGAACCTCACATCCCATGATTAATAAAACCTAGAGTTAGTTCCACTGAATTCAACCTTGAATTACAATTGCTGGAACCTATAAGGCTAAAACACAGCTTTTCGATTGCATAACCGCCATAGATCTCTCGTAAACAAAAAGCAATTCAAGCAGGAAAAACATACAGAATAAATAAATAAAAAGTAAAAACAATATAAAAGCAAAGAAGATTATACTGACTAAGCTTAGCAGTGTAAGCTTCCGAGTTCCTTTTTTTTTTCTCTTATTCCTTTTCTTTTTGTTATTTTCTCAGCTACCAAACAGAACACTAAAAACCGGAGACAGACAAATTGAACAGTTGAAAGATAAATTAAATGAAAAAAACCAGAAAAACTCAAGGCTGAAAAGCAATAGAAGCCTAAGGAAAACAAATATGGAGACTAACCAGGACAGTCCATTATTTTTTCAGCGCGGTTAGGCTATTGCGCTGCTTGCAATTACTCCGATCTTTGAAATCTTGTGTTTCCTTTTTACAGTTCGGTTTATATCTAGGATTTAATAGAGAACCAAAATTCGCCTGACAGAAATGATCGCTTTTTTTTTTGTTTTTCTTTTAAGAGAGCGAACCAAAAAAAAAAAAGAGTTGCTAATTATAGGGAAGCCAAAATGATTATTCCACTACCAGATTTACTTCTTACACGTACAAGGTCCGATTATTTACGCGATCTTATTTTATAAGTTTTATTTTAATTAAATTGGATTGTGGGATAAATTATGTTTAAGGTTTGATTGGCTCCACATAAATACTTCATAAATAATTGTTTAAATTATAAAATTTTATATAATCTTTTAGATAGTAGAATAGAAATTTTTTTATTAGACAAGTCTTGCGTTAATGGACTAAGGAGGAAGGAGATTTGTGAGACGGTTCACCTATAAATTGAGAGTTGTAAAGATGATTCAAATGGATTGAAAGATTTGAGAACAAATATGAGAGTTGAATGGTGGTTGTTTGACTTAATTGTGTGATTCATTAGGTTAAATTCATTAAATTCAATTAATAGAAACTACCAATTTTTAAGTTTGAAAAAGTAATTGCCTTGGGATGCATATTTGGATGAAACCGAAGCAATTATAAGTTGATATGTCGATCTATCTCTTAGCTTTGAAACGCACTTTAAATCACATTATTTTGAGTTTGAGAGCTCAAGTTATAATCGCTTTGATGAAAACTACGCAAGCAGAATTTCTAAACGGGTTATTACAAGAATTACGAGCTTTGGACTTTGGATTAGTGTTTAAATCATATTGGGCTTGCTTTGGAGTATTATCTTTTACACATGTTTTAGTAGGTAAAAAGACCTCTACAGCCCCTCTCAATTACGAAATTGAATAAATTAGTCCCTCTCAAAAAAAGTTAGAGCAATTTAATCCCTGTCAAATTCGAAAGTGAGCAACTAAGAACAAATAATCACAACAATAATGTCTTCCATCAATTGCACATAATTTGGATTGGTATATAATAACAAATTTAGCCTTCAATGGTTATATATTCAATGGTTATATATTTTGTCATTTTGGCTTAATTCTAAAAAATTAAACAAATTTTGTCTCAATATTTACACATTCACTCAAATGTTACATGATAAATTTGTTAAATTAGGACCAATGTGACAGAATGTGTAAACTTCAAGGGTTAAATATGTTATTTTACCAATCAAAATTATGTACAATTGATGGAAAACATTAACGTTGTGATTAATTGCCTTTACTTGTTCACTTTCGAAATTATAGGGATTAAATTGCTCTGATTTTTTTAAAGGGGCCAATTTGCTCAATTTTAAAATTAAAAAGGATTGGAGAGGTCTTTTTACCTAATTTAGTATATGGATTAGCAATAAACTAATTCGATTAGTAATATTTAGCCACTCCTATATTTTTTTTAGGGAAGAGAAGGACAATTTTTTGCTCTTTTTAAATTTCCATAGCTAACGTTGAACAGGATACATCGGTTAAAAAGGGGAAAGAGAAAGTCAACGACGAGTGACTCGGAAAAATACGGTTTGTATTTCTATAATCCGAATTTAATTATTAATTGTTGAATTTTGATTATATGTGTATGAAAAGATATTAAGGTAAGTATTAGTGTTTTGATATTGTATTGAATGTATGTGAATTTGTGATTTATATGATATTTGAATATTGGATAAGTGTGGTGTTGAATTGAATAAAATGGAATTGAATTGAGTATTATTTGTTATTATATTGATATTGAATTGAGATTATGATGATTTGTGACTATTGTGAAATTGATATTGAAATGTATAATTATGTCAATTGAGAAATGAATTGAATACCCTATTAACTGTATCGGGCCGAGTCGGATATAGTTGCCATGCCATAGGATTGGAAGTGTTTAGGGATACTTCGGCCTCGAGTCGATGAGGCACTATATGTGTCGTAATATTGTTTCGGATAATTTCAATGAGACACTATGTGTCGTATTATTGCTTCGGATTAAATCCGATGAGGTACTAGGTACCGATTCACTTCGGCATGGCCGATGAGGCATTAAGTACTATACTAGTATGTTTTGGTTAGATCCGCATGTAACACCCCGTACCCGAGACCGTTTTCGGAGTCGGACACGAGGGGTTCACAGACTAAATTCGCTGATTGAGCATTTACCGATTAACTTTCACAATCCATTTAAACATTCCCAGACAAGCTGACTAACTGCGTCACTGTCACCTTAAAAATCATATCTCGAGTTCCAGAACTCGAAAACCAGTTCCGTAAATTTTTCCTGAAACTAGACTCATAATTCCATCTACACACTTTTTTCTAGAATTTTTGGTTTAGCCAATTAGTACAGTTTATTAGTTAAAGTCACCCCTGTTTCAGGGTTCGACTACACTGACCTTTGCGCATTACGACTTGGGTATCTTCCTGTACAGGGCTCCAACACTTATGCCGTTTGTTTCTAAAGAAACTAGACTCACAAGGGAATCTGTACATATAGAGAATAAATTCTAATTCTTTCTGGTTAATTTATAGTGAATTTTCAAAGTCGGAACAGGGGATCCAGAAACCGTTCTGGCCCTGTTTCGCGAGAACTTGAATATCTCTAAAAATCCGATTCATATGGCCGTTTCGTTTCTTCCATATGAAAGTAGGTTCATCAAGGTTAAATTACATAATTTATTCACTATCTTATTCCATTCCTACTATTATTAGTGAATTTTCACATCCACATCACTGCTGCTGCCAGCATCTATTTTAAAGGTAAACTTTACCTATTCCATGATCCTCCATGGATCAACTAAGGTTTATCATACATATACCAAAAGTGATCATGCATAACCATTCCCATGGCTAACCGTTACCAACATTTCCATGCCTCTCGACGGGCAACTTACAAAATGATTATAATGCTATGATCAAAGTATACTTAAGCCATTTTCGCATGGCTATCCAAATTTACACAAAACCGAAAGGTACATGACCTACAACAAAAGGGTAGTCCTATACATTAACCAAAATATCCTCTCACTACTAGTCTATTCTATACATGCCATAAGATATTCCAAAACGTAGCGGTACCAAACAGTGGATGGTGATAGTGTGACTAGTTGCTGACGATCCCGAGCACAGTAGCTTCAAGAATGAGACCTATAAGACAGAGGAAACAGAATAAACGGAGTAAGCATTACAATGCTTAGTAAGTTTTAAGCAGTGTCAACAGATAACAATCAAATTATAACATAATTGTTCGTAATTTCATTTCACTCTTCCTTCGGGCATACCATCCCTTTTCCGAATATGCACATCTCACATATACAATAGGCAAATAAACTCTCACATAAAAGTGAGCTCATGTGACATAGATATATCGTATGATTTCACATAACCTCTCACACTAATCCGATGTCACATAATCATAGGAATAGTCCCATAGATTGCTCTCGTATGCATCATATATAAACTTGGAGTACATACCTGTTTAACCTTTCGCATTGAATATATTTATAAGCAATTCTTATTACGAAGTCTTACCCGGACATAATCTCTACACGTAGTCATCGGGTCTTACGCGGACATAATCTCCACACGTAGTCATCGGGTCTCACCCGGAATATATTTCCAAGTTTCATGTACATTTAATCGCATGTTACAACATTCACATTAGCCATTCGGCTTTACCCCATATACATATCACACATGTATTTCACATTAGCCATTCGGCTTTACCACATATACATATCACACATGTATTTCACATTAGCCATTCGGCTTTACCCCATATACATATCACACATGTATTTCACATTAGCCATTCGGCTTTACCACATATACATATCACACATGTATTTCACATTAGCCATTCGGCTTTACCACATATACATATCACACATATATATTTCACATTAGCCATTCGGATTTACCACATAATTACACTTTCACATTCATCACATCGGCCATTAGGCCTTATCACATATATACACTTTCACATTCATCACATCGGCCATTAGGCCTTATCACATATATACACTACAAGCTGTTTTTCCTGAGCAATTGTCACTAAATTATTTATAACCGGAGCTACAAGGCTCTGAATCACTTGCCGTTAATTTTCCCTGAATATAGACTCGTATATCTTTCATCCATAAATTTTTCAGAATTTTAGGTTTGGCCAATCAATACCAGATTTTTCCTAAAATTTCCCCTATTTCATTGTTTGACTAATCTGACCACTCTTCACTACGAATCAAATTTCTCATTGTACGGAATTCAAAATGTGTTCTATTTGATTTCATTTGAAACTAGACTCATTAAGGAGTCTAAGCATATAAATTTTACTTTGTAATCATTTTTGTACAAATTATAATGATTTTCTAAAAACAGAACAGAGGATTACAGTATCATTCTGCACTGTCTCACACAACTTCAAATATCTCATTATCGGAAATTCCTTTGCTTACACGGTTTCTTTTATAAGAAACTAGACTCATTAAGCTTTAATTTCATGTTTTATTCAGCCTCTAATTCAAGTCCATCAATTTATGGTGATTTTGTAAATTCATGTTACTGCTGCTGTCCTAAGCAGGTTTATCACAAATTTACTCTTCTGACATATCCTTTTAGCACTTCATAATATCATAACCATTTGGCAACATATCATATCAATAACTTACCTATACTTCATAATAGCCATTAGGCTATATGCATAAAAACTTACAATAAAGCTATGATTCTTTTAATATGTGCTTAACATATCATACTCAATCACAATATAGGCTTTAATACTTAAAACTTACCTCGATCGCTAATGTACGTCCATTCTGACTATTCGACCAATTTCCCCTTTTTCCACGATCCGACTTTGTTTCCTTGAGTTCTTGAGCTAATGAACCAAATTTAAACTTATCACATCACTATTGTGTAAAACCACATTCGATTATATTATAATTCGGTTAGCAAGAAATACACTTATTCCTTATAACATTTAGCTTCGAGATCACCACCTCAATCATCTCAACCACAACATTCATTTTCTTACTTCTCATCATGGCCGAATACTAACCATGCCTTAAGCTCTTTCTCTTTCCAGTTTTTAGTACTTTGTAACTCATCTAACAACCATTTCAAAGCTAAAACTCCAACATCCAAAATTTAACACATAAAATCCTCAATTAGTACATGGTTCTATTAATTGTAAGCTCTATTTCAATATTTAAGCATAAATTACAAATTTTGGACATCATTTCATAATTCCAAGCAAGTTGCCGAATGCAACCTCACTAGATTTTCATGGATTCAAATCATGGATTCAATATACCATTACCATGAAATCAACAACCAGAAATTTATAGACAATTTAGGAAAAATCACATTACAAATCTCAAGTTCAAGCAAAGACCATGGCGAAAATGCACATATAGCCACACACACAAAAAATTGAACCTTTGGTTGCCTAACTAGCTTAACATCCATCCCAAAAACATCAAATTTCCATCAAATTTTAATCAAGAAACTCACCTCATGAAGAATATCAAAGTGCCGAATGGTTTTAGACTTTTCTCCTTCTCTTCTTCAAGGTTCGCTACTAAGGAAGAAGATGAAACAACATTTGGTTTTCTCTCCTAGAACCGCCAAGAAGAAACAAGAACAAGGACTTTGTTTCTTTCACCCATTTTCTCACTTATTTCTTCATTCAATAATATTATAAAATTATAAAACCATTTAGTTGCCTTAAAACTAGTAAATAATACATATATATTGTCATAAACATCAACATGGCCGGCCACTATCATGAAAAATGGGGACTTTGGCATGCAAGTCCCCATATTTAATCCATGCAACAATTTGGCCATTTTAAAAATTAACCAACACATTTTCAATGTTTCTCACATAAGCCCTTTTTGATTAAATTCGCATTCAATTGACAAAATCAAAGCATCAAAATTTCACACACAATTTGTAACATAATATAGACATGAAATTTAACAATCAATTTCTTGTGTGACTCGGTTTTAGGGTCTCGAAACCACTTCCCGACTAGAGTCAAATTAGGGATGTCACACCGCGTTTCTGTTCGAGTCTGAGTCATGTTAATAGGGGTGTACAACTGTATTGAACAATTGATTGTTATTGAATGGTATTGAATATGGATTGGAATGAACAATGAAATGAAATATGCAATTGAAATGCATGAAATTGCATGAATCATAGATTCATGAAAAGGATACTGATATTTAAATTGAATTGAGTATCTTAGTATGAAAAGTTATTGAATAGCAATTATGAGATTGATATAGAAGAGATGATAAAGAAAGTGTTATGAATGATATGTATAAGAAATTGATTAATTGTTTGAATGATTATGTTTGTGTGAATATATATATAAACAATATAAATATTTGTTTAATACGTATTCGAATTATAGAAATACCACTGAGTTTATACTCAGCGTACAGCTTGTTTCCGTGTGCAGATTAGGTAAAGTCAGATCGTTGAATCAGCATTCAGAGCTGATCCCGAACTCAAAGTGGTGATGTACATTTCTTTTTGGTAAATGGCATGTACCTAGGATGTTATACTTGTCATTTTGGATAATGTTTGTAAATGAAGTATAAGTTAATATTGGTACTTATATAAATATGTTTAAATGGTATATTTTTGTTGAAATTAGTATAATCTTATATTTGGTTCAAATGATGGTTTTTGAATTAATTTAGATATTATGGTTAAAGTATATATATAAATAAATAGGTTAGGTCATTAGATTGATTAATTTATGAAATGTATGTTATTTAATTGCGTAATGTTTATATTTGAACTGAAATGACTGGTAATACTCTGTAACCCTGTTCCAGCGACGGATAAAGGTTTGGGGGTTTTACATTGTTTCAGAGTCGCTGCTGATATGCACGATTCGTAGTGTTTACTGAGAGTTTAGGATTAGCCTAAATCCCTATCCTAAGTTCTGAAGATAAGTCTTTCCTATACTTTTTTCCTTGTTTGCAAAATCATGCCTAAGTAGGATGAGTTGTAATATATGATATAATACAACAAGTAATAAGTGAAAATATATTAATGTGATATGTGAACTATTGATTTTTAACATACACCTATGAGAACTAATATATGATAGCTCAATAAGCACTATTGTGACACTTGTAAGTGCAATTAAATGTGTATATGATAAACATGTATTGTGTATGAGGTTGTAATGTGAAACTGATGAATATGAACAGATGTTATGTGTATTAAAACAATAAATTAATATGTGTAAATATGGATATTTGGCCTTTTTATCTCTTGAAACCATTGGATATAGTTGGCATGTCATAGGATTGTGAGTATTCACCTTTGTGTTTTGTGATAGGGCAATTGAGCCCTTGGGACAGGATAGAGAGATAAGGGAATGTTAAGCTACGTTCCATTCAACGGGACATGTTTGGTGTGTTGGAGAGTGTTTAGCTTAATACTACACTTGTTGGAACATGTTAAACTCTTTGAGTCATTGGTGTGATAGAGATCCATTTATCCAATATGTGGTGATTAAGTCCACCTATATGTTTCATAATCTCAAGATGCCAATTTATTATTATTTGAAATATATGAGCTGTAACAGCCCGTTTTTGGGTCAAATTAAAATAGTGGTTTTGGGACCACAAATTCGAAGTTAAAATATTTATTTTTTAAAGCATGATAGATTAATTATATGAAAGTTTCGTGAAGAAATTTTATCGTTTGATTGGTCAATTTGCTAAAAAGGACTAAATCGCATAAAGTGCAAAAGTAGTGTTCTATCAGCTAAAGTTATTAAATAGCTATAGAACTTTAAAGTTAAGGTCCTTATGTGGTTATTAACCCATTTATAAGATAGTGGAAGTTAGTGCCATGGCATTTGGAGTTGTTATTAAAGTTTATTAAAGTAAAGTTAAAAATGTAATTATTAATAAAGGTTAATTATAATAAAACAAACAAATTTTAATTGCTTCCATCTTCTTCAATTGCCAAAATTTGAAGTTGGGAGAAACCATTTTAGGTTTTGAGGCATTCGGCACTTGTAAACCAAATTGTAAGTTCGTTTTTGCTCGATTTTTAATGATTTCTATGTTTTTGTGATCGTTGCAGCTTAATCTAGCTAGCCCGTTTTTTCGATTTCAAAACTGTTAAAGTATTTGAATGTTGCCATTGTTGAATGCATGAGTATTTTGTTAGTTTATGATGGAAAATAAATCATTGTTGTTAGATGTACAAGTTTTGTAAAGGGAATTTTGGTAAAAATGTCAATTTTAGACTAAATTGTGAAATATGAAAATTTAGTGGTTGAATTTTAAAATAAATGAAAAAATGGGCTGATATGAGAATACGTAATATCGGCCAGCATGAATTTGTATTAAATTGAATGAATTGTGATTTTATGTGATAAATACTAAATTGCAAAAATGTGAAATAATAGGGGCAAAAATGTAATTTTTTCAAAATGTGTAAATTGTGCTAAATTGAATGAAATTATGATTAAATAAGTAAATTTTGACATTATATAGATTGAGATAAACGAGATTTGGATCTGGAACATAGGAAAGCAAAGTATCGGATTAGTCGAACTAATTCGTCATTACATCAAACGAGGTAAGTTCATATGTAATAAACATTGTTTTAATTATGATTTAAATGTTTTGATATTGCATAAATTGTATATACGAGACTACAGTCATGTTCGACGACAAATCAGCTATATGTGGCACTTAGTGTGCGATTCGACATAACTTCAACTATATATGGCACTTAGTGTGCGAGATCAAGATAGATTCGACTATATATGGCACTTAGTGTGCGAGATCGAGATAGCTTCGATTATATATGGCACTTAGTGTGCAATTTAAGATAGCTTCGGCTATGTACAACACTTAGTGTGCGAGATATTGAGTATTCAATGAGAAATGTTGACGAAACGTGGTTACAAGTGATGGCAGGAATCAGTCAAGGTACTCTTGACTGAAATAGACAAGTAAGTATTAAAAGTAAATTATGATGAGTAAGTGGAAAATTATGAGAATTCATATGGTTCAATTGAATATATATATATATATAAATGTGATGGCTATTGAATTGAATATAGTTTATTTCTATTTGCTTATGCTTTTGTGAATGTGATTGAATTGATAAGAAGTATTCAAATCATTATAAGCATTGAAATGAATAACCTGTGAAATTCTTGGTTAACTATGTGAATGGATACATGACATAAAGGTTGAATTATACAAGTTATATTATAGTATTTATAACGACTTAAAATGTGTTTATTTGATGAGATGAGTTATTATCATACGAGCTTACTAAGCTTTATAGCTTACTTTGTTATCTTTTTTATGTTTATAGTGATTCGGAGACTCGCTCGAGTTGGAAGTCATCGGAGATCATATCACACTATCCAGCTATGGTTTGGTACTTATAATCTTTGTGATATTGGTTATATGGCATGTATAGGTTTTGTGGTTATTTGTTAAGTATAAGTAATTTTGATGATTGATGCACATGTGATTGATATGTATTTAGCCATGAGATTTGGCCTGATAATGATGTAAGGTTTAATGAGTATAGGTTATGGTTACTTTGGTTTGGTTGTTAGAAGTGTTTTTGGCTATTTGAAATGGCATGATTAAGTTATGTGGTTTAAAGTATATATATTTCCATGTGATATGGGTTATTTTGGCAAGCTTAATGATGGTTTAAGATATTCAAATGGTCATTTGGTATGTGTTGTGTAATAGCTTGAGATGTGCTTGGTTTTGGTTTGGTATTTGAATGCCAAATTGGTTAATAAAGTATGTTGATTTAGTATATGATATATATATATATATATATATATATATATATATGTGTGAATTTTGGCTTATAAATATTGTTGTTTGGTATGTGATTTAGTTAAATAAATGATTGTGATATAAGATTTGAACAAATTGGTATTGAAATGGTTTATAATGTGATGATTTGAGATTGATTTGGCTGTTTAATAGTGTGTGGAAATGGTATCATTTGCACTTGTATAGGTGTGTTTCCTTTGGGTGAGAAAGGTGGCTTGTAACTAGCCTATTTTCATCCACACGGGCGTGTGACTCAACCGTGTGTGACACACGGTCATAGTATACGGTCGTCTGTCCCCTGGTATTACATTTGGAAGCAAGCCAGTATGCTCCACACGGCCTCATACACATTCGTATGAATGGCCGTGTGGCATAAGTCAGTATACCCTACAGGTTTGGCATGGCCTAGCACACGGCCTGGCACACGGGCGTGTGTGGCCATTTCGAAGGGCACATGAGCGTGTGGTTGGCTGTGTGACCCAAGTCAGCATGTACCCCCTGTTTTCACACGGACGGTGACACGAGTGTGTCTAGTGGCCGTGTGAGACACACGGCCTGCCCACACAGGCGTGTGTCCCCTTTTTGAAGCAAAATTTTCTAAGTTTCCCAAACTTGTTCTGAATTATCAGTTTAGTCTCGAACCATTTCTAAAGCATGTTTAAGGCCTCGTAGGCTATTATAAGGGACCAATTGATTGAGATTGAATGAGAATTATATGAATTGATCGAATGTATGAGAAAAGTATGGTTATATGTGTTATAAGTCTGGTAATGCTCCGTAACCCTATTCCGGTGTTGAATACGGGTGAGGGGTTGTAACACCCCCACGCCCGAAACCGTCGCCGGAGTCGAGCTTGAGGAGTTACCGAACATAATTTATCAAATTAAGAACTTCAAATCTTTTGTTTCTACATTCACAGCTTTCTAGCTACTCTCGTCACAGTTACAAGAAAAACCATATCTCGAGTTATGAAACTCGAAATCAAGATCCATAAATTTTCCCTAAATCTAGACTCATATATCTATTTACTAATTTTATTCTAGAATTTTTGGTTGGGCCAATTAGTACAGTTTATTAGTTAAAGTCTCTCCTGTTTCAGGGTTCTACTGCTCTGACATCTGTGTATTACGAATTAGATATCTCTCTATAAAGAATTTCAATGACTACGAGGTTTATTTCTCTTAAAACTAGACTCGATAAGAAATCTGTAAATATAAAGAATGACTTCTAATTATTTTTTTAAAATTTATTATGAATTTTTAAAGTCAGAACAGAGGATCCAGAAATCACTCTGGCCCTGTTTCACAAGGTTTCAAACATCTCATAAAGTATAATTTATATGCCTCTTTTTTTTTATCCATATGAAAATAGACTCATTAAGCTTCAATTTCATAACTTGCTCATCATTTAATTCCATTTATACTATTTTTAGTGATTTTTCAAATTCATGTCATTGCTGCAGCAATATTCTATTTTAAGGCAAATTTCATCTTTTCATGAGTTGTTATGAACTAGATAACCTATTAAACTTCCATGATATCAAACATGATCTAAATTTAACCATCACCATGACTTATCAATATCAAACATTTTCTCAACCAATCATGGCCATATCATAAAATTATTTACACAAAAGAAATATATTGCTATACATGCCATACTTAAGTTTTACAAGCCATTTACCCAGATAAAAGTCCTTTGGATAGTGTGATCGAACCTTCGACCCGTCCGATTCCCGAGCTGGCTTGTTCAAAACTACAAGAATAAAGAGGAGGGAGTAAGCATAAATGCTTAGTAAGTTCATATGTAAATAACAAGTAACATAACAATACAAATATACCAAATAACTTTAGCATGGTATCACCAAAACATATATCATATTTCTAAACATCATTCATCATCTTACTACCTTATCGTTGTTGTATCTATTATCAACCCGAGGGTTAAGAACATACCTGTCCAAAGTGTCCATTTCACAACACTTACCAAAACGTCGCTTGCATCTTAAGTGTTCTTTCATTTCACTAGAAATTTCACCCGTTGAACACATCGAATACAACTCGGATACACGGATAATTTGCACATAAGTGCCTCATATGTAATCAAGAAATCATGTAACCCGCCCTAAGTGAACTCGGACTCAACTCAACGAGCTCAGGCGTTCAGATCCATAAGTGAACTCGGACTCAACTCAACGAGTTCAATGCCTAGTTACATTTCGCGAACTCGGACTCAACTCAACGAGTTCGGATGCTCAACCATCCTAGTGACATGTCACTTGTATCCTAATCTATTCCTAAGGTTCAAACGGGCTTTTTTCCTCGATCTCACATTGCCCTCTTCCATGGAATATCGGAACCGATACTCGGTAGCAATTCATATTTATCAAGTAGTAAACATAATTTGCATATTACTCAACATTAACCACAAAGCATAATATTTCACGATAAAAAAATCAGCGTATCATATAATTAACATCAATAACTTAAAAATAACAATTATGCTACATTATTTGCACATGAACTTACCTCAGATGCGAAAATGGCTACTTTTACCATTTCGTCCACAACTTGGTATTTTTCCATTTTAGCCCAATTTCAGTTTTCCTTGCTCTATCATTTAAAATATAGTCTAATTAGGACTCACATTATTCAAATTGACCCAAAATCATATTTTGGAAAAATTACGCTTTGCCCCTAAACTTTTGCATATTTACACTTTTTCCCCAAAGCTCGTAAATTAAACTTCAGCCCATTTTCTTATGTTTTATGACATGCTGATCATTTTTCCCTTCTATGGAAACATCAAATTCTCACTCTAACATGTACTTATGACTATTAGGTATTTTTACCGATTAAGTCTTTTTGCTAGTTTTCGCTTAAAACCGAGTAGTACAAGTTGTCTAACAAAATTTAAAACCTCATATTCTATCATAAAACACCAAAATACACAAATTTCACCTATGGGTATTTTTCCAAATATAAACCCTAGGTTAAATTATTGCTAGCATAAGCTTAATCGAGCTACCAGACTCCAAAACGTAAAAATCATTAAAACGAGGCTAGAACGGACTTACAATCGAGCTTGGAAGCTTGAAAACCCTAGCCATGGTTTCTCCTTGCTATATTCGGCCATGGGGTTGAAGATGAGCAAAATTGGCTTTAATTTTGTATTTTAATTCATTTTACCCTAAATGACCAAAATGCCCTTACTACTAAACTTTCAAAAATTCCATCCATGTCCAATTTTGTCCATAGACTTAGAAATTGGTAAAATGCTATTTAAGACCTCCTAATTAATATTTCAAAACAATTTCATACTAGAAACTTCTAGAATGCAAGTTTTACAAATTATTCGATTTAGTCCCTAATTTCAATTAAAGCACTTTATGCATAAAATTTCTTCACGAAATTTTCACACAATCATGCAATCATATCATAGACCTTAAAATAATCATAAAATAAATATTTCTATCTCGGATTTTGTGGTCACGAAACCGCTATTCCGACTAGGCCCAAAATCAGGATATTACAACTCTCCTCCCCTTTAGGGATTTTCGTCCCCGAAAATCTTACCAGAAAAGTGGTCTTCACTTAGATTCCTCAATTTCATATTCGGTGCTGAAGAACTTTCACTCAAAGGTGCCTCCAATATATCTCATTAATTTCTCATATATTCGAAAGTTTACGAACTCATCTCTTAATTGTTCTTAAATTTTCAACCCTTCTCCGTTTCCCTTGTCATCTTGACATAAAACCAGATCTCAATTTGGTTAGTGGAGACTAGAATTCCAAGAAATTAAACAATCAAAAAGACCTGAAATTCCATGAATCTGATGAGTAGGAATTCATTCAATACCGATATGATTTATAGATCTCGCCAAACATTTAACAATAGGATACATCACATTTTCCTCTTTCCGCCATGGAAATAATTCTGATATGGCCTCAAGAATAATCCTTCTCATTTCCATCCCAATATCAACACTGGCAAGGATAATTTTGATAGATCCCAATGTTCGGCTTTAACCCCTTTAACAACTCTGATTTTATGTAACATCGAATGCTCTAAACTATCACATTTCCTCACTGTCTTGAAACACATCACAATTCATACAATAGTACATTACTGAAAGTCAGGAAGTCGTTACTCAATGTAGACTAGTCTAGTTCAGACGCTTCGGTTACCAATATTCTCATCTATCCAAACTTTGTCAACATGTAATAAACTTTTCAGCTTTCACAAGATGAAAACCTTATCATTCGTAGTGATTTTAACTAATATCCAACTCTTTCCAATAAATATACACTTCTCGTTTAGACTATTTACTCTTTTATCCGTACAAAATGAAATTCTATTATCAGACTTGGGAAAAATAATCTTGAAATAATTGTCACATGAAATCTTTCAAATAGATAATTCACCATACCGACTGAAACTCGCGCTTTTATCACTTATTGATGTCAAATCCTTACACAGAAATTAGAAAAAAAATCCCAATACTAAAATCACCACATTACCAAGATCAAATTAGAAGTATAGTCATATTTGACATGATTAGCACAAGCTGAAGAACGTACTTCGAACACGAGTCATAATTGACAAATTATGGAACAAAGATAACAAGGAAACCGAATAAAGAAATCCAAGATACGATACTATGCTGGAGAATCGAAAACCAAACTCATAGAGAAAATACAGAATACCCCGATAATTCTTCAAAGAAAGAAAGTCCAAAAGAAAACATCATTTAATCCCACTGGAATCAAATACAACAAGAACAATATATCTTCCCATACATATATATCAGATGAAGCATCAAGTAGAAGAAATAGAATCATAATATCATATGTATTCTCACATCAATTCTTATTAGACGAAATGGAATAGAATACCCGATGAAATAGAGCAATACAAATTATAAACCAGTCAGACTACCAATGCTTTTATCCAACACCAGGATTAAAAGACATTCCCATATAACAAGAATTTCTTCAGAAGATCAATAGCCATAGAAATATTTCGAGAACGGGTAAACACATAGAACATCTCAAAAGAGATCGCTAAATCATCCAGTCATCACCGTCACACTCAGATAGTTCACATTTCAATTATCATTTCCCCAACTAGTTCGCCATCACAAATTTCATATTAAACCATTCACTAAAGAAGGCCGATTCAATAAATTTCGATTTACACTTTTCTCAACCTTGCACTGAGTAATTCGGTTTACCAAGGAGAATTCCTTTTCTAATCGGGACAAGGCATAACTCCAATAATCTTTACGTCAATCCGATACTTTATTGGCTCTGACTTTACTTATCAGCTCATTTTCAATCTCTGATCATACTTATAATTATTCTATCACTGAACTCTTTGGGTTCTCAACCGGAAACTTATTCAATACAAATCTCATGAAATTCCATTATAAGTACCATTTCGGTAAGGGGGGAGGGGTTGTAGGACCTCTGACTCGACTTTCTTATACATACACATATGACAAAACTCCCATCATCATAGCAACATCATCAAAATCATGTCATTCATTCAGGCAATGCAACATTCATGTTGGCTTACACAAATTTTCCTATTGTCCATTTAGACAATATACTTATGCATACATTCTATGTTTTCTAGATAGCTTTACTTATCCATTCATTTAATTAAATTAAGTCATGCTCATGACATCATATAAGACCAAACAAACATAGATATTTGCATCACAATCACAACTTTCATTTCGTGCATCATCATGTACATATCATTACAATCATATAATTCAATCCAACAATTTAACATAAATAAGTTCATTTCATTATAATCCTTTATCTCATAAAAATTATATATCATTAGCATTCATCAACATTCGACGTCCAAATCAAGACAAGGACATTTTCATTCGTATCATAATATTATGACTTTTATTCATACCTCTACTACTTTCTATTTATTCCGTTCATCTTATCAAGTAAGCCATATACACTACATCATATGAGCATGAAGCAAATATGGATATTTATCACATATGTATCATAAACTTTTATTCATACTTTTCTGAACCGAGACTTATCATAATCATAATTTTACTCAAATACCTTCACATAACATTGAACATGGTCGGCGCAGCTCGGTTGGAGAGTACTCTGTCTAAATAAGACGGTACTCATACGCGTCGGAAGACATCACACTATCACAGATCAGCGGCATGTATAGCTAAACTTTTACACATGCTAGGTTAGTCTGAGAACCGACTAAACCTGCTCTAATACCACCAAATGTAACGCCCCCACGCCCGAAACCGTCGCCGGAGTCGAGCTTGAGGAGTTACTGAACATAATTTATCAAATTAAGAACTTCAAATCTTTTGTTCTACATTCACAGCTTTCTAGCTACTCGCGTCACAGTTACAAGAAAAATGATATCTCGAGTTATAAAACTCGAAATCAAGATCCGTAAATTTTCCCTAAATCTAGACTCATATATCTATTTACTAATTTTTTTCTAGAATTTTTTGTTGGGCCAATTAGTACAGTTTATTAGTTAAAGTCTCCCCTCTTTCAGGGTTTGACTGCTCTGACATCTGTGTATTACGAATCAGATATCTATCTATAAAGAATTTCAATGACTACGAGGTTTGTTTATCTTAAAACTAGACTCCATAAGGAATCTTTAAATATAAAGAATGACTTCTAATTATTTTTTTACAATTTATTATGAATTTTTAAAGTCAGAACAGAGGATCCAGAAATCACTCTGGCCCTGTTTCACAAGGTTTCAAATATCTCATAAAGTATAATTTATATGCCTCTTTTTTTTTATCCATATGAAAATAGACTCATTAAGATTCAATTTCATAACTTGCTCATCATTTAATTCCATTTATAATATTTTTAGTGATTTTTCAAATTCATGTCATTGCTGCAGCAATATTCTATTTTAAGGCAAATTTCATCTTTTCATGAGTTGTTATGAACTAGATAACCTATTAAACTTCCATGATATCAAACATGATCTAAATTTAACCATCACCATGACTTATCAATATCAAACATTTTCTCAACCAATCATGGCCATATCATAAAATTATTTACACAAAAGAAATATATTGCTATAAATGCCATACTTAAGTTTTACAAGCCATTTACCCAGATGAAAGTCCTTTGGATAGTGTGATCGAACCTTCGACCGTCCCGATTCCCGAGCTGGCTTGTTCAAAACTACAGTAAATAAAGAGGAGGAGTAAGCATAAATGCTTAGTAAGTTCATATGTAAATAACAAGTAACATAACAATACAAATATACCAAACAACTTTAGCATGGTATCACCAAAACATATATCATATTTCTAAACATCATTCATCATCTTACTACCTTATCGTTGTTGTATCTATTATCAACCCGAGGGTTAAGAACATACCTGTCCAAAGTGTCCATTTCACAACACTTACCAAAACGTCGCTTGCATCTTAAGTGTTCTTTCATTTCACTAGAAATTTCACCCGTTGAACACATCGAATACAACTCGGACACGGATAATTTGCACATAAGTGCCTCATATGTAATCAAGAAATCATGTAACCCGCCCCTAAGTGAACTCGGACTCAACTCAACGAGCTCGGGCGTTCGCATCCATAAGTGAACTTGGACTCAACTCAACGAGTTCGGATGCCTAGTTACATTTCACGAACTCGGACTCAACTCAACGAGTTCGGACATTCGCATCCATAAGTGAACTCGGACTCAACTCAACGAGTTCGGATGCTCAACCATCCTAGTGACATGTCACTTGTATCCTAATCTATTCCTAAGGTTCAAACGGGCTTTTTTCCTCGATCTCACATTGCCGTCTTCCATGGAATATCGGAATCGATACTCGGTAGCAATTCATATTTATCAAGTAGTAAACATAATTTGCATATTACTCAACATTAACCACAAAGCATAATATTTCACGATAAAAAATCAGCATATCATATAATTAACATCAATAACTTAAAATAACAATTATGCTACATTATTTACACATGAACTTACCTCGTATGCTAAAATGGCTACTTTTACCATTTCGTCCACAACTTGGTATTTTTCCATTTTAGCCCGAATTTCAGTTTTCCTTGCTCTATCATTTAAAATATAGTCTAATTAGGACTCACATTATTCGAATTGACCCAAAATCATATTTTGGAAAAATTACAATTTTGCCCCTAAACTTTTGCATATTTACACTTTTTCCCCAAAGCTCGTAAATTAAACTTCAGCCCATTTTCTTATGTTTTATAACATGCTGATCATTTTTCCCTTCTATGGCAACATCAAATTCTCACTCTAACATGTACTTATGACTATTAGGTATTTTTACCGATTAAGTCCTTTTGCTAGTTTTCGCTTAAAACCGAGTAGTACAAGTTGTCTAACAAAATTTAATACCTCATATTCTATCATAAAACACCAAAATACACAAATTTCACCTATGGGTATTTTTCCAAATATAAACCCTAGGTTAAATTATTGCTAGCATAAGCTTAATCGAGCTACCAGGACTCCAAAAACGTAAAAATCATTAAAAACGAGGCTAGAACGGACTTACAATCGAGCTTGGAAGCTTGAAAAACCCTAGCCATGGTTTCTCCTTGCTATATTCAGCCATGGGGTTGAAGATGAGCAAAATTGGCTTTTAATTTTGTATTTTAATTCATTTTACCCTAAATGACCAAAATGCCCTTACTACTAAACTTTCAAAAAATTCCATCCATGTCCAATTTTTGTCCATAGACTTAGAAATTGGTAAAAATGCTATTTAAGACCTCCTAATTAATATTTCAAAACAATTTCATACTAGAAACTTCTAGAATGCAAGTTTTACAAATTATTCGATTTAGTCCCTAATTTCAATTAAAGCACTTTATGCATAAAATTTCTTCACGAAATTTTCACACAATCATGCAATCATATCATAGACCTTAAAATAATCATAAAATAATTATTTCTATCTCGGATTTTGTGGTCACGAAACAACTATTCCGACTAGGCCCAAAATCAGGATATTACAGGGGTGTTACATGAGCTATGATGTGTGTGATTATATGTAAACGTATATTCAAACCTCGTGAGATAATGAAGCATGGAAACGATTCTTTGACTTGATGAAAATGAGTTTGCGAATGTGCTTTAAAGTTTGGTTTAATTGCAAGCGTACAGGTCAGTAGAAATATTTATAGTGTTACAATAAAACCCCGAAGTATTCCAAGGATCAAACCCAAAAGAAGAGGTGATTAAGCAATAACTAGCATACACAATATTCTAAATGGCTACTAATATGATTTCATAGTACGACTATAACACCCCTATACCATGTTCGACCCAAGGAACTTGATATAGGAATATTACATTTGATGCCAAAGTGATTTTGGCTAATCATTAAATACATTTGAACACAAAAACAAATAATAAATTTAAATAATTTATATTTTAGTTTTTACTACTGCTTGGAACATACTTGATCTTCCCAAGTACATGCCATTCTATTCAAAATTTTAAAACAAACCCTCTTGATACTTAGAGATGAGATGAGATGAATACTCGCAATCTCAAATACAACTCTTCAAAATTACTGTACCTAATCTGTGTACGGAAACAAACATTGCGTTGAGTATACATTCAGTGGTATTACTATAATTCAAATGCTTAAGGTAAAAACAATAAATATGCACATTTAATCTTACCACCATTTACTTTCAATGAATCATTTATGCATTTAAACTTTAAATTTTCTTAATAATATCTATCTTAACTAGATTTTCTTCATTTTAATTTACATATCCCTTACTATATCAATATTCATTTCATATATTTAATCAATAACCATTTCATAAACCATTATTTCATACATTTCATTTCCATATCCCAATTCAATATCTTATTCCATTTCATATCTAAAATCTTACAAAATTGGCCTTTCAATAATCATTTCATACGTTGTTCTATCCTTTCTTATTAATAGCTATTTCCAAATAGCACTTCTTTACTTAGATTTAAACATCATCTCACCAAACAAAAATCATATTATTTTTTTAATATTTCATTTTAATATTTTATTTCAATTCTTATTCAAAATCACTCAATATCTTTTCTATTACCAATTCATTTATTTACCCTTATTAACACGATTCGGACTGTAGCGGATACACGGATCCAACCAAAACACACCAGTTTGGCACCCAGTGCCTCATTAGATAATTCATAATTCGAAGTAATAATTTGACACCCAGTGTCTCATCGGCCAAGCTGAAGTAAGTTGGTACCCAGTACCTCATCGAATCTATTCAAAGTAACAGTATGACACCCAGTGTCTCATCGACTCAAGGTTGAAGTATCCCTGAATACTTCCAATCCTATGGTATGCCAACTATATCCGACTCAACCCGACTAGTTAATAAGGACTTCAAAACACATTTCAATTTCACTCAATATTTATATCAATTTCACTTCAATCACAATTTGTCATACTTTCAATTCAAATCACTTTCCACTTTCCAATCAATATACATTTCAAATACTCACATATATTCATAAATCAATTCAATTTTATTCAATTCAATATCAATACTCACCTCATTTTTACTTACCATGCATTTTAATTAAAATATAACAATTAATAATAAATAGATTTGAATTATAGTAATACAAACCTTATATCCTCGTGTTATTCCTAGTCAACTTTCACTTTCCCCTTCTTAGCCGATGTTTCCGGCACGATGTTAGCTACGAAAATTTAAAAAAATTTAAAATTATCAAAACAACACCAATTCACATCAAATACTTTGATTTTCTATTTAACTTTTTCCTAAATTCCAATTTAATCTCTAACTAAAATTTTCTCCATTTTCATCTCCATTCACTCTTTATTTTCACTCAATTTCTACTTATAACTAAACTTAACTCTCTAATTTTCTCCATAAAACCCTAATTTTGAAATTCTCTCAATTTAGTCCCTATTACACAAAACTTATAACTTATTTTACAATTTAATCTTTTAACCAATTCTAACTTGAAATTCTGTCAATTTAACCCCTAATTTATCAAGTTGTTCAACATGAACTATGTCTAAAAATACAATAACTTTTAAAATTTTAATATAAAACAAGTAGTATTTTTTTTTCTAGGTTTCTAAAAACTCAAAAATCATAATAAAATGGGCTAAATTGACTTACCAAATTAGCTTGGAACCTTTAAAACCTTATTTTTCCCTTTTTTTTTTCTTTCTTTCTCCCTACTCTATTTCGTCCCTTGCCATTCTGTTTCTTTTCATTCTTTTGTTTTGTTTTATTTAGTTTAGTTATAATATAATATAATATAATATAATATAATATAATATAATATAATAATATTCTTATTTATTAAGTAAATATATATTTTAATTATAAAAATCTTTGATATTTTCCACATTAAACCACCTCAACTATAGAAAATGATTTAATTGCCTCTTTAGTACCTTTATTTTTTCTTTAATCTATAATTAAACTTTCACTCTTATTGCAATTTAGTCCTTTTTTTCCTAATTACTCCTAATTTAAACTAATTCTCCTAACCAAAACTTAATCAACTACACAACTAACTTCGTAAATACTTTTAATAAATATTTATTAATTCGTTTTATGAAAATAGAGACCCGACAACACACTTTTCTGATACCCGTAAATTTTGGGTCATTACAACGATAGTCCATAAAAGATGATTTTGTAAGAAAATTAAATATTCTACCTTAAGGACTAAATTGCAAGAAATGTAAACTAGAGGGACTATCTAGCAAATGACTAATGGGGGTTGGTTGGCTTCGATGTGGTTCACCAAATCTTGGACTAGGGACATAAATCACGTAAATTACCACGTGGCTCCATTTTATCTTTCGATCTCAATTTTACCGACTTAGACGAATTAGGTCTGATTTATCTTCCGATCTCGCCGATTAATCTGAGACTAACGAACAGGTGCACAACAAGATTAACTTCCAGTCTCACTTTATCTTGATATTCCCTTACGGGCGTCACTACCTAAGTTCTTAGTTTTATTCAAAGTAGTTCAATTTGTTACGATTTAGTCCATTGTCCAAAGATTTTAGTTAACCCACATCTCCATCAACCAAGTTCCTTAAAGGTTTAGCTACGCATGCTCAAAGTAAAAAAAATAAAAATAGCAATGGAAAACAAGGCAATCATGAAAGTAAAGCTTAAGAAAAATATAAAAGTTGAGATTTTTACGCAAGAAAACTCAAATAGCATGAAACCAAAAGCATTTAACAAATAAATATAAAGCAAGAAACATAAAAGGAACAAGCTTTGACAAATTTAAAGTAAAATAAACTGAAATACATTAAACTAAAGCTTAGAGAGTCTTGAAAGCAAAATACATGGACTAGAAATGTAAATAAACCGTAGCTACAATGTTAACCAATTTAACTAACATAAAGAACAACAAAAACAAGAAGTAAATGCAGAAAAATAAACTCTAATCTAAGATAGAATAAGAGAAAAATAAAAACCCTAGAAAAAGTGCAGAGAAAACTAAAAAAAACTAGAGAGAATTAAACCTAAAACTAAGTTAATTTGTGTCTCCCTCCTCCTCTTCAGCAATTTTTGGCTATTTTGAAATTTATTCTGATGACTTTTACGTGCCAAAAATGCCCCTGCACGAGCCTTGTGTGATTGGCGAGCCGGGCAGACAATGTAACACCCCTTACCTGTATCCGAAGCTGGGACACGGTTTGAGGCGTTACCAGACTTAAACATTCACAAACATGCAAAACCGGGCCATAAAATTTCATCCAAATTAAAATTTTTCAAACACATGTAAATCATCCCTTATACAGGCCTTCGAGGCCTAAAACATACATCAGGGTGGTTTGGGACTAAACCGAGGACTTTAGAAAGCTCTGAGAAAACTTAAAGAAATTTTTATGAAACAGGGTCACACATTCATTCCATGGCCACGACCACCTCGAATGGTCTTAGAGCATTCGTCATGTACATGTGTTATACTAATCATTCATAACAACCAATTATAAACACATTACAAACACTAACACATAGCAAGAATAATTAGGCTTACAAGCCATAACCATTTAAGCCACATCTCATGGCCATATACAATAAATCAATATAAGTCGATACATTTGGCTAATCATAACAACATCTAACATAAAAACTAGTCCTTATACATGCCACTCACTTGAAAGTATTTAATACATATATGACAATACTCAGGAGTTGTTAGCTTGATAGTGTGATGCTGCCTCCGACAGTCTCCAACCCCGATCTGACCTGAGAACACTAAGGAAATGGAGAGGAGGGAGTAAGCTTAAAGCTTAGTAAGTCCATATGAAAATAATAAGCAAATTATCAACATGATTCCATGAAAATGTAATCATAATTACACTTTTGCTGATTTTTTAGTCATGCTATTTTCTCAAGTCATAGTTACTAATTTATTTATATCTGGAGATAAAAAACTCCAAATTAAGATCCGTTAATTTTTTATAAAACTATACTCATATATCTTATTACCATAAAATTTTCATAATTTTTGGTTTAGCCAATTAGTACAGTCTATTCATTAAAGATATCCCTATTTCACTGTCTGACAGTTCCGACTTCTCTTCACTAAAAATTATTTATTTCATGGTACGGGACTCCAAATTGAGAACAACTAATTTTACCATAAAATAGACTCACATATATTCTTACCATAAATTTTTTAGAATTTTTAGTTTAGCCAATTAGTATAGTTTATTCATTAAATATACCCCTATTTCACTGTCCAATAGTTTCGACCTCTCTTCACTAAAAATTATTTATCTCATGGTACAACTCTCGGATGTTGTCCCCATCAATTCCTCTTGAAAATAGACTCATTAAGGATTTTAAGAATTCAAATTATGACCCATATTTATTTTTTTACAATTTTAAATGATTTTCCCAATTCAAAACAGGGGATTCTAAATTTATTCTGACCCTGTCTCAAAAAAATCCAATTATCACAGAATATGAAATTATTTTGCCTTCACTGTTTCTTTTATGAGAAAATAGACTCATTAATATTTAATTTCATATCTTATTCAACCTCTAGTTCAATTTCTACCATTTTTGGTGATTTTTCAAACCCACACAACTGCTACTGTCCAAAATTATTTTATTACAAAATTGCACTCTTTCATATTTTATTTGTAGTAACTTTCATTGTAACACTTATTCCATATCAATCTTACCAAAGTTCAATCACATATCGAGCACATTGTTCATAAGTTTACACACACGATCCTTCACTTGTTCATCACATAGTCATGTTCATATGTATTTTCACTTAGTAATTTTCTCATTGAACTCATCGGAATAATAACAGATATTCGGTGACCTATACATATTACCACCCTTGTAACCGAAGCTCTCTGGTACGCATAGTAGCCTGCACTTAGTACTACACATGCGACCAAACAATTTGGTACATGTAGTAGCCTACACTTAGTACTACACACGTAACCTAACCATCGGATACACATAGTAGCTTGCACTTAGTACTACACACGTGATTGAAGCTATCGGGTACACATAGTAGCCTGCACTTAGTACTACACATGCGACCTAACAATCTGGTACAAGTAGTAGCCTACACTTAGTACTACACACGTGATCTAAAACCGTCTTAAACACATAGTAGCCTGCACATAGTACTGCACATGTGTTCTCACAACGAATCATTCGTATCTTTTCTATTCCGAAGGTCCAACCGAGAAACTCCTCACATTTCAACATTTTACCAATTTATCCATAATCAATTTCAATTCATAAATTACATCAAGTGATCATTCAATATATAACCACATCTCATATAATAACAAAACATTATAACATAAGTAAAAATGATATATTGTTTACATACAAACTTACTCATTTCATTTAAAATGTCATTTTCCATCAAATTTCCATTAATATCAAATCAATACAATCATAGCAAGATATATTTCATGTATAACAATAATAAAATGAATAACATGCTTATTAAATCACACGAACTTACCTCAAATGCGAGCACGGCTATATATTCCGATTTAGTCCATAATCTCATTCATTTCTAATCTATGCCCGAATCTCATTTTATTTGATCTATTATATCACATTTAGCTTAATAATTAGTCATATTATTCATATGAGTCCAAAAATCATATTTTTACAAATTTGCATTTTGACCCCTAAATTTTCACATATTTGCACTTTTCCCCAAGGCTCGTAAGATGATTTTCATCCAATTTCCTTGCATTTTAAGCCTAGCTAAATCATTTTCATAACTATATCAGACCCTAATTTCCACTAAATCACACTTTTATGACAAATTTTGTAACTTTTACAAAACGGTCCTTTTTGACAATTTCACCGGAAATCACTTAGTAAAAGTCGTTTATTACACATCGAGCATTCATATTCTACCACTAGAAATCAAAACACATGCATGCCATCCATGGTTAAATTTTTAAACACAAACCCTAGCTCTAAATATGGGTAGAAATGAGTGGATCTTGTTACGAGGATTTCAAAAACGTAAAAATCATTAAAAAATGGGCTAGAACGAACTTACAATTGAGCTTGGAAGCTTGAAAAACCCTATCTATGTCTTCTCCATGCAAGTTTCAGCCATGGGGTAGAAGATGGACAAAAATTGGCTTTTAATTTTGGTTTTAATTCATTTTAATTACTAAATAACCAAAATGCCCCTAACTTAAAAATATTCTATTTCACCCATTTCATATCCATTTTTGTCCAACAAATTATCCAATGGTCTAAATACCATTTAAGGGCATCCAATTTAAAATCTCATAACAGTTAGACACCTCTAACATGTAGAACTCAACTTTTTCACTTTTTACAATTTAGTCCTTTTGACCAAATTGAGTACCCAAACATCAAAATTTTCGAACGAAATTTTCATGAAATAATCCCATAAAATTTCAGACCATAAAAATATAATAAAAAAAATTTTACTATGTCGTATTTGTGGTCCTGAAACCACTGTTCCGACTAGGCCCTAATTCGGGACGTTACAGACAAAAGTTGCCCTTTTTGTTCAAGTTTTTCCCCTTGATGAAGGTGATATCGTGATACCCAGAAAATGATATCGCAATATCTTAAGCAATATTAAAACTTAGGGTCTTCCTTAGGAGGTGAAAATCGCGATACCCAATAAGATCTCGCGATACCATTGAAGGTAATCCTTAGTCTTCTATATTGTCGGGGGTGTCACAATCCCAAGGGTTGGATATTACGATACCCTTTCCCTAAATGTTTTTCTTGCTCATTTTTTACCTCCAACACGTCCCTACAGCAGTCAAACACATGTTGGACCTCCAAATGGCACTAGTGACCAATTTAGGTAAAAAAAATAGACAAATTTGAGACATTTTCACTTATTATCTAAAAATATGAAAATAATGAAAAAAACTATGCTAAAAACTCTATTTTTCTAAAGAAAAATGTAGCACCCCAAACCCGGCCCAGAAATTATGGCCGGATCCGGCATGCCACATCAAAAACGTAAAAAAAAAAATTCATTCTAAGTCTAGAAAATCGTACTTGATGTTCAAAAGATTAATTCATTAAGGGTTAAGGTGAATGGAAGTCATGCACCGGTAGGAAACCGAAAAGAGGTGGTGAGTCCATCGGATTGCTTAAGTACCAAGCTCCTTCGGATCCAATCCTAGACATGCATACCGCCATTGCCACACCTTAACGTCATGGATATTTCTAGGAAACCGATTTGATTAAGTTATTTTTGGAAAAGTGATTAATTTTGGAAAATACTTTCATTATGGAAGCTTTGCTTGTTGTCGTGTTATTTTGAAATCAACTGTTGTTTTTGAAAACGCTACCTAAAGCTATCCAATTTCAACAGTTAAAATAAGTATTACCTATCTTAGTAATACATATTAAAACCATCAAAAATAATTAAGTGGCCTTACTACATTTAAAAGCCCAAAACTTCAAACGTAAATAAAAGGATGTCCAGTTCACGAAGAAAATCAAACTTTCGAACGGTGGCCACTCAAATTCCCTCACACCTCCAAGCCCACTATGGTTGGGGATTTCCTGCGTGGATGAAAATAAAAGGGGTGAGTTTGGGGAAACTCAATGTGTAAGGAAAACCCATTCAAAGCCCAAGTCAGCTCAAGCCTATTGGGCCTAAGCCTATTCAGGTAACAGTGGTACTGGACCAGAGCCCTTTTCAGATTACAATAAACTAGGCCTTAGCCCCTTATTCAGATAACAATATGGCCCATAGGCCCATTTCAAAATACATGCAACATCAATAATATATGCAAGCCCATTTGGGGAGACTACTTAACCCACCAACCACTACACTCCACCCGTACCAGCCATACACTCCATGTAGGGATAGCTCTACCCACCCAAATTTAACACTCCACGATTGCAAGATTGTTTGCTCGATTATCATAAATTGAGGCAAAGCCTCCGATCGTGGACAAGCCACTTTTAGTACTTCCTCCGTCAATATCCCAATCCCATGCATCGATAATAACAACATGGCATGCAGTAAATAACAACATCAAACATGCATTTAAGTCAATTTAACCCTAGGGGTATTTGGTAATTTATCTCCTAGGGGTAAAACGTAAATTTTCCACTTTTAAAGGTATTTCAGTAATTTATCTATTTTAGGGTTTTTCATGCATATTCCTACCTTTCACGTACTAACGAGAATCACTACCGAGGGTTCTTACCGAATTGGGCCGCTGGCCCATCATTCCAATTTTGGCCCATTAAGCCCAAAAATATCGAGGGCACGTAAATCATGCACTTTGCAGTCCAAACATTGCAGATTACCAAAAACATTAATCGATTTTCCTCACGAGCATTCGCACACTGGCAAATCTACAAAATACCGGTTTTCGGTATTTCGGCTTTTCAACTTTTGCCGATCTAGACTAAGAAAGAGGGTGTTAGTTACACACCTGTTTGCGACGATATGCTGACGAGATCCACACACACGAACTGCCTACAATTGGATTACTAACACGTTAATCTAACTATTCAAACATATTAACCCCATACCATATTTGGCCAACCACACCTACAGATCATAGTAAGCTTATAAGAAATCAATAAGCAACTCATTAACATATTTTTGTCAATGTTTACCACATAATCATAATTTCACTGCAAGCTGTCTTCCTGAGCAACAGTCACTAAATCATTTATAACTGGAGCTAAGAAACTCCATATCAAGTGCCGTTAATTTTCCATGAAAATAGACTCATATATCTTCTATCCATAAAATTTTCAGAATTTTTGGTTTAGCCAATCAATACCAGATTTTTCTTAAAGTTTCCCATGTTTCACTGTTTGACTAATTTGACCACTCTTCATTACGAATCAAATTTCTCATTGTACAGAATTCAAAATATGTTCTTGTTTATTTCATTTGAAATTAGACTCAATAAGCTTTAATTACATAATTTATTCAGCTTCTAATTCTTCTCCCACAATTTATGGTGATTTTCCAAAGTCACGTTACTGCTGCTGTCCCAAGCAGATTTATTACCAAATCACTCTTTCACACATACCTTGCATGCATGTTATTTAAACATGTATATCACCAATCAATCATCACATATCTATGATTTTACTTAAGTATAATCTCCATTTCATCATTTTAAAGCACAACATGTTAGCTGATTTTTCCTTTAACATCTAAGGCACATGCATGCTCATTTGTTTGGCTCAACTTCACCTATCTTCCATTTTTCATCAAAAGAACATGAAACAACAACCATTTCCTTCATTTTAATTCATGACTAAATGCTCACAACACAACTAAAAATCAAAATATACTTCAAGAGTTAAGGTAGAATCAAGAAGAACTCATGAACCTCAAAATAGAAGCAAGGTACCAAGAACTTACCTTCAATTTTCCTCCTCCTAATAACCGAATACTCAAGAGCTTTCTCCTCTCCTTTCTCTTCTCTAACTTTCAGCTATGATGAACAAAGATGGACAAAACTTTGTTCTTTTCACCCCTTTTTCTTTTAATAAAACTTCATATTTCATCCATTTAATTCTTTAATACAAAAGACATGAAATTCTTATCATGAAACATTTACCTAACCCATTATCATGAAACATTTACCTAACCCATTATCATGGAACATTTACCTAACCTATTATCATGGAACATTTACCTAACCTATTATCAATTTGTATCAATTTGTACCATAAATTATGGATATCAAGTGTACATTTTGTCTACAACAACATGATGGCTGGCCATTTCATGTAAAATGGGAGGTTTGTCATGCAAATCCTCCTATTTTGCACTCCTATTTATTTGGTCACTTCAATTTAGCCTATAGCATTTTCAAACATTTTCACATAGGTCCTATTTCATAATTTCACTCACAAATGACAAAATTAAAGCATGAAATTTTGCCAATATTCACAGAATTCCCGAAAATTGGGGCGTTACAAAAAAGCTCATTAAATGCGTTGAAAAAGCCTAATTTGCCACGTCGATTTGTGACAAATCAGTTACCTCGGGTTCTTTTGGTACGACCGAGTTAGTAGGATTTGAAAGGTAGGATCGGAAAGTTATACTCTATTTTAAAACTAGAATAGGGTTTAAGAATCTCCTAAACCATTCGCTGAACCATGATACCTTCAGGTAGTCAATATTATTCCTAGAAAGGATATAAGAAATGGAATAAAATAATGTGAAAGTGAAGAAATGAATGATATGACATAGAAGAAATATTTGAGCTTATGTGTTGTGGCAATAGAAACCTTATGTGTTATATGATATGATGAGTGTGGTATACTAGAATATTTCAACTGATTTTCCAAGGGAAATGTGTATGCATGAGTAGATTAAATTGGGATAATTAAGGGGTAAATCACTAGTGCAGTGAGGCTAATTGTGAAATGATGAGAATATGAGATTTAAATGTTGAAAAAATTCAATATGGAAAAATGATTTTGTAGCACAACGGAAAATTAATTTTTTTTTCTAAAATCGAGCCTTGGTGTTATTTATAGCAATTAACTTTTACCAAATTAGTACATGTGTTTTGGGCTAAGCAAACCTGGTCATTTCCTAACTTTCTACCAACACAATCTTTTTCATTATTTTCGAACCCTAGGCCTGCTTAGAGAGTGGGCTATAAATTCATGTATCAATAACATAATGAAAACTTATTTATTTTTTAGTGGGGAAAATTAATTTCTCTTTATGGGCTAGAAATTGAATGAGTTCATTGGGATCTAGTGCTTTCAGTGTAGATTTCCGTCATATACATTTGTAATTTTTCAAATAGATTTGTTTAATAAAATTCCATAATTCACATTAATATCTTTTATATTTTTCCTTAATGGTTTTTGCATGTATAGAAATATGAACAAAAAAAATATTGGTTCACTGATTACCTTATGTTTAACTAATATTAAGTTACATTATATGGTCAGATCATAATGTAAGAAGACAACATATATTAGTAGGTAATCTAAGTAGTTTGTAGTTTGATGTAAAAAAATTGAGCAAATCGATTCAATGACTATAATCCCTTCTATCGAATCCAATCAGGGAGATATTTGATCTTGGGTATGGGAGTGGATGACTCTCAAAAGATACAGACATAGATGTGATTGTTTAGATTGATAATACATCGTATAGAATCATAGTAGAATTAATCCCAAACCCGTTTATGGATTCATTCGCTTGTGATGTTCATAGTGTAGCCTACCTCAATCCTAAGTAAGTGATGTAATATGTATACATGACTTGTATACTTCGATGTATTGATAGCCTGAGTTCAATTAGTAATAAAAGTGAAAGCTAGTACATTAGGTATACGACTTTTGCAAACATAGCTTCATACAATAGTGGAATTCATAGTCCAACAAATGGTAAATGGTATCCTCTTAAAGGCATTAGATGATTGATGGAAAAGTAACATGGTCACGGGTCATTTGTCCAGGACAAATGATTTAATTACTATAAGTTAGGAATTGTCTTTATCATGAAGGAAGATGTAATAGTTACAATGAGATAAAATAGGATCACATTGGAGGAAAGGATTTGACCCAAAGAGATTAACAATATCCTAAAAGGGTCAAATTAACAGAAAATATAAAAAGTAGTGGACTAAAATTATTATACCAACTAAAAAAGTGCAACTTACCGATTGAGTGACTAAAGAAAAACAATTTCAAAAATTTTAGTGCTCAAATTGTAACTTATTTTAATTAAGTGACCAAAATGAAAATTTACCCATAGTGTAATGAGTAATGGTGTAATTTAACTCTTTACTTATAACTATTGGATATTTGACCAAAAAGACTTTCAATTCTCAGTTTAATTATAACAAGTGATCAAGTCAGATTTCTTGTTCACCACATTTTCAATTTTTGGGTAAATTCAATAAATAGAATTTTTTGGGTAGTTACATTTCAATGCCAAAAAGGCTCATAATAGTTATTAACTTAAGGGCGTTCCACAATGCTTTTCGGGGCGGAAAACTGCTTTCCAACCTTAAAAAAGTGCCAAACGCTTGGATTTTAGGATTGAAAAAAGCGCTGTTATCAAAATATTTTAATTTATATTAATTTTTTAAAATTTTAGATTATTTTATGTTTTATGCATAATTATATTAAAATATTTAATATTATATTTAAATTTCAAAAACATTTCATGTATAATTAATTTTATAAATAAATTATTAATTATTAAAAATATATATTTTATGTACAATTATATTAAATTATTTAAATAGTATCTAAATTAATTTATTTTAAATTTTCAATATTAAGTCTAAAAATAAACATTTTAATTTCTCACCATAATTTTTTTATAGTAACGTCAATCACTATAAATTAACAAACCATATTTTTTTACAATACTTTCTAAAACATTTTTTTCAAAACGAACTTTTTAAAAGTATTTCTCAACCGCAATAGCAATGCCAAATTAACCCTTACTATGATCAATTCTTTTAAAGAAAAAAAGAACTTAGAGAAGATGAAGGATGTAACTGAAAATCAATCCAAACCAACAATGTTTGAACTGACTTTAGTTTATAATTTAAAAATCATGATTATTGGAAGCCAAACATTTTTTATTTTTATTTAATTTATAATTAATTTTAACTTTTATAATATAAAAAGTCTTAGGGTAAAAACCCTTAGTAGAAAAAAAAGTATTTAAACCCTTAGGAAAGAAGTTTAGCTTATTGAGTCTTTAATAATCCTTAAAAAAATTAATTTAACCCTTTCATTAACGAAAACTATTAGTTGATCGGTTTGATCGTTAACGATGCTAACATGGCAAATGATGCTGATGTGGTATACTGACATAACAAAGCGACAACGATGTGACATGCCACATCAGCAAAATTTAAAATTTTAAAAATTAAAAAAATATATTTTAAAATTAATAGAAATATACATCTAGAATGAACACGGATACAAGTTTGTCCAGATTCATTCAAGAAAAATGTTTTTTAAATTATAAAAATATTAGATATTATAAAATAAATATGTAATAATTTTAAAAATATTAATAATTTATAATAAAAATTAATAAAATTGTAATCTAAAATAAATCTAGATAAACAGTTGTCCAAGTTCAAATGAAGCAAGATAAAATGATATCCAAATTTATTATAGTAATTGCAAACTATAAAAAAATATAATTTGTAAAAATATTAATAATTATTTGAATATGTAAAAAATTGTAAACCTTTACAAAGAAATTATAATTTATTCTATAAATCTAAAAATATTAAGCTAATTAATATTTTTATAAACCTTTAGGAAGAAATTATAAAACGACCAAATATGTATACAATATTAATTAGTAACTTGTTGACAGAAAATTTAGTTGAACACTATTAATGTTGTTCATCATACCATCAACATTTATCATTCGCATGCTGCTTTTCGCCCAATCCAAGTCAAGGAGGGGGTTGACAACAACAAAAGTTTGTTTTTTTCTTTTCTTTTCTTTTTTTGAACATTTGTATTGCTTTGTTATAAATTACAATTCTTATAATTTTTTTTTATAATTTTGCACTAACCTTGAAGGAATATAGACAACCATTTGTTCAATTCATTCTAGATGTATATTTTAAATTAATTTTAAAATATTTTTTACTTTTTAAAAAATTTAAATTTTATTGATGTGACATATCATATTAATATCATTAACATTTAAACCGAATTGACGTTTTCCACTAACAAAAGAGCCAGTTAATTTTTTAGAGTAATTAAGAACTCAATAGTATGAACTTTTTCTATTTACTTAATTGCCTTTTTATTTTTATAGTATGGGCTTTTTTACCCTTAAACTAATATAAAATAAACACTTTATATTTAAAAATATTTAACATTATATATTTTATTAATTTGACCTTTTAAGATAAATTTGATCATCAACCTTTAAAAACGTCATTTGACCATCAACTTTTCAAAAAAATTAAATTGTTTTTTAACTAAAATACTAACTCAAACTTAAAATTTTTAAACATGCCTTTATAGCAATCCATATGTACTTCATGCTTCTTCTTCTTTTGAATATTTACGATTTTTATATATTTTTAATATTTTTATATTATTTATTGATATGATATATAAGATAAATAGTAACATGTTAGCATGAAATATATGTGAATTGCCACACGAGTTTTCATGGCAACATCGTTAAAAGATTAATGTTTTAGTCAGTATTTTAGTTAAAAAATAATTTGACTCTTTTTAAGAGGTTAAGGACCAAATTTAACTAAAAAAAATAAAAGACAAATTGACAAAAGATGTAATCGTTGGAGGCTAAATTTAACATTGTCCATATTTAAAATAGTTTATAATAATAAATTAAAAAATACTACAAAAAATATTAAGTTTTTAGGCTTAATAGTAAAAAAGGATCTCAGCAAAAAATCAATTAAGCTCTCATGAAAATTTTGTACACAATTCAGCTTTTAAAGATGAAAAATTAATTAATCAAACTCCTCCATTAATGTAAATCAAGTTTGACCGTCAAATTTTGCTGGTTAATAGACCAATCAAACAACACATAGCATCCAATGTATATGTGGCAAAATGTGATTTTTTTAAATAATTATTTTTAAAATAATTTATTTTAGGATTTTTATTTTTTAAAATATTCAGTGAAGTTGCATCTTACCATGTACACGTGGACGCCACATTTCATTGTGGGATTGATGTATCAACCATATCAACAAATGTTAACAAAGAGGTGTGATTGGTTAATTTTTCACTTTTATAGGCTCAATTGAATGCAAAATTTTCATTGTTTTTGCTAATAGCCTTTATTACTAATAAGCTATTTTTTATTTAATTGAAATTTTACTTTTTAAAGAAATATTTAAGAAAACGATGAAACTTCATCGAATAACATTAAAAAAGCATAAAACAAAACCAATTTCTCAAAGCAAAGTTAAAAAAGAAACCTAAAACTCAAAAATTGTATGGAAAAACCAATAACCAAATTATCACAAACTCTTTGAAATTACATTAAAAAAAAAAAACCAAAGCCGTCCTAGAAGGATGAAGTTAGTACCACTAAAATTGAGAAACAATTTACATTAAAAAAAGAGTTAAGGCTAGAAAGATGAAGTCAATTCCACCTGCATTGAGAACAAATTACATTAAAAGAGATTTTGTATAATAGAGAATATAATGATCTTATAATACCAATGACTACATATGATTCTATATAAACAACAGCATCACATGATATCTGTAATGCCCAAATTTTGTCCGGGCCCGTACACATACAAAACAATAAAATAAAAAACATAACAGTCCAGATTTAGGCCCAAAAAAATAAAAATATAAAGGCCCGATAGGCCCAAAGCTTTGGGGGTTTCAGAAACCCTAGGTCTCCTTTTGCTTCATGCCGCGGCCTTCACCAGCAGCCTCCACGCACGCCCCTCGCACAATCCCCGTCTCACGCGTTGCCTACCCCACGTTCGTATGCTCCACTTTCATGTCTTCACGACCTACAACATGAGCAAAAATAGTAGAAACTGCTTGTATTTTGGCTATAAAAGCCTTCGATTTTTAATGGTAAAAGGGAAGTCTTTTCTTTTTTTTTGAGAGAAATTGTACACGAAAAACATACAAAAATCAATAGAAAGCAACCAAGAATATTTCAAACGTGATTATTTACTATAATTTTGCTCTGTTTTTCCTCTTTTTCCTTTTTTCCATTTGGACCCACAACACCTGCAACGGATCAGAGAGAGGAGAAGAGGCTTACCGCGCATCATGCTCACACCGTTGGAGGGCCTTGCTTTGATGGTTTCCAGCGGGCGATTGAAGGCTTGGTATTAGCCTCTCTTTTTTTTTTGGCTAGAAGCAAGGGGAAAGTGAGGGAGAAGAGAGAGTTTAAGGTTTTTTTTAAAAAAAAAGGGTTAAAAGTATTCTTTGAGTAGATTTTTTGGGTTAAGTAATCAAACTAAAACGGCACCGTTTGGGAGGGAGCAGACTCGCGCGTTGACCCGACCCGCAATGGGGGATCCTCGCGTTTTGCTTCTGAATGGAGAATTTTCGCGTTTGGTCCCTTCTTGTTTTGGTGCTATTTGATTGAGTCCCGTTCAGATTTCTTTTTTTTTTAATTTTCCCCTAGAATTTGCACGCAGTTTCAAATTGGTCCGCGGTTAAACATTTCGTTTTGGCATTTGATCTATTTGTTTTTTAGTCCTCTTTGATTTGCGCTCATTGTATTTTAGCCCTTGATTTTGTTTCAATGATTTATTTTATTTATTAACCCTTTTAGTTTGAGTTTGTTTCAATTAAGATCTTTTTCTTATTTTAATTTGTATAATTCATTTTTTTAAATTCATTTAGCATTCATCTTTTAATGTTTTTTTATATACATTTTAAAGTACTTTGATAATTTACTTTGTTTTTATTTTTTTAAATTATAAAATTATTATTTTAAAGTCTTCTTTTATATTTTTCTGTATTCTAAAAATATTTTAATGCTATTGTACATACATTTACATTTTAATTCTAAATTCATATCATTGATTTCAGGTTATTTCATGTAAATATTTTCTTTTAAATGTATTTATATATATATATATATATATATATATATATATATATATATGTATATAGGTCTTCTTTCAAATTTATTTATGTATATATTATTTATATTAAGTTTTTTTTCATTTCATGTGTATTATTTATTTATATGCATATATTATTTTGAATATATTATTTTTACATACATTATTTTTTCCATGCACTATGATTTCACATTATTATTTTTATTTTCATTTTCTTTGTCTATTTTGAACTTTCATGTAAATTATTGATTCCAAGTTTTATGTATATAATTAATTGTTGGCATATTGATAATTCTAACTTGTATTTCCTTTGTATCATTCATTTGTTTATTTGTTTTAGAAAACTTGTTACATGTATTTTGTGTTAATTTACTTGATATTTCTTTAAATTTGTTTTAAATTCATTAGCCTTCAAACGTTAATATTAGTATATGTATAATATATGATATGTTGCCGTTGTATGCACCTAAACTCGTTCCTTTCAAATTTCATATTACGGTTACTCATTTTTATAATATTTAATCCGTATTCCATGTTTGTAACTTTGTTTTTTTATTATAGCATCGAACTCAAATTTCAACGTTTTAATTAGTATTGGTCGGCTCATTCCTATTCTTAACCATTTGAAGTCGGTTTTAAAATTGATTATTTGAAAGTTTTTCAAAATAAGACAATATTTCGTGTTTGGAAGTTCGAGAAATCGTGCCTTACCGTGCTGGGTTCCGATTTTCCGTTCAACCGAATAACTGAATATCCTTTGAAATTTCATCCATGTTTTCTTAAAATGAGGCAATATTTCGTGTTTGGAAATTCGAGAAATCATGCCCAATCGTGCTGGATTTCGATTTACCATTTAACCAAATAGCTAAATATCCTTTTGAAATTTCAAATGCATAAGTTTTGAAAATCATGAGATGATCTTGTATCGAGGGTTCGAAGTGTTGTATCTTACCGTGCTGGATATGATATTTTATTCCTTCTGAGCAAGAGAATCTCAATATCCAATTCAAAATATTTAAACGTTTATAAAGGAGTTACGTTTTAAAATCTTTTTCCAAATTTTCGACATTAAGGGCATAAATTGATCAATACGGTACCAAATTTTGAGCATTGCAAGAGTACTAATCCTTCCTCGCGCATAACCAACTCCCGAATCCGTTTTCTAGTTTTTCGTAGACCAAAAACGTTATTTTAATAAACCAAAATGTTTTATTAAAATGATCCATCACAGGATGGCCCGATCACACCTAAACAAAAAAGATTGGTGGCGACTCCATAATTTATTTTTGAAGTCGATCCTCATTTTTCAAAAAAATTAGTTTCGACAATATCAACATTCTTACGCTTTGTATCGTCCAAAGGAAACCAAAAAAAGAAAAAAAAAGAAAAAGGTAAAGCCAATGGTAAAACTCAAAGAAGAAAAATGTAATATTGCTACATTATGGTTCAGAAACCGACTATTGAATCAAAAACCGAAAAAAATTACACATTTAGCATTTAAGATTGCGGTGAAACGTAACTTTTGACATAAAAACCATCTCAATCTGAATACTTTAAGTGGAATTCAAAAGCATGCGCGTTAGAGCACTTCCAACAGTAACTACAGCAGGGCCAATGTTCTCAAGTTTTTGCCAGTGAAAGCCACGAAAATAGTGTAGAATACAGGGGACACGTGCACCGGTTCACTGCATCCTAACATCGTAGCATGCAAAATTGCAAATCCACATCAATTTAGATTTTTAACCAAGCAATTTGAACATTTTGAAACTCGTATCATCATAGCAACGCAACTCCAAACCTTAAGATAAATGCCTGAAATTTAGGGCAAAAAGTAGCATTAAATATGACCGCATGCACTATAGTGGTCGATGACTAACAGTTAAGGAAAGACATACGTATCAGGGTTTTTCAAAGAATATCCGAAAACAGAAAATTACCGGTAAAGTTTTAGCAAGGGATACAACAGTGTAGCACACACAGTTCCAACCTTCTGAAGCATCACTGACATAAAAAGCACTCTCCAAATGTAAATTACGCCTATGCAGTATATAAACTCAAAACTACATTTCAAAACATCATTTGTGATATCCACATCTATAGGACAACCAGGAAGGAAAGAACATTAATATCCCATCTTGATTCAAGAAATCTATAAGATCTTTCAAGTTTCAAGGAGAAAGGAACCAGCTTCAATAATCACTAACAAGCTTATAAAAATTCCATGATCCACATTTTTTTTTCAAATTATTTACAAAACAGTAAAGATTAAAACAAAAAATTAGCATTAAATTCATCAAGAAGGTGCAAAGAAGAAAAAGAACCCTAAGCTAGAAAGAACTCAAAACTACATTTTTGTCACAAACAAGGTACAATATTGTAAAGATTAAAAAAGATTTAGATGAAGGGAAGCCAAGCTCTAGACAATTTTTTCTGCCTATAGCACCAAAAATATCTAGCTGGAACAAAACCCCTAAATTTTTTAACTTTATTTAAGCCCATATACTTTCATTACACAGAAGTAAGGCCTTAATCTGTTATTTGCACTCAAAACACTTAATCTTTAATTTTACCAAAGAAGCCTTTAATTTTCAACTTATAACTAGATAAGCCGTTAGCTTTAAGTAATACTTTATTTGATATAAGGGCTTATTGGAGTACAAACAAAAAGAAAAGGAATAATTTAAGTTCAATGAATGTATAGAAGCTTATATAACTTATAAAGTTCGGGAGCTTTTTCAATAGTTCAACCAAAATATTCAATGAATAGTGCCAGACAGTAAGGCTAAGGATTTTACCCCTTCAAGAACACAGTTACATATCGTGAGCTGTTGTAGAAGATGAACCACATCAACACAATGACCAACATATCTTCCATGGTTTAGGAACTGACAAATGGTATATGAAAATGGTACAAAGACATAAAAACTGTTGTGATGCACAAATAAGCTAATAGGATCCTCTGCCGCTATTCTAAACTCACAGAAAAGGAAGCCAAAGTTTCTTGAAATACCAATGTCTAAAACGTCATTAAATTAAACATCGGGAAGAGTTAAATTGATGACACAACCGATCAGAAAATACTAGACAACGCAAGACAGCTCCTTGTATAACAATATCAGTATAATCTGGTCACAGGCTTAAAAAAATGACCATACTTTGACTTTTGTTAGGTAATAGGTGAACAAAAAAATACTTCAACCACCTTTGAAGTGTGCAAATCCTGAGACAGATTGGATCTCTTCAGGCAAGAGAAACAGAAAAAAGGATACTGAAAAGGCAACGCTCCCACCAATCCAACATGTAGAGTCCAAAGGTGACATTGTATAGAAAGATCTTGCGTTGAACCCAGTTCATACCTCTTAACCTATGAATTGAAAAATGGGAAATCCAACTTCATGGCGAAAGTCATTACAATGATTAAATACCTTTAAGGAAATGTTGAAACCATCTAATTTATAATTCAAAATTTCCGTCAAAAGCAACTTATATTTCTCAATATAACGCCATGAAAGCATAATTCTATATCATTATCAGAAAGAAGTGAGAAACCACAAGATCTAAACCTTATCGTCTTACTTAATTCACTGGTGCTTTTTGAACCAATAAAGCAATTTATCCAGCAAATCATGACGGAAACTATTATCAAACAACTTCAACAAAATTTCAGATGCAATCCAAAGCGACGAAGCTTAAGTTATTTGGATCGAATGGAAGTAAAGAATTACATGGAAGAGTTAAAAGGATAGAAATTCTGAGGGTAAATTGAAGGAATTCAACGCTTATTTAACTGAGAAATTGCTACTGATTTCTCGAAGATATAAGCAAAATCTTGAGGTATAAAGGAATCAAAAGCCTACCTCACCGGTGCAGGCGCCGTTAACGGTTCCGATGAATGGATAGAGAGTGAAGAGATTCTCTGAGAATTGCAACAGCAATTAGCTAAGGGAAAGTATAAAAAAGAAGCTTAACCCACAATTCCATATACATAGATTTGAGAAAAAAAAAAAAAAAAAAAAAAGAAACGCTTTAGCAAAGGCTTAACCCACCAATTCTAATTACCTAGTAAATCAAACCATTCACTCTATTTTAAAAGGTTTTATTCATAATTTAACCTCTAATTTTCTTTTGTTTTATTTTTATCCCATTTTATTAATTAAATTTTAAGTTATTATCCGTTTTATTTCAAAAATAAGCTATTTTAAAAAATTAATGAATTAGAGAATGACAAATCATTGATAATATAATGATTGATTAATGACATGATAAATTGACTAATGACATAGTATATTGACCAATTTTTATTAGATGTTAATCAGTATTGACCAATATTAATCGACCATTGATTCAAAGTTAACATACCATTGATTTGTCAAAAAATCATTAAAAAATATTTAAATTTGTAAAATTTTGTTTAGAAATGAAAAGAAATTGTAAAAATATAAAAATTATATTAATTATTTAGAAATTTTAAATTTATTTTAAAATATATAAAATTATTTATGCTCCAACTTGAGAAAAATGTACAGTTTACTATTAATTTATGGGTTAAGCTTTTCTTTTAAAATAGATTTAATTGGGTAGAAAAATAGTATAATTAAAATAATAATTTTTAGATAATCTTTTAAAGGTTTTATTTACAATTTAGTCTTTAAACTATACACATTTTTTATTTTGGTACCTAATTTTTTTCTTATGTTGGTATTTAAATTTTGCATTATTTCCTATTTTGGTACCTAAAAGATAACAACATTTAAAAAGTTGGCCAATCAAAATGCACCACGTCATCCATGGGATGGCAGATTAATTGATGATGTGACACATTAACCTATGATATAACAAGTTAATCAAGTATTGATCAGATGTTGATTAGAGTTGACCAATTGATTCACTCACATTGACAAATTATTGACCGTTCAACAAATCATTAAAAATAATTTAAAATCGTAAAAATTGTTTTAGAATGTAAAAATTATAAAATTAGTGAAACATTATTTAGAAATTTTAAAAATTATTTAAAATATATATATAAACTGTTTTTTAGTAGAAAAGAGTAGGCAATGCCTAATTGCTAACTGGACAAAGCCGTGGAACTGCGACTCCCAGTCTGCTGCTAGAACAAGCTGATTCAAGGACGATGACATCTCCTCAAGAGGATGTCATCCAAATGACGCACTTAAAACTAAATCCGCCAAGTGATATGTACACTTAAAAATTTTAAAAGTTATAAAAATTCTTAAAATTTGTAAAAATTGTTTAGAAAATAAAAACTTGTAAAAATTATAAAATTGCAAATTTTTAAAAACATAAAAATTATGAAAATCATTAATAATTTTAAAATTGCTATCATTATTTAAAGATTATGAAAATCACAAGAATTTTAAGAAATTGTAAAATTATAATTTTTAAATTATAATGTTTTTACAATTTTTTAAAAACTAGCTTCTAATATTCTAATTCAATGTTTTTCTTTTTCTAATTTAAAGTTTAATTCATTTGCTAAAAATGTTAATTATACTGAGGCCTAATTAACCAAAACTTATCATTGTCAACCTATGGGCGTAAGGATGAATCTTCAATCTCTTTATTTGAACAAATATTGCCATCTTTATCATAATAATTTTCATAATTTTTTAAAATCTTATTATTTTTACAATTTTAATCATTTTTTATTTTTAATGATTTTCACAATATTTTAAATTATTTAATGTTTTTACATTTTAAAAAGAATTACAGTTTTATAATTTTTAACAAAATTTCAAAATTTTTAAAATTTTAAAATTTTTAAATAATTTATATATTTTAAAACAAATTTTAAAATTTTCTAAATATTTTTACTAATTTTTATAATTAGTTAATAATTTTTTCAAGTTTTTTAAATAATTTTCTAATTTCTAAATATCTTTTAATGATTTTTTGACCTGTCAACAACTAATTAAGATTGACCAATGCTCGATCAACATGCCACATAATCGTTCAATCTACCATGTCATTGAAGATGTGGCATTCTAATTGGGCAGTTTTTTTGATGTTGTTAGCTTTTAGGTACTGAAATGGGTAGCGATAAGTTCAGGTACCGAAATGGGATAAAAAAGTTTAAGTTCCAAAGTGAGAAAATGAGTATAATTTAAGGGCTAAATTATGAATAAAGCCTTTAAAAAAAATGTAACCCACAAATTAGTACCTAAATTATACTATTTTCCCAAAGTTGATATCTCTGTTAGTTAAACCATTAACTCTATTTTAAAGGAAAGGCTTAACCTACAAATTAATACCAAAATTATACCATTTTTTTTGAAATTGGTACATGAACTTATTTTGGTCACAAATAATATGGACACTATTCTTCTGTTACCCATTTTACACCAAAATGTTATATTTGATAAAAAAAATTCCAACTAATAATAGACGATTGTCGAAACCATTTTTTTTAAAAGGGGTCGACTTTTATTTAAAAAGAAACGAAAAATGGGAGACGCCACCAATCATTTTTATGAGGTGTGATCGGATCACCTCGTAATTTGATTATTTTAATAAAATATTTTGATTTACTAAAACAATGATCTTGGTCTACGAAATTCAAGAAAAAAACAGGTTCGGGAGTCGGTTATGCACGAGGAAGGGTTAGCACCCTCGTAATGCCCAAAATTGATACCTAATTGATTAATTAAAGTCTTAGTGTCGAAAGTTGAAAACTCGAAAAGAATTTAAAATACAATCCCTTTTTTATTAGTGTTGATAGAAAAACTTGAATAGATTAAAACGAGTATTTAAGGCCTTCTTGTCTCGAGATAACAAGATCTCACATCCCGTAAGTTAGGACACGACATTTAAATCCTCGAAAATGAGTTTTCCTTTTAATTGCTTTATTTTAAAAGTTGTGCTTTGGTTTTTAAAAGGTTATTCGGTTGTTTAGATCCAACGAGAAAAATCGAAACCCCGTAAGTTAGGGCATGACCTTTTCGAGTTTCTAAACACCGAATATGGCATTTATTTTTATTAAGAAAACGTATATTTTGAAATTTGGACGAATATTTAGCTATTTAGGTTTAACGAGAAAAATCGAAACACTATAAGTTAAAGCACAATTTTCTCGAATTTCTAAAATGCAAAATATTATCGATTTTTTTAAAGTTTTCCCTTTTTTACGAGTTAATGTAATTTTTTAAAATGATATGCGAATGAAATGTCGTATTAGCAAAGGACAACAATGAATATATTAATAAAACAACACATAAGAATCACATTATATACACTATTTTAACATTAATGAGAACCATCAAAAAATAAATAAAATAAATAATGGCAACGATAATATCAACGACACTCACGCATAAAGAACAATGCCGATACAATCATAAAGACAAAGAAACAACTACACAAATAAATATAAGGAAAATAATTTGTAAAAATATAGAGAACAAGGACTCAAGTTAAAGTAAAAATAAAATTAAGGACATAATTTGTAATAAAATATCTAAATAAATAATAATAGTAATAATAGTAAAATATAAGAGCACATGAAAAAACATAAATAAATGAATCTTTAATTATTAAAAGATTAAATAAATAAATGAGTAAAATAATAAAAAATAATTTGGTTGAAAATTATAAAAGAATATGAGTAAATAAAACAAATAAAACAAAAGAAACAAATAATATTAATGAAACAAAAAGAAATATAATAATAGTGGCAAAAATATTAATTTAACTAATTTAATAACGAAATAACCAAAATAACAAAAAAGGGACTGAATTAAACTTTAAAACAGAGATTTGGGGCAAATTCGAAACAAGTAAAAAGAGAAAGGACCAATCTAAATGCACGAATAATAAGGAGGGACCAAAGTGGGAAATAACCCTGTCCTCCAAAACGCGTAGTATCAGGGAGGACCCAATTGAAATCGAAATAAATCATGAGGTAAAAATTAAAAAATAAGAAAAACTTGATTACAAAATAATAAAAAAAGGAAGGGCTAAAAAGGTAATTAGCCCTTCCGTTAAAAACATGCACATCCTTCCCTTGGAGCGGGTCGGGTTCGGGTCGGCCTTCTAAAATGGCGCCGTTTTGGCGTTTGGAAAGGTCAAATGAAACGGCGTCGTTTCAAGGTTGTATAAAAGCCCAAAATTTTCTTAAAACTCTCATTTCAACCCTCCCTCTTAAAAAAAAAACAAAAATAAAGCTCTCAACTCTCTCCCCCTTTTCAGAATCCGGCCTAGCTCAGGTCATTGGGCTGCCGACCGTCCATAGTGCCGACCGCCAGCCACCAACGACGGCACCACTGTCCGCGGTGGCCGAAGAGCTCAAAAGTCCCCCTTTTCAAACCCCTTTTGAATGGTTCGCCCCTTTATTTAAAAAAAATAAAGTGAAAAAGGACCCCAAAAGGCTTGATTTCTTTTAAATACCGTCGCATTGTCAAGCCCCAAACTGAACCCTAAGGGTTCTAAGCTTTCGGCGCCGGAGAGAAATCCAAATCGGAAGGATCTGGAAGTTTTCTTCGTTTTATTTCTTTACCAACAAAAACAAATAAAATATCATAAAAAATCACCTTTTTGACTTTTAATTTCTGTTTTCTATTGATTGCTTCGTAAAAAAAAATACAAAATGGCTAGTGATTCTTTTATAGATATACAAAGTTTGTTTGTTTCTTTGCTGCTGTTGTGTTATATTTTCCTAGATTTGTAGGTACAGAGGCTATAGGCTAGCTGTGTACCGTGGTGGTACGAACGTGTTGACGTGGAGGCACGAGCGACGCTAGAGGCTAGTTGCGGCGCAAGCATTAGGCCTAGGGTTAGGGTTTTCTGAAAACTTTAAACTTTTGGGCCTTTTGGGCCAATGTAATTGGGTGAGGGATTTGTGTCATTGGTTTTTATTATTTTGGTACTGGATAGTTTAATGGACTTTAGTCTTTGGTTTTGGTTTTATATTTTGTTTTATTTTTTGGGTCTGTTGGGCCCAGGCAAATTTGGCCCATTACAACTGTCATGTCATAAAACTTGGCAATGCCAGCCATGTTCGAAATTTGCTTTCTCAAGATTGAGAATTGAGATTGAGACGTTGGGAATTAATTTTGTTTTCAAACTTCACCCCCATTTCAAGATGCCGTGAGTATTGTAATATTGCTGCCTGATATGGAGAAAAATGATTGCTGGGGTAGTTTCTGTACAACACCAACACTAATTAAAAAATAATGTCTAAAGGCATTTTAGTCATTAAAAACTGCGTTGTAATCAGTTTAAAAGCCCCTTTTGGCTGAGAGAAAAGGGGAAGTTGTAGTTTTAGGTTAGAGAGACCTTTTTGTTTTTAAGGTTTTTTTCATTTTTTAGTGTAGGTTTAGGGTAGTTTTCTTCTCCATGGCTATAGGATTTAGTTTTTCTGGAACTTCTTTATTTTCCTTGCATTTTCTTAATTAGTTAAGTTAGTTTTTACTGTAGCTTAGGTTTATTAGTTAGTTTTTACTGTAGCTTAGGTTTATTTACATGTCTAGCATCTTAAACTCTGTTATAAGCACATTTTAATCTCTAGTTTAATATCATTAAGCTTGTTTACCTCTCATTTGTTTAAAATTATAGCTTTAGTGTTCTTGATTATTCCTCTTACTGCCATTTTTATTGTTGTTAAGTTTCTCTTAGAAAAATCTTATCTTTCATCCTTACTTTCTTAAGTTCAATATTTAGGGTTATTATGTTTGCTTATTTGAAGTTTGTTAGTTTAGATATGTTAATAGGTAACTAAATTCTAGGGAATTGATTAATGGAAATGTGGGTAAACTAATTTTTGGGTTAGGGACTAAATTGTAATAAATTGGACTAAATTGAATTAACCTCAAAACTTAAGATTAACGTTCCTTAAGAGAAAATTTAAGTAAGTGAGATTGAGAGGAGATCTTATTAGGCACCAATTCGTTAGTCTTGAATTAGTTTCTGAGGTCGAAAGATAAACCAGACTAATTTGTCTAAGTTGGTAAAGTTGAGACCGAGAGGTAAAATGGAACCAATTTAGGAGTTTAAACAATTTAGATCTCTAATTCAATAATTAATCAACCACATTGAAGTCAACCAACCACAGTTTGTTATTGATTGTTTAATCTTACAACTTTACATACTTTACGATTTCATCCTTTTTTTAGTTTCTTAGAAATTAGATTAATCATTTTCAAATTAATGGTTCGTCGTACTATGCTAATTCAATAATTAATCAACCACATTGAAGCCAACCAACCTACCTCTTTATGTGCATGCTATTAGCTAGAATTTTCTTACTTGCCGACTCTTATGGGTTTGATTCTCAAAGTACTCTTGTACCTCGTTGTACAAATATATTACAATTAACCTGTCACACTTGCAGACACTGCACGTAGTAATTCTCATTCGATTTTCGTTTTAGTATTGATTCTCAGCCCCGGTGCATGCATGCTGGGGCGGGCGGTTACAATTCAATTCAGTGCCATTCCATCAAAAACATCAAACATATACATCATTCATATCATTCCAAATACATATAGTCATTTGAGCATAATCTCATAACACTTATATGTCATTTCCCTTTTAAACTAATCCAGTAGCCCGATGAACTATAATAAATAGATTTGGATACACGGGTAACTACACTACATCAAAGGACACCAAAGTGCTAAAAGAGGCATCTAAGTGCAAACCCTTACAAGCGTGCAAATATCCCTATTGGCATGAAATTTGTATCCTATCCTTTAATAAATTTACTCGGGTACAATTAACTCGTTTAACCATTCTTTACAATTCAATCATTATATCACCTTTTTGTACCAATTTGTAAATAACTCAAATTACATACATACATATAAAAAGATTATAATTCAAGTACATATAAAAATTAAAAATATCCATACCATATGAACTTACTTAACAAAACTCAGCAAACAACTTGAATCATAGGGACTATTTATTTTTTCCTTTTCCTTGATTATCCTCGACTTGATTCAAGTCTTGACCTATACGATTATTTAATTTCAATCTACCAATTCCAATTGTCCTATAACATCCAAATATATAAATATGGCATTTTAATTTCATTTTTAAAAGGTTCCCTCAAATTTTTCATTTTATTCAATTTAGTCCCTAAAACTGAAATTGTTATAACTTTCAAATTTGAGCCTCTATTTCAAAATTGATCTCAATTTCATCCTTTTACAAACCACCAAAACCTATAATTACAGAAAGTTCATGCCAAATTTGAAATTATTGCACTTTAGTTCCTATGTTCAAAACTAATTATTTTCACTTTACAAATTAGTCCTTTTTCATTACTAAGCTTAAAATCTAACCAAATAACATCAAAAAATTCAAGAAATCATTAATGGGAAATTTTGGAAACTTTAATAGTTTTGCAAAATAGTAGCCGGGCTAGTTAAATCAAGCTCTTGAGATCTCAAAAATATAAAAATTACAAGAAACAGACTAAAAATCACTTACCAATCAAGCACTAAAGCATGAAAATTTTGAAACCCTACTTTTTTCTCTTGAAAGGAAAATGTTTCTTTTTTTCTTTAAAATTTTCCTTTCATACTTGGATTAAAATATAGTAAACTTTAATTAATTGCTTTAAATTTAATTAACTAATCACTAAGCATGATTAAGCAACAATAAGTAGGAAATGTTGTCATCCACCACCAACATTCCATATAAAAAGAGTAATTTTCCATATTGAACCCTTAGCAAACTGAAAATTTGTAGTGATTAAATTTTTACAACTTTTACGATTTAGTCCTTAAACCATAATTAACTATCCATTCAACAAAATTCCTAAACCGTAATTCAATATCATACTATAATAGACTCAAAAATATTTAATAACAATATTTACAGACTCGATAATCAGAAATGGGTTCCGAAATAACCGTTTACGACACCACTAAAATGGGATGTTACATATGTCCAGAAGTATTGTTTCAATAAATCACAATTTACTTAATCATGAAGTCAGTTAACAAGAAGTACCATGATTGAAAACTCCTTATTGTATACTATTTACGAAAGTAATTCATCCAACTACTTTGTCCAATGACCTCGTCATGTGTGTTGCCCTCATATAATATTCTTGATTCCTTTAAGTTAAATTCGTTCACTCAATACAATCCTCTTTTATCTCATTGTCACCAGTGTGTCTTCTTAATGATTAATATGATCACTATCAACTAATGGCTATGGCAAAATTGCTCATTCGAGAACAAGCAACCCATGGCCACGTTCCATATGAATCAATCCAAACAATGCCAATGAGAGGATATCGTTAAATATTTAATCGAGCTATGAATTTCATTGTTGCTAGTAAAGCCATGCCATACACGAGTCATGTACCTACCATACTGGCTATCATCTCAATCATCTTTATAGCATAAGCCTCTACTTATATCAAAGCACATCAGTTACATACGCATGGTCAATGACTAACTCAGGATTTAGGTAAGTCACTCCATGAACGTCACAAGTGAATCAATTCAAAAATGAATTAAGAATTAATTTCAACTTGGGTCCAGTCCAGTGTATCATTCTTCCAATGAGTACATCTATGTCTCTACTAGTGGAGTCAACTACTCCGATAGCCAAGACTAGCCATCTCCCTAATTAGAATTGTAGACGACATAATAATCCTTCTAAATATTTGAATCAAATGCTCACTTTGATTCTTTTACAGGATTACAGACTTGTTTAGATTATCTACTGAATTAAGTTATCTTTCTCACAAAATAAACATTATTACAGTGCCACTTATCATCAGTTCGAACTTAGACAACCAATGAGCTAATATTTGCTTGTCACAGTTTCGCTATGTAAGCAAAATATGAAAGAAAAAACCACAAAAGATATAATAGTGAAATTTGAAATTAAATTTGTTCATTTATTCATTATTCAAATACACAGAAAATAGTTACATGTTTACTACAATATAGGTACATTTCCTAACAGTTCACTACCCTGAACATCGCCGCCTCCAAAACCCTTTCTATCATCGTCAAACGAAGCCCCGATCTTGTGTCCAAACCAAATAGTAACCACTAACCACCACATTGTCACTACCTCGAGCACCATTGTTGCTCGACCGAAATCAATAATCCGACGATAGTTGAATACCTTCGGCCATCCCTTTTACGCTCATTGATGAGCAAAACTACCTCCGACACTCTGAAAACACACACCAAAGTCGCTCATATGAGCCTTGCTGATAATGCTCTAGAATAACATATTTTTATGTATTAATGCCTCCAAAACCCTTTCTATCATCGTCAAATGAAGCCCCGATCTTGTGTCCAAACCAAATAGTAACCACCAACCACCACATTGTCACTACCCCGAGCACTATTATTGCTCGACCGAAATCAATAATCCGACGATAGTTGAATACCTTCGGCCATCCCTTTTACACTCATTGATGAGAAAAACTACCTCTGACACTCTGAAAATGCACACCAAAGTCGCTCATATGAGCCTTGCTGATAATACTCTAGAATAACATATTTTTATGTATTAATCATGTGTTTATTCTGAGCTTGATCCTACTAATTTGAGCTATTAATGTCTTTTTATCTTTTAGGGACTGATTTGGAGGCAAAAGCAAAATTAAGCGACAAAAGTACAAATTTGGAGACACAATGGGCTGATATGCGACACAGGAAAAAAATTATGCCAAAAGTGCAAGCATGGAAGACACAAGGACTAAAAACTCAAAAAAAGAGATTTTATTTTATAAGACTCCATTTTATTTATATTAAGATAATTAATATTAAGATAATTATTAGGATTATTTAAATTTAGGATTTTATTTTAATTATTTTTAATTATCTTTAATTAAATGTATTTAACTTTTTAAAATTTAAGTTCAATTAGACTGTCTCCCTAGCACTATAAATAGAGGGTGAAGTGACTCTATTTGGTGTTCATTTTTTCTGTAAACACTCTCCCTCTGAAAGTCCAGGCTTTTGTTTCTTCATATTTTCTTTCAATAAAATTCCCTTTCCATTTTTATATTTATTTCTTTTTCCACCATTATTATGAGCCACTAAAACCTATCTAGCCGAAAGTTGTCAATATTCTCCAAAAAGGGTTCTTGAGGCCTAGAATTCGTACTTAGCCTTCTTACCAAGTATCCATCGTTTTTCCGTACTACGGGCTGACGCTTCCGTTCATGGCCCTTAAGAAGTAAGCTTTTCAACATATGCAAAGGCGGCCGCTTTGTATGTTTTGGAAGGATTGCATAGTCGGTTCGTTAACTTACTGCTTCAAAGGTTGGCGAGCCAAAGAGACGAAATGGCGTGGGATTCGCCATTGAGAAGCGTTGATCTAGCATAAATTACTGGCTAGAGTCAGGTTCCCTAAAAATCGTGAGACTAATCTTTGGAACTGGTGGTCGTATGCGTCCTTTTCAACTATAACTGGCTTACTTGAGTTGAGAAGGGTTATTTAAAAGTCGAAGATCGAACCCAAGGTGGAATGAGACAACTGGAGGTTGGAATCTACCAATAAGAATTTCTTTTCCTTCAACTCTCTTTATTATTTTTATTATTTTCGTAATCACAATTTCAGTCAACTTTAGATTCTGTTTTTTATTTTTTCCAAATCAAATCTTTAATTCTGTTATTTTTTTATTTTTTTCTGTCACGCAGGTTTTCTTGGGCACGATCCTGCCCAAGATTTCGAGAAACAAGGATTCGTATAATCTGATCCTTGAGGATTCGACCCTACTTCCCCTTTACTGTTCTTTTGCATTATTTTACAGGGAATAGGATATTTTTGGTGCTCTCAACGACCGCATCAATTTTTGGCGCTGTTGCCGGGGGTCGGTAACGTACTAATCTTATTTTTTTGTTTCTTATGGCCGGATCTGCTCCAGGAACTCTTGCGTTTGATTCTGAGATTGAAAAGACTGCAAGAGCTAATCGCAAGGAAACAAAGCTAAAGAAAAAGCAGTCAGCGGTGGTTGGGACTCAAAGTAATCCACCGCCAGGAATCAGAATCGACGACGAAGCAGAGTTTAGGGTTAACGAAAACCCTATTCAAACTTTTGAAGGTGAAAAATTAAAATTCGATTCCCCAGAAGAAGTGCTTAACACTAGGGTTAACATAAACCCTAATTTAGCACTTCAACCTATGGCTCAAACAATTCGGCAATTGGCCGAAGCACCGATAGAACAACCGCTACTATGCATCGCGTATCCTACTATGGACACTGATTTCGAGCTAAAATCAAGATTGATTCAGCTACTGCCAACTTTCCGTGGGTTACAAAATGAAAACCCCCACAAGCATTTAAAAGAATTTCATATGGTTTGTTTGAGTATGAAACCTCAAGGGGTAACTGAGGATCAAATTAAATTGCGCGCTTTCCCTTTTTCTCTAGCAAATTCAGCTAAGGAATGGTTATTTTATTTACCTCCTAGATCCATTACAACTTAGGCTGATCTATCTCGCTTATTTCTTAACAGGTTTTTCCCTGCATCACGAGCGGCTGAGTTCGGAAGAGAGATTGTGGGAATAAGGCAAAAAGAGGCAGAATCTCTGTACGACTATTGGGAACGATTTAAGAAGTTGTGTGCGAGTTGCCCACAACATGGTATAACAGAGCAATCTTTCCTCCAATACTTTTATGAAGGCCTGAAACCCATGGAGATGAATATGGTAGACGCCAGTAGTGGAGGAGCATTGGTCAACATGACTCCCCAACAAGCAAGAGACTTGATCTCCACAATGGCGGCAAATTCTCAACAATTTCGAGCTAATCCTGAACCCTCTAGAAGGGTTCATCAGCTAAGTAATTCTACCTTTGAGGATAGACTTTATAGACTTACTAATATTGTGAATTCTCTTGTTACAAAAAAAGCAAAACCAGCCCGAGTGTGCGGAATATGTGCTACACTTGAACATACGACTGATGCGTGCCCTAGTCTGTGCGACGATACTATGGCCCATTTAGATGCTGTGGGAAATTTTCCTTCGCCACCACAAAGGCGATACGACCCTTATGCAAATACCTAAAACCCAGGATGGAGGGACCACTCTAACTTTAGTTATGGGGCTAATCTACGATATAACCAGCCATACCAAAATCGGGTCCCACAACAGCCACAAGATTCAGGTAATTCTCTGGAAACTTTGGTCAATAAATTAGCAGCTAATGTCCTTGATTTTTAACAACAAACTCTTAATTTCCAAAAAAAAACGAAGGCATCTATAAGAGAATTAACCACATCAATTGAGAAATTAAGTTTTCAAGGGAAGCTGCCGTCGCAAACAGAACCAAACCCGAGACAGAATACAAATGCAGTAATGTTGTGAAGTGGAAAGGTACTGGAACCAATTTCTGGCAAGAATCTTTATCAAGAATTTGCCTAGAAAACTCTAGAAAATGACGAACAGATCCGAGCAGAACTCTCACTACCGAAAATCCAACCTCCATTCCCAGAACGATTAAATCAGTGTCAAAAAAGTAAGGAAGACAAGGAGATATTCGAAACATTCAGGAATATCGAGATCAATCTACCACTGTTGGATGCCATCAAACAGATTCCAAGGCATGCCAAATTCCTTAAAGAGCTCTACACCAACAAACGAAAGTTAACAGGCAATAAAAAGATAAGTGTTGGTGAAAATGTTTCCGCAGTGCTACAGCGGAAAATACCGGTTAAATGCAAAGATAGGGGTATGTTTGCTATTCCATGCAAAATTGGCCATTTAGGAATTAAAAAGGCTATATGTGATTTAGAGGCGTCCATAAATGTAATGCCTTATTCTATTTATGAAGCACTTAAAGCGGGTTTTTTGACGAAGACAGGAGTTATTATTCAATTGGTGACAGGTCTATTGTGCATCCCGAAGGAGTCCTCGAGGACGTCTTGGTAAAATTTAATAAACTTATTTTCCCTGCAGATTTTTACGTAATAAAGATGGAAAAGGACAACACTGCTGGATCTTCAGACCTTCTGTTGGGCCTACCCTTCCTTAGTACTGCTAGCACCAAGATCGATGTTCGAAGCAGCACTCTTACGATGAAATTTGATGGGGAGATCGTGAAATTTAATGTTTACAATGCCATTAGCCATCCAAGTGAAATCTTGAGCGTAAACTGTGTCGACATAATTGACTCATTAGTAGACGAGACTTTTGAGTCAACTTATGAAGACAAATCTGAATGTAGATCTGATGATTATGAATTTGTTAATACATTATTGTCCCCATCAGAAACTAAACTTCTACCTTCTGTTGTGCAGGCTCCAGATTTGAAATTGAAACCGCTTCCCGAGCATCTTAAGTATGCATTTTTAGGAAAAGGTAATACCTTACCCATTATAATTTCAAATAAACTCTCTAAACCTGAGGAAGAAAGTTTGATCCAGGTACTAAAGAGTCATAAGAAGGCGATTGGCTAGACCATCGCTGACTTGAAAGGGATAAGCCCTTTGATATGCACCCACAAGATTTACTTGAAGAAGAACACGAAACCAAGGAGAGAGGTACAGAAACATTTAAACCCGAATATGATGAAGGTAGTAAAAAAGGAAATAATTAAGTTGCTAGATGCTGACATAATCTTCCCCATTTCTGACAGCAGATGGGTAAGTCCAGTACAAGTCGTGCCCAAGAAAACAAGCGTGACAGTAAAGAAAAATATTGAGGGTGACTTAGTCTCGGTTCGAAAAGTGCGAATCGTGACGATTCGCATCGATTCTGAAGTTGAACACTTATACTAGAAAAGATCATTTCCCTCTTCCTTTTATAGATCAAAGGCTTGAAAGTTTAGCTGGTAAAACTCACTTTTGTTGCCTTGATGGATATTCAGTTTTCTTCCAGATCCTTGTTGCGCTAGAAGACTAGGAAAAGACCAATTTTACATGCCCTTTCGGCATATTTACATACAGGAGGATGCCATTTGGACTTTGCAACACACCAGCTACCTTCCAGAGATGCATGATGAGTACATTTTCTGAATATGTAGAAAAAATTATTAAAGTTTTTATGGATGATTTTACCGTGTATGGGAACTGTTTTATTGAATGCCTTGAAAATCTTACGATAATTTTGAACAGGTGCATAGAATTTAATCTTGTCTTAAACTATGAAAAGTGTCATTTTATGGTAGACAAAGGTTTGATTCTGGTCATATAGTTTCGTCTAAGGGAATTGAGGTTGATAAGGCCAAAATTGACATTATAAATTCTTTGCCATATCCCTCTACTATTAGAGAGATACATTCTTTCTTGGCCATACAGGATTTTACAGGAGTTTTATAAAAAACTTCTCAAAAATAGCTGAACCATTGTGCGAGCTGTTGTAGAAAGACAAGAAATTTGAGTTTGACCCAAAATGCAAAGAGGCTTTTGATACACTCAAGCAAAAGTTGGTAACCGCCCCTATAGTACAGGCACCAGACTGGAACGATCCCTTTGAAATTATGTGCGATGCAAGCGAACACAGTGTGGGAGCCGTATTGGGACAAAAGATAGCCAAAGAGCCTCATGTCATCTGCTATGCCTCAAAAACCCTAGATGTTGCACAAATCAACTACACGACCACAGAAAAAGAACTTTTAGCTATAGTATTTGCTTTAGATAAATGTCGATCATATTTACTAGGATCTAAGGTGATTATTTTTTTCTGACCAAGCAGCTCTTAGGTACTTGATCGCAAAGAAGGAAGCAAAGCCACGGCTCATTAGGTGGATTTTACTGCTCCAAGAATTTGACATCGAGATTCGTGACAAAAAGGGGTGTGAAAACCTGGTGGCCGACCACTTGAGTAGGATAAAAACTTATTTTGATAATGTTCCCATAAAGGATGAGTTTCCTGACGAAAACTTATTCTTAACTGAGGCTCACTATCTATGGTATGCAGACATAGTAAATCTCTTAACCACAGGACCGTTGCCCACTGAGTTAGCTTGATCCGTAAAAAACAAGCTTAGACATGAAGCTCGGAATTACATATGGGGCGATCCATACTTTTGGAAATACTGTTCAGATCAGATAATACGACGATGTGTTCCAGAAACCGAGGTAACCTCTATCCTTACTTTTTGTCATACAGAAGTTTATGGAGGTCACTTTGGCCCTAAGCGGACAGCTCACAAGGTATTGGAGTATAGGCTATATTGGCCCACAATCTTTCGCGACGCATATAACTTTTGTAAGTCTTGCAATAAATGCCAGCATACAGGTAATATCACTAAACGAAATCAAATGCCCCTATCCCCGATTCATGTACGTGAAATTTTTGATGTATGGGGCATCGATTTCATGGGCCCCTTTATTTCTTCATTTGGAAGCGCATATATACTTCTTGCAGTAGACTATATTTCTAAGTGGATAGAAGCAAAGCCTACTCGCAATGATAATGCTAAAATTGTTCTGGAGTTTCTAAAACGAACTATTTTTTCTATTTTTGGCACACCTCGAGCTTTGATCAGTGATCGTGGTACCCACTTTTGCAATAAGGTCATGGAGGCACTGTTATCAAAATATGGAGTTCATCATTGCATAGCAATAGTCTACCATCCCCAAACGAACAGCCTAACAAAGGTTTCAAACAGGGAGATCAAATCTATTTTGGAAAAAATAGTTTGGCCCAACTGAAAGGATTGGAGTCTTCGGCTCAATGATGCGTTTTGGGCCTATCGAATGGCGTATAAGGGCCCGATTGGCATGACCCCGTATCGACTTGTTTTTGGCAAAGTGTGTCATCTACCAATAGAACTGGAGCATAAAGCTTATTGGGCTATTCGACAATTAACATGGAGTTAGAGCCCGCAGGGAAGGCAAGGAAATTGGACATTCAAAAATTAGAGGAGATTCGCAATAATGCCTACGAGAATGCTTGAATTTATAAAGACAAAACAAAGTTGTTTCATGAAAAAATATAGTTCAGAAGCATTTCTCGGTAGGACAAAGAGTTTTGCTTTATAACTCCGTATTAAAGCTATTCCCAGGTAAGCTTCGATCTCGGTGGCAAGGACCTTTTATTGTGACTGAAGTATTTATGCATGGTGCAGTTGAAATAAAAAGTGAAGAATCAGGAAAGCGGTTCACAATCAATGGTCAACGGCTGAAGCCATTTTACGAAAATTTCTAAGCCCACACAGTCGAGAAAATTCAGTTAGAACCACCATAAAACCGTTCAAGGCGTCGAGCTAATGACGTTAAACAAGCGCTTATTGGGAGGCAACCCAATCTTTAATTTTAAATTTTATTTCTATTTTTTATTATTTTATTTATTTATTTATTTTATTTCTTATTGTATTTTATTTCATTTTGTTTTATTTTTAAATATTTTATTATATTTATAAATTTCTCTTCTTTTAAATAGATGAACTGAGATGGAAGTAAAATGCAAAAGGAAGAAAAGCCTTAAACCTGCAGCCAAACAGCCTCACTCTAGCCCATATCACCATCCCTATTCCAGCCCAGAATACCTTATTCCTGTCCTAGACTACCCCTAACCTGCAGCCAAACAGCCTTACACCTGCAGCTAAACACCACTTTTCAGCAACTAACAAACCCCCAATCCCTAAAATTTTTCCCCATTTTCTTCCATAGCCGTCGAACCCATCTCCCTAACCCCTCTCACTGTCGATTACCGTCCACCATGGTGCAAACTCGCAGCCGTGCCGCCGCTGAACCCTCCTTCACCGTGAACCATCGCCGGTGCCGTTTCTCCGCTCTCCAAGCTATAGATTTGAGTGACGCCTCCTCCTCCTCCTCTTTCTCCTACTCTTCGTCACATACCTTTCATACGCCATCGTCGAACCCTGATGAAGCTACGGTGTTCCCGACTTCATCGATGTCGATTGCACCATTTTCCCATTCCCCTACTCCATCTCTAGTCGCGATGTTGCACGACGAGGCTGACTCATTCCATTCGTGCAGCCAGTACCACGCCAGAGCACCATTACCTCTACGAGCCGAACACCCCTTCCTTTACCAACCGCCACTGTCGCCCCTAGCCACACACGCCACGACGCCACCAACAGTACCCAAACCGTCGCAACAGCAACCCTCGGCCTCACATGCCGTGGCCTTCTCTAACACCACCAACGACGCACCTGATCCTTCACGACGACGGTCTCGTCATCGTCCACCATGGCATTCGATCCACCCATCCGACACGTTCGCAAGTTCGTCACACACTGCCGATACCAGCATCCACAACCAAGCTGCAAGCTCCAATAACTCTGACAGTCATCACGATCAGCAGCCGCTGCCCACTCGTGGCCGAACCTACTAGTCTCGCTCATCCGTCTTACCACCCGAGTGCCATCTAAATGGTAACTTACAGTTCGATACTACTAGCCAGAACAGGTATGATCATTTATGCCATAAACAACTCGTACCTTGCTAATGCTTGTCATTGCCTGTTTTGGATACTCTGCGGATTGGAACTGACGTCACTACTTATTTTCACAATATTGGTTGGGTTGGGAATTTTGATATTTCTCATCGTGCATATTATGAACTGGTGTTGGAATTTTATTCTACATTTCACTTTTATTGGCACGGTAATATTTCATTGGATACACCTAATGTTATTCGATTTCGATTACTTGGTACTTTACATCGCTTGTCCATTACCGATTTTAATATAACACTATCTTTTGTGACTGATGACTATTCTATGAGCAGTGATTATGAACACAGCTTATATACTTTTCTTGTAGATTTTGAGGCTAACGAGGCCTTTGCTTTATTAACTAATAATGTCGAATCCACATATAGCTCGAAAACCTCAAAGGATTTGTGGTGTCGTAACCCTGCCTTTTGTTACATACACCGTTATTTGGCCTATAATTTTTCAAGTCGACGAAATGCTTCGGCTACCGTCTCGAAGACGGAATTATTTTTGTTATGGTGTATGTATACCAGTCGTCCGGTAAACTTGGGCTATTGGTATGCACTTCAATTCGAACATGTTATAAATGCAAAACGGCCTCTAATTTTGGGCTCTTTTATTACACAGCTGTTATTTTCCCTACATGGCACTAATGCTCCTATTTCAGAATTACATGTTGTTTGTCAGGCCGATCCTTTGGATTCTCGATGTCTCGACTCGATGGGACTGTTTGTTGGCACTCCATCTTCCTTTCTTTTTGTCCCTTCAGGTGTTCGCACCACACTAACTGAACGAATCTTTCGATGGAGAAATCATGACAATGCACCCACTCAAGCTCAACCATCGATGACCGTAGAACAACACCTTGAGCGTATCGAGGCTCGACTCGACACTTTTGGCTAGCAACTAGCGGATCTCATCACCATCATACGCGAATGACAGTGATTACACGGGGAGTTCATCTATACCCTTTTTATTCTATTTTCTTTATTCCACATCCAGGACTACGTGTTTTAAGTAGGGGAGGAAGTTATTCCTGTCGTTTTAACTGCTGAATTTTTGTTATTGCTGCTGGTTTGGTTGTTGCTATTGTTGCTAGCTCACTATTTTTTTTTGGAATATCTTTCCTCTTTTCATGACCAAGAATTTAACCATGACTTTGCCATTGTTTGACCTTCATGCATGATTTTTTTCTATTGAGTTAATTATGATTTTGCTTGATAGATTTCATCTCCACTATTTTATTTAGGACACTTAATTGCATGCTTAAAATGTGTTCATGACTATTAAGGTGGTTACTGAAACTTATTTTTGACACTTGATTATTTTTCCTAAGTCCTCTAAAATTACAATTTCATTTAATAATAATAATGTTTCCGTGGTTATGAGTGCAGCTTAGGACATGACTAGCTGAGTAACCGGGGTAGGGTGCTTGGGTTGTCATCCTATTTCGCGTCAAAAGGTTGTGTGACGTGTTAGGTAAAACTCCGCTAACCAGAATTAATTTCTAAGAATGTGTTGGGCCGAGTAACCGGGTGAGGTGCTTGGGTTGTCATCTCTCTTCAGCGTCAAAAGGTTCGATATGTTCCTAGGAATAATAAAAAATTAGGAATGTCTTTGAATGAAATACCGGGGTGGGGTGCTTGGGTTGTCATCTCTCTTGGCGTCAAAAGGTGCAAGATATTCCTAAGTAAAAATAAATAAATAAAATTAAAATTCTATAACAAAAAGAAAAAAAAAAGAAAAAAAGTCATATTAATAAAATGTGAGGACTAAAGGTAAAAATGAATAGGGTGTCTTGATAGGTTTGGTAAATTACCTAATTTTCATGAAATAATCCAAGTCGATCTTAATTTTGTTTGTGTTAATTAGAACACTTTTTCAAATTTTACTTAAATCAAGCTAAGGGTTCTCTTTATTTTTCGTATGCATTTTGACTAATTTTTATAAAACTTTGGAGTAGAATTTCTTTCATGGCAGGATTTAATTTTCACGGTGGACAGGAACCATACTTGAGGGCAAGCATGGGCTAAGTAGGGGGAATTTGATAATGCTCTAGAATAACGTGTTTTTATGTATTAATCATGTGTTTATTCTGAGCTTGATCCTACTAATTTCAGCTATATATGTCTTTTTATCTTTTAGGGACTGATTTGGAGGCAAAAGCAAAATTAAGGGACAAAAGTGTGAATTTGGAGACACAATGGGCTGATATGCGACACAGGAAAAAGATTGTGCCAAAAATGCAAGCATGGAAGACACAATGACTAAAAATGCAAAAAGAAGAGATTTTATTTTATAAGACTCCATTTTATTTATATTAGGATAATTAATATTAAGATAATTATTAGGATTATTTAAATTTAGGATTTTATTTTAATTATCTTTATTTATCTTTAATTAAATGTATTTAACTTTTTAGAATTTAAGTTCAATTAGACTGTCTCCCTAGCACTATAAATAGGGGGTGAAGTGACTCTATTTGGTGTTCATTTTTTTCTGTAAACACTCTCCCCCTGAAAGTCCAGGCTTTTGTTTCTTCATATTTTCTTTCAATAAAATTCCCTTTTCCATTTTTATATTTATTTCTTTTTCCACCATTATCATGAGCCACTAAAACCTATCTAGCCGAAAGTTGTCAATATTCCCCAAAAAGGGTTCTTGAGGCCTAGAATCCATACTTAGCCTTCTCGTCAAGTATTCATCGTTTCTCCGCACTACGGGCTGACGCTTCCGTCCATGGCCCTTAAGAAGTAAGCTTTTCAGCATTTGCAAAGGCGGACGCTTTGTATGTTTTGGAAGGATTGCATAATCGGTTCTTTAACTTACTGCTTCAGAGGTTGGCGAGCCAAAGAGACGAAATGGCATGGGATTCACCATTGAGAAGCGTTGATCTAGCATAGATTACTAGCTAGAGTCAGGTTCCCTAAAAATCGTAAGTCTAATCTTTGGAGCTGGTGGTCGTAGGCGTCCTCTTCCACTATAATTGGCTTACTTGAGTTGAAAATGGTCATTTAAAAGTCGAGGATCGAACCCAAGGCGGAATGAGACAACTGGAGGCTGGAATCTACCAATAAGAATTTCTTTTCCTTCAACTCTCTTTATTATTTTTATTATTTTCGTAATCACAATTTCAGTCAACTTTAGATTCTGTTTTTTATTTTTTCCAAATCAAATCTTTAATTCTGTTATTTTTTTTATTTTTTTCTGTCACGCATGTTTTCTTGGGCACGATTCTGCCAAGATTTCGAGAAACAAGGATTCATATAATCTGATCCCTGAAGATTCGACCCTATTTCCCATTTACTGTTCTTTTTCATTTTTTTACAGGGAATAGGATATTTTTAGTGCTCTCAACGACCGCATCACTTGCTTGTAACACCCTTATCTGTTTCTGTTGCCGGAATAGGATACAAGATGTTACCAGTCAAGTTGGAACAGTTAATAATAATTTATATTCAGCAAACAATTCAATCTTATAATTACAAGTAATATTCAGTATGAAAGAGGTTACTCAGTCTCGATCTTAGATTGAGCTTTCGAAGCTCTAGAAATAAGTCATGAGCATTCAGGGACCAATTCAGAACAAATCAGACCATATAGGGAAAAATTGAAAATTTCAAGTTAGGGGTCACACAGCCATGTGACAGAGTCCAGCTCGTGTGGCTCCAACATAGTCGTGTGGTTATCCCAAACGCTTGTGTGCATAAATCGTGTTACTCACTGATTTGGATCACATAACCGTATCACAGACTGTGTGCCAGCCTATGTAACAATCGAAATATCTTTACACAGCTTGTCGCAGGTTGTGTGTCTGCCCGTGTGAAAACTGCACCTATATTGTTTTCCCCCAGGGGTTGCCCGTGTGCTTTACACTGCCGTCTGACAGCCTGTGTCCCAAGTCGTGTGAACCCAAAATGACCAATTCCATGCTCAATTTCACCCCTTATTGTTAGGTACCTATATACTTTCAAATACACATTTTGAAATGTCAAAAAAAAACTTCAAATACACCCAAACATGACCATAAATTCATTCTATATATATCATACATTTTGTCATCATTAACACCCCAATAAATCTCACCACAATTCACCCCCAACTTTACAACCACAATCAGATTATATCTCTAAAAAACAAACATCCATTTCATTACAAGCTTTAAGTTAACACATAACAATCACTTCATACCATAACCATTAAGACACATTTAGGTAACAAGTAGGAGATCACAAGTCATTTAAGTACACAACATGTCATAGCATTTTACTCAAAACTAGGTATTTGACATAACTATACGTAGGGGTCCTAGTACATACCATATACCAAAATCGAGAAATTAAATCTACCAAGGTTCTCGGATAGTGTGATTCCTATATTGACCCAATCTTTTTAACGTTGAAAATGTAATCTACAAAATAAACAAAATACAGGTAAGCTTTAAAGAAGCTTAGTAATTTTGTTCGAAATCTAATAAACTTTTCAAATAAAACATAGGTTTAATCAGTATTAACGTAGAGATTTCCATTATACGCAACTTATAATAGTAATTAACAATCAATTCAATAATTCAGTATACTCAGTGGATATTGCTCGATTTAACTTTTCATCAGTATATCAGTAGATTTCTACTTGTTTGAGTTTCACTCTGTATAACAATAGGATTTGCTAGATTGAGCTTCATTCAGTATAACAGTAGGATTTGCTCGATTAAGCTTCTTTTCGTAGTATCAATAAATATAGATCAGTGAAGCATACTTCCAGTATATAATACAACATTCATTAAGAGTATATTAACAAAGAATAATTATTTTATAAGCACAAATAAACGTAAGAACTTACTAGATTAATTTGCAGAAAATTCCAAAGTACCAGGACTATTCCATAATTTTCCCTATTCCACGATTATCAGCATGTTCTTGATCTAGACATAATAATTTCATTCCATAATTAGAATAACAACACAATTTGATCCTTTCATGCAATTAGGTCCTTTTTAGAAAATTACTTACTTTCCCCTCAACTTTTCATATTCATTCAATTTAGTGCCTAGGCCCTAATCATGCAAATTACCCATTTTTCCTTAACACCCATGATAACCCAATGTTCTATAACTTCATATCAGCCCCCCATTTGAAATAATTTCACCTCAAGTACAAGCAATTTATCATTAAATCAATTTAGTCCCTAAACATTAAATATCATCAAAAATCACTTTTCAAAATAATTAAATCTATCAACAAGATTTCATATTTCATCACAAGCTTTAAGAAATAACTTCATTCATCAATGGAAACTTTTATAACTTTTAACTATTCCACAAATTGGTCCTCGATTTAGCTAGGTCAAGCTAATACGAACTCAAAAACATAAAAATTACTAAAAACGGGCATCAATACTTACCAAATCAAAGCTTGAATAAAAAAGGAACAAAAACCCTAGCTCTCTACCTTTTTCATGGAGGAGATAAAGAAAATTTCTAATTTTCTTCTTAAATTTTGGGTTTCATTTATTATGTATATCATGGTATTTTTGTAAATATTTTAACTTTCTTAATTAAGCCTTAATTAATCTAAGATTAAGCCTAATTAAACCATTCATTTAAGCATTGCATCATTAATTTCCAGTCACTAAATTCCCAAAGGGCTAATTTATCTATTTAGCCCCTTTTAATTTAATTACTTAATTTTTGCTTATTAAACTATCTAAACGATAAAATTTCTCAACCAAAATTTAATGTGACTCTAAAGACCTTGTAAATATATTAATTAAACAATATTTACGAATTATTTCATTGAACTTATGGTCTCAAAACCACTATTTCTGACATCACTGAAAATTAGGTTGTCACATTGCTCTCATCCTATCAATCTCAAAGCCAACATAGGAAGTGTCGGCATGACAATTGACTCGACAAGGGAATGCACATTTTACCTATTTTGGAACTCGAGTTACACGAACATTTTTCGTTCAACAAAGTGACAAAATGAAAATGGTATGCTAACCTTTATTGCAAATCCATACATTGTAAGCGTGTTCATGAGCTGACTTTAGATGCTTTGTATATTTGTAGTGACATACTTAAATTGTTTGGGAATATTGGTTGGAAACACTATTTTATGATTAATTTTTCAGCATTTAGCTCACTCGTGAGTTTTATACCACTTATGAATTTAAAGTGCCTATTACATTCTGTATGAGGGGAAAGCACTTTAAATTATTGATTACTGAGTTTAACATTGCATTAAGTTTGATCACTAATGACTATGCACTCACTAGTGAATACTTGAATAGTTTATTTGATTAACATGAGTCATTTGACCCCTATAGACTATATTGAGAATGGACTAGAACTTATAAGGTATCGTACGGTCCTAGCAAATTAAAGGACATTTTCCTTCAAGATCCAGTTTTAAAATATGACCATTGATTCCTTGCTATCCTATTTTTCTAGTTGAAAGGATTCCTATAATGTGTTAATGAAAATCAAGTTTTATTTCCTTTGGTGCATATAAACGAAAAAGAAAGTTATTCTTGGTTATTAGTAGCTTCCTAATTTGTTAGTGTTGTCAAAAACATACGTCATCTCATCTTAGGTTTTTAATTACTTAGATTGCATTGCATAAACGCTTGCTTGACCTTCACGATAATGATTTGCATGTGGCTTGTGAGATGATGCCTTTGGACTCGACATATTTGGAGGGGATGGGTTTTCAGGGCAAACTAAATGGTGCCTTCTATTTTCTTCCTATGGTTTCTATTTTGTTACGATGTACTCAGATGACCAAAAATGATTAGAAAGACATTGACGCTTCTTTTGCAACACATTTGGACACCGCATTGCATTTGGCTGATAGGATTGAGACAAATCTTAGTGCATTCTTTGCTTTCCTCAATTGTACACTGCCTTTTCTTCCACCACCACGAAATTAAAAAACACAGGGAAGTTTCCTCTTCAAACTTAATACATCCATTTATTTTTATTGTGATTAGATGCGAGCATCGTTCGAGTTAGGCCAGGCTCGACTAAAAATTTAGACCCGTTTGCTAGGCCCAGGCTGGCCCGGCCCAAAAAATGGGCCTAAAATTTTGCCCATGTCCAACCCGGATAAAAATACTAAAACCCGGGCCGAACCCGCCCAGCCCATATTAATTTTTATATTATTTTTATATAATTTTAAAATATATACAATACATCAAAAATACTAAAAATATTAAAATAAATATTTCCCAACAAATTGAAAATAAATTTTAAAAATATGTATACTTAAATAACACTAAGATATATGCAACTTAACAAGCAAATGTCTCTAAAATAATAACAAAATTAACAATAAAATAAGTTTTATATAATATCCAAACAATAACAACAAAATAGTAGCAACACAACAAAGAAAATAATAGCAATATAGGGAGAAAATAATAAGAAAATAATATTTAAAAAATAAAAAAAATTCCTTTAGTGAATTCGGGCCGAGCCTGGGCCAAAAATACATTACCAGAGGCCCGGCCCGTTTTTTAAACGGGCCTTATTTTTTTGTCCAAGCCCATTTTTCGGGCCTATATTTCTGTCCAAACCCTATCACATTTCGAGTGGGCCTTTGGGCCGGCCCGGATGGCCCGACCCATATTTACCTCTAGTTTTGATACATTGTGGAAAATGTATGTATTAAGTGGAACAGATTGAAATTACTTGTTAATTGATATATTTTAACTGCCAATGGTGAATTGTGTCATTACTTGCTTAGTCTTTGAGCATGAATTACATTTTTCATTTTCTTACTATGCTATTTTCATTTGGTAAAATTTGATAATCACTTTCTCAATTATTTCAAGCATCTAGATATTTGAATTTTTTTTACCCGATGACTTGATTTTGATAAGAAAACACATTGGTTCACTTAATTTGTAACAGTTCAGCTTTTAGTGGTGACGAAACAGTGGTTTCGGGACCAAAAATTTCATCGTGTTGACTCATAAATATTATTTTTAGAATATTTATAGAGTCATTATAGTCGTATTAAAATTTGGTTAAGAAATATTAATGTTAAGTTAGTTAATTAAAGAAAAAAATTAAATTGAAAAAGGTGTAAAACTTGCTAATTATAGCAATTAGGTGATGAAATGGTGTAATTATTAATTGAAGAAGGACTTAAGTGATAATTAAGCCCTAAATAATATAGTGGGAAGGCAAATTGAAGGAAAATGACAAAATAATGAAATTATAATGGTAAACTTGTAATTTAGTTGAAATTAAAATAAAATTAAGTAAAAAGAAATAGGTTTCTTCTTCTTACATTTCCATAGTCGAAATTCATGATTTTTCAAGCTAAGAGAATCGGCCAAGCAAATTTTTATGCATGTGAGTGAATTTCTTGTTTCTTGTAATTTTTATGTTTTTGAGATCGTTGCAACTAGGTCCAACTAGCTTGTATCTCCGTTTCTGATTCTGTTAAAAATTTTGGAAGTTTCCATTGTTGAATATTGAATTTTTTTTTATGAATATTATGTATTTAGAGTCTTTATTGTGCTATTTGATGAATTTGTAAAGAGATTTTTTTTTAAATCTTGATTTTAGGATTAAATTGTGAGAATGTCAAACTATTAGGGTTTGATAGTGAATTTTAGGTTTATTAAGGGATTTTTGAGGGCCGAGAATATTTGGATAGATTATTTATTTGATAAAATTAGTTAATTTGATGAATTAACTAATTAAGGGATTAAATTGTAAAAATTGTAAAAATTTAGGGTAATTGTGCAAATTTAAAAAATAAAAGGGTATTAATTGTAAAATGGATTGGAAATGAAATATATTCTAATAAATGAGTAATTTTATATTTTAGATCAAGATCCCGTAGATACTCGTGGAAAAGAAAAAATAGCGGAATAGTCCCTAAACTTCTGCAATTACTACAATTCAGTCCAGGTAAGTTCGTACGGTTAAAATTTAACAGTTGTATTAATTGGTGATTGGTATTATATATTCTATTATTGGAAATTAATTATTGTTTGAACTATAATATTGAATTTGATATTCGGTTTGAATTGAACGTGAGATTTGAGTACATTCATGATTTGGTGTATGACGGGGTTTGGAGTGGAGATGGTACTGGAGGGAGATATCGGCATTTTACCCAAGTAAATCAGGGTCCAATATTTTTGCGAACTCTCGCGTTTTATTTTCTATTTGGCATGATTGGGTGGATTAGCTCTTACGAGCTTCTGCTGGCGTATTTGGGAGGACCAGCTCTTATGAGCTTCTGTTGACTATGTACTTTTACCCTTAATACGTTCTTTGAATGGAAAATCTCGGTAAGGTGATTTATTTAACGAATTTGAAAGACATATTATTTATTTTTGTATTGATTTGAATACGGATGTATTTATCGATTGAAGTTGTTAATGACAGGGAGTTCTCTTGGATGATTTTTATTGTTTGATTTATTATAGTTAGTTTGGTAAGATTTTCGTTTAACTCGTCGAACTTACTAAACTTTATTAAGCTTACTTGTATTGTTTAATGTCATTGTAGATTTTCAGAAGGTTGGACGATCGGATCGGCACTCAAGTTACTATCCAGTTTATCTTGGTAGTTTTTGAAACATCTAATTCAGATTATATGGCATGTATAGGCTTTTATGCTGTTTTGGTTAATGTTTGGCTTATATAAATGTTATGAATGATATTTTGTGCAAATAACCAATTTGCAAATGGTATGAGAATGAGGTATAGTTGTTATGCCAGTATGTGTGGCTTACATATATTTAAATTGTTGTGATTTGGTATTGCTTGAATGAGTTGATGAATTGAATTAATGTGTATTTTGAGGTAAAGTTGTATATAATTGTGGTACCAATGAGGGTACATTGGTTAGGCATATATTAGGTTGGTTTTGATGTGTTTTTTATTATTAATGTCATTTTGATTTGGTATTTTGGTTAGTATTTGAGTTTTTTAAGGTCCAAGCAATTTGAAATGGTAAACTTGTGTTTTAAGGTTCATTTTAAGGCCAAATGGCCTAAGACACTGGCGTGTGTCTCAGCAGTGTGTAGCACACGGTCGTGTTGAAGCAATTTGAAATGGTAAACTTGAGTTTTAAAGTTCATTTTGAGGCCACATGGCCTGAGACACGGGTGTTTGTCTCAGTCGTGTGTAGCACACGGCCTGGCACGCTGACGTGTGAGATCATTTTGAAGGGTACACTGCCTGGCACACGGGCGTGTGGCTTAGCTGCGTCACCCAAGTCAGTGAGTTACACGGACTAGGACATGGCTGTGTGTCCCTATTTTGAATGTTCACACAGCTTGAGACACTTGTGTGTGTATCAGCCATGTGAGTCACATGGCCTGGCCACACGACCATGTGACCCCTGCAGTCCAATTTTTTCAACTTTTTCTTAAAACTTTCAAATGTTTCTGATTTTGTACCAGATTATTTCTATAGTAATTTTAGAACCTCGAGGGCTCGATTAAGGGACATTATAGATGTATTTGAATGAAATTTGATTATGTTTGTATTAATGTATGATTTGAATGTTTAATATTTTGTTTGTCCGGTAATGCTCCGTAACCTTGTTCTAGCGACGAATACTGTTAGAGGTGTTACATAATTACTTCGGATAATAATTGTGTGTGAAATTGATTGCTCTATGATATTGGTTTTTACTAAATTTATCGAGACACCTTAATTGTAAGGATACTTTGTTGTAGATGATCTTTTGTCTTATTTTGTGTTGAAATTTGTTTTTGAAAAAAATAAAAAAAATCAATAAATACTCCATTGATTGTTTAGATTATGAGTAAAGCTTTAGAATTGCAACCAGTCGAATAACCAGAGTCAAGTGCTTAGGTTGTCATCTATCTTCACGTCAAAAGATTGATTAACGTTCTAACCTATTCACTTACTCCACTAATCTTGATAATTATGAGAAGAGCTAGTAGTCATCTAGTGTGACATTCCAAACCTGACTGGAACAGACCGACCCAAATCTAAAACGACGCATTAGTCACTGAAGTGACTCTCCAACACAAAATCACCTAAAGCACACCCCAACCTTATAACACCTCAATTCTAACTAATAACTATCTAATCTAATTACAACTAATAAACAACATGTGTATAATAATTTAAAAATTCAAAATCATGCTTAATAAACAATAATTAAAACATACAATGGACTTATCTTAGTCATAAAGCTTTCCATTCCTTGACAAACTACAATTAAAATTTATTAGTGAAAATTTCATGCTTCAATCACCATGTTATCAATTAGCAACATACAATACTACACTCAACATTTAACCATAAAACCAAACATAAAAAAAAAACAAATATAACATCTCAAAATTAATATCCAAATGTAAGTCTCAAACATCCATTACAAATGTATCAAATTATCCCAATTGAGTGTCACAATGCTCTCTAATGTATCTATAGAAAATTCATTAATCTATACTACCAAGTAGCTTTAAACTTGGACCAGCCTTGCCCTTGCTCCTCGACTCTTCAAAGCTAGAAAAACTCTCATAAAGCTGTGAGGATGTGAGCTAAAAAAGCTTAGTGAATGACCATAAATTCAATAAGTAAATCACACCAAAGACATACTTAAACCAAGACAAATCATTTATCAAATTTCAGGTATATGATCCATAGTTTCAATTATATTTTCACACTTAATTATGGCATTCAATTGACTGAAATTTCCAGCAGTAATGCAACATCATAACATCATAATTCCACATGTTATTCCATGAGTAAAAATCACATTTATTATGGAATATGAAAACATAATATATTTAACAAACACACACTTATATTGGAAAATGACATCCATGGCAAAATATAAACATGTGATCATGCATTGGATAAACAGACCTCCAATCTCCCAAATATCTAATACAATACTTTAGTTTAGTGGGGCGTAGCCATACACTCCCTTATGTTGCCTCGAAATCGCCAATGATTGAGTGGAGAAAAAAAAACTCAACACTCCCTTATTCACTCCAGCAAAGTCAATACTCCTAGAGTTATATGCTCACAAATAACACATGCAGTGGTGATTACTCATTAATCCTATGGTATGTCATCTATATCCAATAGATCCACCATGCAATGTCGCCAATATAACCAAACACACCGGGCATAATCACTGATATTTAAGCACTTAACTCATGATATAAAAATTTAATTTAAAGCATGTCACTTAGCAATTTTAACATCAACATGGATAAGCTCAATAAGTGTCTTTATCCGTGGATTTAAAACCAACTATAAAATCATCATCAAGTGCTTTAATATACAGTAATCCATGCTTCAATTATTAATCAATACAATTCAAATCAACCATATCAAACACTCTATTCACAGTTTCCATAAATCATTTACAAATATGCTTTCATAAAATTAAAATCAATTTTGAAATCTAAACCATGCGAGATACAATTGAATCACTACAAACACAATTCAAAACCTTAATTCAGAATGTAAATAGGCATGTTTACCAATTGCCTTTAAAAACCACTCACATTCACACTATACTTCTCAAGCCAAAGTGTATCAAGTAGTTGTGTTTGGGCCTCAATTCTGGTTAGCAGTGGCCATTCCTCGATGTGGATCTTAAACAGAGGTAAAATACATGTTACAAGCTATCATTAACAATAAGAAAATCGAAAAATCATGAACTACATAAACCTGAAATGCCTCTTTAATCTACCTTACTGAAAACTCACGATCTAGTTGAAACAAAAATTTTAGCCCCAAAATGACCTTTTCTGCACCAAAAATCATTTCTAAACATCATTCCTAATCTATCAACAGAAAACCTAAGCATCAATTTCATTAAACAAATCGTTTCATAATTTTCCGGAAAATCAACTCATATTATTAGTTAAAAAAAACGGATTTGTCAAAATTGATCAACTTTTGTTTTCTAATCAAAAACCTCTTAATAAATATGATTTGAACTTAAATATCCATTTAAACTTAGATTCCAAGTCAAAACCATGAATTCAGCATTAATGAATCTCCTATTCAAAAGCTAAGAAATCAAGATTTGAAAAAACCATTTTAATCAATTTAAATAAAAAATAATGATTAAAAAAACCTTAGAATGAATTTAGAGTTGAGAAATACCTTCAACCGATCTAGAATCACCAATATTGAAAATTGGATCAAGATCTTTGAAGAACTCGAATGAGTTTTTTCTCAACTTTGGAAATCTTTTCTGGAGAATTTTCAGAGAATAAAAGATGAAATATAATCCTTGATATGTGGACTTCAGAAAAGAAAAAGAAAAACGAGAGAAAATGCTTAGAAATTGGGTGAGAATTGTGTGTGAAGTGAGGAGGCTACAGTGTTTTTGAACTGAAGAACCCCCGCCTAATTTCCAAAAATTGGGGAAATTGCCATCAGACCACTCCCACAATTCCCTTGTTTTACTAAATAATTCTTTCCCTCCAAAATTTTGAAAATATGGGTAATTTACCATAGAACCATTCAAGTATTTCCCTTGTTTTGCAAAATGGTCCTATGTAATTAATATTTTAAATTCTCTCAATTAAAACCCATTTTAATTTATTTTTAATTCTAATTTGATCCAAAATATTTAATTTACCTAAAATTATTTAAAACTATAAAATTAATTTTTCTAAATTTTTTATTTTCTAGAATATTATTTCTTGATTTTTAAATGAAATTAAGCTAACTAACTAATAATAATAATAAATTTACTTATAAACCCGATTAACTCCTAATTTTCACTCGGAACCTAGTAAACTTACCCGAAACTACTATACCTATTTTTATGGCCTTACATCTAGAGACGTGACGAATTGAATAACCAGAGTGTGGCTCTTGAGTTTTCATCCTTCTTCGTGTAAAAAGATTTAGTGACACTCTAGACATGCTTTTAAATTTTTAAATAAAATGAACACAAGAAAATGGGACAGAAGGTAGTTTATGGTTTTGAATTGGTTAATTTTGGTGTCTTTACAATTTTCTTGTGTATATGTTGGTGTTATGGAGCCCAATTATGAAATATTATGATAACCAATTCAAGGCTTTACAATTTACTATGAATTGATGTTTTGATAATTTATGTATTTAATTGAATTGCGAATTGATGTGTCTTCTTAGAAGAATAGTGTCTAATTGCTTGATTGAATTGGTTTAAATGAGTGTGGTATGCATTAAAAACTTAAGGACAAGCATTGACTAATGACTAAGTGGGGGATTTGATACTATGCTTAATTAACATAATTTTGTTATCCATTGCAATTATTTTTGGACATGAATTCTATTGGTTTTGACATATTATTGGTAAATTTCTACATAGGTATAATATTGTCCTGTTCATTGGAAAACAAGTCAAATTGTGGATTAAGATGAAGGTTTTGCATCAGGGTTGAAGTGGAGCACAAGATTGTTGAACATTAAGACTATTTTAATACATACTTTTACTATTTTCTATTTTTTAAGAGTTTAATTAGGGGTTGAATTTATCTTGAAGGATAAAGAAAAATTATATATTCTATTTTAGGGTTTATTAGTATATAGGGAAGCGTAAGGATGAAGTCAGGTATAAAACAAGAGAGAAAAGAAGGCTTTTGGCTTGATTTTTGGTTTTGAGCATAGACTTTGAATTTGGTTTTTGGCAGCCGCACAAGGATTTCAGTTTTTGGAGATAATTTTCTTTTTAATTTTCAACTTTAATTTTCTTCTAGTTATTTTCTTGTTTGTTGTTTAAATTATGAGTAGTTCAATCTTTACTCTAGTTTTAGGCGGATAATTAATTTGGTAATAGAATTGTGAGATTTCGAAATTGTACACATATTTTTTAATTTGATATTCATTAATTCTTCGGTTTAAGAGATAAACTCAATCGTTTTACAACGTTGTTTTAGTATCAAAATTGAGAAGAGCTTTGTGTTTGGTCCATTGAAGAACAAATTTATAAGACCAATTGAGGCTAAGGGAGTTACCAATCAAGTTTAAACGAATCGCGCAGTTGAGGTCATTGATTTGAGCTGAGTCTTTTTAGTTTGCAAAGCTATTGAGGAATTAAATTGTGGAAACTAATTTCAAGGTTATTCGTTTAGCAAGGATTAGTAGTCGGGTTGTTGCCATAGTTAATTTCCATACAAAAGAGGTTGTTCCTCGATCATTATAACCGACTTATGGAGGAGAAAATCTATTGTCCAGGATTTATTTGAAGCCGGAGTCAAAATCGTGCTTGCAACTGGAGCTTTTGTTATATCTATTTACTTAATTTTATTTTTGTTTGTTTATTTTTATCGAATTCAATTTATTTCTAGTATTTATTTTTATTTGAATTTTAATTATTTATTTTATATTTAGATTTAATCTCCCTTCTTTACTTTCATAGGTTCACATAATTTCTTGGTGGTAGGAAATAATAAAATTGATTAGTCTAGTCTCTGTAGGATCAATCCTACTTATTATACTGCAAATTTAATTTAATTTCAGTTCAAGTGTAGGAATTTATTTTTGGTAGATTCGACAGCCATCATATAATGTGGTGAAAATGTTATGTAACAAGTTTTAAAGAAATTAATATAACATCATTTTACATTTACATATTACATACACAGATAATTATAATTCCAATATAAAAATAAATTGATGTATTCATTTATTTAAATATATACAATTGAATCAAAATTAAAGCTTAATGTATATAATTATACAAAATTAAAATTCATATATCAAATTCTTATTAAATTAAAGTGCATGTATAATTTTAATATTTATCACTAACTTCATCATTTCAGCCAGAGTGATATTTAATTATTATATCAAAATTACCCCTAAAATGGAGCTTGTTCTAAGCAAGCATAGTGCTATCAGGATGAAAGGAAAACTGGACCACTTTTACTAGCTAATCACTGTCAGTTGGCATGGTCATTACCATATAAACAAATGAAGAAATTTGCTCCGTTAAGCATGATCAGATGTTACTTTTATGTTTTGCAAGAAATTTATTTATTTTCTTAACTTTCTCCTCATGCATATCTCACTTGTGGTCAGTTTATAGACCAAGTAAAATACAGCACAGTTCACACCAAAAACGGAGCAAAGAGAGTTGATAATCCTTGGCAACCTCATGCTCTCTCCTACTCTATCTCTGCCATGGCAACAAGCTCACAATGTTCATCAGCAGGTCACATCCACTCCTCCATCTCTGCCAAACAAGGAAGAAGATGAGAAAAAAGAAAAGAAAAAATAATGAAAAAGTAAGAAAATTTAAAAAAATAAAATGGATTTAACAATGAAATAGTGGATTTAATAGTGGCTGCCCAAATTGATGAATTTAATTAACAGCAATAATTAAATTAACAAAAAGAATTTTGAAGTGACTAAAATAGGAATAATTTAATTTTAGTATGACTAATAAGTAGTTTACTTATATTTATATATACCTATATGAATTTTTAATTTATTATTTTAAATTTAATTGGGTATATTCAGATACTTACAAATTCTTACTTGATTCACTCGATTTTTTTTTAGATTTCTATTGTTTAAGGTCTTAATCCGTATGTGTATTCATGAGTCAAGATAAAATTACTATCAAATCCACTTTTTAAAAGGTACAAGATGTCTTAAGGCATTTCTTATCTAACACTTGTTCAAATAAACACCTTTTTTGTCTTTTTATTTTCTAAGATAATATAACAATTGTCAAATTTCAATTTTGCTCTTTATACTATGCTTAAATTTGAAATTAAATCTCTTTACTCTAATTTTGACATAATTTGGTATCTTAATTTTTATAATGTTATTAATTAGTCTAAACATTTTATTTAAATTCACTATTAAATGTTTTGGGAATTTTAAGAATTGTTAAAACCATTAAAGTTCACTATTAAGTTCAAGTCCATTATAATATTTTTTTTGTTACATAAACACTAAGTAAAAAAAAAATTAATTTCAATGACAATGTAGAAAATTTAACAAAAAAATTTAATAATGTTAATAATCGAATCCAAAAAACAAATGATTGAATTCTTAAAATTATATTTTATATACACTAAGAACATATAGATTTGAATAGTGTTTTGACCTTAAATTTTTTTTTTGTCTAAAATATAACTAATTCAATGTGAATTGTGTTAAGAATATATTATTGCCTATGAAATTAAAAAGGATAAACTATACCAACTATCCCTAAACTTTGTTTAAAATTATATTTTGGTCATAAACTTTCAAAAGGTATATAATAGTCACTAATGTTATTAAATTGTTACCTTTTTGTCACTCAATTGACTCAATTGTTAACTTCTGCTCAAAAAGTAACATTGCATCTTAATTCAAAAGGTTAATAGCTATTTGGCCCCTGACCTATAGTTAAAACCATTTAGATATTTTTTAAATTTTTTTAACAATAATTGTAAAAAATTAAAAATATTAAAAATAATTAATTAATTATATAAAAATAATTGCAGCAAGGAAAAACTAAAATTTTGTAGCTCATAAAAATCACATTAAAAATAATATATATATGTTTTATTTATAACTGAAGTAAAATCTTGACTTGAAATTTGAGAGAAGAAATTGTGGGTTTTTGAAAAGAAGAAGAGCTCAATTTAAAAAATTCAAAATTCTAAAACTAGAGGTTACTCAAAAACTTAATCAATCTAGTTGTTGAGTTTGACCCCTATTTCAATCAAATTTGAGAAATAATTTTCTAGTTAAACTATATTTATTTGTTTCAATCAAACTCTGATTAGTCTAGATTATTTTATTATTATTTGACCTATGAATTTAGCCTGTAAATAGACTATTTTACAACCTTAGAAAATACACCCATTAGATATTAGAACTCATAACACTTTTGGAGAATTTTGTGTTTACATTTTGAGGGTTATTTATTTTTCGGGTTTCGGGGTTTAGTTTTTATCTCCATCTTTGTACTATTTATTCTTTTTCCATTATAGTAAAATTATTTTTGCCCGTAGTTTTTATCCTCTTTAGAGGGGTTCTTTCACGTTAAATTTGTAGATTTAATTTCCCAATTTCTTCCGTTATTTTTACTTGTTTGTTGATTAATTGGGTCGATCCCAAACAAGTGGTATTAGAGCTAGTTCAATTTTCGTAAATCAACCTATTTAGATATGGCAGCAACAAGGTTTGAAATTGAGAAGTTTGATGGTGTCACAAAATTCAATCAATGGTAAGTTCGGATGATGGCAATTCTAGTTTAAACCAGCCTGAAAAAGGTTATTACAAGGAAAAAGTTTGAGAATCCAAATCAAACATAATGGGAAGAGCCTGATGAAAAGGCCTTGTTTGTAATCCAGTTGTGCCTCGCGAATACAGTATTGCAAGAGATATTGATGGAAAAGACTTCATCCGCCTTGTGGAAAAGGTTAGAAACTCCTTATGCGACTAAGTCTCTGGCTAACCGTTTAGTGTTGAAACAATATCTATTTACGTTTCGAATGAACGAAGGTGAGTTTCTTAAATATCACATTAGTCAATTTGTTACTCTTTTAAATGATTTAAAGAACGTTGATGTTCAGATTGACGATGAAGATCAGGCTATGCTATTATTGTGCTCTTTAACCCCTTTATACAAATCCTTTAGGAAGACCCTGATTTATGGCAGAGACAAACTCTTGTTCGAAGATGTGAAGGGTCATTTTTTGAGTAGAGACAAGCTCGCAATGAGTTTGGTTAGGATAGTAAGGCAAATAGGCAAGCTTCCATTTTGGTAGCATCAAAGAAGCGAGACAAAATGTGTTGCTATTGTAAAAAGTTAGGTCACGTCAAAGCAGATTGTTATAAACTGCGAAATAAAAGAGTTGTTGAAAGTAACGAGGAAAATGTAGCTGGTGCTAATTTGACTGATGAAAGCGGTGATGATTTCTTGTTAGTGTCAACAAGCGATAACTCCAAGCTTATGTCCGAGTGGATGCGAGATTCGTGATGTTCTTTCCACATGTATCCCAATAGAGAATGGTTTTCCACATACAGTTTGGTTTAACGTGGAGTTGTGCGCATGGGAAACAATTCATCCAGTAACGTAATTGGTATTAGTACTATTAAAATTAGGATGCACGATAGGATGATTAGGACACTCTCAGATGTCAGGTATGTACCTGATTTACAAAAGAATCTCATCTCCTTAAGTATTTTAGACTCGAAAGGATGTAGAATCAACATCGAGTCGAGCTGCATTAAGATATCTCATGGAGCTCTCATTTTGTTAAAAGGTAAAAGGATCGACAGACTTTATATTCTGGAAGGTTCTAAGGTGATCGATGAAATTGGACGTCCCTCGTCTATTACGGAGTTGAAGTTAACTCATTTAGAGCGGAGGCAACTTGGTCATATGAGGGAAAAAGGTATGATAGTTTCGTTGAAGAGAGGTTCTCTTTTGGATGTAGATTTTGAAAAGTTAGGGCACTATGTTTGTGAAAATTAGACCTGGGTTAGTTTTGATTTGGCAAAGTACAAGTCGAAGGCTAGAAGTCTTCCAATTTTCAAGCACAAATTCGACTCAGTTAATTCTCGGCATAGTTCAAGATAGGCTCATGACAAGCTTTAGCAAAGATGGCGTTGTGGAAATATGAGTCAAGGTGGAGATTTGTTGAGTACGAATCCTATTTCAGTCAAATTTGAGAAATAATCTTCTAGTTAAACTATATTTATTTGTTTCAATCAAATTCTGATTAGTCTAGATTATTTTATTATTATTTGACTTATGAATTTAGCCTATAAATAGACTCTTTTACAACCTTAGAAAATACACCCATTAGAGATTAGAACTCATAACACTTTTTGAGAATTTTGTGTTTACGTTTTGGAAGTTCTTTGTTTTTGGGTTTCGGGGTTTAGTTTTTATCTCCATCTTTGTATTATTTGTTCTTTTTTCATTATAGTAAAATTATTTTTGCCCGTGGTTTTTTATCCTCTTTGGAGTGGGTTTTTTCACGTTAATTTTGTGTGTTCAATTTCTCAATTTCTTCCACTATTTTTAACTTATTCGTTGCTTAATCGAGTCGATCCCCAACACTAGTAACTAGAGTTACAAAAAAGAAATGGGGAGTTTAGAAAAGAAGTAGAGTAGGTACTTTGTATTATAATTGGAAGGGAAAAAAATCTTAAATTTCAAAAATTGGAGCTTATCAAAGAACCCAAACGATATGAGAGAACATTGTACACTTCTCTCTTGCCCTCTTCTTTCTTAATTTTTTTCCCTTTTTTTTCATAATTATCGAAAAAATCTTGCAAATAGATCGTCAATGATATAAGTTTTTATGATTCTCAAAAATGAAAACAATGTTACAAGTCTAGATTTTGTTTCTTGAAAACTCGAGAAGCAACAATCGATCTAATAGTGGAATATGAATCTTGCATTGAAATGTATTTTACTAGGGCTTTTAAAGCTTTGAGAAAAAATAAAACATAACAAAATTTGAAAAGCAATTTCTAGATAAAACAACATGAAGTTGCTGATGTGTTTGAAGGTGTGGTGAAAAATAAATGGAATTTAGTTTGAAAATTTTAAGATTTTTATATGATAAAAGTTTACAAGAAATGTTAGTTTAAAATTTTTCAAGTTCTAATTTTAAGAATTTTTAAATTTATACATATTTAAATATTTTTATTTTTTAAGAATTATGTTTTTTAATTATTTTTATAGATTTTTAATATTTTTAAACTATAGCTCAGGGTGCAACATTTTTTTAACGGGAGTAATAAGCCGAGTGATAAAAGTGTAGCAATTTGATAACATTTGAAAGTTGAGTGATAAAAATATAATTTTAAATGAAATTTAGGGAGAGTTAGTGCAGTTTACCCGATTAAAAACCTCAGAGACTCGGTTGCAGAAACCATAAATCAAAATAAAACCGCCATAAACAGCAAAGCATCGATTTTCTTAATCTCTCTGTTCTCAGAAAAACTAAAAAGAAAAGAATTTAGGGCTTAGGGTTTCTAATTTTTAGACAATGAAGAGTGCATTAGCAAACGCCTTGGCGGTCGTAGACCAGAGGCAAAAAATCGAGCAATACAAACACATTTTATCAACTGTTTTCTCGTCAAACGACATAGTTCAAGCCAAGAAATTCATTGATCATAGTAATTACCTTACTCTTGCTTGATTTATTTGGTTATTTAGGGCCTTTTTTTTAGTTTTAGCGATTTTAATTGGTGATTAATGTTTGCTTCAGTGTTATCGGACGATGTCCCGCTGATGGTTTCGAGGCAGCTTTTACAAACTTTCGCACATGAATTAGAGAGACTGAAGCCAGATGCTCAAAAGGAAATTTCCCATTATACACTTGATCAGATTCAGCCTCGTGTCGTTTCATTCGAAGAACAGGTTCGTTTTACATTTGATTGCTACCTTCTTACTGGAAGCTATAGGGACATTATTGAATTTGGAAGTACTCTTGTACCTTTAGATACCACATTGTTCAATCTTTTCCGTGGTTGAGAACTCTCGTGAATGCATCAATTACAGTTCTCCCAAATTGTATTAATTTATTATTTTACCTTAAAATTGCTTGCATTTTGTTTGCAAAAGGGTAATTGTGTCTGTGTCTGTGTTTATGCCTCATGTTTACTTTCTAAGAAAAGCATGTTTATTTTGTATGAGTTTACAGGTATTGTTTATTAGAGAGAAACTTGCTGAGTTGTATGAATCTGAGCAGCAGTGCTCAAAAGCAGCGCAGATACTAAGTGGGATTGATTTAGATTCTGGAATGAGGTCTGAGAGTAAGATTCTATTTAATTTTTCGATGATGGCTACACAGACGCATACAAATATATGTATTCTTTTGGTCCTATTGATGATGCTTATATGTTTGTGATCTGGCTCAGGGTTATTGATGACACATTCAGATTGTCAAAATGTGTTCAAATTGCTCGTCTATATCTTGAGGTATTGAATTCTTTTTGGAATTTTTTTTTCTTGAATACTAGCATGATTTAGACAGTCTGGACAAGTTAGAATGTCAAGGAGTAATGTGGTTATTTATTCCATTGCTGACACTTGAAATTTGTTTTGAGCTCTGACTGAAACTATTGCTTGAGTATTTTACAGGATGATGATGCTGTTAATGCAGAAGCTTTTATTAATAAAGCTTCATTCTTGATTAGCAACAGTCAGCATGAAGTATTGATTTTACAGTACAAGGTTTGGCACAGTTTTTAGGCAATAAATGTAATATTAGAGCTGGAAGTGGGGTCATTTGTTCTTTATTCTTTTTCTTATTTTCAGGTCTGCTATGCAAGGATTTTGGATATGAAGAGGAAGTTCTTGGAAGCAGCACTGCGGTACTATGACATCTCTCAAATTGAGAAGCGGCAAATAGGAGATGAGTACGTAATTTTAGTATCTCTTCTTTTTTAATCTAAAAGTTCTGCTTGTGTTTCCATTTAGGAAGCAGTTATTAGTTGACATATACAGAAGTACATTGATTCTAGACATCATCTTTACATTTAAAATGATCATGATTTGCATAGCACGTACAATTATCAGTTAGCTTTAATCTCATTTCTCCTTTTCTGAATTTTGAGATATGTTTGAGGAATTATGATACAAAAGTTATTGGTTTTCCCTTATTACAGGATAATTGATGAGGATGCACTGGAGCAAGCTCTGTCTGCTGCTGTAACATGTACAATTTTAGCAGCTGCTGGTCCTCAACGCTCTCGTGTGCTTGCCACCCTTTACAAAGTAAACACTTCTAATGTGGAATGTAATATGAGAAATTCCTTTTATTGTTTGAAACTGAGTCTAATTATGCTATTGGTTTGGTACACGTTTCAGGATGAACGATGTTCCAAGCTAAAGATATATCCGATATTACAAAAGGTTCTCTCTCCATATCTCGTGCATACCTGCATGCACTAGCCTTGTGTATTGTTGTCTATTTGATTGGGATTTAAATGGAAATGACAGGTTTATTTGGAGAGGATTTTAAGAAAACCTGAAATTGATGCATTCGCTGAAGAACTTAAACCCCATGAGGTTATAAAAGTTCAACTTTCCTGGATGTTGAATTTATAATGAAGTTGAATTCTGTGGTCTTTAGATTTAACCTTTTTGTTTCCCAACAGAAAGCAGTGCTTCCTGACAATTTCACTGTGCTGGACCGTGCCATGATAGAGCATAATCTTCTGAGTGCAAGCAAACTTTACACAAATATAAGGTTAGAATGTAATACCGTCTATTTTCATCTTATCTTACTTCGAAGTTTGTAAAATTTTAACAAAGTTCTGCTGTCTTTGTTGTAGTTTTGATGAGTTAGGTACTTTGCTGGGCATTCCTCCTCATAAGGTATGATTCCTTTGTGACATCTGTTTGGTCCAACTAAGGGTAAAAGTATCATGGAAGCCCCTATATTAAGAGCTAGATTGCATTTTAACCTTTCTACTCAAAAAATAGGCAAACTAATCTCTATACATTAAATTAAAGAGCAAATTGATTTTTTTGTTAAAAATTTCATCTCTTTGTACTGTTAAAAACTAGTGTGGTCGATCGAATAACTAGACAATGACATATGGTGTGCAATGTATACCTCATGTTGACGTACAAGAACCAAATTTTAATAGTAGAAATTGATGGAATTTTTAATAGAAAGATCAATTTGCTTTTTGATCTAATGTACATAAACTAATTTGCCGATTTTTTAAGTAAAGGAGATGAGATGCAATCTGACTTTTAATATGGGAGCCTCCATGGTACTTTTACCTCCAACTAAGCGACAATAGCAGCTGCCATCATATAACCTACTTGTTTGGCTTGTGATTTTTGCTCTCTCTATAAGGACATACTTCCATTTATTGTACTTACAGATAAGATGATTGACTGATAATTCTTTGCAGGCTGAAAAGATAGCATCAAGAATGATTTATGAGGATAGAATGAGGGGCTCAATAGACCAGGTTTCAATTTCTTGCCACACTAGTTGTTTAATTCCTGCTTTAATGGATTCAGTGATCAATTTGACATTTTGGTATGCATCAGGTGGAAGCGGTTATACATTTTGAAGATGACACAGAGGAGCTGCAACAATGGGATCAACAAGTAATGACCAATGAATATTGAATATCTATTTAATTTAGCCATTTTTTTATAAGTTTTCCAACTTGTCTTGGTATATGACTTTGCAGATAGTTGGGGTATGTCAAGCTCTGAATGATATACTAGATAGCATGGCAAAGAAAGGCATGGCAGTAGCTGTCTGATCCAGTCAACTTTACCAAGAACAAAGAAACTTAGAAGATGATTGATTCGGTCTTAAGCCATAGCCCAACCGTCCAAGCGCCTCTGATTTTATTATTTTACACCATTTTTCGTTCTTGAGGTTCACCTTTATGACATAGATTTTGCCTGTTATTGACGCGTGAGATTTTTTATATAATCAATCAAAGTTCCTATAATCGATAATTTATTCGTTATTTTAATTAGCTTTCTTTTCCTTTTCCTTTAATTTGTTTACTAAGACAGGTGCCTAAGTTGTGATTTGCCATATGTGTTCTTATCCTCGAAGTTGTTGCATATTACAGTCAACTTAACTCAAGCTTTGTTTATCTGTGTTGTAATCGTAACATCTATCACTACCAAAAGGGAATTCGGTTCCCATTTTCTGAAATAAAACAACCTTTTATTTGACATCAGAATAAGGAACCCGGACCACCAACATTTTATCTACAGGGCAGAATTTAGAGAAAGAAATGCAAATACGTTTTACTTCATAGAACTAGGGTTTGGCATTTGAGATATCAAATGTTGGGTGCTAAATGATCTAAAGAGTCTTTACAGGTATATTCGGCCTTTTGGTTCCTATTGATTTCTTTTCCAGCTTGAATGCAGCAAATATGGATTCAGTTTGGCCTACAGTACATCTCTTACCAGTGCACTCACTTGTTTGCAGTGAGGAGGAACGCCTTAATATTTCCAATAATTGAGCTCCAGAACTTGTTTCCATCTCATCTTTTCTTGGTTGTGAACTTGATCTGATCTGTGAATTACTAAACTTGGCTGATGGAGCATTTTTCTTTGGTCTGTTCTCCTTTTGGATCTGCATTCAGATTTCGTAAATGGAAGGCAATTAAACAAAGATACTTCTAGCAATCTAATTTCTGGAAATGAAATGGCAGCTGAATTTAGCTACTATTATAAACAATTGCCAATTCCAAAGCAAGCCTACCACAGCGGAAGGACTTTCTGCTATCGAGGTTGTGCTGCTATTGTTGTCTTCACGTTCAAATATAAATGAACGTAAGACGCCTGGTCCATGCTTGGTAGATGATGGAATAGAACAATTTGATCCCCGACCTATAAAAGATGACTGCAAAGTTTACCAAGGACAATAAAACTTAGTTGCCTCCAATGCCACCTTATTCAAATCAAAAGATGGCAAAATAGCTTACCTTTGAGGGCTCATTCCCTTTTTTCCCAATGAATAGCATATTAGAAAAGGCTGCCAAAATCAAGAGCAACGGTAATGACCATCAGGAAATGCTGAAAAGCAAATTTCTTCATTGAGAAAAATTTGTAGAAAAGAATCTTACATGATGTTTTGGCCTTTCTTCTGGTTTCAGGCATATTGTTGACCTTCTTAATATAACCAAAGAGTTCTGTGGACCTTGCATCCTTTGTTGGTGGCAAGAGCTCAGCTTGCTGATTCTGTTCCATATCACTTAATTCAGTTCCTATCTCATAATCAAAGCAATGAAGAAATAAAGATGCATACTTAAGGACCAAAAAGGTTACGCATGCTCAAATCTAAAATTGATGGTAACTTACGGCTTTCTCATACAAGCTCTTTTCAACAAGCTTTTTTTCTACTTCCTCGTCATCAGATGATATATAAATGTCGTTCTTATCAGTGAACATTTGTGGTATCATTTCCTTTATCTTTTTTATATGCAAGCGCAAGTTTACTGGACGTGAATCTTCATTTTCAAAGAAATCCTCTTCATCGTCTCCATCCTCTTCATCATCTTCCACAAATCCTTCATCATCATGCTGGTCAGTTTCTCTCTGCTTCGGACCCCATTTCCGCAATAACTGTGCTGTTTTAGCAGCATCCTGTTGGTCAAGCAATTTCTGATGGAGTTCCATTCGCCTATCAATATCACTTTGCTTTTCTTCAAATCCAGTTGCTATCATATCCCTGAGTTCTTCTAAATCTTCAGAATCTTCATCCTCTTCATTGTCATCATCTTGGAAGCGAAGTAAGTCATTGTCACTGTCATCTTCTTCTTCAGCTTCTTCATCAACAAATGCTTTAACAGGGTCAGCATTAGTTGGAGACAAATCAACAGATTCATGTGGATGAGGATCAATGTTCTCCTTGTCATTGTCCTCTTCGTCAGAGAAACTACAAGAAACAAGGTGATAAACGTACATATTAGATCAAACAGAACCTGTGAAGGGCAATGATTGATTTAATTTTTACTAGGTATAATGAAAATAATCAAAATAAGTTGCCTTCACATATTGCAAATTCATTACAATTCCAAACTAGTTCCCAAGATAACCCTAAAACTAACTTTTCTTTAAAGAAAACACTAGGCATGTTCCATTGCTAAACCCCAGTAGATTGAGTTCTCGCAAGTACTATAACGATGCTTATAAGCCCACTCCAAACAAATGACATCCTTCACAAAAGAAATAATAGAAAGTTCTAAGACTCACATATCATCAAGAGGAGCAGAGTCAAGCTTTAAGTTCATAGCAAGAACGGACGGTGCCAAAACTTCTTCTAAAGGGCTATCAGGAGTCTCATCTTTGGAGTCACTTGTTTGGGAATCAGAAAATAAATCCTAGAATATACAGAGTCAAGCAATTAGATTCCTTAAGTATTACTTCTTCAACCAATAAAATGCGAGGGTGAAAAGAAACCTGGGTATCATTTACAGGAGCTCGAAACGCAGGTTTGGGTTCCTCACTAGCGGCCTGTAATGTAAGAAATGATACCATCAGAACAGATACAAGTTTACCTGAACATGATGCAAGAACTCATCTGATCTGACTTTACCAGATTGATAATCACATGTAAATGAAATATACTACCTTCCCGAAATTTGTTTGCAACCTTAAAATCATAAAATCCATAAAACTTTCAAACATGCAATAATAAAATTCACTGTTATAATATCATATGAATTACTCACAATCTGTGGTGAAAAATTTTCATGACTTGAGACATTCTCAGCATTCTTTATTTCATCAGAACACGAGGTATCCGAAATCCCATGCTTTAAAATTGTTTCCTCACTTTCAACTTCCATAACCGCCCTATCATTGCCTCTCTCGTGCTCGCCAACATTTTCAGATCCAGTCTCCTCCAAATCCTTGCTTGAATTACCATCATGATCATCAATAGCAAAATACGTCCTGGAAAATTTAACAACTTATCCATCTATAAATTGGCAAAGCATGTAAAAATTTATAACAACTTCAAAAGTACCAAATCAACATAGAGGCAAACTAAAAAGTTAAGTACTCACTTTTTTGAAACCTCAAGCTTCCTTCGCCGAATCTTCTCCAAAACTGATGATATGGGCTTTTGAACAATCGGTGCTGGTTTAAATGCCGCATCTCTAGTTTCTAACCAAAGTCGCATATAATTCAAGAGTTAAAGTTGTTACTCATTCAAGTTACAAACCTAAGTTTAAATAAATCATTATTCTCCAAGATACCTCGGAGCAGTCTCTGAGATTCAGCACGAAGCTGGACAATATGTTCTCTTCTTTCCTGTAAAAATATTAATAACAAACCACGGAAAATCGGACAAAGAACTATCAGAAACAAACAATTTAAATATTGTGATTTGTAGTGTAAAAAATAAGAGAATATTTATTTTTACCTTCGCTGTTCTTCTTTCAGGTAACATGGGCATATCCCCATCGCCGACTCCTTTCGCTCTCTTTTTCTTTTTCGTTTCTTTACTCCTCATTTCATCAGAACTAGGCCGTTTCTTGTCTGACTCCTGTTCCACATCCCTAATTCCCATCTCTTTGTTCTGATCTTCACCGGTCCCATCAACTTCCTGGGTCATTGAATCAAAATCCAGCACCCGTTTAGCTACTGAACCCGACCCATTTCCATCAACACCCAACTCATCAAATCCAAAACTCAATTCATTTCCCTCGTCAAAATCATGGAACGCGGAGTCAGACCCAATCCCAGATCCCAATTTCGGCTCCTCAACAACTTGGGCGTCCGATGAATCCAAATCAAGGGCTTCAAAATGGGATGGATTCTCGGAAACCGTTTTCAGCTTCTTCAATCGTTTAAACTTTCTGTCTTGAATAGAAGATGATGTGTGGTCGGAAGGGGAAACTAGCTCTAAATCCTCGTCGCTGTCCATGTCTGGAACGGTAGCGGAGAATAGGATGTATTGGATTTTGTTTTTGATTGATATAGAAATGCAGAAGAATATTAGGGATCCGCAGATCTATTCTAAAGTAATTGGTGAAATTTTGAAAATTGGCGGTAAAATAGATTAAGGCGGCAAATGCTTTTATTTTTTGGGGGTTTCGTTTGGTCCATGTAAACCAAATTTGATCCGCTTAAAATCGTTAGTTTTGGGCCTTTTGGCGCTCTCCCGTACAAAAGTGATTCTTTATCTTTTTTCTTCGCTCAATTATAAAATATTTTATTTTAAACACTCAAAATAAAAAATTTTCAATTTAGACACTCATGTTATATAGTTCGTTCATTTTGATCACTTCTGTTAAAAACTCTAACAGAAATTTGGCATAATTTCTTTTCGCCACGTAGACCAATCATTGGACGCCACAAAGCACAATTTACCATGACATAAAAGTTGCATAACACTTTAAATGACTAAAATATAATTTGCCCAATACTAATTATTGCCCAAAATAGAATAAAACAATAATTAAATAGTTCAAAAAAACTCATAAATCTAGAACCCATATTCTTCTTTAAATAATGATGAGTTTGTGTCTATCTCCATAGAGTCGTCCAAATGAGTCCGTCAGGACTTTAAACACGATTCTTTGAAAGGAAAAGTCCATGGCACCATATGGAAGAATCATACAGTGTAAGACTATAGCTGGTGGGTTATGGCATCGTATGGAATGAACTAAAGGAAGGTTATTACCTAATAGGGCTTTTTGTGTGACCCAAGACGATGAGGGCAAAACCTCACGTAATTTGAGTTTAGGCGAATCCCTACCATAACCACGCTAGAAAACGAAAGCCTTTGTGGCGAAATGGAAACCTTTATGGCAAACTAAGAGATGAAAGCCTTCGTGGCAAATCTAGTAAAGGACACCTTTGTGGTGCACTCTAAGGGATGACCTTTGTGGCAATCTTTTGAAAGAAACGCCTCTGTAGCGGACTTTGAAAGAAAGAAATGATTTCTATGACATATTTGGAAGGAACGAAATTCTTGACAAATAAGGAAGGGAACAATATGAAATATGAATTCTGGACTTAAAGCCCTCGTGGCAAAGAATAAAAGAAATACCCTTATAGCAGAGTTCAGAGGAACATCTTCTTTGGAAAATCCCATAGAGAAAGTTTTCGCGGCACACAGAGGGTTACACCTGTGGCATGTTCTGGAAAGGCTCCCAAGAATAAACCATGAAGGACGTTCTTTGTGGTGGATTCTGTACTAAATGAAAGGCGTATTCCATATTACTCATAAATGCAAACAGTGAGAATGGTAAGTACAAAACGTATCTATGGGTATTATGGTAAGGTATTCAATATGGGATTTGTGTAGAGATGAAAATTCCAAGAGATATAGCGAGGTAATGAGAATTTATTCTGAAAATGAACATAAACATGACATGCTCGAAAAGAAGTATTGATCACTTGTGTATGAGTCTCTTCCTGAGTTTGAGAAAGTTATAGCTTGGTGAACGGAGAATATAGGTAAGGTCTCAAGGCACTAAAAAGAAATAAATGAAATCAGAGTAAGGGTTCAATATTTATGTGAGAACTTTTTTATTTGTTTACAGATTCTGCCCGTCGAATATTTACTCATAAATGCAAACAGTGAGAATGGTGAGTACAAAACGTATCTACGGGTATTATGGTAAGGTAATCAATATGGGATTTGTGTAGAGATGAAAATTCCAAGAGATATGGCGAGGTAATAAGAATTTATTCTGAAAATGAACATAAACATGACATGGTCGAAAAGAAGTATTGATCACTTGTGTATGAGTCTCTTCCTGAATTTGAGAAAGTTATAGCTTGGTGAACGGAGAATGTAGGTAAGGTCTCAAGGCACTAAAAAGAAATAAATGAAATCAGAGTAATGTATGGTAACAATGTGAGTGAAGAAGCAAAAATGGGGGTGAATCTTGTTAAAGGCTCGTTGAAGAATAAGAGCAACAAGAAGGTTCTTGAAATATTAGATGTGACATGCAAATATGACTTAAGTAAATGACGGTTGCCTCACTAAGTTTCGTTGAACTTATTTTTGCGTGTTATGTTTCAGGTGAACTCCTAAGGTCTGCAATGGAGGGACAACGCCAGGGCTACGCTAAGGAGTGGCAAGGCGGGCTATTATGCATACAGAGCAAATTGTTGGTGTTTTTGAGTTTGAGTTGTTTTGCATGAGTCTTTTACATAGAATAATTATGATATACCAGGATACCAAATCAATCATAGTTGTAAATAAATTCTCTGTATATATTAATTAAATCTTCACCCGATTTACATTTAGATATTTCATAGAAAAGTCGTAATGAAACAGTTGTAATTGAATGTAATTTGTATGAATAAAATTGAATTTCTCATGTACTTGAGTAGTAACACCCTAGGTTCGGATCGAGTTTGGGGCCTTACACATAAGGCACTTGCTTTTTTTATGTGGAAACTCCTCAACTGTGAACATGCCTTTAAGGACCAGTAAATCCACCTAAGCGTAACAGCCTCGTACGGCATAACAGAATGGGAACCACAGTGCATGTCTTGCACGTCCTGCATGTACCCTCTGATGGCAACTCTACTACAACGACCTGCCACACCGCATAAGCAAACAAGAGGACTTCCACCAAAAATACCCCCCAAACAAAGAAGAAGGGATATTTTGGCCTCTCTAGCAACTTGAGAATACTTCTTCTCCCTTGTCATTCCTCAACCTTTCTTCTTATCTCTTTCTAGCTTTTCACCTTTCTAGGTAAATTGGTCTCTACACCATCACGTCTTTTATAACACCCCAAACTCAACCCAGTCGTTATGGTTGAATTTAGAAAGTTACATTGGCCACTGGAATGGCCTAGAAATGCTTAGCAAGACAAAGATAAAGATATAATCAAAGCCATTCACAACATTAATATCATTGTTGATTGTTATCATTTGCACTTATTTTTACTAAAAGTTGTATAATCAATTGTCTAAAAAAGTTGTATAGCCAACTTTTATATATAAGCTTCACCCTAAATATATATAAGCTTCACAATTAAGATTGTTGATTATAAGATTTAAAAGTAGGGGATGGGGTAATACGGTTCAAATCTGTACCAAATGAGTGTTTGATAAGAGTTTTAACCATCATTCCATTTAATTAAAGACATCTTCATATCTCATTAACTACCCTAAAACCTTTTTATATAGGATTCTCTAAAATCTTGAAGGAAGACGATTATTTATTCCAAATTTGTTAGAATAATCGATTTGAAGATATGATTTTACTACATTGATTTAAACTCAAATTACAATATTATAGATTTTAAGAAATTTGTAAATTATTTTAATCAAAAAGTATTGTTGTCTGAGAATATTAAAATGATATGGAAGATTAACTGTGGAGAAAGATTTTATAAGTAGATTGTTGATGAGTTTGTTTGAAACACTCCACTTTAAAACAAAATTGTTTAAACTCAACTATCTCCACAACTACGTCAAATTTCATTGAGGGGTTTGGTTTTGAGGTTTGACCAACATACTTTCATTGATTGAAACTGGGGTTTTTCTTAACTTTTTATCTCTTTAAGTCTGATACACATAGAAAAATTATAATTAATTTTAACTATCTACTAAAAGGTTTTTTTATTTTGCCGATTAATAATATGATGGAAGCACCGAAAATGATTCAAATATTATTTTTATAACTTTTAAGTTAAATTAAATTAAAATTTAATATTTTTTATTTTAAAATAATTAAAATGGACAAAAGAAACCCTTATTTAAGAAATATGAATGAAATATAAACCACCCTTATCAATTTATATTAATGGGAATGTGGTACATGCAAAGTTGGAGCCGACCTATCTGAGATTGCCTAATATTTGGTACTCATGCCGAAGTCCTTAAATACAATATTTCATAAGTTTTCGTATCTTTAAAAATTAAAATTTAATTTCTCTATTTTTATTTTTAAAATTTAGTCTCTTCCTTTTTAAATTTCAAAATTCTAGTCTAATTATTAATATTGTTAATTTTTTTGTTAAATTCTAGTTTATTACAACGTCGATTTTTAATTACATGACTATGAATAGAGTATTTTTTTATTATTATTTCAAAATGTCAACAAATAAATTTAGTAAAAATATTTAGTAGTATCAAAGTTGAACTTGAATTTTGAAAATTTAAAAGTACATTGACTGAATTCTAAAATTTTGAAAAGTATAAATTATGATATATTTTAACTAAAATATTACAAAATCAGATGGATGTTCTGTATCACTCTTTTTATTTGAGATTTTCCAAAGGTTATAAGTGTTAATAATATAAATTTGAATATTATAATAAAAAATTTAATTCGAACTTCAAAGTATATCTATTTTCCCATTTATTAGAATCTAAATTATCTTTTATTATAGTTTTAATCCAAAAAATTAACTACAAAAATACAACCAATTAAAGAATGTCACATAGTTCCTTATATATTTTCATAAAAATATTACTTAAATTGTATTTACTTAAAATATATTTATTAAAGTTAAATAAAATTAATAAAATTTTATTTTTAATTCATTTTCTCACATTCTCTCTTCTTCTCTCTCCTCCATTTTTCTTTTCAATACAAACAACCATAATTAAAATATTCCTCTGTATTACCATATTCATATTATAACTATTAACGCTATACAAATAAAAAAGCATAAAAGATCATTACTCAAAATTTCAGCCAAAGCAAGAATGGATTTTTGGGGCTATTTTTGGTTGATTTAAACGGTGAAAGAGAAGCATATAAAAAGAAGAAGAATATATTGAAATTTGAAGAGAATTCATCTATGAAAAATATCTAATTTGGTGTTGAAGTTTCGAGATTTATTTGTAGATATACAAAAATTTAGTGTTATTTTAAAAAAATAAATGCTGAAAATGGAAAGAGATGTAAAAAACAAGAGAATAATGAAATTTGGACTTAAATGACTACTAGTGAGTGATGATTGACGGTGGAGCATGGTGGCAAGCGATGGCCATTGATGTTGGAATCTGGAAATTTTTTGGGATTAGTTTGGGATTTAGAAATTTTCTTGCTTTAGTTTGGGTTTTGGTTTGAAACTTTAAGGCTTAATGACAAATTTGGTCACTAATGTTTGCATGTTTTATCAAAATGGCCCTAATTGTATTTTTGACCCTTTTTTTGGCATCAATCTTTATTTTTATTGATTGATTGATTAACAAAGGCTATAGAAGGAATGATTATTGACTTTTACATTTGGTCCCAACATCCTGATTTTGCTTTGAATGTGCTACATGAGGATGTTACTAGTTTATCTTTTTCTAAATTGATTGTTATGTAATAATTTTACCTTCCTTAATAAAAAAATATAAGAGTACCTAATTATTCTCTTTTCTCACATGAAGAACATGTTCATGAAAAAAATTTTGTTAGATTTTTGGGTCAAAAACATTTAATTATTTTATAAAATTAATGAATTTTTATTTTTATATTTTTATTATTATATATTTTGTAAAATTTTTATATATTTATTTTTAAAATTGATATATAAATAGGAAAAACATTTGGCATACTATCGGTGAAGTTTTAGACTCTACAAGCATGAGTATAGTAAATTTTAAAAAAAGATACATATGTCCATTTTTTAGGCTACTTGTGGAATAAAAGAAAATACATTGCCAAATTACTAAGTACTCACCTATAGAAATTTATGATATTATATATATATATATATATATATATATATATATATATATATAAATTAAGAATGCCACATAGCATGTTTTTAGTGGCTGCCTATTTTTTAACGGTGTTAAAAAATTAGATCAAAATATATAGAGGAATGATACTTTAGGAACTCAATTGGGAAAAAATTAGTACAAAAATAAAAAAGTAAGAGTAAAATCATGAATTAATATTACAAAAATGTTGACATTGGTAATAAGAATAAATCCAAGTCCAATAAGATTTAAATCCAGATAAAATTAAGGTAAAAGCCTCCAAATCCAATATAACAGAAACCATGATGGTTTTACCATTCAACTTGAATGGTTTAGTTGCGTTGATCAATATATTTACTTGAATCAATTTTCTAGATAAATAAACTTAAATCTGTTTAACGGTTTAATAGGATTATACCTAAACATATGGAGTGCTGTTTGGTGATCAGGCTACTCCCAAAATTAAAGCAAAATTACGCACCGTTAAAAATGGTGCAAGCACGAACGATGGCTACGCGCAAGGGGCACCTCTGCCCTCAAATATCTTTATCAAATTCAAACCCAAATCTCATAATTATTCTATTCTATTCTGTTTTTCAAACTTCAATTAGTTTCCACAATTTCAGAGGCTTCGAGAAGCCTCTCTTTCCAAGGCTTCTTTCTCTCCATTTCTTTCTGCTGCTGTGTGTTGGAGCCTTGGGGAGTTGTGGTTCATTTTATTTTCCATTAACTCCAATCAAAAAAATTATGATAAGGAAGACATGCCCTATCCCTAATCTCCATATCCAAGACGGCCTAGAAACCGTCCTGGAAGTGCCTATTCTCGAAGAAATGTATACCCAATTGGGCACCGATGCGGCTTTATTACCATGGCTAAACATGCGAGCTTTAATGAATGATAATTTATCATCAACACCCCATCTCCAAGCTAAATCAGATACCGAGTTCTTAGCTTTGCTTAAGATTGTTGGGGCTCCTCTCATCCCTTTTCAAGTCCATTTGTTGAATTATACACTTTCATCTCCCCTCAGACATTGTCCGTTTGTAAGTAGAAAACACAAAGCTCTTCTTCAAATATTCCAAGGTATGAACACCAATACTATTAACGAGGATGTTCAATATAATTTGTAGGAATCTTCGAGTGCAAAATATATAGTGCAGCAGTTTGTAGCGGCGAGTGGAGGGCATTTGGCGTTGGGTTCAGCGACAAGCATGTGTGCAATGGGACGAGTGAAAATGAAGGGTTCAGAGATGCAAGCAGGTTATGATAGCGTGCAACTAAGGAGGAATTGTGAGGTTGGGGATTTCGTCTTGTGGCAAAAGAACCCGGATTTGTGGTATTTGGAACTTGTTGTGGCGGGTTTTAAGGTTAGTGCAGGGAGTGATGGTAAGGTTGCTTGGAATCAATCCACTTCTCAACCTGGACATGCAAATAGAGGCCCTCCAAGACCCCTACGAAGATTCTTCCAGGTATTTAATTTTAGGGTAAATGCTCAAATTAATGTTCAATCTTTTAGAGATGGCTCACATGGTCAAATAAGTGCCTAACCTTTAAAGAAGTGCTCAAATTGTACCATCTGGCGGTGCATGATTTCCTCAGGGATTGGACCCAAGGAGCACGGCTAGTTTATTCAAAGAAGCTGTTTGTGTAGGAGAGAGGACGATTAACAATGAAGATTGTTTCATACTCAGGCTTGAAACTGCTTCAAGCGTCCTCAAAGAACAAAGCTCGGCTCAGACGGAGATAATCCATCACACCATCTGGGGATATTTCAGCCAAAGAAGTGGGCTTCTTATGAAATTCGAGGACAGAAAGCTGGTGATGATGAAACCACCAAACAGGAAAGACCGAGTATTTTGGGAGACCACTGTGGAATCAGTGGTTCAAGACTACAAGCAAATCGATGGCATTAAAGTAGCCCATAGTGGGAATACCATGACGACTCTTTACAGATATGGCAAGTCCCATAATCACAAGAGGAAGATTGAAGAAACATGGAGGATTCATGAGGTTGATTTCAATATTTGTGGCTTGTCTGATGAAACTTTCCTGCCTCCACCTGATCTTAAGAGAGAGCAATGATTAAGTTGGATTTTTCTCTCTCCTTTTTTTGGGTAGAAGTTAAAATACAAAGAAATTAAGTTGAAGAAGAATGGGTGTACATATATAAGAATAGTTTTATATAATGTGATACACATGAAATCATAATAAATTTAATTTTACTTATTTTTCATAAAAAATTGATTAAAATCTCATCAATTAATGTTAAGGTGATAACAAATTTTAATCTTTGATACTTAAATTCAACATTAAATCAAACTTAGCGATTATTTAGTTATATATATAATTTATTTTTATATTATCAATCGTAATTAATAAATTGTTTGCTACTAAGATAATTTTTACTTTATGATAATTAATATTTTTAATTATGAAATTTGCCATTAATATTTGTTCTTATATATATATACATACATATATATATTTCTATTAATTTTAAATCATTAAAATAATTAAACTAATAATTTTATTCTAAAATGGTAGGCAATCTAAGAAATATGCAATTTAATGATCTAATGTTTGTGAGTTAAATTACAAAATTAATATAATTTAAAACCTAAAATAATAATGAAATTTGTAGTATAAAAACTTATTCAAATTTTAATATTCTAATGATTAAACATATAACTATCGTCTTATCTATCATAATTTACTATTTTGTTATGAATTGTTAGATATTGTGTTATTATTTACTAAAATATTATTAATTATTTATTAGTTTAAGTATTCTAGTTTATAATAATTAAAAATGTTGACTAAATCATGAATTAACACGATCAAATAATTTCAATTTTCAAAAGTATAATAACAATGTTATGAAATTTTTGATATTTTAATTAAATTAACAATAGTTTAGAATACACAATAAACTATCAATCTAGCTTCCATCTTGTTCTAACGAGCTTAGTTAACGGTATAAAGCTAATAGCCTAACAGCCTAGCTTCCACATATCATATCTTCAAAATGTTGTCGGTATACACCTATGAAAAAGATAGTAGCATAATGGCTTGAAAGGAGAATGAAGGAAGAAAATATGATGATGAATGGTAGAAATAGAAGGGGAAAAAGGAACAAAAAATAAAGATTTGAAAGAAAAGAAGAAAGTAGGGTGAATGTTGGTGAAAGTGAATCAAACATATATTAAATGAGTCATAAGTGTAGTATAAATGTTAACAATCACCAATTTGTTAGAAGAAATCAAGTTAGCGTAGTTTATAAACTCACTAAAATTCATCAATAAAATTTATATTACAATTCTCTCCTTTGATTTTCTTTCAATCTTATTCTTTAATCCTCTCGAAAGCCCATGAATTTTATGTCAACTTATTTCATTGTCAAAATTGCACTAAAAAAGGCTTTGAATTGTAGTTTAACAATATATATTTTTTAAAAGAAAGCTAATAGATGTAAAAGTATGATAGTCATACTAAGGTTATTGAAATCGAGCCGAATCAATTGGATGAGGAATCGAACAGTATATTGATCCGAAACAAGGGAAAGAATTAATTGACCCACAAAATAGTATAAATCTATGGAACTAAATGTAAAAAATCGGTAATATAATTTTAATTTTTTATGAATTTTAAAATTTTTATTTAATTGAAACGAGACCAATCTAATTAAAAATTAGTAACTTAGACCAGTTCAACAACCAATTGTTGAGACATAAAACAGCGACTAAGAGCCTAAATTACCATTATTTTGTTTTTACTTTGACAAATAAATCCGCTTTAATACCTATACTACATAATATTTTAGTAGTGTCATATTATCACCTAAAACTTTTAAAATATATATTTTATTTTTATTTTTATTTTTCAAGTAATCACATAGAATCCAAAATCAGATAATATAAGACCTACTTACCTGAAAAATATATACAAACACCAAATGTATCTAATTGCCAGAGTTCAAAAATTGCATTAACCTTCTATTTTGCTTAGGTGATGTGATCTAGTAACGGAAAAAAAAAAAAAAAAAGCGAGAGCATGACCTAATCTATGGAAACGTACTACCAATAGGCATCAATCTATCAACACTTTTTGTGATCAAAGTTGCTCTTTTATAAATAAACCTCTCCAAAAATAAACGACTTTCACCGCTCCAACAAAAACGCTTGAGCAGTTTTCAATTACTCCTGCACCCTAAGATGGTTAAAAGATTGTTAAAAAAAAAAAAATGAAACCCTAGCTGGACATTTACAAAGAGTAAAGCCAAATGTATTTACAACTAGCCCGACGTCTCAATAATCTATGTTATGATATCTCAAAGAGAAGTCAAGATTTATCAATCTTCTACTGTCTGAATCTCACCCATCATAATCCGGTTGCTGACGACATTGAATCCCAAAACAGCCGGACTCACCTTCTTCCCTTTCTTCCCTTTCTTCTTGCCTCCTCCCTTAGAAGACCCATCTCCAACATCTTGGTCTAAGTTATCAACACTTGTACTGCCTGAGTTCACATTTCCAGTGCCCATATCCATGAACTTTCTGTCATATCTATTTTGAAAAGCAATCTCAAGCACATCAGCTGGTAGCAATTCCTTGTAGTTGAGAAATTTCTCAATGAACTCGTGATTTGGATCAAATGATCCAAGGTTCTCTACCAGAAGTATCTCAGCCTCGGCTCTAGATTGCTTCAAACAAAATTCCAAGAAACTTGTATCTGGCAAAAGAGTTAAAAAAAAAAAAGCGACACAAGGTTAAAATGCCAACATTCAATGAATATTCAACCTGCTTTGCATCTAGCAATACTACCACGACAGCTTCAGAAAGTTGGAACAAGCAATAATTGAAAGGATATCATCTAAGGCTTGAAAAGAGAAGCCAAAATCAAAATTTACGTGATCTGTACTTTTCCAAAAGAATAAAACATACAAACATCATCTCCACCTAAAATGCGATAATTTTGGAAGTGCGGAGCACAATACCTTACCTTTTGTCCCAATAAGCCTAACACATTCACCCTCACACCAATCTCTGAAATCCATGGCCTCTGCATGATAGTTAAATTCATTGTGACGTCTAATTTTTAAGAGGCAGTCAAACAAAAAACAAACATACAAAGACTGATTACTCATCCTAGAATGACTTACCAGAATGCTTTGTCAACATATCACTTTTGCCTTTAAGGGAGGACTGAGCAGAGGAAGGAGAGGATGACAAAGAGCGGTCAATAGCTCTGCCACTTGACTTTTGCCGACTTAATGCCCCACTTGCAGTTCCTTTAGCAGGAGTGCTTTTTGTTCCCCGGCTGCCCGCATTTGCAAGAAGTGGGAAATCACCTCTGTTTACAACAAAATATAACTTTCACATACCCATATAGTGATTACATTTGAATCTCATTAAACATCAAGTCAGCAAGGATAAACTTTTCTAATGCTATCAGTTTACATGGAGGTATAACTTAATATAATTTTAGATAGGATTAAAAATAGCAAAATGAACCTCAAAAGTTTGGATATTTATTGTTAAGTTGAAATCGGTATCTCATTTTAATTTCAAGTAGAAGAAAGCCACCCTCTAACCACATTACTTAGCTGCTCTGGATAACAAGGAGTTGCAAAGGAAGCTTAAGTATGTTATCTTTGCAGGCTAGAATGCAGCTAAAATAACCAGAGACCCAACCTTTCCAACTCACCCTAGCAAGTCAGAAAAATACTTCACAAGAGTAAAAAAGAGAAATGAATGTCAGTGTGTGTATGTATGTATGTATGCATTATTATTTTTTCTTCTTAAGAAAGGCAGGGGTGCTAGGGGAAGAGGACATACTGTTTCGTTTCTTGCTTGGACTGATCAATTGGACCCCAGAAAAGGTCATCATCTCCTTTATATTTTGACTGAGATGCATGAGAATTTATCTGGAGTGGAGATGCAGTCTTTGAAGGTGAAGATGAAGTGATGGACCATGATGAAACACCAGCAGGGGTTGACTGACTTGATTGGGATTTATGAGGAGTCATTATTGGATTTGTTGGCTGGACAGAGGAATTCCTCTTCTGCTCCTTTTGGATGTCCCGCAACGATGTAGGTTTAGGGAGTTTCTTAGAATCAGCAGACCAAGCTGGAGCAGGGGAAGGGTTTACTTGTTCCTCTTTCCAAGGTACAAAATCTCCCAAAGAAGGACCTGATGGAATTGAAGGCAATAATTCCTTCTCAGCCTGTGCTGGACGAGAACTTTTGCCTTTCTCAACAGTACTTGCACTAACAAGAACAGCATCAGCAATATTTGGAATACCTGAAACTTTTGCTCCCACGCCCTTTGCTTTGGCAGACTTTTTCCGACTCTTTTTAGTTTCTTTAGCCTCAATAAAATTGTCATTATCAGTGGGTTCCACAATTGTAGTGGTAACATGGGCAGATGTAGTAGTGCCAGGAACATCGGCATCTCTTTCCCTTGATTTTGCCAAAACTTCTTCTGGCAACAGATCAAGTGATGAATTTTTTTTACTCAATGAATTTAAACTTTCAGGTTTCACAATAGCTGACTCAGAAATATCTGCATCTCTTTGACATTCTCTAGAAACTCTGGGTTCTAAACTAGAGACAACCCCAGTCCATGGAGTTGACACACTTAGAGAGTTGACAGAAGAAGTAACCTCTGATACTGCGATTTCAGTTTGAGCCTTCCTCTGTTCTTCCTGTTGGATTTCCAATAATGACTTTGCCTTGAAACCAGGAGCAGGTTTCCAAGCACGTACAGCAGGCTGTACAGTTGGGTTCTGCATTGGGGAAGAACTAGAAGGTTGAATCTCACCCTTAGGTTCTTTGGTTTCATCATCCACAACACCAACGTTAGCAGCTGAAAAGCTTTTAGCATAGTCAGAATCCATGGGAGCATTTCTGGATTTGTTCTCTTCCTTCTTTCCTTGAGACATCCCATCAATCTTATGTCCAGCAGTGTTTGAGTCACCAACAACTGACTCTACAGTTTCAGATGGTTTTGATTGCACCAAAGAGGAAGCCTTTGAAAGTCCCTTTGCAGGGTCTGAAGCTTGTGATTTACTAGATTTTTGCTTTCTAGACTTCTTTTCTGAAGCTTTTCTTACCTCAGGAGCTTCAACATTCTTAACTTCTCTCACCACAGAAGGCTGATCATTGCTTTTTTCTCTTCCAACTTGCAGTTCATCGATAGCACCAGTAGGTTGAACACACTCATTAATAGGTGTATCGGTTTTAGAGGTTCTAGCAGAAGTAATTTCATGGCCCTCCAAGGTTCCACGGTTTGCATCATTCATGGGGTGTACAACTGGCACAATTTCATCAATCTTCTTAGCACGTTCCAGCGGCTGCTCCACAGTAAGTGCATGGCTGTCTGAAGTTAGGAGGGGCTCTTGCACAGGAGAAGCCTCCTGAGAAGATAATTTCACTTCCAATGAGGGCGAGCTTTCAACAACATTTGTTTTCACCAGTAAAGACTGTTGCATGCCATTTACCAGTTCTGGTGCATTAGTACCCCAGCTCTTCTGACAATTGACACTACTGAGCATCTCTTGTGGTAGAAGCACAGGTGGGGACCCAGAACTAACAGCATAACTGGTACCCCTGGAAACTTGCTGAGACAGGTTCATATTATAGGCATGCTCATCTTGGTTGCCCGGGATCTGCGAACCAATCTGAAGAATATCCTGTGGTGATGACTGAGGTTGAGCCGGATCCACGGATGAATTACCTGTTGGTATTGTGGTAGTCTGTGAGTGTCCAAAAGAGGGTTCACTTAAATGCTGCTGCGATTGTTCTTGCAAAACCTGTGAAAGCAATTGTTGTTGCCGCAACAACTGTTGCTGTTCCTCCAGTTTCTGTTGCTGCTTAAGCAACATCATCTTTTCAAGTAGCAGCATCTGTGGAGTTGGTACTGGTGTCTGGGGTTGTAGCTGCTGCATTAAATACTGCTGTTGCAACATATTTAGCAGTTGGGGGTCTTGAGATGAAGTGGAGATAAACTTCTCAGGTTGTAAAATTCCAGATGGCTTATCCACAGTTTGACCAAGCAAACTTGTCAAGGAAGGTGGGGTTGGTGCTTGCAGCCTTTGTTGCTGGATCCCAAACGACACTTGGTTAGGAAAATTTTGAGCATGATGTATCTCGATCTTCTCTTGATGAGTATCTAATGCACCGTGTGCAGGAAAATTTGCCCAACCACTGACACTGTTGTTTACTCCAGGAGCAGACCTGTCAGGTAATCCTTGGAGGATGGACATTAAATCAGCAGCTTGTGGAGGCAGCTGAGGAGTGTTGTCAGTCAATGAAGGGAGGAGTTTTGCATGGCGTGTGGGTGACTCAGAGATGATATCCGGCTTTGGAACTAAAGATGCACCATCTCTCCCCTGCCAATTAGGGTAGGGTTTTGGCAAAGACATTTGCCGTTCCAGTGTCATTCTCCGGCCCAACAGATAGAGGTCACTCCCATTTTCTATTCCAGATGGCGGAATGCTACTAGGATTGTTTGGAACATATCCTTGCAGGCCTGAAAGCAAAACCATCCAAGAAATCAGGCAGGCTGTTAGAAAATAATAAAAGAAAATTTTATTAAACTGTGGAGGAGATTCTTTCGGTTTAGAACCCTAGAACTATACCTTCAGAGTTCAGCAAACAAAAATTATATATTATAAATAAATAAATATGCGATAGTGTCTCTATGTAAAGTCCCAACCTTGGGATGGATTGCTCATGCCACCAGACATGAGTGACTCCAAAAATCTATTTTCAGCTTCTGTTGCTTGCCTTGGCTCATTTCTGATCATATTGATCTCACTTGCACCAGCATGAACTTTTCCAGGGCTACTGTAATTTGGTCTGCTTGACAAATCAGAGAGTTCACCCTGTTTTGGCACACCAAATCCAGGTGGTGGACGTGCTTTAGCTCGCAAGTGGGGCATTACATCACCAAGTAAGGAAAATGGTGAGTCCCTGGGTGCACTAGCTAGCCGAACTTCCAAATCTAACCCAAAATACCCTGCCTCAAACCAGCTTATAATATCAATCCCTGAAAAGGGGCCTTGAATTTCACCTTGAGGATCTTTATAGTGAAGAATAAGGTCCTCCGGAGCAGTCAGCTTCCTAGGTTCAGGTTCCCTCACCAAAATTCCAGATGGCTGCCTCGTAAGGATAGGATCCTCACTAGATTGCCAATTTGCTTCATCTCTAGCATAGGATGAATTCATCACATTACTTTCTCGTTGGTTAATCATATCTTTCTGTGATTGTGACCAGCTCATGTCAGGGGTTCTTGACCTGGCATCATTTGGAATCTCCTTCCAGTCATGTGTGACTGTAGGTGATCGTTCCCCAAATGAAGAGGTTCGCCACATGGTGCCAGGATTAACAGAGTTGGGCACTTGTATGCTCGATTCCCTACTTATGGGCACCTCTTCATCCCTTTTGAAAAGAACCCTATTGTCTGCAAGAACATAAATGAATAGAAGATCAATTCTCATAATCAAATAAGTGCAAGTTGACAAAGGAGAGTAATATATCAAATCTATAGAATACAGTTTAGTGCATTGGATTTCAAACAACAGAAATGCTGAACTTTAGTACGAACAAAGTCCCAATCACGGAAAATAAATAACCAATCCATTGAACACAAAATTGTAATCCACAATGTGATTATTGCATTCCTCATCAAAACTCAACTAGCCCTTAACCCCCACAGACAAATTGATTCCAGTTGGCTACCTGAGTCTTCTTTTTATTCCAAACCATGTCGGCTGTTGCATTAATTTTTTAAAAGTAGCCCCGATATAATTTCCCATATGGTTCAAAAGCTTCAATTCAGAATACTTCTCACATCCAATTAAGTAATTGCAAGATGGTTGCCAGAGGTGTTACCAAATACAGGATTAATTGGTTTATGTAATTATACCTTCATATTTGAACTTAGTATCTGGGTATCCCTTATGCTTTTCAAGCTGTGAATAATTGCTGTTTGGAATGTCAGAACTTTCTTCTTTACAATCATCAACAGCAGGTGGTATATCTTCTCTACTGCCTGCATAAACATGTTCCAGCAGAAATTAGACACTACTTCAAATTTCAAAATATAAACAAATTGACAGTAGAATATAAGGTGCACTTGCTGAATACCAATCTTGTTTCTTCTTGGATGAGTATACTCTGTAGAGTTCCGGCTGGCAGGCCCATCTTTAGGCATCTGAGGAGAACCACTACTTGTTATGTCCCCTCTGTCTATTCCCTTTAGAACAAGCTATCAAAGAAGCAATGAAATCAACTGAGGACTCTAGATCAAGGTTTACCATCCTAATACATTAAAAATAAAATAATTACCATTTCATCAGAATTAGGAGCACAAAGAGCTAGAGGTTCCAATGGTTCATTTTGTGTAAGTGAAGGCACTGATAGAAGCTCTTCTATGAGTTTTTGGTAAATTCTCAAGTCGGTCCTCATATATAAGTCAAGCATTTTTTTCCTACTATACTGTAAAGGGGATGGCTCTCCATGGTCAATTTCACCCTTGTCAGATATGGTTCCCAGAGTTTGATGATGAGAAGGTATACTAGCCCCTGAATTTCCACCAGAACTTCCCCTTCCACGGCCAGCAGAAAATGTTGAAGGGTGACTTTCTCCACGTCCCCGGCCATAAGAAAATGTGGGAACCTGCTTGCTTGGAGTTAGCGCTTGGTGATGGGGAGGCTCTCCCCTTCCTCGACTCTGAGAAGAGGTGGATCTCCATGGGCGATAGTGATCCCCCTCTCTCACATCCTTCCCATGACTGGAAAGATGAGGCAACCCTTTGTCAAGAGGCATATCACCATCTCTACCAGAGTCTGCCCACTTATCTCGTGACCTTTCATTGTTTTTATCATCAGGTCCCCAGCGTGTGTTCCATTTGCTCTCACGCTTTTGATCATAATTTGAGTCCCTGTTACCTGAATCAGTCCACCGCTCAGTCGGTGCACGGCGTGCTTCTCCAAATTGTCTTGAAGGCAAGTTATCTACCAATCGATCAACCCTGCGGGTGTCACTGAGCTCTTTATCTCCATCCCTCCAGTGATCTTTGAGCAGAGATGAATGGGTATCTCGTTCTTCATCACGCCAGCGGTCTCGGCGGCCAGTTTCCATATCAAGTAAGGATGGTCTAAAGACATCCTTCTTTGGGGTATCATGCATCCCCTCGCCATTTCCAGACGGCTTCATGACTTCAGAGCGACCTCCATGAGAAGGATATGGCACAGAATGATTTTCCTGCATGGATGATTTAAAATTAAGGGGGGAGTTTGAGAGAGTAAGAATATTAAACAGAACATTAACTAATTATTGAGATGAGAACTGTATGTTGATAGAAGGATGGAGAAAGCCTTCACACAACATTAAACCCGTCTATAAATGAACAAGGACACCAAGAATCAGTACACAACAACAATAATAACATACCATAGTTCCTATTCCGGGCTTATTCTCCCCTGGCTTTGAAAGAAGCCATTGTGGTGAAAGAGGAATAGGATTGTCAGATCCTTGAACATCTACATAAAATAATCAGAAGCATCAATTAGAAACATGGCAGCTATTCAAAGCAAGTATTTGAAATCAAAATGCTTAGTCCCATTCAAAGACAGTACGCAACAAGTCATTAGAAATGCCTCAAGCCCAGAATTTTATTGAATACACACATTTTCTGGTAAATTACTGAACTTGCCTCTTGAAACTGCCACGTTGATTCATCATTGAATATGAAAAACAGAAGCACGAAACAATGAAAAAAAAATGCGTTAAGTCTAGAAAGGCATAATTTAGGAAGCCTACTTTCACAAGCAGCATTTCAAACTAATAAAAAGCCAAAGGAATTTCTCAATAAAATGCATTAATGAAGCAGCTAACAAGACAAATTGCACGATCAATTGTAAGTACAAAGCTAAGGTGCCATTTATAAATGGAATAAACAACTATGCAATTTTTTTATATAATTAATCACATAAATCATAGCATTTAAATCAAGACTGAAAAAAAAAAAGCGCAATAAAAGAAAGTCTAATACTAGTTTTGAGTTGAACTAATCTGAAAAAGAAAAAATAAATTGAACTACTTCACTACGCCTTATCACATCGTACTTTTCAAATTGAAATATATATATATATATATATATCAAGAACGGTAAGTCGGAAACTAAAGTGTGCCGTGCTTAACCGCAAAAAAATGGCACCAGAGAAAAAAAGGAGAGAAAAGAAAAACCTTCCAGATGATAAAACAAAAACCCTAGCTTCGAAGCAACAAACTAAAAAATATTAAGAAAAAAAACACGCACAAAGCAATCTCGTAAAACCACTGAATCTACAATAATGCATTTAAATATCAGAAAGAAATGAGTAAAAGAAGAAATGGTAAGAGGTAGGGTTTTAGAGAAGAAGAATGTAAGAAGATGTTAATCACTTAATGGTAGAAGGGGAAAGGAAATCGGTGAGGTAAACTACCTTTGGAGATCGGATGGGAAGGGTTGACGGTGAGGAGGCGGCGGGAATCGGAAGCAGAGGTATGAGCCATGGATGATCAGTGAAAGTCGAAAGAGAGAAGAGAACCAGAGGAAAACCCTTGCTGCAGTTTTTTGTTTTTCGTTATTACTTTTTTTCGCTTTGGTTGCGCTATGCGAGGTGAGAACTGATTAAGGTAGACGGGTGCGTAATACGCCACGACCGTGGAAATTAAGGTCGAAATGTGGTACGACGTGAAGAGCTGTCGTTTAATGGTAAAAACTCGCAATAAATTATCAAAAGGAATATCTCAAAGAATTAGATATTTTTCATACGTTGGAAAAAGAAAAAAGAAAAAAGAAAAAGGCATCCATTCTTTGCCATAATTCCCCTCTTTCTCACTCTTTCTAATCCTAGAACTCATGTCTTCTACCGGATGTAGATATTGCCATTTCAAAACTAAACAGTTACAAAGAATATCTTACACAAACATGCTCTGTTGTTCCACTTGTCTGCTTGAATGAGTTACCACTTCTCTTACACTATGTTTGTTTCACTGCAGCTTTCCAAAAACCCTTTTTTTAAATATAATAAATTTTACTAAAATTTATCTTATAATAACTATATTGTTTTATATAATTAATGCCTAATTAAAATTGAAATTTGAGATCATATATAAAAGCGGATAGCAGCACATAACATTGGACCCGGAAGGATAAATAAAGTTAAATAGGATTTAGATAAATATCCGTATTTATACTACTAAAATATTTATATTCTATATTATAAAAATTATTACTAAATAACTGTAAAATTATAATTCTATATATTTATTATTAAAATATTCTTGATAAAATATTAAGAATACTATTTAAATTTTAAAATTATTATTAATGTTATATTTTATTATTAAAATAAAATTGTAATTTTAAATAGTTTTAATAAAATAATAAAATAATAATTATATTAATAATTATTTAATATGTATATTTAATAATATTAAAAATCTTAATATTTTTAAAATTTTAAATTAAATATTTTTTTATAAAAACGATGTCTTGTTAAAACCATTCTAAAGTGGAAAAAGAGTGCACCGAAAAATCATTATTAATCGAATCAATGTCAATACAAATCCATGGACTACAAGGAAGAGGTTGACTTCTCTACGAGACACTACCATCACGACACCCCGACAAACTTTACCAAATAATGAGCAGGTTGGTTCCCAAATCGCAAAACATGATTCAACCTTGCAACACTAACTTTATATTTGGATAAAAATCTATAAAAGAAAGGGGAAAATTAAATAAAAGAATATATTATGTGTATTTATTTTATTTGGATAGATAAAATTAATTAAGTAAAATAAAAAAACTATAATTTTTGTTTAATTAAGAGAATGATTGATTACAATGATTTTTTATTTATATCTTTTAAAAATAATTCATGTAAAAGATTTAAGAAGATAAATTAAAAGTAACTTCACTTTTTTCTTTAACTATTCTCCCAAATGGAGTAATTAAAACTGAAGTAACCCAAGGGAGAGAAGAAACTATCCAAATAAGGAAAAGGGTGTTACTTTCCTTCCATTTCCTTTCTCTAGGTTTAATACAATCCAAACATAGTGTAAAAACTATGAAGAAGAGAATAAAATCAATCTAAAGTCCCCAAGCTAGACATATATGGTCACTAGCTGTAAAGAAGTTGATAAAAACCAAAGAATCACTTTCAATCTTGACATAATTCACCTGCAAATCAAGACCCTGCATATAAGCTTCCATATGTTACGTGTTCATTACTATCCCAAACCACAGCATTGAAACCTAGCTGATTGGCGCAAGCTCTTCGCCAACCGTCCACATTTAGCTTCCAAAAACAGTATGAGCTTAATCCAACGGGTCAAACTTTGGCATACCACGTCTAAAACGGGACAGCCGTTGTGCGGTCATGAAATTTTCAATGTAAGCTCCACAATATGAAAGGATTTTCGTGAAACTTTGAGTCTTCATTAAGATGGTTGAATTTATTAGGGATATAATAATATTTACCTCAATTCAAGTTAATTTTATTTCAAAATCATGTTATTTATAAATAAAGGTGTTCATGACTTAATTTTGAGCTAGACATACATGTAATATTAATGCATTTCTTGCTTGCTCAAGATTGATTCAATAAAAAATATGACTTCAAAATTTACCAAAGCCTATCCTTATTTTTAAATAGTTAACTTAAGCTCAATTTAGGTGGCCCACATTGCAAATATTTCAAAATATTTTTTAAAAATATGTTATTTTGAATTTGATATTTAATATTGTTGGTACAAATCTTCGGTGAGGAAAATCTCGAACACACGAATGAAACTCGAACAAAAGAAGAAATAGGACAAGGCTCCAAGGCATGTATCAAGCCACTATCTTTAAGGTTATATTCGCTCTCACCTATCTTTGGTGTGCAAACGAGTTCCAAGCAAATTAACCTTAAGGATACAATGAAGCCAATGACTATTTGCGTTTTGCACTGACGAGAATAACCCACTACACACTGAGCAATTGTATGACAAAAAACTCAATTTCTATAAAGGATTTCTACAGTAATACTTTATAGAATAATCTAATAATATTAGAAAACGAAGGAAGGAAAGAAAGACTATTAGAATTTGATGGTATGATTTCCAAATGAAATCTCATTCCTATTTATAGGAATTTTCATGTCTCTTCATAGAGACATCTTTCATCAATAGGTGTCTTTCTGAATAATAATGTCTTTAAAATAAACACATAATTATTATTTTAACTATAACTATTCAAATAAAATTATTTAAATAGTTATAATTCTTTTCAAAAATCAAACAATATAATCTTTTGATTAATTACACCTATTCATTTATAATTATTGGAACACTATAAATATTTGAAAATGTTCCAACAATCTCCCCCCATTTTCAAAATATTTTAGATTTTGATATTCTTGGAAATCAATTTGCATAAATGAAAGGTATCTTACGATTGAACCTTTACTTAGTGAAAACATGTTAAAGTTAATCGAAATTGCATGGTAGACTAAGCTTTGAACCAATTATTTCATTTGATTAACCGAACACATCTCACACAATAATTTCAACATCGGTCAATGCATAGTATCTAGGGACACTATTATGGCCATGTGTCTTTGTCCATTTTTCATGAGTGCTGTCAGAACCAAGCCCTTGAGCTCCTAGAAGCGGCCATACTTCCACTCACATAGGTAGATACCATCAAGAGTGTTCCCGTAATTATAACACTCTAACATTTTTATGTTATGGGTCCATTAAGAGTACATTACACATCCTTCCCTTATCATTACGGGTACCTAGCACTTTAATCTTAGGATGGATTTATTTACAGTGCTAACAGTCACATACTAATGATGTACTTTGTCTCATTGAACTCAAGACTTGACGTTATACCAAGCATTTAGTTGAGTTTCCATCATGGGTGACTCTAATTAATGGGCTTGAGTCCCATCCCTTTCGAGGTCCTTTTTACTGTATCTCTAGGAAGACTTTTTGTCAAAGGATCCGCCAAATTTTCACTTGACCTCACATAATTAATAGTGATCACTCCATCAAAAATTAATTGTCGGACATAACTATGTCTTAATCCAATGTGTCTAAATTTTCCATTATATATTTGGCTATATGCCTTTGCTAGAGTAGCCTCCCTATCACAACGGATAGAAATAGGTGAAATTGGCTTAGGCCATAAAGGTACATCATAAAGCAAATTTCTTAACCATTCTACTTTTTTAGATGTAGCAACTAATGTAATAAATTCTGTTGCCATGGTGGAATCAGTAATACATGTTTGTTTCTTGGAACCCCAAGCATCTGAATTTGTAATCCCACTAGCATCTGAATACCCTTCTAAAATTGGAGGATATCCATTATAACACAATCCATAGTTAATAGTTTTCTTTAAGTACCTAAGTACTCTATTCAAAGCTTGCCAATGCAAGCTACTTGGATTACTTGTGTACCTACTCAATTTCCCAATAGCATATGCAATATCTGGTCTTGTACAAGTCATTATGTACATAAGACAACCAATTAGACTTGCATATTTCAATTGATCAATTTTCCTACCAGCATTAGATACTAATTTTATTTGAGGATCCATGGGTGTAGATGCAGGTATACATTTGAAAAGATCAAACTTTTTAAGCACCTTTTCAATGTAATGTGATTGTGATAAAGCTATAGTGCTTTCATCTCGGGTTATTTTAATCCCGAGAATAACATCTACTACACCCATATCCTTCACAGCAAAGTTGTTTGACAATAATTTCTTTGTGTTTTCTATTTGTTCCAAATCCATGCCAAAAATGAGCATGTCATCTACATATAAGTAAATTATGACACCTTTTCCATTTTCAAATTTGCTATATATACACTTATCGGATTCATTTATTTTATAGCCATTAGCTAAAACAACATTGTCAAACTTTTGGTGCCACTGTTTTGGTGCTTGTTTAAGTCCATATAAAGATTTAACAAGCTTACAAACCTTATGCTCTTGTCCTGGAACAACAAATCCTTCAGGTTGTTCCATGTACACTTCCTCTTCCAATTCACCATTTAAAAATGCAGTTTTAACATCCATTTGGTGAACAACCAAATTATATATAGAGGTAAGTGATATTAAGAGTCTAATTGTAGCAATTCTTGCTACTAGAGCATAGGTATCAAAGTAGTCAATACCTTATTTTTGTGTAAAACCTTTGGCTACCAACCTTACTTTAAACTTATCAATGGTTCCATCGACCTTCATTTTCTTTTTGAAGATCCATTTACAACCTATTGGTTTGGAACCCGGTGGAAGATCAACTAAGATCCAAGTTTGATTTCCCATTATTGAATTTATCTCATCATTTATTGCTTCTTTCCAAAAAGCAGAGTCTTGAGATTTCATTGCCTCTTCAAATGTAATAGGATCAGATTCCGTATTATAACAATAAGGTATCTTATTGTATATATTTTCACCTTTTCCTTCTACAAAAACCATAATGAAATCTGGTCCAAAATCTTTGACCTTTTTAATTTTCTTACTTTTTCTTAAATCTTGACAAGATTCATCATTATTATCAATTTGTTCTAATGGAATCTCATTCTCATTTGAAGAATGAATCAATTTTTGTGGCTATAATTGTCTTGATATAGAATTAAATCTATTTTCATCAAAAATAGCATCTCTTGATTCAATAACAGTATTAATTGAAATTGAATCATTTGGTTCAATTACCAAGAACTTATATGCCTTGCTATTATGTGCATATCCTATAAATATGCATTCAATTTGTCTTTTACCTAACTTTTTACGCTTAGGTGTTGGAACTTTGACAATAACTCTACAACCCCAAACCTTCAAATAATTAAGGTTTGGTTTCCTTTTTTTCCATTGTTCATAAGGAGTTATTTTAGTTTCCCTGTTAGGAACTCTATTCAATATATGACAAGCTATTAGAACAGCTTCTCCCCAAAAACCTTGTCCAAGACCTGAATATGATAACATTGAATTTACCATTTTAGTTAAGACTCTATTTTTCCTTTCAGCTACACCATTTTGTTGTAGTGTGTAGGGGGCTGAAACTTGATGGATAATCCCAGTGGATTCAAAATAACTTGGATTATAGTATTCTCCACCTTTATCCGATCTTAAGCACTTGATAAATGATTCACACTGAAGTTCAACTTCAGATTTATAAACTTTAAATTTATCAAGTGCTTCATCTTTTGAATACAATAAATATACATAACAATATCTAGAACAATCATTAATAAAAGTAACAAAATATTTCTTTCCACCTAATGTAGGAGTATTATGCATGTCACGTAAATCACTATGTATCAAATCAAGCAATTTTGTTTTTCTTTTAACCTTAGAGAAATGGTTTCTTGTAATTTTAGTCAACATACATGTATTGCATTTTCCAATATTATTATTAAAAACAGGAATTAAATCTAACTTATACATGTCATTCAATTTCCTATAATTTTGTTTTTCTTACTTATACATGTATCAAATCAAGCAATTCTATTTTTCTTTGTGAACATGCTTTTGTCTTTGCACACATGTTTGGTTGCTCTGGTATCAATCCACCATGTATTATCATCTTGAGCCATATTAATTTCAGATATCATTGCAACGAACTTTTTGTTATTATCAGCCTTAGAAGATGATTTCTTCTTTAAAAATCGACATTCATTCTTGAAATGTCCCGGCTTACCACAATGATAGCATGAACCTTTTTGTTTCTTTTTAAACTTAGGTGTTTTATTAGTCTGTTTGAACTTTCTCTTGAATGGTTTAGTAGTCTGTACTTCTTCCGTAACATGCACTTTGGCATTTTTAGAATTTAGATTCTGATCTTGCTTTTGATATTCTTCTTCAATACGAAGATGATTTGCCAAAGCCTCAAGAGATATTTCCTCTTTCTTATGTTTTAGACTTCTTTTAAAGTCTTTCCAAGATGGAGGAAGTTTGTCTATTATAGAAGATACAACAATCATTTCATTCATTTTTATATCATATTGCTTGAATTGATTCAGCATCTTTTCAATATCACGAAATTATTCCATAACAGAACGACCATCATCCATTTGATAATTATTGAAACAACTGACAAGAAATTTCTTACTTGTAACATCTTCGGTCATGTATCTTGTCTCCAATTTGTCCCATAATTCTTTAGCAGTGACCTCGTTTTGGTAGGTGTCGAACAAACCATCAGATAAACCATTCAATATGTGGTCCATGCACATGTAATCAGCATTGTCCCATTTTTGTCTTTCTCGGGTTACAGCAACAGATTCGTTTTCAGTCTCTTCAGGTCTTGGAGTATCCAAAACATAGGCAATCTTCAAAGTTGATAACAAGAAGTGCATATTTTTCTTCCATCGTCGAAAATTGCCACCATCAAACCGGTCAAGTTTGACAAATTGGAAGCTAGCTCCCTTAGTGTTCCACTTTCATGAGTTGTAGTAGTCATCATGAATTATAACCTTAAAATTGTTAGTACAAATCTTCGGTGAGAAAAATCTTGAACACACGAACGGAACTCGAACAGAAGAAGAAATAGGATAAGGCTTCAAGGCGTGTATCAAGCCACTATCTTTAACGTTATATTCGCCCTCACCTATCTTCGGTGTGCAAACGAGTTCCAAGCAAATTAACCTCGAGGATACAATGAAGCCAATGACTATTTGCGTTTTGCATTGACGAGAATAGCCAACTACACACTGAGCAATTGTATGACAAGAAACTCAATATTTATAAAGGATTTCTGCAGTAATACTTTATAGAATAATCTAATAATATTAGAAAACGAAGGAAGGAAAGAAATAATATTAGAATTTGAATGTATGATTTCCAAATGAAATCTCATTCCTATTTATAGGAATTTTCATGTCTCTTCATAGAGACATCTTTCATCAATAGGTGTCTTTCGAATAATAATGTCTTTAAAATAAACATATAATTATTCATTTAATTATAACTATTCAAGTAAAATTATTTAAATAGTTATAATTCTTTTCAAAAATCAAACAATATAATTTTTGATTAATTACACCCATTCATTTATAGTTATTGGAACACTATAAATATTTGAAAATGTTCCAACAAATATTTTTCTTTTTATTAAAAATTTAAATATAAACAAGTTAATGTATCATTTAATATTTACACTATAATATTATATATTATTATAAATTTAATTTTATATAATATAAATTACATATATATTATAACGTATTCAGCTCCCCATTGATGTGAATAACCTGCTTTTTTGACACATGGCATACTCATTTTGTTGGCATGTGGCAATTGTTTATACACTCAATGTAAAAACCTTTACCCGTATCTGACGCCGGGACAGGGTACGAGGCATTATCTGACTTAGTCACAAGCAAACATACAAAACCGGGTCATAAAATTTCGTTCAAATCCATTCCATTCATACATAAGCAAATTGTCCCTTATATGGGTCTACGAAGCCCAAAGCATACACCGGGAGTGGTTTGGGACTAAACCGAGAACTTTAGACAACTTTAGAAAAACTTAGAAAATTTTCCTACTTTGGAGAATCACACGCCTATGTTGTGACAGCCCAAAATTGACCCTAGTCGGGATGTGGTTTCGGGACCACAAAATCGAGGCATAAAAATAATTTAAAATTTATTTTGATGCCTATGATATGTGTTAATTTGTGTGTGGCATTTTTGATGATTCGATTTAGTGTTATAAAGGTGAATTTCACTAGAAAGGACCTAGTAGTAAACTTTGAAAGTATGATGGGGAAATGTGTGATGACTAGTTAATCATGCATGCAAAAATAAGGGATTTGCATGTCAAATTTCCCCAAAAGGAAGCTTAGTGGCCGGCCATGACATGGTTTATGGGCAAAGAAAACATGTTGAAACATGTTTTGTTAATGCATGATGTATTAAATGATAAAAAAATTAATGATGTTGGATGAGAAATAAAAAAATGTGTGTGAGTGTGGCATTTCCCCCCCCCCATTGCCGTGCAAGTGAAAGAAGAACAAGAAAAAAATTGTTCATCCTTGTTCTTTCCTTTTTGGCCGAAAATACTAAGGGAGGAGATAGGAGTTTTGCTTCATGCTTGGTTTGGAAGAGAACAAGAAGGAGATTTGGCTATACTTGTATCAAGATTAAGGTATGTTTGAGGTTGTGTCATGAAGTTCATGCTTGTTTTGGTTGCTAACTTGATGTGCATGTTAGCCATGGTTCAAATCCTTGTTATGCCATGAAAATGGTATTTGGCCAAGGTTGATATTGTGTTAAAGCCATTGCATGCTAAATGTGAAGCTTGTTGATGATGCATGTAATGATGGATTGACTACTCTTGAAATTTCTTTTTAGTATTCTTGAGTAGGGCATTGAAATCTTTGTTTAACCATGACCGAAGTTGAAAGGGTATGGTTGTGATGTATTCGGCCATGGTGCATTCATGAGCATGATTTATGCTTGTTACTTGAATGGTAAAAATTTGTGTTTTAGATGGTTATGAACACCTTGAGATTGACCATGCACCTATATGTGTATATGTTTGCACATGATGTTTTGGTTATGAAGTAAGTGATAAATATGTTTGCTTAAAGAAGAAAATGTTGAAGAATGGGTGTGAAATTGCAAGTACATTCGGCCTAGTACACATATGATGTGAAAATCTTGGAATTTATTGTTGATTTGGTGCAAGTATGACTAAGTATAATCGGCCATATGAGTGCTTGATGCTATATTATAAGTATTGAGCTACAATATGTAAAGCATTAGCTAGTAAAATGTGTGCCATTCATGTGTGGTGTTAAACATGTAATTGGCCTCAACATCAACATGCATAATCGGCCATGAATGAGTGCCTAAGAGGTTGTGTTGTTCGCCATGAGTAAGCATGTTGAAGGCTTTGTGTGTTAAGTCGATTCATGAATTCGTACTTATGTGACTTTAATGTCTAGTGAATATATGTGGGCTAAGTGCTTTGAGTTCTTCTTTTCGATACTCAAATGATTGAATCAAATTATTTGTTAAATTAAGCTCAAGAGCAAAGGGGACCAAATCGATAAAGGGAAGGAAAAAGTAGTCGAATAGCCATCGGAATCGCTTCGACAACATCCGAGGTAAGTTTTCGAGTCACCGAAACTTAGATTTTGATTCGATTGAATGAAGTAATAAGCAATCGAAATTGTGCCCTTGTATATGGCCATTGAGCCGAAATGATATTTTGATTAAGTAAAATGTGCATAAAAGTTTGTTATGAAATTGAAACAAAGATGTGAATGAATGTGCGATTGTGATATCAGGGCTAAGCCCGAAGGAAGTTAATGCGACCAGTGATATCGGGCTAAGCCGAAGGCAATTGTGCGAGCTATGATATCGGGCTAAGCCCGAAGGCAATTGTGCGAGTTGTGATATCCGGGTTAAGTCCGAAGGCATTTGTGCGGGTTACCATAACCGGGCTATGTCCCAAGGTGTTTTGAATGAGTAGCTATATCCGGATAAACTCCGAAGGTATGTGATTTGAAATTTATAAGCTGCTGGAAAATTTTCAGTTAATGCACTTGTGAAATTCCCAACAACAAGGTATGTTTTGTGTGTGCTTTGCACACTATGAGTAAGTCTTGTATGAATATTCGCTCTAATGATAAATGAGCTATCGGCATTAACTAAGCCGTTATTTGTGTATGAATATAAGAGTTGGGATTGTGAAGTAAGCATGTCTTTGAGAAATTGTGCATATGAATTATTGTTTAGCTACTTGAATGCTATGCTTTGGTTGTGTGTATATTATGGCTCAAAACTTACTAAGCATAAATTGCTTACTCGTTTCTTTGTTTCTCTGTTTATAGATTTTGCTCGTTAGCGATCGGATTCGGGATCATAGAAGTTGAAGTCAACCACACTATCAAAGCCCTTTTGGTACTCCTTTAGTTGAGTTTTGGATATGGCATGTATAGGACTACCCTCGGTTGTTTTAAGTACTTGTGATGTATATGTGTACGGCCATGCGAAAATGGTTCGTAATAGTGGAGTATGGAATTAGACCATTTGTGGTTTGTAATTATATTTGGTTTCATGATGTGATTATGGTTTGGAATGAGAGAGTTGGTCACATGATCAGCCATTGGAATGGCTAAATATGATCATATGTGGACCTAAGTATGACTAGACTATAGTTGGTTCATGGGAACTACAATATAGGTAAAGCCTACCTTAAAAACAGATGCTGCCAGCTGCAGTGACGTGGATGTGGAAAATCACCAAAATTTGTAGGAACGGTGTTAAATAGTGAATAAATTATGTGATCGAACCTTGACGAGTCTATTTTCATATGAAAGTAATGAAACGATCATATGATCAGTATACCGAGAGATATTAAAGTTCTCGTGAGACAGGGCCAGAACGGTTTCTGGGTCCCCTATCGCGGCTTTAAAAATTTGCCATAAATTATCCAGAATGAATTAAAAGTCATGCCTTATATGTGCAGATTCCTTTTTGAGTCTAGTCTCATTGGAAACAAACGGTATCAGTATTGAAACCCTGTACAGAGAGATATTCAAGTTGTAACGCGCGAAGGTCAGTGTAGTCGACCCCTGTAACATGGGCGACTTTAACTAATAAACTGTACCAATTGGCCCAACGAAAAATTCTAGAAATAAATCCATGGATGGATATATGAGTCTAAATTCAGGTAAAATTTACGGAATCAGTTTTCGAGTTGTGAAACTCAAGATATGCTTTTAAGGTGACAATGACGTAGTTTTCCAGCTTGCACAGGAATGTCAAATTAATCGGTGCCATAAGTGGTTTTGGCTTGTTAACCTCGTGTCCGACACCGCAGCGGTCTCGGGTTCGGGTGTTAAAATTTTATTGGTATCGAGCTACGGTTTAGTCGATTCTAGGACTACCGTGATATGTTTGGGGTCTAGCTATACATGCCATTAAGTGATGAATTGATAGTGTGGTGATTTCGACCATTTGACTTTGTGTTTGTGTATAGCAATGGATCCGATCCCAACCGAGCAATAGCTGATGATGTGGAGAGTGTGGCGCTTGCTCCGCGCAAGGGACAACGGCGGACTCTCAACCTATTGCCGACAATCCGAATGATGAGGCTAAGCAAGCCTTTTATAGTGTGATGAATGATTGGTTTAACCAATACATTCGAACTAACACTACTGTTCCACAACCTCCATTCCCGACTAATGCAACCCCGCACCTACAATACCTTGATGGCCGACCAAGTAAGGTCAAGTAAGCCCCAGTCTGAGATTCGAAAACATGGGGCCACTGAATTTAAAGCTACGGATGATGACGATGCCGAGCAAGTGAATTTTGGATGGACAACACTATCCGGGTGCTCGATGAGCTATCTTGCACACCGATGAATGCTTAAAGTGTACTATCTCCTTGCTACGCGATTTAGCCTACTATTGGTGGAGTACTCGACTTACATTGTGCCTAGAGAGCAAGTAACTTGGGAGTTCTTTCTAACCGAGTTAGAAAGAAGTATATCGATCGAGATTTATGGACCAAAAGCGAAAGAAATTCCTTGATCTTAAGCAAGGTTCCATGTCGATTCTTCGACTACGAACAAAAATTTGCGAGGCTTAGCTGATGCAGCAGAGTGCATTTCTTCGAAGTCGTGATGTAAACGCTCAAGATGGATGAATGATGATATAAAGTCGTATGTTGGCATTTTGGAAATCAGAGTTTGTGGCTCTTGTCGAGCGGCGTGCAAAGCCGAGGAGCTCGATATGGAGAAAAGAAAAGTGAAGTGGGAGCAAGGGAGTTTAAGTAAGAGGTCTTGGGAAGCCCTTCCCACATCATCAAAGAAATTTAGAGATGGCTTAGGCCGATCTAGAGACATTTCGGCTTTTTAGACGAGACCGCGATCGACCCCTTATGGGCACGCGAGTCACTTGATCGCCGATGTTGGCAATGATCGTCGAGACGAGCGGAGTGCCAATATTGTGGCAAATGGCATTACGGGAGTTGTAGATTCCGTGACCGCTCTGTTACAAGTGCGGATCGATCAATCATTTCATTAAGGATTGCCCGAGCTTATCTGGACAAAACGTAAATCAAAGTGAGAACCCGAGTGCTACCACAACTCGAGGTAGGCCGTCTAGAAACACGGACAATGCTAGTGGCGGTCGAGAGGATCTAGAGATGCCACCATCGGATCTCGAGGCTCGTGCTCTGCTAGGACTTATGCCATACGCCAGCCGCGAGGATCTTTGCCTCACCGGATGTTATTACCGTATCCTCACTCTTTTCGATACTAATGTGATTGCTTTGATTGACCACGGTTCTACTCATTCTTATATATCGAAACCTTAGCATCCAAAAAACTTTGCCCATTGAGTCTCTTGAGTTTGTAATCTGGTGTCAAACCCCTTGGGTCATTACGTGCTCGTCAACAAAGTGTGTAAGAAAAGTCCCCTAGTATTTTGAGGTTCTTGTTTTCCGGCGGACTTGATGCTTTTGCCATTCGACGAATTCAACGTTATTCTTGGTTTGGATTGGTTGACCATGCACGATGCGGTTGTAAATTGCAAAAGCAAGACTATTGATCGAGGTGCACGAATAACGAGTTAATTCGGGTTGAGTCTACTGGACTTAAAGGGATTGCCGGCTATAATATCGCAATGTTGGCTCAAAATACGTAAGAAAGGGGTGTGAAGTATACTTTGCGTATGTTCTAGATGACAAGGAGTTAGAAAAGAAACCCGAATCGTGCGATGGTTTGTGAATACCGGATGTTTTCCACGAAGAATTGCGGGTTTACCACTGTTCGGAAATAGAGTTTGGCATTGAATTGGTACCGGTACCACTCCAATTCGATAGCTCCGTATCGTATGGCACCAACGGAATTAAAGGAGTTGAAAGCTCGGTTGCAAGAATTGGTGAATAGAGGTTTTGCTCGCTTGAGTTTTTCACCTTGGGTGCACCGGTGTTGTTTGTGAAAAGAAGGGTGGAACCATAAGGTCGTGCATCGACTATCGTTAGCTTAATAAAGCGGCGATAAAGAACAAATATCCGTTACCGTGTAGCGATGATTTGTTCGATCAACTGAAGGAAGCCTCAGTGTTCTCGAAAATGGATTTGATGAATCGGATCTTGGACCATATTTGGATCGGTTCGTAGTCGTGTTCATTGATGACATCTTGGTCTATTCAAGAAATGAGGCCGAACATCTTTGAACACCGAGGTTAGTCTTTGCGAATCTTATGGGATAAGCAATTATATGCTAAGTTCAAGAAGTGTGAGTTACGGTTAAGAGAGGTTAGCTTATTGGGACATGTGGTATCTGCGCCGGTATTCGAGTCGACCAACAAAATTTCAGCCATACTTAATAGGAAGCCTCAGAAATATTCTCGAGGTTCGGAGCTTTTTGGGGCTTCTGGTTATTACCGACGATTTGTAAAAGGTTTCTTAACGATAGCCACGCCAATGAAGCTTACTCCAAAAGGATGTTAAGTTGAATGGACGGAGAAATGTCGAAAAGTTTCGATCAACGAAAACTTATTTGATGAAGCCCCAATTCTAGTGCAACCCGAATCTGGCAAAGAGTTTGTCATCTATAGTGACGCCTCCCTACTTGGGTTAGGTTGTGTATTGATGCAAGAAGGTCGAGTTATGGCCTATACGTCGAGGCAATTAAAGCCACATGAGTAAAATTATCCGACCCATGGTCTCGAATTGGCTGCCATCATATTCGCCTTAAAGATATGGCGACATTACTTATTTGGTGAGAAGTGCCATGTGTATTCGGATCATAAAAGTCTCAAATATTTGATGACTCAAAGAGACTTAAATCTGCGATAAAAACGTTGGCTCGAACTATTAAAGGATTATGAGCTGGTCTTTGACTATCACCCAGGAAAGGCGAATGTGGTTGCGGATGCCTTGAGTCGTAAATCATTATTAGCTTTACGAGCGATGAAAGTGCATTTGTCCATTCGATCCGACAATGTGTTAGTAGCTGAATTGAAAGCCAAACCATTATTGATCGTCAAATTCGTGAAGCTCGAAAGTCGACGATGAAATTTGGTTGCAAAACGGCCGAGTGTGTTCGAACAAGGAATCGGAGTTTCAAATCGATGATGACGATTGTTTGAGGTTGAGAATCGTCTGTGTGTTCCAAAGAATTGAACATATTTCGATAATTCGAAAGAAGCCCATTGTAGCCGAATGGCAATCCACGGGAGTACGAAAATGTACAATGATTTGAAACGTCGGTTTTGGTGGCATGGTATGAAACGAGACATCTCGGCGTCGTTTCGAGGTGTTTAATATGTCAATAAGTGAAAGCGAACATCAAGTGCCTTGAGGATTACTTGATAGATCACGATACCCGAGTGGAAATGGGATCGAGTCACAATGGACTTTGTATCCGAACGCCATTGTCGTGAGTAAGAAAGATGCGATTTGGGGCGTTGTAGATAGATTGACTAAGTCGGCTCACTTTGTCCCCGTGCGTGCGGATTTTTCAATGGACAAACTAGCCGAATTGTACGTTTCTCGGTTGTGAGATTACACGGGTGCCTATTTCCATCGTGTGGGATAGAGATCCGAGATTTACCTCGCGATTTTGGAAGAAGTTGCGAGAGGCTCTGGTGCGAAGTTGCATTTCAAAGACCGCCTTTCACCCCAAACCGATGGTCAATCCGGCGGATGATTCGGATACTTGAGGATATGTTAAGATGTTGCATCCTCGAGTTCGATGGTTCATGGGAGCGGTATTTGCCTTTGATTGAATTCGCTTACAACAATAGTTTTCAATCAAGTATTAAGATGGCACCTTACGAGGCCTTATGCGGGCGTAAATGCCGTACACCATTGTGTTGGACGGAGCTCGGTGAAAGCAAAATTTTCGGTGGACTTGATTAAAGATCTTTGAATAGAAAGTGATAGTGATCCGTGAAAATCAAGATAGCCTCCGATCGTCGAAAGTCGTGCGCGGATCTGAGCGTAAAGACATCGAGCATCGGTGGGAGATAAAGTGTTTCTCAAGGTTTTGCCTTGGAAAAAGATACTCGATTCGGTAGTAAGGGCAAGTTGAGCCCGAGGTTCATTGGGCCATATGAGATATCCAAGCGAGTCGGTCCGATTGCATATCGTTTGATTTTGCCCCCGAACTCGAAAGGATTCACGATGTCTTTCATGTTTCGATGCTTGACGCTATAGATCGATCCATCGCACGTGATTAGTCCATCGAGGTTGAAATTCAAGCCAATATGAGTTATGAGGAAGAACCGATTCATATCCTATCACGTGAAGTGAAAGAGTTCTGAAACAAGCGGGTTCCGCTAGTGAAAGTGTTATGGCTCAAACACGGATAGAAGAAGCTCCTTGGGAAACCGAGAGCTCTATGAAAGAGCGTTACCCAAACCTATTTACGGTAAGATTTTCGGGACGAAAATTTCTTAAGTGGGGAGAGTTGTGACACCCAAAATTGACCCTAGTCGGGATGTGGTTTCGGGACCACAAAATCGAGGCATAAAAATAATTTAAAATTTATTTTGATGCCTATGATATGTGTTAATTTGTGTGTGGCATTTTGATGATTCGATTTAGTGTTATAAAGGTGAATTTCACTAGAAAGGACCTAGTAGTAAACTTTGAAAGTATGATGGGGAAATGTGTGATGACTAGTTAATCATGCATGCAAAATAAGGATTTGCATGTCAAATTTCCCCAAAAGGAAGCTTAGTGGCGGCCATGACATGGTTTATGGGCAAAGAAAACATGTTGAAACATGTTTTGTTAATGCATGATGTATTAAATGATAAAAAATTAATGATGTTGGATGAGAAATAAAAAATGTGTGTGAGTGTGGCATTTCCCCCCATTGCCGTGCAAGTGAAAGAAGAACAAGAAAAAATTGTTCATCCTTGTTCTTTCCTTTTGGCCGAAAATACTAAGGGAGGAGATAGGAGTTTTGCTTCATGCTTGGTTTGGAAGAGAACAAGAAGGAGATTTGGCTATACTTGTATCAAGATTAAGGTATGTTTGAGGTTGTGTCATGAAGTTCATGCTTGTTTTGGTTGCTAACTTGATGTGCATGTTAGCCATGGTTCAAATCCTTGTTATGCCGTGAAAATGGTATTTGGCCAAGGTTGATATTGTGTTAAAGCCATTGCATGCTAAATGTGAAGCTTGTTGATGATGCATGTAATGATGGATTGACTACTCTTGAAATTTCTTTTTAGTATTCTTGAGTAGGGCATTGAAATCTTTGTTTAACCATGATCGAAGTTGAAAGGGTATGGTTGTGATGTATTCGGCCATGGTGCATTCATGAGCATGGTTTATGCTTGTTACTTGAATGGTAAAAAATTTGTGTTTTAGATGGTTATGAACACCTTGAGATTCGGCCATGCACCTATATGTGTATATGTTTGCACATGATGTTTTGGTTATGAAGTAAGTGATAAATATGTTTGCTTAAAGAAGAAAATGTTGAAGAATGGGTGTGAAATTGCAAGTACATTCGGCCTAGTACACATATGATGTGAAAATCTTGGAATTTATTGTTGATTTGGTGCAAGTATGACTAAGTATAATCGGCCATATGAGTGCTTGATGCTATATTATAAGTATTGAGCTACAATATGTAAAGCATTAGCTAGTAAAATGTGTGCCATTCATGTGTGGTGTTAAACATGTAATTGGCCTCAACATCAACATGCATAATCGGCCATGAATGAGTGCCTAAGAGGTTGTGTTGTTCGCCATGAGTAAGCATGTTGAAGGCTTTGTGTGTTAAGTCAATTCATGAATTACAGTACTTATGTGACTTTAATGTCTAGTGAATATATGTGGGCTAAGTGCCTTGAGTTCTTCTTTTCGATACTCAAATGATTGAATCAAATTATTTGTTAAATTAAGCTCAAGAGCAAGGGGACCAAATCCGATAAAGGGAAGGAAAAAGTAGTCGAATAGCCATCGGAATCGTTCGACAACATCCGAGGTAAGTTTTCGAGTATCGAAACTTAGATTTTGATTCGATTGAATGAAGTAATAAGCAATCGAAATTGTGCCCTTGTATATGGCCATTGAGCCGAAATGATATTTTGATTAAGTAAAATGTGCATAAAAGTTTGTTATGAAATTGAAACAAAGATGTGAATGAATGTGCGATTGTGATATCCGGGCTAAGCCGAAGGCATTTGTGCGATGTGATATCGGGCTAAGCCGAAGGCAATTAATGCAAGCTATGATATCGGGCTAAGCCCAAGGCAATTGTCTTGAGTTGTGATATCCGGGTTAAGTCCGAAGGCATTTGTGCGGGTTACCATAACCGGGCTATGTCTCGAAGGTGTTTTGAGCAGTAGCTATATCCGGATAAACTCCGAAGGTATGTGATTTGAAATTTATAAGCTGCTGGAAAATTTTCAGTTAATGCACTTGTGGAATTCCCAACAACAAGGTATGTTTTGTGTGTGCTTTGCACACTATGAGTAAGTGCTTATGAATATTCGCTCTAATGATAAATGAGCTATCGGCATTAACTAGGCCGTTATTTGTGTATGAATATAAGAGTTGGGATTGTGAAGTAAGCATGTCTTTGAGAAATTGTGCATATGAATTATTGTTTAGCTACTTGAATGCTATGCTTTGGTTGTGTGTATATTATGGCTCGAAACTTACTAAGCATAAATTGCTTACTCCGTTTCTTTGTTTCTCTGTTTATAGATTTTGCTCGTTAGCGATCGGATTCGGGATCATAGAAGTTGAAGTCAACCACACTATCAAAGCCCTTTTGGTACTCCTTTAGTTGAGTTTTGGATATGGCATGTATAGGACTACCCTCGGTTGTTTTAAGTACTTGTGATGTATATGTATGCGGCCATGCGAAAATGGTTCGTAATAGTGGAGTATGGAATTAGACCATTTGTGGTTTGTAATTATATTTGGTTTCATGATGTGATTATGGTTTGGAATGAGAGAGTTGGTCACATGATCAGCCATTGGAATGGCTAAATATGATCATATGTGGACCTAAGTATGACTAGACTATAGTTGGTTCATGGGAACTACAATATAGGTAAAGCCTACCTTAAAAACAGATGCTGCCAGCTGCAGTGACGTGGATGTGGAAAATCACAAAAATTTGTAGGAACGGTGTTAAATAGTGAATAAATTATGTGATCGAACCTTGACGAGTCTATTTTCATATGAAAGTAACGAAACGATCATATGATCAGTATACCGAGAGATATTAAAGTTCTCGTGAGATAGGGCCAGAACGGTTTCTGGGTCCCCTATCACGGCTTTGAAAATTTGCCATAAATTATCCAGAATGAATTAGAAGTCATGCCTTATATGTGAAGATTCCTTTTTGAGTCTAGTTTCATTGGAAACAAACGATATCAGTATTGAAACCCTGTACAGAGAGATATTCAAGTTGTAACGCGCAAAGGTCAGTGTAGTCGACCCCTGTAACATGGGCGACTTTAACTAATAAACTGTACCAATTGGCCCGACCAAAAATTCTAGAAATAAATCCATGGATGGATATATGAGTCTAAATTCAGGTAAAATTTACGGAATCAGTTTTCGAGTTGTGAAACTCGAGATATGCTTTAAAGGCGACAGCGACGCAGTTTTCCAGCTTGCTGGGAATGTCAAATTGGTCGGTGCCATAAGTGGTTTTGGCTTGTTAACCCCTCGTGTCCGACACCGGCAACGGTCTCGGGTTCGGGGTGTTACATATGTGGGTAGGTCGTATGGCCACACACGCCCGTGTGGCTTGGGACACGCCCGTGTCCTCAACCTGTGTAACTCTCTGTTTATGATATCATCAACTTAATTAGGGTTACATGGCCAAATCACGTGCCCGTGTGCTTAGGCCTTGTGGCGAATTAAATTCCAAAAATTAAGTGTAGACTTCACACAGCCTGGGCACATGCCTAAGTCCTGAGGCCGTATTTTTTACATGGCTGAGACACACGACCGTGCCTCTGCTCGTGTGTTTACTGCTGGGCATTTTGTTTCACCTAATTAGGGTGCAGGGGACACACAGTCGAATCACACACCCATGGGGTAGATCGTGTGGACAACTTTTAGGCTATTTTCCAAGCTATTTGTCACCCTTAAATGCTCATTCACTCATACATTTTGATGGCATGCAACTAGTATATTTAGTCATTCAAATACTCATAAACATGATTAATCCATGACTTTGTAATGTCAACAAATCACCTATCCAAACCATCATGCTTTCATATGGCATTCCACACCAATTTCATATTTATTCAGCATGATAAACCTACTTTCAATTTACTCAATTATACCATAGCTTTGGTCATACTTATTAGCCACGATTCATTCATTTAGCACATATGCCATTCATCACACATATCATCCACAAGCAACCGCATCAAGCATAACACATTGCATGCATGCATAATTAATTAGGGTTACAACCCAAATAATCAATATAAATCATACCACATGGCCATATACAAAATGAATTAAATATTACCATAAGCCAACACATTTGGCTATACCAATATGACATATAACAAAAAGACCAAGTCCCTATACATGCCATACTCAAAATGTTGAGACTAACTATACCCAAATTTTCCAATTGATAGTGTGATCGAATCTTCGACGTCCTTCGATCCTTGAGCTAGCTTGGCAATACTAAAAGAAAATGGAAAAGAAAGGGGGAGTAAGCATATAGCTTAGTAAGTTCACTTGCAAATAAATAGAAACATAATCATTAATATATATATATATATATATCTATAGATACCATTGACATAACATAGTTTACATATGTGTCATCATAAATTCATGGGCATAACTTAAATTTATAGGCATAATTTACACATTTTCAACCTTACCAAAAGATTATCACATACAGAGTTCATTCATAAGAGTTTTTCGTACATACCTGTACTAACTTGTAATATATTCTCGTATTTCCTCATCAATGACTTACTTGTCGAACAACTCACTGATTTACCTGTTGAACACTTGGAATACTATCGGATACACAGAAGAGTTGCACATAGTGCTTCAGACGAAGTCACATGCTACCTTATATCACAATCAGACATTGCTCATTCTTGAGCTAATTACGGGCCTGCTCACATAAGTTGACAGTCAGGACGTAACTATTTGGGCTGCTTACACAAGTTGACAGGTACCCGCAACACATGCCAGGCTCCCCAGCCACCGGTAGGACGTACATGACTAGCACCCGGATTCACATAGTCACATATTCACATAATCTCATGAGCTCATAGTCACATAGTTCCTAGTGACATGTCACATTATATCCTAAATTATTCCTAAGGTTCAAACGGGATTTTTCTCGACATCACATATTCGTCGAACTCATTCATAATGTCAATCTCATTGACCAATATCGTTCATACACTCATTATAAAAATCAAACATAGAAATTCATACATTAATAAATCACTAAAACATGATACAATATTGCATTATTTACACATGAACTTACTAGGTGCAAAATATGGACAATTAATTCACTTTAGTCCAAAACATTATTTTTTCCCCGGTCTAGGTCCAGACTCCATTTTTCTTGATCTATAATAGCAAATTCAGCTCATTTAATCATCACATTATTCAAATCAGTCCAAAAACTATATTTAGGCAAAATTACAATTTTGCCCCTAAACTTTCACATATTTACAAATTAGTCCCTAGGCTCGTAGAATGAAATGTGTTCGTTTTCTTTGTTACCCAAGCCTAGTCGAACTTATAACATACTCATAGAAGCCCACATTTCTCAATAAATCATACATCTTACTTCCCATTTTACAAACTTTACAAATAAGTCCTTTTTAGCTATTTTCACTAGAAATCAATGTTTATCACACATCAAACATTCATATTCCTCCATTAAACATCAAAAGACATGCATGTCATACATGAGTCAAATTTCAAACATGAACCCTACTTCAAAATAATGGTAGAAATAGGAAAATCGGGTTGCGAGGACTTTAAAAATGTAAAGAGCATTAAAAACGGGGCTAGGATGTACTTATAATCAAGCTTGAAAGATGACAAAACCCTAGTTATAGAGAGATTGAGAATTTCGGCCAAGGGTTGGAGATGATGGACAAATTTTGGCTTTATTTTCCCTTTTTATTCTTTTATTAACCAAATGACAAAAATGCCCTTAAGGCATTTCTTTCAAAATTTTCCTATTCATGCCCATTTTTGCCCATAAAAATAGAAATTGGTCAATTTGCTATTTAAGGACCTCTAATTAATGATCCATGAAAATTTAATGCTTAAGGCTTCTAGAACTCACATTTTGCAACTTTTGCAATCTAGTCCTAAATGTCAAATTGGACACTTTATCAATGAAATCTCTTCATGAAATTTTCACACAAGCATGCAATCATATCATAGACCTCCTAATAATTATAAAATTATTATTTCTACTTTAGATTTGTGGTCTCGAAACCATTATTTTGACTAGGCCCTAATTTGAGATGTTACAATTCTCCCCACTTAGGGATTTTCGTCTCCGAAAATCTTACCGATGAAAAGGTTTGGGTATTGGTTTCTCATGGTTTTCTCGGTCTCCTATGTAGCCTCTTCAACCCTATGTCTTTTCCATAAAATTTTCACAAGGGCAATACTTTTATTTCTCAATTGTTTTACTTCCCGGGCTAAAATCTTAACCAGCTCTTCCCCATAAGTCATATCCGGTTGGATCTCGACCTCTGTCTGTGAAATCATATTCGAAGAATCAGATTAGTATCGATGCAACATAGATACATGGAACACATCATGAATCTTTTCCAATTTAGATAGTAAATGCTAACCGATAGGCAACTGGTCCTACTCTCATATGGTCCAATAAATCGTGTACTTAATTTGCCTTTTCTACCAAATCTCAAAAATACCTTATCACCGATTTAAAAATCAATCTCTTTCCATGTTAAATCTGCGTATGATTTCTGTCTATTCAACGCGGCTTTCAAACAAGCACGTAATATCTTTACTTTTTCTTTGGTTTCCCTGACTAAATCAACTCCGTGAATCTGTTTCTCTCTGAGTTCGGTCCAATATAATGGCGTTCGACACTTACGCCCATACAGTGCCTCATAAGGTGCCATTTTCAAACTCGACTGAAAACTGTTTTTGTAGGCAAATTCTACCAATGGTAAATACTTTTCCCAATTACCTTAAAATTCAAGGACACAACACCGCAACATATCTTCAAGAATTTGAATTACTCGCTCAGACTGACCGTCGGTATGTGGATGGAAAGTGGTACTAAAATTTAACTTTGTACTTAAAGCCTCCTGCAACTTCTTCTAAAATCGCAAAGTGAACCTTGGATCTCTATCCAATATAATCGATGAACGCTCTCCGTGCAACCTCACTATTTCAGAAATATACAACTCGGCTAGCTTATCAGGTGAATAGTCAGTGCGTATTGGGATAAAATGAGCCGACTTTGTCAATCGATCTATAACAGCCCATACAACATCTTTCTTTCTGAGTGTCAAAGGCAATCTCGTCACGAAATACATAGTAATATGGTTCCATTTCCACTCAGGAACCATCACAGGCTAAAGTAAGCCTGAAGGTACTTGGTGTTCAGCTTTCACTTCTTGACAAATCAGACATCTCAAAACAAACTAAAAAATATCTCTTTTCATACTCAGCCACAAATACAATTTCTTCAAGTCATTGTACATTTTCTTACAACGTGGATGCATAGACAAACGACCACTATGGCCTCAAGCAAAATCTTCTGAATCAACTCGGTATTCTTAGGAATACAAATCCTATCTCGGAACATCAAGCAACCATTGGAACTAATTTGAAAATCTGATTCCATACCCGATTCAAATTGGACTCTTTTGGAGTGAAAATCACCGTCACTTTACTGAGCTTCATAAATCTCTCGGAGAAACATTGGTCTAGCTCTTAACTCAGCTAGAATCGAACCATCATCTGATAAGTCCAATTGAGTGTTCATAGCCCTCAATGTAAACAAAGATTTCCTACTCAAGGCATCGGTGACCACGTTCGCCTTCCCCGGGTGATAATCAATCACTAGCTCATAATCTTTTATCAACTCTAGCCATCTCCGTTGTCGTAGGTTCAAATCCTTTTGAGTCATCAAGTACTTTAGACTTTTATGATCAGTATACACACGACATTTCTCACCATACAAATCATGTCTCTAAATCTTCAACACAAACTCAATGGTAGCCAATTTGAAATCGTGTGTCAGATAGTTCTTTTTATACGGTTTCAGCTGCCTCGAGGCATAAGCTATCACCTTGCCTTCTTGTATAAGTACACAACCTAATCCATTCAAGGATGCATCACTATAAACCACAAATTCTTTTTCCGGTTCAGGTTGTACTAAAATTGGAGCCTCAGTTAAAGATGCTTTTAGTTTCTCAAAACCCTGTTGACATTTTACCGTCCATTCAAACTTGACATCTTTTTGTAACAATCTCATCATCGGAGTAGCAATCATGGGAAATCCTTTAACATACCGTCTGTAATAACCGGCTAAGCCTAAGAATCTTCTAACCTCTGACACATTCCTTGGCGGTTTCCATTCAACAATAGCTGAAATCTTACTCGGATCTACTCGAATGCCATCAACCGAAATAATGTGCCCCAAGAATCCGACTTCTCAAAGCCAAAACTCACTTTTACTAAACTTAGCATACAACTGCTTATCTCTCAAGGTTTGCAAAACCGTTGTCAAGTGTTTGGCATGCTTGGTCTCATCACGAGAATAAATCAGTATATTGTCAATAAAAACAACCACAAATTTATCTAAGTATGGTCAGAAAATACGGTTCATTAAATCCATAAATATCACGGGGGCATTCGTTAAACCAAAAGGCATAACCAAAAATTCATAGTGACTATACCTAGTCCGAAATGCAGTCATCGGTATGTCTAAATCTTTAACTCTAAACTGGTAGTAACCGGACCTCAAGTTTATCTTTGAAAATACTGTGGCTCCCTTCAATTGGTCAAACAAGTTATCGATTCTTGGTAAAGGGTACTTGTTCTTTATGGTTACCTTATTGAGCTATCGGTAGTCAATGCACAATCTCATTGAACCATCTTTCTTTTTCATAAATAGCACCAGTGCTCCCCACGGAGAATAACTAGGTCTCACGAAACCTTTATCCGTTAACTCTTGTAACTGGACTTTTGACTCCTTTAACTCCGTCGGAGCCATTCTATATAGAGTAATAGAAATAGGTGCAGTACCATAAACTAATTTAATGCCAAACTCAACTTCCCTAATTAGAGGCAATCCGGGCAACTCTTCCAGAAACACATTTGTATATTTGCATACTACCAGCACTGACTCAATTTTCAAGTCAGACTCCCTCGTATTCAACACAAAGGCAAGATAAGCTTCATAACCCTTTCTCATATATCTCTGAGCAGTCATAGAAGAAATCACTACAGGCAAGCTATCCGATTCATCTGATTCAACCCGAAGAATATCACCACTTTCATATTTCAATTCAATAATTTTCCTTCCACAGTTTACTTCTACATCATACATAGTCAACCAATCCATACAAAGTATTATATCAAATTCATCAAACGGAAAAAGCATGAGATTAGCCGGAAAACAATGACCTCTAATCATTAAAGGATAGTTTTTACATACTTCGTCAACTATCACATGCTTGCCTAGAGGGTTTGACACTTTTATCACAAATTCTATAGACTCAACAGGCATATTCATGCTAGACACCAATTTCACACATACATAAGAATGGGTAGATCCCGGATCAATCAAAGCAACAACAGAAGTATCATAGAGAGAAAAAGTACTTGTAATCACATCAAGGGATCAAGCCTCTTCGCGAGCACGAATGGCGTAAGTCCTCGCAGGTACTCTACCCTTTGGTCTCACAGCTGGTTCTCTAAGTGCACTCTTACTACTCGTTCCATTTCCTGGATTCTTTTGTGGTCTCCCTTTAGAAGTATCATTGCCCAATCTTGCACTCTGAAATTTTTCCTTTTCAACCGTCTTAATACAATCCTTGATAAAATGATCATGTGAACCACACTTGGAACATGCCCGACTATTCATCCAGTATTCATCGGGGTGACGTCTGCCACAATGTTGACACTTAGGTCTATTTGGTCGAGCGTTACCCACACTCGCTATCGAAGTAGTTTGAGCCTTGTGACCCAAATATTGTTTTCCATGGTTTCTGTTTGAAAACCTAACTGAAACACTCAATCGAGTATTAAACTCTCTCAGTTTCTTAGTTGAGGATTGAAATGATTTACCCATCTGTCTCTTCTTCGAATCTCAAGACTCTATCTCAACTTTTCTCTTCTCTTTAGCCAATTCCTCGGCCTTACAAGCTCTTTCTACGAGCATAACAAATTATCTCAATTCAAGGACACCCACCAACAATTGAATGTCTTAGTTTAATTCATCTTCAAATCTTTTGCACATAATGGCCTCAATCGATACACATTCTCGAGCATATTTGCTCAGTCTCACAAATTCACGCTTATATTCTGTTACTGTCATTCGGCCCTATTTTAACTCGAGGAATTCCTTCCTTTTTTGATCAATAAATCTCTAACTAATGTACCTCTTACGGAATTCTTATTGGAAAAATGCCCAGTTAATTCTCTCCCTTGGTACCACCGACACAAGGGTGTTCTACCACTGATAAGTCGAGTCTCTTAGGAGGGACACAACACATTTCATGCATTCTTCAGATGTGTATGATAACTCATCAAACACCCTAATGGTATTCTCAAGCCAGAACTCTGCCCTCTCGGGGTCATCATCTATACTAGCTCAGAACTCTTCGGCCTCTTGTTTTCAAATTTTATCCACTAGAGGTCTATTTAGTCTCATAAAACGTATACCTTGGGGTGTTACAGGAATAGGCTGAGGAATAGATAGGGGTGGAGGGGGTTGAGCGTTTGGGTTCATTCGAATGAACTTCGTATACCAGGCGTCAATCATATGGAGAAAGGCTTCCCTGTGTCCTTCTCCTCGACTAACTGTAGGGGGTCTACTATCAGAAGGCGCTGCCCCTTCAGTGGGTACAGGCACGTTACTTTCAACATCATCCGTCATTGCTCTGTTGTGATCAATTTACTATATAAAAACATATGTGAAAATCGTTAAGAGTCATCACACTATCATAATATATGTATGGCAGGTATAGCTAGACTCGTACACATGCTAAGTTATTCTGAGAATCGACTAAATTGTAGCTCTAATACCACTAAATGTAACACCCCTTACCCGTACTTGATGCCGGGATAGGGTACGAGGTATTATCAGACTTAGTCACCAGCAAACATACAAAACCAGGCCATAAAATTTTGTTCAAATCCATTCTATTCATACATAAGCAAATTGTCCCTTATATGGGCCCAAAGCATACACCGGGAGTGGTTCGAGACTAAACTGAGAACTTTAGAAAACTTTGGAAAAACTTAGAAAATTTTCCTACTTTAGAGAGTCACATGCCCGTATGGGTAGGCCGTATGGCCACACACACCTGTGTGGCTTGGGACATGCCCATGTCCTTAGCCCAGGTAACTCTCTGTTTATGATGTCATCAAATTAATTAGGGTCACACGGGCAAATCACACGCCCATGTGCTTAGGCCTTGTGGTGAATTAAATTCCAAAAATTAAGTGTAGTCTTCACATGGCCTGGACACACACCCAAGTCCTGAGGCCGTGTTCTTCACACGGCTGAGACATACGGTCGTGTCTCTACCCGTGTGTTTACTACTGGGCATTCTATTTCACCTAATTAGGGTGGAGGGGACACACGGTCGAATCACACAGTCATGGGGCAGACCGTGTGGGCAACTTTTAAGCTATTTTCCAAGCCATTTGTCACCCTTAAATGCTCACTCATACATTTTTGATGGCATGCAACATAGTATATTTAGTCATTTAAATACTCATAAACATGATTAATCCATGACTTTGTAATGTCAACATATCACCTATCCAAACCATTATGCTTTCATATGGCATTCCACACCAATTTCATATTTATTCATCATGATAAACCTACTCAATTATACAACAGCTTTGGTCATACTTATTAGCCACGATTCATTCATTTAGCACATATGCCATTCATCACACATATCATCCACAAGCAACCACATCAAGCATAACACATTGCATGCATGCATAATTTGTTAGGGTTACAACACAAATAATCAATATGAACCATACCACACGGCAATATACAAAATGAATCAAATATTACCTTAAGCCAACACATTTGGCTAGACCAATATGACATATAACAAAAAGACCAAGTCCCTATACATGCCATACTCAAAATGTTGAGACTAATTATACCCAAATTTTCCAATTGATAGTGTGATCAAATCTCCGACGTCCTTCGATCTCCCAGTTAGCTTGGCGATACTATAAGAAAATGGAAAAGAGAGGGGAAGCAAGCATATAGCTTAGTAAGTTTACATGCAAATAAATAGCAACATAATCATTAATATATATATATATATATATATAAATATAAATATAGATACCATTGACATAACATAGTTTACATATGTGTCATCATAAATTCATGGGCATAACTTAAATTTATAGGCATAATTTACACATTTTCAAACTTACCAAAAGATTATCACATACGGAGTTCATTCATAAGAGTTTTTTGTACATACTTGTACTAACTCATAATACATTCTCTTATTTCCTGATCAATGACTTACTTGTTGAACAACTCACTGATTTACCTGTTGGATACTCGGAATACTATCGGATACACGGAAGACTTGCACATAGTGCTTTAAATGTAGCCACATGCTACCTCATATCACAATCACACATTTATCACTCTTGAGTTAATCACGGGCCTGCTCACATAAGTTGACAGTCAGGATGTAACTACTCGGGCTGCTTACACAAGTTAACGGTACCCGCAACACATGTCGGGCTACCCAGCCACCGGTAGGATGTACATGACTAGCACCCGGATTCACATAGTCACATATTCACATAATCTCATGAGCTCATAGTCACATAGTTCCTAGTGACATGTCACATTGTATCCTAAATTATTCCTAAGGTTCAAACAGGATTTTTCTCGACATCACATATTCGTCGAACTCGTTCACAATGTCATTCTCATTGACCATAATATCGTTCATACACTCATTATAAAAATCAAACATAGAAATTCATACATAGAAATTCATACATAAATAAATCATTAAAACATGATACAATATTGCATTATTTACACATGAACTTACCTCAGTGCAAAATATGGGCAATTAATTCAATTTAGTCCAAAACATTATTTTTTCCCCGGTCTAGGTCCAGACTCCATTTTTCTTGATCTATAATAGAAAATTCAGCTCATTTAATAATCACATTATTCAAATCAGTCCAAAAACTATATTTAGGTAAAATTACAATCTTGCCCCTAAATTTCACATATTTACAAATTAGTTCCTAGGCTCGTAAAATGAAATGTGTTCGTTTTCTTTGTTACCCAAGCCTGGCCGGACTTAAAAGATACTCATAGAAGCTCACATTTCTCAATAAATCATACATCTTACTTCCCATTTTACGAACTTTACAAATAAGTCCTTTTTAGCCATTTTCACTAGAAATCACTTGGTAAAAGATGTTTATCACACATCAAACATTCATATTTCTCCATTCAACATCAAAAGACATGCATGTCATACATGGGTCAAATTTCAAACATGCACCCTACTTCAAAATAATGGTAGAAATAGGTAAATCGGGTTGCGAGGACTTCAAAAATGTAAAGAACATTAAAAGCGTGGCTAGAATGTACTTACAATTAAGCTTGAAAGATGAAAAAACCCTAGCTATGGAGAGCTTGAGAATTTCTGCCAAGGGTTGGAGAAGATGGACAAATTTTGGCTTTATTTTCCCTTTTTATTCTTTTATTAACCAAATGACAAAAATGCCCTTAAGGCATTTCTTTCAAAAATTTCCTATTCATGCCCATTTTTGCCCATAAAATAGAAATTAGGCAATTTGATATTTAAGGACCTCTAATTAATAATCCATGGAATGTTAATGCTTAAAGCTTCTAGAACTCACATTTTGCAACTTTTGCAATTTAGTCCTTAATGTCAAATTGGACACTTTATCAATGAAATTTCTTTATGAAATTTTCACACAAGCATGCAATCATATCATAGACCTCCTAATAATCATAAAATAATTATTTCTACTTTGGATTTGTGGTCTCAAAACCACTGTGCCGACTAGGCCTTAATTCGGGATGTTACACTGAATTTTTAATCCTACGACGAATAGAGAACACTTCATAACTCACACTTACATAAGTATAAATTTCTTTGATATTTTCATAAAATTTTTAAAGTTTTTTCTTTGAAAAAAATTATGAGAAAAAGTTCATAACTTAAAATTATTTAAATAATAATATATTTATATGAAATAGTTTTATTGTTCGACTACCATTTATTTTATTTTTTCAGATAAATTAATAAGATAAAATATACATATTTTTAGATATAGTTTAAGATATTGAAAAGTTAAAAGTTAATTTTAATCCAACATTGACTAGAGAACACCCTCATATCTCACATTTACCTTATAAATAAGAACAATTTCTTTACTATTTTCATTAAAAAGTTAATTTTAATCACACACCGACTAGATAATACTCTCATAGTTAACTTTCACTATTTTCATTGAAAAGTTAATTTTAATCTCACATTGGCTAGAGAATACTCTCATAGTTCACTTTTTCACTATTTCATTAAAAAATATTTTTAATCCCACATTAGCTAGAGAACATTCACATGCTCACATCCAATAAATAAATATCATTTTATTCACTATTTTCATGAAAAAGTTAGTTTTAATCCCATAGTGGCTAGAGAACACTCTTAGATCTCATATTTACCTTAAAAATAAGTACATTGACTAGAGAATTGTAAGACTCTTCGCCTGTCCCGATCGCACGGACTAAGCTACAAAATGATACAGTACAAAATGGAACAATTAAAGACATTTAATGGATAATTCGAATCGAAGATCATCAATTACCATAATTTAAGTCGTTCAGTACAATTTAAAAACCTTTCTTGAATATTAAACGAGCTTACATAAGCTCTAGAGTTGACTAGACTTTGAACAAGGACCAAACTACAAATATTGCAAAAGTTCATAACGATGTTGCGACGTGAGGGAGTTCCTTGTTGTGATGTGACATACTGACTTAGCCTCGTTTTGACATGGCCTAAAGTCCATTTCTCGTCGAGACGTCCACTATACGATGTCGTGATGTGGGTTCTGTTATTGGTATTGAATAAGCCTTTTGACAACAATTTAAAACCATTTTCCAAATCAACTCAAAGATGGCACCTAACACAACCTACACCTGCACAATACATACAATATGCCACATTCGGCACCAATTCATATCAAAATTATTTTTAACATTTCAAATTATTCAACATTCACATTCTCAAGTCAATTCATACTCATTTATGCATCATATAAATTTCCCTAATTCAAAACATCTTGAACTAACACCAAATTAACTCAAAACAACTTAATAAGTTGTACAAATCACTTAACATGATTTCAATCATTCAACCAAGTTGAAACTTTGCCCTAACCACATTTAAAATATACTATTGAAATTGCAACTAGCCATTCATACCAAATCACAAATATAATATATCATATTTCCCAAAACATACTTTAATGCGTATATGGTTAGATTCCTCTCAACAAGCATTAAACAACATTTGAACTAAACCGTTCATCCACAAGATGTTACACAAACAACGCCTATGTACATGCCACCAAACCAAAGTTAAAACAGGCCAAAAGACTATTGAAATGATGGTGGGATAGTGTAATCTTCTAGTTAATCTGACTAAAAAGTTCCACAAATAAAAAATCTGCATAAATAGAAAATACTGGAGTAAGATTTTAAATGCTTAGTAAGTTCATACAAAAATTGGCTTTAACTTACTTTAACTTTACAACAAATTAAGTAATTATAATATAATGCTACACAACATGGCATCCTTAGCATCCTTACATTATCGTGTACAATTCAATTATACAATCAATAGGTCAGCCCATTTGCAACAAAACCCGAAAACTCAATTCATATACAACTATTCCATTATACATCAGATACTTTTCGAATCATGTTCAAACTATAAACACAACAATTCAATTCATGATCATACCTTTCAACCATTTCATTTCCATTTTAATCATAGTTTTCGCTCGGAGAGCTATACTTAATTAATGTTAGATACATGGGACAATTTTGCTCACATAAGTTGTAATATTTGAATTTGCTCACACAAGTTGTAGGTCAAGTTTACTTTTACAAACTTTATTCGATGTTGCTCACTCAAGTTTTCGAGAATTCACAACACATGCTGGATCTTATCCATTGATAAATGAATCCCTAACCCATACCCAATTTTTTTTGAACCCTAATGTCATGTCATTCGTATCTTAATCATTTACTAAGTTCACATGGGCCTATTACCATTTTTGTATCAATTCAATCTCTCTTTAATAGTTATTACATATCATATCATCCATATAAACATTTCTTTACCATTCGATACCTCATATCCACTCATGGTTGCCGTGTAATTCATATTTTACAATTTAATCATTTTCCATATCATATCAAACCTTATAATCGTATACACACTTTTCACATTTCGAATAACAATCCATATACATTTTAAACATTGTAAAATTATCGTATATACACTATCCAATCATATAACAATTCAACATTCGTTCAATATCATGTATTCATATTTATCATATATTTCTTATTTTACAATTTAGTCATTTCGATGCCAAAAATCATTAAATTTCACATCATTTCTATCAACAAGCAAAATAATACAAAAAAAAAAAATTTAACATAGGAAGTTTCATATAAACTTACATGGAAAAACAACAAGCAATAAGATGTTGAGGGCTAATATGGAATTTTGCTTTTTTCTCGATTATCTCTTGTTTTATTGAATTCTCGCTCTATATGATAATTCATTTCAATTTATCAATTTCAAATACTTTATATCATCCTATTGTAAGCATAAATCATTTTAATTTCATTTTTAAATTTTCCTTAAAGTTTTGTATTTTATTCAATTTAGTCCCTAAAATCGAAATAGATATATCTTTCAAATTTGAGCTTTGATTTACAATACGGTTTTAATTACCTCCTTTTACAGCCCTCTATTATCCATAATTATAAAAATTTATCCTCAATTTTGAAATATTTACACTTTAGTGTCTATGTTCAAAATTAATAATTAAACTTTACAAATTAGTCTTTTTTCATATCCAAGCTTAAAATCTAACCAAATAACACCGATAAATTCAAGCATTCATCAATGGCAATATTTTGAAACTTCGGCAGTTTCGAAAAATAAAACACGGATTAGCTAAATCGAACTACCATGATCTCAAAAATATAAAAATTACAAGAAACGAACTTGTATACTTACCTATTTTGAAGGACTGAAGTTCAAATTCAAAACCCTAATTTTCCTTTTTTTTTTGGAGAAGACGAATGGAGAAGGACAAAATAATTTTTTTTTAATTTTTACTTATATACCTAGTTTTATACTTAACTAATCTAATTTAATTGAATAACTCTTAATTAGTTAATTATAAACTTAATTAATCAATTAAGTGGGTGACAAACAACATCCACTGCTGTTTGACATTATTGGAAGGGTCCAATTTCTAATTGGTCCTTTAATTAATTATAATTTCGTAGCGATTATGTAACCTCCCCAACTCGACCTAGATGGTAGTTTCGAATTCGAGAGATTACATTAACCACCGAAGTGGCTTGGTCCTTATCACATTCAATTTTCCTTTGAAAAACTCAAGGTTATACAGGTGAGTTATAAATTCTAGTTTTAACTTATTAGGAATGGCAATGGATGTAATGGCCTAAATTCAAGGTTATCGGAACAATGGTTTCGTAACCATAGATCGATTTAAAGATAAATTTATTTCAATATTTTTGCTTGAAAATTTATATGATAGGAAAATCGTATGAAAATATTGATAGGAAAATTTTATCAATTTAGTGATTAGTTAGAAAAAGAAATTATTGAAGAAATTGGGTAAAATAAGGTATCGGGACCTCTATCTCGTAAAACCGAGTAAAAAATAATTTTATAAATATTTATGAAATGTTATTAATGTGGTATTAAAATTTCCTTAGGAAATTTTAATGTTTGGGTAGTCAATTAAATGAAAAGGACTGAATTGTAATATGTGTAAAAGTTGCTAGAGTGATTAAATAGCTTATTAGTCTAATGAGAAAGGATTTAAAAGGAAATTAGACCCAAAATTTATTTGGGCCGGACGGCAAGGGTATGAAATCAACAGAAAAATTGATAAATTAAGGGTAAAATTGGAATATTGCAAAATTAACTAAATAAAACTAGGACTAAATAGGAAATATCTAGATTTCTCTTCATTTCTCTTCAATTCCAGCAGCTAAAAATGCCATAGGAGGGTTCTATAAGCTGGTATTTCATAATTTTTGCACCAAGTGAGTTAATCCTTGCCTTTTTCTTGTAATTTTGTGTTTCTAAGACTTTTACAACTAGGTCCTACTATTAAATTCATTAGTTTTGATTTCATGGATGAAATTTAAAGTCACCATGGTTGAGTGCTGTAAGTTTATGATGAAATAGAATGAAATTAAAGCTTTAATTTGTTTATGATATGATTTTATTAGGCAATTTCAATGGAAATTGATTTTTGGGACCTAATTGTGAAAATGTTTGGAATTAAAGTCTATTGCTGAAATTCTGATTCCTAAAGGTTGTAAACTAGTTTAAGGTGATAGAATAAAATGTTAATTGAGAAAAATCAGCTCAATTGAGAGGCTAATTGAGTAGGGACGAAATTATCATTTATTAAAAGCTTAGGGAAAAATGGTAATAAACACTTGCACTAAAACAGTTTGGACAGCAGCAGTAGACTAAATTTGAAAAATCACCAAAAATTGTAGGAATCGAATTAGAAGATGAAAAAAATATTGAATTAAAGCTTATTGAGTCTAGTTTCTCATAGAAGAAATATTGTAAGCAATGGATTTGTAAATTTTGAGATATAATGAATTTTGTGAGACAAGGTCAGAATGAATTCTGGTTCCCCTGTTCTGACTTTGAAAAATTATAAAAAATTGAATAAAAATAATTAGGGACTTAAATTTATATGTCTAGAATTCTGAATGAGTCTATTTTTAATAGAAACAAACAAGAACATAATTTGAATTCTGTATAAAGAGATAATTTATTTTTAGTGAAGAAGGGTCAGAACTGTTAGACAACAGAACATGGGTGAATTTGAAGAATAAACTGTACTGATTGGCTAAACCAAAAATTCTTAAAATTTTATGATAAAAATATATATGAGTCTAGTTTCATGGAAAATTAACGGATCTTAATTTGGAGTTCCGTAGCTCAATTTATAAATAATTTAGTGACTATGACTCAAGTAGACAGCTTTGAATGAACTATAAATAATAGTTGAATTATAGAGAATGTTGCATATGAACATGAAATGTATTAAATTGATAATTAAATTTATTTATTTAGATCCAGAAGATTCAAATACGAAGCTAGATCGAGGAAAGGAAAAAGTTCGGGATTAATAGATTTTTACTGTTTACAAACAAGTATCAAGGTAAGTTCATGTAACTTGAATTATATTCATAAATTGCTTGAGATTATATGTTGTTGATGTGAATATGATTTGAATGTTCATTGTATGAAAATTAATGAAACATTGATATATTTGATAAAAGGGGAAGAAATCCCGGTTGAATGAAAGGAAAATTCGATGGATCTCTGAAAAGGAATTGACGGTAAAAAGGATCTAGCCCGGACGGGTGATCCTATCTTGATATAGCCCTCCCGAAGAATATGTGTAAAATGGATTTAGCCCGGACGGGTAATCCGAATTAGGGTCTGAATTTAGCTTTGACTGGTAATTGATCCAAGCTCATTAGAGTAATTGTCGTTGCGGGATTTAGCTCGACCGGTAATCCCGACAATACTCTATGAGTTTATATTGCGAGGATTTAGCTCGATAGGTAATCCATTGCAAGGTTGAGGTTCATGAGTGTGCTCTCGAAATGGAAATGTCGCACGTGAATATGAATTGACGGACGGAATTGTACACTAAAAGTGTACCTCTGAAAATCCATCGAAAATTCCAAGAAATTCAACGGGATAAATATGGAAAAAAAACAAGGAAATGGAAATCATAGTATATATTATTGGTACATGGAAATTATTGTACTAACTTGAATGTTGAGTTTGTGCATATTAGGGTAATAATGCATTGAATGGATATATGAATGTTTATTATATTGTATTGAAAATATTAGGTAAGTATAATTCTTGTTACATGAGCTTACTAAGCACAAAGTGCTTACCCCGTTTCCTTTTTCCCTGTTTTGTAGTGTTAAGAGCTCGGAGGTCGGATTTGGTCGGAGACACATCACACTGTCAACCTCAGGATTTCGGTATATAAAGAAACTTTATTTTGGAAATCAATGGCATGTATAAGCTAACAAAGTAAATGTTAACGTGAAATGAATGTAAAGTTAGCCATTAGTATGGTTAACAAACACAGTTATAGATATGTGATGACGTTATCTTATATAAATGCATGAATCTATCATGAAAATATGTTGAATTGAAAAAAAAATTTAATTAAGTAAACTCCTAGTAATGCCTCGTACCTATTCCTAAGAATGAATACGGGTAGGGTATTACATTTATTAATATCGAGCTACGGTTTAGCGGGTTCTAGGACCGATATAGCAAATACGGGATTAGCTATACATGCCATTTAAATTATTATTGATAGTGTGATATCTCCCGACCATTTAAAATGTGTTTTTCTTATAGTAATGTCATCCGACCGAGCTCAATCTGAGGAAGTCGGGAGTCATGCTCCGCTTCAATTAAAGAGAAGAAACTAGCGAGAGAAGGCCCGAGACAGAGGGTCGAGGGAGGAGGCAAAACAAACCTTCTTTCAAATGATGAATGAATGGTTTAATCAATACTTAAGAACTAACCTCAGAGTGCGACAAGTTCAAGCTCCCCTCCTGCTCCTTCACGGTTCCGAGATCCCACAAGGTACAGTCTTGAATCTGTCGAAAAGGAAAGCTCCAGTAGATAAAATTCAAAATATGGGGTAGAAGAATTTGACGCGAGCTGATGATGATTCGAACGGGTGAATTCGGTTAGAAAATACTACTCGAGTTCGGAAGAATTATCTTGTACACCGAAGAATGTCCGAAATGTGCCGTCTCACTTTGCTAAAAGATACAACTTACCATTGGTAGAATACTAAAGCTTGTTGTTCCGAAGAAGAAATTACATGGGAATTCTTTCGCATCGAGTTCGAAAAAAATATATCACCAGAGGTTCCTTGACCGAAAAGAAATGAATTTCTTGAGCTAAAACAGGGCAATAGATCAGTATCTGAATAGGAAAGAGAATTAGTTCGATTGAGTAAATATGCTCGAGAATGGGTACAGTCAGAAGTTGAAATGTGCAAACGATTCGAAGAAGGGTTGAATGAAGACATTAAGTTACTGATCGGAATTCTTGAAATTCGAGAGTTTGCTACATTGGCAGAGAGAGCTTATAAAGCAGAAGAATTGAGCAAAGAAAAGAAACAGGCTAAGAGGGAAGCTCGAATTTTTAGTAAAAGACCGATGGGAAAATCTCAGTTTTCTGCTTCAAAGAAATTAAAGAAATATCAGGATCGTTCTACTTCAGAGCAAAGAACGAGGTTCTCAACGTACTAATCCAAGGCCTTCTACTCCATCAGTGACCAGTGTTGGCAGTGTTGGCACTCCTAAACAGAGATGCCAGTACTGTAATAAAGCTCATTTTGGTGAATGCCGATTTAAGAGTGGGGCTTGTTACCGATGTGGTTCTTTTGACCATTTCCTTAGAGATTGTCCAGAAAGGGTTGAAAAAGAAGTTGAACATATATCGAAGCCGAGTAATCTAGTTTCAAGGGGCAGACCACCTCGACCATCCGGTAATGTCAGTGGTAGTCGAGAAGCTACAAAAGATACTATAGGTAGGCTTGAGGTACGAGCACCTGCTAAGACATATGCCATTCGTGCTAGAGAAGATGCTTCAGCACCCGATGTTATTACTGGTACATTTTCTTTACTTGATACTGATATTACTGCATTGATTGATCCTGGTTCTACGCATTCATATATATGTGTTAAACTTGCAATTATTAAAATTTATCTGTTGAACCTCTTCAATTTGTGGTTAAAGTCTCGAATCCCTGGGCGGTCTGTGTTAGTGGATAAAATTTGTAAAATTGTCCACCGATGGTAAGAGGTTATTGTTTCCGGGCTGATTTGATGTTACTGCCATTTGATGAATTTGACGTGATATTGGGTATGGATTGGTTAACCCAGCATGATGCGGTAGGAAATTGTAAACAAAAATATATTGTGTTAAAATGTCAGAATGGTGAGTTGCTCCGGGTTAAATCGATCGAATGAGGGTTATCGATATGATTTCATAATGGCGACATGAGGTATGTCAAAAAGAGGTATGATGCTTACTTGGCTTATGTACTCGACACCAAGGTATCTCGAGTCAAAGATACAGAGCGATTCAATGGTATGTGAATTTTTCGATGTGTTTCGGAAGAATTACGAGATTGCCACCGAAAGAGAAGTGGAATTTTCTATAGATTTGATTCCGGAACTACTCCGATCTCCATAGCTCCGCATCGGATGGCTCCTATAAATTAAAAGAGTTAAAGACACGTTTGCAAGAGCTTGTTAACAGGGGTTTTGTTCGATAAGTCATTTACCTTGGGGTGCTCCGGTTACATTTGTGAAAAAGAAAGATGGGTCTTTGAGATTGTGTATCAACTACTGGCAGACTTAATAAAGTAACCATAAAGAATAAGTACCGTTACCGGATTGATGATTTATTTGATCACCGAAAGGTGCTACTATGTTTTCAAAGATTGATCTTCGATCGAGTTATTATCGATTCGGGTAAAGGAGTCGATGTGCCAAAACAGCCTTTAGAACCGTGCGGGCATTATGAGTTTCTAGTTATGCCGTTTGGGCTAACTAATGCACTGCAGATTCATGGATTTGATGAACCGGATATTTAGACCGTACTTAGACAGATTTGTAGTAGTATTCATTGATGATATTTTGGTTTATTCTCGGGATGAAGAAGAACATGCGAGAACATTTGAGAATTGTGTTGCAAATTCTACGAGAGAAGCGGTTGTATGCTAAATTCAAGAAATGTGAATTTTGGCTTCGAGAAGTGAGTTTTCTTGGACACATTGTATCTGCCAAAGGCATCGGGTAGATCCAAGTAAAATCTCACTATTGTCAATTGGAGTCCACCAAGAATGTATCCGAAGTTAGAAGTTTCTTGGGTTTAGTGGTTATTATCGGAGATTTGTACAGGATTCTCTATGATAGCTTCTCCAATGACTCGATTATTGCAGAAAGATGTAAAGTTCGAGTGGACTAATGAATATCAACAAAGTTTCAACCGATTGAAAGACCTATTAACGAAAGCACCTGTATTAGTATAGCCTGAACCGGGTAAGGAATTTGTTATTTACAGTGATGCCTCATTAAATGGTTTAGGTTGTGTTTTGATGCAAGAAGGTAAAGTAATAGCCTATGCTTCAAGACAACTTAAACCACATGAAAGAAATTACGCAGTACATGATCTTGAATTAGCTGCTATTGTATTTGCGATGAAGATATGGCGGCATTACTTGTACGGTGAGAAATGTCATATTTATACTGATCATAAAAGCTTGAAATATTTGATGACACAGAAAGATTTGAATTTGAGACAGCGTAGGTGGCTTGAACTGATAAAGGACTATGATTTGATTATTGATTACCATCTGGGTAAGGCTAATGTTGTAGCTGATACTTTGAGCCGGAAATCTCTGTTTGCTTTACAAGCTATGAATACCCGGTTATCATTGGCTGATGATGGTTCAATCCTAGCTGAATTGAGAGCTAAACCGACATTTTACAGCAAATATGTGAAGCTCGGAAGAATGATGAGAAGTTACGAGTTAAGCGGACACAAGGTGAGTCGGTAATGATTCGAATTTGATTGGTTCGATGATTGTTTATTATTCGGAGGTAGGTATGTATACCTCGAATTGAGCTCATCTGAAGATTCTACGCGAGGCCCACAGTAGTACTATGTCTGTACATCCGGGAGTAATAAAATGTATAATGATCTGAAAAAGATGTCTTGGTGGTCGAAATGAAACGTGATATCTCCGAGTTTGTATCAAGGTGTTTAATATGTCAACAAGTTAAAGTGAACATCGGTACCTTCGGTTACTTCACCAATTACTATACCGGAATGGAAATGGGAAAGAATCACTATGGATTTTGTATCGGGCTACCTTTGTCTCCGAGGAAAAAATATGCTATTTGGGTGATTGTAGACCGATTGACAAAGTCAGCTCACTTTATTCCGGTACGTATGGATTATTCTTTAGATAAACTAGCTGAACTGTACATATCTGAAATTGTCAGGTTACATGGAGTGCCTGTCTCCATTATATCAGATAGAGATCCCCGATTTACGTCTCGTTTCTGGGACAAATTGCAAGAAGCCTTGGGTACTCAGTTGTATTTCAGCACTGCATTTCATCCTCAGATAGATGGTCAATCTGAGCGTGTAATTCAAGTATTGGAAGATATGCTCCGATGTTGTATACTAGAGTTTGAAGGTAATTGGGAGAGGTATCTACCTTTGATTGAATTTGCTTACAATAACAGTTATTAGTCTAGTATTAAAATGGCTCCGTATGAAGCTTTGTATGGTAGAAAATGTAGAACACCGTTATATTGGACAGAGCTTAGTGAAAGGAAGATACACGGGGTTGATTTGATCCGGGAAACAGAAAAAAAAGTAAAGGTTATTTGAGATAGTCTAAAAGCAGCTTCCGATCGTTAAAAATTATATGCCGACCTTAAGCGAAAAGAGATTGAATTTCAAGTCGGTGACAAGGTATTCCTGAAAGTGTCTCCTTGGAAGAAAGTTCTTCGATTCGGTCGAAAGGGTAAATTGAGTCCAAGATTTATCGGGCCTTATGAAATCATAGAAAGAATTGGACCGGTCGCTTATCGATTGGCATTACCACCGGAACTTGATAGAATCCATAACGTTTTTCATGTATCTATGTTACGACGATATCGATCAGATCCTTCACATGTTATTTCTCCGATAGAAGTAGAGATTCAACCGGATATGACTTACAAAGAAGAACGGTCAAGATATTGGCACGGAGACAAAAGAGCTTAGAAATAAAAAGATAAATTTGGTGAAAGTATTGTGGCAAAAGCACGGATTGAGGAAGCAACATGGGAACCGGAGGAGGCAATGAGGAAACAATACCCAAACCTCTTTCTTGGTAAGATTTTCGAGGACGAAAATCCTTAAAAGGAGGGAGAGTTGTAATGGCCTAAATTCAAGGTTATCGGAACAATGGTTTCGTAACCATAGATCCGATTAAAGAGAAATTTATTTCAATATTTTGCTTGAAAATTTATATGATAGGAAAATCGTATAAAAATATTGATAGGAAAATTCTATCAATTTAGTGGTTAGTTAGAAAAAGAAATTATTGAAGAAATTGGGTAAAATAAGGTATCGGGACCTCTATCTCGTAAAACCGAGTAAAAAATAATTTTATAAATATTTATGAAATTTTATTAATGTGGTATTAAAATTTCGTTAGGAAATTTTTATGTTTGGGTAGTCAATTAAATGAAAAGGACTGAATTGTAATATGTGTAAAAGTTGCTAGAGTGATTAAATAGCTTATTAGTCTAATGAGAAAGGATTTAAAAGGCAATTAGACCCAAAATTTATTTGGGCCGGACGGCAAGGGTATGAAATCAACAGAAAAATTGATAAATTAAGGGTAAAATTGGAATATTGCAAAATTAACTAAATAAAACTAGGACTAAATAGGAAATATCTAGATTTCTCTTCATTTCTCTTCAATTCCAGCAGCTAAAAATGCCATAGGAGGGTTCTATAAGCTGGTATTTCATAATTTTTGCACCAAGTGAGTTAATCCTTGCCTTTTTCTTGTAATTTTTGTGTTTCTAAGACTTTTACAACTAGGTCCTACTATTAAATTCATTAGTTTTTGATTTCATGGATGAAATTTAAAGTCACCATGGTTGAGTGCTGTAAGTTTATGATGAAATAGAATGAAATTAAAGCTTTAATTTGTTTATGAGATGATTTTATTAGGCAATTTCAATGGAAATTGATTTTTGGGACCTAATTGTGAAAATGTTTGGAATTAAAGTCTATTGCTGAAATTCTGATTCCTAAAGGTTGTAAACTAGTTTAAGGTGATAGAATAAAATGTTAATTGAGAAAAATCAGCTCAATTGAGAGGCTAATTGAGTAGGGACGAAATTATCATTTATTAAAAGCTTAGGGAAAAATGGTAATAAACACTTGCACTAAAACAGTTTGGACAGCAGCAGTAGACTAACTTTGAAAAATCACCAAAATTGTAGGAATCGAATTAGAAGATGAAAAAATATTTAATTAAAGCTTATTGAGTCTAGTTTCTCATAGAAGAAATATTGTAAGCAATGGATTTGTAAATTTTGAGATATAATGAATTTTGTGAGACAAGGTCAGAATGAATTCTGGTTCCCCTGTTCTGACTTTGAAAAATTATAAAAAATTGAATAAAAATAATTAGGGACTTAAATTTATATGTCTAGAATTATGAATGAGTCTATTTTTAATAGAAACAAACAAGAACATAATTTGAATTCTGTATAAAGAGATAATTTATTTTTAGTGAAGAAGGGTCAGAACTGTTAGACAACAGAACAGGGGTGAATTTGAAGAATAAACTGTACTGATTGGCTAGACCAAAAATTCTTAAAATTTTATGATAAAAATATATATGAGTCTAGTTTCATGGAAAATTAACGGATCTTAATTTGGAGTTCCGTAGCTCAAGTTATAAATAATTTAGTGACTATGACTCAAGTAGACAGCTTTGAATGAACTATAAATAATAGTTGAATTATAGAGAATGTTGCATATGAACATGAAATGTATTAAATTGATAATTAAATTTATTTATTTAGATCCAGAAGATTCAAATACGAAGCTAGATCGAGGAAAGGAAAAAGTTCGGGATTAATAGATTTTCTTGTTTACAAACAAGTATCAAGGTAAGTTCATGTAACTTGAATTATATTCATAAATTGCTTGAGATTATATGTTGTTGATGTGAATATGATTTGAATGTTCATTGTATGAAAATTAATGAAACATTGATATATTTGATAAAAGGGGAAGAAATCCGGTTGAATGAAAGGAAAATTCGATGGATCTCTCGAAAAGGAATTGACGGTAAAAAGGATCTAGCCTGACGGGTGATCATATCTTGATATAGCCCTCCAAAGAATATGTGTAAAATGGATTTAGCCCGGACGGGTAATCCGAATTAGGTCTGAATTTAGCTTTGATGGTAATTTAGATCCAAGCTCATTAGAGTAATTGTCGTTCTGAGGATTTAGCTTTGACCGGTAATCCCGACAATACTCTATGAGTTTATATTGCGAGATTTAGCTCGACCGGTAATCCCGCCGCAAGGTTGAGGTTCATGAGTGTGCTCTCTGAAATGGAAATGTGCACATGAATATGAATTGACGGACCTGGAATTGTACACTAAAAGTGTACCTCTGAAAATCTATCGAAAATTCCAAGAAATTCAACGGGATAAATATGGAAAAATAACAAGGAAATGGAAATCATAGTATATATTATTGGTACATGGAAATTATTGTACTAACTTGAATGTTGAGTTTGTGCATATTAGGGTAATAATGCATTGAATGGATATATGAATGTTTATTATATTGTATTGAAAATATTAGGTAAGTATAATTCTTGTTACATGAGCTTACTAAGCACAAAGTGCTTACCCGCTTCCTTTTTCCCTGTTTTGTAGTGTTAAGAGCTCGGAGGTCGGATTTGGTCGGAGACACATCACATTTATCAACCTCGGGATTTCGTATATAAAGAAACTTTATTTTGGAAATCAATGGCATGTTAAGCTAACAAAGTAAATGTTAACGTGAAATGAATGTAAAGTTAGCCATTAGTATGGTTAACAAACACAGTTATAGATATGTGATGACGTTATCTTATATAAATGCATGAATCTATCGTGAAAATATGTTGAATTGAAAAAAAATTTAATTAAATAAACTCCTAGTAATGCCTCGCACTTATTCCGCAATGAATACGGGTAGGGGTATTACAATGGAACTATAAGATAAGCTGATATAATAATACAATTTGGTTCAATTGCATATTAACGAATTGTAATCTAAATTTTATAGCCTATACTAATTGAGATGCATCTAACAATTAAATTAAAACTAAATCTCAAACCACGATTTTTAATAAAATAATGTGGTAATTGTAATAATAAATAATAATAAATCATCGATGTGGACAAGTTGAGACCCTCCGTATGTCGAGTTTGCGTCGTTATCCGTTAGGTTATCTAAAAAGATGGAAAGTAGGGGAGTAAGCTAGAGAGGCTCAATGGGAGACCCTTTACAATAAATTAATTCAATATTCAAACATGCATGTCCATCATTGTAGTCAAATTCACATAACAACCTTAACAATATGGTAATTCAGTTTCTGTTACTCTAGACAAGCAGACATTAACACTTAATCGAATTCATTTGAACAATTCAACTATAGAGTCATAATATCACTCACAGTGGGAATAAGCATATTTATCAGTTCAATCGTTTTGTCATGTGTCGTTCAATGAGGATGCATAGTATGTCATGCAACATTAGTTTGATGTATCTTTTAACATTCGTTAATCCTACCCTTGGCCACTAGCTCTTTAAATAGGGAGTTCCCAAGAACCCCTTCTACCTTTTTACTCCGCTCGTGGGCTTTTGCCACTACATTTATTGGGTGCAGATAAAAGCAACTGTAACTGTGGAAACACAGCCGCTCCTAATAGAAAGCTGTTGGAGGGATCGTGAGAGCATAGTGTAAAAACATCGTAGTTAGGATCTGCTGTAACTGTAGGTACACAGTAAGACCATCGCAGTTGGAATATACTTACATTAGTTTAATTGTAGAGTCATGACCACTCACATATAATAGTTGTCAGAGGTGTAACAGCCCGATTTTGGGCTTAGTTGGAACAGTGGTTTCAGAACCACTAATCCGAAGTCAAAAAAATTATTTTAATATTATTTTATTTGTTATAGTATGGTTATATGAATGTTTGAAAATTTTGGTGAACTAATTTTAGCGATTGCTTGCTGAATTTCGAAAAAGGACTAAATCGCATAAAGTGCCGAAGATTTGTTTTACTAGCTAAAGGTGTTAAATAGCTATGGAACATTAAAGTAGAGGTCCTTATTGAGTAAATAGACTAATAAAATGTTAGTGGCTAGACATAGAGCCTTAATTCATGGAATGGTCAAAGGTTAGGTGCCTTACTTGAAATAAAATAATAAACCTAAAGGCTAGCTATCATCTTTTTCATTCTTCCTTTCTCTCTACCGAAAAATTCAACAAAGAGGGGTTTTTAAGAGCTCAAAATTTCAGCAACTTCTATCCTTTGCAAGTAAGTGATTTTGATGGTCATTTTTGTTGATTTGTGTGTTTTTGGAACTTTTATAGCTTAATCTAGCTAATGAGGGGACTATTTTGCAAAATGGTTGAAAGTATAGGGTTTTACCATGAGAGTATTCATTTTTTTTGCTGAATTTTTATAGAAGAAAATGAATCATGGTTGTTAAATAAACAACTTTTGTGAAGTGGTTTTCATGAAAACACCTAAAAGGAGCATTTTGTGAAGTTTATAAAATAGGTTGCAAATGTGTGAAATAATTGAAATTGTGAGATGCTATAGGCTTGAAGTAGTTTCAGCTAGGCTTGGTTAATGTGGAAATTCGATGAAAATCATTTTACGAGCCTAGGAGTAAAATCGTAATTTTGTGAAGTCTAAGGGCAAAACGGTCATTTTTCCAAAGTAGGAATTTTGGAATGTCTTGATTAATGTGATGATTAAATAAATAAATTTTTTCATTAGAGATCAAGAAATACTGAATTCGGACTTAGACCGGGGGAAAACCAAGCTAATGGACTAAATCAAACTAGTCACCCATATTTTGTATACCGAGGTAAGTTAGACGTAAATATCACAATTCTATTTTTATTATGCATTAAATAATTTTTATTTCATGAAATTTTCAATTTTTTTATGAATATGCATGACGAGATTTGATGTGGTAAAACTCCCAGTTGAACTGTAGGAATAGACTGGATATCCATGCTGTGATACTAGGGTTATGAGAGCTAGTGTAAGACCATGTCTGAGACATGGCATCGGCCTCGATATATGAGCTAGTGTAAGACCATGTTTGGAACATGGCATCAGCATTGATAAGAGAGCTAATGTAAGACCATGTCTGGGACATGGCATCGGCCTCGATATATGAGCTAGTGTATGACCATGTTTGGAACATGGCATCGGCACCGGCACCGGTATATGAGAGCCAATGTAAGACCATGTCTGGGAAATGGCATCAGTATCTTACCCTTTTTTATGAGGCTTATCAGGTATCCTTTATTATTCCAACTGGTTCAACGGGTGATTTAAAGATTATATCACAATTGATAAAAGTTATGATTATGTTGCAAGTGGTACAGGTACCTACATGAAACTCCTAAGAATGAGCTCAGGTTGTGTATATGAGTAGTAAGGATGAAAATAAGTAGGTTATGTCTATAGTCATTCGAGAATCTTGTGCAAGTGTATGATACGGTATGAGTATGATATTACTTCGTAAAGTGATGTTAATTATTTACTTGTAACTTACTAAGCTTTATGCTTACTTCGTCTCTTTTCCATTTTCATATAGTGTCGCCAAGCTAGCTCGGGAATCAAGGGACGTCAGAAACATTTATCACACTATCACCTAAAGTTTTTGGTATAGTTAGTTTAAATGTTTTGAGCGCAGCATGTATAGGGACTTGGTCTTTCTGTTTAATTTCATGTTGGTTTAGCCATAAGTGTTGGCTCATATGGATGCGATATTCATTTTGTATAGGCCATTGATGTTGGCTAATATTGATTATTATTAAATGCATTTGATGAGAATTCTCATGGATGTGTTTGTTGCATGGTTTGTGTTGATAAGTAGGAGATGTTGTGTGGTATTAGTATTGTTTGGTATTTTTATAGGTGGGTGTAAGAAAATGTGACAAAAAATCTTGGCAAATAGCCTTGTTTTTGTCTACACGTGTAGACACACGGGCGTGTGTCTAGACCGTGTGTGACACATGGGCATGTTTCTAGACTGTGTGTGACACAGGGTTTGCCCCATGGGTGTGTAGTCAGGCCGTGTATCCCTTGCACCTAAATTTGGCAAAACAAAATGCCTAGTAGTAACCCACGGGTAGAGACACGACTGTGTGTCTCAACCGTGTGGAGGACACAGCCTAGCACACGGGCGTGTGCCTTGGCCGTGTGCCCCTAAATGGTTGATGACGTCAGAAATAGAATGTCAAGGTTTGTGTACACGGGCTGAGACACGGCGTGTCATGGCCGTCTGAGGGACACGGGCGTGTGCCAGGCCGTATGAAAACCTTTGTGTAATAGCCCGATTTAGACCCTAGTTGGAATAGTGGTTTCGAAACCACAAATTTGAGTTAGAAAAATATTTAAATATTATTTTCTGTGTTTACGGTATGTGGTTAAGCATCTATGAAAGTTTCATATGAAAATTTAATCGTTTGTGTGATTAATTTGCAAAAAAGACCTAATCGCGTAAAATGCAAAATTTGCATTCTATAAGTTAAAATTGCCTATTTGCTATGAATTTTAAATTGTGAGGTCCTTATGTTGTAAATGGACCATTAAAATGGTTAATAGACATTAATGACCATTTATTATGTGTTTATTATATGTTTATAATAAGGTTAAAATGGTAAAATGTATATTTATGTTAATATTAAAAAAAAAATGAATTTAGTGTTTAATTCATCTTTCTTGCCGAAAATATTAAGAAAAAGAAGGATAAAAACTCAAGTTAGGGTTCGACACTAATCTTGGCTATTTAAGGTATGAGTTTTGTTTCGTTTTTGATAATTTCTACGTTTTGTGATCGTTGCTTTGTATTCTATCAATCCCATGTCTCAATTTATGAAATTTTTGATGATTTTGAGTTGAGCCATTGATGAAACTATGAATTTTATGAAGTTTGATGATAGTATATGGAAGCTTGATGTTGGGTTAATATATTTTGTCTTTGAATTTCTGATGAATTTGAGTAATTTGGGCTAAATTGTTAAAATGAGATTTTGAGGGATTAAAATGTGAAATAAATGAAACATAGAGACTTATATGAAAACCATGTATATTCGGTTAAGCAAGAGTGTATGGAAATTTTGTGTATTTTTTGATTTTGTGAATTAGGGACTAAAATGTTAATGTGAAAATATATGAGGGCTAAATTGTAAAATGCCCTAAATATGTGTTTTTGGACTGATTTGAATGAATGTGAGTTTGAATAAGTTAAATTTGAATATGTTTAGATCAAGAACCAAAGAAAACGAAATTAGATCGGGGAAAAACAAAAGTCGTTGAATAGTTGCTCGTTTCTGTTCATTTCCGTACGAGGTAAGTCGATATACAAATAAATTTGTTTCAAATTGAATTACTAATGTTTATATGCTATTTAAAAATGATAAATGATTATTGAGTTGAGCATGAGATATCCGAGAAAGTATCGATAAAGTTTAGACGTCTGCAAAGCCCCGTACGAACCATAAGAATAGTTAGGATACATATGTCATGACATAGAATCCGATATGTGTTATCGTGTAAGACCACGTCTAGGACATTAGCATCGACTTATGATTTATGTGTAAGACCAAGTCTGGGACATCGGCATTGTATTTGATTTTGTGTAAGACCCTATCTGGGACAGTGGCATCGATATTTGATTACATGTAAGACCAAGTCTGGGATGTTGGCATTGTACGAGCTTTCCGACCTATCTGAGTATCCTTATTGATTTCGAAAGGTTCAACAGGCATTCTGAGAAAATGAATGACTATGTGAACATGTATCCTATTCAGGTTCGTTTGAAAACTAGATTAAGATTGAGATTGAAAGGTAAGCATAAGTATATATGTGTGAACATATTAAATATGTTTGTATTAAGTGGAAATGTGATGTACATATGAGCAAATGGTTATGAGTATTTGAGCTAAATGAGAAATATGAACTTGATATTTAGTTATGCCATGATTCATACAAATGAATTGGTTTATAGTTGTGATTGTGATAAATTTATTTGTATATGGCTTACTAAGCTTTTGAAAGCTTACTTTTTGTTTGTTTTCAATTTTTTTATAGATATTGTAGCTATCGGGAGCTCGAGGATCGTCGAGGATCATCACCACACTATCGAACTCTATTTTGGTACATTTTAAAAATGTATATATTGAAGTATGGCATGTATAGGCTAGAGGTTTGTGAATATGTTTGGTAATGTGTATATCCAACCATGTGATTTAGCTTGGTTTTGGTTGTGTATATGAATGAGTTTTTGGTATGAATTATGTGATTCAATAATGTCTATGTAATGTGTTATGGATGACCAAGAGAGTTAGTCAATTAGGTAAGTTTTTGGTATGTGCCTATTTTGGAATTTGGATAGATTTTGGCATGAGAATGAATGTAATGAAATGAGGTTAGGAAACAAAAGTTTAGATATGATTTTGTCTTATGATTTGGCATAATTTGGTATGGTTATTAAGAATAAGATTGGTTGATAATGATATGGTATGATTGTTGTATGTTTTGGTTGTGAATTGGTTGAAAATTTGATATGCAATTGATGCCTATTTGTTAATTGTAGGGAGGACACTTTAGGGGTGGCATTATGGCCTTGTAAATGGCTTATTTTTGCCCACACGGGCAGGGACATGAGCATGTGTCTCAGTCGTGTTTCTCAATGGCCATTTCAAAGTGAGCTTGGACAGACCACACGGTCGCACACACGGGTGTGTGCTAGGCCGTGTAGCCAAGTCAATTTCAAGCACAGGCTTGACACACGGGCATGTGACTGGTTGTGTGACCTAATTCAGTAGCCTCCTTAATTTTCACACGGCCTGGCACACGGGCGTGTCTTGTGGCCGTGTGGACAAGTCAGTATGTATGCTCTGTTTTGCCATAGCCTAGACACACGGGCGTGTCTAATGTCGTGTGAGGCATACAGCCTGTTCACACGGGCGTGTCTAATGTCGTGTGAGGCATACAGCCTGTTCACACGGGCGTGTAACCTGTATAACTTTGAAAAATGTTTAAGTTTTGAAAAAAATTTGTATGAGCTCAGTTTAGTCCCGACCCCTTTCTAAAGTATGTTTAAGGTCTCGTAGACCTATATAAGGGACAATTGTGAATGATTATTATATGATTTGTTTATGTTATGCTTAAGTATATGTAAATGTTCCAATATGTCCTGTAATGCCTCGTAACCCAATTCTGGTGACGGATACGGGTTAGGGGTGTTACATTTGGTTGGTATCAGAGCTATGGTTAAGTCGGTTCTAGGACTAACGTAGCGTGTGTGAGTCTAGCTATAGATGCCATATTTATGAATTGCGATAGTGTGATGAATCCTGACAATGAAAATGTGCTTTTATATGGTAAATGGATCTCGAACGAGCTGTAGCTGACGATGTTTAGAGTAATGCACCTGCTCCCACGCAAGGGACAACACCTTCCGAATCTAGACCTGCTACTAGTAGTCATGACGGAGAGGCTAAGCAAGCCTTCTATGAAATGATGAATGATTGGTTCACCAAATATATCCATACTAATCTGGCTGTGCCTCGGCCTTCACCCCCGGTCAATCCTGCGCAATTCCCTATCGTGACACAAGCTAATCCGATTCAGTTGAATAAGCCTCCTGTTGATAAAATTAGAAAATATGGGGCCAAAGAGTTTCGTGCTACTACTAATAATGATGTTGAGAGAGTTGAATTCTGGTTAGAGAATATGATACGAGTGTTTGATGAATTATCATTGACTCCGGATGAATGCCTTAAGTGTGCCGTTTCGCTTTTGAGAGATACGACGTATCATTGGTGGAAGACACTGATATTTGTAGTTCCGAGGGAACGAATTTCCTGTGATTTCTTTCAAGTTGAATTCCGAAAGAAATACATCAGTCAGAGATTTATCGATCAAAAATGTAAAGAGATTCTTGAGTTAAAACAATGTTGTATGTCTGTTACAAAAAATGAGCCAGAATTTGTGAGACTGAGCCAGTATACACGAGAATGTGTTTCGACTGAAGCAATTATGTGCAAGAGATTCGAGGATGGTTTGAATGAAGACATCAAATTGTTAGTCAGTATTTTAGAAATAAAAGAATTTGTAGTGCTTGTTGAACGAGAGTGTAAAGCTGAAGAGCTCGAGAAAGAGAAAAGAAAAGCTGATTCAGAAGCTAGAGATGTGAGTGATTGCGTGATTTCGTGATAGGTTTGAAATATTTATAATTACTCGTTCTTGAACTAGCTATTGTTGCGATGTAGGCAAGTGTTCGATTACTTCAGGCCGTGTTTGAGCCTGCCAAATTGACACGACCGTGTGGTCTGCCCGTGTGAGGAGGTCTAGGCCGTGTTGATTTCGTACTTTGGCCCATTTTCTCCGTTTTTGGCCCGTTTCTCGTTCCTTTTGCTCTCCTATGCTCTCCTAAGTATAAAACATGAAATTAAAGCATTAGGAGTGTCGAATTCACCAATTCTAATGGGAAATCATCCATAAAATGCATTAAACATGGGGTAAAAATATGTATAATTTACGGTTTATCAAATACCCCTACATTTAAGCATTTGCTTGTCCTCAAGCAAAATTCTCAACTCATAATCAAAATAAATTCTTTTCAACTTATAATTTCTATCGATAATATCTCATATTAATCCATAAGTAATCATACATTGAGAATTCAACTAAAAGAACATAAAAGTTCCAAACATTCCAAGTTGAGCATTTTATTTATACAAACATAGGTGTCTCCTCTCATCTAAGTAATTACCTTTGATTCAAAATATCACAGAGTTTTACATCCTCACTAAAGATTCACTCAAATCACTCGAGGTGTTTAAGGACAATAAATGAAGCACTCAATAGTCAATAGTGAAAAGTCATTACCATAGGCTTGCATGAAAATCAAATATCCACCGCTACAATTTAAGATGATACATCAATCAAAATGTCTTTAGAGGGTTGTAATGAAGCTTGGTTAGGGGGTGTGGTCACAAGTTGAAAGAAAGGGTTAGAATCGAGGTTGAATTGAAAAATTGCCTAACTAGAAAAAGAGTTGATCTTCACTTGCGTACAACAGAGCTTCTTCTCAGAATATGGAATTACTAATAAATATACATAATTTTTTTTTTCTTTTTAAGAACAAGTTAAATAGCATAGACTAACTATTAAGAACAAAACATACCTAAGCAATCTATTCAACTCAAATCTCGACAAAAATAGGGATTAATTTAGGGGATTTCAACAATAATGGGTTAAGGGTTAATATTAAGGGTAATGGTTTGTTAGGCTCAAGGGGGTTAACTAGGGGTTAATCGTGGAGGTAGGCTTTTCATGGCATGAGTTGGTTAATCCTAAGTGCCTTAATCATTTTGACATATCAAATCAAATGGTGTGGTCTCGACATGCATAATCAAGCAAGTTCTAGAATAACAGTTCAATACTGACGCACTCAAAGTAATAATAAAAGTGAGCATGAAAGAATTAATAGATGCTCAAAAGGCTCAAAAATCTCACAAAGATAATGACTTTTTGATGTTAAAAACTTGTGAATTCCAATTCAAAGTAATACCTAAACTTTGGAGAAACAGCCTAAGATTTTGAATTCTTAAAAATCAACTCATCATGCTTGATTTTCTAATGTTTTAAAGTTTAAACAATCAATGCATAATTGCCTATGTTTTAATTCAAGATATATCAATCAAAATCATAAATTAATTAAAATTTATCCTAAATATGATATGAAAGCTTTTTAAGAGAACAAGGCAATCATTCAGGATAATGAAATAAATACCCCCCACACTTAAAATGTATATTGCCCTCAATGTACAAAGATAGATATTAAAGTAAAAAAAAATTGGGGGAGAAGTAAAACTTCTTGTATGATGAATTTTTCGAACTGGAGTTTTTGAAGAGTAATTGGTTCGAGAGTGGAGGAGGATACTCCGGCGGTCGTAGAGGTTCATTAATACATAAGTCTTGCGCCACAAGAATATTATATCTAGCGGTAGCTATGGTCGTGGTCAAGCAGGACATGGCAGTCGTGGAGAACCTTTCCCGGTGGAGTTTTAGTTCCTATGTGATGATGAGCTTAAGAGCTCGATATAATTGTGATAAAATCAGAAACTTTTTAGGGGATATTAGGAAGAATAATTACTCATAAAGAAATAACCGAAATTAGTAATTAAAAATAAAATTCTAAAATCTAACAAAAATAAAAAGTAGTTGTAATAAAAATTAACATAAAAACATAAAATTATAAATTAATGTTTTTAAACATCTTCATCGCTGGATGGTTCGCGAGGTGGGACTGGTGATGAGATATAGAGGTGCTGACAAATCTGCTGTAGAGTAGTATCAATGTTGTCAAATCGTTGAAAACACTGTTGCTCGAATCGAGTGAGGCGCTCAGAGATGTCAGCATATGAAACCGCCGCATGAATTGGACGAGAGGGTGGTGGTGGCTAAGCCGGTGGGTCCTCGTGCTGTGGGGGGACATCATTAGGAATGTCCTCGTAGGCTTTCTTCTCGGTAGATTGGGCGAGACGATACTGGGGAGGGTAGGTTCCTCGGTGCCTTTCGATCATCCTCATGCTAAGCATGCTCGAGATGCCTTGTGGAGACATCTGGCTGATGAGGGTGAGGGATGATTCTTGGGCTACGGTATTAAGGAGCCCGAAGTGTCGTCCCAGTTGAGTCACGTTGGGGCCGATGGAGATGACCCCCTTCCTATGCCGCTCCGTCTGGTGCTGAATTGTGAGGGCGATGAAATAGGAAAGGTCGATGACGTGCCCGTGTGACATGCACCATAAGAAGTAGGCGTCGTGGGTGTTGACGACGCCAGTGCTCTCTCGCCTCCCCATAATCGTGTGAGCTAAAATAACGTGTAAGTACCTTAGGGATGGTGGGAAAACTGATGCCTTGGAGCGGCTAGGATTGTAGGAGGCCGCGCCAGGGTCAAAAGTGTGCCAGCACTTCGAGGGAGAGAAGTGTATGTGGCAACTGAGAGTGTCTAAATCATTCTCCTCCTTGAACTCCTCCGTATATAAGCCAAGTGCAGCACCGAACTTTGGGATGCTTAGCTGGCGGATTAATCTGCCTAGGTGAAATTGAACCGTGCCGGGATCATCGTAGTTCATCATTACGGTCTGAAGATGGAACGTTGAGCATAGTTCCATCGTGAGCTCAAGGTATGTTGGCTCAATAATCCCAAAGAATAGCTCCTAAGGGTCAGTGGTTAGGAGGGCTTGAATCGAATCAGCCAACTGAACTTGTTCTACAGCAGCCCAGTAGATGCAGCGGCCTGCAATTAAAGGTTGGGCCCGAAGTATTTGGTACAGTTCTTCTTGGGGCCCTCGGGGGAACTGTAGGAGAGGGTGACAAATTTCTTTCTTCTTCTTTGAAGCAGGTACGGCGGTTTTCTTTCCTCTTGAAGACGACATTGTGTACCTGCAAGTGGAAACATCAATTTGTCTTTTGATGAGTGGACAATTTATAATATATAAAAGGAATGCGACTAAATTCGAAAGGAAAATGCTTAAATATATTCAGCCATAATTACTAAATTCAATTAAAACAATAAGTTCAATGACCTATTTCTTTGTGGCATGAGCATGGTGATATAAGTAAAAATGGAAAGGAATGGAATGAAAAATACTATATGAATGAAAAGAGAGGTCAACACAATATGCATGATTATTTCAACTATCCTAAACATGAATAGTCACTTTTATCTAATTAAATGAAGTGTAGGAATCATGTAATGAGTAAGATTTTAAACATGAGAAAGATGATAACTTGTTTGATAAATGAAATTTATGTGATTATCAATATGGAAATAACATGAAAAATATAGATTAATATGATAAATAGCATTATAAATCAGTGAAATAAAAGAAAAAGGAGTAAACAAACGTTAAGGGAAGAGATTAGGCTTCGAGAATGGAGTTGTAGGCGGCGCATGGGCGTGGCAGGGAGGTCGTGTGAACTTGCAGCGGCTAGGGTTAAGGTTTTTGAATGGGGAAGGAAGTGAATAGTGCAGGGTATTTATAGATTTTGGGCCACACGGCCATGGTACACACCCGTGTTCCCCAATTTTTGCCCGTGTACCTCGGGCGTGTGTGTTCACACGGCCGTGTCACACGATTGTGTCTAGCTTCGTTCGCTTCTTCTACGCCCGTGTGTGCAAGCCCCACGCTCGTGTTAATTTGACAGGTTCAACCACGGGTGTTGGACACGGGCGTGTCGCACGCTCGTGCTAGTTTCTCAGTTTCAACCACATGTCTTCCACACGGGCATGTGGCACGCCCGTGTTGTTTTGGCAGGCTTGACCATGACCATGTCCCACACCGTGGCATTGTATTGTAGCCCGTGTTAGGGAAATCCTTGCCCTATTTTCACACGACCATAAGCACGCCCGTGTGCTTGGCCGTGTCTCTGCGGAAAACCTTTATTAAAGAGCTCCGTTAGTAAGTTAGATGTTAAAGACTAAATTTTGGAAGAAGTTAATAGATTTAGTGCTCGGGTTGCCTCCCGAGAAGCGCTTATTTATAGTGTGAGCTCAACTTACCTCTCCGTTGAATGATCATGGTGGTTCGAGGAGTTTATACTCCTCATTCCTACTATCAATCTTAAAATAAGGTTTTAAACGGGTATTGTTTACCTCAAAAGTGCCGAACTTGGGATGTCTCACTTCCACCGTACCGAATGGAAAAATACTAAGTATCGTAAGAGGGATTTCCTCATTCAGTATGGTAGTGACAATGTGGGGATCTGCTGCATCTAATAAGACTTTATCACCAACCTTAAGTTGATTTGGAGAGGTATCAGGCTCGTTCTGGCGTAGTTTCGGTTTATCGTGTGTTCTTGATTTATGTGTTCACCATTCATTTAGCTCCTTTATTTGTAGCCTTCGTTCTTCATGAATAGAACCTCTACTGTTGTTTGAGAGTGGCACATGTACTTCCTTCAAACTTATCTCCTGCAAAGTGGGTTGTATCATGTGGTTAGTTTTAATAGAATGGTTCAGACGATCACCTTCAATTTTCGATGTGTTGTCAGAATTGCGAGCTTGAAGGGTGAGTGTTTTGTCTCCTATACGAAGCGTGAGCTCACCTGTACCAACATCAATAATTGTTTTAGCAGTTGCTAAAAAGGGCCTTCTTAGGATTAAAGGAGTATTGCTATCCTCCTTTATGTCTAAAACAATGAAGTCAACGGGAAATATAAATTTATCGATTTTGACTAGCACATCTTCAATAGTACCTCTTGGAAATATTATAGTTTTATTTGCTAATTGAATGCTCATCCTAGTTTGTTTGGGTTTCCCGAGACCTAGTTGCTTGAATATTTTAAAAGGCATGACGTTGATACTAGCCCCTAAATAAGCTAATGCATTATTAACATCTAAACTACCACTTAAGTAAGGAATCGTAAAACTCCCTGGATCTTTTAGTTTGTTCGATAGCTTATTTTTCAGAATTGCTGAGCACACTATGTTTAGCTCCACATGCGACGCCTCGTCCAACTTTCGCTTATTTGCTAAAAGATCTTTTAAAAATTTCATTGCGTTTGGCATCTGCGATAGAGCTTCAATAAACGGTAAGTTAATATGTAATTTTTTAAAGAGTTTAAGGAATTTACCAAATTGTTCATCTGAGCAGTTTTTCCTTATTGCGTTGGGGTATGGTACATGAGGTTTATATTCGACATTCACTGATTTGTTTGTATTTTGATCTACCTCACCTTGACCTTTGCTTACCACAGTTTCTTGCCACAGTTCTGGTTCAGGCTCCACAAATCCTTCTTCATCTTGAACATTAATCGCATTGAGCTGTTCCCTAGGGTTGGGTTTAGTATTACTTGGCAAACTACCTTGGGGTTGTTCGGAGATTAGTTTGGAAAGCTGGCCTATCTAAGTTTCGAGCCCTTGGATCGATGCTTGTTGATTCTTAAGTGCTGTCTCAGTGTTTTGGAAACGAGTTTCTGACACAGATATAAACTTTGAGAGCATCTCTTCAAGGTTTGGCTTCTTTTCCTATTGGTAGGGTGGTTGCTGAAAACCCGAAAGATGTTATGGTCTTTGATTTCTTTGGCCTCCCCACGAAAAATTGGGACGGTTCCTCCAACCTGTATTATAAGTGTTACTAAATGGATTGTTTTGAGGTTGAGGATTGTTACCCATGTAGTTTAGTTCTCGTTATCCATGTTATGACCATAAGGTTGGTATTCTGAACGGCTTGTTCCTCCGTTACTTGCCTCACACTGCATTAGTGGGTGAACCTGTGAAGAACTAAGAAAACCATCAATCTTTTTATTCAAGAGTTCTATCGATTTGACAGCATGGTGACCAAATCGACGTTATAAACACCGGCTGTTTTCGTTGGCTTTGTCCTCATGACTTGCCACTGATAGTTATTTAGTGACATCTCCTCAATAAACGCATAGGCTTCTTCAGGTGTTTTATTATTGATGGTTCCACCAGTAGCTGTATCAACCATTTGCCGAGTCAAAGGATTCAGACCATTGTGGAATGTTTGAACTTAAAGCCAAAGCGGTAACCCATGGTGAGGGCACCTTCTCAGTAAGTCCTTGTATCTCCCCCATGCATCGTAGAGACTTTCTAAATCCATCTGCACAAAAGAAGAGATATCATTACATAATTTAGCCATTTTAGTCGGTGGAAAATATTTTATTAAGAATTTTTCGGTCATTTATTCCCAAGTAGTAATTGACCCTCGTGGTAACAAGTTCAACCATTGTTTAGCTTTGTTCCTTAATGAAAAAGGGAATAACCGAAGATGAATGGCATCATCAGAAACGCCATTGATTTTAAATGTATCACAAAATTCCAGAAAGTTTGCTAAGTGAGCGTTGGGATCTTTATCCTGCAAACCATCAAACTGAACAAATTGTTGTATCATCTGAATAGTGTTAGGGTTTAATTCAAAAGTATTTGCAGCTACAGCAGGTCTAACTATGCTAGATTTAGTTCCTGTTAAAGAAGGTTTAGCATAATCATACATAGTGCGTGGAGCAGGATGTTTATTAGCCGCAATTGCAGGAGGTAGCTGATTGTCTTGGTTTTCAGCCATCTTTTCGATTGGGGGTTGAGTCTTCTTGCTCGTTCTCTGTGTATCATAAGCTTTGCCTTATTTCTCTTTGATTTCTGCGAACTGTACGATCGATTTCTTCGTCAAACAGTAATGGTCTTGACGAGTTTCTTCTAGTCATAAACTATAAAAACTTGCCAAGAGAAAGAAAAAGTAAGTTAATAAATAATAAAAATAATAAAATTAAATTAAATTGCAAGAAAAGTAAATGGCTAAAGTAATAAAAATTGAGCGTTCCTAATATCTTAGCTCCCCGGCAACGGTGCCAAAAACTTGATCGCGTGATTTCGTGATAGGTTTTAAATATTTATAATTACTCGTTCTTGAACTAACTATTATTGCGATGTAGGCAAGTGTACCTATTGAACAGTAGTATAGCTTTAGCAAGACTGGATTGTCGAACCCAAAGGAACTAAAAGTACTAGTAATAACTTTCTTTTTATTATCTAGCCTAAGAATAAAGAGGTTTTGTTTTAATTAACTAATTATCTAAACAAAGAACTCACAAGGAAAAGAATTGGAGAATTGCTTTTGGGGAAAACCGATTGACTTAAGACAATACCTAAGGGAAAGTCCACCTAGACTTTACTTGTTATTTTGGCTCCAAATCAGACGATTTATTCATTCAACTTGTTCCGTAGAGATCCCTAAGTTATGTTATTATCCCTATTCAAGACTAATAATGTCTAATCCCTAGATTGAATAACCGAAACTTTTCTCTAATTAACACTCTAGGGTTGCATTAACTCGATCTATGGATCTCCTTACTAGGTTTCAGCGAATCCGGCAAAATCTTGTCACCCTATGTCTAGGCGCGCAATCAACTCCGCCGAATTATGAAAAATGTACTCTTAGACAGGGTCTATTCCTCCTTTGAATAAGAGCTTGTCTTGAATCAGTATCCTGGGATATCAAAACAAGAATTAAGAACACATAATTAAGAACAAGTTAAATATATATCATACGATTCAGAAAATAATAACAAGATTCATCTTAGGTTTCATTCCCCTTAGGTATTTAGGGGTTTTAGTTCATTACTAAATAAGAAAACATCTCAGAAGAACAAAGAATACATAACATAAAGAAAACCCAAAACTCCTGAAGGGAAATTGAGGAGAGATCTTCAGTCTTGATGATGAATCTGGCTTCTGAGATGGATCAATCTGCTTTCTTGGAGTAATTCCTTACTCTCTATTCTCCGTGTCCTTTTCTTCCTTCTTTAGGGTGTATTTATAGGCTTTGGAATGCCTAAAAGCCCTCAAAATTAGCCCTTTTCCGAATTAGACTCAACTTGGGCTTGGCAGGGACACGCTCATTGCACACGCCCGTGTTCAATTACTTTAGGCCGTGTTCGAGCCTGCCAAATTGACACGACCGTGTCATCTGTCCGTGTGAGGAGGTCCAGGCCGTGTTGATTTCGTACTTTGGCCCATTTTCTCCGTTTTTGGCCCGTTTCTCGTTCCTTTCGTTTTCCTATGCTCTCCTAAGTATAAACCATGAAATTAAAGCATTAGGAGCATCGAATTCACCAATTCTAATGGGAAATTATCCATAAAATGCATTAAACATGGGGTAAAAATATGTATAATTTACGGTTTATCAGTGAAAAAGAGATCTGTAAGTAAATCATTTCAATTTGAGTCAAAGAAATTCAGAGTGATTATAGTCGTTCAATGGCTAATGTGGGACATCCAAGTAGAGATAGTACAAGATCGCATTCGAGCTTCAGAGCTCCAGCTACTTCTGTTACAAGTGTTGGAAATGTCCAATCCGATCGACCCGAGTGTAAACACTGTGGTAAAAGACATCTCGATAATTGTAGATTGTATAATCGGGCTTATTTCAAATGTGGATCTTTAGATCATTTGATCTGTGATTGTCCCGAGTCTATTAAGTAAGAGATTGTGCAAAATTTGATACCGAGTAACACTTCAACTTGAGGTAGACCTTCTAAAAATACAGGAAATGTGAGCGGTAGTCAAAGAGGGACTAGAGACACCGCTATTCGATCCAAGGCTAGCGTACCTGGCAGAGCCTACGCCATTTGAGCTCGTGAGGAAGCTTCGTCTCCTAATGTTATAATCGATACTTTTTCTCTTTACAATACTTCTATGATTGCATTTATAGATCTAGGATCGACATATTCGTATATATGCATGAACTTAGTTAACAGTAAGACTTTGCCTGTAGAGTCTACTGAATTTGTAATTAGAGTAGCGAAACCCCTAGGCATATGTGTTTTGGTTGATAAAGTCTACAAAAATTTTTCGTTAATGTTTCGAGACATTTTTTTTCCAATTGATCTGATGTTATTACCCTTTGATGAATTTGATATAATTCTGGGTATGGACTGGCTAACTTTGCATGATATTGTTGTGAATTTCAACTGAAAAACTATTGATTTGAGATGCAAGAATGATGAAATAATCTGAATTGAATCTAGTGATTTGAATGGGCTACCAGCTGTGATTTCATCAATGAAAGCTCTGAGTATTGTGAGAAAATGTTGTGAAGCTTATTTTGCTTATGTGACTGATTCGAAAGTAACAAAAAAGAAAGTGGAATCAGTGCCTATTGTTTGTGAATTCCCTGATGTGTTTCTTAAAGAACTTCCCGGATTACCTCTGATTCGAGAAGTTGAATTTGACATTGAGTTAGTACGGAGAACTGCTTCAATTTCGATAGCCCCGTATAGAATGGCTCCGACTTAGTTAAAAGAATTAAAGTCTCAGTTGCAAGAATTGGCTAATAGAGGATTTACACGACCGGGCTTTTCTTCCTAGGGTGCTCCTATTCTATTTGTGAAAAAGAAAGATGGTACGATGAGAACGTAACGCCCCAAAATATGGGTACTTATGTTCTGTGTGTCGTGTAACGAAAATACATGTTTGCTTCAGTGGTTAAGTGTCCTGAGAAGTGTTGGAGGAGTCCCGGGTTCAAGCCTTGGCTTGTCCAAAAAGTTTTGTTTTTGCTAAAATGAAACCTTTCTCTGGTCAGTAGGTCTCTTAATTAAAATTGGGTAAAGTATGTTATAAAAAGCCTGCTGGTCTAGGGGATAGAGGCATGTTACTGTTATTAAAGGTCTTGAGTTAGAGTCTTGTTGCGTGCGAGGGGTGTTTTATTTTACAAGTGGTCGTGTGAGAGGTTTTGTGTCGGTGGAACTCTGTTGCTTGGGCGGTTGAAGTGTTTGAAAGGTGTGGGGAGTGTGTAGTCGAAATTTAGGAGAAGAAATAGGGATTTGGATGGTGATCGGTTTGAGGATGTTGTGGAAAGATTTTTGGAGAAAATCAAGAAGATGTGAAGCAGAGAGAGTGTTAGTACCGTGGGGACTCTAGGTACTCAAGGGAATTTGGCTTGGGGGTGTAAGAGGTTTCTTTTTTCTCATTTCAGTTGCTACCTAGGGTGTTTCCTTTGACTTTTTGCACTTTCGATATTAGGAGGCCGATTATTGCTTGAGATTTTGGTAGCTGAATTCTGAGTGTGACCATTCGGGTATTTTGTTCTCCTCCTGCATTCTTTCAGTTTGCTTTTCCTTGAGACCATTTCTCTTTAGATACCGAATCTCTTTTCCTCTCTCCAACCTTTTTGTCCACTGTTTATTTTTCTTCTTCATACCTTTTCTCAAACGGTTTCCTTTTGGCTGAATGCCTATTGCCTTCCTCTCTCTCAAACCTTTTCGACTTTAGCTTGGGGGATCGATTCTTTCCAGCCTTCTTCTCCTCTCTCTCAATCTTTTTTCTTTCTCTTGCAAAAACCGAATGCCCCTTTTCAATAGTGTCGACTTCTAGGCTTGGGTCTTGGCCGAATATTGGTCAATCTTCTTCTCAAGAAATTTCGATGTCTTTTTCTGTGGGCCGAATGTATCTTTCTCACTCATTCTCTATTCCACCTTAATGGTTTTCATTTAACACTGTGGTTATACTGAATGTTGCTAGGGGCTCGATCTCAATAGTCAAGGGGTTAGGCCGATTATTCTTTCCCAGCAACTGATCCTTTCACTCGTGGTAAGTGCTTAAAGTTATAGATATGTCTATGTTGGGTTATAGATTCTTGTGATTCGATTAACTATTTTGTGTGAAGGTTGAAGTATTGGAAAGATAACGTTGGTTCTAGAACAAAAGGGGTTCTGCGTTTGTTCGATTGGTAAGTAGTGATGAATAGGTTTAAGTATTTCCAATGCTATGGTTTTGGATTAGCCATGAATATGGACTAATAGTGGGGTTGTTTTTAAGCATAGTTGCTTTGATCTCGGAAGCGGCTCGGTTACAATTTCATAGCAGGTGTGTAATCACATAGCTTTTATCGTAATTCGACAAAAGTCGAAAAATATGGCTAGTGTCGCTACATGAGCGTGCGCTCGTTTGTGCGGTGAACCGAATGCACAAAACGTGGGCGTTCGATCGTAGAGGCCACCATGAGTGATTTCACAGGCATAGGCCATTTTGGACCATGTTGGGCCGAAATAGGCTGTGTGGGCCCCACGAGCTCTTGTTGGGCCAGGCTGTGTAGTTCGCACGGCCAAGGCCATCTCCGGGCTTATTGGTTCATGCAGGCGTGTGGGTCTACATGGACCGTATCATGGGCTAGGGCCCATTTTTGTTGATTGGTTGTTAAGGTTTCACGGGTCGCCCGAGACGACTGTGGACATATTGTTGGGTCAGTGAGTATACTTAGACCCCATACTGATGAAATGACCGTTATACCCTTATGAGCTAAAATGACTGATATAACCCTATGTTATGTATGACTGTATTTTAGCGTGACATTTCTGCATACACGTATGGTATTATGACATGACATGTTGCATGGGGGTGGGTTTGATATTTGGAGGAAGTGAACTGTACTGGTAGCTCTGCTGCACATACTATTTTGCGCCGCATCTGGTGCTATATCTTGGAGTGTAGGGATGGGTGGGTCGATTTTATCCCCACATGCAGTGTAGGTCTGGACAAAGTGGAGTGTAGAGGATGGATAGGTAGGATTTCTGATTGCATTTCTGTTACTGTTACTGTATTGAGTTAAGGCCCACACTGCTACCAATACTAAATTGGGCTAATGCCCCAACTGTTACTGGACTGTCACTGAAACGGGCTTAGGCCCAGACTATTTTTGCCTATTGATTGACTGACTACTGTTAAGGGATTACACACTAAGTTTGTATTAACTCACCTTTCTGCTTTTCTTCGGAGGTAATCCTTAGGCAGGCCGGTACTGCGAGGGACTCGATGGTGGCCACACAACCGCACTCGTTTTCACTTTTTAATTACTATTTTTTAACCAATTTAATTTGGTTTTTAGTTATGTAATAAGGCCTCTTAAAGTTTTTTTTCTGGGCTTGGAAATTTATTTACTTAAAGTCATATTTGTTAGAAATAGGCCGGGGATTTTCTAAATAAATATATGCTTTCAAAACACCACGCTACCGCAACATATCTAAACAAGTTTTCGCAAACAAACACTGCTTTAAAAGTACAAAAACAACCTAATAGGATTAACACTTTGAGAAATCAACTTGGGTTTTAACGACAAACAAGAAACGTTAAATTTTCATAAGGATCACAACAAAGTTTTAATATAGAATGAATTTTTTTCAAACGAAACGATGTTTTCGAAATTCACTACAAAATGACTTCGTGGATTTGACCATAACATATAGGCAAAGTTTGGGGTGTTACAGAGAATGTGTATTGATTATCGTTAGTTGAATAAAGAGACTATCAAGAAAAAATATCCTCTGCCCAGAATTGATGATTTGTTTGATCAGTTGGAAGAAGCAATCGTGTTTTCGAAGATAGATCTCAGATCGGGTTATTATCAATTGAGAGTAAAAGATTCAAACATTTCGAAAACTGCTTTCCAAATGAGGTACGATCATTATGAGTTTTTAGTTATGCCTTTCGGATTAACGAATGCACCTACTATCTCTATGGATTTGATGAATAGAATTTTTAGACCGTATTTAGATCGATTTGTTGTCGTATTCATTGATGACATTTTGATTTACTCGCGTGATGAAACTAAGCATGCCTAGCATTTGAGAATAGTGCTACAGACTTTGCAAGATAAGCAATTGTATGCGAAGTTTAGCAAATGTGAATTCTGGCTGCGCGAAGTTGGTTTTCCGGGCCATATTGTGTCAGCATCGAGTATTCGAGTCGATTTGAGCAAAATTTTAACTATTCTGGATTGGAAGCCTCCGAGAAATGTTTCTGAAGTCCGTAGTTTTCTGGGACTTGCCGGTTATTATAGACGATTTGTAAAAGGCTTTTCGATGATAGCGACTCCGTTGATAAAATTGCTTCAGAAAGATGTGAAATTTGATTGGTCTGAAAAGTGTCAGAAAAGTTTTGATTAGTTGAAAGCCCTATTGACTGAAGCTCCGGTGTTAGTACAACCAGAATTTGGTAAAGAATTTGTAATCTACAGTGATGCTTCGTTGAATAGTTTGGGTTGTGTTTTGGTGCAAGAAGGAAAAGTTATAGCTTATGCCTTGAGACAGTTAAAACCGCATGAAAAGAACTATCCGAAGCACAATCTTGAATTGGCGGCCATTGTGTTTGCTTCAAAGATTTGGCGCCATTATCTGTTTGGTGAAAAGTGTCATGTGTTTTCAAATCATAAAAGTTTGAAATATCTGATGACTCAGAAAGATTTGAATCTACGACAGAGAAGATAGTTAGAGTTATTGAAAGACTACGAGCTTATTATTGATTATCATTCGGGAAAAGCAAATGTTGTTGCTGATGCTTTGAGTCGAAAGTCACTATTTGCATTACGTACGATGAATACTCATTAGGTACGAAATTGCATTTCAGTACTACTTTTAACCAGCAGACGGATGGTCAATTCGAGCGGATTATTCAGATACTCGATGATATGTTAAGATGTTACATTCTAGAGTTTGAAGGTACATGAGAGCAGTATTTTCCATTGATTGAATTCGCCTATAATAATAGTTTTCAACCGAGCATTAAAATGGCACCGTACGAAGCCTTGTATGGTCGCAAATGCTGTACACCTTTGTATTGGACTGAGCTCAGCGACAATAAGATTCACGGGGTTGATTTGATAAAAGAGACTGAACATAAAATAAAAGTGATTAGAGATAGTCTGAAAGTAGCTTCCAATCATCAAAAATCTTACGCAGATTTGAAATGCAAAGATATTAATTTTGAAATCGGTGACAAACTATTTTTCAAAGTATCTGTGTGGAAGAAAGTACTCCAATTCGGTAGAAAAGGCAAATTGAGTCCGAGATTCATCGGGCTGTATGAAACCATAGAACGTATCGGGCCAGTTGCTTATAGACTAGATTTGCCACCAGAGCTAGAAAAGATCCACAACGTATTTCACGTATCAATGCTTCGACGATACAGATCTAATCCCTCGAATGTGATTTCTCCGTCCGAGATTGAGATTTAGTCTGATATGACCTATGACGAAGAACCGATCCGTATCTTAGCTCGCGCGGTTAAAGAATTACGAAATAAGAAAATTTATGTTAGTTAAAGTATTGTGGCATCGATACGGTGTTGAAGAGGCTACATGGGAGCCCGAAGATGCTATGAAACAATAATATTCAAATTTGTTTAATAGTAAGATTTATAGGGACGAAAATCACAAAGGGGGTGAGTTATAACAGCCCGATTTAGACCCTAGTCGGAATAGTGGTTTTGAGACCACAAATCCAAGTCATAAATAATATTTAAATATTATTTTCTGTGTTTACAGTATGTGGTTAAGCATATGTGAAAGTTTCGTATGAAAATTTAATCGTTTGTGTGATTAATTTGCAAAAAGGACCAAATTGCGTAAAATGCAAAATTTGCATTCTATAAGTTAAAAGTGCCTATTTTTCTATAACTTTTAAAATGTGAGGTCCTTATGTTGTAAATGGACCATTAACAAGGTTAATGAACATTAAGGACCATTTATTATGTGTTTATTATATGTTTATAATAAGGTTAAAATGATAAAATGTATATTTATGTAAATATTAAAAAAAACCATGAATTTAGTGTTTAATTCATCTTTCTTGCTGAAAAAGTTAAGAAAAAGAAGGAAAAAAACTAAAGTTAGGGTTCGGCACTAATCTTGGCTATTTAAGGTATGAGTTTTTTTCCGATTTTGATAATTTCTACTTTTTGTGATCGTTGCTCTGTATTCTATCAATCCCATGTCACAATTTATGAAATTTTTGATGATTTTGAGTTGAGCCATTGATGAAACTATGAGTTTTATGAAGTTTGATGATAGTATATGGAAGCTTGATGTTGGGTTAATATATTTTTTCTTAGAATTTTTGATGAATTTGAGTAATTTGGGCTAAATTGTAAAAAAAAGATTTTGAGGGATTAAAATGTGAAATAAATGAAACATATAGACTTATATGAAAACCATGTATATTCGGCTAAGCAAGTGTGTATGAAAATTTTGTGTGTTTTGTGATTTTGTGAATTAGGGACTAAAATGTCAAAATGTGAAAATATATGAGGGCTAATTTATAAAATGCCCTAAATATGTGTTTTTGAATTGATTTGAATGAATGTGAGTTTGAATAAGTTAAATTTGAATGTGTTTAGATCAAGAACCAAAGAAAACAAAATTATACTGGGGGAGAACAAAAGTCGTTAAATAGTTGCTCGTTTTCATTCATTTCTGTACGAGATAAGTTGATATACAAATAAATGTATTTTGAATTGAATTACTAATGTTTATATGCTATTGAACAATGGTAAATGGTTATATGAGTTGAGCATGAGATATTTGAGAAAGTATCGACGAAGTTTGGACGTCCGCAAAGCCCTGTACGAACCATATGAATAGTTGGGATACATATGTCATGACATAGGATCCGATATGTGTTATCGTGTAAGACCACGTTTGGGAAGTTGGCATCGACTTATGATTTACGTGTAAGGCCATGTTTGGGACATCGACATCATATTTGATTTCTTGTAAGACCCTGTTTGGGACAATGGCATCGATATTTGATTACATGTAAGACTAAGTCTGAGACGTTGGCATTGTACGAGCTTTCTGAGCTATCCGAGTATCCTTATTGATTTCGAAAGGTTCAACGGGCATTCTGAGAAAATGAAAGACTATGTGAACATGTATCCGATTCAGGTTCATTTGAAAAGTATATTAAGATTGAGAATGAAAGGTAAGCATAAGTATATATGTGTGAACATATGAAATATGTTTGTATTAAGTGGAAATGTGATGTACATATGAGCAAATGGTTATAAGTATTTGAGCTAAATGAGAAATATGAACTTGATATTTAGTTATGCCATGATTCATACAAATGAATTGGTTTATAGTTGTGATTGTGATAAATTTATTTGTATATGGCTTACTAAGCTTTTGAAAGCTTACTTTGTGTTTGTTTTCAATTTTTTTATAGATATTGTAGCTATCGGGAGCTCGAGGATCGTCGAGGATCATCACCACACTATCGAACTCTATTAAGTAAGAGATTGTGCAAAATTCGATACCGAGTAACACTTCAACTTGTGGTAGACCTTCTAGAAATACAGGAAATGTGAGTGGTAGTCAAAGAGGGACTAAAGACACCGCTATTCGATCCAAGGCTCACGTACCTGGCAGAGCCTATGTCATTTGAGCTCGTGACGAAGCTTCGTCTCCTGATGTTATAATTGATACTGTTTCTCTTTACAATACTTCTATGATTACATTTATAGATCCAGGATCGACACATTTTTATATATGCATGAACTTAGTTAATAGTAAGACTTTGCCTGTAGAGTCTACTGAATTTGTAATTAGACTAGCGAAACCCCTAGGCAGATGTGTTTTGGTTGATAAAGTCTGCAAGAATTGTCCGTTAATGTTTCGAGACATTTGTTTTCCAATTGATCTGATGTTATTACCCTTTGTTGAATTTGATGTAATTCTGGGTATGGACTAACTAACTTTGCATGATACTGTTGTGAATTACAAACGAAAAACTATTGATTTGAGATGCAAGAATGATGAAATAATCTAAATTGAATCTAGTAATTTGAATGGGTTACTGACTATGATTTCATCAATGAAAGCTTTGAGTATTGTGAGAAAATTTTGTAAAGCTTATTTTGCTTATGTGATTGATTCGAAAGTAACAGAAAAGAAAGTAGAATCAGTGCTTGTTGTTTGTGAATTCCCTGATGTGTTTCCTAAAGAACTTCCGGGGTTACTTTCGATTCAAGAAGTTGAATTTGGCATTGAGTTAGTACCGAGAACTGCTCCGATTTTGATAACCCCGTATAGAATGGCTCCGACCGAGTAAAAAGAATTAAAGTCTCAGTTGCGAGAATTGAATGATAGAGGATTTGCATGATCGAGCTTTTCTCTCTGGGGTGCTCCTATTCTGTTTGTGAAAAAGAAAGATGGCACGATGAGAATGTAACGCCCCAAAATATAGGTACTTATGTTTTGTGTGTTGTGTAACATAAATGCGTGTTATTTTTAGTGGTTAAGTGTCCTGAGAAGTGTTATAGGAGTCCTGGGTTCAAGCCTTGGCTTGTACAAAAAGTTTTGTTTTTGCTTGAATGAAACCTGTCTTTGGTCAGTAGGTCTTTTAATTAAAATTGGGTAAAGTATGTTATAAAAAGCCTGTTGGTCCAGGGGATAGAGGCGTGTTACTATTATTAAGGATCTTGAGTTCGAGTCCTGTTGCACGCGAGGGGTGTTTTATTTTACAAGTGGCCGTGTGAGAGGTTGTGTGTCGGTGGAACTCTGTTGCTTGGGCGGTTGAAGTGTGTGAATGGTGTGGGGAGTGTGTAGTCGAAATTTAGGAGAAGAAAGAGGGATTTGGATGGTGATTGGTTTGAGGATGTTGTGGAAATATTTTAGGAAGAAATCAAAGAGATGTGAAGTAGGGAGAGTGTTAGTGCCGTGGGTACTGTAGGTACTCAAGGGAATTTGGCTTGGGGGTGTAAGAGGTTTCTTTTTTCTCATTTTGGTTGCTACCTAGGGTGTTTCCTTTGACTTTTTGCACATTCGGTATTGGGAGGCCGATTATTGCTTAAGGTTTTGGCAGCCGAATTTTGACTGTGACCATTCGGGTATTTTGTTCTTCTTCTGCATTCTTTCAAGTTGCTTTTCCTTGCGACCATTTCTCTTTAGATGCCGGATCTCTTTTCCTCTCTCCAACCCTTTTGTCCACGGTTTATTCTTCTCCTTCATACCTTTTCTCAAATGGTTTCCTTTTGGCTGAATGCCTATTGCCTTCCTCTCTCTCAAACCCTTTCGACTTTAGCTTGGGGGATCGATTCTTTCCAGCCTTCTTCTCCTCTCTCTCAATCTTTTTTCTTTCTCTTGCAAAAACTGAATGCCCCTTTTCAATTGTGTCAACTTCTAGGCTTGGGTCTTGGCTGAATATTGGTCAGTCTTCTTCTCAGGAAATTTCGATGTCTTTTTCTGTGGGCCGAATCTATCTTTCTCACTCGTTCTCTATTCCACCTTAATGGTTGTCATTTAACACTGTGGTTCTGCCGAATGTTGCTAGGGGCTTGATCTCAATAGTCAAGGGGTTAGGCCGATTTTTCTTTCCCAACAATTGATCCTTTCACTTGTGGTAAGTGCTTAAAGTTCTAGTTCTAGATATGTCTATGTTGGGTTATAGATTCTTGTGATTCGGTTAACTATTTTGTCTGAAGGTTAAAGCGTTGGAGAGATTACGTTGGTTCTAGAATAAGAAGGGTTCTGCGTTTGTTCAATTGGTAAGTAGTGATGAATTGGTTTAAGTATTTCCAATGCTATGGTTTTGGATTAACCATGAATATGGACTGATGGTGGGGTTGTTGATAAGCATAGGTGCTTTGATCTCGGAAGCGGTTCGGTTACAATTTCGTAGCAGGTGTGTAATCACACAGCTTTTATCGTAGTTCGGTTAAAGCCGAAAAATATGGCTAGTATTGCTATATGAGCGTGTACTCGCACGTGTGGTAAACCTAAAGCACAAAATGTGGGCGTTCGATCATAGGGGACACTATGAGTGATTTCATGGGCTTAGGCTGTTTTAGACCATGTTGGGCCGAAATGGGCCGTGTAGGCCCCACAGGCTCGTGAGCCCCACACGAGTAAATTACACCGTTGTGTGGAGATTGTTGGGCCAGGCTGTGTAGTTCGCACAGCCAAGGCCATGTCCAGCCTGATTGGGTCACGCAGACGTGTAGGCCTACATGGGCCGTATCATGGGCTTGGGCCCATTTTTATTGATAGATTGTTAAGGTTGCACGGGTCGTCTGAGACGACTGTGGACCTATTGTTGGGTCGGTGAGTATGCTTAGACCCCATACTAATAAAATGACCATTATACCCTATGAGTTAAAATGACTAATACACCTCTATGTTATGTATGACTATATTTGAGTATGACATTTCTGCATACACGTATGATATTATGACATGGCATGTTGCATAGGGGTGGGTTTGATATTTAGAAAGTGTACTATACTAGCAGCTCTGCTGCATATACTGTTTAGTGCCGCATCCCGTGCTATATCTTGGAGTGTAGGGATGGGTGGGTCGATTTTATCCCAACATGGAGTGTACGGTTGGACGGAGAGGAGTGTAGAGGATGGATGGGTGGGACTTCTGATTGCATTTCTGTTACTGTTACTGTATTGGGTTAAGGCCCACACTGCTACCAATACTAAATTGGGCTAAGGCCTTAACTGTTACTGGACTGTCACTAAAACGGGCTTAGGCCCAGACTATTTTTGCCTACTGATTGACTGACTATTGTTAAGGGATTACACACTAAGTTTGCATTAACTCACCCTTCTACTTTTCTGCGCAGGTAATCCTTAGGTAGGCTGGTGCTGCGAGGGGCTCGATGGTGGCCACACAACCGCACTCGTTTTCACTTTTTAATTACTATTTTATATGCAATTTAATTTGGTTTTCAGTTATATAATAAGGCCTCTTAAAATTTTTTTTTTGGGTTTGGAAATTTATTTACTTAAAGTCATATCTGTTAGAAATAGGCTGCGGTTTTTCTTAAAAAAATATATGCTTTCAAAACACCACGCTATCGAAACATATCTAAGTAAGTTTTCACAAACAAATACTGCTTTAAAAGTACAAAAACAACCTAATAGGATTAACACTTTGCTAAATCAACTTGGGTTTTAACAACAAACAAGACTCGTTAAATTTTCATAAGGATCATAATGAGGTTTTACTATAGAACGGATTTTTTTCAAACGAAACGATGCTTTCAAAATTCATTATAATGTGACATCGCGATTCGACTATAACGTCTCGGCCAAGTTTGGGGTGTTACAGAGAATGTGTATTGATTATCGTCAGTTGAATAAAGTGACTATCAAGAACAAATATCCTCTACCCAGAATTGACAATTTGTTTGATCTGTTGAAAGAAACAACCGCATTTTCGAAGATAGATCTCAGATTGAGTTATTATCAGTTGAGAGTAAAATATTCAGACATTCCAAAAATTGCTTTCCGAATGAGGTACAGTCACTATGAGTTTTTAGTTATGCCTTTCGGATTAACGAATGCACCTGCTATCTTTATGGATTTGATGAACAAAATTTTTAGACTGTATTTAGATCTATTTATTGTCATATTCACTGATGACATTTTGATTTACTCGCATGCCGAGTATTTGAGAATAGTGCTACAGACTTTGCGAGATAAGAAATTGTATGCGAAGTTTAGCAAATGTGAATTCTGGTTGTGCAAAGTTGGTTTTCTGGGCCATATTGTGTCAGCATCAGGTATCCAAGTCGATTTGAGCAAAATTTCAGCTATTCTGGATTGGACGCCTCCGAGAAATATTTCTGAAGTCCGTAGTTTTCTGGGACTTTCCAGTTATTATAGACGATTTGTAAAAGGCTTTTTGATGATAGCGACTCCACTGACGAAATTGCTTCAGAAAGATGTGAAATTTGATTGGTCTGAAAAGTGTCAAAAAAGCTTTGATCAGTTGAAAGCCCTATTAACTGAAGCTCCGGTGTTAGTACAACCAGAATCTGGTAAAGAATTTGTAATCTATAGTGATACTTCATTGAACGGTTTGGGTTGTGTTTTGATGCAAGAAGGCAAAGTTATAGCTTATGCCTTGAGACAGTTAAAATCGCATGAAAAGAACTATCCGACGCACAACCTTGAATTGGCGGCCATTGTGTTTGCTTTAAAGATTTGGTGCCATTATCTGTTTGGTGAAAAGCGTAATGTGTTTTCAAATCTTAAAAGTTTGAAATATCTGATGACTCAGAAAGATTTGAATCTGCGACAGAGAAGATGGTTAGAGTTGCTGAAAGACTACGAGCTTGTTATTAATTATCATCCAGGAAAAGCAAATGTTGTTGCTGATGCTTTGAGTCGAAAGTCACTGTTTGCATTACGTGTGATGAATACTTATTTGGTTCTATCTAATGATGGTTCGATTTTAGCCGAATTGAAAGTGAGGCCATTATTTTTACAACAGATTATTGATGCTTAAAAAATTGATAATGAGGTAATAGCAAAACGAGCTCAGTGTGATTTGAATTCTGATTCTGAATTTTGAGTTAGTAAGATGATTGTCTGAGATTTCGAGATCGAATTTGTGTACTGAGAAATCCAGAGTTGATTTAGATGATTTTGAACGAAGCTTACAACAGTCTATTATCTATACATCCTGGTAGTAGAAAAATGTATAGTGATTTGAAACAACATTACTGGTGGTCTGGAATGAAAAGAGATATCTCTGACTTTGTTTCTAAATGTTTGATCTATCAACAAGTTAATTCTGAACATCAAGTTCTATCCAGATTACTTCAGCCGGTTATGATTGCAGAGTGAAAATGGGATAGAGTGACGATGGATTTTGTTTCAGGTTTGCCCCTATCTCCGCAAAAGAAAGATGCTATCTGGGTTGTAGATGAATGATTGACGAAATCAGCTCATTTTATTCCAGTACGATCTGATTACTCTCTTGATAAATTAGCTGAGTTATACATTTCCGATATTGTGAGATTACACGGTGTGCCATTGTCTATGTGTCAGATAGAGATCCAAGATTCACATCAAGGTTTTGAAAGAAACTGCAAGAGGCTTTAGGTACGAAATTGCATTTCAGTACTGCTTTTCACCTGCAGACGGATGGTCAATTTGAGCGGATTATTCAGATACTCAAGGATATGTTAAAATGTTGCATTCTTGAGTTTGAAGGTACGTGAAAGCAGTATTTGCCATTGATTGAATTCACCTATAATAATAGTTTTCAATTGAGCATTAAAATGGCACCATACGAAGCCTTGTATGGTCGCAAATGCTGTACACCTTTGTATTGGACTGAGCTCAGCAAGAATAAGATTCACGAGGTTGATTTGATAAAAGAGATTAAACAAAAAGTAAAACTGATTAGAGATAGTAGCTTCCGATCATCAAAATCTTACGCAGATTTGAAACGCAAAGATATTAATTTTGAAATCGGTGACAAAGTGTTTTTAAAAGTATCTCTGTGGAAGAAAGTACTCCGATTCAGTAGAAAAGGCAAATTGAGTCCAAGGTTTATCGGGCCGTATGAGATTATAGATCGTATCGGGCCAGTTGCTTATAGATTGGTGTTGCCACCAGAGCTAGAAAATATCCACAATGTATTTCACGTATCGATTCTTTAACGATACAGATCTGATCCCTTGCATGTGATTTTTTTGTCCGATATTGAGATTCAGTCTGATATGACCTATGACGAATAACCGATCCGTATCTTAGCTCGCGAGATTAAAGAATTACGAAATAAGAAAATTTCATTTGTTAAAGTATTGTGGCATCGAAACGGTGTTGAAGAGGCTACATGGGAGCCTAAAGATGCTATGAAATAACAATATCCGAATCTGTTCAATGGTAAAATTTTCGGGGATAAAAATCAATAAGGGGGGAGAGTTATAGCAGCCCGGTTTAGACCCTAGTCAGAATAGAGGTTTCAAGACCACAAATCTAAGTCAGAAAAATATTTAAATATTATTTTCTGTGTTTACAGTATGTGGTTAAGCATATGTGAAAGTTTCGTATGAAAATTTAATCGTTTGTGTGATTAATTTGCAAAAAGGACCTAATCGCATAAAATGCAAGATTTGCATTCTATAAGTTAAAAGTGCCTATTTGCTATGAATTTTAAAATGTGAGGTTCTTATGTTGTAAATGGACCATTAACATGGTTAATGGACATTAATGACCATTTATTATGTGTTTATTATATGTTTATAATAAGGTTAAAATGGTAAAACGTATATTTATGTTAATATTAATAAAAAAACATGAATTCAGTGTTTAATTCATCTTTCTTGCCGAAAATATTAAGAAAAAAAAGGAGAAAAACTCAAGTTAGGGTTCGACACTGATCTTGGTTATTTAAGGTATGAGTTTTGTTTCGTTTTTGACAATTTTTTCATTTTGTGATCGTTGCTCTGTATTATATCAATCCCATGTCTCAATTTCTGAAATTGTTGATGATTTTAAGTTGAGCCATTGATGAAACTATAAGTTTTATGAAGTTTGATGATAGTATATGGAAGCTTGATGTTGGGTTAATATATTTTTCTTTGAATTTTTAATGAATTTGAGTAATTTGGGCTAAATTGTAAAAATGAGATTTTGAGGGATTAAAATGTGAAATAAATGAAACATATAGACTTATATGAAAACCATGTATATTCGGGTAAGCAAGTGTGTATAGAAATTTTGTGTATTTTGTGATTTTGTGAATTAGGGACTAAAATGTCAAAATGTGAAAAATATATGAGGGCTAATTTATAAAATGCCCTAAATATGTGTTTTTGGATTGATTTGAATGAATATGAGTTTGAATAAGTTAAATTTGAATGTGTTTAGATCAAGAACCAAAGAAAACAGAATTAGATTGGGGGAAAACAAAAGTCGTTGAATAGTTGCTTGTTTCCATTCATTTCCGTATGAGATAAGTTTATATACAAGTAAATGTGTTTTGAATTGAATTACTAATGTTTATATGCTATTGAACAATGATAAATGATTATATAAGTTGAGCATGAGATATCCGAGAAAGTATCGACAAAGTTTGGATGTCCGTAAAGCCCCGTACGAACCATAGGAATAGTTAGGATACATATGTCATGACATAGGATCCGATATGTGTTATCGTGTAAGACCATGTATAGGATGTTGGAATCGACTTATGATTTATGTGTAAGACCATGTTTGGGACATCAGCATCATATTTGATTTTATGTAAGACCCTGTTCGGGACAGTGGCATCGATATTTGATTACATGTAAGACCAAGTCTTAGACGTTGGCATTGTACGAGCTTTCCAAGCTATCCGAGTATCTTTATTGATTTCGAAAGGTTCAACGGGCATTCTGAGAAAATGAAAGACTATGTGAACATGTATCCGATTCAGGTTCATTTGAAAAGTATATTAAGATTGAGAATGAAAGGTAAGCATAAGTATATATGTGTGTACATATGAAATATGTTTGTATTAAGTGGAAATGTGATGTACATATGAGTAAATGGTTATCAGTATTTAAGCTAAATGAGAAATATGAACTTGATATTTAGTTATGCCATGATTCATACAAATGAATTGGTTTATAGTTGTGATTTGTGATAAATTTATTTGTATATGGCTTACTAAGCTTTTGAAAGCTTACTTTGTATGTGTTTTCAATTGTTTTAGAAATATCGTAGCTATTGGGAGCTCAGGGATCGTTGAGGATTATCACCACACTATCGAACTCTATTTTGGTACCTTTTAAAAATGTATATATTGAAGTATGGTATGTATAGGTTAGAAGTTTGTGAATATGTTTGGTAATGTGTATATCCAGCCATGTGATTTGGCTTGGTTTTGGTTGTGTATATGAATGAGTTTTTGGTATGAATTATGTGATTCAATAATGTCTATGTAATATGTTATGGATGACCAAGAGAGTTAGTCAATTTGGTAAGGTTTTGGTATGTGCATATTTTGGAATTTGGTTAGATTTTGGCATGAGAATGAATGTAATGAAATGAGGTTAGGAAACAAATGTTTAGATATGATTTTGTTTTATTATTTAACATAATTTGGTATGGTTATTAAGCATGAGATTGGTTGATAATGATATGGTATGATTGTTGTATGTTTTGGTTGTGAATTGGTTGAAAATTTGATATGCAATTGATGTCTATTTGTTAATTGTAGGGAAGACCCTTTAGGAATGGCATTATGGCCTTGCAAATGGCCTATTTTTGCCCACACGGGCAAGGATACGGGCATGTGTCTTAGCCGTGTTGCTTAATGGCCATTTTAAAGTTAGCCTGGGCAGACCACACGGTCGCACACACGGGCGTGTGCTAGGCCGTGTGGCCAAGTCAGTTTTGAGCACGGGCTAGACACACGGGCGTGTGATTGCCGTGTAACCCAAGTTAGTAGCCTCCATAATTTTCACACGGGCGTGTCTTGTGGCCATTTGGACAAGTCAGTATGTATGCTCTGTTTTGCCAGGACCTAGACACACAGGCGTGTCTAATGCAGTGTGAGGCATACGGCCTGTTCACAGGGGCGTGTGACCTGTATAACTTTGAAAAATGTTTAAGTTTTGAAAAAAATTTTGTATGAGCTCGGTTTAGTACTGACCCCTTTCTAAAGTATGTTTAAGGTGTCGTAGACCTATATAAGGGATAATTGTGAATGATTATTATATGTTTTGTTTATGTTATGCTTAATTATATGTAAATGTTCTAATATGTCTGGTAATGCCTCGTAACTCTATTCTGGCAACAGATACGGGTTAGGGGTGTTACTCATTGTAGGTTCAAATTGAGTAATAAATCCATGCGAGCTAGGGACACAGTCATGTCCCGATATGTTTAGGCCATGTAAACTACACGGGCCTTAACATGGCCATGTTAAGAGGACACGCCCTTCCATACGGGCATGTACCCCTGTTTGCATTAAAATTTTTTAAAGTTTTCTAAAGTGTTTAGTTTATTCCTGAACCATTTTCAAAGAGTGATTTAGGCCTCGTAGGTCCATATTAGGGACGTTAAGAGGAAGTTTGAAAGTTTTAAAATTTAAGCAAAATTTTATGACCCGAATTTGTTTGTATGCATGTGTTTAAGTCTGGTAATGTCTTGTATCTTGTCCCGATGTAGGATACGAGTAAGGGATGTTACATTTAGTGGTATCAGAGCTATGGTTTAGTCGATTCTCGGACTAACCTAGCTTGTGTACTAGTCTAGCTATACATGCCATATAAGTAATATGATAATGTGATGACTCCTGACAAACTTAAATTGTGTTTTCATATAGTAAATGGATCCTGATGGAGTAGTGGCAAATGATGTAGAGAGTAATGAGCCGACTCCCACTAAGGGGACCGCGCCAGTTGAGAGTGGGCTCGTGATACTGAGTCAAGGTGGAGGGGCTAGAGAAGCTTACCTCCATATGATGGATGCTTGGTATTCGAAGTTTGTTCGTGCAAATCTGAACACTCCACCTCCTCCACCCTCTCCAATCCCCTAGTCTAACCCTGTAGCTCCCCAAGTGGTGGAGATGTTAAGAAGGGAAAAACCTCTAGTTGACAGAATTCAGAAGTAAGGGGTCGAGGAGTTTAGAGCGAATATAGATGATGACCCAAAGAGGGTAGGCTTCTGGCTAGAAAATACCATTAGGGTATTCGATAAATTGTCTTGAACACCTGAGGAGTACATGATGTGCGTTGTGTGACTCCAGTGAGACTGGGCCTACCAATGGTGGAACATCCTTGTGTTAGTTGTACCAAGGGAAAGGATTACATGGGAGTTTTCCCAAGAGGAATTTCGAAAGAAGTATATTAGTCAGAGGTTTATAGACCAGAAGAGGAAGGAATTTCTAGAATTGAAGCAAGGCCGAATGACAGCAACAGAGTATGGGCGTGAGTTCGTGAGGCTCAAAAAATACGCTAGGGAGTGTGTATCTACCGAAGCCATCATGTGCACAGGATTTGAGGACGGATTGAATGAATAAATCTGATTATTAGTTGGCATCTTAGAGTTAAGGGAATTTGTGGTGATTGTTGAGAGAGCTTGCAAGGCAGAAGAATTGGTCAAGAAGAAGAGAAAAGCTAATAATGAGTCTCGTGACTCAAAGAAAAGACAAATAGGAAGATCATTTCAAACCTCATCCAAGAGATTGAGAGAGTTTCCTACTCGATCAAATACGTCAGTAGGATTCTCGAGCAAAAATAAGAATAAGCAGTATACAGTGTTTAAAGCTCAAACCACTTCTGTCGTGAGTGTTGGTAGTGCTCGACCGAACAGACCAGAATGTTCATAGTGCAGTAGACGTCATTTTGGTGAGTACTGAGGAAACGAAATAGCTGTTTCAAATATGGGTCGCTTGACCATTTTATTCGTAGTTGTCCCGAGATGGTCGAGAAAGATAAAGATCAATGAATAAGATAGGGTAACACTTTTTCTAGGATTAGACCACAAAAGACCTCGAGAACTGGGGCTAGAAGCAGAGGCGAGCCTAGAGATTTTGCTGTGAGGTCTGAGGGCCGAGTTCCTGCAAGGACTTATGCCATTCGCGCTCGCGAAGAGTCATCATCATCGGATATGATTACGGGTACTTTTTCTATTCATAATATTTCTATTGTTACTTTATTAATCCGGGGTCTAGCCATTCGTATGCTTGTGTGAAATTGGTGTCTAGCATGAATATGTGTGACAGCCCTAAATTGACCCTAGTCGGAAAGTGTTTTCGGGACCGCTAAACCGAGTCATCGAAGTATTTGAATATAATATTTATTGTCTAAAATATGTGAATATGAATGTGTGAAAGTTTTAAGCTTCGATTTAGTCGATTGCATGTGAATTTAGTTAATAGGACTTATGTGTGACACTTTTGAAATGTGATAGGTTAATCTATAAGGATCTATTAATGCATGTTAGAAAATGCGTGTACTTGCATGTCAAATTACCCAAAATTTTAGGTAGTGGCCGGCCATGCTATGGGTTAAAACATATTATAAACATTTTGTGTTAAAATTTTGTGTTAGAAATAATAAAATAAAAGGTTAGTAATAAAGTAATGGAAATTGGGGGGTGATGAAAACAAAGTGAGAGTTTGGTTCTTCTTGGCAGAAAAAAACCAAGTAAAAGAAAGAAAGAAAGGTTTGAAGAAGTTCGGCCATGCTTGTAACTAGGTTGAGGTATGTTTGATGTTATTCCATGAAATTCATGCATATTTTTAGTGGTTAGTTTGAATTCTACCTAGCCCATGGTTTAAATTTTTGCTATTTGATGGAGATGATACTCGTCCATGGATGTTGTCTTTCTTGGTTGGTGTTTGATGTTGTGGTGATGAGGCATGAAGATGATTGAGTTTGAGTGCTTAATAAAAAGGATTGGATGTGAGTGTGTGTGAGAATTTGAAAAGGATGGATCTTAGCAACTTCATGAGGTGTTCGGCCATGGTGCTAAAATGTTGTATTTGTGTTTAAACTTAAAATTGTTTAGTTATATGGTTAGTATAGGTATGGATGACCGAATATGAGAGCATGAATAGATGAAGAGTTTTGTAATTATAAACAAAATTGATTAATTGATATGTGGTAAATGTTAAGTGTTAAATGAAATGGAAATGATATCATATTGGAATATGTATATTCGACCACATGAATGAATACATAGATTGATGTTGCATATATTCGGCCTTTAATTAAGGATGTAGGTGATAGTGATAGATTGAAGTTGTACATTCGGCTATAGGTAAGCATATTGATGATTTTATCTTGACTTAGATAATCGGCTAAAGGAGAATATTGGTTAATATGTTGAATTTGATTCATGATTTCATATATATATGACTCTAATGTCTAATGTATATATGGGCTAAGTACCTTGAGTTTCTCTTTGATGTTCAAAATGATTAAATCAATTTATTTGTTAAATTAAGCTCAAGAGCAAAGGGGAACTAAATCTGATAAAAGAAAGGAAAAAGTAATTGAATAGCCGTTGAAGTCATTCGACAACATCCGAGGTAAGTCTTCGAGTAATGGAACTTAGTTTATGATTTGATTAAGTCATGACATATAAGCATAACAAATAAACAGTGATATAATGATTCTACTTGAATTATATATTGAGGTAATTGGTTTATACTTATGACGGGCAGCCGAATGTGTATAGAGATCATGTTATAAAGCAAATCAAAATCATACCCTTTGTATGTGGCTATTGAGCCGAAAATGGTAATGGTTGATAAGTGTCTTGTGTTTGAGTTCTAGTAATGAAAATGAAATATAGATGTGTTATGATTTATTGATATATGTGCATGATTATTCAGATGATAACCGGACTACGATCCGAAGGCATTTGTGCTAGTGACTATATCCGTGCTTAGTTCAAGGCATTTGTGCGAAGTTACTATATCCTGCTAAGTCCCAAGGCATTTGTGCGAGTTACTATATCTCGGGCTAAGTCCCAAGGCATTTGTGCGAGTTACTATATCGGGCCAAGTCCCAAGGCATTTGTGCGAAGTTACTATATCCGAGCTAAGTCCCAAGGCATTTGTGCGAAGTTGTTATATCTCGCTAAATCAAGGGTATTTGGGTTTGAAAATGAGCGATCTTGCTGTAATAATTTCAATTAATACGCTCATAAAATCCAAACGATAAGGTATGTTTCAGATATGCATCGGAAAGTTGATTCCTTTTAAATAGTATTCGCCAATTGATTAACAAACTTCCGCCTTAGTTAGGTTTGATCCTCGTGTATGAATATACCGGTTGAAGCGTGAAGTAAGTATGATTTTGGGAATATGCGATATGCAATTATTCATTTAGTCATATGAACGCTATACTTTAGTCGTAAATAATTTCATTACTTAAACTTTCTAAGCATTAAAATGCTTATTCATTGCTTTGATTCTCTGTTTTATAGATTTTGTTCGTCACCATCGGACTCGGAGTGTCAAAGTCGAAGTCGTCCACACTATCAAAGCCCTTTTGGTACTCTTTTAGTTGAACTTTGATAATGGCATGTATAGGACTGACCTTTGTTGTTAATCAAGTACCTTTTGGTAATGTATATATTCGGATAGCCATGCGAAAATGGCTTATATATATTTTGAGCATAGCATTATAATCATTTTGTATATTTTTCATTGAATAGTATGGAAATGCTTGGTAATGATTAGCCATTAGAATGGTTAATCACGATCATTTTGGTGCTATGTATGACAAATGGCTAGTTGATTCATGGAAAACTATGAAATACGTGAAATTTACCTTAAACTAGATGTTGACAAAGAAGTGATGTGAGTTTGAAAAATCACTAAAAATAGTAGAAATGTAATTAAATAATGAATAAATTATGTAATCGAATCTTGATGAGTCTATTTTCATATGAAAGAAACAGAACGACCATATGAGCCGTATTTTATGAGATGTTTAAGTTTTCATGAAACAGGGCCAGAGCGATTTCTGGATCCCCTGTTCTGACTTTGGAAATTCACTATAAAATAACTAGAGATAATTAGAAGTCATGCTTTATATGTACAGATTCCTTTTTGAGTCTAGTTTCATTAGAAACAAATGGCATAAGTGTTGAAGCCCTGTACAGGGAAATATCTAAGTCGTAATGCATGAAGATCAGAGTAGTCAAACCCTAAAATAGGGGAGACTTTAACTAATAAAATCTACTAATTTGCCCAACCAAAAATTCTAGAAACAAAATTGTAGATGGATATATGAGTATAGTTTCAGGAAAAATTTACGGAATCGGTTTTCGAGTTTTGGAACTCGAGATATGATTTTTAAAGTGACTGTGATGCAGTTAGCCAGCTTGTCTGGAAATTTTAAAATGAATTGTGTAAGCAAATGAATTAAGTCCGTTAACACCCCGTGTTCGACTCCGGTAACAGTCTCGGGTACGGGGCGTTACAATATGCCTGTTGAGTCTACAAAATTTGTGATAAAAGTGTCAAACCCGTTAGGCAAGCATGTGATAGTTGACAAAGTGTGTAGAAACTGTCTTTTGATGATTAGAGGTCATTGTTTTCTGGCTAACCTTATGCTACTACCATTTGATGAATTTGATCTAATTCTTGGCTGGATTGGTTGACTATTCATAACGTGTTAGGAAACTGTGGTAGTAAGTTTATTGAACTGAAATGTGAAAATGAGGATATTATTCGTTTTGAATCAGGTGAACCGGATAGCTTACCTGTGTTGATTTCTTCTATAACTGCTGAGAAATACATGAGAAAAAGGTATGAGTCCTATCTTGCTTTTGTGTTGAATACCAAAGAGTTGGAAGTAAAGGTTGAGTCAGTGCCTGTGATATGTGAGTACCTGGATGTGTTTCTGGAAAAGTTGTCCGGATTGCATCCAACTAGGGAAGTCGAGTTTGGTATTGAGTTAGTCCCTGGTACTGCGCCTATGTCGATTGCCCCGTATAGGATGGCACCATTGGAGTTAACAGAGTTGAAGGTTCAGCTACAAGAGTTAACGGATAAGGGTTTTGCGAGACTGAGCTATTCTCTGTGGGGTTCTCCGGTACTTTTTGTGAAAAAGAAAGACGGTTCGATGAACTTATGTATAGAGTACAGACAGCTCAACAAGGTTACTGTGAAAAACAAGTATCTTTTGCCAAGGATCGATGGTCTGGTTGACCAATTGAAAGGAGCCACAGTGTTTTCTAAGATAGACTTAAGGTCCGGTTATTACCAACAAAGAGTTAAGGAGCAAGATGTTCCGAAAATCGCATTTTGGACGAGGTACGAGATTATGAGTTCCTTGTCATGCCCTTTGGCTTAACAAATGCTCCCACCGTGTTTATGGATTTGATGAATTGTATTTTTTGACCGTACTTGGATAAGTTCGTTGTTGTTTTTATCGATGATATATTAATTTATTCTCATGATGAGAGTGAGCATGCGAAGCATTTGAGAACTATTTTGCAGACTTTAAAAGATAAGCAGTTGTATGCCAAGTTTAGTAAAAGTGAGTTTTGGCTCTGAGAGGTCGAATTCTTAAGACACATCGTGTCAGGTGATGGAATTAGAGTTGACCCTAGTAAGACCTCGACTATTATTAAGTAGAAACCGCCAAGGAATGTATCGGATATTAGAAGCTTTCTAGACTTAGCGGGTTACTATAGACGATTCATTAAAGGATTCTCCATGATTGCTACTCCGATGACGAGGTTGCTATAGAAAGATGTCAAGTTCGAATGGATGGAAAAATGCCAACAAAGTTTCGAGAAACTAAAGGCATTGTTGACTGAAGCTCCAAATTTTAGTGCAACCGGAACCGGGAAAAGAATTCGTAGTGATGCATCTTTGAATGGATTGGGATGCGTGCTCATGCAAGAAGGCAAGGTAATAACATATGCCTCGAGATAACTGAAGTCGCATGAGAAAAACTACCTGACTCACGACTTAGAGTTAGTCACTATAGTGTTTGCACTGAAGATTTAGAGACACCATTATGGTGAGAGATGCTGAGTGTTCACCAACGATGGTTCAATTTTAGCCGAGTTGAGAGCGAAACCAATGTTTTTGCAAGAGATCTGCGAAGCTCAGAAAGGTGATAAGGAATTGCAAGCTAAAATAACTCAGTGCAAGACGGGTATAGAATCAAAGCTGTTTAATGTTTCGAGACAGAATTTGTATACCCAAAGACGATGAGCTTATACAGAAAATCTTGCATGAAGTGCATAGCAGTTGTATGTCTATCCATCCGGGTAGTGTGAAAATGTACAATGACTTGAAGAAAATGTATTGGTGGTCGGGAATGAAGAGAGACGTTTTCGAGTTTATCTTTAACTGCCTAATTTGTCAGCAAGTGAAAGCCGAACACCAAGTACCTTTGCATTTACTTCAGCCTGTGATGGTTCCCGAATGGAAATGAGACTGCATTACTATGGATTTCGTGTCAGCTTTGCCTTGGACGCCAAGGAAAAAAGATGCCATATGGGTTGTGGTTGATAGGCTAACAAAGTCAGCTCATTTTATACCAGTGCGTATGGATTATCTGCTTGAAAAATTGGCTGATTTGTATGTTTTTGAAATTGTGAGACTCTATGGATTGTCCTTGTCGATTATTTCGGATAGAGATCCAAGGTTTACCTCGTGGTTTTGGAAAAAAGTTACAAGAAGCTTTGGGAACAAAGTTGAATTTTAGCACGGTTTTCCATCCTCAAACCGATGGTCAGTCGGAGAGAGTAATTCAGATTCTTGAAGACATGTTGCAGTGTTGTGTCCTTGAATTCCAAGGTAGTTGGGAAAAGTATTTACAATTGGTAGAGTTTGCCTACAATAATAGCTATCAGTAGAGTTTGAAAATGGTGCCTTATGAGGCTTTGTATGGGCATAACTGCTGAACGTCCTTGTATTGGACCGAACTCAGTGAAAATTAGATTCACGGGGTTGACTTAGTCAAAGAGACTGAAGAGAAAGTAAAGGTAATTCGTGACTATTTGAAGGCTATTTCAGATAGACAAAAATCCTACACGGATTTGAAACGAAAAGAAATTGAGTTTCAAGTTGGTGATAAGGTGTTTTTGAAAGTATCCCCATAGAAGAAAGTCCTCAAATTCGGTAAGAAAGGAAAATTAAGTCCACATTTTATTGGACCTTATGAAGTGACTGAGAAAATCGGACAGGTAGCATACTGATTAGCTTTACCGTCTGAGTTAGAGAAGATCCACGATGTAAATGTTACGCTGTTACCATTCTGACCCTTCATACGTTCTTTCACCAACAGAGATTGAGATTCGGTCAGATATGACTTATGGCGAAGAACAGGTTAAGATTTTAGCTCGGGAGTTTAAACAATTGAGGAATAAGAGTATAGCACTTGTGAAGGTATTATGGCATAGACATGGGGTTGAAGAGGCCACATGGGAACCCAAGGAGGCCATGAAAGACTAATACCCAAATCTTTTCACTGGTAAGATTTTCGGGGACAAAAATCCCGAAGGGGGGAGAATTATAATAGCCCGATTTTTGGCCTAATTGAAATAGTGATTTTGGAACCATTAATCCAAAGTCAGAGAAATTATTTTAATATTATTTTATGCATTATAGCATGGTTATATGAATTTTTGAAAATTTTGGTGAACTAATTTTAGCGATTGCTTGCTTAATTTCGAAAAAGGGCTAAATCGCATAAAGTACGAAAGATTTGTTTTACTAGCTAAGTGTGTCAAATAGCTATGGAACATTAAAGTAGAGGTCCTTATTGAGTTAATAGACCAATAAAATGTTAGTGGCTGGACATGGAGCCTTAATTCATGGAATGGTCAAAGGTTAGGTGACTTAATTGATACTAAAATAATAAACCTAAAGGCTAGCTATCATCTTTTTCATTTTTCCTTTCTCTCCACCACAAATTTCAACAAAGAGGGGGTTTTTGAGAGCTCAAAATTTCATCAACTTCTATCCCTTGCAAGTAAGTGATTTTGATGGTCATTTTTGTTGATTTTTGTGTTTTTGGAACCCTTATAGCTTAATCTAGCTAATGAGGGGACTATTTTGCAAAATGATTGAAAGTCTAGGGTTTTACCATGAGAGTATTCATGTTGTTTGCTGAATTTTTATAGAAGAAAATGAATCATGGTTGTTAAATAAACAACTTTTGTGAAGTGGTTTTCATAAATTCACCTAAAAGGATCATTTTGTGAAGTTTATAAAATAGGTTACAAATGTGTGAAATAATTGAAATTGTGAGATGCTATAGGCTTAAAGTAGTTTCGGCTAGGCTTGGTTGATGTGGAAATTCGATGAAAATCGTTTTACGAGCCTAGAAGCAAAATCGTAATTTTGTGAAAGTCTAAGGGCAAAACGGTAATTTTGCCAAGTAGGAATTTTGGAATGTCTTGATTAATGTGATGATTAAATAAATAAATTTTTTCACTAGAGATCAAGAAATACGAAATCCGGACTGAGACCGGGGGAAAACCAAGCTAGTGGACTAAATCAAACTAGTCGCCCATATTTTGTATACCGAGGTAAGTTTCATGTAAATATCACAATTTTGTTGTTATTATGCATTAAATAATTGATATTGCATAAAATTTTCGATTTTGTTATGAATATGCATGACGAGATTTGATATGGTAAAACTCCCAGTTGAACCGTAGGAATAGATTGGATATCCATGCCATCATACTAGGGTTATTAGAGCTAGTGTAAGACCATGTCTGGGACATGGCATCGGCCTCAATATGTGAGGTAGTGTAAGACCATGTTTGAAACATGGCATCGGCATTGATATGAGAGCTAGTGTAAGACCATGTCTGGGACATGGCATCGGCCTCGATATGTGAACTAGTGTAAGACCATGTTTGGAACATGGCATTGGCACCGATATATGAGAGCTAGTGTAAGACCATGTCTGGGACATGGCATCGGCATCTTACCCTTTTGTATGAGGCTTGTCGGGTATCCTCTATTATTCCAACTGGTTCAATGGGTGATTTAAAGATTATATCACGATTGAGAAAAGTTACGATTATGTTGCAAGTGGTACAGGTACCTACACGAAACTTCTAAGAATGAGCTTAGGTTATGTATATGAGTAGTAAGGATGAAAATAAGTAGGATATGTCTATAGTCATTGAGAATCTTGTGCAAGTGTATGATATGTTATGAGTATGACATTACTTGGTAAAGTGATGTTAATTATTTACTTGTGACTTACTAAGTTTTATGCTTACTTCCTCTCTTTTCCATTTTCTTATAGTGCCGCCAAGCTAGCTCGAGAATCAGGGGATGTCAGAGACATTGATCACATTATCACCTAAAGTTTTTGGTATAGTTAGTTTAAATGTTTTGAATGTGGCATTGTAACACCCCAAACCCTGCCTAGAAGTTAGACCCGAATTTGGCGTTCACATTGAAGTGTTTTTCAAAAACCATGTTCTCATTGGAAACCCTTCTTACTATTCAAAACCTTTGGCCATTTTAAAACTTGTGAAACGTTAATTCATTTAAAACCTTACTTGCTGCGGAAGCTTACTTTTAAACAGTTGCGGAAACGAGATATTTTGAAAACCAGTTGTTGTTTTGGAAAATCGTGCCCTACTTCTAACAGATATTAAGCATACTAAATAAATTTCCTAAATAAAAGGTTAAGAAAATAAAGAGGCCTTAATACAAATCAAATCAAAAACCAAAGTGCTTAACTAAATAAACGAAATAGAAAAACATGTGTAGTTGTGTGGTCGTCTCTAAGTCCCTCTGCGACACCGATCCACCTAACACTGGGGATTACCTGCACAGTTAATAAACGGGGTGAGTTTACGAAAACTCTGTGTGTAATCCCCTTACTAGAGTAACAACAAGAAACGTATGCAATTGAGAATCGATGCAGGCGAGCCCATTACAAGAATAAAGATAGTCCAGTTCAGAGTATATGTGGGCCAAAGCCCGTTACAATATCATTTGGGTCACAGCCCATAATAGAATCAATTGGGCCTAGCCCATATTAGCCTCAGTTGGGCCGAAGCCCACATCGCAATAATATCACAATAATATCATACAAGCAATGCTGTGCAACCCACCCCAAAAATCCAACCGCTACACACCAACTCCGTCCCCCGGTACACATAATGTGGGGATATAAATATCGACCCACCCATTCGATACACATCAATGGTAGCCCGGTTGTGGTACTACCTTCATTGTAGCAAGCTGCTAATCAAATATTAGCTTAATAGCCATCGGTGGATCCACGGTTGTCAAGCAACCATGCGATCCTTATATACTTCCTCCGTTCTATAATTCCCAGCCCATGCAATATGTCGTGTATGTCATGCTCAATCATCACACGTGTATGCAGAATGGCCATACTCAGTAACAGTCTTTTAAACATATATTAAGAGCATATCAGTCATACAACCATAGTCAAGTCAATTAAAATGCAGTCATACATTCATAATCAAATCAGTCAAATTCGAAGTCTAAGTCGGTCATTTACCCTCAAGGGTAAACTAGTCATTTTACCCTACAGAGGTATGTCGGTCATTTTACACTACAAGGGTATTTCGATAATTTTACACTACAAAGGTATTTTGATAATTTTACAAATCGGGGGTGTTTCGCTAAATTTACAAATCGAGGGTATTTTGGTAATTTCACAATAGAGGGTATTTCAGTAATTTCACAAATAGAGGGTATTTCGGTAATTTTACAAATCGAGGGTGTTTCAATAATTTCACAAATCGAGGGTATTTTTGTAATTTTACAAATCGAGGTTATTTTGGTAATTTTATAGTCGAGGGTATTTCGATAATTTTACAAATCGAGGGTATTTCAGTAATTTCACAATCGAAGGTATTTCAGTAATTTTACAAATCGAGGGTATTTCAGTAATTTCTCTTTATTATGGGTTTATTACTTACCTTGGCCCGTTAACAAGTCCTCGCTGGCTAAAGTGAACAGATACTATGCACCAGGTAGGATTCCAGAGAAGAGGAGGTGAGTCATTAAGACCGCTTAAGTACCAAGCTCTCCCTAGATCCAATCCTAAACATGCATATACCCATTGCCACATGATCATGATTTTCGTGTGATAATTTTTATAAATTTATTATTAATCGTTCTTGGAACTAATTATTATCACGATGTACGTAAGTGTACCTATCGAACAGTAGTATAGCTTTAGCAAGACCGGATTGTCGAACCCAAATAAACTAAAAGTACTAGTAATGACTGTCTTTTTATTATCTAGCCTAAGAATAATGGGGTTTGTTTTAACTAACTAATTCTCTATACTAAGAAATCACAGAAAATAGAATTGGGGAATTACTTTTGGAAAAACGATTGAATTAAGACAATACCTAAGGAAAAATCCACTTAGACTTCACTTTTTATTTGACTCTGAATCGGACGATTTATTCATTTGACTTGATCCGTAGAAATCCCTAACTTATGTTATTATCCCCTGGAAACTAACAACATCTAACCCTAGTTGAATAATTGAAATCTCTTTCTAATAAACTCCCTAGGGTTGCATTAACTTGATCTATGGATCCCCTTATTAGGTTTCACCCTAATCCGGCAAAATCTTGTCACCCTATCTCTAGGCACGCAATCAACTCTGGTTAATTATGACAAATGTACTCTTAGACAGGGTCTATTCCTCCTCTGAATAAGAGCATAACTTGAATCAATATCCTGAAATATCAAAACAAGAATTAAGAACACATAATTAAGAACAAGTCAAATATTTATCATACGATTCAGAAAATAATAACAAGATTCGTCTTAGGTTTCATTCACCTTAGGTATTTAGGGGATTTAGTTCATAACTAAAAAAGAAAACATCTCAGAAGAATAATGAATACAAAACATAAAGAAAACCCAAAACTCCTGAAGGGAAATTGATGGGAGATCTTCACTCTTAATGATGAATCCAGCTTCTGAGATGGATCAATCGACTTTCCTTGAGTAGTTCCCTGCCTCCTTCTGAGTGTCCTTCTTCCTCCTCCTTTAGGGTGTATTTATAGGCTTTGGAATGCATAAGAACCCTCAAAATTGTCCTTTTCAGAATTAGACTCAACTTAGGCTCGACAGGGACCCGCCCGAGTGACATGCCCATGTGCGATTACTTCAGGCCGTGGTCATGCCTGCTAAAGAGACACGGGCGTGTGGTCCACCCGTGTGAGTCGTGCTTTGATTCTGCCAAATTCACATGGCCGTGTGGTTTGCTCGTGTGAGGAGGTCGAGGCTGTGTTGATTTCGTACTTTGGCCCATTTTCTCCGTTTTTGGCCCATTTCTCGTTCCTTTCGCTCTCCTATGCTCACTTAAGTATAAAACATGAAATTAATGCATTAGGAGCATCGAATTCACCAATTTTAAGGAAAAATCATCCATAAAATGTGCTAAGCATGGGATAGAAATATGTATAAATTACAGTTTATCAAATACCCCCACACTTAAGCATTTGCTTGTCCTTAAGCAAAATCCTCAACTCATAATTAGAATAAATTCTTCTCAACTTATAATCTCTATCGATAATATCTCAAAATAATCCATAGGTAACCATACATTGAAAATTCAACTAAAAGAGCATCAAAGTTTCAAACATTCCAAGTTGAGTATTTTATCACGAAAACATAGGTGTCTCCCCTCGGCTAAGTAATTACATTTGATTCAAAATGTCACTGAGTTTCACTTCCTCACTAAAGATTCACTTAAATCACTCGAGGTGTTTAAGGACAATAAATGAAGCACTCAATAGTCAATAATGAAAAGTCATTACCATAGGCTTGCATGAAAATCAAATCTCCACCACTATAAATTGAGATGAAACATCAATCAAAAGGTGTTTAGAGGGTTGTAATGTGGCTTTGGTTAGAGAGTGTGGTTACAAACTGAAAGAAATGGTTAGAATTGAGATTGAATTGAAAAATTACTTAACTAGAAAAAAAGATTTAATCATTACTTGCGTACAATAGAGCTTCTTCTCAGAATATGGAATTTAAATACTTAAGCTTAAAAACGAAATATTGCTACTAATGTATGTACAAATTTTTTTTTAAGAACAAATCAAATAACATAGACTAATCTATTAAGAACAGACATAGCTGAGCAACTATTTCAATTCGAATCTCGACAAAAATAAGGATCAAATTAATTTAGGGGATTTCAACAATAATGAGTTATGGGTTAATTTTAAGGGTAAATCAATGAATGGGTTGTTAGGCTCAAGGGGTTTCACTAAGGGTTAATTGTGAAGGTAGGCTTTTGTAGAGTGAGTGGGTTAAACCTAAGTGCCTTTCTCATTTTGACGTATCAAATCAAATGGTGTGGTCTTGACATGCATAATCAAGCAAGTTCTAGAATAACAATTCAATACTGACGCACTCATAATGAAAGTGAGCATGAAAGAATTAATAGATGTTCTTGAAGGCTCAAGATCTCACAAAAATTATGGCTTTTTGATGTTTAAACTTGTGAATCCCAACTCAAGATAATACCTAAACTTGGGGAAACAACCTAAAAGTTTTTAATTTTTCAAAAATCAACTTATCATGCTTGATTCCCTAATGTCTTAAAGTTTAAACCCTCAATGCATAAATGCCTATGTTTTAATTTAAGATATATCAATAAAAGTCATAAATCAATCAAAATTTATCCTAAACATGATATGAGAGCTTTTCAAGAGAACAAGACAATCATTCAGGGATTTTTCTGATAGTGAAATGAATACCCCCAACACTTAAGATGTTCATTGTCCTCAATGTACAAAGATAGATATATAGAAAAGAATATAAAAATAAGATAGGGAGAAAAGTGAAACTTCCTGAGTGATGAATAAATTTCCTTAAACTGGAGTTTTGGAGAATAATCAATGTGAGGGTGGAGGAGGATACTCCGGCGGTGGTAGAGGTTTATTAGTCCATAAGTCTTGCGCCAAAAGAATATTATATCTGAAGTTGGCTATGGTCATGGTCGAACAGGACATAGCAGTCATGGAGAACCTTTCCCAGTGAAGTTTCCAGTCCCTGAGTAATATTGAGCTTTAGAGCTCTTTATAACTGTGATAGAATTAGGAACTCTTTTAAGAAATATATAAGGAAGGGTAAGTACTCAATATGAATTAGCCAAAATTAAAAATTGTAAAATAATAATTTTAAGTCCTAATAAAAATAAGGTGAAAGAAAAAGAAAAAGTAGTTTTAAATAAAAGTAAAAAACATAAAATAATAATAATAAATAAAAGTTTTTAAGCATCTTCATCGCTAAATGGTTCGCGAGGTGGGGGTGGCGATGAGATGTGGAAGTGCTAACAAATCTGCTGTAGAGTAGCATCAATGTTATCAAATCATTGAAAACACTACTGCTCGAATCGAGTGAGGCGCTCAAAGATGTCAGCATATGAAGCCGGCACATGAACTGGACGATGGGAGCGTGGTGGTGGCTGAAATGGTGGGTCCTCATGACGTGGAGGGACATCATTAGTAATGTCCTTGGGGGCCTCCTCCTCGATAGATTGGGCAAGATGATATTGAGGAGGGTAGGTTCCCCAGCATTTTTCAATCATCCTCATGCTTAGCATGCTCGAGATGCCTTGCGGAGACATCTGGCCAATGAGGGTCATGGATGATTCTTGTGCTGCGGTGTAGAGGAGCTCGAACTGTCACGCCAGTCAAGTCACATAAGGGCCAATGGAGATGGCCCCCTTCCTATGCTGCTCCGTCTGATGCTGAATGGCGGGGGCAATGAAATAAGCAAGATCTATGATGTGTCCGTGCAACATACACCATAGAAAGTAGGCGTCGTAAGTGTTGACGACGCCAGTGCTCTCTCTCCTTCTGGTTAACGTGTGAGCCAAAATGGCGTGTAAGTACCTCAAAGAGGGAGGGATAGTTGATGCCTTGGAGCGACTAGGATAGTAGGAGGCAGCGCCAGGGGCGAGGGCATCCCAGTACTTCAAGGGAGAACGATGAATGTGGCGGTTGAGAGCATGTAAGTCATTCTCCTCCTTGAACTCCTCCGTATATAAGCCCAGTACAGTACCGAATTCTGGGACACTTAGCTGGTAGACTAATCCACCTAGGCGAAATTGGACCGTGTCGGGATCTTTGTAGTTTGTCATTACAGTCTGAAGATAAAATGTTGAGCATAGTTCCATCGTGAGCTCGAGATATGTCGGCTTGATGATCCCAAAGAAAAGCTCCCAAGGGTGGGTGGTTAGGAGAGCTCGAATCGCATCAGCCAACTGAACTTATTCTACTGCAGCCTAGTCGATGCAGCGGCCCGTAATTAAAAGTCGGGCCCAGAGTATTTGGAAAAGTTCTTCTTGGGGCCTAATGGGGAACTGCAGGAAAGGGTGGCGAATTTCCGCGGTAGGGCCCGAGGAAGATTACGCTCCCTTCCTTTTCTTTGAAGCAGGAATGACAGCCTTTTTACCACGTGAAGACGACATTGTATACCTGCAATAAAAAAGACGAATAATAGTAGGTAAACGATTTTGAAAAGGAAAAAGCCATGAAATTTGAACTAACAATGTCAGCCAAAACTACTAATATTAACCAAACTCAACCAAAATAATTAATTTGATAGCATAATTTCATGACATTAGCAGGGTAATAGCATGAGAATGAGCATAGTAATGGCATGGGTATGACAATAGAATGAGGCTTTCCTAACAACTCGATTCAACATGAAATGTATGATAAATAACCTAAGAATGAAAATTAAATAATAGAGTAATGAATAAAATGAAAATATTATGAAAAGAATGAAGATTATTTTGATAATAAGTATTAGAAATAAGTAAAATAGAAGTGAAAATAGTAAACAAACGCTAAGGGAGAGAGATTGGGCGTCAAAAATTGGAGTGGGGAGCGGCGCACAGGCGTGGTAGGGAGGCCGTGTAGACTTCTAGTGGCTAGGGTTAGGGATTTTGAGTGAAGAAGACAATGAATAGTGCAGGGTATTTATAGATTTTGGGACACACGGCCATGGAACATGCTCGTGTTCCCCAATTTTTGCCCATGCAATTCACAAATTTTAAATTTGGGTACTTCTGACAATTGGCCCACGCCTGTGTTCCTTGGGTGTGTGGGTGCACACGGTCGTGTCGCATGGCCGTGTTTGTCTTCATTCTCTTCTCCCACGCCCATGTATGTAGTCCCACGCCCATGTTAATCTAGCAGGTTCGACCACGGTTGCTTGGTAAGGGCGTATTGCACGCCTGTGTTAATTTAACAGGTTTGTCCACGATTTCAAGGCACGGGCGTGTCGCACGCCCATGTTGTTTTGGCAGGTTCGCCCACGGTCATGTCACACGGCCATGGCGATTTATCGTAGCCCGTGTTGGGGAAATTTTTTCCCTGTTTACACATGGCCTAAGGCACGCCCGTGTGCTAGGCCGTGTCTATGTGGGAAACCAGTGTTCAAGAGCTCTATTAGTAAGTTAGGTGTTTAAACACTTAAAATTTAAAGAAGTTAATATAGTTAGTGCTCGGGTTACCTCCTGAGAAGCACTTATTTATAGTCTAAGCTTGACTTACCTCTCCATTGAATGGTCATGGTGGTTCGAGGAGTTTATACTCCTCATTCTTGCTGTGAATCTCATGGCGGGTATTGTTTACCTTAAAAGTGTCGAACTTAGGATGATTTACCTCGACTGTACCGAATTGGAAAATGCTAAGTACCGTAAGAGAGATTTCTTCATTTGGTTTGGTAGTGACAATGCGAGGATCTGTGGCATCTAATAAAACTTTATCTCTAACCTTAAGTTGATTTGGAAAGGTATTGAGCTCATCCTGGTGTAGTTTTGGTTTATTGTGTGTTCTCGGTTTATGTGTCCGCCATTCATCTAGCACCTCGATTTGCAGCCTTCGTTCTTCATGAATAGGTCCTCTACTATTGCTTGAGAATGGCTCATGTACTTCTTTTAGACTCATTTCCTGCAAAGTAGGTTGCACTATATTGTCAGTTTTAGTAGAATGGTTTAGACGATCACCTTCAATTTTCGATGTGTTACCAGAATTGCGAGCTTGAAGGGTGATTGTTTTGTTTCCCACACAAAGTGTGAGTTCACCTATGCCAACATCAATAATCGTTTTAGCAGTGGCTAAAAAGGGCCTTCCTAAAATCAAAGGAGTGCTGCTTTCCTCCTCTATGTCTAGAACAATGAAGTCAACGGGAAATATAAATTTCATCGATTTTAACTATCATATCTTTAATAATACCCCTAGGAAATCTTATAGTTTTATCTTCTAATTGAATGCTCATCCTAGTCTTTTTGGGTTTCCCAAGACCTAGTTGTTTAAACATTTTGTAAGGCATGACGTTAATACTAGCCCCTAAATTAGCTAATGCATTATTAACATCTAAACAACCAATTAAGCAAGGAATTGTAAAACTCCCTGGATCTTTTAATTTTTTGGGTAGTTTATTCTATAGAATAGCTGAGTAAACTGCGTTTATCTCCACATGCGACGCCTCGTCCAACTTCCACTTATTTGCTAAAAGCTCCTTTAAAAATTTCATTGCGTTTGGCATTTGCGATAGAGCTTCAATAAACGGTAAGTTAATATGTAATTTTTTTAAGAGTTTAAGGAATTTACCAAATTGTTCATCTGAGCTGTCTTTTCTTGTCGCATTAGGGTATGGCACACGAGGTTTGTATTCTGTAATTATCGGGTCACCTCACCTTTACATTTGCTTATCTCAGTTTATTGCATTGGTTCTGGTTCAAGTGTTACTAACCCTTCCTCATCTTGATTAGTAATCGCGTTGAGTTGCTCCCTTGGGTTAGATTCTGTGTTGCTTGGCAAGCTACCTTGTGGTCGTTTAGAAATCAACTTGGCAAGCTGTCTAATCTGAGTTTCAAGCCCTTGGATCATTGCTTGTTGATTCTTAAGTGCTGTCTCAGTATTTTGAAAACGAATTTCTGACACCGAGATGAATTTGGTTAGCATCTCCTCAAGGTTCAGCTTCTTTTCTTGCTGGTAAGGTGGTTGTTGAAAACCCAGAGGATGTTGTGGCCTTTGATTTCCTTGACCTCCCCACGAGAAATTGGGATGATTCCTCCAACCTGCATTATAAGTGTTACTATATGAGTTATTTTGGGATCTAGAGTTATTGTTACCCATATATTGGACTTGTTCCTTCTGGATGCTAGGGTTGAAGGGTTGATATTCTGTGCACGTTCCTCCTCCATTTGAATCGCACCTCATTATTGGATGTACTTGAGTAGAACCACACAAACCGTCAATCTTTTTATTTAAGAGTTCTACTTGGTTAGATAGCATAGTAACCGCGTCGAGGTTGAAAACATTGGCTGCTTTCGTCGGCTTTGTTCTCATAAATTGCCACTAATAGTTATTTAGTGACATCTCCTCAATAAATTTGTAAGCCGCCTCAGGTGTTTTATTATTGATAGTTCCTCCAGCGGCTACATCAATCATCTACCGAGTCGAAGGATTGATACCATTGTAGAATGTTTGAACTTGCAACCATAGAGGTAATCCATGGTAAGGAAACCTTCGCAGTAGGTCCTTGTATCTCTCCCATGCATCGTAAAGAGTTTTTAAATCCATCTGCAGAAATGAAGAGATATCATTACGTAATTTGGCCGTTTTAGCCGGCAGAAAATATTTTAATAAAAATTTTTCGGTCATTTGTTCCCAAGTAGTAATTGACCCTCGTGGTAACGAGTTCAACCATTGTTTAGCTTTGTTCTTCAATGAAAAAAGGAATAACCAAAGACGAATGGCATCATTAGAAACGCCATTAATTTTAAATATATCACAGAATTCCAGGAAATTTGCCAAGTGAGTGTTTGGATCCTCATCCTGCAAACCATCAAACTGAACAAATTGCTGTATCATTTGAATAGTGTTAGGTTTTAGTTCAAAATTATTCACAATAATAGCAAGACTAACTATACTTGACTCAGTTCCTGTTAAAGTAGGTTTAGCATAATCATACATAGTACGAGGAGCAGGATTCTGATTTGCTAGTTCAGTGGGTATCGCAGGAGGTAGCTGATTGTTTTGGTTTTCAGCCATCTCCTCGGTTGGGGTTTGAATATCGTCCTCTTGCTTGTTCTCTGTGTATCTTAAGCTTCGCCTTATTTCTCTTTGGTTTCTGTGAACTGTGTGATAGATTTCTTCATCAAAAAGTAGTGGTCCTGAAGGGTTTCTTCTAGTCATAAACTATAAGAACCTGCCAGGAAAAAGGAAAAAAGAAGAATTAGTAATAAAAATTAGAAATAAATTGAAATTGCAGAAAAATAAACGGATAAAGTAATAAAAATTGAGTGTTCATAAAATCTTAGTTCCTCGGCAACGGCGCCAAAAACTTGATCGTGATTTTCGTGTGATAAGTTTTATAACTTTATAATTAATCATTCTTAAAACTAACTATTACACGAGGTAGGCAAGCGTACCTATCGAACAGTAGTATAGCTTTAGCAAGACCAGATTGTCGAACCCAGAGGAACTAAAAGTACTAGTAATGACTGTCTTTTTATTATCTAGCCTAAGAATAATGGGGTTTGTTTTAACTAACTAATTCTCTAAACTAAGAAATCACAGAAAATAGAATTGGGGAATTACTTTTGGAAAAATTATTGAATTAAGACAATACCTAAGGAAAAATCCACCTAGACTTCACTTGTTATTTGACTCTGAATTGGACGATTTATTCATTTGACTTGATCAGTAGAAATCCCTAAGTTATATTATTATCTCTTTCGAGACTAAAAACGTTTAACCCTAGGTTGAATAATTGAAATCTCTTTCTAATTAACTCCCTAGGGTTGCATTAACTTGATCTATGGATCCCCTTATTAGGTTTCACCCTAATCTGGCAAAATCTTGTCACCCTATCTATAGGCATGCAATCAACCCCGCTTAATTATGACAAATGTACTCTTAAACAGGGTTTATTCCTCCTCTGAATAAGAGCTTAACTTGAATCAATATCCTGAAATATCAAAACAAGAATTAAGAACACATAATTAAGAACAAGTCAAATATTTATCATACGTCTTAGAAAATAATAACAAGATTCGTCTTAGGTTTCATTCCCCTTAGGTATTTAGGGGATTTAGTTCATAACTAAAAAGGAAAACATCTCAGAAGAATAATGAATACAAAACATAAAGAAAACCCAAAACTCCTAAAGGGAAGTTGAGGGGAGATCTTCAGTCATGATGATGAATCTAGCTCCTGAGATAGATCAATCGACTTTCCTTGACCAGTTCCCTGCCTCCTTCCGTGTGTCCTTCTTCCTCCTCCTTTAGGGTGTATTTATAGGCTTTGGAATGCCTAAGAACCCTCACAATTGACCTTTTCCGAATTGGACTCAACTTGGGCTCGACAGGGACACGCTCGTGTGCGATTACTTCAGGCCGTGGTCAAGCCTGTTAAAAAGGCACGGGCGTATGGTCCACCCGTGTGAGTTGTGCTTTGATTCTGCCAAATTGACACGGTCGTGTGATATGCCCGTGTGAGGAGGTCCGACCGTGTTGATTTTGTACTTTGGCCCATTTTCTCCGTTTTTGGCCCGTTTCTCGTTCCTTTCACTCTCCTATGCTCACCTAAGTATAAAACATGAAATTAAGGCATTAGGAGCATCGAATTCATCAATTTTAAGGAAAAATCATCCATAAAATGTGCTAAGCATGGGATAGAAATATGTATAAATTACGGTTTATCACCATACTTTAACCTTATGACTCGTCCACGGTCGTGATTAATTAATTATTTAAGTTTTATGTCAACTTGAGTAGTTACCAAAAACTAGGTCTACAACCCCTTTACTAAACACTAACAGATCCACACTTATTCATTTGGCCCCTTTAGGCCCAATCTCGTTCACATGGCCCATCAGGCCCAATCATATTTATATTGCCCATCAGGCCCAATCACATTCATATGACCCATCAGGCCCAAATGCTTCCCACCTAATAGTTAGATTTACACAAGTGGGCCCACAGGCCCATCGGGCCCAGAACAGCCCCACCAACTCATCTGGTTCGCTCTATTTAAAGCCAGCTTCTCACCAATTCCCATGTTAACTTCCCGGTGTGGGATTACTTTAAACCATTAGAAAAATTTCTTATTTTCTTATAACCACCTCAACCATAGAGTTCCAGTCCAACTCCACCTCCTACACAACTCAAACAGCAAAATATATACTCCATTGTGCATCCCAAGACTTGAACCTTAGACCTCACAGTTACACAACACGCCACCTTGCCACTCCACCACAGGCTCTTTCTGTGTTATATTTTATCCTCAATTAAATATAAGGTCTATAGGCCAAAGTCCAGGTTCCTTTAAAAGAAAAACCAAAATAAATTGCAAGAGCCAAGACTTGAACCCAGGCTCCCTTGCAACCTTAATGACACCACAACCACTAGACCACAAGCTTCCTTGTCTCATTTATTTACCACAATAATTTAAAAGGCCTTCATCCAAGCACCTAGGGTTTTATTCACTTATTACCAAAATTTTTGCTAAATCCCAGGGTTGAACCCAAGATTTCTCCAACACTTCTCAGGGCCATTAACCACTAAAGCAGACATTTAATTGTGTCATTTCCTTGCACAATTAAATGCTTATATACAACCTCCTTACGGACCCATACTAAAGGCCCAATACTTTTAGGCCCAAATTCGGGGCGTTACAGGCATGTATAGGGACTTGGTCTTTTTGTTTAGTGTCATGTTGGTTTAGCCATAAGTGTTGGCTCATATGGATGTGATATTCATTTTTTATAGGCCATTGATGTTGGCTAATATTTATTATTATTAAATGCACTTGATGAGAATTCTCATGAATGTGTTTGTCGCATAGTTTGTGTTGATAAGTAGGAGATGTTGTATGTGATAGGAAATAGCTTGGAAATGATATATGGATGCCTAGGTATTGGCTGATATGGTCATGTGTTTATGTGGTATTGGTATTGTTTGATGTTTTTGTAGGTGGGTGTAAGTAAAAGTGACAAAAAGGCTGGGTAAATAGCCTTGTTTCTGTCCACACGGGTAGACACACGGGCGTGTAGTCAGGTCGTGTGTCCTCTGCACCTAAATTTGGAAAAATAGAATGCCCAGTAGTAACCATAAGGGAGGAGACATAGCCGCGTGTCTCAACCGTGTAGAGGACACGGCCTAGCACACGGGCGTGTGCCTTGGCCGTGTGCCCCTAAATGGTTGATGACGTCAGAAACAGAATGTTAAGGGTTTTGTACACGAGTAGAGACACGAATATGTCATGGTCATGTGAGGGACATGGGCCATGGACATGGGCATGTGCTAGGCTGTGTGAAAACCCCTGTAGGCTCAAACTAAGTAATAAATCCACACGGGCTAGGGACACAGCCGTGTGCCGATATGTTCAGGCCATGTGAACTACACGGGCCTTCAACATGGCCATGTTAAGAGGAAACACGAGCGTGTCGCCCTTCCACATGGGTGTGTGCCCCTGTTTGCATTGAAAATTTTCAAAGTTTTCTAAAGTGTTTAGTTTATTCCCGAACCATTTCCAAAGCGTGATTTGTGCCTCGTAGGTCTATATTAGGGAAGTTAAGAGGAAGTTTGAAAGTTTTAAAATTTGAGTGAAATTTTATGACCCGAAAATGTTTGAATGCATGTGTTTAAGTCCGGTAACGTCTCATACCCTGTCCCGATGTAGGATACGAGTAAGGGATGTTACAAGAGGGATCATGCGGCACAGTGAAATTGCAGTTGGAATCTACCGTTCTGTAGGTACACAGTCAACCATTTGTTTATGCAGTCAATATGAGCTGCCATTCTTCCTCCTTTCATATAGTCCCCCATGCATATGCAATGCAATCATTCTTTAATACATTCATTCACTCAATCATTAACACTTTCAACATTCTATTTCATTATATAATAACGACATTCACGATTATATCCAATAACAATAGTTTAATCATTTAGGCATAGCATTGATAAATATAAAGTCATTCATGGATCAAGCACTCAATAAAAAGAAATTAAAATCATAAATTCATTCATTTATATATTCAATCATTCTAAACCTAGTCTAGGACCTAATTGCATAATCTAGTTCTCTAGATGCCATTAAAAGCCTAATCAGGGACTGGATTGTATAAAATAATTAAAGGCAAGGCGAAACTATAAATTTTTAAGTTTTAGGGGCCACACGGTCATGTGACCAACCCGTTATGAAGCCCCAGGTCATGTGCAAAACGAAGGGGTGAAGTTGCAGGAGCCACACGACTATGTGTCCAGGCCATGTGCGAGGCTCTAGACCATGTGCGATGGATCTATATGGCTGTGCGTTCGGCTATGTGTGATACAAAGGGGAAGAGGTGCAGGAGCCAATGGCCATGTGATCAGGCCATGTGCGAAACGTGAATGCAAGGGAAATTAAGGGGACATAGCCGTGTGAGGGATCGTGTGTACCTGGGAATCTCAAAATTTGACTCGATTTTTCATAAAAAGTCACCCGCCTTACTTTCTCAAGATCTCAAGCGACTACCCCACATTTAAGCTCAATCCAAACACCTACAATGGTATTTCAATTGACACAATACAAGAATCAAAAATGAATTTTCAAGGATTGTGGAGGTTTTCGGAAAAAATGTTAAAAATTTATAATTGGGTTGAAAGATTTATCAAAACTCGATATTTTCCAAAATTAAAGGGTCCTAATTGTCAGGGCATGAGATACTTACCGATCCTAATAGAAATTCAACGATCTAATAACTCGAATTTCAAAAGTTTGGAGGAAAACAATTGATGAAGACTTGATTGAGTTTTCAAAAACTTAAAAAATATTTTTCAGCAAAACTTAAGGGCTTAAAAGAGTTTTGAAACAGAGAACTTTGAGAGAAAACTAGGGTATAAATAGAGAGAGTTAGGGTTTCAATTTGATAGAATAACAAATAGGGAATTTTAGTTAAATTAGGAAAGGGCTTAAAGAGTTGAGTTGAGGAAGAGTTTGACGGCTAAGGGGCAAATAACCCATTTGTCTAAAAATCATCAAAAATGAGATAAGCTAATGTGGGTAGAACTTTGGAAGTGAGGGGAAAAGTTGGGAAGGCCTTTACCATTGGGCTAATGCTCACATTCATGCCTAATACACACACAAATAAATACATAAACCATATGACCTAGGTTCTATATGTGCAGAAAAATTAAAGAGATAAAATCAAATTTATACAACTTGAATCTAAGTTCCCAAGACTTTCTACTAGGCTTCCAACCAATAATGCAATGTTTTAATTCCTAAGAATTCTAACCCCTAATTTTTGAGATGTTACAGATTACCTTTTACCTCTTTTACAAATTAGTCCTTGTACCTTAATTAGTCACTAATTAGGCAAAATTACTTATTCAAAATTCAATTCACCTTTATAATAACTCCATAAATATTTAATAAAAATCTTTATAGGCTCAGTTAACAGAAATGAGGTCCCGATACCTCATTTTTCGATACCACTGACTTAAGGGTCATTACACTTGTACCTTAATTAATTATCAATTCAATAAAATTTCTAAACCAAAATTTAATATAATTCAAAATAAACTTGTAAATATTAAATAAAAATATTTATGGACTCACTCATCAAAAATGGGGTTCCAAAATCATCCTTTTTCGACACCACTAAAAATTAGGTTGTTACAAGAATACTCTCATAGCTTATTTCTTCATGACTTTCATTAAAAAAATTAATTTTAATCCCACATTGACTAAAGAATATTTCATAGCTCACTTCTTTACTATTTTTATTAAAAATTAATTTTAATCCTTCAAAAAGTTAATTTTAACTTAAAAGGTTAATTTTAATCTTACAGCTAGAGAACACTCACATGCTCACACTTACTCTAAAAATAAGTGTCAATTTCTTCACTATTTTCATTAAAGAGTTAATCCCACATTGACTAGAGAAAACTATCATATCTCACACTAACCTTATAAACAAGTGACAATTTCTTCACTATTTCATTAAAAAATTAATTTTAATCTCACATTGACCAAAGAAAATACTCTCCTAGTTCATTTCTTCACTATTTTAATTGAAAAAATAATAATTTAAATCCTACATTGACTAGAGAGTACTTCCATAACTCACTCATTCATTATTTTTATTAAAATTAATTTTAATCTCTTAAAAGTTAATTTTAATCCCAGATTTGTTAGAGAACACTCCTATACTCATACTTACCCTATAAATAAGTGTGCATTTCTTCACTATTTTAATTAAAAATTAATTTTAATCTCACATTGACTACAAAACACTCACATATTATCACATTTACCTTATAAATAAGTGATAATTTTTCCATTAAAAAGTTAATTTTAATCCCACCTTGACTAGATAAGATTCCAATAACTCATTTCTTCCCTATTTTTATTAAATGTTAATTTTAATCTCATATTAGTTAGAGAACACTTTCATGCTCACACTTATCCTATAAATAAGTGCCAATTTTTTCACTATTTTACCTTATAAATAAGTATTAATTTCTTCACTATTTTTATTAAAAATTAATTTTAAATTTAAATTCAAATAAATATTAGTATATGCATGTGTATTTTATATATAAAAGTGTGAATTAATTAAATCTTTATACATGCACTAAATTATAGTATGTGTAAATATTATATATGATATGAATTAATTAAATATATCATTTAGTTTAAATACAATAAACTTGTACATCTATATATTAGTACTGATTTGCGCTATTATTAATTAAAGGTGAATTCATTATTTTATAATTATGATCAATATTACTATCCACATATATTAAATTATTTAAATTTACTTATTAAATAATTTCATATTAGATTTAAATTTTGACCAATTTTCATAACTCTTAGGATTATAATTAATTTATACAATAAGTAAGCTAATACATCTAATGGGTAAGAAAACTAGTAATATAATATATTTCGCTACTTAAAAGTTAGAGCCTAAGTGCAATCCATATTTAAAATTTGTCTTCCTTCTTCTTCTATTTTTTTTTTCAAAACTCATGTTTCAAGCTTAAAATATTAATTCAAACCCTTTGATTTTGGGCGAGTGGCTCAGCCCTTAAACATGTCTATTCATACGGAGGCTCTTTTCTAGAAAATGTTTTATACTTTTCAAAAGGAGAAGATAAATTTTTTGAAAAAAAAGGTTTATTTTCGTTGACTAATAAGTCATTTTTCATTGACGAATTTATTTCTGTGAAATAAACACAGGAAAATGAAAAAAGAAAAAAATAAAATTTCATAAGTCATTTTTTTAGAAACACACTCTTAGCGATTGAAGTTTTTCCAATATCTTTTATTCTATGTTTCTAGGTAAAAGTAGCATAGAGGCCACTGTACTAGAAGGCGAATTGCATTTTGCTTCCTTTACTCAGAAAAGGGTAAATTAGCCCTTGTATGTTAGAAAAAAAAAGTGAAAATTGACTATTCCATTAAAAAATTTCATCCATATGTGCTACTAAGTGATTATTTGGCTTTTTAATTTGTTTTTATATAAGTGGCCTAGAATTGAAGGATGGGTCGGGTTGCATTTTGTGTCATGAAAGCTCATGTATTAGGAGTCGGGTTGCATTTTTCCCCTCTACTCAAAAGGGAGCATATTAGCTCATATATGTTAGATCAAAGAGCAAAATAGCCCTTCTGTTAAAAGATTTATCCATTTTTACTATTAAATATTGATGTTGCTAACAGAGGAACTAGCCACTAACCTATGCCGTGCCATGTACACCTAATGCTACTGTGGTAATATTTAAAAAAAAAAAAAACCTAAGAACAAATAATTATTTATAATTATTTAGAAATCCACATCCAAGATGAACCAAGACAAATGGTTATCCTATTTCCTTTCATCCTAGACATGGTTTTCAAAAAATGATAAAATGGAGAGAATTAGTTAAAAATTATTAAGAATTATAAAAATAATATGATTAATGATTAAAATGATTAAAACAATGTCCAAAATGATCCTAGACATATAGTTGTCCAAGTTCGAATGAGCTTAGATTGTCTAGGCTCATTTTAGAGTAGTTTCTTAAATAATTATAAAATGATAGGAAATTATTTAAAATTATTAAACATTATAAGAAATTATAAGAAATTATTATTTTTAAAATTATAAAATTAAAATATATACACATCTAGCATGTTTAAAGAATTCAAATATACTCATATACACACATGCGAGAGCGCATACACACATCATATTTATCGAGTATATATTTTTAGTTAATTAAGTTAATGACTCCTATTTTTAAATTTATTATAATTATTGATAAAATTTAAATAAATTTCTATAATTATGTATAATTGTTTAAGAAACAACTCCAAAATGAACACGACATATGTTTGTCTAGGATCATTTAAACTTGGATAACCATTTGTCCAAGTTCATTTAGAAAGTTGTTTTAATAATTTCAAAAAATATTATTTATTATAAATTTTAATATTTTTAAATAAATTTTTCTATATATTTTTTAAAATCATGTCTGGATGAACTTAGATAATCATTTATCTAGGTTTTGAACATGGACAATGTTGTCCTGGTTCATATTAGACGTGGTTTTTTAAATAATTGTTAAAAAATATTTATGATATTTTTTATTTTAAATACTGATGTGACAAAATGCGTCACATTCAAATGAGGTACATGTGGCATACAATGTATTCACTACAGGGAAATATGGTTTTAGAGTCGCTTTTAGTGGCATTTTAACAAAAAAACACCGCAAATAATATACATTAGTGGTGTTTAATAAAAACGCCGTAAAAACTGAACAATAGCGGCATTTTTGGCCAAAACGCCACTAAAAACTGATCAATAGCGGCGTTTTTGGCAAAACGCCAGTAAAAACTGATCAATAGTGGCGTTTTTGGCCAAACGCCACTAAAAACTGATCAATAACGGTGTTTTTGTCCAAACGCCACTAAAAACTGATCAATAACGGCATTTTTTGCCCAAGCGCCACTAAAAACTAATTAATAGCGGCATTTTTCTTCCAAACGCCACTAAAAAATTGTAACGCCACTAAAAACTTGTGAATAGCGGCGTTTTTGGTCAAACGCCACTAAAAACTTATCAATAGCGGCGTTTTTATCCCAAATGCCACTAAAAATGATCAATAGCGGCGTTTTTGGTCCAAACGCCACTAAAACTCATCAATAGCGGTGTTTTTGGTCCAAACGCCGCAAAATGTTGAGCAGACATTTTTGAGTAGGGTAACCGACACTCGTTTTGATTTGATCTAATTTAATTTTCATATTATTTTCTTATTTTTATTTTGAATTCGATTTAATAATTTTGGTATTTGAAACTAACTTTATAAAAAATATAAACTACACTATTCATCACTTAGCTATGAGAAAGTTTCGTTTTTGTTACTTAATTATGAAAAGTTACAAATTGATAACTAAACTATTTAGAAGTTTTCATTTAAGTTACCAAGCTGTTAAAATCGACGTTGTATGGATTTCTGTAAACCCTTAAATCTTAAACATTAAACCCTAAACCCTAAATTTTAAAACATAAACCATAAACACTAATCCATAAACTCTAAAACCCTAAACCCCCCCCAAAAAAATCATATGGATGTTGATGTGTATATACATAGATATTAATGTAAAAGCTTATGTTTATAATAAATTGTGGAAGCAGTACTTAATATTGATTAAATTTATTTTTAGGTTTAGGGTTTAATATTTAAGGTTTAAGGCCTATGGTTTAGGGTTCAATGGTAGAATATATTTTAAGTTTATGGTTTAGGCCGGTTCAATGGTATCGTATATATGTTAAGTTTATGGTATGGGCCGGGTTTGTTATCTTAGGTTTGGGGTATAGTGTTTTAAATTAGTTTGTTGTTTGGGGTTTGGTACTGTTTTAAAGTATTTAGGGTTTAGGGTCTTAATGTTTAAGGTTATAAGGGTTAGTGTCAGGGTTTAAAGGTTAATTGATTAAATGATGTTCTGGTTGAATCTAGGTTTTGGAGTGCTCAGAGTGTGGTTTAATTAAATACTTGATCTCATGTTTATACATATATTTACGATGTATATGTTTATATTCCCAAATAATTACGCAAGATTTAGTATTATATGAAATTTGACGAGGTGGTTCATAAAATTATTGAATACAAAATGTTAACATGAAATTCTTAAACTTGAATCAATTTTAAAATAAAATAAAATAAAATTAGTATTTTTATTTTTTAAATTAAATTCTAATTATAAAATTAATGAGCACTTTAAAATTTATAGCCTCATGATTAAATATTGAATTTGAATTTATAATTTCAAGATCTAAAAAAATATGTGTTTAATAAGGTATCAATTTTCGAGTATTACAAGATGCTATAACTTTCTTTGCATGCAATGGACTCTCAAAATTAAACTCGTCTTACTTTAATTTTAAGATGCGATAATAATGATCTCTTAAAAGAATTTTTTAAAATTTTATTTTATGAAAGGTAATTTTATAAGTATTGGTCACACCTAGTTAAAAATATTTTTAATAAAAACCCAATGTTTTAAAAATTTTCATTTTTCTCAAGGTTGTCAAGTTCATTTTTATCAAAAATGGTTTTGAATATATATATTTTTATTTGAATTCATTTCATGTTTTAAATAATTATTAGAAATTATTTTAAATTGATTTACCTAAAATTTAAATATTAAATATTTAAATAATAATTATTCAAGATAATTAAAATTTTTTCAAATTAGATATATTGTTTGAAAGTAAACAAAATTAGTTTAAAAGGAATTTAAGAAATAATTAAACTATTAAAATTCAAATGCATTAGTGGCATTTTTGTCAAAAACGCCGCGAAAAAATTTCAATTCAGCCAAAACGACGTCATTTTATGATGTGTCTGCAGAGGCATTAGCGGCGTTTTTGTAAAAATGCCGCTAAAAATAGAGAATTAGTGGCGCTTTTGTAAAATCGCTGCAAAAAATTGAGATTTAGCGACGCTTTTGTAAAACGCCACTAAATGTTTAATTGAAACGACGTCGTTCTAGGTGTGATTTAGTGAAGTGATTATCTTTAGCAAGACGGCGCCGTTTTTGTTTCATCCTTTTCATCCCATGCATACCTGAAACCCCTAAATTTCCCCAAATCAAAATTTCCTTCTCCCCTAAATCAAAATTGCCCCTAAACCCTAAATTTCCCACACTCTGCATTTCCCACTCCTCCCCTCTATATCTAATTCTAAGCTTTTCTCACTCTCACAAACTTGCTCTCTGCAAATATCAAAGCTTTAGATCTGAGGGAGAAAAAAACACCCAGAAATATTTGCTAAAAGGAAGATCTGGGTATGCCTTAATTTTTCTTCTTTCGGTTTCTTTGTTGTCTTTCTTTGCATTTTTAGTCATTACGATCTTGATGTTAAACAAAGTATGCTTTTTGTTGGTAGCATTAAGGGAGATCTAGAGCGTTTTTGGAGTTGTTCTTGCACTTGTTTTTCCTAAATGTGTGTTGTTTTATTTGGAAAATTTTAAGTTTTGGAGCTTGGATTTTGTTAGGTGAATAATGAGAAATGAGTGAATTTGTGAGGTTGGGTTTTTATTGGTCAAGCTGATTGTTTGGTTTTAGTGAATCAAAATAAGGATTTCTTTGATTGTTGATCGAGGAATGTGGGGATGAAGGAGTTCAACACTTTTTTTAATGCTGAGTTGTTGATGATTTTGGTACAAGTTATTAAAGATTTATTTTTCCACTTTTGTAATTTTTTCAGTGTTTGAGAAGCCAAATTTTTTGCTAGTATGCTTCAATGGTTGCACCTTTGTGCAATTTATGTCTTTGATTAAGTCTTTTCTTTTAACTTCTTCTTTAGTGTTACCTGAATTGAAAAATACTTCCTATTAGTCACTTGTTGCGCTCCTAAAAACAATAAATAAGAGGCATTATCTAGTCTGTTTGCTAAATGCCATAGTTGCACCATACATTGTATACTCCTTTGAGGTTCTTTTATACCATTTCAATATTTCTGACTAGCAATTATTACATTTTCATGTTTCTTTTTATTTTATGTGCTCTGTATGTTTACACCCATTTTTCTTGATCACTAATCTATTTGCTCTGTTACTTCGTTAGAAAACTTCAAAAGAAGAAAATACTTATGGTTTGCCTTTTGTTTTCCGTTGCATCAGGAAAAGAAAGGAGTGGGATTATTATAAACCTGTTCTTGACCTTTTATCTAATGAGGAAGTAGATGCTCTCGAAGCCAAAAAAGAAAGGAGTGGCCGGTAAATAGACATAATACGTATAAATGTATTTCTAATTCTTTCTTGTCTTTTTCTGCTCAACGGTGTGTTAGATGTTATGAGAATCAATTATATTAGGCAGTTTATGCTGTTTATAAATGATAACATTTTCAAGAACTATTGTTAGCATAAAATTTAATGGCGTCGGCCAAGTACTTAAAAAAACCTGACTTGGTTAATAGTTTCCAAGTTCATGTACTAGTTAGGTCTGAAAAAAGTTCAGGCACGAGTTAGGTATAAGTTGTCAAGTTTAAAGGCTAAAGTATATATTAATTTTTTTTAGGACTTATCAATGTTCTATTGGCTGCCAACATAAAATTTAACAGCGTTAGCTAGGTACCTAAAAAAATACCAATTTGGTTAACGGTTTCCACGTTTTGGTACTAGTTAGGTGCAAAAAAAATGTTTAGATACCAATTAGGTACAAGTTGTTAAGTTCAGCGGCTAAAATATACATTAACCCTTTTATAAAAATATAAAAATAATGCCATAGCTGCACCATACGTTGCATACTCCTTTGAGGTTCTTTTATACCATTTCAATATGTCAATGCCTTAGCAATTGGTGTCTTTATATGTTGTAGATTTAAATCTTTTATTGCCTTGATATTCTTTAGTTACTACTGTAATTATAGATAGGATCAGTAATGGCTTTCGCATCTGTTTCCTTGGTGTTGTAGGTGATTCAAGTGCAGGCATATAAAACCCATTGGAGTGCCTCTTTTCTAGCAGTTTGGCATCAAATTATCAAATTAAGGTATGTACTGATGCTGATAATCAAGCAAACCTTATGCTAAGTTTGCAACCTAATTAGATAACCATGGGTTCCATAGCAAGACAGCCAACTCTTGAGTTATATTCAAAGTTTTAAATGGTAGGAGATTTTAGTATAATTATAATATAATTTTTTTTGTGAGACTGCAAAACATCTCCGCTTACCAACAAGTTTTAAATTGTGGAAACCTGGCTTACCAAAGAAGTAGGAGATGGATAAAAAGAAATGAAAGTTATAGAAATAGAAAGGGGCGAAATGGATTGGATGATTTTAGTATAATTATAATATAATTTTTTTTGTGAGACTGCAAAACATCTCCGCTTACCAACAAGTTTTAAATTGTGGAAACCTGGCTTACCAAAGAAGTAGGAGATGGATAAAAAGAAATGAAAGTTATAGAAATAGAAAGGGGCGAAATGGATTGGATGATGCGCATTTGATAAATAAAGACAAAAAAAAATAGGTATTGAGAGATTAAAAATGATAGAAATGGCCTACCTATCTTTCCTTGTAAGCTAGCAAATAATTAATACTAATGTTTAACGTCTCGGTCAAGGATATTAAAATTGTTGGGTTGCTTTCTCTTTTGTATTTGACCATCATTTATTTATTTTATTATTTTTTTAATAGTTGGGAATTTTTAAGTATTTTAATTTGGTTTTAACGTTAAGATTTTTTTTATTTGGTGTATCGAATCCGTTACGTATATTTACAAGTTGTTTAAAAATTATTACATTTGAATTTGAAGGTGACTAATTGATTTATTTAAATATGAATCTTGAAGAATATATTAAAGAAATAATAGAATTAGTAGAATTAATTAATTTTACTTTGTTGATTGAACTAATTCAAAATTTTATAAAATCGAATTAAATAAATTTATTACATTTAAAACAAGATTCTAATTTTATTTAAGCATAATAAAATTAGAATTTTTACTAACACTAAAAATGTTGAAGTGAACTTCCGTATTGGGCCAATTAGTTAAGCGTAAGATATTTGGATTTGAGCTTCTAAATTAATGAGTTGGGTGATTTTGTTGATTAAATCATAATTGATTTTCCGACTATTGACTTGATCATGTAATTTGAGTTATAATTAATTATTTGAAATTTATTCAACTCAAACTATTTATTAAATTATTTTATCATTATAAAATTTGAAAAACTGAAACATTTTAATTTGATATTTGAAATTCTAATTAAACCTAGTCGAATATTATTGGCTTCAGCTGTGTTAAATATTTGGAGGTTGGATTTGAATTTTTAATTAAGATGACAAAATATATTTGAATAGTACATAAATTGGCATCTTCCTTCCCCTCTGTGTTTTCTTTTACCTTTTTTGCTCATCACAAAATATTTGACTACTTCAGCCAATGAATGACAAGAATAATATCCAATGTGAAAACATTTCATTTTCATATATCTGCCTTCATTTTCCTCTCTTTTAATTGCCAATAGTTTAAATCATATAGGTAATTATCAAATTATTAGTATTTTTTCTTATAATTATAAAAGTTACAAACAAGTATCTAATCATTCGATTTTTTTTGTTCATTTTCATTAACTATCACTAAGTAGTAATAAAAAGATAACGTAAAAAAATTAACATGATTTCTCAATATTTTGACTAAAATATTAATTTATTATATGATTAAAGACTATCTTTTTGACTAAAAGTATATATTTAATACTTTATGATCATAAAGTTAGTGGGATTTGAATTTGGCTGGAGGGATTCCTGCTCAGTTGGCAAATTTGGTAGCTTTCATACACTAAAGCAATACACAGAAAGCCTAGATAGCCAAAAGGTTAGTTAATCTTTTATTTTCTCTTATTTTTTTTCGTTTTTTAAATTACTATTCATGTTTATCCTTAGATTATTTTTCATGTGATTTTTTTTCTATGTGATTTTCCATGTGATTTTTTTCCCATGTGATTTTCCATAATCTCAAAATTTTATTTTTATTAGACTTGATTCAAACTTTTATAAATTAGTCTTGATTCAAAATAACCATAATTGAGCAGACATGATGGACTTAATTCAAAATAAATAATTAACCTTAAACTTGTAAATTTAATCTAATAACCAATTCTTCACTTCCCTTGTGTTTTCCCATCAACACAATCACAATCCCATCAACGTAGATATATATCATATCTTACATAATTTACATAACTTACATTATACATAAATATATATCATATCTTACATAATTTACATAATTCGGATAACTTACATAACTTACATAATACATAAATATATATCATATCATAACTTACATAACTTAATTATAGTTATAAATAAACAACTTACATGTAATTTGTTATCAACTTTAGATTTCAAGAACTACGAAATGGATAGGAGTTGGATGAATTTGTCAAGGGTAAGCAATGCCTATCGAAATGGAGTACAAACTTTTCTAAATTTTGCATTTCAAAATGCAAGCCAAGAGAATATGATTCTTTGCCCGTGTAAGAAGTGTGGCAACATCAATTGGCATTTTTGTGAAGTTGTATACGAACATCTAATTGTTGATGGTTTTATTCGGGGGTATAAAAAATGGATTTTCCATGGAGAGTGTACATCTAGTGGAATTTCTTCAACGATTAATCTGACTTATCCTGATACTGCTTACCATCATTATGTTAGACAAGATAACATGGAAGGTATGTTGCGGGATGCATTTAATATGCACAGTCATGGCGAGCAATCGCTTCCACCTGACTTTATTGCATTCGATGATTGTAATATTGGTGGAAATGTTTTTTGCGAAACAGGAACAAGTGCACCAGATGAGGAGCCAAATGAAGAAGCGGCGAAGTTCTACAATTTACTTAATGAAATGAACGAAGAACTTTACGAGGGATCAAAATATTCAAAATTGTCCTTCGCATTCGTCTATTCCACTTAAAATGTTTGGGAGGTGGACCGAAACTCTTTTACAATCTTGCTAGAGTTTCGAGAGAGATGTTTCGCTTGCAAAAATCCCCCAGTCTTGTCAAGATATGAAGAGACTAATAAAAGATTTGGGCCTTGGGTACGATAAAATTCATAGTTTCCCAAATGACTGCATGTTGTACTGGGGTGATCAGAAAAACCAACAGTCTTGTCATATTTGCGGTAAGTCTCTTTGGATGAATGGGAATATAGAAGATGTGAATACGGATGAAGGTGGGGAACAGTTAAGAAAGAAGCCAGTTAAGGTTTTGCGATATTTTCCCCTAATACCAAGACTTCAAAGGCTTTTCATGTCATCAAAGATGGTCGATTCTATGAGGTGGCATAATGATCAACGAACTGATGATGGATTATTAAGGCATCCTGCTAATTCTTTAGCTTGGAAATCGTTTGACAGTAAATTTCCAAGCTTTGTAAGCGATCCTCAGAATGTGAGGCTTGGGCTAGCAGCTGACGGCTTTAATCCTTTTAAAATCATGAGTACTTCCCATGCGATTACTTGGCTGTAGTGCTTGTTCCTTACAATTTGCCTCCATGGATTTGCATGAAGCAATCTTCATTTATTTTATCAATGATTATCCACGAGAGAAAGGTCCGGAAATGATATGACAGCTATTTTCAGCCACTTATTGAAGAGTTAAAACAATTATGGTCGGGTGTTGAGACATATGATGTATTGAGAAAGGAGAACTTTAATTTACGTGCTCCCGGCTTATGCTAATTTATCAGGTTGGAGTACTAAAGGACGTTATGCCTGTCCTTGTTGTCCTGCGCAAACTTGTTCGAAGTGGTTGTATAATGGGAAGAAGTTCTCTTACATGGGCCATCGTCGATGGTTAGATGGAAATCATAAATTTAGATTTCAGAGGACTCTATTTGACTGATCTTCAAGAGTACAGAGGAGCTCTGAAAGCGCACCGTTGGATCTCGAAATCTTGTTTATGTTAAAAGATATCAACTTTAGTTATGGGAAGATGAATCAACCACCTAACACGCAAACAAAGAGAAGATCGAGGGATGAATCTGATGATGAATCTGACGAAGAGGATGATTTTAATGAAGCGGACTTGTGGAAAAAAATGAGTATTTTTTTTGAGTTGCCTTATTGGGAGGACAACATTTTACACCATAATCTTGATGTCATGCATATTGAGAAGAATGTTTGCAAGAACATAATTGGGATAATTTTAAATGTCGATGGAAAATCAAAAGACAATCTTCAGAGTCAACTTGATTTAGTTGACATGAGAATTCGGCGTGATCTTCATCCTTAAGTATTTTCGAATGGGAAATATCGGTTGCCGCATTCTATTTTTTCAATGTCAAAGAAAGAGAAATAGGTGTTCTGCATGGTGTTGAAGGATATAAAGATCCCAGATGCATATGCGTCAAATATATCTCGATGTGTGAGTCTTAAAGATAGAAGATTATATTCACTAAAATCACATGATTACCACATCTTGATGCAAGATTTACTCCCAGTTGCTTTACGGTGTTGTATGTCAAAAAATGTGACGTCCTGTATAATTGAACTATCCAATATAATGAAAGCTATTTGTGGCAAAGTTTTGGATGTTGAAGAACTTGAGAAAGTACAGGATCGAGCCACTTTGACTTTATGCAATTTGGAGAAGATCTTTCCACCTTCTTTCTTCACTATTATGGTGCACTTGGTAATCTATCTTCCTCACGAAGTAATACTTGGTGGACCAGTTTTTTATCGATGGATGTATCCTATAGAAAGGTGCTAATTTATTTGTCAAGTATTCATTCATTCGCCTCTCTACATTTAGTTACAGCTTCTGATAAATATTGTATATCGTGTTTAGGTTCCTAAGCAAATTGAAGTCTTATTGTCGCAATAAGCATTATCCAGAAGGATCAATTGCTGAAGGCTACTTGGCAGAGGAGTGCATGACCTTCTATTCTAGATATTTAGAAGATGTTGAAACACAATTGAATAGACCAAGTAGAAATGCTGGGCTCAATGATCATAACTTGGCTGAAAGTTATTTATTCCAAAGTTTTGGAGAACCAATCGGCAAAGTTGAAATTGTAGAATTAGATGATATATCGTGGATACAAGCACATCGATATGTACTTTTTCACCACGATTTAGTTGAACTGTTACGCAAGTAAGTTCTAAAATTTTCTCACATATTCGTCGTTTTGATTTGTTTATCTTCTAACCAATTAAACTTGTTTTTAACATAGTGAGTACAAACAAATTTTGAGATCTCGTACATGCTCTCGGAGATTACAACATCGAGAGATCAATAAATTATTCATAGAATCTTTTCATGAATGGTTAAGCCAAACGGTATGTAACTGAAGTTAATAAGTTACATATAATCGCAAAATTTAGTTAATCAAATAAGAATGTTTTTACATAATACATTTATAATTACTTAATTTACTTTCAATTCAATAGGTTTGGAGTGGGAAGGATGTTAATGACGAAATTAAATGGCTTTGCCAAGGTCCGAACAGAGTAATAAAAAGATATAGTGCATTCCTCATCAATGGATACAGATTTCATACAAAATATCGCGAGAGAATGAGGAGAACTCAAAATTGTGAAATTGTTGCTAATTCTTCAATTACAAGTTATGCTAGTGCTAGGGACAGTAATCCGGTTGAGGGTAATGTGGAGTATTACGGACTTCTTACCGAAATTATTGAGTTGGATTACTATGGCAGATGGAAAGTTGTCTTATTTCGGTATGATTGGGCTGATGTTAATACTGCTCGCGGAATTAAAAAAGATCAATTTAGTTTTACAATGGTTAATTTCTCTCGCTTGATTCACACTAGACAACAATTAATGGATGAGCCATATGTATTTTCCTCTCAAGTGAAACAAGTTTTTTATTCGAAAGATCCAACTGATGAGGGTTGGTATGTTGTACTCTGGAACACCCCTAGAGACTTGTTTGACATGGGTAATGGAAGTAGAGATGACATCGCCGAAAGATCAGAAACATTACCTTTTCCAGAACAAAACTTAGATGAAAATATCCCTAGTACTAGTTCACAACATCAATGGGTTCGACATGATGTGGATGAAGATATTTACGAATAATGATGTAGTAAGATTTTACAATTTTTTAATTATATGTAATATTATAATTTTAATCTTGGTCATGTTATATAATTTAACTATTTTATATGTACTATTATTGTTGTAATTTGTCACTAAAACTTCAACTATTTTATGTGTATTGCAGGAAAAATGCGTAGAAGAAGATTACGAGATTTAAGTATTGTCCAGAATACTTAAAATTCGGAAGAAGCAAATAGTGAACAGCAGACAATTGTTGGATCTTCGAATGTGCCGAAGACACTTGACGAGCCTGGAGAATTTCAAAGTAATGTTAAGTTCATTTTACATGTGTTGACTTTTATTATTGATTTATTTCTCAATTTTAATATAATAATAGTATATCGTTTCTTAGCTGAAAGTGGTGCAACGCGCAGAGGTCGAGGACGTACGATGCTTAAAGATTTATATGACTTAGATCCTGTTGAGCATGTCAAAGTAGGTAGAAACAGTCATGGTCAACCTGTTGGATCTGAAGCTCGACTTTTAGCAGGCTATTTGGGCATTTTAGCACGAAATGCCAATATGTTGCCCATCAACTATGAATCATGGCATCACATGCCTGATAGCAACAAAAATCAGGCTCTCGCTAATATTAAGGTAACAAAATGTGAATGTAATTTATAATAATTTGGTTTAAGTTTCTTTTATATTTACATTCTAAACTTGTGTTTTTTTAGGAGAGGTTTGCTTTAGAGGTCTCCGATGACCATATTAAGAAGGCATTGGGTAAAAAATGGAGAGACAATAAAAGCACTTTGAAAAAACTATATTTTAAGAAAGATATAAACCTCGAGGAAAAATTGCGAAATGTCCCGCCGGGAATGCTGAAGTACCAATGGAAAGATGTGGTTAGATTCTGGAATTCAAAGAAAGGAGAGGTATTACGTAATTCTAAACTCTTATAAATTTTTTGGTATATACTGTTTACTATATACGTAATAATAATTTCGTTATGTAGGACCGTGAGTGAGTTGGAACAAGCAGCAGACAAAAACAAAAATTCACGCATTACCCGCAGGTCGAGAAATTTTGCCTCAGTGGTGAGGTGAGGTATTATTAATTTATTAATTCTATCAAATATTAATGACTTTATACTATTAAATAATATTTTTACTACTATATTGTAGGAAGTCTCTTCCGGTCAAAAAGCTGGACATCTTCAGCTTTTTGAGATTATGCATAGGAAGAAAGATGGATCTCCTATGACATCCGAAGTTGGAGAAATTATGGTATATTTATTTAATAAAATTTGATTTATTATAAATATTTATAATGTTTAATTATAATGATTTAATTTGTCATTAGTACTTTTAAATAATGTTAAGTTATGTTGCATTCCTTTTTATAATATATTTCGTTTCTAACTTTTTAATTGATTTATTAGGAGAAACTAAAGGAGAAGAAGGCGGAGTATGAAGTGATTGCTTGATCGATAGTTCTATTAATCTTGAGAACATTGATAATGTAATTATCACCAAGTTTTGGGTCCCGAAAGATACTGGTGGGTTCGATTTCAAGGATCCGTGTTACCCAGACCCAATATTTTGGATCGGCTCCAAGAATACATGCCTTTCGAGTCAAGCTCAAGTCAAGTTCGAGAGGTTTAGAGACCGATAGCTCGGATGCAAGCGAACACGGTTGAGCAAATTGCCGAGGTTCAAAGAAAATATGAAGAACTCCAGTAACAACTTAGAGCGGAGGTAGCAGATAGGGAGGCAACGACAGTAGTGAGGGAGGCAACAGCAGCAGCGAGGGAGGCAGAAGCGAGTAGAAAGTATGATGAGCTCCACTACGACTTCAAAGAGATGATGCAGATGTTTCAAATCATGTAAAAGCCGCCATCTTAGACATTAGTTTTCTCGTTGTAAGAATGTTTTTAACTTTGTCACATTTAACATTATTGTAAAAATATTTTAAGTTATACTTTGTTTATTAATTACATCATATATCTTTCGTTAAATTTGCAATATCATTTAGAATTAATGTTTTTGATTGTATTTTTTATGCTAAATTTGCTGTTTTTGGTTGCATTTCATGCTATATTTGTTGATTTTGGTTGGATTCAATGCAGGAAGGGTTGAATATTGGTGAAAAATGTGCATATTAAATCTACCAAAATTAGCAGCGTTTTTGGGAAAAGCACCGCTAAAAGTCATGACTTTTAGTGGTGTTTTTCTAGATCAGTGCTGCAAAATTTTGCGGCATTTCCTATAGAGGCATTTTTTGCGGCGCTTGTGAAAACGCCGCAAATAGTTTTAGGCTAAAAAAAAATGCCGCTAAAGGTCTGTTTTCTTGTAGTGATTGCTATTTTGTTGCTCTGTTAGTCATGTTATCACTTAAAAGTAGAAATAGATAGATTTCTTTTATAGAATGACTAGTTTAATATTTAATCTAAACTATATGAACTAATTTGCCCATTTTTTCAGTTGATGGGACAAACTACAACCGACTCTTAGTATAGGGGCCTCCATGGTACTTTGACATAATCCTCCATGGCATTTTGTTGCTCTGTTAGTCATGTTATCACTTAAAAGTAGAAATAGATAGATTTCTTTTATAGAATGACTAGTTTAATATTTAATCTAAACTATATGAACTAATTTGCCCATTTTTTCAGTTGATGGGACAAACTACAACCGACTCTTAGTATAGGGGCCTCCATGGTACTTTGACATAATCCTACTTATCCTTTAATTCCATGTTACTTACATTAAAGAAACTTTAAAAAAAAATCCAAATCATCACTTAACAACACATATGGATAGAATTTTTAATGAAAGAGTCAATTTGTAATTTTTTCTAATATATAGGGGTTGATTTGCCTATTTTTGAGTAAATGGGGAAAAATGCAATTTACCTCCTAGTACAGGGGCCTCTATGGGACTTTGCCATTGTTTCTAAGATTTTGTTATATGATGATATATATGTATTATGCAACACACAAAAAGAGATACCAAAACCTTTCACACCCTTTCCCTAAGCTATGCAAGTATATATTCTTTTCCAACATAACATAAGTTGAATGGTTTTCTTTTGCTCATAGTTCTATGCCCATCTCCTTTACTTGTTTTAATACAGAAATCAAGTGTGGTTTACTAATTTGAAGTCATAAAAAAGAGATTGTACTCGCTAATATAAATTAAATCCATGGTTTTTTTTTGTTGATTTTAAAGAGATTCTCATAATTTTCACAAGAAAAACTAAATCCTTTTCATAGTAAGGTAAAAAATTCATAGACCAAAATCCAATCCAAATCATAAAACATTCAAGGATAGTTGAGGAAGAGATGATTGAGTGTTTCATTTTCATGTAGTTACAACAAATTTAACTTATGTTTGGTTGGGTTGTTAGTAGTGAGTATGCTACTTAATATGTCATTATTACTTGCAAGTAACCATGTATTCAGTAGAGTTGTAATCTAATGTGTCATGTTACTTTTATACATGAGTCAAAGTATATCAAACACTTTGGTGGAAGTAGCATTTATTTAAAACAAACACTTTGTGGTTGTAGAGAGTTTTTTGGTAGAGAAAAGAAGTGTTGCAAACAAGTAAACGGGATTTACTGGAAGAAGGTTGTGAGGAGACTGAGCAAATCTGGTAACACTAAGCGTAATGAATGGTGGTGGTTTGTAAGATGAAGAAAGGATATGATGACAAAGAATAAGGTTTAGAAAATGAATAGGTTGACAAAGTTTTAGAAATAGCTTTTGAGAGTTAGACTGCCAAAGTGTCAAAGTCCCTTCACTAGTTGTAAAGGGCTTCTATTTATAGATTTTGGAAAAGGGAGTTAGAAAGATGAGTAACTAATATGAATAATGAAATTAATTTTCAGTTATAATGGCATTAATGGTCAATTTTCTAGTAAATTTTTTTGTTGGTGATGGTGAATAGTGAAGAAAAGTTCTACATATTTTCGAAAAAAGGGAGAAGCACTCAATGTTATAAGAAAAGGTTAAGATGAAACCTTTTAACTACCTCTATATATGATCTACCAAGCCAAACTCTTCAGAACATTAGGATAGTGAAGATAACCCAAGGACCCTGTCATATTCTAGGGTTACTTCCATTTCTTCTACTTTGGTGAAGTAGTACCATGAGAAACATCTTTTGCTGAACATCTATTGAAATGAATTGTTATTCTATCTTTTTTGAAACATGAGGGTTGTTCCAAAATAAGAGTTATTTTGTATTTTTTGAAACATGAATTGTTCTCAATGTAACACCTCACACTCGACCCGATCTGAGGATTCAAATGTGAGATGTCACATTATGTTGTTGAAGCAACTTAGACTGACTAAATAAATTTTCACAAATTTAACTTAAAAATATCATACATGTCAGATCAATCATCAGTCATATTCATATAAATGTATTATAAATGTCAAATATCCTTAATTATCATGTCTCAGGGTTACATGGTTTCAAATTCGAAGTTAGGATTTGAATCCAACTCAAAGTACCAAAGTTCAACAATGTTATTTTGTCTTGAGACCTACATCCTTTGCTTACTATTTTGACAAGTCTCGAGATAATGAGGTATATGTCTCGAAACTAGGTCATTTATGTCTCCAAACTAGGCTCGAGACATACTTCCTTTGTTTTCATAATTTAGCTTTGATGTTTCAATGTCTCGAGACAAATTATTATTACTCGAGACCTAGAACAAGGCAAAACTAATATAGGTTCAACATTTATTAGTCTCGAGACAATGGGCTATCTATCTTAAGACATAACATTATATGTCTCGAGACATAATGAACATGTCTCGAGACCTAAATTGAAAAATGAATGAAATAGTTATTTTTGTTCTCGTTGTCTCGAAACCAACATATCAAATTGTCTAAAATGCAAAATTTTAAGCATAAGATTCATATCCAAATTTCACCTAAATTTTTATAACATCATACCATATCAATTCATACATGCTAACTTATCAAACACATTCACACTTCTTGAAAAAAAATGACATTCAAAGCATCATATTTTCACCTGAGTAGGTAGATAATAAGGCTAGCAAAAGCATGCATATAGTTATCTAACTAAGCATCAAAATTCATCTTTAGGACAACTATAAGTCCAATATACCAAAGCATATCAACAGGACCCAAAATGACATTAAACCATCTGACTAAACGTAGGTACCTGCCTTTAACCATTTGTAAGCAAAAGAATACAAACTTTGTCTGAGTTGAGCCATTGAGTCTTGGATGCTTCATGATCCTTTTAATCTATCAAAACTTATTAGAACCTACACACAAAAATAAATAGATACCTACGATGAATCTTGAATACTTGGTGGTGCTAAAATAATTTAAATTCAATAAAAAATGAATTAAACAATAAACAAGTGTGTAATATTGAAATGTAGTATTATCTTTCTATGTGTCAAGAAGTAAATTACACAGTTCAATATCACTTGGTATCTCAATATCAATTATTTTCATAATAATACACTAATAGATCATGCCATCCTCAGGGTATCTTGGCCTATCTTTTCCCAGGTTTCCATATATTCAAGTATATGTTTGTGTTACAAGCTGTGGATCAAAGGCCATGACCATTGTGCATAGAACGTCCCATAGAGGTCAACAGACTAAATGGGGCTCATTTGACTTGTAATCTCCTAAACCCGTCCTAGACGTTATGACTAGACTGAGAAGGCTACATTAGCCACCAAAATGGCTAGGCTAAGTTAACTTACGTTACTTTGGAACACCTTAAATGAACTCATTTTAGAGAAATTCATAGTTGTACTCTGATTTAATTTAAAAGCATTCATTCATTTAGTTGTGTATACTTAGGATTCATTTTATTGTTGATAGTGTTGTTTTAGAAAAACCATTTGTTAGTCGTTTTTCTTTAAAAAAAAAACTCGATGTTAAACTAATGCAGTGAAAAAAAACCATTTTTCAAGGCATTTTGGAAACTTAGTTGCCTTATCGATTTGTTTTTCAAAAATGGTTCCTTTGCAATGCAACAGTAACTAGGGAACAATATCAAATTTTAATTAAGCCCGATATTATGCATTATCCGATTATTATGGTTGAGTAATCCATACATGCAAAAATCCTAGAAGAAAAGTTACCAAGCCATAAATTAGAAATAATTAAAAATTAGAAATCAAAACCAATAAAGACTTAACAATACTTATTAAGAATAGTTCGAGGTCCAATAAGATTCTCCGAATGCCAAATTCGGTCCTAATTTCGAGGTTTACCTTGTAACGCCTCAATTTTTGGGATTTTTGAGATTTCTGTGATTTTCAACGAATTTTAGAAATTCTGTGTTTTAACTGTCTGTAGTAGGTATGAGTATGTTAGTGGGCTTTTAAAAGGCCCAAGAGTAAATCCAATTCGAGGCAATTTCTGAATTCCCAATTTTAGAAAGAGAAAGTATTGTTGTTGAAGGCTTTTAAATTAAGGATGATAAAAATGGGCACAAGGGACCTGTGGTAAATTGGCAGGTGACGCCACATAAGGTATAGGGGGAGTGACGTGTAGATGTTTAGGGGGAGCCAAGGTTCGAGCCACAAGGTAAGCAAATAGGGTATTTATTTTTTTGTGAACAAAAAGGGGATGTGATGGAACTCAAGGGGGAACTTTATTAGGGGGAGTTTAAGCTGGTAAGGGGATTGAGTAAGGATAAGATGAGGGAGGAAATTTAGGAGCTGATCAAGGAGCAAGAGTTGGTCTGCCAAGGCCCTTTAGCATAGGAAATTCGGCTAGGTCATTTAGTGTTAGGAATTTCGACTTTTGGGAAGGGTGGCTGCCGAATTCTTTTTGTCTTTTTCTTTTTGATAGAATCCAAACTTATACCCTACACCTGCCGACTCCTCCTCTTCAAGAACAAAATTCTCTCATCTTCTTCTCTTTCTTTCGGTCATCTATTCCCTTTTTCTTCCCATAGCTGAACTTGGAACCTCTTATTGTGCCGTTTTCTCCATAGCCGAATACTACCTCTCATCTTCTTCCTTCTTCTTCCATCTTTTCTTTTCCATAATCGAACCTATACCCTTCTTCCTCTGTCTCATCCTTTATTTTTCCATCTCCAATTTTCCTCAATAGCTGAATCTTGTGGTAGCCGAACTTTTCTGCTCTTACTTCTCTAAAAACTGAAACCTACATACCAGAGGTGAAGGAGGCCGAATCTTTGGTTGTTTGAATCTGCTTCTTCTTGTGACTGCGGTGGATTGGAGATAAAAGAATCATAGATAGGAACATTCTTCTGAACCGATTGATGTTAGGTAAGTCTTTCGAACAACTGTCATTAGTCTCATTATTTTTAGAAAGGAAAAGTCGAAACCCTTAGGGGTGGCTAGCATTTTGGACTAAGGGATTTGCATTTTTTTGTTGGTTGTGTAAGCGGTAGCATGGTCAAGGGGATATACAAAAAAGGGTTTGAGGACTTATTCGGTTGGCTCTCCATATCTAACCCATATTTCGGCAAAAGGTAAGGAACTCTAGGATCTAAGGCTGTGTTGGCTGAATATGGTAAGGGGTTAAAATACGTAGTTTGTTTTTGATATATAGATTGACATATTAGTAATCCAATTGTAGGCTGTTCGTGGGTGGATTTTGCCAACGTACCGTTATAAATCAGGTGTGTAACTGACACCCTCTTATAGACTAGATCGACAAAAGCCGAAAAGCCAAAATTTTGAAAAGTCGGTATTTTAAGAACATACGAGTGTGTGAATGCTCGTGAAAATTAATAGTTTGTTGTACATAGTAGATTAAAGTGATAAGACTATAGAGTTCACGATTCTGTGCATTTCGATATTTTTGGGCTTAATAGGCCAAAATCGGGATAGTGGGCCAATGGGCCCAATTCGGTAAGAAAACGCGGGAAGTGTTTTTGGTCGTACGTAAATGGCTATGCTATGCATGGAAACCTTAAGAATAGTTAAATTACTTGAATACCTCCATGTATGGAAAGTTACTATTATACCCTTAGGTGCAAAATTACCATTATACCCCTAGGGTTACTTTTAACTGAAAAGCATGATGATTTAATTATGTATGATGTATGCCATGATTGTATATCTGCTGCATGGGGACATGGGTTATATTATGGTGGAAGCGTCCAAGTGGCTATGCCACATTTATCTGATCTGGTGGCTATGCCACATATATCTGTTATGGTGGCTCTGCCACAATTATCTGTTCTGGTAGCCATACTGCATATTTCTATGGAGTGTAGCGGTTGGGTGGGTCGAGTAGTCTCCCCACATGATGAAAGGTTGGTATCGGAGTGCATGTGGTTGGATATGGGTTGGGTTTTGCATAAACATGTGATATCTATTCTCTTCTGTTATGGGCCTATGGGCTCTATTCTGACTTCTGTTTTGGGCTAAGGCCAACTTATTCTGTTCTCTATGGTTTGAACCAATATAGGCTATGGTTGGGTTAATTTACACACTGAGTTTCCCCAAACTCACCATTTTTTTTCATCCACGCAGGTAATCCCCAACCATAGTAGGCTTGGAGCTTTGAGGGATTCGGAGTGGCCACACGTTCTGCAAGTTGATTTTCTTCTGGTGAACTGGACATCCTTTTTATTTACGTTTAAGGTTTTGGTTCTTTAATTATAATAAAGCCGCTTAATTATTTTTATGGTTTTAATATGTTTTATTTAGATAGGTATTACTTATATTTAACTGTTGCGCGTTTTCAAAAACAGTAATTGATTTAAAAAATACACGACAACAAGTAAAGCTTCCGCAATAAAAATATTTTCCCAAAATTAATCACTTTTCCTAAAAAAGACTTAATCAAATTGGTTTCCTGGAAATACACATGACATTAGGGTGTGGCAATAGCGGTGTGCATGTCTAGGATTGGATCCGAAGGGAGCTTGGTACTTAAGCTGTCCGATGGACTCACCTTCTTCTTTCCGGTTTCCTAGCTGGTGCTCAACTTTCATTCACTTTAACCTGCATTGAAATTATCTTTTAAAACACTAAGTAAGTTTTTTCTAGAACAACAACCTGAAATATTTTGAACGCTTCGATGTGGCATGTCGGATCCGGCCATAACGTCGGCCGGATTTGGGGTGTTACATTTAATGGTATCAGAGCCTGAGTTGCAACAACTCTCTGTGGAATGGGTTTACAAAAATTAAAAAAAATCGAAAACAAAAATTTTATTAAAAAAACTCGATTTTTAAATTTAGATCCTTAGAAGGTGGCATTCCGAATCTCTGGCCCAAGCCTGTAAGTATTACTCTGAACTTCTCTGAATAATTTCCTGAATTATCTGTCTGTACTGAAATTCTACTAAGATAGGATGATACTGAAACCATAGGAAAATTTGATAAGAGACTGAAACTGTAGTTAGACTTCGATTCTGTGAAAACAAACTTTGAATTACTATCTGATTCATAAAACATCGGTAATAAACACCGAAATATTGAATTAATGCATAAAAATTCGTAATCAGATAATACGATATGAGTACAAGAGCCGCTCGTGGAAGAGGCTGTGGACGGGGCCGAGGAAGTGCTCGAGCAAGATCTTCATTTTATGGACATATGCCGGCGGTGGATGCACCGGTACCATCGGCAACGGAGGTGGAGTCTCATGACCGCGGTGCCGGGGATGATGCCCTGTCATAGACAATGCTTTGGGTTCTGGAAAGGGTTGCCGGGGCAAGTACGGGCAACGAAATTCAGGGATCTATTTCTGAACGACTTCAGGCTAACGGAGTGGAGATCTTTAAGGGTGTGTCTGGTGTAGCCCCGAATGTGGCGGAATATTGGTTGGAGGCCACAAAACAGATTATGGATGACTTGGACTGCTCTGTGGAGCAGAAGCTGAAGGGAGCCGTATCGTTGTTAAGGGACGAGGCTTATCAGTGGTGGCTCACTGTGAGAGAAGGGACCCCAGCTGATAGGGTCATTTGGGAATTGTTTAAGACGACTTTTAAAGGGAAGTACGTTGGGGCGAGTTATGTGGACGCCCGCAGAAAGGAATTCTTGAATCTGGTGCAAGGAGGTAAAACAGTTGCTGAGTACGAGGCTGAGTTTCTAAGGCTAAGCCAGTATGCCGTGGGCATAGTCGCTACGGAATATGAGCGAAGTATGCGCTTCAAGGATGGTCTTAGGGATGACCTTAGGGTGTTGATTGCTCCGCAGAGGGAGCGGGACTTTGCGGTCTTGATGGAGAAGGTAAAGATAGCTGAGGAGGTAAAGCGTGCTGAAAAACAGAATCAAGAGAAAGATCGAAACTGATTTCGGAAGGATTCAGGACCCTCGGGTGGTGCTAATAGAAATGTTAAGAGAGCAAGAGTGGAGGAACCAGTTCGAGCTGTGCCGATGAATGTGGTTAGACCACCAATCTTTGGAGATTGTGGTAAGGTACATTTGGGCTTAGTGTAGGAAACGTTTCGGTGCTTGTTTCTGATGCGGATCTATAGAGCATAGACTTAAGGACTGTCCTCAGAGAGCTGATCAGGCTCAGGTTGCTGTACAGATGGTTGCGCAACCCATGAGAGGTGGACCACAACCACCGAGAGGACGTGGACAAGGTAGGGGTGGAAATGGAAATAAAAATGGTCGAGGTCGAGGGGCACCTGGCAGGGGTGCCGGAAATGCTGAAGCTTGACAACCAGTGTTGGTGTATGCAGCTCGTCGTCGAGAGGAAGGCGACGACCTGACGTCATAACTGCTACGTTTTTGGTTTCTAGCATGCCGATATCTTGTTTTGGTGGATATTGGATCTACTCATTCCTATGTTGCATGTGCCATATCTGGGTCGTTGGGTGTGCACTCTGAGAAGATTGTGAATGGGGTATCTGTGCTAAGTTCTTTGGGTCACTCGGTTAGGGTAGACAAACTGTATAGGGATGTACCCTTAGAAACTCAAGGTAAGACTTTCCCTGGAGATCTGATGGAGTTACCATTCGGGGAATTTGACCTCATTCTGGGAATGGACTGGCTTGTTAAGCATAAGGTGACTTTGGATTGTGCTGCTAAACGAATGGTGTTAAGGACCATAAAGGATGAGGAGGTTATGGTGATAGGTGAACGAAGGGATTATTTGTCCAATGTGGTGTCGGCATTAAGAGCTGAAAAGTGGATTTGGAAGGGTTGCGAGGCCTATTTGGCATTTGTAAGTCAGTCGGAAGAGGAAGGACTAATAGTGGATAAGGTTAGGACCGTAAAGGAGTTCCAAGATGTTTTTCTGGAGGATCTTCCAGGATTGCCTCCGAACCGAGAAGTTGAGTTTGGAATCAACTTGTTGCCTGGAACAGCGCCCGTGTCCATCGCACCGTATAGGATGACACCGAAGGAGTTAGTGGAGTTAAAGGCACAAATTCAGGAGTTGTTGGATAGGAGCTTCATTAGGCCAAGTGTGTCTCTATGGGGAGCACTGGTACTATTCGTAAAAAAAGAAGGATGGTACGATGCAGATGTGCATTGATTATCGCCAGTTGAACAAACTGACGATTAAGAATAAGTATCCACTCCAATGATTGACGATCTCTTCGACCAGCTTAGAGGAGCTTCTGTATTTTCCAAGATCGACCTTCGATCTAGATATCATCACTTAAGGGTCAAGGAGGCGATATCCATAAGACAAAGATTCAAGACTCGGTATGGTCATTACGAAGTTTCGGTTATGCCATTTGACCGATTTAACGCCTCTGCAGTGTTTATGGACCTGATGAATCATGTGTTCCAACCATTTTTGGATCAGTTCGTAGTCGTCTTTATTGACGATATCCTGGTATATTCTGAAACGGAAGTGAAGCATGATGAGTATCTCTGTATAGTGCTGCAAGTGTTAAGGGAGAAGGAACTTTATGCGAAGTTCAGCAAGTGTGAATTTTGGTTGAAGGAAGTAACCTTCTTAAGTCATGTGGTCTTTACTGAGGGGATTAAGGTGGACCCTCAGAAGATTGACACGATTTTGGAGTGGAAGCCACCTAGGTCAGTGTCGGAAATACGGAGTTTTTTAAGATTGGCTGGATACTACAAAAGGTTTGTGGAAGGTTTTTCTGTGATGGCAGCACCTCTGACAAAACTCATAAGGAAAGGAGTACAGTTTGTATGGACTGAGAAGTACCAGGAAGCTTTTGAGAAGTTGAAGAAAGTTCTGACTGAAGCACCTGTGTTAATTCAGCCACAGTCTGGGAAGGATTTTACTGTGTACAGTGACGCATCACATGTAGGTTTGGGCTGCGTGTTAATGCAAGAGGGTAAGGTGGTCACATATGCATCACGACAGCTTAAGCCTCACGAGGGGAACTATCCTACTCATGATTTGGAGTTGGCGGCAGTGATATTTGCACTTAAGATTTGGAGACATTACTTGTACGGAGAGAGGTGTATTATATACACAGACCATAAGAGTCTTAAGTATTTGTTGACTCAAAAGGAGCTGAACCTTAGGCAAAGGAGATGGATTGAGTTGCTTAAGGATTATGACTGTTCGATCGAGTATCACCCAGGCAAGGCTAATGTGGTAGCCGACGCTCTAAGTCGTAGAACTATATCTAATCTGAGAGCAATGTTTGCTCGTCTGAGTCAGATGATGATGGAAGTCTGCTATCGAAGTTGCAAGTGAGACCAACCTGGTGGATTAGATTAAGGAAAAGCAGTTGAACGATGAGTCTTTGGTCACTCGTTTTCAACAAGTTAAGGAAGGGGAAACTTCTGAGTTTGGGTTAAATGGCGAAGGAGTTCTGTGTTTCCGAGGAAGAATTTGTGTTCCGAAGGACTCTGACTTGAGGCAGGCAATATTGAAGGAAGCTCATGGGGGACTTTGTGCCATGCATCCTGGAGGGAATAAGTTGTATCATGACTTGCGAGAAGTGTACTGGTGGCCTGGACTTAAACGAGAAGTAACGGAGTTCGTAGGGAAATGTCTGACATTCCAGCAAGTGAAAGCTGAACATCAATTACCTTCTGGACTGTTACAGCCAGTGAAGATACCACTTTGGAAGTGGGAGAGGGTAACCATGGACTTTGTGAGTGGGCTGCCCTTGACACCATCGAAGAAAGACTCGGTGTGGGTGATTGTGGATAGGTTGACCAAATCAGCCCATTTCATACCTGTACGTACTGACTTTTCACTTCAAAGGTTAGCCAAGTTGTATGTGGCGGAGATTGTGCGACTTCATGGAGTCCCAGTTTTGATTATCTCAGACCGGGATCCCAGATTCACATTTCGGTTTTGGCAAAAGCTGCATGAGGTGTTGGTGATAATACTCTAAAATGATGTGTTTTTATATATTAATCATATGTTTATTTTGAGCTTGAGCCTATTAATTTGAGCTATTTATGTCTTTTTATCTTTTAGGGACTAAATTGGAGGCGAAAAGTAAATTTAAGGGAAAAAACATCAATTTGGAGATTAAATGGGCCAATATGCAACGTGGGACAAATATGGTGCCAAAAGTGCGAACATGGAAGGCACAAGGACTTAAAAGCAAATAGAAGAGATTTTATTTTGGAAGACTCTATTTTATTTTATTCTATTAGGATAATTAATATTAAGATAATTATTAGGATTATTCAAATTTAGGATTTTATTTTAATTATCTTTGTTTATCTTTAATTAAATGTATTTATCTTTTTAGAATTTAAGTTCAATTAGACTATCTCCCTAGCACTATAAATAGGGGTGAAGTGACTATTTGGGGGCATCTTTTGTCAAACACTTTCCCCAAAAGTCTTTTGTTCTTTCATATTTCTTTTCAATAAATTTTTTTTCCATATTTTTATTTATTTGCTTTCCTCCATTATCATGAGCCACTAAAAACCCTTCTAGCCAAAAGTTGTCAATATTTCCCAAAAGGGTTCTTGAGGCCTAGAATCTGTATTTAGCCTTCTCGCCAAGTATTCATCGTTTCTCAAGACTACGGGCCGACGCTCATCCATGGCCCTTAAGAAGTAAGCTTTTCAAAGATATGCAAAGGCGGCCGCTTTGTATGTTTTGTAAGGACTGCATAGTCGGTTCATTAACTTATCACACGAGGTTGGCGAGCCAAAGAGACAAAATGGCGAGGATTTGCCATTGAGAAGCGTTGATCTAGCATAGATTATCGCTAGAGTCGTTCCCTAAAAATCGTAAATCTAATCTTTGGAGCTGGTGGTCGTAGGCGTCCTCTTCCACTATAACTGGCTTACTTGAGTCGAGAAGGATCATCCAAAAGCCAAGGATTGAGCCCAATGAGGAATTAGACAACCGGAGGCTGGAACTTTCCCATAAGAATTTCTTTTCTCTTAAAACTCTCTTTATTATTTTTATTATTTTCGTAATCATAATTTCAAGAAACTTTAAATTCGCTTTTATTTTATTTTCTTCCAAAATCAATTCTTAAATTTCGCTTTTTATTTTTTTCCAGAACGCAAGTTTTCTTGGGCACGATTCTGCCCAGGATTTCGAGAGACAAGCATTCGTATAATCCGGTCCCTAAGGATTCGACCCTACTTCCTCTTTACTATTTCTTTTTCATTATTTTACAGGGAATAGGATATTTTTGGTGCTCTCAACGACCGCATCAAATTTTGGCGCCGTTGCCGGGGACCGGTAACATACTAATCTTGTTTTTCTTTATTTCCTATGACCAGATCTGCTCTAGGTACTCTTGCGTTCGACTCAGAAATCGAAAAGACTACGAAAGCTAATCGAAAGGAAATGAAACTAAGGAAAAAACAGTCAGGGGTGGTTGGAACTCAAAGCAATCCACCGCTAGAAGTTAGAATCGACGACGAAGTAGAGTCTAGGGTTAACGAAAACCCTACTCAAACTTTTGAAAGTAAAGAAGAAGAAGTCGATTCACCTGAAGAGGTCCTTGACGCTAGGGTTGATGAAAACCCTAATTTAGCACCTCAACCTATGGCTCAAACAATTCAAGAATCGGTCGGGTTACCGCAGTAACAACCGCCACTATGCATTGCGATCCTACTATGGATACCGATTTTGAATTAAAGTCGCTTGATTCGCTATCGCCAACTTTCCGTGGGTTACAAAATGAAAACCCCCACAAGCATTTAAAAGAATTCCATATGGTTTGTTTGAGTATGAAACCTCAGGGGGTAACTGAGGATCAAATTAAATTGCGCGCTTTCCTTTTTTCCCTAGCAGATTCAGCTAGGGAATGGTTATTTTATTTATCTCCTAGATCCATTACAACTTGGGCTGATCTATCTCGTTTATTTCTTAACAGGTTTTTCCCTGCATCACGAGCGGCTGAGTTAAGAAAACAAATCGTGGGCATAAGGTAAAAAGACGCAGAGACTCTATACGACTATTGGGAGTGATTTAAGAAGTTGTGTACAAGTTGCCCACAACACGGTATAACGGAACAGTCTTTTCTCTAGTACTTTTATGAAGGCTTGAAACCCATGGAGATGAATGTGGTAGATGCCGCTAGTGGAGGAGCATTAGTCAACATGACTCCACAACAAGCAAGAGACTTAATCTCCACAATGGCTGCGAATTCCCAGCAATTTCAAGCCAATCCTGAACCCCCTAGAAGGGTTCACCAGGTAAGTAATTCTGCCATTGAAGATAGACTTGATAGACTTACTAATATTGTGAATTCCCTTGTTACAGAAAAATTAAAACCAGCCCAAGTATGTGGAATATGTGCTACACCGAACATACGATCGATGCGTCTCTAGTCTCAGGTGACGATTCTATGGCCCATTTAGATGCTGTGGGAAATTTTCCTGGGCCACCACAAAGACGATATGACCCTTACGCCAATACCTACAACCCAGAATGGAGGGACCACCCTAATTTTAGTTATGGGGCTAATCCACGATATAACCAGCCATACCAAAATCGAGCCCCACAACAATCGCAAGATTCAGGTAATTCTTTAGAAATTTTGGTCAATAAATTAGCAACTAATGTCCTTGATTTTCAACAGCAAACTCTCAATTCCAAAGAGAAATGAAGGGTTTTCAGCAGAAAATTGAAGCATCCATAAGGGAGTTAACCACATCAATTGAGAAATTAAACTCTCAAGGGAAACTGCCATCACAAACAGAACCAAACCGAAGGCAGAATGTGAATGCAGTAACATTACAAAGTGGAAAGGTGCTGGAACCAATTCCTGGCAAGAATCTTGGTCAAGAAATCGCCAGAAACTTCGTAAAACGCATTTAATAGATCCGAAATAAACCCCCACCGCCAAAAATCCAACCTCCATTCCTGTGACGATTAAATCAAGGTTTAAAAAGTAAGGAAGACAAGGAGATCCTCGAAACATTCAGAATGTTGAGATCAACTTACCAACGTTAGATGCCATTAGACGATTCCGCGATATGCCAAGTTCCTCAAAGAACTTTGCACCAACAAACGAAAACTAACAGGTAATGAAAAGGTAAGTGTTGGTGAGAATGTTTCCAGCTTCTACAATGGAAAATGTCAAGTTAAATACAAAGATAGGGGTATGTTCGCTATTCCATGCAAAATTGGCCATTTGGGAATTAAGAAGGCTATGTGTGATCTAGGGGCCTCCATAAATGTAATGCCTTATTCTATTTATGAATCACTTAATGCGGGTTTTTTGACAAAGACAGGTGTTACCATTCAGTTGGCAAACAGGTCTATTGTGCATCCCGAAGGGGTCCTCAAGGACGTATTAGTCAAAGTCAATGGGCTTATCTTCCCTGCAGATTTTTATGTGATAAAAATGGAGGAGGATAACACTCCTGGGTCTTCAGACATCTTGTTGGGGCGACCATTCCTTAGTACTGCGAATACTAAGATTGATGTACGAAGCGGAACCCTCACGATGGAGTTTGAAGGGGAGATTGTGAAGTTTAACATTTATGGCACTATTAGTCACCCAAGTGAAGTCTTGAACGTAAACCGTGTCGACATAATTGACTCATCAGTAGAAAAAACTTTTGAGTCATCTTATGGAGATAAACCTAAAATGATGTTTGATGATTTTGAATCTGTTAATAAATTATTGGCTCCCATGAATACTAAACTTCTACCTCTTGTGCAGGCACCAGATCTGAAATTAAATCCACTTTCTGAACATCTCAAATGCACATTTTTGGAGAATGATGAGACCATTACCGACTTAAAAGGGATCGGCCCCTTGGAGGAAAATACGGAACCAAAGAAAGAGGCGCAAGGACAATTAAACCCAAATATGGTGGACGTGTTAAAAAATGAGAATTTCCAAGCTCATAAGAACAAAAGAATTCAGCTGGAATAGCCCCAATACTAGTTGAGGCGTCAAGCTAGTGACGTTAAACAAGCGCTTGTTGGGAGGCAACCCAATCTTTCTTTTATTTTTATTTTATTTTTATTTATTTTTTCTTTTATTATTTATTATTTTCTTTTATTTTATTTTATTTAAATATTAATAAATTTCTTCTTCCATCTAGGTGAAATGGAGCGAAAATATGAAGAAAAAAAAAGATGAAAGTGTGCACCAAAACAACCCTATCCATGGTACCAAACAGCTTCTATTCCAACCCAAAATGCTATATCCTCGCGCCAAATGTTCTATTCCACCTGTAATGCTATATCCTCAGAGCAAAACAAATTCTATTCCAAATTTTAGAATCCCCAAAACCCGCAGCCAAACACCCTTTTAGCAAATAAAACCCCAAACCTTACATTTTTCCCCAAATTTCTCCATAACCGCCGACTCCTTTCTCCTCCACCACCCACCACCGATTTCTTAGCCACCATGGTGAGAACCCGGCCAAACCAACATTGCACACGCCACCCACCCCTGCCTCCACCTTTTGCCGCTTCGCCATCTTCTTCTCCACTGTAGCGCCAACCGACCAGAATTACATGGGGAGTTTTTCTAAACTTTTTTTTCTCCACCTATTTGTTTTCCTTTTACTTTCGCATCGAGGACTATGTGTTTTAAGTGGGGGGGAGGCATTATTCGTTGTTACTGTTATTATCTGCTATTTTTGCTGTCATATTGTTGTTGATGTTGTTTTGTGCTCGTTTCTGCCTATTTATTTTAAGAATATCCTGCTGCTTTTCATGCCCAAGATTTTACCAAGATTTGCCTACTGTTTGACTTTCATGCATGATTCTTACCTTCTAAGGAAGTTATGATTTTTCCCATAATTGATTCCATCTCCACTATTTTATTTTTATTAGGCTAAAAATAATTGTGATTAATAGGGTTAATTCTATCTTGCTTTTCATAAAATTGATCAAGTTTAGTATAAAGTGAACACTTAAAATGATTGCATGCTTAATTAATGTTCATGGCTATTAGGTGATTATTGAAACTTATTTTTGAAACTTAAATTTTTTCTTTCCTGAGTTCTCAAGAATTTTAAATATCGCTTAATTTTTAATAAATGTTTTTCATGGTTATGAGTACAACTTAGATCGTGGATCGATCGAGTAACCGTGTAGGTGCTTGGGTTGTCACTCTACTTGGCGCCAAAAGGTTGTGTGACGTGACAAGTAAAACTCGCTAGCCGAGGTTATGAGTATGGCTCAAATCGTGATCGATCGAGTAACCGGGTAGGGTGCTTGGGTTGTCATTCTACTTCGTCAAAAGGTTGTGTGACGTGTTGGGTAAAACTCCGCTAACTCGAAATAAATAATTTTAGGAGTATGTTAATGAGTAACCGGTGGGGTGCTTGGGTTGTCATCTTTCTTCACAGTAAAAGGTTTAATATATTCCTAAGTAAATAAATAATAATAAAATTTTAAAAAATCAAAAAACAAAAAGGAAAAAAAGAAGAAAAAATAAGTACTAATAAAGTTGCACTTGGGGACTAAAGGAGGAAATAATTAAAGTGTCTTAGTAGGTTTGGTAATTTACCTAAATGGCATAACTGAAGTCGATCTTAATTTTTGTGTGAAATAATTGGAATACTTTTTCTATTTTACTTAAAGCAAGCTTAGAGGTTTCTTTATTTTTCATATGCATTTTTAACAATTTTTTATGAAACTTTGGAGTGGTATTTCTTTTATGGCAGAATCTAGCTTTCACAATGATAGGAACCATACTTGAGGGCAAGCATGGGCTAAGTAGGGGAATTTGATAATACTCTAAAATGACGTGTTTTTATATATTAATCATGTGTTTATTTTGAGCTTGAGCCTACTAATTTGAGCCATTTATGTCTTTTTATCTTTTAGGGACTAAATTGAGGTGAAAAGTAAATTCAAGGAAAAAGCGCCAATTTGGAGATTAAATGGGCCAATATGCAACGTGGGACAAATATGGTGCCAAAAGTACTAACATGGAAGACACAAGGACTTAAAAGCAAATAGAAGAGATTTTATTTTGGAAGACTCTATTTTATTTTATTCTATTAGGATAATTAATATTAAGATAATTATTAGGATTATTCAAATTTAGGATTTTATTTTAATTATCTTTGTTTATCTTTAATTAAATGTATTTATCTTTTTGAATTTAAGTTCAATTAGACTATCTCCTAGCACTATAAATAGGGGTGAAGTGACTCTATTTGGGGAGCATCTTTTTCTCAAATACTCTCCCCAAAAGTCTTTTGTTCTTTCATATTTCTTTTAATAAAATTTCTTTTTCCATATTTTTATTTATTTGCTTTCCTCCATTATCATGAGCCACTAAAAACCCTTCTAGCCAAAAGTTGTCAATATTTCTCCAAAAGGGTTCTTGAGGCCTAGAATCCGTGCATTAGCCTTCTCGCCAAGTATTCATCAAGTTTCAAGACTACGGGCCGATGCTTCCGCCCACTACCCTTAAGAAGTAAGCTTTTCAAAGATATGCAAAGGCGGCCGCTTTGTATGTTTTGGAAGGACCGCATAGTCGGTTCGTTAACTTATCACACGAGGTTGGCGAGCCAAAGAGACAAAATGGCGGATTCGCCATTGAGAAGCATTGATGTAGCATAGATTATCGGCTAGAGTCAGTTCCCTAAAAATCGTAAATCTAATCTTTGGAGCCGGTGGTCGAGGCATCCTCTTCCACTATAACTGGCTTACTTGAGTCAAGAAGGATCATCCAAAAGCCAAGGATTAAGCCCAATGCGGAATGAGACAACCGAGGTCGGAACTTTCCTATAAGAATTTCTTTTCTTTAAAACTCTCTTTATTATTTTATTATTTTCGTAATCATAATTTCAAGAACTTTAAATTCGCTTTTATTTTATTTTCGCCCAAAATCAATTCTTAAATTCTTTTTTATTTTTTTCCAGAACGCAGTTTTCTTGGGCACGATTCTCGCCTGATTTCGAGAGACAAGCATTCAGATAATCCGGTCCCCGAGGATTCGACCCTACTTCCCTTTTACTATTTCTTTTTCATTATTTTATAGGGAATAGGATATTTTTGGTGCTCTCAACGACCGCATCAGTTGGGGACGCGATTGAACTTTAGTACGGCTTTCCATCCCCAAACTGATGGTCAGTCGGAAAGGGTTATTCAGATTCTGGAGGACATGTTGAGGGGATGTGTGGTTGACTTTCGGGGTAGTTGGGAGGATTACTTGCCGCTTGGCGAATTTGCATACAATAACAGCTACAAAGCGAGTATTCGAATGGCAATCAGATAAATCAGATGGACGAAGGTGTCGGACCCTAGTTGTTGGACCGAACTAGAGAGCGACAAGTTCTTGGACCGAGTTGGTAGTCGATCATCGAGGATAAGGTCGAATAATTAGGATAGGTTAAAAGAAGCATCTGATAGGCAAAAGTCGTATGCAGATTTGAAGCAGAAGGAGATTGAGTACTCAGTAGGTGATATGGTTTTCTTGAAGGTTTCTCCTTGGAAGAAGATATTAAGGTTTGGTAAGAAAGGTAAGTAGAGTCTGCGGTTCATTGGGCACTATCGGGTTTTGAAGCGAGTAGGCCCAATGGCTTATCAATTGGAATTGCCTCCAGAGTTAGACAGCATTCATGATGTATTTCACGTCTCCATGTTAAGGCGTTATCGTTCTGACTCTACTCATCTCGTGCCGGTTGCAGATATTGAAGTGAAAATTGATTTGACCTTTGAGGAGGAGCCTGTGCAAATATTGGCTCGAGATGTTAAGGTCCTCAGAAGGAAATCTGTCCCATTAGTGAAAGTGCTTTGGCATAATCATGGCAGAGAGGAAGCTACATAGGAGCCAGAAGAGGCGATGCAACAGCAATACCCTCATCTGTTTGAATCAGGTAAAATTTCGAGGATGAAATTTCTTTCAGGAGGGTAGAGTTGTAACGCCCCAATTTTTGGGATTTTCGGGATTTCTGTGATTTTCAACAAATTTTAGAAATTCTGTGTTTTAACTGTCTGTAGTAGGTCTGAGTATGTTAGTGGGCCTTTAAAAGGCCCAAGAGTAAATCCAATTCGATACAATTTCTGAATTCCCAATTTTAGAAAGAGAAAGTATTGGTGTTGAGGGCTTTTAAATTAAAGATGATAAAATAGGGCACAAGGGACCTGTGGTAAATTGGCAGGTGACGCCACATAAGGTATAGGGGGAGTGGCGTGTAGATGTTTAGGGGGAGCCAAGGTTCGAGCCACAAGGTAAGCAAATAGGGTATTTATTTTTTTGTGAACAAAAAGGGGATGTGATAGAACTCAAGGGGGAACTCTGTTAGGGAGAGTTTAAGCTGGTAAGGGGATTGAGTAAGGATAAGATAAGGGAGGAAATTTAGGAGCTGATCAAGGAGCAAGAGTTGGTCGGCCAAGGCCCTTTAGCATAGGAAATTCGGTTAGGTCATTTAGTGTTGAGAATTTCAGCTTTTGGGAAGGGTGGCTGCCGAATTCTTTTTGTCTTTTTCTTTTTGATAGAAGCTGAACTTATACCCTACACCTGCCGACTCCTCCTCTTCAAGAACCGAATTCTCTCATCTTCTTCTCTTTCTTTCGGTCATCTGTTCTCTTTTTTCTTCCCATAGTCGAACTTGGAACCCCTTATTGTGCCGTTTTCTCCAAGCCGAATACTACCTCTCATCTTTTTCCTTCTTCTTCTATCTTTTCTTTTCCATAATCAGACCTATACCCTTCTTCCTCTGTCTTATCCTTTATTTTTCCATCTCCAATTTTCCTCAATAGCCGAATCTTGTGATAGCCGAACTTTTCTGCTCTTACTTCTCTAAAAACTGAAACCTACATACCTGAGGTGAATGAGGCCAAATCTTTGGTTGTTTGATCTGCTTCTTCTTGTGACTGCGATGGATTGGAGATAAAAGAATCATAGGTAGGAACATTCTTCTGAACCGATCGATGTTAGGTAAGTCTTTCGAACAACTGTCATTAGTCTCATTGTTTTTAGAAAGGAAAAGCTGAAACCCTTAGGGGTGGCTAGCATTTTGGACTAAGGGATTTGTGTTTTTCTATTGGTTGTGTAAGCGGTAGCATGGTCAAGGGGATATACAGCAAATGGCTTGAGGACTTATTCGGTTGGCTCTCCATATCTAACCCATATTTCGGTAAAAGGTAAGGAACTCTGGGATCTAAGGCTGTGTTGGCCGAATATGGTAAGGGGTTAAAATACGTAGTTTGTTTTTGATATATAGATTGACATGTTAGTAATCCAATTGTAGGCAGTTCATGGGTGGATCTCGCCAACGTACCGTCATAAATCAGGTGTGTAACTGACACCTTTTTATAGACTAGATCGGTAAAAGCCGAAAAGCCGGTATTTTAAGAACATGCGAGTGTGCAAATGCTCATGAAATTAATAGTTTGTTGTACATGGTAGATTAAAGTGATAAGACTGTAGAGTGCACGATTCTGTGCATTTCGATGTTTTTGGGCTTAATGGGCCAAAATTGGGATAGTGGGCCAACGGGCCCAATTCGGTAAGAAAACGCGGTAAGTGTTTCTGGTCAAACGTAAATGGCTATGCTATGCATGGAAACCCTAAGAATAGTTAAATTACTTGAATACCCCTATGTATGGAAAGTTACTGTTATACCCTTAGGTGCAAAATTACCATTATACCCCTAGGGTTATTTTTTACTGAAAAGCATGATGATTTAATTCTGTATGATGTATGCCATGATTGTATATCTGCTGCATGGGGACATGGGTTATATTATGGTGGAAGCGTCTAGGTGGCTATGCCACATTTATCTGATCTGGTGGCTATGCCACATATATCTGTTCTGGTGGCTCTGCCACAATTATCTGTTCTGGTGACTTTGTCACATCATCTGTTCTGGTAGCCATGCTGCATATTTCTGTGGCGTGAAGTGGTTGGGTGGGTCGAGTAGTCTCCCCACATGATGAAAGGTTGGTATGGGGGTGCATGTTGTTGGATATGGGTTGGGTTTTGCATAAACATGTGATATCTGTTCTGTTCTGTTATAGGCCTATGGGCTCTATTCTGACTTCTGTTTTGGGCTAAGGCCAACTTATTCTTTTCTCTGTGGTTTGAACCGATATAGGCTATGGTTGGGTTAATTTACACACTGAGTTTCCCCAAACTCACCCTTTTTTTTCATCCACGCAGGTAATCCCCAACCATAGTGGGCTTGGAGCTTTAAGGGATTCGGAGTGGCCACACGTTCTACAAGTTGATTTTCTTCTGGTGAACTGGACATCCTTTTTATTTACGTTTAAGGTTTTGGTTCTTTAATTGTAATAAGGCCGCTTAATTATTTTTATGGTTTTAATATGTTTTATTTAGATAGGTATTACTTATATTTAACTGTTGAAAGTGAATAGTTTTTAGAGCGCGTTTTCAAAAACAGTAATTGATTTCAAAAATACACGACAACAAGTAAAGCTTCCGCAATGAAAATATTTTCCCAAAATTAATCACTTTTCCTAAAAAGGACTTAATCAAATTGGTTTCCTGGAAATACACATGACGTTAGGGCGTGACAATGGCGGTGGGCATGTCTAGGATTGGATCCGAAGGGAGTTTGGTACTTAAGCTGTCCGATGGACTCACCTCCTCCTTTCCAGTTTCCTACCTGGTGCTCAGCTTCCATTCACTTTAACCTGCATTGAAATTATCTTTTAAAACACTAAGTAAGTTTTTTCTAGAACAACAACCTGAAATATTTTGAACACTTCGATGTGGCATGTTGGATCCGGCCATAACGTCTGGGCCGGGTTTGGGGTGTTACATACTTGAAAAGTTAAACACTATTGGGGGTGAGCTTATGAAAAGCTCAGTGTGAGTTGAACAATTATTTAAACGGACTAACACATCAAATATAGTGGAACATATTAGTATTAACAGAGGAAAACAAAACCATCATCGGAATTTCATATCATTATATAGCCATTATCAAATTGATGTCAAATTGTGTATGAGCATGGGTCATCATTCATTCAGGTAACAATCATTAATTTTGATGCCATTCAATACATCAAAATATAATACGCAGTATAAATCAATAAAATTCAAATATGTCGTCTACATGATGCAATGCAAAAAGGTTCCTACGCATACCATCCGCTACACACCACGAGTTCCCCAGAACTCGTCATCCGAACTCCAAAATGTTATGGGCTTAAGCTCGTTGTGGTTAAAACCACCGATAACAATATGTAAAAGAATTATGCTAGTAAAAATACAGACAAGCTACTAGTAAAAATGTGATAAATTGTCGTTCCCCTAAATACTCCAGGTGCAATGCAGTGACTATGAAAAATATAGACTTAATATGCCGTCGGTACTCCACGAAACTCCTCTGTCCACCACAAAATCCCTAGCCAATGCATATGCAATATGTCACACAATCTCAAACATAATCATATCTCAATACTTTTCACATTCATTTGACATGCTTAGCATGCCCTCAATAATAACATACTTTTAGTAAATGGAAATAGTGTTCCAATCTTTCAAATCACCATTGTGTTGGTATCAATCAATATTGTTCAATTTCACATACTTTACGGATTTTCGTTGTGCATAAATAACACCCTTTTCAGTGCACAATATAACAAATATATCATGTGTTAAAATTATACATAAGCTAATATCTCAACACATTATATCATTCAATCAAACATTCTCATATCTCATAACTCAAATATGCATTACAAACTCAATCAAACATTCATAATATTAAACTAGCAATTTTGCTACCAAGTCAATCTTTTAATGCTCGAAACATATGATAAGTCATAATTTATACATATTTTTACCCCATGCTTAGCACATTTTTGGATGAATTATCATTGGATTTGGGGAATTTGATGCTCCTAATCATTTAATTTCATGTTTTATACTTAGGTGAGCATAGGAGAGTAAAAAGAGCGAGAAATGAGCCAAAAAAAGAGAAAATAGGTCAACTTGGAAAATCAACATGGCCTGAACTTCCTCACATGGGCAGTTCACACGCCCGTGTTTATCTAACAGATTGCAACACGACCTAAGCCACCTCACACGGGCGTGTCCCTATCGAGACCAAATCTAGTCCTATTTGGAAAAGGCCACTCTTGAGGGTTTTGAAGCATTCTAAAGCCTATATAAACACCCCAGGAGGTACCTAGAAAGGACACACGGAGTAGGAGGCAAGGAATTACTCGAAGGAAGCCGATTGATCGATTTCAGAAGCCGAATTCTCCTTCAAGACTGAAGATCTCCCTTCAATTTCCTTTAGGATTTTTGGGTTTCTCTATGTTTTGTTATCATTACTCTTCTAAGATGTTTTCTTTTACACATATGAACTAAATCCCCTAAATACCTAAGCAGAATGAAACCTAAGATGGATCTTGTTATTATTATCTAAATTATATGATAAATATTTGACTTGTTCTTAATTATGAGTTCTTAATTCTTGCTTTAATATTCCAGGATATTGATTCAAGTATTGATGTGCTTATTCAGAGGAGCAAAAGTCCTTGTCTAAGAGTAGATCTAGCATAATTAAGCGGAGTTGATTGCACCCTAGACATAGGGCGACATAATTTTTTCAGATTAGGGTGAAACCTAATAAGGGAATCCATAGATCGAGTTAATGCAACACTAGGAGTTTTAATTAGAAAGAGATTTCAATTAATCAACCTAGGGTTAGACATCGTTTGTCTCCAGAGAGATAATAATATAACTTAGGGATTTCTACGGATCAAGTCAAGTGAATAAATTGTCTGATTCAGAGTCAAATAACAAGTGAAGTCTAGGTGGATTTTCCCTTGGGTATTGTCCAAATCAATCAGTTTTTCCCAAAAGTATTTCCCCAATTTTCCTCCTGTGCATTCTTAGTTTAGTTAATTAATTTAGATAAAGCAAACCATTTTATTTTTAGGCTAGATAATAAAAAGAGAGTTAATACTAGTACTTTTATTTCCTGTGGGTTCGACATTCCGGTCTTGCTATAAACTATACTACTGTTCGATAGGTGTGCTTACCTTTATCGTGATAATAGTTAGTTTTCAAGTACGATCAATCATAAATTTAAACCTTATCACGCACATCAAGTTTTTGGCGTCGTTGCTGGGGAACTAAGATATTAGGAACACTTAATTTTTATTACTTTAGCCATTTACTTTATTGCAATTTAAATTTTATTTTGATTTTTGTTACTAAATTTTCTTTTTCCTTCTGGCAGGTTTTTATAGTTTATGACTAGAAGAAACCCGTCAAGACCATTACTTTTTGATAGTGAGATCGATCACACAGCTCGTAAAAATCAAAGAGAAATAAGGCAAAGCCTAAGATACACAAAGGAAGAGCAAGAGGACGATATTTCCACCACAACCGATGAGATGGCTGAAAATCAGGAAAATCCGCTACCTCCTGCGATTACTGCTGATCCAGTAAATCAGAATCCTGCTCCACGCACTATGTATGATTATGCTAAACCTACTTTAACAGGAGCCGAATCAAGTATAGTTAGACCTGCTATTACTGCAAATAATTTTGAACTGAAACCTAACACAATTCAAACGATACAACAGTTTGTTCAGTTTGATGGTTTACAGGATGAGGATCCAAATACTCATTTGGTGAAATTTCTGGAATTTTACGACACATTTAAGATCAATGGCATTTCTGATGATGCCATTTTCCTTCGATTATTTCCCTTTTCATTGAGGAACAAGGCTAAACAGTGGTTGAACTCATTACCATGAGGGTCAATCACTACTTGGGAACAAATGACCGAAAAGTTTTTCCTTATCGCTGGCTAAATTTGCTAAGTTGAGGAATGATATTTCTTTTTTTGTGTAGATGGATCTAGAAACACTTTATGATGCATGGGAGAGATACAAGGACCTATTGAGAAGGTGCCCTTACCATGGGCTACCCTTATGGTTGTAGGTTCAAACGTTTTACAACGGTGTGAACCCCTCAACAAGGCAACTTATCGACACAGCTGTCGGTGGAACACTGAATAACAAAACACTTGAAGAGGATTACAATTTTATTGAAGAGATGTCACTAAAGAACTATCAGTGGCAAGTCATAAGAACAAAGCCGACAACAGCAGCCGGTGTCTTCAACCTCGATGCGGTTACTATGCTGTCTAACCAGGTAGAACTTTTAAATAAAAAAATTGACAGTTTGTATGGTTCTACTCAGGTACATCTAGTGATGAGATACGATTCAAATGGAGGAGGAGTACACACAGAATATCAATCCTTCAACCCCAACACCGAGGAGGAACAAGTTCAATATATGGGTAACAATAATTCTAGACCTCAAAATAACCCATACAGTAATACTTATAATGCAGGTTGGAAGAACCATCCCAGTTTCTCGTGGGGTGGTCGAGGAAATCAAAGTCCACAACATCCTCTGGGTTTTCAACAACCATTTTACCAACAGGAAAAGAAGTCGAACCTTGAGGAGATGCTAACGAAGTTTATCTCAGTCTCAGAAACTCATTTTTAGAATACCAAAACAACACTTAAGAATAAAAAAGCATTGATCCAAGGGCTCAAAACTCAGGTAGGGCAACTCGCTAAATTAATTTCTGAATGACCACAAGGTAGCCTACTGAGTAACACTGAATCTAACCCAAGGGAACAGCTCAATGCGATTACCATTCAAGATAAGTAAGGGTTAGTTGAATCTGAACCAGAACCGAGGCAAGAAATTGTGGTAAGTAAAGGTAAAGGTGAGGTAGACCACAATGAGCAAAAACTGGTAAGTAAAGAGTACAAACCTCGTGTGCCATACCCCAGTGCGACAAGGAAAGACCACACGGGCGAACAATTTGGTAAATTCCTTAAACTATTAAAGAAATTACACATTAACTTACCATTTATTGAAGCTTTTTCGCAGATGCAAAACGCGTTAAATTTTTAAATGAGCTTTTAGCAAATAAACGGAAGTTGGATGAGGCGTCGCATGTAGAGTTGAACACAGTTTGCTCAGCCGTTTTACATAATCAGGTACCCAACAAGTTGAAAGATCCAGGGAGTTTTACGATTCCTTATTTAATTGGTAGTTTGAAGGTGAATAATGCATTGGCTGATTTAGGGGCGAGCATTAATGTTATGCCTTATAAAATGTTTAAACAGCTAAGTCTTGGGAAACCCAAACAAACTAGGATGAGTATTCAATTGGCTGATAAAACCATTAGATTTCCTAGAGGTATCATTGAAGATGTTCTTGTTAAAATTGATAAATCTATATACCCAGTAGACTTTATTGTTCTAGATATGAAAGAGGATAGTAACATACCTTTGATTTTAGGACGACCCTTTTTAGCAACTGATAGAACCATTATTGATGTTGGTATAGGAGAACTCACACTTCGTGTGGGTGATGAAATAATCACTCTTTAAGCTCGTAATTTGAATAACACATTGAATATTGAGGGTGGTTGTATAAATCGTGCTACTAATACTAATCATGTGGTGCAACCTTCTTTGCAGGACACACGTTCGAAGAGCATTCATGAGCCATATTTAAGTAACAACAAATGACCAATCTATGAAGAGCGAAGACTTCAGGCCGATGAACTAGATGAATGGTGAACACCTGTCAAGGAGAAACCAAAAGCATACGAAAAATCAAAGTGACACCACAATGAACATTGGGATGAAACAAAGCAAAATAAAGTTGGGGACAAAGTATTGTTAGATGAAAATGACCCCCGAATTGCTACTTTAGAGCATAATACAGATAGAGTGACTCCCTTCACGGTAATGAACATCTTCCCACATGGTACAGTTGAGGTAACACATACTATATTTGAAACTTTTAAGGTAAATAATACTCGACTCAGACCTTATTTTGATAAAATTGATAGCAAAAGTGAGGAGTTTCAACTCCTCAATCCACCGTAATCACACGAAATTGAGGTAAGACTAGCTTAGACTATAAATAAGCGCTTCTCGGGAGGCAATCCGAGCACTAACAGTGTTAATTTCTTTAAATTTTAGTTTTAACATCTAAATCACTAACTGAGTCCTGTAACATAGGTTTTCCACATCCACATGGCCAGGCATACGGGCGTGCCTTAAGCCGTGTTCATACCATGGGAGGAGACACGGCCGTGTGAAAACAGAGCAAAATTTTTCCTCAACACGAGATTCGATACATTGCCACGGCTATGCGACATGGCCGTGGGCAATCCTACCAAAACAACTCTGGCGTGCGACATGCTCGTGTCTATAAGCCATGGTTGAAACTGCCAAAACAACAGGGGTGTTTGACACGCCCGTGTCTAGAAGCCGTGGTCGATACTGTCAAACTAACACGGGCGTGTGCATATATACACGGGAGTGGGAGAAGTGAATGAAGTAGGACACGGCTGTGCGACACGACCGTGTGCACCAACACGCCCAAAGAACATGGGCGTGGGCTAAATTTCAGACACGCTTAAATTTGAAAAGCACAAAACACATGGGCTGAAATAAGGGCACACGGGCATTCCCTATGACCGTGTGCCCTAAAATCTATATAAACCCCCACTATTCATCAACGCTTTCCCCCAAAACCTAACCCTAGCCGCTGAAAATCCCTTCTCCCACCACCGACCGGCCACTCCTTTCTCCTTTCTCCTTCCATTTTTCTCTTCTCCCTCTCCTTTCTTCCCTCTTCTCACCCTTGCGCACCACATGGCCTCACTACCCACGCCCGTGGCTGACCCACAAGCACTATTGCATTTGTCCATTCTCTTCTCTCTATTATCTTGTTATTTCTTGTTTTATTTTAATGATTCTAATGATAATCATGCTTATGCTCTTTGTTCTTATTTAGAAATTTTCCATTTTAGTTGATGCATTATGTACATTCATTCATTCTTGTATTTCCATGGATTTCATGCCATCATGCACTCATTCACTAGGTATTTTGTTAGCACTATTTTTGTATTCCTAATGCTAATAATGATTTGATATATCTATTAGGACTTGGTTATTTTTTAGTAGATTTTCCCTTTAGTCAGTAACCCCTATGAAGTATTTTTATTTAGTTTTAACATGCTTGCTTACTTTTTATAACTTCCTTTTTTCATTGTCGATACCATGACGAACCCACGTGGCAAGAAAACTGTCGTCCCCTCCTTAAAGAAACGAAAAGGAGTAGCATCCTCCTCAGGTCCTACCACCGAAATCAGGCACCCATTCCTCCAATTTCCACCAGGACCCTAGGAGGAACTATTTCAGATACTACAAGCCCGACCCCTAGGTGTGGGCCGTTGCATTGATTGGGCTGTATTAGATCAGATCTAACTTGCTGACGTTGTCCAGGCCCTCCTGACCCGTAGGGGCTTTTCTTCGAGATCGTCAAGCCGACATACCTCAAGCTCACACTCGAACTCTATTCAACCTTCTATCTTCAAGTCATTATGATAGAGTTCGATCATCCTAGAACGGTCCAGTTCCATCTCGGTGGGTTAGTTCCCCAGTTGAGTGTGTCTGAGTTTGGAGACTCGTTAGGACTATACACGGAGGAGTTCATGGACGACGACTTCGCCAGCCTCCATCCCCACATCCACTACTCTTCTTTAAACTGCGGGAGGGCCATCATTCCTGCTTCAGCCACTTATGACCCTAGTTGCTCCAAGGCATCAGCTCTCGCCTCATCCTTGAGATACCTACATGCCATCCTAGCTCACACCCTAACAGGACGGCAAGAAAGCACCGGTATCGTCAACACTAACGACGTCTATTTTTTATGGGGCATGGTGCATGGGCACTTATTCGACCTCACCTATTCCATCGCCCTCGACATTTGCCATCAGACGGAGCGGCATAGGAAGGGAGTCATCTCCATCGGCCCTTATGTGACTCGTCTGGTACGGTACTTCAGTCTCCTCAACATGGCGGCGTAAGCATCAATCCTCACCCTCATCGGTCAGATGTCCCTACAGGCCATCTCGAGTATGCTCCATATGAGGATGATCGAACGACGACATGGATTTGATCCTCCTCAGTACCGCCTAGTCCAGTCAGCCGAGCAGGAGGACCCAGAGAACATTAATGATGATGTCCTTCCACCTCACGAGGATCCAGCCTCTCAGCCACCACCTATTCATCGTCCAGTTCATGCGGCGGCTTCACTCTCTGACATCTCTAAGCGCCTCACTCAATTTGACTAGTAATGTTTTCAGTGCTTTGATCACATTGATGCAACTCTACATCAGATTTGTCAGCACCTTCACATCTCATCGTCGCCCCCACCTCGCGAACCATCTGGCGATGAAGATATTTAAAGACTTTTATTTATTATTTTTATGTTTTTACTTTTATCTTTTTAAAACTACTTTTTATTTTATTTTTCTAGGTTTTATAATTTATATTAAACAAGTTATACTCTCGGCCATTTTTTTACGAGTAATCATGCTACTTTATATTTCCTAAAGAGATATTGACTCTATCACAGTTATAAAGAGCACCAAAGCTCACTATTACTTAGGAATTTTCAACTCCACTAGAAAAGGTCCTCTACGACTGCCATGCGCTACTCGACCATGACCATAGCTACCACTAGTTATAATATTCTTTTGGCATAGCACTTGTGGAACCCAACCTCTACCACCATCGGAGTATCCTACTCTAATCTCATCCTTGCCTTGGCCGATTACTTTCCATAACTACAATTCAAGGAATCCATGTAACATTCAGGAAGTTTCACTTCTCTCCTTATCTTATGATCTTATATCTATATTTTTCAATAAATCTAACTTTGTACATTGAGGAAAATGTACATCTTAAGTGTGGGGGGAAATTTATATCATTATCACAAAAATCCCTGAATTTTGTCTTGTTCTCAAGTAATCTTCTCATATCATTATTAGAATGAATTTTGATTAATTTATGATTTTTATTGATATGTCTTGAATTAAAACATAGGCATTTATGCATTGATTGTTAGACTTTAAGGAATTAGAGAACCAAGCATGATAAAGTTGATTTTTGAGAATTAAAAATTTTTTAGGTTGTTTCCCCAAGTTTAGGTATTATCTTGAGTTAAAATTCACAGGTTAAACATCAAAAAGCCATAATTTTTGTGAGATCTTGAGCCTTTAAAGCATATATTATTTCTTTCATGCTCACTCTTATTGTTGCTTTGAGTGTGTCAATATCGAATTGTTATTCTAGAACTTGCTTGATTATGCATGTCAAGACCACACCTTTGATTTGATATGTTGAGATGATAAAGGCACCTAGGTTTAACCCACTCACTCCATAAAAGCCTACCTCAATTCAATCTTGATTCTAACTTTCTTTTTCAGCTTATGACCACACCCCCTAACCAGAGCCAGTACAACCCTCTAAAGACCTTTTGATTGATGTATCATCTCAATATATAGTGGTGGAGAGTTGATTTTCACGTAAGCCTATGGTAATAACTTTTCATATTGACTAATGAGTGCTTTATTTGTTTTCCTTAAACACTTCAGTGATTTGAGTGAATCGTTAGTGAGGATGTTGAATTCTGTGATATTTTGAATCAAAGGTGATTACTTAGATGATGGGAGACACCTAATGTTTTCATGATAAAATGCTCAACGTGGAATGTTTGAAACTTTGATGTTCTTCTAGTCGAATTCTTAGTGGATGATTACTTATGGTTTATTTTGAGATATTATTGATAGGAATTATAAGTTGAGAAAAATGAATTCTCAATTGTGAGTTGAGGATTTTGCTTGAGGACAAGCAAACGCTTAAGTGTGGGGGTATTTGATAAGTCATAATTTATACATATTTTTTCCCCATGCTTAGCACATTTTTGGATGAATTATCATTGGATTTGTGGAATTTGATGCTCCTAATCCTTTAATTTCATATTTTATACTTAGGTGAGCATAGGAGAGTAAAAAGAGTGAGAAACAGGCCATAAACAGAGAAAATGGGTCAACGTGGGAAGTCGACACGGCCTGGACTTCCTCACACGGGTAGTTCACACGCCCGTGTCTATTTAACAAATTGCAACACGTCCTAAGCCACCTCACACGGTCGTGTCCCTGTCGAGCCCAAATTTAGTCCTATTTGGAAAAGGCCACTCTTGAGGGTTTTGAAGCATTCTAAAGCCTATATAAACACCCCAGGAGGTACCTAGAAATGACACACGGAGTAGAAGGCAAGGAATTACTCGAAGGAAGTCGAGTGATCCATCTCAGAAGCTGGATCCTCCTTCAACACTGAAGATCTCTCTTCAATTTCCTTCACGATTTTTGGATTTCTTTATATTTTGTTACCATTACTTTTTTGAGACGTTTTCTTTTACACATATGAACTAAATCCCCTAAATACCTAAGGGGAATGAAACCTAAGACAGATCTTGTTGTTATTTTTTGAATTATATGATAAATATTTGACTTGTTCTTAATTATGAGTTCTTAATTCTTACTTTAATATTCCAAAATATTGATTCAAGTATTGATGTGCTTATTCAGAGGAGCAAAAATCCCTGTTTAAGAGTAGATCTAGCATAATTAAGCGGAGTTGATTGCACCCCTAGACATAGGGCAACATAATTTTTTTGGATTAGGGTTAAACCTAATAAGGGAATCCATAGATCGAGTTAATGCAACACTAGGGGTTTTAATTAGAAAGAGATTTCAATTAATCAACCTAGGGTTAGACATTGTTAGTCTCAAAAGAGATAATAATATAACTTAGGGATTTCTACGGATCAAGTCAAGTGAATAAATCGTCTGATTTAGAGTCAAATAATAAGTGAAGTCTAGGTGGATTTTCCTTTGGGTATTGTCCAAATCAATCAGTTTTTCCAAAAAGTATTTCCCCAATTTTCCTCCTGTGCATTCTTAGTTTAGTTAATTAATTTAGATAAAACAAAACCCTTTATTTTTAGGCTAGATAATAAAAAGAGAGTTAATACTAGTACTTTTAGTTCATGTGGGTTCGACATTCTGATCTTGCTATAAACTATACTACTGTTCGATAGGTGCGCTTGCCTTTATCATTATAATAGTTAGTTTTCAAGTACAATCAATCATAAATTTAAAACTTATGATGCACATCAACATACCTGGTTCAACCACTCACAAAATCAATAATTAAGCCAATCTAATCAGTAAGATAATTTATCAAATATAACATGATATTTAACATTTTAAAACAATTTTATGAGTTTAGAACCCACAATTTATTTTTTGCTTCCTCGCAGCACACTAGCGAATATTTCAATTTTCCTTAAATTCAATCAGTTTACAGATAAACCATCCCCGAACACCCATTTATGAGTTCAAACCAATCGTTGAAACTATAACTATTTTATGAATCCAAACTAGTTATATTCCTTACACTATATCGATGCGAATTGTACATACAATCGTTCTTCACCTTTACAGATGATTTGGGGCATTTGGGTCAGCACCTAATTCAATAATAACTGGAAAATAAGTATCTAATTAATCAATTCATAACCTTTACCCAATGGCTATGTCGAAATAGAAAACTAGTTATCCTTAATTGCACTTACCTTTCATGATTTGCGAGATTCGATTGGCTAATTGATCAATAACATCTCTCCCTAATTAACATGTGATTAAATGATGATTAGGAGGGTTCAAGAACATAATTTAATGCAGGGAAAATATGGGAAAGACCCAAGAAACAAAACAACCCCCTTTCTTGCACATAGGCGCACGCACCACCACCTATGGTGGTCAAAATTGGGGTTGAATTTTAAAACGGTTTGAGATGTCATTAAAATATGAAAAAATAAATTTAAAAAATTTAAAATCTCCCAAATTCCAAATCTGGAAATTCTGGTTTTTAATTGATAAGATTAATCAAGAAATTGAAGGGAAAAGAGATATTACCCAAGCTGGTTGAGAGAAACGGCAATGACACTTTCTTGGCAATGTTCGGGATCGATCTTGGGATTCAAGATTTTAGATTTGGGGCTAATTTAGATGAGGATAAATGGAATAAATAGATTAAGGGAGATGGTGCACAATCTTGATGCAAAAAGAAGAAGAAAGAGATGGTAAAGTGGGAGGTGTAGGCGACGACAACAATAGGAGAAAAAAAGAAAATTAAAGAGAAAAGAGGAGAGGAAGAGGGTGAACGTCTAGTGTAGGAAAAAATTGAATTAGAGGCTGAAAGATACAATAAAAATTTGTATTTATACTCAGGGTTCAAGGATATGGATGGCACACACATTAAAAAACAAGGGATTTTGTAAAATTTATTATTTCGTGAGGAAAAGGATTTGAACTTGGGACCTCATTTAATTTCCATGCTTTCTCATATTTATTTTAACCATTAGGTTTTTTCCTCATTCTTGAAATAATTTTAAAATATTTATTTTAAAAAGAAAGCATGTCACATACTAGGGTCTAAGGCAAAATTTGCAAAATAATAAAAATTGTGAGAGAGAAGGGATTGAATTTGGGTTTCAAGGCACGTTTCACCAAAACTTAACCAACAAACCAATGCCTCATTTATTTCCTAAAAATGCATAGATAATCTCAAAAACTAAGGCATGACCACTCTCACTCGATTCACAAACCCGATTCTACTAACCCTAGATTTTTGGGATGTTACATGACCCATTTGAATTGGTCCGACTTGTATAGAGAAGCCCATCTACTTGAAGCCTTGGTAACCTAGTGAAACACTTTAATAAAATTAAATTTATTAGGGTAATTAATGTAAATCCTAATGAATAAAGATGTATAGAGTTTAAATCCCGTAGGACTTTCATTTTGTAGATAGACACAAATCTTGATTGTCGATGTAACTTAATTTGTACAATTGGATTTGGGGGATCTCAACTATAAATAGAGCCCTTTCCACTTATTTGTAATCACTTAGTTGCAAACTTTCAAAGTAATAGAATACTTTTAAGAGATTTCTTCAAACACTTGGTGTGCGTTATTTTTCTGTGGCTTTTCTGTTCTTTCTTTGCTCTTTTCTTTTTCAAGTTTGCTTTCACTTTGCTTCAGTGCCTTAGAGAATTTTTGCGAGAATTCTCATTTTGCGAGAAGAAGGTTGACTTAAGTGGATTTAAACCCAAGAAATCACCTAAGCCTTTGCGGTTTACCAGACTAAAGTTTTAGCCTCGTGATAGTTGGTATCCGAGCTAAGGTTTCAAAGGCACCAGTCAAAATGACGAAAGGCAGACGATCAAATTGATCCAATGGAGACCTGTGGGAGTTCCAGTAAAGCTATCCGATTGAGGGATATGCTATCGACTTTAGAAAGAAAAGTGATCAATCTCGAGGAGTCCATGGGTGATATGAGAGATACATTCAAAGTAGTTGAAGGACGCATCGATAAGCTAGACTTGATGAATGAGAAGCTTGGGGAATTTGTGTTGGAGTCTCTCGATTCTAATGTGGAAGTGATGCAAAGGATGTTCTATTCCACGATGGATAAGCTAAAAGTGAGGGATAATGCTCTCGATGCCACAATGATGGCCTTGAATGAATAGATTTCGGAACTCAAGAGGGAGCTCACAATCTACAAGGCTACCTTGAGTAATGGTGCAAAAATCCGTTTTTTAGTTATACCAAAAATAGTGGTTATGGAACCCCGTATTTTAATGATCGAGTCAGTAAATATTAAAATATTAATATTTACGAGTCTCTTATAGAACTACATTGAATTTTGATCATATAATTTTGTTGATTGAACGGTTAATTAGGGTATAAGGACTAAATTATAAAAATGGTTAAAGTTAATCGCTATAGATTTTTATTAGTTAAAAAGCTTAATTAGTAATTAAACAAGGACTTAGAAAGTAATTAGACCCTACTGCATTATAGTGGATGGTTGGTGGCCCTATTATTTGATAATTATCTTAATTTATAAAATTATTTATTTATAATAAAAACATTTTTATAATGTAAAAGAAAAAGAAAAGAAGAAAACATTCGTCTATTTTTTTATTCAAAAGGTCAATTTAAAAGGAAGAAGAAGGCCTAACTTTCGGCCAAGTTTGTTATTCAATTGGGTGAGTCAAATTTTTTTTCTTGTAATTTTTATATTTTTGGAATCTGGGGAGCTTGATTTAGCAAAGTCCAGGGATTAATTTGTAAAAATTTCAAAGATTTTAAAAGTTTTCATTTTTTTTTTGCAGTTTTTTAGATGTTAAATGGTAGATTTGTTAACTTAGAAATGATCAAGGACTAATTTTTAAAATGTTTTTGTTAGTTTTGAGTTTAGGGACTAAAATGTAAATATGTCAAATTTGATATAAAATTTTTGTAATTGATGTTTCTATAGAGTTATATAAGGATTAAATTGAAAATGGATTGAAAAAATGAAGCTTAAATGTGAAAGTTATAGTGGTTTCAGTTTTAAGGACTAAATTGAATAAAATTTAAAACTTCAAAGAAATTTTGTAAAGTGAAATGAAAAATCCATATGCATGTATTTGAGTGTTATAAAGCATTTCAAATTGATAATTTGAACTTAGTTATTTTGTAGATTAAAGATTGAACTAAGTTAAGGATAGTCGAAAAAAGGAAAAATTACAGAATAGTCCCTATATTTCAACTCACTAGTTGGTTATAATAAGTAAGTTCATATGGCTTATGTATGTTTTGAGTGTTATTTACTAGTATTATAGATGTTTCTATGATTGTTATATCTTGAGGTATTTGCAAAATGGTAGGAAAGGTGAGCTTGGACTAAATTATAAAGTTTTGCGTATGTGATGATTCTAACTTGTATGAAGTAATGAATGAGTATAATATGGTTACAACATATGTTCTAATTCATGGAAATGCTATGGTATTGTGAATGTTCTAAATTTAGTATAAATACCAGTTTGAACTTAGTAAACGATTAAGATATGATTGGCATGCTAATAGGGTTAGTTGCGCGCTTGTACAAGATTGTAGTTCGATGCCTCTATTTGCACGTCGATGATTTTGTTTAAACTACGGTGCCTCTGTATAACATTATGATGCTCTCTAATGTGGTGTAGATACCCGAGTATTCAAACCATTTTACTATTATTTAGTAGGCTAATCTGATAAAGTAAAAAGGGTGAATGATTTGATTATATGCATGAGATTCGAGTGAATTGATTGAATTGAATAAAATGTCAAATTGAAATGTTTTTTCATATGTTATTATAAAGGACTAATTTTTTCTTGTGAAATGTATTGCCAAGATTGAAATTATCATTGAAATTGATTGTAATTTTTTTTGTATTCTTGTATTTCAAGGTAAGTTACCAAATATTTAACATATGAACTTACTAAGCTTACTTAAAGTTTACTCTGTTTCTTTTTCTGTTTTCTATAGTTGACATTTTACAGAACGTGTCTATCAGATCATCTCCAGAGCTCACACTATCTAGTCTTCATTTGGGTAGTTTTTCTCTCATTTTAGACCCTATTATGTGACATTTATATAGGATAAGTTATGCACATATGTGAAATGCTAAAATGTGAAGTATTGAATTATGAATGTGGTTCGAATTTTTGGATGGTTTGATATTTTTTACTTTGATGTAATAGTTAGTAATGTCTCTAGCTATGAATGAAGTATGAGCTTGACAAGTTGATGGTAGAATATTTGAATATGTGATACTTGTGTGTATATATATATGCCTTAATATGTTTGGATGTCATCTTTAATGGTGTTAGTTTTGGTATTTTAATGGTACTTAATTTAAATGGTAAATGTGTTATGTTATAAGATGTGAACTTTGGCACTTTTTAAGCAATGGATGAAGCATAAATGGTATGTTTGATTTAATTTTGGTTAAAATTTGGAATGTTATAGGTGAATGGTGAGCTATGTTTGAGTATTTAACGAATACATAGGTTTCTAAGCTAGGAAAGAGTTCATTTCATGTGGAATAGCTTGAATGGTCTTGTGGTTGGTGAAACAAATATGTTGGTATGTGTTTAAGGTTTTGTGCAGGTTTGATTGGCCAAATATACAACATTTTGGCAAATGGTTTGGCTTGGCAAGAATTTGGTACCAAATGGTCTTATTTTACCAAAAAAATAAAATCCTCTTTGCAATGTCAGCCAACAACTTATGATGTCCCAACCTTAAGTGGTCAAACGTCGTGACATGACTCAATTTTCAGCGACGTCAGGATGTGGATTTCAAATTTTACAAACTTTGTAGTTTGGTCTTAAATTATGCCCAGGTCATTAATAGAGCTTCTGTAAGCTCAATTTAGTATCGAATTCTATTTGAATGACATTATATGATTAAAATTGATATTCGAATAATTATTGCATGATTATTTTAATGTGTTAGTTCTAATTATAGTATTAATATCTCGTTATTCAGTCCGGCAACCAGACCGGGTAAAGGGTGTTACAAATGGGATGTTGGCTTCAGGATCGAAGCAACAAAAAATGAATGTTCCCTAATTGGAAAAGTTTAAAGGTGTAAGGTTTACGAGGGAAGTGGACAACTTCTTGTGGGAAATGAAACAATACTTCTATACGATAGGCATTAAGGATGACACCACTAAGGTAAACATTTCTTCAATTTACTTTACCAATGTCACTCTCTTATGGTAGCGTCGTAGGTCCACAGATGAGAAATGAGGTGGAACCGGAATTGAAACTTTGCAGGAGTTCCAAAAGGAGGTGAAAAAGTAATTTTTCCCACAGTATGCCAAGAAAGGGTCTTGAGCTAATTTGAATCGGCTTACGCAATGAGGCACTGTTTGGGAGTATGTCAAAGACTTCAGTAAGTTGATGCTTCAAATCTCTAATTTGAGTGAGAAATAAACATTCTAGTGGTTTGAAGATGAGTTGAAGCCTTAGGAGAATTTAAAGTTGCATCGAAAAGGTATCACTGAGTTTACTGCCGAGGCAAAGTCCTTTGTCGAGCTTGGTTAGAAGAAAGACAAGTTCAAGTCTTCCAAGCCCAAAAGGATGGGCAATGGTAGGGGAGACTACAAGGGAGAACAAGAAAAAAAATGGCCACAGTGGCAATGGTAGCAATAGGAAACCGACTAATGGGAAGTGAAAACCCAACCACAAACCAAAGGGGCTAGTGAAATTCTTCCTTTGTGATGGTTCGCCTATGGTAAGGGATTGTCCAAAAAAATCAACACTTTTTGACTATTATAGTATACCTAAAGACCAATTATGAGATGATTGTTGTTACATACTTATTTTACCTTATTTATTAATATAACGCATTGTTATTATTATTTCAATTTATTTTTCTGTGTTTATAAATAAATTGAATTATAATAATATCCTACGAAAATATGATTATTCTTAAAAGGTTCTTAGTCAAATATTATCTTAGGTTTGGACAATTGTAATGCATTGAAACTAAAATGTAGTTGATTGATGAAAAAGTTTTGTCATTAACATAGGGATGTCAAAATCAATGGATGAGTATGTGTTAGATAACAATATATTGGACTGACCCATTATGAGTATGTTTTTTGGATTATTATGTAACAGTCACAACATTACTCAAAGTGATAACTATGTATATAATCCTCAGACTTGAGATCATCATTGTCCCTATATTGTGAGTTGTATATTTTTTCACAACCAAATGTCTATGTTGAGATCGAAATACACCAAGAGAAGGGTGAATTGGTGAATTAAAAAGTTTTCGAGAAATGAAGAAAATAAAACAACTCAAGTATTTATAGTGGTTCGGCTTCAATTGCCTACCACCAGTACCTTATCTTTCCTTAACTAAAGATTTCACAAATCCTCTAGATTTGAACCTTTAAGGACAAGATTTAACCTTACAAATTCGTATACTATCAAAGGTAAGATAAAACCACTTCCCCTTAAGGTTTTCTACCCAAAACCTTAAGTAACACCTCATAATGAGAGAAAATAGTGATGAATAAGATGATGCCTCTAAAAGGTAGATAATCAACAATTAAGCACTTTCACACAAAGTTACAACACTTGAAAGAATGATATTAAACTTAACCCACAAGTTTGTACAAGAAATATTTAGTAAAAGATTGAGAAATATTTAAAATTGAGTTCTTGGAATTTAGGCACTTGTTTCTATATCTTTAATGAGGAGCCTTGACCTTGTATTTAAATCATTTAACAACCTTGTGGATGTTTGTAGCCGTTAGAAACAAAATAGAGTTGCTGTAGCCATAAAAACTAGCATTAAATATAGTCTGCAGCTTTGTTGTATCAGTAAAGGTCCTCTTGTACCGGTAGAACTCTAAAGGTTTCAACTGGTATCGGTAGAACATAGTAGAGTATTGGTAGAAGTGCAGAGGAGTGTGTTCTACCGATAGAAGTTCGAGTTGTATCGGTAGAAGTTCTTGTTCTATCGGTAGAATTCTGTAACCTTTTCAAGGTCTTTCCATCTAGAGTTCTACCGATACTTGGCCACTTAAGTATAGGTAAAAGTCCTTCAGATTCCAAAAACTCGTTAAAAATTAATTTAATTTAAGGCTTTTTAAATGTTTATCTTATCTAACACTTTGAAAGTAATTTTAAGGACTTATAGACAATTTTTACAAATTTAAGTAGGAGATTTTTAAAATACTTTTTGTTATATCAAAATACTTAAAAAAACTAGAGCTAAAATCTCTTACTTTTTGTTATAACAAGAACATTTTGAAAAAATTTGCTAACTCCCCCTATCTTAAACATTATTTTCAAAATAAGCTCCCTTTTTGAAAAAATATTTTAGACGTAATTTCATTTAAATTTTCAACTTAAAGAATTTGGCTTTAAGAATAAGTTGAAAGAAATTGTTTTGATACTAAGGAGAATTTTGTTTTTGAGTTTAAGTTGAAAATTATATTATGCAAATTTTACATTTTTCGCCCCCCATTTTTTTGTAATATCAAAAAGAATGCATGCTTGAAAACCTAGGGGAAGAAGTGCACACTACTTAAATATATGGAGACATAAGAATAATAAAAATAATAAAACAAAAGAAAGATGAAGCATGTAAACAAGTAGATAGAATAACAAAAAAAAATGATAGTACATTTAAAATAAAAGCATCCAAAGTAAATGAAAATAGAAAACATCCCAAAGTAACTGAATATGCAACCAATATAAATATCCTAAATGTCCAAAGACAGACAACCAAACAACCCAAAATAGTGATATAATCTAACTAAAAAGCATATAAAAATCAACCAAGAAGTGAAGTCCTAATCGTCTGGAGAGGCCAACACATTGATGCGCTCGTCTAAATGATTGTAGCAATGTCGAAATGGGTTGTCAATGCATTAAAATGTACGTCGACTTGTAATGATAGCCCATTGATTACCTCGAGAAAATGTGCTGTGTACGGGGACGGCAGAGTGAGTAGAGCTAGATAAGTCTTATACAGAGACCTAAGATCATCTGATGTTTATGAAGCGATCAGTGGAACTGTCAAAGGTTGAGTCGCAGATGATTGCCGACCAAAATTACGGACCCAATTTCCCTTATCATCAAGCTACCAATTGTAACTATGCGCGGTCGAGATATTGTTAAAGGAATTTATGGCACGACCGGGGTCTATACTTATGTTTATTCTAAGGGTACAAAAGATATGAGAGAGGCACATATCGTAACGTAAGGTTTTGTTGCTAGACAGTGATAACTTAACAATCTCGAGAAGGTTTAGAAAAATAGTGGAGGCTAAGTTGAGGGGATGGTTGGTTTTAAGGCAATGCCACATCTAATAATCGGTGTGGCAAAAGCTGGAATGTTTATTGGTTGAGGCAACGATCCAAGTGAATAGAAGATGGAGGATACGATCATCAAGGTCTATGTATAATCATTATTCCTAGTTTAGGAAGTATCGTATGGGCTGGTATGATGTTCATCACCTATATTGGTAATAGAAAGATAAGTAGAGAAGGATTCGAAATAGATAGTAATATATTGGCCTATGACGGAAGAAGTAATAGATTAAACTAGGTGGGTGTTTGGGTCATGGTTAAGTTTGGCATTAGATTAAAACGCCTGAACAAAGTTGTCATAACAAGAACCCTTAATTTGGAGTCAATTGAGCCAATCCCAATCGCAGAGATGGTCGAGGTATTTGAATTGAAGGATGTTTTGTAACGCCCTAAATTTCTTAACTTTGTTTCTATGGATTCTGAATCAAATATGTATCTGCTTTAGTGGTTAAGTATTCTGGGTATGTGTTGAGGTCTAGGGTTCAAGTCCCACATTTGGAAATTTTTGTTATTTTTTATCATAGCCTTATCCTTGTTGGGTGGGCTTACGTAAGATTGTTTGTAAACTCATATTAGAATGAGCCTGTTGGTTTGAGTGGTAAGGAGTTAACTTATTAGAGGTCTTGTGTTCGAATCCTTGCATGAGCATGGGTGATATTTTTACTTTGGTATGAGATAAAGGTTCTGTGGAAGTAAAATTCTGAAGTAGTTTTGAGTTAGTGGGTTAGTTAGTGGGATAATGGGGGTTGAGATATTGTGGGGTTTAAATTCTATTTTGTTTATTTTTAGTTCTTTTCCCCTTTACTTAGATTTTTTCTTTTTGACGTTAGTTCTTCCCTTTTCCCCTTCTTCTCTATGATTTTTCCTATTTTTGGTTCTTCTCTCTAATCTATTCGACAATTGATTGTTCCAATCATTCGATTTGTTATTCTGGTGGTACCCTGTCTATTTTGGTAAGCTTTGACATTTCATCTTGCTCATTTTCCTTTTCTTTTAAATTGGAATAGTGGTGTGGTTAGGGAAGTTAATTTTCTGTAATTATGTTGTGTAGGTAAAGGTGGTGAAGTAGCAAAATTTTGGTCCAACGACTTGATTGTGCGTGCAGTCGTATAAGTTGGCGGTAAGCGTTTGCGCATTATTCAGTTTAGTTTTGGGAATTCTTGAATTGGTTGCTACATTGTTGTTGGAATGTTATTTCTTAGGGTTTGAAGGTCTCAAGATTGCAGTAGCATCAAAATCAGACTAGGTGTGTAATGATAACACGAGAAATCGAGGTTCGATGAAAGTTGAAAAAGGATCGACACCGCACGGGCATATGGTTGGCCATGTGGTTGGCCGTGTGCGAGAGATGGCTGTGTGTTGACTAGGGTATGGCCATGTGGGCCACACGAGTAAGGCCAATCTGGGCGTGTAAGCCACACAGACATGTGGGCCAACACGGACTCGTGGGCCCAAAATTCTAAAATTTTCCCTAGGGTCGAATGGGTCGTTCTGATTGACTGTGGGCTTATCGTAGGGTCGGTAAGGGCTAACCAAATTCTATCATATGTGATTTGATATTCTAATAGTCTGATCTAAGTAAGAAATCGATATGTATGTCTGACTGTTTTATATAAGTATATATGTTATCTGTATATAAGTATGTTAAACATGTTAATTTTGTTAATTCTGTATTTGTATTCTCTATCTGTGTCTGGGGTGGGATTTGTATATATGCAGAGGAAGTGATTTGTATGGCGACCTTTCACCTATTATCTGGCAGCTTGAGTGCATATTATTTGTCCCATCAAGACTATATGGTGTGTAGGGACGGGTGAGTGTCTTTAACCTTACATGGTGTGATGGGATGGTCAGAGATGGTGTATAGAGGATGGGGGTAGGATTCTGTATATCTGTCTTAAATATCTGAGTCTAATATCTATATTTGCTAAGGACTTAGGTTCGTATTTGTATCTGTTTTGCATATGAGAATATTGTGTACATTTGTATGTCTATTACTATTAGGTTACACATTGAATTTATGAAAACCCACATCTATTTGTCCGTTCTGTACAGGTAATCCTTAAACATAGGTGGGTCGGTGCGACGGAGGCTCAACGGTGACCACTCGTCGAAAAACTATTGTTTTTCTTATCTTTATTTATCGGTTTTACTTAATTTCTAGGTTTAGAGAGAGTTTTGTAATATTTGGACTCTCCGAACTTTTTGGGACTATTCGTTTTGGATTTTTGGTTTGGTCACGTTTATGATTTTTAAACCATTGATTGACAAAAATTATGGTTTTATGCGAACAAATACTTTTGAAACACAAGCGTGGTTTCAATTTAAACAATTTTCAAACTTCACTGCAAATTTTTTTTTGTAACTATAAAGGACAACGTATAATGATTTCAATAAGATAATACAAAAAAGTTTTTTCCAAAAATATGGACTCTGTTTGATATCAAGTAATGTGATTCCTTTTAACATAAAAGACGTGTTTTAAAATCCTTCATCGTAACACTCCTAGATTTGACCATAACGTCTAGGCTAGGTTTGGGGTGTTACATTTAGTAGTATCAAAGTCAGGTTGCAAAACTCGGACTGTGAATTTTGGGTTCCAAAATTGTGTTTTGAAAAGGACTAGTGTTCAAATAATTTGGATCTTTTTGAGCAAGTATGTGGTACACCGAGTCTCCGGCATCGGTCTTGTAAGTACTTTTGGACTTAGAAAATACTATAGATAGAATTTTCTAAAACTGTACTGAGTTAGTTAGAGATTAAAATTTCTGAAATATTTATGAACTTTTGATATTCAAAGCATAAAAAATTTGCTAATAAACACTGAAACTAATGCATAAAATTTTATAATGTAGATAAAACTAAAACTACGATAAGCACATGTGGTACTCGCAGGCGCGGCGGGCGCCGTAAGGAGACACCAGCTGAGTCTTCCTCTCTGGGCAGTATGCCAAATCTTGATACGAGTGAGACACCAGTTTCACCTGCTATGAGACTGGGTTTCAAAGCTGCTCGGCTAGGGATGACGCACTATTTCAAGCCATATTGAGAGTTTTAGAGAGGGTCGTTGGACTCCATTCTGGATCTGAAGGCAGTGGGTTGGTAACTGAACGACTCTGATCCAATGGAGCTAAGTTGTTTAAGGGCGTCACTGAAGTTGCCCCTACTGTGGTCGAGTATTGGTTGAAGGCCACTGAGAGGATAATGAATGACATTGACTGCACTCCTAAGCAAAAACTTGAGGGTGCAGTTTCTCTACTTCGCGATAAGGCTTATCAATGGTGGTTATCGGTTGAGGAAGGTACTCAACTGGATCGTCTGAATTGGGACTACTTCATGGCTACCTTTCAGGAAAAGTATGTGGGTGCAAGTTATATTGATTTTTGTAGGCGTGAGTTCACAAATATCACACAAAGTGATAAGACTGTGGCCAAGTGTGGGGCCGAATTTCTGATATTAAGCCGCTACGCTTGAGGCATAGTGGCATCTGAGTATGAGAAGTGTGTCTGTTTTGAGGATGGCTTAAGGGACAGTTTGAGGGTTCTGACAACGCTACAAAGGGAGCTAGAGTTTTCTATTCTAGTGGATAAGGCAAAGATCACCAAGGAGGTTAACCGTATTGAGCGCCTGAACCAAGACCGTGAGAGATGCAAGAATAAGAGGGATTCAGATCCTTCTAATTCTATTCAGAGGCCTAAGAAACGGGACAGACCAGATGGACCTTTTAGAGTGAGAGTTCTAGTCGCTCCTACTAGAGTTCAGCCATGTAGTGACTATGGTAGGGGCCATCCGAGAGAGTGTTGGAGGAGATTAGGGGCTTGTCTACGATGTGGGTCATTAAAGCATCGGATTAGAGATTTTCCATATCGTGCTAATTAGATGCAAGCTACAGGACTAGGTTTTGTTCAGTCTTAGAGGGCAGTACAGTAGCCACCTAGGGGCCGTGGACCGACTAGGGGTGGTAAGTATGGGCTGAGGACAGAGACCGCCGAGCAGAGGTGTTAATCAGACTTAGGCGAGGTAGTCTGCACTAGTTTATGCTACTCAATGCCGCAAGGACAAAGACGCTCCTGATGTAATCACAGGTACGTTCTTTATTTTTGATGCTCCGTATACTACTTTGATAGACATAGGATCCACACACTCCTACATAGCTAGTTAGGTTTCTAAAAACTTGGGGATTAGTATTGAGGGTAATTCTAGTGAGATCTTTGTGCTGAGCCCATTGGGACTCTCTATTCGGGTAAAGTGACTATATAGGAATGTACCGCTGGAAGTATAAGGGGTTGTGTTTTCGGCAAATCTGATGGAACTATCGTTTGTGGAATTCGACTTGATTCTGGTTATGGATTGGTTAGTAGAACACTAATTCAATTTGAATTGCGCGACTAAGAGGGTCATTTTGAGAACTGAGTACGATAAGAAAGTTGTTGTGATTGGTGAGTGGAGAAATTACCTATCTAATGTGATCTCCACTCTAGTGGCCGGAAAATTGGTTCAAAAAAGGTGTGAGCCGTATTTGGCCTACGTTAGAGTTTTAGCCTTTTGGGGACTCTTCTATTAGCGATATCAGAACAGTGAGAGAATTTTTTAATGTATTTCCTAATGAGCTACTGGGTTTACCTCTGAATCGAGAAGTTGAGTTTGGCATTGAGCTTCTACAAATTACAGCTCTGGTGTCCATCGCACTGTACTGTATGGCACTGAAAGAGCTTACAAAGCTAAAGGCTCAAATTCAAGAACTTCTAGATTGTAGTTTCATTTGTCCTAGTGTGTCTCTATGGGGGGCATTGGTTCTATTTGTAATGAAAAAGGATTGTACCATAAGAATGTGCATCGACTATCGACAATTAAATAAGTTGATTGTGAATAATATGTACCCATTTCCAAGGATCGACGACCTATTTGGTCAGTTTCGTGGGGCTGCATTATTTTCAAAAATAGATATCTGTTCTGGGTATCATCAGCTTAGGCTTAAGGAAGTTGATATTCATAAGACGACTTTTAGGACTCGTTAAGGGCACTACGAGTTCCTAGTTATGCCCTTTGGTTTGACGAATGCTCTGGCTGTATTCATGGATATGATGAATTGAGTTTTTCAACCGTATTTGGATTAGTTCATCGTAGTCTTGATCAATAATATTCTGGTGTGCTCTAAGACTGAGGATGAACATGATGAGCATCTGAGAGTAGTGCTTTAGATACTTCAAGAGAAATAGCTTTACGCTAAGTTGAGCAAGTGTGAATTCTGGTTGAGTGAAGTGACATTTTTAGGGTACATGGTTTCGACTAAGGGGATCCCAGTGGAACCTAAGAAGATTGAGGTTGTGCTTGATTAGAAATAGCCTAAGAACATCTCTGAGATCCACAATTTCCTGGGTCTTGCGGGTTATTATCGGCTGTTTGTTGAGGGGTTCTTATTGATTGCTGCTCACCTAACTAAGCTTTTACACAAGAATATTCCTTTAGTCTGGATTGATGCGCAACAATCGAGCTTCGAGAAGTTCAACTCTATTCTAACTTAGGCTCCTGTTCTAATACTGCCTGAATCTGGTAAGGAGTTTGTGGTGTACAGTGATGCGTCGCACGTTAGTTTGGGATGTGTATTGATGCAAGATGATAAGGTTGTGGCTTATGTGTCCTGACAGCTTAAGTCACACGAATGGAATTATCCGATGCATAATCTCAAGTTAGCTGCCGTGGTGTTTGCGTTAAAATTCCGGAGGCCCTATCTGTATGGTGAGAGGTGTACTATCTACACCGATCACAAGAGCCTCAAGTACCTCCTTACTCAAAAGGAGTTGAATCTTAAGCAGCATTGATGGATTAAGCTACTCAAGAATTATGATTTCACGATAGAGTATCATCCCGATAAGGCCAATGCAGTGGCCGATGCTCTCAGTCGTAGAGCGATGACTGATTTGAGAGTGATGTTTGCTCATCTTAGTTTGTTCGATGATGGGGTTTTGTTAGCAGACTTGCAAGTTAAGTCGACTTAGATTGGGCATATTTGGGAAAAGTAGTTAGGGGATGAGTCTTTGGGTCTGCGATTTCGTCAAGTTGAGAGTAGTAGTACTTGTAATTTTAGACTGAATAAGGATGGAGTTCTGTGTTTCTGAGGACGGGTTTGTATACCAAACAATTCTAATATGAGGCAATCAATTCTGAGGGAGGCCCATAGTAGCCCTTATGCTATGCATCTCAATGGTAGTAAGATGTATTGGGATCTTCGTGAGCTGTACTAGTGGCTGAGTTTGAAATGAGAGGTAATGGATTTTGTTATTCATTGTCTGACATGCCAACAGGTTAAGGCTGAGAACCAGTTGCCTTCGAGTTTACTCCAACCCATTATGATTCCCTTGTGGAAATGGGAACGTGTGACGATAGACTTCGTTATTGAGTTGCCTTTAACACCCACTAAGAAGGATTTTGTGTGGGTCATCGTGGATCGATTGACCAAGTTTTTTTTTTTTGGTCCGGATGAACTATTCTATGCAAAATTTAGCGAAACTTTACATTTCTGAGATTGTAAGATTGTATGAGGTACCCATTTTGATAATCTCTGATAGGGATCCTTGCTTCACTTCTCAGTTCTAGAAGAAACTCCATGAAGCTTTGGGTTCGAGATTGGACTTCAATACTATGTTCCATCCTCAAACCATGGTCAATCTAAGAAGGTGATTCAGATACTATAGGATATGCTTCGGACCTGTGTGATTGACTTCCGAGGTAGTTGGAAGGATTTTCTACCATTAACAGAGTTCGCATACAACAATTGTTTCCAATCTAGCATCCTGATGGCATCTTATGAGGCTTTGTATGGTCGTAAGTGTCTTACTTCACTATGTTGGACTAAGTTGGGTGAATGACGAGTTTTGGGTCCTGAATTGGTTTCTAAGATTGAATATAATGTTAGACTGATTCGAGATTATCTAAAGGCAGCTTTTGACAGACAGAAGTCTTATGCGGATCTGAAAAGGAGGAATATTTAGTACTCTGTGGGTGATTTTGAATTCCTTAAGGTATCTTCGTGGAAGAAAGTTCTGTGGGTTCGGTCGTAAGGGCAAGTTAAGCCTTAGGTTCATTGGGTCGTATTGGATTCTGAAGCATGTGAGACCGGTTGCCTATCAGTTAGAGCTACCTCTAGATTTAGACAATATCCATGATGTGTTTCACGTCTCGATGTTGGTCGGTATCGGTCTAATCCGTCTCACGTTGCCTCTGTTAAAGAGATCGATGTTAGACTAAACTTGACTTTTAAGGAGGAGTCTGTTTGGATTTTGGATTGAGATATTAAGGTTTTGAGGAGGAAGTCCAAACCATTGGTAAAGGTTCTGTGGAGGAATTATGACATTGAAGAAGACACATGGGAACCTGAGGACTCGATGTGTTAGCAGTATCCTTATCTGTTCAGATCAGGTATATTTCGAGGCCGAAATTTCTTTTAGGTTGGTAAAGTTGTAACGCCCAAAATTTCTTAACTTGGTTTTTGTGAATTCTGAAACAAATATGTATCTGCGTTAGTGGTTAATATTCCAGGTGCGTGTATGAGGTCTGGGGTTCAAGTCCCACATTTGGAAATTTTTTTTTTATTTTTGATCTTAGCCTTATTCTTGTTGAGTGGGCTTATGTAAGATTGTTTATAAACTCATATCAAAATGAGCTTGCTGGTTCGAGGTAAGGAGTTAACTTGCTAGAGGTCTTATGTTCGAATCCCTACATGAGCGTGGGTGATTTTTTATTTCGGTTATGAGATAGAGGTTGTGTGGAAGTAAAATTCTAAAATAGTTGTGAGTTAATGGCTTAGTTAGTGGGATAATAGGGCTTGAGATATTGTGGGGTTTAAATTCTATTTTGTTTATTTTTAGTTTTTTTCACTTTTACTCAAATTTTCTTCTTTTTGACATTAGTTATTCCCTTTTCCCCTTCTTCTCTATGATTTTTCCTATTTTCGGTTCTTCTCTCTACTCTGTTCGATAGCTGATTGTTCCAACCATTCGATTTGTTATGTTGGTGGTTCCCTATCTATTTTGGTAAGCTTTGACGTTCTATCTTGCTCTTTTTTCCTTTTCTTTTAGATTGGCATAGTGGTGTGGTTATGGAAGTTAATTTCCTGCAAATCGGTTGCATAGGTGAAGTTGGTGAAGCAGCGAATTTCACTCCAATAGCTTGATTGTGCATGCGGTCATATTAGTTGGCAGTAAGTGTTTGTGCATTGTTCGGTTTAGTTTGGGGAATTCGTGAATTGGTTGCTAAATTTGTTGTTGGAATGTTGTTTTTCATCGTAACACTCCCAAATTCGACCATAACGTCTACGCTAGGTTTGGGGTGTTACATGTTTGGTAAAAGGTTTAGATCAAAGGGAACGGAGATTTGAACCACGCGGATTGTAAAATAGGTATTAAAATTTTTGAGAGCATCGCTATCCTCGAAACATTCAATTATCAAAGGGTGATCTAAGGGAGCACAAGAGGACTAACCTCTAGCATGTTTAGGTGCGAGACGCTTACGGGATGTACGGGGAGGCATTTTATCTAAAGGATGGGTAAACTACGGGTTAAGGGGTCAGTTTAAAAAGTGTACCTGTTGAAGAAAATAGTAATACAAACAATTTAAATTCCCAATAGCAGCAGATGCAATTTTGAAAAAAAATGATGCATGTGATGAATTATGAAAAAAGAAAAGGGCAAACTGAAAGTAAAAAAAAATGATACATATATATCTAAAACAATTTATATATATGTACAGAACAAAAATATGTATATATATAAAAGTTATATATGTTCAATTTGAAACAATATATATAAAAAAAAATTATCTTCTAAGCTAGTATGATTTTGAAAAAAAAAAGAGATTTTAGGCTTTGCCTTAAAAACGTGGGAAATGTAGAGACTTTTGGTGGAAATCTTGTTGAAAATATAGTGGAAGACACGTGGGAGACAAAATTAAGTTAAAAAAAATTGAGGAAAAATAGTGGAATATAGGGGGTGAGGCTTTAAGAAGAAGACGACACTGTAAAAAAATGCTGCTGGGGTATATATATGCCCACATCTATTAATACTTGTCCACTTCTACTGATAGAAATTGATAAGTTCCGGTAGAAGTTTACTTCTACTGATATCTCATGAACATAAACCCAAAAATACTACTTAGGAACAATTGTACCGATACATCCCTAAGTACTACCGAAACAACTAATCAGAAAATGAAAAAAATACATAGAAAAAGGTAAAATAAATAAATAGATAACATATGTAAAATCATATAATACCGTAAAAAATAAATAGATAACATATGTAAAATCATATAATACCATGTTCAAACAAATATCTACAAGAAAATCAAGTAAAAACATGCTTGAAGGCAATCAAAAGGTGGAAAATACATTTACTAACATACTCAAATTTTGATCTATGATTTAAAATACTATCTAACTTAATTATATCAGATATTAACAACATTTCAAACATGCGAGAATAAAGAGAAATAATGAATTTACAAGTTTACAAGTGTAATCAAGTAATGTAAACAAAGCATTCATAAAACAACACAAGTGTCCAAGAATGTCAAAAAGATTATACAAGAAGCTTATGAAAGAATGTTCATTAGTCTTAACTTTCCCCTAATTATCCAATATCTCTCCTTATATAAAGGCTTTGTAAATATATCGGCTAGTTAATGCAAAGCATTTACAAACTCTAGATCTATGTTTCCTTTTTGCACATGATCTCTAATGAAATGGTGTCTTATCTCTATGTTCTTTTTTCTAGAGTGTTGCATGAGATTTTTGGTTAAGAAAATAGCACTAGTGGTATCACACCTTATAGGAATTTGATCCATATCAAATCCATAGTCAACTAATTCTTGTTTCATCTAAAGAATTTGATCACAACAGTTACTTACGGAAAAATATTCTGCTTCGGTTGTGGACAAAGCTATACTATTTTTTTTTCTTAGAGAACCAAGAAATAAGCATGTTTCCTAAGAATTGACATGTCTTTGAATCTAACTTGCATCTCCAAAATTCACATTGGAGTAAGCATGCAATGTTCAGAGTGTCCTTAAAGTACCTAAGGATTCTCTTAATGGCTTGAAAATGCAACTTCTTGGGAGATGTTTGAAATCTAGAGCATAAAAAAACACTAAACGTTATATCCTATCTACTTGCGGTAAGATAAAGCAATGACCCTATCATAGAACTATAAAGTTTAGTGTCAACACATTTACCTCTTTCATCTTTTTCAATCTTTATTGAAATGCTCATTGGTGTTGATTGAGGCTTCAAGTCCTCCATTTTAAACTTCTTGAGTATTTCCTTGATGTATTTGGCTTGATTGATGAATATGTCATTTTTTGTTTTCTTGATTTGGAGCCTTAAAAAGAAGTTGAGCTCACCTATCATGCTCATCTCAAATTCACCTTGCATAATCTTAGAAAATTCTTGACAAAGAAGTTCATTAGTAGCACCAAATAAAATATCATCAACATCAAATTGTACTACTAAAATGTCTTTATCTTTAGTTTTTATGAACAATGTGGTGTCTACTTTGCCTCTTCTAAAGCCATCTTCAATTAATAATTTGGAAAGCCTTTCATACCAAACTCTAGGATTTTGTTTCAAACCATATAGAGCTTTGAACAAATTGAAAACATGATTTGGAAAATTTGGATTTTCAAAACCGGGAGGTTGTTCAACATAAACTTCTTCTTTTATGAAACCATTTAAAAATTCACTTTTGACATCTATTTGAAAAAAAAAATTGAAATTGTTTACACATGAAAAATCTAATAACATTCTAATGGCTTTTAACCTAGATACGGTGCATAAGTTTCATCATAGTCTATACCTTCCTCTTGGCTATATCCTTTCGCAACTAATCTAGCCTTGTTTTAACAATGTTACCATTTTCATCAAGTTTATTTCTAAAAACCCATTTAGCTCCTATAGTTGGATGATTACTAGGTCTATCAACTAAATTTCATACTTGATTTCTTTTAAATTGACCTAATTCTTCTTGCATAGCCATTATAAAATATTCATCGTTTAAAGCAACATCAATGTTTTTAGGTTCTATGCAAGAAATGAATGCAACATAATTACAAGTATTTCTAATTGAAGATCTAGTAATTACCCCTTTAGATGGATCACCAATGATGTGTCCTTCCTTAACATATGAAAGCTCTCTTGGGTGGCTAGATTCTCTTTCAACGTAAGTTGGTTCTTGGAGTTCATCAATTTTGAGTTCTTAAACCAACTCACTTATGCCTTGATCATCATGAGATGCTTGATTTTGCTCAACTTGATATATTTTTGTATCATCAAAATCAATAGATTCCTTTCTAGAAGGAGAGTTAGATTCATAAAACATAACATTTATAGATTCTTCTACAGCAAGGTTCTCTTGTTAAAAGTTCTATAAGCTTTAAAATTTTTTGAATATCCAAGAAAAATACCTTCAACACTTTTGGCATTAAAATTTCCTAAATTTTCTTTTCCATTATTGAAAATAAAACATTTGTAACCAAAAGAATGAAAGTGGCTTACGTTAGACTTCCTTCCTTTAAAAAGTTTATAATGAGTTTTCTTCATAATAGGCCTAACCATAGCTCTATTTATAATATAGCAAGAAGTTTTTATGGCTGCCACCCAAAAATATCTTTGCAAATTATTTTCACATAACATGGTTCTAGCCATTTTCTATAAGGTCCTATTTTCCCTTTCAACAACTCCATTTTGTTGAGGGGTTCTAGGTGCCGAAAAATTGTAACTAAAACCATGTTCATTACAAAAATTATCAAAGCCAAGGTTTTCAAATTCTTTTCAATGATCACTTCTTACACTTGAATTTAAATATCCTACTTGGTTTTGAATAATTTTACAAAAAGTAATAAATTTTTCTAAAGTTTCATCTTTTGAAAACAAGAAGAAAACCCATTTATCAAGAATAATCATCAAAAATAACAAATCCATATTGTTTACCCCCTAAACTCATAGTTCTAGTGCGTCCAAAAAGGTCAATATCAATATGTTGGACTACTCTAGATGTAGAAACTATATTTTTAGATTTAAAATACACTCTCCTATGTTTACCTTTAGCACATGCATAACATACTTTATCGAAGTCAATAGAAAAGTTAGCCATGCCAATAACAAGTTCATTTTTAATAAGCTTTGAAATAATACTCATGCTTGCATGTCCTAATCTTCTATGCATAGCCAACATACATTTTCATTATTAGCCATAAAGCAAATATTCGAAGAAGATATGTTATCAAGATGCACCATAAAATTATTACATACCCTATGTCCTACAAAAAGAATCCTTTTATTTACAATATTTACAACTTTACACCCATTAGACTCAAATATTACTTTGAATTCCTTATGACAAAGTTGACTAATGCTAAAGAGGTCATGCTTAAGACCACTGACATAAAGCAAATTTTTAATGAGAGTGGAAGAATTTATACCTATAGAACCAATACCTTCAATAAGCCTTTTGGAGTTATCTTCAAATGCAACTTTTCCTCCATTCTTTGGCATTAGTTCCATGAAATGGCTATTTTCATCAGTCATGTGTATAGAGCATCCATTATCAAGGGTACCATGAGTTTTTCTTAGAGTTGCTTGCTTTGAAGCAATGCTCTTCTCCTACAAACACAAATTTAAACTTTGGATTTTGGTACCAAAACTTTCTTGGGTCCATTAGCATTAGTCTTAACAATTTTTTTCCCCTTAGGAATCCACTTCTTTAAAGCATCCTCATTTTGAGATATGTTTAATTCTTTTGGAATCCACACACTTTTAGTGAGTTTTCTCCCAGATGTGAGCTTCCTTAAAGAACATACTTGTCTATCATGCCCCTTTTTGTGACAATGTGTACATGAGAGTAAGGCATCATATATATAGCTTGGTTTCTCAAAAAAAAAATTACTTTTCTTTTGTAATTTTGCAAAACCTAAGCCACTCTTGTCAAACAAAACTCTTTAAGATTCAAGCATATCATTTAGTTTTCGTTGCCCCATATGAAACATAAAAAAGTCTATCCTTTAAAATCAAATCATCAATTTGACCTTGCATATCATTAAATTTCTTTTGTATTTCCTCTTTAGCTATAATTAGAGACTTATGCTCCTCCTTTAATTTTGAAATCACTTTCTTATATTAGGAGTTCATAGTCTCAAAATCTATGGCTAATTTATCAAAGGCATCTTATAATTCTTCAAATGTATATTAATTTAATTCACTAGAATTTAGGATTACCTTTGGTTCTTCAATAGCCATAAGACATAGGCTGTCAACTTCATAGTCCTCATCACTATAGGATGAATCGCTATCGCTCTAAGTTGTCATCATGGCTTTCTTCTTTTGTCTTAATGCCCCTTTGTTCTTCAATTTTGGGCAATCAAATTTAATGTTACCCAACTTTTTGCACTCATAGGAAATAATTTGGCCCTTTTTCTTCTTGCTTGGTTCACCCTTGATGATGTCTCTTATTGGGAATTTTTTGGCTTTGTTGAACTTCATAATTTTTTTAATTTCTTTGCAAACATAGCCATCTCCTCCTCATCATCGTCATTATTAGAGCCTTCATCCTTCTCACAAATTGTTGATTTGAACGCAACTCCCACTTTTTTAGATTGTCTTTAATTTCTTGTGCATTGTGGTTGATCTTCATTTTATATGTTAGCAAGGAACCGATGAGCTTATCAAGTGGGAGTAAGTTAAGATCTTTTGAATCTTCTATTACCGTCACTTTAGGTTCCCAAGACTTTGGGAGACTATCCAACATCTTCTTCACCATCTCCTTGTTAGGATAGATCTTCCTAAGGGCTTTGAGACCATTGATAATGTAGGTGAAACGATTGGACATCTCCTTGATTTCTTCTTTCGGTCTTGCCTTAAACAACTCATAATCAATGGTGAAAAGGCTTATCTTGGACTCCTTAACTCTACTTGTCCCTTCATAGATGACTTCAAGCTTATCCCATATTTCTTTTGTATTTTCAAAAAAGGAGACTTTACTGTACTCATTTGGACCAAGAGCAAAAAATAGAGTGTGCATGGCTTTCGTATTTAATTACACATTTTTTATATCAACACCATCACATTCACTCTCTTTCTTTAGGAAAATAACATATTTGACCCTCTTTATTGGAAAGTATGACCCATTTGTTATTATCCTCCAAAACTCATAGTCATTAGCTTAGATGAATAGCTTTATTCTTGTTCTCCAATATGAGTAATTAATGTCATTGAATAAAGAAGGCCTCATGGTGGAATAACCTTCTCCTAATATGGTGGAATTTTGCTCCAATGCCATGAAGAAAATTTCTTAACTTGTGGCTTCCATCTTAGATATCTTGAGAATATTTTCTCTTGGTCATAAAATCTTCTCAAGAGTTCTAGTTCTTATACAAATTTTTGAGATAGAAATACATAAAGAGGGGGTGAAATGGTGTACTAAAACATTTTTGAGAAATAGCAAAAATAAAACGACTCAAGTATTTAGAGTGGTTCGGCCTCAATTGCCAACCTCTGCTACCTTATCTTTCCTTAACTAAGGATTTCCCAAATCCACTAGATTTGAACATTTAAGGACAAGGTTTAACCTTACAAATTCCTATCTTTTTAAAGGTAGGATAAAATCACTTCCTCTTAAGGTATTCTACCCAAAACCTTAAGTAACACCTCACAAATTAGAGAAAATAATGATGAATAAGATGATACCTCTAAAAGGTAGATAACCAACAATTAAACACTCTCACATAAAGTTACTATAACAGCTCGGTTTTAGCTAAATCAGAACAGTGGTTTTGGAACCACAAATTTGATGTTAAAATATTATTTTTAATATTATTTTAAGTGTTTACAACATGATTTTATGTATTTGTAAAAAATTTGTGAGATAATTTTATCGTTTAATAGCTCAATTTGAGAAAAAGGACTAAATCGCGTAAAGTGTAAAACATGAGTTCTAATAGTTAAAAGGGTTTAATAGCTATGAAATTAAAAGTTGAGGTATTTATGTGGTAATTATACCATTGTGTAATTAAATGGAAAAATGTGGACATGTATTAAATGAATTTGGAGTTAAAAATATAAGGTTAAATAGGTAATTAATTATGTTTAAATTAATTTATGTAAAATGGTTGTATCATCTTCAACCTCATTTTATTTGACCGAATATTAGAAGAAGTAAACCCCATTATTGAGTTCTTCCATTCGGCTACAACAATTACTAGCATATCAAGAAAGAAAGAATTCGGATTTAGATCAGGGGAAAAGCAAGGTTGTCGAATAGTCGATCCGATCAGTAAATTTCAAACACGAGATAAGGTCTTATAATTGAACTTAAATGTGTATACATTTAATGAGTGGATAAAATTGAGATAGAAATTATTCTATTTGATAAATGTTGAGATATTAAATGAAATGTATGAATTGAGTAAGGCAAGTTGCTGAATAAGACCATAGTTGGGCTATGGCAATCGAATAATAAGACCATAACCGGGTTATGGCATGTGAATGAAAGACCACGGAAAGGCCTTGGCAATATATGTGAAAGACCATAGTTTGACTATGACATCATAATATCGATAAATTTGTATCATAAGCACTTATAAACCGGAGAGGTTTGATAAGAGTATTGATGAGAAATAGAAATGTATTGGTACAGGTATGTACGAAAAACTGTTCAAGTATCGAGTTAGATGAAGTTGAGAACTCATGAATGATGATATGCATAAATTTGATGTTATCTCGTGAATTGATTATTTAAATGTTAATAATATTATCTATTTTGATTTGATAATGAATGTTGTGATTATTTCATGTTCATATACGAACTTACTAAGCTTTACAGTTTACTTTGTTTAATTTTCGATGTTTTATAGTTTTGCAAATCTAGCTCGGATCTGGGAATAGTCAGAGACTTCATCGCACTATCAATCATCTATTTTGGTACTTTTGAAGTTTTGTATATATGGTACATAGCATGAATAGGTTTGATTCATTTTGGTATGTTTGATGATATGTATTTGGGCCATTTGAGTCGGAATAAGATGATGAACTTGATGATGCTTATGAATGTGCAAATAGTTCTACTTTTAATGTTTGGTAATAAACCTATAATGAATGAATGGAATTGAATGGTTATGTATGAGTGGATTGGTTTTGCAAAATGAATTATACATGTGATTTATGCTTGGTAAAGCAAGATAAATTGATTGGAATTTAAATAGATAAATGGTATGGATTTGAGTATTGAATTTAGTTGTAATCGATATGGTATAATTATGTATTGGTTGATGAACCTTGGCTGCATATTTGTGATTTACAATGGTACCAATTGAGTTTACTTAGGCATGTGCAAAAAGGGTGGAAAATTGGCTTTGCAAATATCCTATTTTTGTCCACACGGGCAGAGACACAGGCGTGTGCCTCAGCCATGTGCGACACACGATTTGTAACAGCCCATTTTCGGTAAAAATCAGAATAGTGGTTTCGGGACCACAAATTCGAGGCCGAAAAATGAAATTATTTAAATTTCATAAAATGATAGATATTGTGATAGAAATAAGACATGAAAATTTTTATAGAAAAATTTTATCGATTATGTGTCTAATTACAAAGAGGACTAAATTGAATAAAATTCAAAGTTCAATTCTAGAAGCTATAAGGATCAACTAGCAATGGAATTCAAAATGAGAGGTCCTTATATAGCAATTAGACTATTGATGAAAAACATGTAGATATTTTGGTGAATCATCCATGGAAAAATAGAAAAAGGTAAAGGACTAAGTTTGAAAGTGGAAAAGTTAAATGATATTAATTAAATTAAATGAAAAAGATATCATTTTATCATGTTCTTCCCCAAAAATTCCATGGAAACCCTAGGAAAGAGAAAGAAAGCTTTCATGACCAAATTAGGTAAGTTCTATGTCCCGTTTTTAATGATTTTCATATTTTTATGATCGAGAAAACTTAATTTCTCTATTTGGGGGATTAAATTGAAAAGAAATAAAAGTTTAGAAAATTACCCATGGATGAATATGCTGTAAATTGAAAGTTTATGATAGAAAATGAAAGGTTATTGATATAGAAATCACTTTTACAAAGTGATTTTTAGTGAAAACATGTATAGGGACTAAATTTGAAAGTAGTGAACTTCTTGAAAAGATTCTGAAATTTTGAAATGCATGTGTTGTAAAAGTTATATAGAAATTTTGATTAGGCTTGGAATAAGGAGTAAATTGTATGAATTTCATTTTCTGAGCCTACGGACGAAATCGTCATTTATCAAAATTTTAGGGGCAAAATGGTAATTTTGCCTAAAGTGTAAATTGGACTAAATTAAGTATGAATTACATTAAATTGATGTTAAATTTACTCGTATAGATTAGAATAAATCGAATGTGGAGCTAGAATGAGGAAAGGAGAAAATGTCAGATAAATAGACTTTCTGTATACGAACATCTATCGAGGTAAGTTCGTATAACTTAGCTATGCATGTTTCTGCTTCATTTGAATTGTATTTGTGATTTTATAAATGTACATGTGAAATTATTATATATCCTATAAAGCCCGATGATTGATAATGTTTGAAATAAATGATAATACTCGTAAAGTGATCAATAACTAAAATGTCATTGTTGAGCTTGAATTAAAGGTGAAATGTAAATTACATAAATGCGTAAAATTATAAGATTGGAAATTTATCCAATAATTACTTGATAAATGCTAAATCATGTTGGAACAAATGAAAGTCGATGGATAAAGGTAATTACCGATATGAAATGAGATCTTGCATATATTGCAGAAAGGTTGTCCCGAAAGGGTAATCTTTTGATCTCATTATGAAAAGAAAATGTACACCTTGTGTGTACCATGTGAAAAGGGATAGCTTTGGCTATCGAATGTGAAAAGGGATAGTTTCAGCTATTGATGTGAAAAGGGATAGCTTCGGCTATCGAATGTGAAAAGGGAAGGTATACTTTGTGTATACCACATGGAAAAGGCTATTTAAACTTTGTGTGTACACTTGGAAAGGAAAGGTATACTTTGTGTATACCATATGAAAAGGAAAGGTACACTATATGTGTACACTTGAAAAGGTTATGTGCACTTTGTGTGTACAACTTGCAAAGGGTATGTACACTTCGTGTGTACCACTTGAAAAGGAAATGTACACCTCGAGTGTACTACTGGAAACGGAAATATCCATCGATATTTTCAATAATTCAACTGGTAAAATTGTGACATGAAAAGAAAAGAGATTATCACATGTGTTTACTTGGAAAATATGAAATGATGTTACATGAAATAGAATATGTAAATATGAGATGTTTTTGTGTGAATATGAATGGTTTGACGAATACATTCATCCATGAAAATATATTGCTACACATTGAGCGTATCACCCGAGTGATTATCAATACTTCAATCGATTATTGAATAAAGTTCTGACAAGAAATATACTGGAAATTAAGATGAAATGATATGAAATATTTTTGAAATACATAATTGATGTAACGCCCCGTACCCGAGACCGTCGCCGGAGTCGAACACGAGGTGTTAACGGACTTAATTCATTTACTTACACAGCTCATTTATAAATTTCTAGACAAGCTGGCTAACTGCATCACAATCACTTTAAAAATCATATCTCGAGTTTCGAAGCTCGAAAACTGATTCCGTAAATTTTTCCTAAAACTAGACTCATATATCCATCTACAAGTTTTTTTTTCTAGAATTTTTGGTCGGGCCAATTAGTACATTTTATTAGTTAAATTCTCCCCTATTACAGGGTTCGACTACTCTGATCTTCATGCATTACGACTTAGATATCTCCCTATACAGGGCTTCAATACTTATTCCGTTTGTTTCTAAAGAAACTAGACTCGAAAAGGAATCTTTACATATAGGGCATGACTTCTAATTATCTCTGGTTAATTTATAATGAATTTTCAAAGTCAGAACAGGGGATCCAAAAATCGCTCTGGCCCTGTTTCACGAAAACTTAAACATCTCTTAAAATACGGCTCATATGATCATTTCGTTTCTTCCATATGAAGATAGACTCATCAAAGTTAGATTACATAATTTATTCACTATTTCATTCCATTCCTACTATTTTTAGTGATTTTTCAAATTCACATCACTGCTACTGTCAGCATCTGTTTTTAAGGTAGACTTTACCTATTTCATGGTTTCCCATGGATCAACTAGCCATTTGTCGTACATATCACCAAAATGATCGTGATTAACCATTCCAATGGCTAATTGTTACCAAGCATTTCCATACCACTCAATGAACAATATACAAAATGATTATAATGCTATGCTCAAAATATATAAGCCATTTTCGCATGGCTATCCAAATATATACAATACCAAAAGGTACATGACTAACAACAAAAGGGCAGTCCTATACATGCCATTTTTAAAGTTCAACTAAAAGAGTACCAAAAGGGCTTTGATAGTGTGGATGACTTCGACTTTGACACTCCCGAATCCGATAGCTGATGAACCAAAATCTATAAAACAAAGAATCAAAGAAACGAAATAAGCATTTAATGCTTAGTAAGTTTTGAGTAATGAAATCATGCACAACTGAAGTATAGCATTCATATGACTAAACGAATAATTTCATATACACGTATTCTCACAATCATACCTACTTCACATTTCCAACCCTTATATTCATACATAAGGAATCAACTTGACTAAAGGCTGGAAGCTTGTTAATCGATTGAGCGAATACTATTTAAAAGGAATCAATTATTCCAATGCATATACAAAACATACCTCATCGTTGGGGTTTTACGGCGTATTAATTGAACTTATTACAGCAAGATTGCTCATTCCCAAACCAAGTACCTTGAGTTTAGCGGATATAGCTACTCACTCAAATGCCTTGAGACTTAGCCGGTTATAGTAACTCGCACAAATGCCTTGGGACTTAGCCGGATATAGTAACTTCGCACAAATGCCTTCGGGACTTAGCCCGATATAGTAACTCGCACAAATGCCTTGAGGCTTAGCCGAATTAGTCACTAGCACAAATGCCTCCGGGACTTAGCCGGTTATCATCCGAATATTCATGCACATATCAATAAATCATGACACATCTATATTTCATTTTCATAACTAGAATTCAAACACAAGTCACTTATCAAGCATTATCATTTTCGCTCAATAGCTACATACAAAGGGCATGATTTTGATTTGCTTATAACATGATCTAATCGAATCATAATCTAAGTTCCATTACTCAAAAAACTTACCTCGGATCTTTGTTGAATGATTTCAACGGCTATTCGATCACCTTTTCCTTTCCTTTATCGGATTTAGTTCCCTTTGCTCTTGAGCTTAATATTAACAAATAAATCGATTTAATCATTTTGAACATCAAAGAGAATTCAAGGTACTTAGCCCATATATATTAGGCATTAGAGTCATATATGTATGAAATCATGAATCAAATTCAACATATTGGCTAATATTCTCCTTTAGCCGATTATCTAAGTCAAGATAGAATCATCATTATGCTTGCCTATAACCGAATACATGCAACACCAATCTATCTATTCATTCATGTGTGCATCTTATTTAAGCATGTATATCTACAATCGAATTCATCATATAAATATCTATGAATTCACTCAAACAATCTCAATACAACACATGGTGCTCAAACCATTATTCAAATTCAAAACTCGGCTAGTACACATATATACACTAGCAATCAAATACTAACATTTACACTTCACCTTAATAGCTAGCTTAGCAAACCTTAATTTAACATATAATTGTTCATAACACAATTAAAGCATCCTCTCCATTCCATCAATTTAAAACACATACATTGCCCAATAATATCCAAAATCATATTCGGCCTTAGTACACACTTGTTAGCCGATTTTTCTCCATTTAGTAACTAATGCACATATGTGCTCATTTGCTAGACTCTACTTCACCTAACTACCATTTATCTCTTCCATTTACTACCATGGCCGAATGTTATAACCCAAGCCACACATATTGTTCCTCAAGGCCCTTCAATGACCACATTCGGCACCCTTAAGAACAACCCAATTTCAACCTTCAAGAAGGAAGAAAAATATATGTACTAAGAGCTTCAAACTACTTGGCCGAATATCAAACCTCCAATCAATCAAAATTTAATCCATGGAATGAATAGAACTTGAACTAACCACCTTCTTTATACATAATTTTCCAAGAATTTCAATGTACTTACCTCTTCCTAATCCTCATCCAAGCCGAACATGAAGTAAGAGAACTCCTTTCTTCTTCCTTTCTCCTTAGAATTTTAAGCCAAAGATGTTAAAGGATGAACACTTTTTTTTTCTTTTCTTTGTTTTCATCACCCTTCATCTCCTTATTTTATTACTAACCCTCTTATTTTATTATTTCTAACATAAAACATTAACACAACATGTTTATAATATGTTATGACCCATAGCATGGCCGGCCACTAGCTCAAATTTTGGGTAATTTGACATGCAAACCCATCATTTTTATAACATGCATTAATAGGCCACTTTACATTTGCCTAGCACATTTCTAAATTTTCTCACATAAGTCCTATTTACTAAAATTCACTTACAATTAACAAAATTCAAATATGAAATTTTCACACATGCATATATACATATAATAAGCATCAAATATGACGGTTAATTATTTTTATGACTCGGTTTTATGGTCCCGAAACCACTTCCCGACTAGGGTCACATTAGGGCTGTCACAATTGACATACATGTTATATGAATATATGAGGTACAAAAACGTATATGTATGGAAATTCGAATACGGATGAGCTTGTATAAGTGTTTATTGTGGTTTACATGAATCATATGACTAACATAAGTGATAAGAATATGTTATAGGGCTTGAGAACAAATGGTATAATTGTGCCTCGCATGTTTAATTTGAGTAAAAGTGGTTGGTAAGTTGATTACCAAGTTATACAGACTTACTAAGAATTATATGCTTACTCCATTTTATTTTTCTCTATTTTATAGTAAATCAGAAGCTTGTTGGATTGGAAGCTCAGTAGAGATCACTCACACTATCCATCATTCCAATTTGGTAGAAAAGGTATAACAATTGTGGTTATAATGGCATGTATAGGTTAAATAGACAATGCTTAACAGATAAATACTTCAATGTGACTAGCCATTGGAATGGCTAGCTGTGGACATATCTTGGCATTATTTATAAAAGTTTATATCATGATATACAAGCTGAAAGGGATAATGAACGAATAAATTAAATTTGTATGTTGGCTCAATATGCATAAATCTGAATAAGGGATGTAGTTATATGACATGTATAAGACTTGATTTTGGTATGAATTAACTGTCTTGAAATGAGTTATCAATACGTATATGTATTAGTGTAAATGGATAATAAGTTGGGTGAGAAATATAGCTTTGGAAAATAGCCTAATTTCATCCACATGGCTATACACACGGGAGTGTTTCTAAGCCGTGTGTGACACACGGTAAGCCCACGAGCGTGTGATATGACCCTATGTCCCCTATATCCTTAAATATAAAGTTAGGATAGTACACGGGTAAAAGACACGGCCATGTGTTTGGTCGTGTGAAGAACACGGGTGTTAAGCATGGTCATGTGTCAAAACTATGTGAAAATAGCTTAAAAATGGTGAAAAATCAGTGTACCACACAGCCTAGCCACATGGGAGTGTGCCCAGGCCGTGTGCTCCTTTGATACTTAAGAAACTGCAAGTCAGAATTCCACACGGGCTGGCCACACGGCCATGGGATCTCCACAGGCTAGCCACACGGCCATGTCCTAAGCCACACAGGAGTGTGCCCCTATCTTCAAGGTTAAATTTCCAAAGTTATCGGTTTAGTCCTGAACCACTTCCAAAACATGTATTGAGCCTCGTAAGCCCATATTAGGGACTTTATGGTGAAATTTGAAAAGTTTTGATTTGGAATGCAAATTTATAACTCAGTTTTGTACAAATGCTAGTGTATAAGTTCGGTAATGCCTCGTAACCCTTTTTCAATAACGAATACAGGTTAGGGGTGTTACACGATTAGTTTACACGGTCGTGTGTCCCCTGGTGTTGAAATTGAATTTAAGTTTGTATGCTCCACATAGTCTCACACACGAACGTGTGACAAGCCGTGTGGTATAAGTCAGTTTACTCCCTAAATGGCACATGGCCTAGCACACGTGCATGTGTGGCCATTTCGTAGGGCACACAGGCTAGACACATGGGTGTGTGGTTGGTCGTGTGACCCTAGTCAGTATACTCTCTAGTTTTCACACGGCATGTATGCTCTGTTTCCACACGGCCTAAGACATGGGCATGTCTACTAGCTGTGTAAGGCACACGGCCTGTTCACACGAGCGTGTGACCCCTGTATGATTGAAAAAATTTTCTAAGTTTTTGAAATTTTTGTATGTCATCGGTTTAGTCCCGAACCATTTTTAAAGCATTTTTAAGGCCTCACAGGTCTTTATGAGGGACAAGGTGATTGTATTGAATGATGTATGAGAATGAATGTTATATGTTGTGTTTTGACCAGTAATACCTCATAACCCTATTCCGACAACAGATACGGGTTAGGGGTGTTACAGTTACAATACTTGAGAGAATGATAGAAACTTAACCCACAAGTGTACAAGAAATATTTAGTAAAAGATTGAGAAAGATTGAAAATTGAGTTCTTGGAATTTAGGCACTTATTTCTTTATCTTTAACGAGGAGCCTTAACCTTGTATTTAAATCCGCTAACAACCTTATGGACACTTGTAGCCGTTAGAAACAAAATAGAGTCATTGCAGCCAATAAAACTGGAATTAAATCCAGTCTGCAGCTTCATTGTATCGGTGGAAGGGGACTTGTATCGGTAAAAGTCCTTTCAAAATATGGTCGTTGGGCTCGTTGTATCTGTAAAGGTCCTCTTCTACTAGTAGAACTCTAAGGGTTTCAACTAGTACCGATAGAAGTGAATGGGAGGCTGAACTTTGGCTACTGCCTTGACTTGTCTTAGTAGAAGTCCTTAAAGTATCAATAGAACTCTGGTTGTATTGATAGATCAGACCAGGGTATCGATGGATATTCCAAGACAAAACTACCTTGCACACTGGAGTTCGTTATATCGATAGAAGTCCAAGTTGTATAGGTAGAACTCTCAGTTCTATCAGTAGAATTCTGTTGCCTTTTCAAGGTTTTTCCATCTTGAGTTCTACCAATACTTGTCCACCTAAGTATCGATAGAAGTCCTTCAGACTTCAAAAACTAGTTAAAAATTAAGTTAATTTAAGGCATTTTAAATGTTTATCTTGTCCAACACTTTGAAAATAATTTTAAGAACTTAATTTTTATTTTTTTATTTTTTTTTTTGCAAATTTAAGTAGGGGATTTTTAATTTTTGTTATATCAAAATACTTGAAAACCTAAAGTTAACAATCTACCATAACAGGTTATACTATAAAGACTAATGTTGGGTATACCGCAATCTATGTAGTGGGAGATGATTGATCAAGATAGAATTTATCCCTCCTACATAATAGGAGTAATATCCCAGTTCTATTGATGAAGTGAGACTAGAAATGCATGGCCATACTTGAATAAGTTTATATGAGATATCACACTTATTTGTTTATTATAGTCTACTCAGAATATCAAGAAATATGAGATTGGACTATGCAATTGTGACTATTCCATGACTTGTGCCGAATCTAGATATTAAGATAAAAGGATATAATACATGAAAAATTGTCACAAAAAGGTTATGTCGAATCACGACTTCTAGTAACTTGGACAGCAATGATGCATTGCTAGATGCCACTCATTACTTGTAATATTAGAAATGTTCTAGTATTACTACTAATGTTACAAAAGCCTACAGGGTTTGTAACACTCCAAACCCGAATCCGTCGCTGGAACAGGGTTACGGAGCGTTACTAGTGTTTTCAGGAAATTTACAAATAATCATGTCAATTATTGTTCATTTTCTGAGATTATTCATAATGTCCCTTAAATGGACCCTCGAGGCCTAATATGAGCTTTAAAATCAAATCGGAACTTAATCGAGAACTCTAAAAATTTTTCGTGAAATTTCAAAAATGTTCCAAGTTATAGGGTTCACATGCCCATGTGGTCCAAGGGACACACCCGTACGACCCTAGAACACGCCCGTGCTATAGGCCGTGTTCAAAACTAGGTAGCTCTCTGAATTTTGTCACACGGCCAGCCACACGCCAGTATGCTGGGTCGTGTGGTTAATTTAATTTTTCAAAATTAGGTGCAGATTTCACATGGCCAAGACACACGCCAGTGTTCCAGGCCGTGTCGTACACGCGGGTGGGACACACGCCCGAGTCTCTGCCCGTGTGCTTAATTCTAAGCATTTTGTTTTATCGAATTTAAGATGCAGGAGACAACGGCCTAACCACACGCCCATGTACCAGGCCGTGTGTCACACACGGTCAAGAAACACGCCTGTATGTCAACTCGTATGGACAAAATAAAGCCATTTCTAGCTTCATTTCTCACCCAAAATTTTACCATTAACATGCAACAAAACTTACATTCAAATACCAACCAACCAATCCAAGCATTGATTTTAAACAAAATTTAACATCTAATATGATATAACATAGCATCCATACATGTTTAAATTCTTACCTTTGTTTAAACCTAAACATTGAACGTCATTTAGTCATTTATACTTAACACATAAGTGTTTATCATGACATTATGCTTTATAAGTACCAAAACATACCATTACTAGCCATTCTAATGGCTAGATTACAAATAACATATTTAAGCCATCTATGGCCAAGTTAGCCTATACATGCCATTATACCAAAATAAGTGTACTATTTATACCAAAATAAGTTTTTTGGATAGTGTGATGATGCTCCAACTGATCTCCAACCTTCGCGAGCTTCCGAGCACTATAAAACAGGAAAAATAAAACTAAAAGCATTACATGCTTAGTAAGTTCGTATAGTAGGAATTAAAACTTACCAATTTACATTTATTAACATTAAGTGTAACACCCTTTACCTGTATCTGAATCCGAGACAGGGTTCGAGGCGTTATCTGACTTAAACATTCACAAACAGGCAAAACCAGGCCATAAAATTTCATCCGAATTAAAATTTTTCAAACACATGTAAATCATCCCTATACAAGCCTTCGAGGCCTAAATCATACATCGGGGTGGTTCGGGACTAAACTGAGAACTTTAGAAAGCTCTAGGAAAAGTTAGAGAAATTTTCATGAAACAGGCTCACACACACGTGTGGGCACAGGGACACGCCCGTATGTCTCCAACACGCCTGTGTCCTCAGGCCGTGTAACTCTCTATTTATGACGTTAGCAAAACAAATTTAACCACACAACCAGACTATACGCTCGTGTGCTAGCCCGTGTCCTCCACACGGTTGGGACACATGGCCGTGTCTCTGCCCATGTGGCTAGCACTTAAGCCATTTTCCAAGCCCTTTTATTACCATTAATACTTCACAGACTTAAATACATTATAGACGCATATAATGTAGCATCAAATAAGTGATTTAAACATCCTAAATTAAGACTCAATTGTACTATTCATATGTCATCATACATGTGTTTTGCTTACTCATTTTATACCAAGTCTAAACACACCAATTCATAATCAATTGAACATGTCATTTTGATTATTACTTATACATTTATATCATGCTTGCCTAAGTCATTCCACACCAATTTCATGTTCAAGCATTATTAACTTCACCATATCACACTTTTATTCTCTGATTATGACCACTTCGTTTGGTCATAAGACATTCATCAATCATACATTCCGTAATACTAACCATTCATATCAAACAAATATTATCACATGACCACATCACCAGGCATCAATACATAACTTGGATAAATAGGCTTACAAGCCATAACCATCATAAGCCACATCTCATGGCTATACACAATGTACTAATATAAGCCAACATCTTGGCCAAAACATAAGAACACATATCAATAATTAAGTCCCTATATATGCCACTCACTTGAAGACATTAAGATTCATCAATACTCCAAAAAAGGTAGCTTGATAGTGTGAGGTTGCCTCCGACGATCTCCAACCCCGAGCTAACCTGTCAACACTAAAGAAATGGAAAGGAGGGATTAATCTTAAAGCTTAGTAAGTCAATATGAAAATAATAAGCATATTATCAACATGGTTCCATGGAAATATAATCATAATTACACTTTTACTTATTTTCTGGTCATGCTATTTTCTCGAGTCATAGTTACTAATTTATTTATATCTGGAGCTAAGGAGCTCCAAATCAAGATCTGTAAATTTTCCACAAAACTAGACTCATATATATTCTTACCATAAAATTTCCAGAATTTTTTGTCTAGCCAATAAGTACAGTTTATTCTTTAAAGTTACCCCTATTCTATTGTTTGACAGCTTCGACCTTTCTTTACTAAAAATAGATTATCTCATAGTACAGATTTTGATTAATGTTCCTGTCTATTTCTCTTGAAAATAGACGCATTAAGGATTTATTCATATCAATCCTAGACTATAATAATTTTTTTATAATTTTTAGTAATTTTCCAAATTTGAGACAAGGGAGCCTGAAATCACTCTGACTCTGTCTCACAAAAGTTCAAATATCTCATAATATGAAACTCTTTTTCTTACACCGTTTCTTCTATATGAAACTAGATTCAATAAGATTTAATCTCATATCTTAGTCAGTCTCTAATTCAATTTCCAAAATTTTTTGTGGATTTTCAAAGTCATACAACTGCTAATGTCCAACACTGTCTTAGTACAATATAATGGTAACTATCATAAGTTCATTTTCAACTAATCATGAATTTACCATCTCATGGATTTCATGTTCAAATTCACAAAGACATAATATCATAACCATAAAGATTATTCATCATTCATACCCTTTTGGCTTACTTATCATATACACATATATACTTGCTCATCATAAATCGATCTTTACCAAGGCATTATTCATAAGTTTAGCATACGTACCTGTACTCATCGTAGTGTATCATATAACCATACCTCTTTAACATGCCCTCCTCGGGATTTTCATCACATTCATTACATTACCCGTTGAACACTAGGAATACTATTGGATACACGGAAACTTGCACCTAAGTGCCACATATACATACGTAGCCAAAGCTCCCTTATAACATGTAACACATCCATAATAAACTCGGACCTCCCAACGAGCTCGAATGTTACATGTATCGCATCCATTATGAACTCAGACCACTCAACGAGCTTGGATGCCACACATATCGTGAACTTGGACCACTCAACAAGTTCGAATTCTCACATATATCACGAACTCGGACTGCTCAACGAGCTCAGATTTCTTAATTCCTAGTGACATGTCACTTGAATCCTAAACTATTCCTAAGGTTCAAACGGGGTTTTCCACACTTGCACAAAACATCCTTATCACCCTTGCTTGTCATGTCATGAACAATGACCATAACACCATTCATGCTTACAAATTCACCATTCTCATATTCCTGAAATAAACATAGCATTGCTCATAATTACATTTAGACATTTGCCACATAATACAATCATCATATCAACTATATAAATATTCACCACATAAAGTTAACACATCAATTTAGGTTCAAGCATAAACAATGATATTATTGCATTATTATTGACATACGAACTTACCTCGAACGCGAGCACGGCTATTCCATAATCTAATTCATTTCCAATCTATGCCCGAATCTCATTTTCCTCGATCTATAATATCACATTTAGCTTACTAAGTAGTCACATTATTCATATGGGTCCAAAAATCATACTTTTACAAATTTGCATTTTGACCCTTAAACTTTCACATATTTGCACTTTTACCCCAAGGCTCGTAAAATGATTTTTATTCAATTTCATTGCATTTTAAGTCTAGCCGAATCATTTTCATAACTATAGCAGCCCCTAATTTCCACTCAATCACACTTTTATGACATTTTGTAACTTTTACAAAATAGTCCTTTTAAGCATTTTCACCGAAAATCACTTTGCAAAAGTCGTTTATTTAACACCCAACATTCATTTTCTAACATTATACATCAAAACACATGCATATCATTCATGGGTAAGTTTTTCAACATGAACCTTAGCTCAAAATAATGGTAGAAATAGATAGATCGAGTTATCGAGACTTCAAAAATGTAAAGAACATTAAAAAGAAGGCTCGGGATCACATACAAATGAGCTTGGAAACTTGAACATAAACCCTAGCCATGGCTTCCTCCAACATTCGGCTGGATGGGTAATTTTGGCTTAATTCATTTATTTACAAAATGACTAAAATGCCCTTAATGACTTTCTTTGAAATTCTACCTAACCATGTTCATTTTTGTCCAAATTTTTAGAACTAGGTCAAATTACTCTCTAAGGACCTCTAATTTATAATTCAATTCAATTTCATGCTTAAAGCTTCTAGAACTCAAGTTTTACAATTTATTCAATTTAGTCCTTAAAATCCAATCGAGCACCTTAGACATAAAATTTCTTCATGAAATTTTTACACAAGCATATAAACATGTCATAGGCCTTATAATAATCATAAAATAATTTTTTTCAATTCGAATTTGTGGTCTTAAAACCACTGTTTCGACTAGGCCCTAATTCAGGATGTTACATTAAGCATTCAATGACATGATTTTTCATCAATTTGGCAATTTTACCTATACACATACACTCAGTCAAATAAGTTAGTTACATAAATTTTCACATATGCATCAAGTAAGCATAGATGAGCTCATCATACTATATTCTTTCAAGACATCATTCATTTCGTCTCATAATTCTCATATCATGTCAAGTATTTTATCCGTTGAATCATTGAAATTCCGTTGGATATTCAAACAGTACACTCAAGGTATAAAATTTAATAACCTGCCAACTCATATTCAGGAGTACCCATTAGGGCACTTAATCTGAAAGCACACTCTCGAGCCTCATAAAATATAACAGGATTACTAGTCTAGGCTAATTTTTTTTTATAATATATGCTCAGAAGAGCGTAATTAGGATTACCAGTCCAGGCTAAATCCTAATTGTAACATATGCTTAAGAGGGATTATATCAGGATTACCAGTCCAGGGTAAATCCCGTCAGCAACAATGCAGGACCTCATTTAGTAAGGAAATTTTGTTTGTCCATCGAAATCCAATATTCAAACGGAATTTAACCATTTTAAACAATCTCAAGCATGTAATCATTTCTTATGTTATAACATTCAAATTAACTCAAATAAATACAAAACACATTCCGTACAACACAGCATTCAATTTATCATATTTACAAGCTCAATTAAGTTACACGAACTTACCTTGACACTTGTTCGCATATATAAATCTACTAATCTGAAATTTTCTCTTTTCCTCATCTAGTTTCGAATTTGTGTTATCCGAATCTATATAAATGAATTTATTCATTAATTTATCACATTTCACATTCAAGTGGACTCAATTTACATCCTAGGAAAATTACCATTTTGCCCCTAACTTTTCTATAAATTTCTAATTCGTCCCTAGGCTCGGAAAAATAAAATTTATGCAATTTACTCTCTATTCCAAGCCTAACCAAAATTTCACTATAAAATTTACAGCACATACATTGTATAAAATTTATATTTTTTCTTCAATTTTCACAACCTTACATTTTAGTCCCTAAATCATGTTTTTATCAAAAATCACTTTGTAAAAGTTGTTTATCTATCAACAACCTTTCATTTTCTACCATAAATTTCAAATTTTTAGCATATTCATTCATGACATAATTTCCATACTTTGATAACTTTTCAAATTGATCCCTCAAATAGATAGATTAAGCTATCTCGGTTTCAAAAATATCAAAATTACTAAAAACGAGATAAGAAAACTTACCCGATTAAACCAAGAAAGTTTCTTCTCTCTCTCCTAGGGTTTCCATGTATTTTTGGGATGAAGATGACATAAAATAAGATGATATTTCTTTTATCATCTTTTAATTAATTAAATTAATTCAATTTCCAATTTAGTCCTTGCCCTTTTTCGAAATTTCCATGGATGAGTCACCAAAATATCTACATACTTTTCTTTAATGGTCTAATTACCATATAAGAACCTCAAGTTTTGAATTCCATAGCTACCTAATCCTTCTAGCTACTAGAATTTAGCTTTTGCATTTTATGGGATTTGGTCCTTCCCATAATTAAACACATAATCAGTAAAATTTTCTTATCAGAATTTTCACATGACATTTCTAACATAATACGGACCACGTAATAAAATTAAAAAGAATTTTATTTTCGGCTCGGATTTGTGGTCCCGAAATCACTATTCCAATTTCACTGAAATTGGGCTATTACAGGGTCACACCCTACAGTTGAAGTGAACAGAATCCAAATACATTTGGTATTGTATTTAACTAACACATGAATTAAATTAATTATTGAATTAATTTAATTTGATGGTTAAATATTGAACACATTATACGTACAAACTTGTTGTACATAACTAGAGAACATATTTAAAATAATTATATAAATTTGATTCATATAAAATATTAATTATATATTTTATCGAAATTATTAATATAAACAATTATAATAATTTTGGTCAAAATATAAAAGGACATGGAAAGTGATATTCTTTTGGAAAGAATATGATTCTTTTTCATGATTTTCCATTTATTCCTCTAATAATAAGGGAATAATCTCGTTTTTCTTTCTGATATATGATATCAAAAAGAAAATGATAAGAAGATATCCTTTAGTGTGTTAGGGTGACCAAGACAAGAAAATAAGGTCTAACAACCATATTTGAATTCTCTTTGAAATTATTCAAAGAGTTTTTCTATTTGTTGTGGACTGGATGGACTCCATAGAGGCTAGGATGTTTTTCATTGTGTCTTGGAATTGACATTGAATCAACATCATCCTTTCATCGTTTTTCAGTAAAGAAGGTATATCTTTAACCCTATTCCAACTTATTTCATTCCTCGTACATGGATCCATGGCTATGGATTGCCAGAAAAAATTTTCTGCTGCGCAACGAAGCGTACCAGCGGTCCAACATTGATATCGAAGGGGATGATGAGCCAGATAAAGCATCAAGAAAGCTTGGTTAAACCATATGTTTTGTCAAAGCCAAGAAGGTTAGAAATAGTGAAAAGAAACATGTAGAGTGCTTCTCTTGTAATGGTCTGCATAAGATGTGAGATTGTCCAAAGCGATATAAGCTATCCATAGTTACTAAGGAAGATGAAGTAGAGCTAGAGAGTGAGGCGTTAAAGCTTGGGTCAATGATACTCAATTCTGCAAAGTCGAAGAGGAATCACAAGTAGAAAGGGTTGATGTATGTGGACATCAACATCGAAGGTAAAAGAAAGAATGCTCTTGTTGATACAAGGGCATCTTCATATCAAAGAAAATATGGGTAAACTTGATCTCTCAGTTAGCAAATCAACCAAAAAGATCAATACGATAAATTCGAAAGAGGTCTCAACTGTGGCAGTAGTACAATGAGTTAAGCTATAATTTGGTCAATGGAAAGGCAATGAAGACTTTGAGGTAATTCACTTAAATGATTATGATTTTGTGATTGGCTTGAATTTCCTTAACAAGATTAATGCTTTTTTGGTTTCTTTTTTCGATTACTTATTCATCTTGGATTCTCGACGACAACAACAATGCATTTTTTGATGAGTCAAGACGTGAAGTGTCGAACCAAGATACTGTCGGCAATCTAGCTAGCCAAGGATGTTCCATGTAGTGGGAATATTAACTTGATAAATCAGAGTGATACAAAGACCTCTTTAGAAATACTAGATGGATAAAATATCGATATGAAACATATTGAGTCATCTGTGGGCTACCACCTATAAGAGAGGTGGGTTGTGCATCAAACTTTATGGGAAAAATAGTGGTGCGAGCTGGGTAATCAAACAAAGTAAATTCTTTAAGCAAGGTACATCTCGAACACTTATCTAGTGTTTTACATTTTGACTTACTGTTGGCTTGGCAAAAAAATAATAGCCCTTTTAGATTTCTAAAGTGGGTAAGCCGAGAGGCTTACAAACTAGAGTTAGAAGCAATACTCAAGGTTAACCCAGTGTTTTATGTTGGTGTGTTGGAGCCTATTTGTGCGGATCAAGAGGATCCCGATTGAGGCAAGTCACAATATAGGCAAATAAGAGTGGTGATCTCTTACGATCGATATGTACAAGAGAGAATTATAATTCGAGTTAGGCAACAATGGAGACATAAGCCAAGACAAATTTTCCAAGAAGCGGAATTACCCGGCAGAGAGACTAGTTGGGAATTAACTGAGGCATTGAGACCGTTTCAGGATGAGTCAAACAGTGCCATTCTGAGGATACAATGAGGGTGTTGCGAGAATAGGTGGGCGAATGTCACGGGTTGCGGATCAAAGCCCGTGATAATTGCACGTTAAATGTCTTGTAGAAGTTAATAGATTAAATAGGGCTCATTTGACCCACTTGAACTAGCCCAACTCATGGAACATATGGAAAAGCCTATCTACTTGAAGCCTTGGTGGGCCAGAAAAAAAAATTATTATTTTTTCTTCAAAATCTTTTAGATCCTTTCTTTCCTATCTATATTTTCAATTTTGATAAAAAGTTTTGAAAAAAAACTCTTAGACCTAATTTTGTTTGTTCTTAGAAAAAGTTTTTGTAGATTATGTTTGGGTTTGGTTCTTCTTAGATTCGAAAAAAAAAAGAGAAAAAAAATTGGGAAACCGACCAGAGGAAATCAGGGACGAGGGAAGGTTGGGGTTTATCGCCACTGTTCATGTTTACGGAAAGGAATTGGGCTCCCCTTGGTTTTATTCTACATGCATGCATGAAAAAAAGGAATGGCCAAATGGCCAGAAACGAGGAACAAGTGAAGGTTTACCCGAGTAGAGACGGGAAGAACCTACTGTTTTGTTTTTAATTCTTTGTTTCTTTTTTTTTATGTTTTTTTCTTCTTCTTTTTTGGGTATTTTTGAAGGTTTTTAGTACCCTATCGTTGACTGAACCTACTCATGGGTTTGGTCACCCGCCCAGGTTCGATGACCCCTTCAAAAATGGAAGGGTTGAAACAAAAATTTGAGATGGGCTTGGACTATATATTTTTGCCCAAGCTCAACTTGAATATATTATGTTATAAAAAATAATTATATTAATTATATACGTTAAATAATAAATATATATATATATTAAATCACTAACCCAATAACAATTAAATTTATTACCCAAAATCAAAAACAAAAAAACTTTATCCAACTAGATAACCCAACCCAAAATATAAAATTTTAAAATTATATTTATAAACTAAAGCATTTATTATATTTACGTTTGTTTTAATATAATAAAACATTTATTATATTCATGGTAGTATTTTTAATATAAATACATTTTAATATGTTAAAAAATATATTTTAGCGTTTTAGTGCACTTGTGTATTATATTTAAAAATTAATCTAAAAAATCAAATATAAGTTATTCTATAGTTTACCATTCTTAAATTAGGTAGGGTTTGAGAAAAAAATGTAAACTTATGGTTAACCAAATTAAAAAGGGGCCAACAGTTTAATAAATTTAGAAAAACAATGGACCGAGAGTGGTTCTAAATTGGGCCTAAAATTAATTTGGGTTTAAAATTCAAATGGATTTGGATTTTCTAAAAATAATGTTAATTTGGGCTTTTAAAATGATTTCTACTTCAATTTAAAACTAATTTTATGCTGTTAAATGAATTCAAGCTCTAGTTTAAACATTTGTTTGAGTTTAGCAATCTGATTTTTTTTCAAAAATAATCAATTTGGGATTAAAACTCATAACCTTATTGGGACTAAAATTAAACAAAGTAAAGTTTTGTACAAAAATATCATATCACTTTAAACAATTTCAAAACATAGATCCAGATTTAGAATTTATTTTAATCCCACTAGTTCCAATTAAGTTAAATTTAATCTCAATATAAACCAACTTATTTACCAAAAATTTTAAAACTAAATTACACTTTAATTATTCTACATGCAAAAAGGATTATTCATTAAATCTCTATTGATGCATTTAAGAGTAGAAGAAGAGCAATAGAACTCAAGATAATCTACTTAACTTCAATGGTATAAGTTTTAAAGGTAAATCTTGTATCTTCTAATGAGAAAATGTTTAGGACTTCTGGTAATACAAAATTAAAATAATAAAATAAAATCAATAAAAAACAACTTAATGGTCAATTTAATCAAGAAAAAAAAACAAGCACATTCTTCAAAATAAGCTCCAAATAATAAAAGAAATGATAACGTGGGAAATGTAGACATATAACAAAAGTGTCATTTCTGGAAACATGACCTTCTAATCAGTTCAATGTAACTGAAGAGACACTTATGGCCATGATATGCGGGATCAACACTATTAATTCCTTCGAAGGATGGTGGGTAGACTTTGGAACATCTAGGGCAGAACTTAATTTAAAACATATTCTATGTTTCAGATAGAAGAAAATCTCACTTGGTGACTAACAGACCACTAATGGACTAGGTTATGGTGATATTGACCTTAATTTCACTTATGGTAAAAAGTTTACCCTTTAGGATTTTTGGCATGCTCTTGAGATAAGAAAAAAAATTGGTTTCTTCTTTTCTCTTAAATCATGTGTTGAGTATGACTCATATTTTAGTCAAATTTGAGAGAGAATCTCTGAGTTAAACTCTATTTATTTGTTTCAGTAGAACTCTAACTAATCAAGATTATTTTATTATTATTTAACCTATGAATTTAGCTTATAAATAGGCTCTTTTACAACCTTAAAAAATACGCCCATTAAAGATTAGAACTCATAACACTTACGGAGAATTTTGTGTTTACATTTTGAGGGTTTTTTGCTTTCGGGGTTTAGTTTTTATCTCCATCTTTTCGTACTCTTCGTTTTTCTTCCATTATTGTAAAATTATCTTTGCCCATGATTTTTTAGCCTCTTTAGAGGAGTTTTTCGACGTTAAATATGTATGTTCAATTTCTCAATTTCGTCTGCTATTTTTTACTTATTCGTTGCTTAATCGTGTCAATCCTCAACAAGTGGTATTAAGGCTAGTTCAATTTTTGTAGATCAGCCTGTTCAGAGATATCAACAACAAGGTTTGACATTAAGAAGTTTGATGGTGACATAAATTTCAATTTGTGACAAGTTTGGATGATGGCAATTCTAGTTCAGACCGACCTAAAAAAGGTCGTTATTGGGAAAAAGCCTGAGAATCTAGATCAGACACAATGGGAAGAGCTTAATGAAAAGGTCTGTCTACAATCCAGTTGCCCTTCACGATTAGGGTATTGCAAGAGGTATTGATGGAGAAAACCTCATTCACCTTGTGGAAAAGGTTAGAAACTCTTTCTACGACTAAGTTTCTGGCTAACCATTTAGTGTTGAAACATCTATTTACGTTTTGCATAAATGAAGGTAACCTTCTTAGAGATCATATTAGTTAATTTATTACTCTTTTGAATGGTTTAAAGAATGTTAAGGTTAAGATTGACGATGAAGATTAGACTATGCTATTATTGTGCTCTTTTCCCTATTCATACAAGTCTTTTAGGGAGATCCTAATTTATGGTAGAGACATACTCTTGTTTGAGAATGTCAAGGGTCATTTGTTGAGTAAAGATAAACTTGACAATGAGTTTGGTTCGGATAGTAAGGAAGATAGGCAAGTTTCCATTTTGGTAGCATCAAAGAAGGGAGACAAAAGGTGTTACTATTGTAAAAAGTTAGGCCACGTTAAAAAAGATAGTTATAAACTGCAAAATAAAAGAGCTACTTAGAGTAATGAGGAAGATGTAGATGGTACTGATTTGGCTGACGAAAGTGGCAATGATTTCTTGTTAGTGTCAACGAGCGATAGCTCTGAGCGTACGTCTGAGTGGATCCTAGATTCGGGATATTCTTTCCACATGTGTCCCAATAGAGAATGGTTATCTCTATACAGTTCGATTGAAGGTGGAGTTGTGCGCATAGGAAATGATTCATCCAGTAACCTATATTGGTACTGTTAAAATTAGGATGCACAATGAGATGATTAGGACACTCTCAGATGTCAGGAATCTCATCTCCTTGAGTATTTTAGACTTGAATAGTTACAGAATCAACATCGAGTCAAGCGACATTAAGGTTTCTCGTAGGGCTCTTATTTTGTTCAAAGGTAAAAGGATCGGCAGTTTTTATATTCTGGAAGGTTCTATAGTGACCGATGAAACTAGATGTCCCTCATTAGTTACGGAGTCAAAGTCTACTCGTTTGAAGGGGAGGCAACTTGGTCATAGAAGGGAAAAATGTATAGTCGTTTCATTGAAGAGAGGTTCTCTTTTGGATACAGGTTTTGAAAAGTTAGGGCACTGTGTTCATGAAAATCAAACCTGTGTTAGTTTTGATTTGGCAGTGCACAAGTCAAAGGCTAGAAGTCTTCTAGCTTCTAAACACAGATTCGACTTAGTTAATTCCTTTATAGTTCAAGATAAGCCTGTAGCGGGTTTTGGCAAAGGTGGTGTTGTGAAAATACAAGTCAATGTGAAGATTTGTTGAGTATGACTCATATTTCAGTCAAATTTGAGAGATAATATCCTAGTTAAACTTTGTTTATTTGTTTCAGTTAAACCTTGATTAGTCTAGATTTTTTTTTTATTTGACCTACGAATTTAGCCTATAAATAGGCTCTTTTACAATCTTAGAAAATACACCCATTAAAGATTAGAACTCATAACACTTTTGGAGAATTTTTGTTTATGTTTTGAGGGTTCTTTATTTTCGTGTTTCGGGGTTTAATTTTTATCTCCATATTTTTGTACTATTCATTTTTCTGCCATTATAGTAAAATTATCTTTACCCATGGTTTTTTATCCTCTTTGGAGGGGTTTTTCCATGTTAAATTTGTATGTTTAATTTCTTAATTTCTTTTTCTATTTTTTACTTGTTTCTTGTTTAATCGGGTCAATCCCCAACATGATCTTAGATTCAATTTTTTTTTTTTTTGAATTAGGTCAACTTATTCTTATGAAAAGGGCATATTTGTTGGGAAAGGTTATTATTGTGAAGACATGTTTAATATAATGTTGAAATGAATGAAATTTCAATTGCTTCTGCTTATATCATTTCTTTTGTAAATGTGTGCTATGCTAGATTTTTTAATGTAAATAGCATATATGTGAAATACATGAGTAGTTTAGGTTTAATTTCTAAACTAGACAATGAATTTGAAACTTTTGTATCATGTAGCATGAACAAGTTCACAAGAAAAATCTTCATAAGTGTGGTAAGAAATTCTAAATTGTTAGAATTAATTTATGTTGATATTTGTGAATTTGAAGAATTTCTAGAATAAGGTGGACAAAGTACTTCTTTAGCCTTTATTAATGATGTTTTTCAAGATATACACATGTTCATTTGTTAAAAAATAAAAATGAAACTTTTAAGAATTTTTCAAGATATACACATGTTTATCTTCTCTTGATTTAGACCTTTGGAAAGAAGCCTATCACTTTTTAGATGAGTTCTTATCTTTTATTTATTCAAACCTTTCAAATGAAGCCATTAATGATGAGATGGACTCTTCGACAACCAACAAAACCTAGAAGCTAGTACACTTGTCATAAGGCTATAAACTAATAAAGTGTAAGTCGGTATTAAGAAATAAATTGAAGCCTGATAAGTCAATTGATAAGTATAAAGCCAAGCTTGTAGCCAAAGGCTTTAGGTAAAAAGAAGGCATAGACTTTTTTTATACATATTCTCACATAAGTGACATAGCATTTGTAACAACTCGGTTTCTAATGGTGTTAGAAAATACGATTTGGGACATCTTTTCCATAAACCGAGCTCGTAAATATTAAATAGAGATATTTACGGAGTTAATATATAGATGAATTAAAATTCGATTGAGAAATTTAGCCAAAATTGTGGTTAATTAAGGCCCAAGGACTAAATTGTAAATGTCCAATCACTATAGATTTTATTAGGAAATGACTTAGAGATCTAGATAGAAATTATCCCAAAAACTAAAATGGCTATTAAACCATTGTTTTCATATAATTGATGGACAAAAATGATGAATTGTTTAAGGTTAATTTATTAATTAAAAATAGTTTAATTAAAGAATAAATTAAGGTTAATTAAGATTAATTAAGTATTAATATTAGTATATAAAGAAAACACTTAGTGAGAAGTTTTCATCTTCCTCCCTTAAGCCAATGAAACCATTAGAACAAAAAAAGAAGCAAACTTTAACCTAGTTTGAACATTCGGCCATCATTTTCATGTAAGTCCCTAGCAATTTTTCTTTAATTTTTATGGAAATTGAATCATGGGAGCTTAATTTAGCTAACCCATGTATGTATTTTTTTCCAATTGTTGAAGTTTTAATAAGTTGTCATTATTGAGAATTGGATGAATTAGGTGTGAAATTGATAGAAATTAAGCTCAGTTCATGAAAAAGACTAAATTGTAAAGCTTAATTGTTAGCTTCGTATATTAGGGGGCAAATTGAATAAAATGTAAAACTTTTATGAAATTTCGATAGGAATAGAAAGTAGTAGGGTCCCCAATGAATATATGTGACATCATCTTTTAATCTGAAGCTTTAGATTAAAAGTTATGTCTGTCCCCAAGTTTAGGGGCTAAAAATTAAATAAATTGTAAGATATGTTTGATATTGTATTTAATTGTGACCTGAATGGAAATTAATTTGTTATATGTTTTGTGATTATACTTAGCTAATGTGAATGTCGAACTTTTAAGAGGGAAAGAAAAAATGAAATTTGATGACGAGTGACTCAGAAATCTAGTTTGTATTTCTATGATTCTAGATCAATTAAATTATTGCATATTCATGACATTTGACATTATAAGGTATTGAGGTGACTTGTCAATGATTATTTGAATTGAATTGTTATGATTGAGATTGAATACCAAGTTAAGGACTAAATTGAATAGAATAAAAAAATTCATGAATTAATTGATATATGATAATTAATGTGAATTTGTGGTTGAATATGATATATAATATGATAATTACAAACCATCGTTGTCGAGAAACCCGGGGTGGTAGATTTTACATATAAAGTTATTGTTGTCGGGCAACCCAGGGAGACAGAATAATCAGATTATGAAAATATCATTGTCGGGCAACCCAAGGTGAGAGTATGTACATGTTCAGTGTCATTGTTACCAAGCAACCCAGGGTGGAAGTATGTACATCTTCAACGTCATCATTGACAGGTAACCGAGGTGGCGAATCCATATATTCGTTCTGAGTCTATGTCTAGTTAATAGCTTTATAAAACATGAATTGGCTATTTGGTATATGAACTGACTTAGAATGAGCCCCGAGGGCTGACTTATTATGGTATTTTGTTTAATTGATTGAATGGAAGGGATATATTGTATAAATAAGTGAATGGAATAGGTACCAAATTGGACCAATTGGAGACAATCAATCACGTTGCGAAGACGTACTCTAAATGTCACGAAAAGCATAGCTAGTGAGTTGCTCGCGACGAGGAACCCCTAAAGTCACAACGTCAACCCAGTACTTTTATATCTTTACAATTTGGTTCTAATTCGACCTTAGGTTAGCATTAAATCTTTCGTAAGCTTGTATAAGACCTAGAAATGATTGTATATCACATCATGTGTTTATAATACTCATAAATTGATGTTCAATGGTACAAATTGAATGTAATTAATCATAGTTGCTAAGGTAACGAATTCGGCCTCCTGTAATTCAGACCTAGTGATCAGGTCAGGTATGGGGTGTTACATTTAGTGGTATCAAAGCTATAGTTTTATTTAATTCTCAGACTAAATCGAGCTTCAAATTGAGTTTAAAGGTACATACCAAGTCGAGTCAAATCTAAGTTGAGATTTGGATGATTATAAAATTCATCAATTTTACAGCTGAATATGCCAGAGGAATCCATAAATGATGCTGGTGATGATATATATAACAACGGTAGCTTCATTGAGAGTGAGAATAGAATTGAGATTGAGGCACCTGACATTGATCTATCGGTTATCATCAGGATAGAGCTACTAGACCACAACCAAAAAGTCGGGGAGATGAAAATCTGCTCCGCATTAGAATAGAATACCTTTAGTGAGTGGCGAAAGCTACTCCATAAGTTTGCACTAGTGCCCGTAGTTCAACGAGCTCTGATAAAAAAATTATGCCATCAAGTTTCAAAGATTGAAAGACGTTGATCCCTCGTCAGTTGAAGTTTAGCTTGAATCGACAGATTGTGTATTCCGACAGCTTGAACGTTCTTCGCACAAATGTGTCATGTGCATAGTTTCCCTCCTGAAAGAGGAGGCGTATCAATGGTGGCTAAGAGTTACCTAACGCTACCAACTGATTGGATTAATTAGGATTTCTTTCAATCTAAATTTCAAAAAAGTCAGTAAATTATATCTAAAAGATTGAATGTAAGAGTTTATTTTGTTGAGATAGAGCAATATTGTTGAAAAAACCCGGTTTAAAAATGGTTTTCTTTCACAACAAAAAATTAAAGTTTTAAAAATCGACCCGGTCTGTGATATTTATAGTAATAAACCTTAAACCAAAATCATACTTGTGTTTTTAGATAAGCGGATCCTTGATGTTTTCTGACTTTCAACCAAATGATCTTCTCCACTATTCTCATACCATGAACTATTTCGAGTGTGGGCTCGAATCAATTGAATTAAAACACAGAACTAGAAAAAAAATTCCTTTGGGAATGAAAATGAAAATTATCTCTTCTATAATAGAAACCAGTAAAATTGTTATTCTAAAAAATATATTTATAAGTTGAGAATAAATTCCCTTTATTTTTTGCCAGAATAACAATCTCTCAAAAATTATCTTAATAGCTCTACCGGTGCCATTTATTTATAGGAAAAGAAGGTAAAACCATTGTAGAGTTGTGAATGTTTATTTTAAAGATAAAAAACAACATCCTACTTAGAGTAGGAGAGGTGTGAACGACTCACCCTTACATTTCTACTAGGGTTGCCGCCCCCTTTATGTTATATCAAGGGTTTTGGGTCTTTCTCACATTGGGTCTAAAATTACAAGTATCTCTTGGACCTTTTTAACTCAACACTCTATAATATGATCCAACCCAATTCAATTTTTCTATTTTCCAAAATAAACTTTAATATCTACATATTAAATAATTTCTCACCCCAATTTTACCCCAGTAAAAATTTGATGGTTTTACCCCGATAAAATTTTGACGATTTTAACCCGATAAAATTTTGACTATTTTACCCTAGTAAAATTTTGAGAAAATTCATTCAATATGTCACAACTCAACATGTTCACCATGACTAAATATTTATTTTCATTTTTGAGATTCAAAACAATCTAAAAACATAAACTAATTCTTCCGTTATTTTTAAGTAATCCTATATAGGATTGCAAGTTTTCATTTTCATTTTCATTTCCATTTTTGGAAACCTACATTTATTTTCAAATGATTCCATTTCTCCATTTTAGAGAAAACCTTAATCATTCCTGACCCAAATGATTAGACATATGTAGTTGAGACTTAAATGATTTATAGTTAAGTTCTAACTTTTCACCTATTAATTATAAACTCATTTAGTCACAAAATTATTCCACTATAGTAATGTGACAGAACTCTTTTCAACGAAATACTATTATGAATGCAACTACTCAGTACTCGTCCAATGACCTTGTCATAAATGTGTTACCCTCATAGAATATCATTGATCTCTTTGGGATAACATCTTTTCTCCCAATATGATCCTATTTTATCTCATGGTAATCATTATATCTTCCTTCATTAAAATTCAATCACTATCAAATAGTGAACAAGTCATCCATCATAAAGACGGACGACGTGTGACCACATTTCCTTTTCATCAACCATGTAATGCCAACAAGAGGATATCATTTACCCATGTTTTGGGCTATTAATTTCAGTGTTGTGAATGACACTATATATTACAAAAGTTGTACACCCAATGCACTAGCTTTTAATTCCTTATTTATTTGAACTCATGCTTTTAGTTACTTTAAAATGTACAAGTCATGCATACATAGTCTATCATCCACTTAGGATTTAGTTATGTCACACTATGAACAACACAAGTGAATAAATCCATAAACGAATTTAGGATCTATTCTGCTTGGGTCTTATTCGATGTACTGCCAGTCCAGTCAATCACATCTATGTCTCTATCTTTTAGGAGTCATCCTTTCTGATGCCCAAGACAAAGCATCTCCCTTGTAAATATTAGTTTTTCAATCGATTTTCTCATTTCCAATTAGACTAAGGACATGTTTATGTTTGTCTACTAATACAAGTTGCCTTTCTGTACTACAACCCGACCACGAAATACCGTTTAGTATTAGGTAAACATTTAGACAACCAATGAGTAATATTTACTTCTATTTTGCTTTGCGTGCAAAAACCATGTGAGGACAATAATACAAAGTATATTAATGTAATAAATGAATTTCTTTTATTAACCAATCTGTTTAATAAAAAATTGCAAGTGTATATTGATGAAAATATTACACTTAAGGCACTAGATCCAATAGATATGTCAATTGTAACACCCTATTTTGGTGAATCCTGAATTTGGCGAGTAAACCAAAAGTAATCTGAATGGCGTGATGCTATCCGCCGAATTGATGCTTTTGGTGTATAGGTTGGGTGCAGTTGACGTTATAATATTTTGCAAATATTATTCTCTGAATGTGATGAGTTGTAGAGAAGAAGAGGTTGGTAAGAATAATAAGGATCTTTGGGTGAATTGGGTTATTGCTGAAGGTATTGTTTGCCCAGTTTATTGGGTTATCAAGTTAGTTTTGTACTAATGAGGTAATTAGGATGGAACAAAGTGTTGGACCAAAAATATAAAATATTAAATTTCCATTTACAGTTGTAAACCATTTTATTAAGTCATTCTTAAAAGTTTAAGACATGTATCAGGTTCTAATAAGGGCTTAGGTTATTTATATAGATACTCAGGTTGGAAAACTAAGAGTTTTCTTCTTCATTCCTGAAGAAGTATTTTTACTTGAATATTAATGAACTTACAATATTTCTTTCTCCTTCAAGCTAAAACGGTAGATCTGGGTCTCTATGAGTAGTTACTCCATGTAAAGTGGTAGTTGCAATTTCTTGTTGGATCTGAAGTTAAAGCTGCTATTTGTGGCTGTCAGGTGAGTCCCTAAATTGACTCTTACATGTATATCATGTATGCTAGATATTTTTTTGAAAATTGAATGAACTATGAAACCAACATTAGAAAAGTATAATAAGAAGGATAATGTTATTGTATGAATGTTTGTTAGGTCTTGCATATGTAGTCCATATAGAATCTAACAAGTTAAGCATGCGATAAGTATTTTTATGAAGAAGTGTGATTGTATGAGCACAAATGTAATATATGTAATGAGATGTGAGGTGGTCGAGTGTTGTTGATGGATTAAAATGTGAAGTCTTAAATGGTGTCAATACATTAAGAGTTGGTCAAGTGTGTCTATGTCTATTCACTGCAGTGGAGTCAAATGGAGTCCATTGGGACTTTAAACATGATCTCTGAAAGGAAAAGTCAACGGTCATGGCATTTTTTGAAAAGAACTAAAAGGACAATTATTACCCAACGGGGTTTTTCTATGTGTTCCAAGACGATGATGAGGAAACCTTACATAATGTGAGTAGGCAAATTTATATCGTAAACACATCAAAAAAAATCTTTGTGGCCAACCATAAAAGGAAAGCCTTTGTGGCAGACCATGAAAAGAAAGTCTTTGTGGTGAACCATGAAGTGAAAGCCTTTGTGGCAAAAAAACAAAAAGATTAGCCTTTATGGCAATCATCTGAATAAAATGCCCCTGTAGTGAAGTCTAAAAGAATGGTATTCATGAAAAACTCTGAAGGAATGGTATGCATGGTAAAATATGAAGGAAATGCCCTTGTGTTGGACAATATTAAACCAATGGTGAGATATTTTTAATGAGCTTCTCTTGTGGCAAGCTCCGTACGAAATGGCATAGCATATCCAACTTGGATTCTTTTAAAATCGAGATAAGTAGGAGTAGAACGTGTTGCTCGATGAATTCAAAGTAAATTGAGTTTAAGGAACAAATCTGAGTAAAGACAACATCTAATAACTTAAAATAAGGCATATACTTGTAAATAGTAAGAGTAAAATAGGGTTGAAGAATGATCAGGTATAAAGAGTAACTGTAAACGTTGATTTACAAATAATATGGTTAAAAAAACCATTATCAAGATGATCTAAAAAGGAAATCCGATGGGATGAAATCATCGATGGAACTATGATAAAGGATACATGCCATGTTATAAGAGACAAAAGAAATTATCATGTTCATAAATGGTGTGATGCTCATGATAATAGATAAATGAATTTTAAAGAAGAAAAGTTATGGTAATGAACCAGCTGCCTGTTTATGGAATACAATAACTAAGGTATAAATGATTATTCCCACTAAGTTCCTACAAACTTACATAGTTGTTTCCTATCTTCTAGGATTAATGTAAGACTGCGCCTAGGGTAACGAGGTCAGGACTACGCTAAGGACTAGCGTCTCATTTTATTATGTATATAAAACAAGTTAGGCAACGTGTTCAAAGCCTTAGCCCATAAAATTTTGCACCCTAGGAATATTTATGATAGATTAAGATTTCAAGCTCAATGTTTTTTTGCAATTTAATTACCATGAGTTGTACTTGTATTCATTTAATTGTATGTACTTATGTATTTTTGTTCGAAATTTTGTAATTAAGTTGTAGCCGATTGTAATTTGTATAAGTAGGGTAATTTTACATTTGTATTGGTGTGGTAATACCTAAGATCCAGCTCTGATCCATCAGATTGGGTTTGGGGTGTTCAACCAATAGTCGATTATGAGTGTGAATTTCTGTACATCAGCAAATACACTTTGAAATTAATGTCGATGGAAGAGTAAATTTGTAAGCAATTCATTCAGGGATTGCATGATGAGGTCAGAATTCAGTTGGCCTCGCATAAAATAAAACAATTTGCTTACCTAACTAAACAGCCAAAGATGGTCGATTAAGCTATGGACCTTAATAAGATAACTGAACTCTCCCGAGCCTTCAGGAAACGAGCAAGGAATTCTAGTTTTTATCCATTTCCTAAGCAAGCTAGACAGTCTCAGGAACCTTGGAGGTCGACTTCAAGGACTGCCAAGTCAGAGAGAGGCCAAGGTCAACAACTGTCAGTGTAGTATTAAAATGCCCTACAAGAGATGTTGAAGTTCTAAGTTGTGATCTGTGCGGAAAAAGACATAGGGCAAGTATTAAAAAAAGGTCGGGATTGTCTGAGGAATGATGTTGATTTTCCCTCTACCACTCAAAGGTCCACTTCTGCTGTTAAAGGTTTGGGAAATCCTCATGGTGCTTCTGTATCGAAGGTAGTCAAAGAAGAGAGACAAAGTCAATAGTTCAGCAATCTAAGGCTAGGGCCCCAGCACGAGCATACGTAGTCTGTACCCAAGAATAAGGTGCTGCTAATAATGTTGTAGCATGTATATTCCTTTTATATCCAACACTTGTTCATGCTTTTCTTAACCCTAGTTTTTCGTACTCTTATATCAATTCTATTTTAGTGAAATCAGGGAATTTGATATATGAGTTGCCAAAAGTGGCAATGGTTGTATCTAGTCTTTTGGGACAAACCATGCTCGTTGAACAAGTTTGTAGACAGTGTCCATTAGAAATCTAGAATAGATCATTTCATGTAGATTTTTTTATTATATTGTTTTGTGATTTTGATGTGATTCTGGGAATGGACTAGTTAATCAAGCATGGTGTGATTTTGCACTATTGCAAAAATTTTGGACTATTGGTAAAAGAAGTTTTTTTCCAAAGTCTAGAAGATGAGATTATTAAAGTTAAAGGCATCAGATCTAGTGGTTCAACTCGTATCATTTTATTGGTTCGAGCTAATAAACTCTTGAGTCAAGATCGTGAAGCATATTTGGCTTATATTGTTAACTCAAACTTAGATAAAAGTTAGATAAGAAAGATCTAAACATTATGTGAGTTCCCAGATGAGTTCCCTGAAGAATTACAAAAACTACCTCTTGATCGTGAGGTTGAATTTGCAATTGAAGTTTACTCGGGTACAACTCTTGTGTCAATTACATCATATAGTATAGCACCAACAGAGTTGAATGAGCTGAAAACTTAGTTGCAAAATATCCTAGGACGCGACCTTATATGTCTCAATATATTGCTCTGGGGAGCTCTAGTACTATTCGTTAAGAAGAAAAATAGGTCAATATGGCTCTGCATTGATTATCGGCAGTTGAATAATGTGATGATTAAGAATCGACATCCATTACCGTGCATTGATCATTTGTTTGATTAGCTGAATATTAATATTTTCCAAGATCATTTTGAGATCGAGATACTATCAGTTATAAGTAAAGAATAGTGATTTTTTTTGACAAAATTGGGTTCGAGAATGACTTACTCACACAACAGAAAATTAAAATTTTGAAAATCGAGCCAGTTTGTGATATTTATAGCAATAAACCCTTTACTGAAATCGCACAAGAATTTCCAGTTAGTTGGATCCTTCTCGTTCTTAGTTTTCAATCAAATGACCTTCTCTACTATTCTCGTGCCACGAATTACTTCGAATGTGGGCTCAAACAAATTCGAATCAAACAGAGGACTATAATTTTTTTCTTTAATTTCAGTGGGAAAGCAAATATCTCTTCAATAGAAACTGATAAATTTGTTATTCCAAAAAATTAAATTTATACTTTGAAAACAAATTCTCACTATTTTCGAGCAGAATAACAATATCTCAAAGTTGTGTATTTAGCCTTACCGGTGCCATCTATTTATAAGTAGAAGAGGCGAAACCCATGTTGAATTGTAGAAACCTATTTCAATAGAAAAACAAACTCCTAGTCCAATTAGGATTAGGGGACAACAATCTTGGTTAATTATACTAGGGTAAGTCATCCTTAGCATTAATATAAGGGACTTTTGGGTCTCTCCCGTGTAAGTCCAATTACAAGTACTTCCTGAACTTTTAACACAATACATTATAATTCAATTCAACCTAATACTTGTTTTTCTATTTCCCAAAATAAACATATTAAATTAAATAAATTAATTTCTCAATTAAATATTTTTAACCCAATTCTAATTTTATTAAAATCATGATGATTTTACCATAAAAGAATCTACAAGAAAATATATTTAATATCCCTACATTCAATGATTCACTGTAATCAATTAATTTATTTCCATTTTGAACTTCAATTATTTAACTAATTAATTAATTATTTTGAAAAACCATAAACTAATTTTTTAAGTCATTTTTCTTTAGAGAAAACCACTTTAATTTCTAAATGTTTCCCATTTCTCCAACTTTTCCATTTTCATCCATTTTTGTTCATTTGATTCAATATGCAGATTTTTCTTGTTTCAACAAGCTAGAAAAGGGACCTATTAGACATATGTAATTAGGGATCATATGAATTATAATTAAGTTCCAGTTTTTTGCCTATTAATTATAAACTCATTTAGTCACGAAATCATTCCACTATAGTATCGTGACTGAGCTCTCCCTAATGATATATCATTATGAAAGTTTGTCCAATGACGTTGTCATAAGTGTGATACCCTCAAAGGGTATATTTAATCTCTTTGAGATAAATCAATTCTCCTAATATGATCTTATTTTGTCTTATAGTAACCATTACATCTTCCTTCATGAAAAGTCAATTATTATCAAATAGTAATCAAGTTATTCATCACAAAGACGAACATGTGATCACGTTTACTTTTCATCTACCACGTAATGCTAATGAGAGGATATCATTTACCTATATCTTAGGCTATCAATTTCACTATTGTGAATGAAGCTACGTAGTATAGAAGTTGTATACCCAATGCATCAACTTTCGATTCCTTTTCTATTTGAACTCAAGCATTTACTTACATCAATTTATATGAATCACACATACATAGCCTGTCATCTATTCAGTATTAAAGTATTCCACACTTTGTATGTCACAAATGAATAAAATCATAAATAGATTCAAAATATATTCTTCTTGAATCCAATTCGATGTATTGACAGATCAATTAGTCACTTATATGTCTCTGTCTTCTAAGAGTCATCCACTCTAATGCCTAAGATAAGAAATCTCCCCAATTGAATTTGATAGACGACAAATTAGTCTTTTAATCGGTATGCTCATTTTCGATTGGACTAAAGACATGTTTAGGTTCATCTGCTAATATAAATTGTCTTTTCGTATTACGATCTCACCATGTAATACCACTTAATATTAGTTTAAACATTAGAAAACCAATAAACCAATATTTACTTCAATTTTTCTTTGCATGCAAAAACCACATGAGAAAATTATACAAAGTATATTAATGTAATACATGAATTACCTTATTAACTAATCTGGTGATGCCATTTGGGTAGATGAATGCTTCTGTAACGTTCATGGGTCTCACGATTCGCATTTTTCAACCTTATTTGGATCAATTTATGGTAGTGATATTCGATATTAGAGGCTAAGCATGAAAAGCATATAAGAATCGTATAGTAGTGTTGCTTAAAAAGTAACTTTTTGAAAAGCTCAGTAAGTGTAAAATCTGATTATTTAAAGTGGTCTTTTTGAGGGATGTAATTTTGATCGAAGGAATTTTGATTGACCCTTAAAAGATTGAAGTCATCCTCTAGTGGAATACACCGAAAAATGTATCAGAGATTCAAAGCTTCTTTAGCTTGGCCTTATATTATAGAAGATTCATAAATTGGATATTTAAAATAGCTTTGCCTATGGCGAAACTAATGCAAAAGAACATGGCATTTCTGTAGAATAGTCAGTTCCAAGAGAGTTTTGAGAAGCTGAAAACCATGTTGACAGAAGCACCGATCTTGACCTTACTCGAATTGGGTGAAAAATTTGTGATATTCAGTAATGCCTCGTTGAATGACTTAAGATGTGTCCTAATTCTAGATGGTAGAGTAATTGTGTTGTGTCTCTACAGTTGAAAATACATTAACGCAATTATCCGACACATGATTTAGAGCTAGCTGTTGTGGTGTTTGCTCTAAAGATCTGGAGGCATTATTTCTATAGTAAGAAGTGTCATATCTATACAGATCACAAAAGTTTCAAATACCTCTAATCCCAAAAGGATTTGAATTTGAGACGTCGTTGGGTCGAATTGCTAAAAGATTATGATTGCATAATCTATTATTATCCTAGGGAAGCGAATTTTGTGATTGATGCTTTGAGCTAAAAATCAGCATTACAATTGCAAGCAATGTTTGCTAATCTTATTATTTACGTGATGACAGCTTGATAGTTGATTTTTAAATTAAGCATGTTGCTTGATTAGATTAAGGAAGCATTGTTTTTTGAAGCTAAGTTAGCGAAAAAAATAAAGTTTGCTTAGCAAGGTAATATTGAGAGCTTCAACATTGATATGAGTGATTGCCTCCAATTCTGCAATTAAAGGTGCTCTTGATAAGGCTCATGATAGTCCTTTTTCTATGCATCCCAATAATGCAAAAAATTTTCGTGACTTGCGAAAATCATATTGGTGACCCAACAAGAAAAAATAAATTATTAAATATGTGGCTAAGTATTTGACCATTCAACAGGTAAAAGTCGAACACTAAGTTCCCACTAGGTTGCTTTAGCCCATCGCGGTTCCAGAATTGAAAAGAGAATCAATTACAATGGATTTCGTGGTTGGTCTACCTACATCATCAAGTAAAAGAAATGTAATTTGGGTGATTTGGATCGATTAATGAAGTCTGCTCATTTTCTGGCTGTGTAAACTGATTGGTCACTCCAGAAGCTAACTAAAGTAGATATTTGTGAGATAATTAGACTTCATAGTGTGCTTATTTCTATTATCTCCGATCAAGACCCTAGTTTCAACCTGAGATTCAAAAAGTAATTGCAAGAATTGTTGGGTATGAGTTTGAATTTCAACACAACTTGTGATCCTCAATCTAATGGTCAATCAAAACGAGTTATTCAAGTGTTGAAAGATATGTTGCAAGCTTGTGTTATTGATCTTTAATCTGGCTAGTAACATTATTTACCATTAGTTGAATTTGTGTATAATAATAGTTTCCAATCGAGCAATCAAATAACGCCGTATGAAGCATTATATGGCCGATGGTGTAGGATACTCTTATGTTAGTCAAAATTGTGTGAAAAAAAGATTATCATGCCAAAATTGATTCAAGAAGCAAAAGATTTGGTAAAGTTAATATGAGACAGATTGAAAGTGACTTTAGATAAGCAAAAATTGCATGTTGATATGAAACGGAAGGATATTGAGTATGTTGTGGGTGATAATGCCTGAAGGTTTCTCTATGGAAAAATATTTTACGCTTTGGCCACAAAGGAAAATTGACTCCCAGAAATATCAAACCGTATGAGATCATAGAGACAGTTGGGCTGATTGACTATTGTCTAGCTATACCATCGGAATTACAAAAGATTCATGATATATTCTATGTATTTATTCTCTAATGATATATTTCTGATCCATCTCATATTATACCGATCGAGGCCATTGAATCTCAATCTGATTTATCGTATGAAAAAGAGCTGATAGACATATTAGCTCAAGAAGTAAAAAAGCTGAGAAATAAGTGTGGACCATTAATAAAAGTCTTGCGCCAAAGCCATAAAGCAAAAAAAGCGACCTGAGAATCAAAAGAGACAATGAGACCCCAGCATCCCCAGATCTTTCCAAGTAAATTTCGAGGACGAAATTTCTTAATGGAGAGAATTGTAATGACTCGATTTTTAGTGATCTTGGGACCTTATTTTTGTAAATTGTGTCCATAAATATTCAATAAAGATATTTACTGAATTAGTATATAGATGAATTGAAATCTAATTAAGAAACTTAGCCGAAATTGTAGTTAATTAAAACCCAAAAATTAAATTGTAAAAGTCCAATCGTTATATATTTTTAATTAGGAAATACTTAAGGACCTTGATTGCAATTATCCCAGAGACTAAAATGGCTATTAAACCATTGTTTTCATATAGCTAGTGGACAAAAATAATGAATTGTTTTAGGTTAATTTATTAATTAAAAATAGTTTAATCAAAGAATAAAGTAAGGTTAATTAAGATTGATTAAAGATTAATGTTAGTATGTAAAGAAAACAATTAGTGGGAAGTTAACATCTTCCTCCCCAAAGCTACTAAAACTATTAAAAAGAAAAAAGAAGAAAACATTAACCTTTTTTGAACATTTGATCACCATTTCAAGTAAGTTTCTAGTCATTTTTCTTTGATTTTTTTATGAAAATTGAATGATAGGAGCTTGATTTAGCTAGCGAATGTATCAATTTGTTCAATTTTTGAAATTTTGATAAGTTGTCATTGTTGAGAGTTAGATGAATTGGGTGTGAAATTGATAGAAATTAAGCTTAGTTTATGAAAAAAACTAAATTGTAAGCTTAATTGTTAGTTCCATTCATTAGAAACCAAATTAAATAAAATGAAAAATTGTTATGAAATTTCAGTAGAAATAGAAAGTGAGAAGTCCCTAATGAATATATGTGAAATTGGATTTTAATCTGACACTTTAGATCAAATGTTATGCTTGTCCCCAGTTTAGGGACTAAATTAAATAAATTGTCAAATATGTTTGGTATTGTATTTGATTGTGAATTGAATGGAAATTGATTTTTTATATGTTTTGTGATTATATGTAGCTAACGTCGATGCAAAACCTTCGAAAGGGAAAGGAAAAACGAAAGTTTTCAACGAGTGACTTTAAAATTTGCTTTGTATTTTTATGATTTGGGATTGCATATTCATTATATTTTGCATTATATGGTAATAAGTTGAGTTGTAAATGGTTATTTGAATTGAATTATTATGGTGAGATTGAATAATAAGATAAGGACTAAATTAAATAGAATAGAAATTTCATAAATTAATATATATCATTGGTGTGAATTTGTATTGGAATATGCTATATAATATGATGAAATGATAGATTGAGAATTTTGAAATATAAATTGACTCAAATAACAAAATTGGAAATTAGGATAAAGTTGGATATAGTTGGCATGCCATAGGATTATAAAATATGAATTGACTATTTGGTATAGGAAATGAGTTAAAATGAGCCCCGATGGTCGATTGATTATGACCGAGTTAATAAACTCAAAAATAATTGAAGGGATGAAATGACAAGTAATTGTGCATATAATTGAAAATGTATATAGATAAGTATATGTTTACAATTATTGATATGATATGACTATGTAAAAGGTGGATTAAATAAGTTGTGTTAATTGTATGTTTGAATGAAATGGTGAAATGATAGTAATATTTATGCATAATTTGTGTTAATTGCTTAGGATGGAGTATTGAATTATGGTATTTGCTTAATTGATTGAATGGAATAGATACCAAATTGGACCCTTCGAAAACTATCAATCACGTTGCAACGATGTCCTCTTAACATAACGATGAGATTAAGCAGAGTTACATCACAATGACATACTCTCAATGTCATGACAAGCCTAGCCAGTGAGTTGCATCACACAAAGGAACCCCCAAAGTCATGACATCAACCCTGTACTTTGGAACCTTTACAATTTGGTCCTAATTTGACCTAAGGTTAACATTAGAGTTTTGTAAGATCGTATAAGACCTGAAAATTATTGCATACACATCATGTGTTTATAATACTCGTAAATGGATGTTTAATGGTAAAAATTGAATATAATTGATCGTAATTGTTCCGATAACGAATGTGACATCTTGTAATTCGGACTCGACAATCAAGTCGAATATGGGGTGTTACAACATCAATCAAAGCTCTTATTGCAGTTTTTGCCATTTTTGATTTGATAATCCATCAAATGAATGTAAAAATAGCTTTTCAAAATGGTAAGTTGAAAAAATAAATTTACACAGTGAAACCTGATGGCTTTTTTCTACTAGGTAATGAAAAAAAAGTGTGTAAATTGCTAAACCCCTTGACAGTGGCATGAAAATTTTGACATGCATTGAATTTTTAATGGTTTTAACAACAATGAAAGTGATAAGTGCATGTATTACAAATTGGATAATAATTTACATGTCATAATTTGTTTTTATGATGATGATCTCTTGCTTTTTGGAACAAATCTAAAGAGTATCAATGTTACTAAAATCCTACTCACTAATCATTTTGACATGAATGATTTAAAGGAAGTAAATGTAATTCTTGGCATATGGATCACAAGGGCTTCAAATGGTATATTTCTAGACCAATCTCATTATATTGAATTTTTTTTTAAAAGATCTAAGTTTTTATAACGACTCAATTTTTAGTGGTATTAAAAAATGTAATTTTGGAACTCTATTTCTGTAAACTAAGTTTGGAACGATGAAATATAAAGATTAATGTAGTTAGTATATATTGAAAATCGATTAAGTAATTTAATCGAGAAATCAATTAATTAAAGCTTAGAGACTAAATTGTAAAAGTCCAATCACTATTGAGTTTTAATTAAAAAATGCATAAGGACCTAGTAGTAATTATCCAAAGGGTTTAAATGGTTATTAAACCAATGTTTATCATATTTATAGTGGAATATGATAATGATATCCATTAAGCATAAATTATAATTAAATTAACCTAAATATGTCTTATTAATTAATTAATTATCCTTAAACTAATTAAACTATTAATCATACTATATATAATAAACTAGTGGGAGGAGAGATGAATAATTTATCTTTTCCAACTATCCATGCTAAAGAAAAATAAAGAAAAAAAAAAGAAAACCTTAAGTTCATGCTAGCATTCGATCATCGAATTGCAAAAGTAATTAAGTCATTTTCTTCAATTTTTTATGGACTTATGATCATGGGAGCTTAATTTAGCTAGACCATGTATCGATTTGTTCAATTGTTAAGCTTTTAGGAAGTCGTCATTAAAGAAAAATTGATGAATTAGGCTTGAAATTAAAAAGCTATTAGATAGTGAACTTAGATTATGTTAAGGACTAAATTGGAAATTAAATTAAGCTTATTAGATAACTTTGTAAAATTAAAGACTAAATTGAAAACTTTCATAAGATTATGTTGTAGATGAAAAGTATAGGGTCCCTAATGAAAGAATGTGAAATTAAATTTTAATACTATGTTAGATATTAAAATATATTTGTATTCCGTGTATAGTGACTAAATTGAATAAAATGCAAAATATATCGACTATGTATTTGAATGTGAATTGGACGTAAAATAATATTTTTTATTATTAAATTATCGAACATAGCTAAAAACGACATTAGGTAGTCGCGATAGAAGGGAAAATCGAGAATCATAGACGAGTAGCGGACGATTTCAGTTTGTACATTTATGATTCAAGTTCAATGTATGTATGTATATATTTATGTATGCATGCATGCATGTATAAACTTGATTATTGCACACAAGATATTGAAGTAAAATTGTACTTATCTCATGAATTCATCACGTTTGACAATATTGAATGCCAATAATTGAATTTGATCTGAGTATCGTGAAATCGAGCATGAAATGAAATTGTGATATATGATATGTGATAAAAAATGGAATGAGATAATGATATGTGAATTGGTTTATAAAATGTAATTGAATTATTAGTACCCTATTAACTGTTCGAGCAGAATCGGATATAGTTTGCATGTCATAAGATTAAATTGTGTACAAGATTATACTTCAATTTATCCGATGATGCATTATGTGCACCACCATATTTACTTCAGTTAATTCTATTATACATTATGTGTGCCAGTATGATGACTTTGGATAACTTGATTATATATTAGTCATATTCTTATCATGTTAATGCTTTTTCTTATATGACTTAAATCATGAAAGTACTATTGAGCTTATCACTCAGCGTACGGTTTGTTTATTTCGCGTACAGGTATTTGTAGATCTCGCAGACTAGAAGAGTAATCCAGTATCCAATCCGCAACTCTCGACTTAGCAATGTTTATATAGTTCCTTATATTTTGATATATGGCATGTACCTAAAGGTTGAGTCAATTTTGTAATGTAATTGGTCATTATGAAATCTTGAATTGATAAGGTCATTTTGAGTACAAGTATATGAATTGTTAAAATGCAATGAAGTGACTTAAATAAGTTTAAAATGGTTAAAGTTGCAAATGGTATCATATGTTGAATTGAACTTTAAGTTTGAATTGTCAATTAGGTATTGGTTAGAAGACTGTTGGGATGGTAGCATGTGAAATGTTTTGGGAGAATGCATGCCGTTTAAAAAGGGTATACGCATGAAGAATTTGGTCATTATTTTAGTTGTTATGAATTGGTTACTTCGAAAACAGTATGTGAGGTCACGACCTTAGACCCTTGATGTTGCAATGTCACTCGTTGTTTGTTTAAAGTCGTTACGTGGTACCTCAACATATCGACGCCAAATCGATAGCTCAAAATATTTTACATTTTAGTCCTCAAATGGTCTTAATTTATCAAAAGAGCTTTCGTAAGCTCATTTTAATCCCTAAAATTGATTAGATAACATGTGTTAATGATGTTTTAAACTTAATAGGATGTGTAACCTGTTAAATTGAATCGAAATTGATCATAATTATTCTGACAATGAATGCGACATCTCGTAACTCAAACCCAACGATTGAGTTGGATAGGAAGTGTTATAATTTTTTAATTGCACTTACGCTTTCCTTTTGATCCAAAATTAACCAATAAGAGTATGAAAGTATCATTGGTGACTTGAGGCATGCCACTGATTAAACCTAACCCAGCATTGCTTATGATGTATAGGTGATGGCTAGATTAACAAGTAAACCAAGCTTAGAATATTGAAATGCAATTAATCAGGTAAAGGGACATTTAAGATATGGTCTACTTTATCAAAAGCATCCTACTATACTTTAAGGATATAAAGATACTAATTGAAATACATTGCCTTGTAAGTCATTATCTATCATTAGTTATGTGTTTAATCAGGAGGTTACAAGATTTTTTTTACTTGAAATTCCAATATGGAAAAAATCAGTGGCACTTGCCTTTATTCATTGTGATAGTATTGCAACTATTGGAAGAGTAAATAACAAATCTTACAATAAAATATAAAAATATAACATACCTACGTGAGATCTCATATAACTAAGGGTGCCATTAATTTTAACTATATTCTAAGTAGTAATAAGCTTGTAAAACATTTGACAAAAGCTCTACCTAGAAAAAGATTTGGATAGCATTAAGATGGGATAAGACTAAAGCCCAAACAAGAATAAAAATAAACTATGGATAGCATGCATAGTGATTGGTGATCCCAACAATTAAGTTTAAAGGGAAAAACAAATCATAAAATGGGTAGATGACATGCACATATAAATAATATATATAAATCCCTCCATATAATGTGATGTTTGGATTATATAATAGTAATACAGATTGAATACATTTATACTCTTAACGAGTTCTATAGGTTGTTTGAGTGGGATGTATAGTCATAAGAGCATCCTTGATAGCGTTGCCTACATAGTGTGGAACTGAAAGTCGTTTCCTATTAAAATCAAGGTTTGTTCTTTAGAACACTCATTATAACTGGGATAAAGCACATGATCATTTCGTCCTAACTTATGAAGCTTGTTGCAAAGCAACCTTCATTCAAGACTTTAAAAATTAGTACGTAAAATATTTCATTAAATTAAGTGAAAGACTGTTAATCTATTTTAATTTAAAAAAGAAGAAGCACAAAACACACTTCTAATAACTTCTAAACAACTACAAGTTATTATTTTAAGTTCTTTAAACTTATAATTTGTGTGCATTACAATTACTTTTTAAGTTATTTATATTAATTAATAACATCAAGGCATCCCATTTTCCAAGAAAGAAAAAGAAATTTTCTTTTTTAGAAGTTCCTTTTGAAATGCTAATTAATTGGATGAAGAAAGTTTCTACCTTCTAACTTGTGTACAGGTTAGTAAAGTGTATAGTGGATGTGCTTGTTGTATCCTAAAGGATGACGTGCAATAAACTTCTTTGTAAAAGTTATTATCACTGAGAGGGCGTGTTTAGTCTCGAGAGAAACCTTGTCTGCATCTCAATCTCTATCACCCTATTTTAACTATTAGAGTCGTGATAGTTTGGTAATCAAATTGATCCTATACTCCTATGCAAAAGAATTATTGCCAACATTCTCAATAAAAAAAACACAAAATAAATTATATTTTTTACGAAATATTTTTAAGCTTTACACTTTTAACAACTAAAATTTGTCTTAAAATAACTACTTTATCTTATATAGAACTAAATATAACCAAAATTTAAAGTTACATGTTTGAGAATTGATAATGAAACGTTGGGAATAGGAAGAGATAAAATGAAGCTAAACAGGATTTAAAACATTGATCAATTACAGTTTGATGTCTTAAAGTTCATTGTTTTGGCATGAACAGATTTTGTTGGGAAAACAGTTCAAGTTGAAATTACCTTACCTGACTCATAAAATATAAGAGGGAATGATATTAAGAAATTATAACCAATTATGCATCAAGAGAACCGAGCCAATAGACCTGGGAGACTTCAGTCTTCTAGACCAACATCAGCCGATGCAGTATAATAACCATGATTTACCTAAAAGTTTGCAGAGTAAATAGAAGCAGAAAAAATTTAAGAACTGAATTTTGGTGTGTTTTAAATGTAGTTCATGTCATAGAAGTTACCGAAAATCAGGAATTACTTCAAGCAAAAGTTGAAAACTCTGGGCATATACACCCAGCGATTGCAAAATTTGAACGAAAAAAGTGTTTCAAGGTAGCATGGAGAAAATTAACATGCTGGTGCAATCATAATATTTTAGTTAGAAAGGAACTTCAAGTCTCATCCTCTACCTTCCCATGAAAGATATGATTTATGTATCTTATATTACAGGGGAAAATAGGCCTCCAGTCAACCTCTATTACCTCCCCTATGACTTCACTGATTTGAATGGCTTATGGGAGCATGAGTTTGTTAGGTAACCACTAGAGCAGCACCAATATTAGTGAAGAATCAACATGAAATTCTCTAGTTCGTCTATTATGAATCCTCTTTCCATTAACCAAGGGCTCTCATTAAGAATAAAGTCAGTATCTTGGCTTTCTTCAAAGTAAATGTAGTTATAGTTGCCTTTCCTTCCTAGAACAGTAGTTGTTCCACGTACTATCCATAATTCTCTAAACAGAACAAGCTAAAATTGTCTTATGTCAAGCAAATAGGATACTAAGCATTGTCTCTAGTAAGGATGTGATTCATTACCAATATCCAGTTCATTTGGATAACAGCTCCTCTACGAGCTCTAGTGATTGGGCCTAGATGCTGGGAGGGTTTTTCCCATGATCTGTAAGGATGTACGTGGTTGATTGGAAAAATGAAAGGATGAGAGGAGGGAGTGATTTTCAAATATTTTATTTTATTTTCTTTACTTCTAATTTTCAACTCTAACAAGCAATGCATGGAAAGAAAAAGTTATGGTCATCCTTCTAATTTTCATCCTTCCAACTTTATTTCCCTTTACCAAGCAAAGCCTAACTTCTTCCTGGTCTCCTCACTTTTAGAGCTAATTCCCTTATGTCTATAAATAACATGCTCTATTTTTCTCTTATGGGGCAGAATATAAGGTGATTTAGTAGAAGTAAAAGGTTGAGTGTCTTGAGACATTCATTGGGTTTTGAAAAGCATCAGTTCTCCATGTATTCACTATTTAAAGGCTTCGCTTCAACTTTCAATATTTGAAAATGCCAAACGACAATAACATCAGTAAAGGGGTAGAATCAGCACAAACAGTGAAAACACAAACAAATAAAAGAAAACAAAGCTAACAAACAAAATAGAATATCTTCAGAAATTGGAGGTAAGCCAAAACCTACACAAGGCACCAATAGAGAAGAACTTAAAAGATTGGTCATATCAAGTAAAGCAAAATAAGCATGAGAAGTAAAAAAACCAAACACTTAGAATAAGAGACAAAACTAAAAGATTTTGAAAAGAAATCACCTCAATGGGTTAAGGAAAAAAAACAAAAGATTTAAGAACGTATAGAAATTTAAAAGAGATCAGAGGAATCAAAGGGAGAAAAAGTTGCAAGAAACCATCGAAATTGATAGAAAGGAAAAACATCACCACCGAAGGCAAAGGAGACGGTTGATAGGGCGGAAGATGGAGAGTTAACGATTGTTTACAACGAACATTTCTCCGAAGGGTTAGCACTCTCTAGAACACGGGAGAGAATTTGTACCAAAAATCATTTTTCAATAATTATTTCTTAAATGTTTCATTCCTTTAAAATAAGGAATTTTAAATAAAATTGAAGTTCTTTTAATAATTTTATCTTTATTTAATTGATTATATTTCTAAAAAATCTTTTATTTTTTATTTTTATTTTCTATTTTTTATTTTTTATTTCTTATAAGTTTTAAATAGAATTAAACTAATTTGACTGAATATGTAAATATTAAGAACCAAATTTATTCTTATACTAATTAAATATTTGTCATGTCACTCTTCTATGAATGATTTAATAAAAAGTGATATAAATTAATCAATGTCTAACATGTTAGATGAAATTGAAAAGTTTAAATAAAAACACACCAATAATATGGGATTTGAGTTGTAAAAGTTAAAAATTATTATTTAATTATAAAATTAAAATTTATGATTTTAAAGTAATGGTGTTTGAATGGGACCGGGTCAATCAGTTGAATTAAGAATCAAATAGGATATCAATGTAGAGATAAGTTTTGAACTAATTGACTTAAAAATCAGTACAAATTAATCGAATCAAGAAAAAATTAATTGAAAGAAACAGTTAAATTAATTTTTTTTATTTTTAATTTTATAATCAAAGTGATTAAACCGCTAGATTCGATCACTAATCAGATTTAAAGTTATAAATTTGATCTCAATACTTACAATTTTGTAAATGGTTACCATTTTGTACCATTCTTTCCCATCTACGCTTTTTCTCGCTTGTGTTGTAGGCTTAGGGTTTACAAATCCCATTTTAACCCAACTCACATTTGTTACTTGGGTTCTAGATGGAAAGTACAAAAGAAGTACATAAATTCTTTTTTTAAGCTTCTTTTATTTTCAGTGAAAAACCAATAGATTTATTAATGATAAAAAAACCAATGGATTTATTTATTTAAATAAATATGTTTTTCTTCATTATGGTAATTTGGACCGGGCTAGGTTGGTTGGTCAGTTAGACCGAAAATTGATCAATATATCAATTCAGAGAAAGGCATTAAATTGGAGTTTTACCTAAATGTGTTATTTAAATAATATAATTACTGAAATGGGCCATTTTTTATGTTATTTACCGAATTAGGCCGATTCCCATGAAAACGCGTCTACGTAAGCGCGATTTCGGAGTACGTGTCAACAAAACGCTCCCCTGGGGGAGCACTTTGTCCACATCAGCAAAAAAAAATGCCCTTGAAGGCGTGCTTTGCTGATGTGGATAAAGCGTTCCCCCAGGGGAGTGTTTTGTCCTTTTTTTAAGGTTAGGGTTTTATTATTTAATTTATTTAGGGTTAGGGTTTTTATGGTTTAAGGTTAAGGTTAGGGTTTTGTAAGGGTTTAGGGTTTTAGGATTTAGGGTAAGGTTTAAGGTTTTAGGATTTAGAGGTTTAAGGTTTTAGAAAAATAATTAATTAAATTGGGGTATAAATTAACTATTAATTTTAAATACTAAATATTAAATTAAAGTTTAGGGTATTAAGGTTAATTGATTAAATTATGAATTGATTTAGGGTTTAGGATTAATTGATTGAATTTAAGGTTAATTGATACATACAAGAAAAAAATTCTCAAAGATAATATGATTGCAAGATATATACATCTGGCGCTATGCTAAGTTTAGGGTTTTGAGAAAAATTAATTGAATTAGGATTTAGGGTTTTAGGTTAATTCATTAAATTAACTATTAATTTTAAATACTAAATACTAAATTAGAGTGTATTAGGGTTAATTTATTAAATTAGTGATTAGGGTTTAGTTTTTTAAAATAAATTTGTGTTTAGGGTATTAGAAAAAACATATAAGCAATATAATTTTTTTTTGTCATAGGTTTTAAGGTTTAGGGTTTCTACAAAAATAATTCTGACCAGACGTTTCTAGAAAAATAGTGTCGGAAAAGGCTTCAAGCAGGATGCACTGTCAGCAAAATTTCTGGAAAAAACTCTCACGTGGATGCTCTTTTGCTACAGTAATTCGTAGAAAATAATTCTGAGTAGACGTTTCTGAACAAATAGTGCTGAAAACGCTTCAAGCAAGATGCACTATCAGCAAAATTTCTAGAAAAAGCTCCCACGTGGACGCTCTTTTGCTACAGTAGTTCGTAGAAAAATAATTCTGAGTAGACGTTTCTGAACAAATAGTGCTGAAAACACTTCAAGCAGGATGCACTGTCAGCAAAATTTCTGGAAAAAGCTCCCACATGGACGCTCTTTTGCTACAGTAGTTCGTAGAAAATGAGGCTATAAATTAGACAAATTTTATTCTCAGGTTGCATAATTTACAACAAAAAAATTAGAGAGGCTAAGAAGAAAAGAAATTGAAGATGAGTGAACGTATTAGTGCTGTTATTTACTATGATGGTGAGGTCTGTAACACCGAGAACGGTGTTGTTTTTTTATCGGAGAATACAGCGAGACTGGTTTTTAACTAGAACATAGATTTGACAGAACTTCGTAAAAGAATTAGGTGCAAAATCTTCGGAACGACGCCAATGAAAGTTTTGTCTATTAAGTATCGATTTTGTGCTTCAGTTGATCCTGTGACATATGACTCATTCGACATCAAAGGCGCTCGTAGCTTGGAGGCAATGGTGCAGACTCATCTCGCTAATGGATCACCCTATCTTGAGTTATATGTACAATTTTCATCGCCAAATGATGCATTTGCATCTTCAACATTTACTGCTGGTTGAGAGGAATACACGACCCCTACTCGACACTCCGTTAGTGGGTGGCAAAACACGAAAGTGCCCATGTTTAGTAGCAATATGGAATACTCAACCCCTGCACGACACTCCGTTAGTGGATGGGACATGCACCTCAGTTGGTCGATGTTTGGTGCTAGAAATACGTACTAGGGAATGACATCAACTTCTAGTGGTTGGCAATCCACATCTGATTAGAGACATTGTGAAAAGTCTATAAGGAGGGATGATGTACTCCACACGACGTCCACTGACGATGGGACTATAACACCTCATACCCATGTTCTAAGCCGGAACAAGGTACGGAATATTACAGATCACGAAAACATGAATTCACACATTTACTTGACCTTACATAATTAATTCTTCTAGCTTGAACAAAAATAGATAACATTAACAGATATACATAAATACAAGTAAACTATCAAATTTTGAAAAGTAATATTTTAAACCAAATTAATTATAACATATAACAAAATGATTCAGCCCTCTATACATGCCATAATTCCAAAATAGTGTTTACAAAGTACCAAAAAGTATTGATAGTGTGGATGGGTCTCCGACAATCTCCAAATCCCGAGCTGGCTTAGTAACTCTATAAGATAAGAAAAAGTAAAGAAGATAAGCATATAGCTTAGTAAGTAAGTACGGAATTGATATATACAATTTATCAAAGTAAAACAATCATACTAGTATATAATCACATATTCAGGACAGGCTTTTCTAGATTCTCGGATTTAAAAAAATCATATCTCGAGCTACAAGACTCGAAATTAAATTCCATAAATTTTTCCTGAAACTAGACTCATATGTATAATTACTAATTTTTTTCTAGAATTTTTGGTTGGGCTAATTAGTACAGTTTATTAGTTAAATTCTCCCCTATTACAGGGTATGACTACTCTGACCCCTATGTACTACGAACCAAATTTCTCCTTATACAGAATTCCAACGACCATTCCGTTTATTTCTATTAAAAATAGACTCAATAATGAATCCATGCATATAAATTATGACTCTTAATAATTTTTTTACAATTTATGGTAAATTTATAAAGTCAGAATAGGGGATCTCAAATTCATTCAAACCCTGTTTCACAAGAATTCAAATATCACATAATATAGAATTCTTTTGCTTCCCCTGCTTCTTTTACGTGAAAATAGACTCATTAAGATTTGTTTTCATATATCATTTGCATTTTTATTCAACTTCCACGATTTTTGGTAAATTTTTAAAATCATGTAACTGCTGCTGCCCAACACTGTTTTATTTCTAACATTCACTCTTGCATAATTCCACCTAGTCCTTTTTGTTATACTAGAATTCGCTCAATTATCGAGCACATAGCTCCTAACTTTTCATATATTACCACTTTATCGATTTTCCCCGTTGAACTCAACGGAAAAATAACAAATATACCATTGTTTACACATATTTCCCCCTTCCACACTTATAGCCGAAGCTATCTGATACGCATAGTAGCCTGCACTTAGTACTACACATGCGACCAACAATCTGGTACACGTAGTAGCCTGCACTTAGTACTACACACGTGACCTCACCATCTGATACACGTAGTAGCCTGCACTTAGTACTACACACGTGATCGAAGTCATTGAGTACGCATAGTAGCCTGCACTTAGTACTACACATGCGACTTAACAATATGGTACACGTAGTAGCCTGCACTTAGTACTACACGTCGTATTGTTCCTATTCCGAAGGTTCAACTAGGAAAATCTTTCCTTTTTCACTGTTACCACTTATTCACAATCTAATTAAATTTGCAAATTTCCATCATTTAATCGTTCTATGGACAGCCACCAATTCATATGATAACAGCATAAAATAACATAAAAAAAATCGATAAATTATTCATGTACGAACTTACCTCGGTGCAAACTTTAGAAATGTTATAATTTAGTCCGAAAGCTTTTCTTTTCCCCAATCACGATCGATTCCACGTCTTTCTTGATCTATAAAAACACATTTAGTTCATTTAACACTCATACTATTTATTTCAATCCAAAAATCACATTATGGAAAAATTACGTTTTTGCCCCCTAACTTTTACAAAATTACAATTTTGCCCCTAGTTTCGGGAATTTAATTTCAGCCCTTATTCTTATGTTTTATGACATGCTGATCATTTTTCCCTTCTATGACAGCATCAAATTCACACTCTAACATGCACTTATGACTATTAGGTATTTTTACCGATTAAGCCCTTTTACTCGTTTTCACTTAAAACCGAGTAGCACAAGTTATCTAACATAATTTAAAACCTCATATTCTAGCATAAAACACCAAAATACACAAATTTAACCTATGGGTATTTTTCCAAATATGAACCCTAGGTCGAATTATTGCTAACATAAGCTAAATCGAGCTACCGGATTCCAAAAACATAAAGAACATTAAAAACGGGGCTTGGAATCACTTACTATGGAGCTTGAAAGCTTGAAACAAACCCTAGCTATGGAGAACCCTTGAAATTTTGGCCTAATGAAGATGATGGACAAAAATTGGCTTTTAATTTTGTTTTAATTCATTTTAATAACTAAATGACCAAAATGCCCTTACTACTAAACTTTCCAAAATTCCATCCATGTCCAATTTTGTCCATAGACTTAGAAATTGGTCAAATTTCTATTTAAGACCTCCTCATTAATATTCCAAAGCAATTTCATACTAAAAACTTCTAGAATGCAAGTTTTGCAAATTATTCAATTTAGTCCCTAATCTCAACTTAAGCACTTTATGCATAGAATTTCATCACAAAATTTTCACACAATCATACAATCATATCATAAACCTCAAAATAATTATAAAATAATTATTTCTATCTCAGATTTGTGGTCACAAAACCACTATTCCAATTAGGCCCTAATTCGGGATATTACAGGGACCTTTTAACTTGCACATGATGATGGGTCAAATAATGAGTCCGACGCGAATCCACCTCGAGAGGCCAGCCCCTATGGTGCAGAAGTTGCATTATTTTCTAAACCAGAGCCTGTTCCAACCATACCTGAAGATGTTAAAGGGGGTTCAGATAATGAAGAAGAAGATCCACGATTCAGGGCGTACTCGTCTCCAGCCCACATGCATAATGTTAATCTATCTGAAGATGATCCATTGGAGTTTCCAGATCTACCACATAGAATTCGTGACCGTACAAGTTCCTCATTGGATTCAGGTGAATTAGAAGTTGGTAAGGAGTTTTCCAACAAAGATAGTTTTCTTGGTGCATTAAAACAACATAGCATCATGAACGGGGTTAACTACAACGTGGTTAAATCCAAATCCAATAAGTTTGAGGCCAAGTGTGCAGTGCAAGAATGTACATGTTCATGGAAAATCATGGTCTCGTTGAGGAAAAAAACAGGCTTATGGGTGATAAAAAAGTACAAAGGTCCACATACATGTGTCTTTAGATGCAGATCACTAACTGCTTAGATTTTTTAATGGTACTGTTATTACGTCTTCGTTGCATTTTTAACGTGCTTTCGCTGATGTGTATTTGGAAGATCATTCCAAGATGAATTCAGATATGTTAACTACCTTAATACTACCGACGGTGAAGGCCGATCCTAGAACTTCAGTGCCGGTCTTAATTGTCAATATTCATAGCCAGTTGAGGTACATACCCTCTTACCGTAAGGCTTGGATAGCTAAGCAGAAGGCGTTGGAAAAGATTCATAGTGGGTGGGACACTTTATATAATGAAGTGTGGCAGTGGTGTCAGGTGCTGGAGAGATATGTCCCAGGTTGTGTAACAGACCTTGAAACTGAACCTGCGTACTACAACGACCGATTGCTCCATGGATGCCAAGTATTTAAGCGTCTATTCTGGACCTTTAAGCAATGCCAAGACGCATTTTTATATTACAAGCCATTGGTACAAATTGACGGTACTTTTATGTACGGTAGATATACCTATCAGCTATTGCTAGCTGTGACACAGGATGCCAGTGGGAGAATCCTTCCACTTGCATTTGCAATAACAACGGGGGAGTCAGCTAATAATTGGGAGTTCTTTCTTTATAGGTTAAGGAGGCATGTCTGCCCCCAACCTAATATCTGCGTCATATTGGATCGAGGCACCGGAATACTAGCCGCAATTGAGCGACAGAGAAGCATATGGCATCGCACACACCATCGGTATTGCCTAAGGCACGTTGCGTCCAGCTACTACGGGCAATTTCAATTTATAAGTGAAAAACGACAAGTGACCAACATGGGTATTTAATATCTATTAATGTAATTTCGTTTGTAATATTGAATTTATTTTAAATGGAAAAGTGGTATGTAATTTTCGCTATCAACTTATATTAGCAGGGTATGAGATAAGTAAGGACTGTTTTCATGAGATGTTGTTAGTTTTGTATTCAGTTAACGAAGAAGGCGCAGACTACCTCTGTAACATACCTTTCGAACAGTGGACACAAGCATATGACGGCGGCCTACGATATGGTCATATGACCTCAAACCTGGCTGAATACATAAATTCTGTTCTAAGATGAACACGTCATTTGCCCAAAACATCGGTTGTTCGAGAGACATATTTTCGTTTAGCAAAACTATTTTCGAAGCGAGCAGCGAGTTATAAAGGCCAAATGCAATGAGGCCGTGTATGGTGCGCAAAGGTATTGCAAGAAATTAACAAGGCGAAGGCGCGGGCGAACACCATGCACACAGTCTGTCATAACCGAGACAACCTATGATTTCGTGTGACGGAGTTTGACAGACCGCACGAAGGTATTATTGGCGGGCAATATCGTGTACACTTGAGAAATAGGACTTGCGACTGTGGGAGGTTTGACGCACTTCATTATCCATGCGCTCATGTATTTGCAGCTTGTCAGAATCTCCGTCTAGATCCCATGAGCTACGTCGACGAAGTGTACAAACTAGAAACCATGTACAACGTGTGGAGACACGTATTCCCACCTGTCCCAGATGAACGTAACTAGCCGCATGTATCGCTTGCTCCGTTTAAGCTGCTACCGGATAGAGAATTGCATCGCAAACCAAAGGGTCGACCTTGCTCGACTAAAATACATACCAATATGGATATCCGAGAAACAACCAATAATCAGAAGTTGTGCGGATGGTGTAGGAACCCAGGCCATACAAGTAGATCATGTCCAAATCAAAATAGTTGATAGTTGTCGTAAAAAACTATTTTGTATTATTTATATTTTATTAAATGAAACTATGTTGTATTACAATTGTCTTATTCAAAAGAACTTTTATTTTTATTAAATGAAACAATATAAAAAAGTTTGTACAAATATATTAAAAAAATCAATATCCGTGGCGGTCGAAATAAGTGGCACATGGGGGTCGTCGACGAGTCCGTACTGGATTCCTCCTTCGATCAGGTTCCGGCGAGGGTTGTTGTAACACCCTTAACTGGTATCCAACATCGGAATAGGGTTTCAGAGCATTACCAAAATTTACAAATCATTTAACAAAAATTTCGCTTCACATAACATTCATACCTGTAATTAATCAAATTTAATCATAGTGTCCCTTATGTGAGCCATCGAGGCTCAAAAAAATATGTCGGGACTTAACCGAAAACTCAAAAAAAAATTTCGAAAATATTTAAAATTTTTCAACACTGCAGGGGTTACACGGTTGTGTGGCCAAGCCGTGTGGTTCAGACAATACTCATGAAGCTATATTCATCAATTTACAAGGTGAATAAATCCATAGCATCACTTATACATGTCATCTCTAGCTTAGTAAGATTTTAATTCATTTTAACTCTTCCTAGGTTCTTTATTTTCATATGTATCTCTTTACTTTCCACACTCATTCTTTATGTATAACACACCAGTCATAAGCATACTATACCATTATAACCACAAGCTAGTGTCTTTTCAATTAATCATATGATATGTCATTTCATAAGATATTGAGTAGCTTAAAACTTGCCACTCTCTCACGATCACAAGTATATTTTCATTTGAGCACTTGCCCTTTCAACACATCATATAAATAAACATATTACCATTTAACCAATAGCTTGGCACTTGTCTAAGCATCAACAGTAACACTTGTTAGCATACTTAAACATATTCATATAAATTCAACATAGATAAACTTATTTTCTCATCATATTACACTTGAGTTTATTGCTCATCTCAACATACATAATTTCCTTGTAGCAACATATCAAAGATAATCACATTTTTACATGTCATGATACCTATCATTCTTTTGCTGTTTCTTTATAAACATATATCATTCATTTCATTATATCAATATTTCACGCACTATCATTTCCATATATTTCAGGTATATACCTGTGATAATTCATTTCAAACTCATGTTATCTCATATCAGAACTTTACCCATTGAATCATTTAAATATCAATGGTACACTTATTTTAGATCAATATCAATAATAACCATAAGTCTTCCAATACTACTTTCATATGTCACTTACCAATCTTTGTCAAATTAGAGAACGTCTTGCGGATTTGAGTCCTCGTTTGCTCGATTACCACGATTCACAACTCAAGATGGAAACACCATACCTCGTTTCACATTCAAGATAGAAATACCATACCTACGTTTCACACTTTGCCATGGATCAACCATGGTCTTATCTGTCAGTTCATCATTGATCACTGAACACTTTGCTATGTTTGGCACACTATATCACTTTGCCATGATTGGCACACTTTATCACTTTGCCATAGTTCAACTATGGATTTGCACTCCCACACTTTTCACTTGTCACTGATCAGATAATTGTAGCTAAAGCTACCACTTATCACTTGTCACTTGTAGTCGGAGCTACCATTATTCACTGATCAGGTAGCTGGAGCTACCACTTTTCACTAATCAGGTAGCCGAAGCTACTACTTTTCACTGATCAGGTAGCCGAAGCTACTACTTTTCACATTGTACACACAAGGCATACATTTCCTTTTCAAGTGTACACACAAAGTGTACGTTTCCTTTTTAAGTTGTACACACACAGTGTACATTTTCTTTTCCAGTTGTATCTTTTAGGTACATGTATCCTTTTCAAGTGTCACCCTTTCAGGTGAAATACTTTTTGATAATGAGATCATAAGATTACTCCTTTCGGAATAACCTTTACTGCAACACATGCAAGACCTCATTTATAAGGGTAATCACCTGTCCAATCGGAATTCAATATTCGAACGGATTCTTGTACCATTTTTATCAATCACATATATCATATGTTAACATTTTCATACTACATATTCGTGTCATTTACATATCATAATTCTCACAATTCAATAATCAAATCAATATATTTTCATATTTAATTAAGTTATATGAGCTTACCTGGCTAAATTACAGAAATATCAAGATTCAGGGGCATTTTGGTAATTTTTCATTTTTCTGGATTTTTCACCCGATCTTGATCTAAATTAATAATTTCATTCAATTTATTAATTTAAACGCTAAAAAAATTCATTTTCTTCAATTTGGTCCTTTTTTGACATTTTTACAAAATTGCCCCTAAAGTTTTACTCTTATTTAATTTAGTCCATGAACCTAAAACATGCAAATTAGCCATTTTTAAAGTAAACCCATACTAACTGAATATTCATATATTTTCCTCTTCCTCCTCTCCATTCCACATCCTTAATTTATACATAATTCCACTATTTACTTATATGTTTACATCAAGCTGTCTACTTGAGTCATAGTCACTAAATTATTTATATCTTGAGCCACAGAACTCGAAATTAAGATCTGCTAATCTTTTCTAAATCTAGACTTACATATATTCTTACCATAAAATTTTTATAATTTTTGGTTTATCCAATAAGTACAGTTTATTCTTTAAATTCACCTCTGTTCTGCTATCTGACAGTTCTGACCCTTCTTCACTAAAAATTAATTATCTCCTCGTACAGGATTCGAATGATGTTCCCATTTGTTTATCTTGAAATTATACTCATTAATGATTTTAAACATATCAATTTAAGCCCCTAATTATTGTTTTCCAATTTTTTATGATTTTACAAAGTCAAAACAGAGGAACCCGAAATCAATCTGACCTTGTCTAACTAAATTTGTTATATCTCACAATTTACTATTTCATTTCTTACACCATTTCTTCTATGAAAAAATAGAATTAGTAAAATTTAATTTCATATTTTATTCAACTTCTAATTCAATTTCCACAATTTTTGGTGATTTTTTAAATTTAGACCATTGCTGCTGTCCAAAACTGTTTTAGTGCAAAATATTAATTACCATGTTTATAACACTCTTATTTTCTTTCTCTACACTATTTCTCATCACTTTCTCTTGTTTTCTCTTCACTAACATATCAAGAACATAAGACCATATGTAAGGAAACTCTACATTAACATCAATCCCATGCTTTTTCAATAATATCAAACTTAAAAATATATTGATATCATGATGTTCTTACCTTGTTCTAATCTTCATCTTCATTTTCTCTCTCCTCCAGCTTCTATTCTTTGAATCCAATTTGATATTCTAACTCCCCATAGTCTCCTTAACATTTTTCTCTCTTGGTAGCTATAGAAATTCTTTTTATTTCTAGGTGAAAATAGTAAATTTTTGGTGGAAGGACTAAATTGTAAAGAAAAGGAAACTTTCTTTCTTTTCTTCTCTTGTAACATTTGCATGCATGGAAAGATGATGAGAATTCTTCATCTTTCCTTCCTTATATACTAAATAAATAATAATAAAATAATAAATATTTCATTAAAATATTAATAAAATAATATTTATCTAATTAATTAATTTAAAATATCAACATAATCATTACATTCTAGAATTTTCTCTCTTACTAATTGACCATTTTGCCCTTCATGATATTTTAATTCCATCCTTGAGTCATCACTTAATTTGGTAAAATTGTCATTTAGTCCCTCATAATTTTTCACCTATTCAATTTGGTCCTAATATTCAATTTGCTCCTAATTCATTCATTTTCCTTAGTTTCTAGATCATTCCACCCTTAAAATATTTTCACTATTGGTCCTTAAACTTTTTCATATTTACACTTTAACCCCTCAAATTTTGAGTATTTACTCTTGTGCAACAAGACTTTTCTCATCTTTACAATTTAGTCCTTACTTGAATTAATATATCATAATATACTTCCCAAGGTTGACACAACTCAAAATTTTCCTTTTTGTCACTTTATTTTCTTATTTTACTATATCAAGGATAATATCTTACTGTAAAAATTTTCGGGTATTACAGTTGTGGTTCCTCCGGCAGGGGATCTAGTTGTGGGTGTTGGGAGGATGACCCACTTTGATAGAATAATGATTGCGGCGGTGTTTGCGTCACCCATGGCGGAGGTGTTTGGATCCCGTAAGGTGATGGAGATTGGTAGAAAGAAGAGCTCCCCGATGGTGCCTCTTGCGATCCCTCATGCGACAGTGGCCTATAGATCAGAGGTTGACTCGGAGTAATCAGGAACGAAGATGATCCAGGCCATGGATCCCAACCTGCTATAGGACCAGGAAAAGGAAACATATAAGGGCTAGGATATGCACCTGGCATAATCTGAAAAGGCTATGATGTGGGTGTCGTCCGCTAAACTGTTGGGCCTGATGATTGTGTAGGTGCTGTTGATGGGCCTACGTCATCGTCCCTTCTTCTTGGATTTAAAGGGCCCCGTCGTTCTCTTTAGGCACTAATTTGTCGTCGCCTCTCCTCTTCCGACAATAATATGGCTTGCCATGGATCCTAAACCATGGCATGTATTTCGCTACGCACGCTAACTCTAGAATGATGATCGGTTCTTGAGAAGGTATATAATCATACCGATTTTCTCACATTTCGATATAGTGTGATCAGGATCTAGGCCAATCCGTATACAGCTGTCGCAAATCGACTTTGTGCTCGTCATCAAACACTTCGGGTGCCACAGGAATCTGTTGTCGGAATCCAAATTGCCGCAATACTCTATCTGACTGGTGCATATCCACGGTAGCATAGTTCACCAATGGGACCTTCACATGCCAAATGTTTGGATTTTGAAAGAATTCATCCGGAATTACTGCCTGAATTGCCGGATCCTCGTATAGTGTCCATTGAAACTATATAAACATGATAAAAATATTACTTATATACATAATACATAATACTAAATACTGAAACGATTATTTTATTATGTATATATATTTTATTTAATACTTACTTACGCTTCCGATCGTTGGTCTAATAGAAGTCGTATATCTTGAGAGAGGTAGGTATTCGACATAACTCATGAATGGTTCCACCTAATTAAATAAATTTTAGCATAAAATTATATTCTAAATCTACATAATAATTGTAAAATCTAATATAAAACTTACCTCGTTATGAGTGAAAACGTATATGGGTGGTCGACTCGAGGACATAAAAATGGAAAGCGAAACCGTGCCCATGATTGCAGTAGTGATAGGCAACCTCCTATTTTGGCTTTGTTCGGTCGCGTCGCTCGCACATTTCCTTGTACAATGTTGCCAACACGCGGACCCCAACTCAATTCTTGGTGCTCTAAAATCTATGAGTTTCAAAGACCATCTCGATGTACGAGGTTTCTTGACAAGTCTGGCATCAAATAACCTCCAATCATCTCAAGAATATATGCCCGAGCATATCGTATTCTTTCGAGTTCAGTCGCATCATTATCCGGCTCTGGGAATGTGTCTCGTAACCATCCCATCTCGATCCGACCTCCGTTAATTTTATCCGGTATAGCACCCAAAACCTCGTAGCATATGGCTCCCCCAATAAGTAGATGATGCGGACCCGGTGACTGTGTACCCATCCACCGACAGTCCTAATTGCAAATGCACGTCTTCCAGAGTGATAGTACACTCTCCGCATGGAAGATGAAAAGTATGCATCTCAGGTCTCCACCTCTCTATCAATGCACTGATTAGTTTCGGGTCCAACTTGCACCATCGGCCTATTGTGGCCACGTGCCAAAACCTCGCTTCTCGCAAGTAATTCTCGATCAACGGCGATGGAGGACCAAACATATTACGGATGTAGCATTGCAACACCGATCTATAGACTATTATAAAAATTTATAAAACAAAAATTAATTAAAATTGCATAAATTAATTAATGCAAACATCATAAATGAAAAAAAAAATCAAGCAGTATTGAAATTGTAATTATAATTGCATAAATGAATAAAATATCGAATAGTATTGAAAATTTAAAATTATCACTTACCATTGTCATTTGATCAATGGAGATGTGCTTATTATCGAGACGGATTAATTCTCCGGCCATTGCTAACACGATCGGATTTTTCTAATTTAAAAAAATTAAATTCAAAAAAAATTTAAACAAAGAATTTTGATAGAATTTTGAGAAAATTTCAATGAAATTTGATAGATTTTTTAAGGGAATATTGAAAGAATGTTGAGAATTATGAGAGAATTGTGTAAAAAATAATTAAAGGGAAAGGAATTTTGAGAGAATTATAAAAATTTGAGAGATTTGTGTGAAAAATGATTTGAGGGGGTTTATAGGTTTTTTTTTTGGACCGTTGGAAGCCAACGGTCAAATTTTTGACCGTTACACGGGCAAAACGCTCCCCCAGTGGAGCGTTTTGCTGACACGTACTTCGAAATCGCGCTTACATGACGCGTTTTCGTGAGAATCTGCCTAATCAGGTAAATAACGCAAAAAATAGCCCATTTCCATAATTATATTATTTAAATGGCATATTTGAGTAAAATGTCCCATTAAATCAATTGATTCAAGAAATGATATGAGACTGATTAAACTTAGCAAAAAATCAGTTGAATCAAATGGTTGAACCAATTTTTTAATATATATTTTATAAATTATTTAATAATCAAATCGATAGTCTGAGTGATCTAACCATTGATTCAATTTTAAAAAATTTTAGTCTACAGTTTCTTTTATCTCCCAAATAGAATTAAAGAAATAGGAAAAAGAATATAATTTTTTGAATATTTTCTATAAATTTTCCATCTCAAATTTATAGTTGTTTTTTTTAATAAAAATATTAAAAATGAAATTTGAGAATAAAAGAAAGAAAATTTACATTGAATTTGACTTCTAATGGAAAGTGCCTATTAAAACCATTTCAAAAGAAAGAGTTAAACAAAACATCCTACTTTTTAACAAGGAACAAACTATACATTAACTCTTGACAAATTAACAAAATACAAATTCATATACCTTCTAAATAAAAGAAAACATATCAACTACCAAGTATTTTTGGAGGACTACACATTAACCCACCATGAACTAAAATGATCCCACCTACTCCTGTCAGACGCAAGTAGCTAAACGATTGGAGATGTAAAATGATGTTTGCTAATGTCACTCGGATGAGTCTGGCTCACACGGATCGCATAGAAAAACTGCTCACCGTAGTCGACCTTTTTTTGGAGATCAAAGTTGCTATTTTATAAATAAACCTCTTAACAAAAAATAGACGACTTTCACCGCAATTGACCTTACTCCAAAAACGCTTGAGCAGTTTCAATTCCTCCTGCTCTCTAACAAAGTTAACAAAGGAATAAATAAAACCCTAGCTGGCCAATTTACAAAAGAGTAAAACCCAAATGTATTTACAACTGACCCAACGTCTCAAAAATCCGTTATGATCTCTCAAAAATAAGTCCAGATTTCTCAATCTTCTACTGTCTGAATCTCACCCATCATAATCCGGTTGCTCACTACGTTGAATCCCAAAACAGCTGGACTAACTTTCTTCCCTTTCTTCCCTTTCTTCTTGCCTCCCCCCTTGGAGGAACCATCTAGGCCAACTCCAACTTCTGGGTCAAAATTAGCAACACTTGCATTGCTGGAGTTCACATATCCGCTGCCCAACTCTGTTAACTTTCTGTCATATCGACTTTGAAAAGCAATCTCAATCACATCAGCAGGTAGCAATTCCTTATAGTTGAGAAATTTCTCAATGAACTCGTGATTTGGATCAAATGATCCAAGGTTCTCTACCAGAAGCATTTCAGCCTCAGATCTAGATTGCTTCAAACAAAATTCCAAGACACTTGTATCTAGCAAAAGGATAAAAAAAGAAAAGACACAAGATTAAAATGCCAACATTCAATGAATATTCAACCCGCTTTGCATCTATCAAATACTACAGCTACAGCTTCAGAGAGTTGGGACAAGCAATAATTGACAGAATATCATCTAAGACTTGAAAAGAGGAGTTAAAATCAAAAAAATTTGTGATCTGTACTTTCCCGAAAGAAAAGAACATACAAACATCATCTCCACCTAAAATAGGATAATTTTGGAAGAACGGAGCAAAATACCATACCTTTTGTCCCAATAAGCCTAACACATTCACTCTCGCACCAATCTCTGAAATCCATGGCCTCTGCATGATAGTTAAACCTCATTATCTCTAATTTTTACGAGGCAGTCAAAAAAAAAAAAAACACATACAAAGACCAATTACTCATTCTAAAATGACTTACCAGAATGCTTTGTCAACATGTCACTTTTGCCTTTAAGGAATGACTGAGCAGAGGCAGGAGAGGATGACAAAGTGCGCTCAATAGCTCTGCCACTTGACTTTTGTCGACTTAATGCCCCACTTGCAGTTCCTTTAGCAGGAGTGCTTTTTGTTCCCCAGCCGCCCACATTTGCAAGAAGTGGGAAATCACCTCTGTTTACAACAAAATATAACTAACATTCACATACCCATATAGTGATTACAAATGAATCTCATTAAATATCAAGTCAGCAAGGATAAACTTTTCAAATGCTCTCAGCTCACATGGAGGTATAACTTAAATAGAATTTTAGATGGGATTGAAAATAGTAAAAAGCACTTCAAAAGTTAGGATAATTATTGTTAAATTTAAATCAAACTCTCATTTTAATTTTAACTAGAAGAAAATCACTCTCCAACCACATTACTTAGCTGCAACCAGGAAGCTTAAGTATGTTATCTTTGCAGGCTAGAGTGCAGCTAAAATAACCAAAGACCCACCATTTCCAATTCACCCTAGGAAGAAAATACTTCACAAGAGTAAAAGAAATAAGTGCATGACAGTGTGTATGAATTCTTTTATTATTAATTTTCTTCTTAAGAGCAGGCTGGGTGCATAGGGGAAGAAAACATACTGCTTCGTTTCTTGCTTTGTCTGATCAATTGGACCCCAGAATAGGTCATCATCTCCTTTATGTTTTGACTGTGTTGCATGAGAATTAATCTGGATCGGGGATGCAGTCTTTGATGGTGAAGATGCAGTGAAGGACCAAGATGAAACACCAGCAGGAGTTGAATGACTTGGTTGGGACTTATGAGGAGTTGGTATTGGATTTGTGGGCTGGACAGAGGAATTCCTCTTCTGCTCCTTTTGGATGTCCCGCAATGATGTGGGTTTAGGAAGTTTCTTAGAATCAGCAGACCAAGCTGGAGCAGGGGAAGGGTTTACTTCCTCCTCTTTCCAAGGTACAAAATCTCCCAAAGAAGGACCTGAGGGAATTGAAGGCAATAATTCCTTCTCCACCTGTGCTGGACGAGAACTTTTGACTTTCTCAATAGTACTTGCACTAACAAGAACCGCATCAGCAGTATTAGGAGGACCGGAAACTTTTGCTCCTGTACCCTTAGATTTGGCAGACTTTTTTCGACTCCTTTTAGTTTCTTTAGCCTCAATAAAATTGTCATTATCAGTGGGTTCGACATTTGTAGTGGTAACATGGGCAGAAGATGTAGAAATAGTGCCAGGAACATCTGCATCTCTTTCCCTAGATTTTGCTAAAACTTCTTCTGCCAACAGATCATGTAATGGACTATTTTTACTAGCTGAATTTAAAGAACTTTCAGGTTTCACAATAGCTGACTCAGAAATATCTGCATCTTTTTTACTTTCTCTAGAAACTTTGGGTTCTAAACTAGAGACAACCCCAGCCCATGGAGTTGACAAACTCAGAGAGTTGACAGAAGAAGTAAACTCTGATACTGCCACTTCAGTTTGAGCCTTCCTCTGTTCTTCTTGTTGAATTTCCAGTAATGACTTTGCCTTGAAACCAGGACCAGGTTTCCATGCACGTACTGCAGGCTGTACAGTTGGGTTCTGCAATGGAAAACTAGAAAGACTAGCCTCACCCTTGGTTTCTTTGGTTTCAACATCCAACACACCAATGTTAGCAGCTGAAAAGCTTTTAGCATAATAAGAATCCATGGGGGCATTTCTGGATTTGTTCTGTTCCGTCTTTCCTTGAGACATCCCATCAATGTTATGTCCAGCAGTATTAGAGTCACAAACAACTGGCTCTTCAGTTTCAGATGGTTTCAATTGCACCAAAGAGGAAGCCTTTGGAAGTCCCTTTGCAAGGTCAGAAGCTTGTGATTTACTAGATTTTTGCTTTCTAGACTTCTTTTCTGAAGCTTTTCTTACCTCATGAGCTTCAACATTCTTAGCTTCTCTCACCACAGAAGGCTGATCATTGCCTTTTTCTCTTCCAACTAGCAATTCATCAATAGAATCAGTAGATTGAACACCCTCGTTAATAGGTATATCAGTTTTAGAGGTTCTAGCAGTAGCAATTTCATGGTGCTCCAAGGTTCCACAGGTTGCATCATCCACAGTAGGTACAACTGGTGCAATTTCATCAATCTTCTGAGTATAATCCAATGGCTGCTCCATAGGAAGCGCATGACATTCAGAAGCGAGAGGGTCTTGCACGAGAGAAGCCCCCTGGGAGGATAAGTTCACTTCCAATGAGGGTGAGCTTTCAACAATTGTTGTCACTGGCAAAGGCCGTTGGATGCCATTAACCAGTTCCGGTGCATTAGTCCCCCAGCTCTTCTGACAATTGATACTACTGAGCATCTCATGTGGTAGAAGCACAGGCGGGGATCCAGAACTAACAGCATAACTGGAATCCCTGGAAACTTGTGGCGGTAGATTCATGAAGTTATGGGCATGTTCATCTTGGTTGCCTGAGATCTGCGAACCAATCTGAAGAACATTCTGTAATGATGGCTGAAGTCGAGAGGGGTCCATGGATGAATTGCCTGTTGGTATTGTAGTAGTCTGTAAGTGTACGTAAGAGGGTTCACCGAAATGCTGCTTTGATTGATGTTCTTGCAAAACCTGTGAAAGCAATTGTTGTTGTTGTAACAACTGTTGCTGTTCCTCCAGTTTCTGTTGCTGCTTAAGCAACATGATCTTTTCAAGCAGCAACATCTGTGGTGTTGGTACCGGTGTCTGGGGTTGCAGCTGCTGCATTAAATACTGCTGCTGCAACATGTTTAGCAGTTGGGAGTCCTGAGATAAAGTGGAGGGGATAAACTTTTCAGGTTTTAAAATACCAGATGACTTATCCATAGTTTGACCAAGCAAACTTGTCAAGGAAGGTGGAGTAGGTGCTTGCAGCCTCTGGGATCCAGTGCTTGAAAATTGTGGAACATATCCTTGCAGGCCTAAAAGCAAAACCATACAAGACATTAGGCAGGCTGTTAGAAAATACTAGAAGAAATATTGATTAAACTGTGGAGAGCCTTACGTATTAGAACCCTAGAAATATACCTTCAGAGCTCAGCAAACAAAAATTATATACTGTAAATAAATAAATAAACGTAAGTGTCTATGTAAAAACCCAACCTTGAGATGGATTGCTCATGCCACCAGACATGAGTGACTCCAAAAATCTGTTTTCAGCTTCTGTTGCTGGCCTTGGCTCATTTCTGATCATATTGATCTCACTTGCACCAGCATGAACTTTCCCAGGGCTACTGTAATTTGGTCTGCTTGACAAATCTGAGAGTTCACCCTGTTTTGGCACACCAAATCCAGGTGGCGGACGTGCTTTAGCTCGCAAGTGGGGCATTACATCACCAAGTAAGGAAAACGGTGACTCCTTGGGTGCACTAGCTAGCCGAACTTCCAAATTTATCCCAAAATACCCTGCCTCAAACCAGCTTATAATATCAATCCCTGAAAAAGGGCCTTGAATTTCACCTTGAGGATCTTTGTAGTGAAGGACAAGGTCCTCCGGAGCAGGCAGCTTCCTAGGTTCAGGTTCCCTAGCCAAAACTCCAGATGGCTGCCTCTTAAGTATAGGATCCTCACTAGATTGCCAATTTGCTTCAGCTCCAGCATAGGATGAATTCAACACATTGCTTTCTCGTTGGTTAATCATATCTTTCTGTGGTTGTGACCAGCTCATGTCAGGGGTCCTTGACCTGGCATCATTTGGAATCTCCTTCAAGTCATGGGAGACTGTAGGAGATCGTTCCCCAAATGAAGAGGTTCGCCACATGGTGCCAGGATTAACAGAGTTAGTCACTTGTATGCTTGATTCCCTACTTATAGGCAACTCTTCATCCCTTTTAAAAAGACCCTTATTGTCTGCAAGAATATAAATGAATAGAATATCAATTCTCATAGTCAATAAGTTGAGAAAGGAGAGTACTATGTCAAATATACCAAATACAATGTAGTGCATTGGATTTCAAACTACAGAAATGCTGAATTTTGGCTGAAAAAAATCGCAATCATGGAAACTAAACAACCAACCCATTCAACACAAAGATGTAATCCATAATGAGTAATTATCGCATTCCTCACATCAAAACTCAACTAGCCCCCAGACAAACTGATTAAAGTTCGCCACCTGGGTCCTCTTTTTAATTTCAACCCATGCAGTATTAATTCTTTAAAAGCAGCCATGAAACAATTTCCCATGTGGCTCAAAAGCTTCAATTGAGAATACATCTCACATCCAATTAAGTAATTGCAAGATGGTTGCTAGAGGTGTTACCAAATACATGCTTATAAGATTCATGTAATTATACCTTCAGATATGAATTTAGCATCTGGGTATCCCTTATGTTTTTCAAGCTGTGAATAACTGCTGTTTGGAATGTCAGAAGTTTCCTCTTTACAATCATCAACAGCAGGTGGTAAATCTTCTCTACTGCCTACATAAACATGTTCCAGAAGAAATTAGACACTAAAAATTTCAAAAATATACACATAGAGTAGATATATCTTGCACTTGTTGAATACCAATCTTATTCCTTCTTGAATGAGTAAACTCTGTAGAGTTCCGACTGGCAGACCCATCTTTTGGCATCTGAGGAGCACCACTACTAGTTATGTCCCCTTTGTCTATTCCCTTTAGAACAAGCTATCAAAGAAGCAATAAAATCAACCGAGGACTCCAAATCAATGTTTACCATCCTAATACGTGAAAAAATTTAAAAAAAAATTACCATTTCATCAGAACTGGGAGCACAAAGAGCTAGTGGTTCCAGTGATTCATTTTGTGTAAGTGAAGGAACTGATAGAAGCTCTTCTACGAGATTTTGGTAAATTCTCATGTCAGTCCTCATGTATAAGTCAAGTAATTTTTTCCTACTATACCGTAAAGGGGATGGCTCTCCATGGTCAATTTCACTCCTGTTAGATATGTTTCCCAGAGTTTGATGGTGAGAAGGTATACTGGCCCCTGTGTTCCCACCAGAACTTCCCCTTCCATGACCAGCAGAAAATGGTGAAGTGTGACTTTCTCCACGTCCTCTGCCATAGGAAAAGGTGGGAACCTGCTTGCTTGGAGTTAGTGCCTGGTGATGTGGAGGCTCTCCCCTTCCTCGACTTTGAGAAGAGGTGGATCTCCATGGGCGATAGTGATCCCCTTCCTTCACATCCTTCCCATGACTAGAAAGATGGGGCAACCCTTTGTCAAGAAGCATATCACCATCTCTTCCAGAGTCTACCCACTTATCTCGTGACCTTTCATTATTTTTATCATCAGGCCCCCAGCGTGAGTTCCACTTGCTCTCACGCTTTTGATCATAATTTGAGTCCCTGTTACCTGAATCAGTCCACCGCTCAGTGGGTGCACGGCGTGCTTCTCCAAATTGTCTTGAAGGCAAGTTATCTGCCCATCGATCCATCCTGCGGGTATCACTGAGCTCTTTATCTCCATCCCTCCAGTGATCTTTGCGCAGAGCTGAATGGCTATCTCGTTCTTCATCACGCCAGCGGTCTCGACGGCCAGTTTCCATATCAAGTAAGGATGGCCTAAAAACATCCTTTTTTGGGGTACCATGCATCCCCTCGCCATTTCCTGATGGCTTAATGACTTCAGAGCGACCTCCATGAGCAGGATATGGCACAGGATGATTTTCCTGCATCGGTGATTTAAAATCAAGGGGAAAAATATGAGACTGTAAGAATATTGAACAGAAGATTAACTAATTCTAGAGATGAGAACCATATGTCAATAAAATGATGTAGAAAGCACTCACACAACATAAAACCTGCCTATAAATGAAGAAGGACACCCTGATCCAGATAACAGAATTATATAGCTACCACAAAAACAATAATAACATACCATAGTTCCCATTGGCTTATTCTCCCCTGGCTTTGAAAGAAGCCATTGTGGTGAAAGCGGAATAGGATTGTCAGATCCTTGAACATCTACATAAAACAACAGCAGCATCAATTAGAAACATGGCAGATACTCAAAGCAAGTATTTAAAATCAAAATCCTTAGTCCCGTTCAAAGACAGAGCACAACAGGTACACTAGCAATGATCCAAGCCCATAATTTTTTCCAATAAGAACTCTCTGGTAAATGACCGAACTTGCCATGTGTGAAACTGCCACATTATTTATCATTGAATACGAAAAACAAAGCGTGAAACAATGACAAACAAATGCGTTAAGACTAGAAATACATAATTTACAAAGCCTCAATCAACTTTCAAATGCAGCATTTCAAAATATTGATAAACCAAAGGAATGACTCAATAAAATGTATTGATGAAAGCTAACAAGACAAAAACTGCACAATCAATTGTCAGTACAAAGCTAATGTGCCATTTATAAATGGAGTAAACAACCATACAAATTTTTTTATATAATCACATAAATCATAGCATTTGAATCAATGACTGCACGAAAATAAAAATGTGCTAGAAAATAAATTGAAGAAGTATGTCCAGTACTAGTTTTGAGTTGAATTAATCAGAAAAAATAATAAATAGAACAACTTCGGTACGTACGTCCTTATCAAATCGTACTTTTCAAATTGAAAAAATATAAAACAAAAGCGGTATGTCGGATACTAAAGCGCGCCCTGCTTAACCACAAAGAAAAGGCAACAGAGAGAAGAGAAGAAAAGAGAGATAGAGAACCTTCCATTTCCAGATGATAAAACAAAAACCCTAACTTCGAAGCAACAAACTAAAAAAATTTAACACACACACAGAGCAATCTCGTAAAACCACTGAATCTACAATAATGCGTTCAAATATCAGAAACAAATATGAGCAAAACAGGAAATGGAAAGAGGTACGGTTTTAGAGAAGAGGAATGCAAGAAGGTGTTAATCCCTAAATGGTGGTAGGGGAAAGGAAATCGGTGAGGTAAACTACCTTTGGAGATCGGATGGTGAGGGTTGACGGTGAGGTGGCGGCGGGAATCGGAAGCAGACGTATGAGCCATGGATGATCGGTGAAAGAGAGACGAAAACCAAAGGAAAACCCTTGCTGCTGTTTTTTTGTTTTTGGTTTAACCCTTTTCTTTTTGTGCTTTGGTTGCGCTAAGCGAGGTGAGAAAAAGGGTAATGTGAAGAGAGGGGAAATATAAGTTAGGTGAAAAAACCAAAATATAAGCAAAAGGTAGTAAAAAGAAAGAAAAATTATGGAGGGATAGGTTACGGCTTATGTTAGTAAGTAGAGAGTAATTTGCTGTCCGACTATAGTTACTGTTGGACGGATTCTTAAGATTATTATCCGGTTGGGTAATATCTACTTGCTTGGGCGAATCCGTGAAGAACACCGCTTCGTAACATGTCTTACGGTGACTTGCACGCGACGTTGTGATGAAAGCAGATATGAAGAAGTGTTTTGATTCGATGGGTGCGTATTACGCCACGACCGTGGAAATTAAGGTCGAGAAGTGGAACGACGTAAAGGGCTGTCGTTTCCAATGTTAAAACACGCAAGATGAGTGTGAGATATTTGAAAATAAGGAAAAAAACATTTGTTATGAAATAAATAACAAAGGGAAAATAAATATGACAACAAAAGAGAATTTATGAATTCTATTGATTAATAAAATATTTACGATACTTCTCTAAAGTTTATATTTATAGATATAAAAAATATAAATAAAATAAAATTCTATTTCTATTTACAACATTCTCTTTAAATGTTCATTAGTAGATAATATGTCTCGTTAAAACTTTCTTAATATAAAAAATCTATTTTATAGGAAAACTCATAAAAACAAACCCTTAATTAAAAGAAAAAGATTACAACGCATATTTACTCCTTATCATGACAACATCACACAATACCTCATATTCTACATATCCAATCTTAAATACTAGTTTTTCAAATTATCACATTAACAGATTTGCTAAATATTTATATCATCATTCTTTTAGAAGTCACGAGTGAGGAAAAAAATTGAGAAAATATATTTTGATCTCTTCACGAGTTCCAACAATAATCATAACAAATTTTGATCATGATCATTCTAAAAATACAAATGTGTATTTTAGATCATTTTATAATCTTCCTTCAACTATTATTCATTAAACCAAACTTGCCTTATATGTCTAGATCATTTCAATTAATATAAATATTATAGAGTTATCCATGGATCGAGCCAGGCTAGGTCGAGTTCGAGCCTAGCTAAGTAAAAATTTTAGGCTTGATTTCTAGGCTCTGGCCCGACCCAAAAAATGGATCTGAAATTTTCCCCAAGCCAGCCTGGAGAAAAATGTTAAAACCCGATAACGGCCCACCCGTATTAAAATTTTTTAATTACTATTTTTAATGTAACACCCCTTACCCAGTCCGGTTACTAGACCCAGTCAATAGGATACTACAGCTAAATACCAAACATTTACAAACAAATTATTAGGGGTGTTCATTCGGTTAACCGACCCGAAATATCATTAATCAAATTAACCGACCTTTCAAAATTTTTAACCGTTAACCAAACCGAATTTTTTTCAAAAAAAATTAGCTAAACCGAAATTTTTCGGTTAATTTGGTCGGTTAACCGAATTAACCGAAAATTATATTTTTTTATTTTTGGTTAAAAATTAACCGAATTAATCGAATTAACCGATTACCCGAATTAATCGATTACCCGAATTAACCGAATTGAATCACTACATAATTAAAAATATTACATAAGTCTTTGAATCACTACATAATTAAAAATATTACATAAGTCTATGAATAATTAAAATATTACATAAGTCTACGAATCACTACATAATTAAAAATATTACATAAGTCTTGAAATTAACACATAATTGAAATGTAAGTCTTTAATATTTCTATTTGTATCCATTTCTTCTCTCCAAAAGATCTCCTTTTCTAATAAATCTACAAAAAAAATATGTACAACAATTTAGCATATAATAGAAATATTAAATATATGCATTTAATAAAAATCAAATAATATAAACAAGCGAATAGATTATAAGTTAACAAAAATAAGATAGTAAGCATACCCTTCAACTCACGAAAGCTCATGAATTTAGGTAGGCTCTGATGCATTCCAAGAAAAGTCTAAACATTAAATAAAATAAATAAGTAGCAGTGATATGATAAAAAAATTGAAACCATTAAAATAAAACAATAAATATACCATTTTCAATCTTGTCAAACTCTTGGATTTGTTCTTTAATCTTTTTGATGTCTTCTTGTAATGATGATTTTTGAATCCAATCTTGAGTACACACAAGAGCTTGTACTATTTTAAGAGTTAAAGAACTCCTATATTGATCAAGCACACGTCCCCTGGTGCTAAATGCAGACTCTGAAGCAACCGTAGAAACCGGTATAGCTAACACATCTCTGGCCATTTTTGAAAGAGTGGGAAATCTAGGGCTATTCACTTTCCACACAATAAAATATCAAAATCTTCAACAAATTCCTCATTAGCCTCACTAGATATTTATCCAACTCAGATGTTTTATCCTCTCCACAAATTTCCAACTCACGCTTTTTATACAAAGCTTGCATTCGCCTTTTCATTTTTTGTTGTGGTTCACCAAGAGAAACATGTGTTGGCACACTCGATTGGCTACAAATACTATGAAGTGAAGCTTATACTCATCAAACAATTCATACAAAGATTCCTTCAATTTTTGCATCATTTCAAAAGCTTTTTCAAAACTAGACATTTCACTAAATGCAAATTCAAGATACTTTAGTTTTTGTCTAGGATCTAAAACACAAGCAACAAACATAAGCAAATTCATTTTATCAATATCACCCCAATACTTATCATACTTCTCTTTCATCATGATGGCCATAACATTGAAATCAACATTACTATTTAACTGAGCATCTCGTAAAAGAATATCAATTTCAGAAAGCTCATCAAAAAAATTATTGGATGTGACATATGAAGTGTCAGATATACGCAAAGTGACTTCATAAAAGTGTTCTAAGAAATCCCTCAAGTCTCTAACATTAGTCCAATCATCCACACTAGGCCAACCCTCTCCCCTTTCAAGTTCAGCCCTAAAATTTGTATCTCGCTCCTCAAATCTCTCAAAAGCTCTCTCAAAGTTTTGAGCAGTGTTTAACATTAAGTAGGTCGAGTTCCACCTAGTACAAACATCAAGACACAAAATCTTCTTGCACTCTATCTTTTCCACCACTACACACTCCTTAAACTTTTGTAATCTAGCTGGAGATTGTCTCACATATCTAACAGGCCCCCTAACACTTTCAACAGATTTATTCATTTCCTTTAAGCCTTCAACAACAATCAAATTCATAATGTGTGTCATGCATCTCATATGAAGATATTTACCATTTTGAACTAAACCTCTTCGAGGGTTAAATTTCTTTCTCAAATAACCAATAGCAACATCATTTGAACTTGCATTATCAACAGTAACAGTAAACAACTTATCAATCCCCCAATTCAACAAGTATTTCTCAATCACCATCCCAATGGACTCACCCTTATGACTAGAAATTGGACAAAAGTTTAAAATCTTTTTATTCAATTTCCAATCGTTATCAATAAAGTGAGCAGTGATACACAAATAATTAACTCTTTGCAAAGAAGTCCATGTGTCAGTAGTTAAGCAAACTCTAGAGCAAGAACTTCTCAAAAGTTGTTTTATCTTGACCCTTTCATCTAAATACAGTTGATAAACATCCCTAGTCATAGTAGTTCATGAAGGAATATGAAACCTAGGACATGCTACAAATATAAATTTCTTAAAGCCTTCACTTTCAACAAACTTGAAAGGTAATTCATCAATCACAATCATTTGTGCTAATCCTTTCCTACATGCTTCTTGATCAAATCTCCAAGTTGAAATATGCCCTTCCCCCCCTTCAACTCCCTTTCTAGGTAAAACTAGTTGTCCTTGACTAGTGTCAACAACATTACTAGGATTTTTCTTACATGAACCAATATGATATTTCAATGACCCTGTACCATTTTTTTTTCATATCACAACAAAATTCCTTTTGACAATAATTACATTTAGCCTTACTTGCACCCTCACTATTAATAATCTTAGTGAAGTATGACCAAACTTCTGACCTTTGAGGAGTGGCTTTTCTTTTCCCAATAGCCCCTTTTGTTTGGCTTGAAGCTCTAACTCCCGAATTTTCAGAATCTATCGAAGTAGGAGGTGTAACACTACCCTCAATAGATGTTGGTTTGGTAGACATTCTGCAAGAAAAAAATTATATATAAATTAAAATACATTTATAATATTAAACATATTTTGATGTTGAGTTTTAGAGAAATAAATTCTGCTTTTATACATTTCTAGCATACAAGTTCTAGCATAAAAGTATGTACAGTGATACAAGACATGTTTAAAAAAAAACAACTTTTATTGTTCATTCACCAAACACATTTTCCAGGAAAAAAACATTATAAAACAAAAGCAGATTGCAAAAATAATGAATCCAGCTTGAATGATCTATTTTTAAAAATTAATTGTTTGCATAGAAATTATTGAAGTATTGAAGCGTTGATTTTTAGGTTAATGATTTATCAGAAGGTCTAATAGCATTAGATAATTGAACTAAATTTTTTCTGTAATTCACCAAAGTTATTGCTAAGTTTCAATCTTTAATATATTATTCTTTAGATTTTGACTTTCACTTGTCTGTGTTAAAAAAATGGAATTTTGGGTTTGTAGGTAAATGTCTTTGTCTTTTATACCAATCATACCCCACTTTTCCTTAGTTAATTGGGCTCACTTTTACACTTCAAATTTACTCACCCAGTACCACAACAAATCTACACATTTTATCTACCCTACCCAATTTAATTATATATATAACAGTTTCCAATATGAATTACTGGATTTATCATTGTAAGTATATTTAACAGTGTTTATTTTTTTTATTCATTTACCAAGAAAATTAGCAATTAAGCTTTTAATTTTGTTTTGCAACAATGAATAGAATAAAGATGAGGTGCAAAGGCAACAAGTTGATTATAATACAAATGATCTTGTTTTAAAAAGCATAAAGTGATGGAATAATATGTTTGTTTGATAAAAAAAAAGAAAAAGAAAAAGAAAGATGAAATCAATGGATCTAAAAAAAAGAATTAGTGGGAATTATAACAGGTTGTGAACTAGAAGAGGACTTGACGAGAGAGAATGGGGATGTGGGTATTTAACATATTGATCTAAACAAATCAAAGTAAAAGGAAAAAAAAACAGATTAAAGAAGTAAAATAAAAGAAATTGAAACAGAGAAGTCACCGACAAAGAAGAGGCAGATCTTGGAAAAAGCCTTTTGAGATCGAAAATGAATGGTTGTGAAAGAGAACAGAGTGGTGGGGGGGTAGAGCAGTCAAGCAGATGGCGGGTTGTAGAAGCTAGAGAAGAGGAGTCAGACTCAGTATCTGTATTAGAACATTAAGACAAACTAAAACATCACACATTCACACTATCTAGTATCTAATGTATTTGATAAAAGTTGAGATGAATACTAGAAATAGAAGCAGACGCCGGTGATGGATGGTGACCTGGTAGACGCCGGAGTGCCGGATGAAAGGTGACTAGCCTGGTTCAATTAGGGATTTGAAGTTTAAGGGTTTTTTCTTTCTTTCGCCTGTTCTCTGTTAACTACCGACTAATGTTGGGTTTACTTTAGACTTTTAGTTTTAGTTTTAGACTTTTTTAGATTTTTATTTTTATTTATTAAATTAATTGTAATTTTTAAGATTGGGTTGGGTTGGGTAATTCATAATTGGGTTGGGTTGGGTAGTTTCTGTAATTATGAATTGGGTAATTCAAATAATCTGATGTGGGTCTGTAGGATTGCATGAAATGAATTGGGCCTATTTATATTAGATATTTTTTTATTAATTTTTTCGGTTTAACCAAATTTTTTCGGTTTTACCCAAATTTTGCACACCCCTACAAATTATAATCTAAAAATCTCAATTAAATATCAAACAAATCATAATTAAATAAATTAACATGTCTTTCAATCAGTTACGAGTTAACATCGAGCTTACGGAAAATTAAAACTAAGTAGGAAATCATTTTGGATCTATTTAAAACAAATTTAAAAAGATAAGAAAAATACGAAAACAGAGGACACATGGCTGTGTCCCAAGGTCGTGTGGAAGGGTTGAGGTCGTGTGGTTGGGTCACATGGCCGTGTGAGAAAATCATGTAACAATTTGAAGCCATGTGAAATTGGGGCCACACGGTTGTGTCACCAGGTTATGTGACAAAGCTTAGCCTATGTGGCTCAAGAACATGGTTGTGTGGCCAGATCGTGTACAATTTGATTATAGGGTCACACGGTTGTGTCGCCAAGTCGTATACGATTCAAAAATAGGGTCACACGGTCTTCTCTCCAGACCATGTAACTCCTTGAGACTGTGTGGACAAACCTACACCAAAATTAAATAGGTTACATGGTCATGTTGGATGATTGTGTGGGACACACGGCTGTGTGGTAGACCGTGTGTCAACCCGTGTTTACCTAAAAAGTGCATTTTAAACCAAGCTATACAACCATGGAATGCTTAAGTCCCAAGCTTCCATTTAGACTACATTTCAACCTATTCAAAGATATCCAAAACAAGTCAAAAACATCATTTATCACAATCATCCTAGGTGCCTAACCAATATGCCACAATTGGTACCTCAATCAATAATGCAAACCTAAACAAATAATCTTACTCAAACATACCATTATGCCTTCAATGGCATCCAAATAACCGAAACCAAACATGTACAAGAACAATTAACACATTCAAGTAAAGCATAAGTGTAAACATGACTTTAATCAATTTTATGCTAAAACATAATTTAGACATATTATGCATCAAACCAAATCCAAACATCCATCAAACATAATGCCTAACATATAACTAATTTCATCCATGAAAACACTTAGCAAATAACCAAACCACTATCAAGCTATCAACAAAATGACCATTGCTAAAATGCTATACATATTTACATAATTTATAAGGGCAACAAGATTCAAAATACCATCAAACTACAAAACCAACATTCCAAACACAAGATTCCTTATGTACATGCCAAAATCGAATTAAAAGCATTACCAACACTTAAGTTCGGGATTGTTGCCAGATGCTGAATTGACATACGAACTAAATAGTACCTTACCTGCGCATGGACAAACGAAAATGTATGCTGAGTATAACTCAATTTATAACTAGATGATGCCATGCTAATATCAATTCAAATATGCAAATTTATATAGACAATATTCAACCAAATACATTTTACTAATGCTAAATACATGGCAAATTCAATTCACATAACATACGGTACCCCAAATCCAATTTCATGTATACAATGATCATATCAACCATGGTTTAATTCATTTCATACATAAAAAATCTTCATTAATTATTCACATATCCAATCACTATTTTGGTTTCCATATTAAATTTCATTTCATTTCATAACATTTGCTATTTAAATAGCATTGTTATTTCAATATCATTTGCCATTTCAAGTCATTAACTCTAGTTCACCATTTACTTCCCCTATTAACACCACTTGAACCAGGACAAATACATAGATCCAACCAATACACCAATTTGGCACCAGTGCCTCATCATATAAATCTGAAGTAAGTAGTTGCACCCAACGCTATAAATAAATTTGACACCTAGTGTCTTATCGGTTAAACTAAAGCAAATTGGCACTCAGTGCCTCATCGACTCGTAGTTGAAGAAATCCCTAAATTCTTCCTATCCTATGGCATGCTAATTATATACGACTCTGCCCGAACAGTTAATATGGTCTTCGTTTCATAATTCAATAATAACTAATGTCTCAATTTCACAATTATTTCAATCAAGTAAACATTTATTCAATATATATAGAAGTTATAATTATCCCAATTCATACTTAATTTTCATAATTAACAAAAATACACATATTTATCAAACATATTCATTTCAATCCTCATAATCGTTATTCGATTCAAATCATCTCAAGTGCACAAGAATTCTCACCTTATAATCTTACCATGAATGAGCAAATCAATATGTATCAATTTATAATTGGTTCGGGTTATAGAAACACAAATCATGAGCTCCGAGCTATTCATTGACGACTTTATCTTTTCCTTTATTTTTCGAGGAATCTAGGTCGACGTTAGCTACCGAATAAAACAAGCAACACATTTTATCAATTTCACATTCAATTGCTAATATATGAAACTTTTTCATTTTATTCAATTTAGTCCCTAAAGCCGGGACTAACGTAACTTCCACATTTAACCTTAAATTTTTATACCAATTTCACTCTAAGCCAAATTTAATTCCTTATTTCTCATTTTTACCCCAAAATTTTGAATTTTTTTCAATTTAGTCCCTATTACACAAAATCAATAATTGACTTTAGTCTTTTTTCACCTCTAACATAAAAATCTATCAAATTGGTCCCTAAAACTTTAACTAATCAATAATGGTAACATTGTACTGAAAAATAGGACATGGGTCAAGTAGCTTATATTATCGAGATTCCGAAAACATAAAGTTTACGAGAAAAGGACTAAATTGCTTGAAAAATTAAGCCCTAGGCCGTGTGTGTTTCTCCCCTTTCACATTGGTTTCGAAAAGAAGAAAATAAAAAGAGAAAATGGTTTCTCTTACTATCCTCCTACATGTTATTAATTCTTTATTTTATTATAATATGATTTTATAACATATATTAATATAATATTAATATTAATATTAATATAACATATATATCTCATATATATAAATAATGTATCTTTTGACCGTCCACTACAATAAAAAGGTATAATTACTTTTTAAGTCCCTTAGCTATGTTTTATCTTATAATTTAATAATAATTCACACTTTTATCATTTACGCGATTTAATCTCTATACGCTAAATAAGTCCTAATTCGATACAATTACCCAATCAAAATTTAATTCACTTCTAACATAACTCAGTAAATATTTAATAAAAAATATTTACGAGTTCGGTATAAGGAATCGGGGTCCTGAAACCACACTTTTCAACACCATTGACTTTCGGGCCGTTACATTTTATATAAAAATAAATTTAAAAAATATAATACATCAAATACACTAAAAAATTAAAATAAATGTTTCCCAACAAATGGGAAAAAATTAAAAAATATATATACACTTAAATATCATTTATGTTTATGTCGTGTCCACATGTTTATTTGTTTATATGTGTTTTATAAATATAAAATATGTTGTGTGTCATGTGTATGTCATGTTTAATCTTATGTGATTGCATATGATATGATTGAGTATGTTTTTCTAGTATCTTCAACATATGTATTTTTATTTCTTTGTTTAAGTATTTTGTATGTTAAGATATGTGTTAATTCTGTTGTCTTGTCTTATGTTTTTCATGTTTGTGTTTTGTTTTGAAGTTGTGTTTTTTATGCCAATTTATAATGTTTTTAGGTACATTCGGCTGGTCATATATGCCCTTGTGACTGCTTGTATTCCATTCCAAATACATGCACCCATAAATTCATATACTCAACCAAGACCATGTAACTCTTCATATTCTATCATAGATTCAAGGTTTCTGCAAATGAATGTATGGCCAAATTTAATGTATAAACTTTCCATGAATGGATAACACAACAAAAGGGGATTAAAGTGTTTATTCGATTGATACATGCACATCCAAGGGAGGGTGAACGAATTAAATGTTGCAACAATGAATTTGTGGATGCATACACATTCAAGAGCCACGTATTTGGCTTTTCAAAGATTCAAAGAACTCTATCATGCATGAACATACAACCAAGGGGATAATATTCTATTAAAATGTGAATGACTAGGGGGAAGATCATGACCATTCGGTCATTCCTTGAATGGGCACATATATGAACCTTTTTTGGTACATTGATGGCTTGTATGCATAAACATTATTTACGGTCGGTTTGTGGCTATTCACTTGCTTGGGCTAGTATATAAATAGTTTTCATTTGTAAGTTGTTGAAGATCTTTTGACAAAATTATAATATTTTGAGAGTTATTCTCTTTGTTATATTAGAACACCTATTCGAACTTATCAAGACTCTATCTTATGGCATTCATCCAATCTCGACCTTATCACTCCCCTTCTCATCCCTGTTTGGAGTATGGTGATCAATTATATTGATGGGTCTTAACTCTTATAGTTAGCGGATCTTGGTCTTCTTCTTCTTATGCCTTTTGATTATTTAACAACTTTATTAAAAATAGGTCATGTGTAACTATCGCATGTGAATATGTAATGCGAATGTACAAGTATACACTTCGAATAAAATAATAAAGTGATAAGTGAAGTCGTTTCCACAGAGATCAGAATAGGTAAAAATTGTTGGAACACTGGTACACTCCATAGCGCAGCAGAAAAATAAATCCAGTGATCACATCCAAGGATCCATGTGTGAAGAACGAATCGGGGTGAGAAGGGTATGAACAATTACCTTTAATCATTTGGAAATTCAAAGATAACGGTTGTGAAACTGATTACGCAATTGTATGCCGATTCCAAGCCGCTACGAAAATTTTCAGCCTCTATGTAATCCACTAGGTGTGGCAACGAACAACAAGAACTCTCTTAAACTTTTTTAGAGAGAAAAACTCATTGACGACTACTCGACCTCATACGCTATATTTCGGGTATATAAGGTTTTTCTTAAAAACCCTATATTTCCTAATTTGGGAATGTTGATATCTTAATATGAATCAAAATTCATTATAATAATTAACCAAATATAATAATTATAATTACCATAATTATAATAATGTTTGATCGACAAAATTACAGTTACAATAATTATAATAATATTCGATCATAAATTACAATTACAATAATTATAACAAGGATTTGATGAAATTATGTTTAGTTAAATTTTATACGAATCAAATTCATATATATTAATTTAACCATGTTCTCATTATGTGTACAACATACTTGTACATATAATTCGTTTGATATTTAACTGCCTAATTAAATTAATTCTATAATCAATTTAATTCATATGACAGCCAAAAAACAATACCAACTATGTTTGGATTCTGTTCGTTTCAACCATTGGGTGTGACCCTGTAAGTTCTTGTAATGTTAGTAGTAATACTAGAATGATTCTAATATTACAAACAATGAGTGGCATCGAATAATGCATCATTGCTACCTAAGTTACAAGAAGTACATAGCCTCTTTGTGATTAACCCTTCATGTATTAAATCCTTTTATCCTTTATATCTAAAATGGACACAAGTCATGGAATAGTCACACTTGCATAGTCCATCTAATGTTTCTTGATATCCTGAGTAGACTATGATAAACAAATAAGTATGATATATTATTTAAACTTATTCGAACATGACCATGCATTTCTAGTCTCACTCAATCAAGTGGCCTAAGATATTGATCCCATTATGTAGAAGGGACAAATCCTATATTGATCAACCATATCCCACTGCATAGATTGTGGTATATCTAACATCAACCTTTATAGAACAAGCAGCTACGTTGGACGTTTGACTGTATCAAAATATATGACTCATGATGTTGGGATAATGATAATCTTAAGTTTGAGGATTGTATACATAGTAATCACTATGAGTAATATTGTGACTATTACATAATAATCCAAGAAACATACTCATAATGGGTCAATCCAATATGTTGTTTTCTAACACACATACCCATGTATTGATTTTGACATCTCATGTCAATGACAATACTTTGTCATCAATAAACTAAATGTTAGTCTTAATGCATTATTGTTGTCCAAGCCCACAATAATACTCGACTAAGGACCTTTTCAGAATAATCATATTATTCTCAGGACATTATTATAAAACAGTTTATTTATATACACAAAAAAGAAACTGAAATAATAATGGCAATGTCTTATATTAATAAACGAGGCAAAACAAGTATGTTATTACAATCATCTCATGATTGGTCTTTGGGCATACTCTAACAAAAATATGTTGAGTTATCACTATAAACTATACTAATTAAGCTTATGGCAAGGTAATTAGAATAATGATTTGAAGTGAAGTATTAATGTATGAAATATAAAAATCAAATAATGAATAAAATGCTATGGAAATTCTATGAGACAAAGTTGAGATGATTAATGCTGCTGAATGGGAAGGTTGGAATTACTTGGATTATATCTTAATAACATAACAATGTCATGGAAAAATCTTAACCAAATTACTTCTTAGAATATAACTACTACATTCTGTTTCTTTCGAGATCTAGAATTAAAATTATCATTCTAAGTCTTTTTATGTCTACAAGTCTCAAGAACAATACCTAACAATATTCTTCCTTACTATGTATAAATCACAACTCTGTGTTTAAAGTGCTATGAGTATTCGCGAGTACTCACTCGTATCATTTGATTACAATCTAACTTATTTAACATATTTAGAATTAAATCAAGTCTAAGGATATACCATACAATATCTATGTGTAGAGCTTGCATGCATATGTTTAAAATAATCCAAACCGAATAAAACAGTAGATCTACTCAAAATATCACCATGATCATTAAATGTATCAAAACAGATCTAATAATTTCACCCCAAATAAAATTAGCTCATGGGTTAGGATTTAAAATTCAAAATTAGAATAACATTCAACATCATCATTAATAGTTTAGCTATCACAAAAATTAATTAACAGAATGAAGGTAGAACTGCAAGAAGCTTTTTCAACTCTAGCTTTCACTTCGACGTTGTTGAATCGTGCAGGACCCAAGGCTGATTGCTCATTCTTTTCCTTGCATCTCTACTCTCCTTTTAAGCTGCTACCCTCTCCCTTTTCTCTGGAATTTTTCATGAGTTTTTCTGGTGAGAAAATTGCTCTCTCAATGCCCCTCTAAAAATCCTCATCCCAAAATTCCCATCCAAAAATCTTCTTTTCTTTCTTTTCTCTTTCATATTTTATAGGGTAGGTCCCCCTTTCTCAGCACTCACTTTTCTCCCTCTCTTTCAGGTGGATTTATCTGGTACACATCCAGTTGGCTGAGAGTGAAGAGGACTGCGTGCCGCGTTAGCATTTTCCAAGAATTGCCATGACATTTGTGTTGGCAATCCATCCAACATTTTGCCATGACAATATTTCACTTCCTTCATTCTCTTCCTCATTTTTCTCCTTTTCTTCATCCTTCCTACACTTGCTTTATACAACAATAAATTCTCTTATTCCCAACAGTAAAAATAACATGAAATGACATTTAAGGCACCATCCAAGCGTTATTATGCAATATTCTAAAAATAACCTAAAAATGCAAATATATCTACTTAAGTACAGGCATTTAGTCAAGCTTAGAGGTTCAAAATATAACTCTTTTCAAAAGTTATCAGTAACACCCTATACCCGGCCTAATAACCGAGCCCGAGTAACAAGACGTGTAACAGCCTAATTTTTAGTGTTGTCGGGAATAGAGATTTGAGATCACTAAATCCGATGAGTGAGTCAAAAATTTAATAAATTAATACCTATGAGTCAAATGTGAATATAGAAGTATTTTTGAATTAGTGAATTTGGTGATTTAAAAGAATTACTTAGGTAAATTGGGTCGAGAATGAAGTATCGAGACCTCGACTTCATAAACTGAGCCATAAATATTTTTAGAAATATTTATGGAGTGTTAGTGAGGTAGTATTAAAATTTCGTCAGAAAATTTTGACGTTTGGATTGTTAATTAAATAAAAAGGACTAAATTGAAAAAGATCTAAAAGTTTCTAAAAGGATTAAATAGCTCAATTGTCAAATGAGGAATGACCTAAAGTGAAAATAAGCCCAAAGGAGATATTTTGGGCGGCAATAGCTGAGAAAAATCAGGAAAAGGGTGAAAGAAGGGCAGATTTGGAAAATTACCAAAATTAGCTAAATAAAAATGGGACCAAATTGGAATATCTAGAATTCTCTTCATTTTTATTTATTTTGATCAGCTGAAAAACAACCATGGAAGTGAGTTCAAGCTGGTTTTCATATTCTAGCTCCATGTAAGTTTAATTCTTGCTTTCTCCTTGAAATTTCTAAGATTTTGGACTTTTACAATTGGGTCTAACTTACTATGTCATTAGTTTTTAAGTCCATGGCTAATTTTTAAAGTTGTTATGGGTGAGTGTTGGAAGAATATGATGAATAAACATATAATTGAAGCTTTAATTTTGATATATGATGATTTTATCAAGTAAAATTGATAGAAATTAGTTTTAGGACCTAATAGTGAAAGAGTTTGGAATTAAGGTCTAGTGCTAAAGTTTTGATTTTCGAGGGTTATGGAGTAGTTTAAAATGATAGAATAAAGTATTAAATGAGAAAAATTAGCTCAATTGAGGGGTTAATTGAGTAAGGATTGAATTGTATGAACTATGAAATTTGGGGCAAAATGGAAATCAACATTTTGCACTAAAACTGTTTTGGATAGCAGCAGTAGTCTAACTTTGAAAAATCACCAAAAATTGTAGAAATCGAATTAGAGGATGAATAACATATGAAATTAAATATTATTGATTGTAGTTTCTTATAGAAGAAACTATGTAAGCAATGGAATTGTAAATCATGAGATATAATAAATTTTGTGAGACAAGGTCAGAATGATTTTGGGTTCCCCTGTTCTGACTTTGGAAAATCATTAAAAATTTGATAAAAATAATTATGGCTTAAATATTTATGGTTATAATTTTGAATGAGTCTATTTTAAATAGAAACAAACGGGAACATCATTAGAATCCTTTACGCGGAGATAATTAATTTTTAGTGAAGACGGGTTGGAACTGTCAGACAGCAGAACAAGGGTGAATTTAAAGAATAAATTGTACTTATTGGTTAAACCAAAAATTATTAAAATTTTATGGTAAAAAGATACATGAGTCTAGTTTCATGGAAAATTAGTGGATCTTAATTTGGAGTTCTGTAGCTCAAGATAAAAATAATTTAGTGACTATGACACAGATGGATAGCTTGAATATTCACATAAGTAAATAGTGAAAATTATGGATAATGTTACTTACAAGTGTGTTATTTATACTAAGGATGTGGATGGAGAGGAGGAGGAGGAAAATAAATAAATATATATATATGAATGACTTGTGTATAAATTGATCACATGCCCGATTATAATCGATAACTGTTGAATTAGAAATGATATAATGTTTTATTTGAAATATTTATTATGAAATTATGATTATCGTTATAATACAAAAATTGAACTTGTGAGTTTATATAACTAAATTTTAGTGACCATTTGTTAATTTTATAAATTTCATGATGTGTTATTTCATATGTATTAATGTTAAAATCGTGAATAATGTAAAAGCATGAAAATTGAATATATGATCAAATTGAGCACTTCAGTTCAGTGACAAGATGAATTGACGGAAAAGACTATGGTTGGTCCATGGCAAAATGTGAAACGTAGGTATGGTATTAACCATACTGAGTTGTGAAGCGTAGGTATGGTATTAACCATACTAAGTTGTGAAACATAGGTATGATATTAACCATACTGAGTTGTGAAACGTAGGTATGGTATCATCTATACCGAGTTGTGAAACGTAGGTATGGTATCATCCATACCGAGTTGTGAAACGTAGGTATGGAATAAACCATACTGAGTTGTGAAATGTAGGTATGGTATTATCCATACTAAGTTAAGAAACTTAGGTATGGCATTTTCCATACCGAGTTGTGAAATGTAGGTATGGTATTTCAATGAGGAAAATCATACTGAGTTGTGAATCGTGGCCCTGAGCAATGACGTATTCAATTTCATAAGATGTTTCTTAATTTGATAATAAGTAATTTGATCAGTGAGAAGTGGACAAGTGATTTTCGTATAAGACCATAGCTGGGCTATGGCATTTAGTGAAAAGACCATAGTTATGTTACAGCATCAGTGATTATCAGTGAAATTCAGTGCATACTCGTGCAGACTAATGAACGTAAGATGTTCTCCAAGTTAAAAAAGTTTTGGTAATTATTATTTGAATTTATATGATAGATTTTAGTGAAAATTGAAATTGAGCTCAATTATGTGATTTCATCATTCAGAGGTTGTTTTTGATAGGTTATGTTTGTAAATTATGAGTATGTGAATCAAAGTGACAGAATTTAAACAGCTAATGAGGTTGAGCTCATTCACATGAATTTGCCATTTGAAATTGTGATTGACAGGAAGAAACAGTGAATTGCATGCTTATGAATGGTTACACATATTTATCTAAAAAACAAGAAAAATGACGGTTATTGATAGTTGGAGACATGAGATATTGATATATGAATATAGGATATGTTTGATAAATGTGTTCATTCATAATTATGGAATTATGTACCTCATGTGTGCTATTTGCATAAAGATGCTATTTCAAATACTTTGGTGAGTAAAGCTTAAATATGAAATAGTATGAAATCGAGACAAGTTGTTATGAAAATATATTTAAATTATCAGTAAGTGTTCCGTACTTCTCGTTAATGCCTTGTACTCTATTCCGGCGACGGATACGGGATGAGGGTGTTACAAGACGCCACATGAAACATCACATCTTCATACATATTTGCATAGTCACATTTACGTACAACCATCGTCACATTCAAACATTTATAGGAGTATTGAATTTAAAACACATTTGACAACATTCAAACGACTTAACAACCATTAATCGTCATTAGTAACAATTTAAAATCATGCTTAAAGATCATTTAAAAATTTTCCAAAGATAAACACATAAGTATTGATACTCAATCATATGTATTGATATTTAAGAAGAAAGGTATCAATACCATTAAGAAAATTGGTACCTTTTTAGCATTCTATTTTTCCTCAAATTTTAATCACCGAGCAAATTATCGATACAAAGTAAAAGTATCTATATTTTTACTCCAAGTATCAATACTCGTGATAGGGTATCGATACCAATTTAAGCTACTAACTTCCTGCATATTCATTTCAACATGGAGGTATCGATACTTATGCCCCGATTATCGATACCTCTGTACCTTTCAACCAAAATCATAGCAAGACAGGGCATATAACTCATTCAAATATTTTCGACTTCAATATGCATCCGCAACTTTCTTATTCCACATCAAAATGACCATACTTACTGTTCAAAGCAACATCAATAATTCAAACCAAAACAATACCAATAATATAATAACAAACAACCATCAAGTCCTATATGTCTAAAAACATAGCAATCGTTTGAGACATTAATAATCAACTAAAAATTCTACCACATTGCCTTATTCCCACAATTCAAAAATAATAGCAATAATATCACCTACTCACATTAAATCCTAACTTGGATCACTTCCTTGGAAACTACACCGTTTACACCCCAAAAGTGTAGCATTTAGCTAATCCTTGGAAACCGCACCGTTTACACCCCAAAAGTGTAGCATTTAGCTAACACTTTCTTGCAGGCCAACATATCCCAATGAATGGAGCTAAACTGTAACACCTCTATACCCGGTTCAACCCAAGGAACCCGATATAGGGATATTACATTTGGTGCCAAAGTGATTTTGGCTAATCACTAATATATTTGAACATTAAAAAAAAAGTTTTCATATCTTATATTTCAGTCCCTACTACTTGGAACACACTTGATCTTCCTAAGTACATGTCATTCTATTCAAAATTTTGAAACATACCCTCTTGACACTTGTGGATATGATGAGATGGATGCTCACAACCTTAATTACAACTCTTCAAAATCACTGTACCTAATTTGAGCACGGAAAACAAAATCGTACGCTGAGTAAAACTTAGTGGTATTTCTATAATCCGAATATTTAATGACATGATAATATAATATGCATATTTTAATTATAAGCACATTTGAATATTTAAGACTACATTTATTCAAACAATGGCATTAGCCTTTCAATATTCAATTCATAAATACATCATTTCATACCATTCTCAAATCTCATCACTTGCTATATAATAGCTTTTCACAATTTAATATATATATCATTTATACAATAATATTATTCAATCCATATCCAATTCATGAATACGTAATTCATGTGTCTCATTTTCATGTTTCAATTCACTATCCTATTTTCATTTCACATACAATATCATCCAATATCAATCATAGTACTATTTTATTTAATTACCCCTATTAACATGACTCAGACTCAGATTGGTACACGAATCTAACCAACACACCAGTTTGGCACCTAGTGTTTCATCAGATAAATCTGAAGTAATAACTACGCCCAGCGCTATATAAATTTGACACCCAGTGTCTTATCAGTTAAACCGAAGTAAATTGGCACCCAGTGCCTCATCGACTCGAAGTCGAAGAATTCCCTGAACACTTCTTATCCTATGACATGCCATCTATATTCGACTCAGCCCAATACAGTTAATAGGGTTTAATTTCACTTTCCAAATACAACCAATATTCAATTATTATATTTGCACATATATATTCATTCCAATTCAAATAATCAATATATTCTTAAAATATATATCAATTCAATCCATTTTAATCAAATTTAATTCAATTCAATATCAAAATACCAAATACTCATCTCAACCACGTACCATATGCATTAAATCAAAATACAACAATTAGTAACTAGGTTCAAATTATAGAAATACAAACCAAGAATTCTAAGCTATTCCACGTTAACTTTATCTTTCCCCTTTTTAGTTGAGGATTCCAGTACGATGTTAGCTACGGAATTAAAACAATTAAAATTCATCAATGCAACAAAATTCAATTTCATAATGAATGTTTCAATTTTTATTCAATATTTGCCTAAATTCCAATTTAGTCCCTAAATCGAGACTAATTTTTATTTTTCACAATTAATTTTATATTTGCATACAATTTCCACTTTAAACTAAATTTAAATCCCTATTATCACTTAAATCCCTAAATTTTGATTTTTTCACAATTTAGTCCCTATTACTCCAAATTTACAATTCATTCTACAATTTAATCCTTTTTCATTTCTAACTTAAAAATCTATCAATTTAATCCCTGATACTAAAATTATTCAACATTAACAACACTTAAAAACTCAATAATTGCTAAAATTTCGACATGGGTCTGGTAGTACTTAACACCGGGATTCCAAAAACATAAAAATTACAAGAAAAAGGGACTAAATTGACTAACCAATTACACTTTGAAATTTTTGAAACCCTTTGCTGTGAGTTCTTTCTTTCTTTCCTTTATGATTTCGTTGACTTTCACCCTATATGCAATTTAGTCCTTATACCTAATTATTCTTAATTCAAGCAAATTCACTTAACCAAAACCTAATTAACTACACAACTAGCTTCGTAAATATTTTAATAAATATTTACGAGTCTAATTTACAAAAACAGAGTCCCAAAAATGCAGTTTCCGACAACCCTGATTATCGGTTGTTACATGAACTCACATTCCCTTATCTCTTCGAAACTATCTTGGGCTTAGTGCCCAAATCACAACACAAAGGTGAATACTCATATAATCCTATGGCATGTCAACTATATCCAACGGTCTCAAAAGGTCACAAGGCAAAAATATCGACAATAAAACACACATTTACTCACCATTTTTTTTTTGTACACTTTCACTGCACATTCGCATTATTAGCACAACATCTTCACTATCATTCGACATGTATAACATACCCATTACTAGCACATTTCACAATAACTATCACAAACATATATTTCATATCATATTAACGCATCATAATACTCAAACCACATCTCATAATTACATAACTCGCAAAGTTAATGAGGGAAATAAGAAAGCTTACACTTGGAACTTAGGATAGGGGTTTAGGCTACTCCTAAGCTCCCATTTAACACTATGAATTGTGTCTACAAGCAACGATTCCAAACACTCACCATTCGCGTTTTCGCCTAGTCGCCGAAAGCTCAAACTAGCTTTCTTTTGCCTTGTTCGTCGAAGGCTCCAACGATTTCACACAACAAACACAATTAACATTCAGCCATAGACACACCTAAATCTACCAAAAATGCAGCCTAAGCTAGTTCCTCTTAGAACTAAAATTTTCAATTAGCATAGTCAAAAAGCAATAATCTCAATTCATACTCGTTCATTTTGCTTAAAACCGATTCCAATCATCTAATTACTTTCCTAGGAATGATCATCAACCTTTAAACCACTCTAAACTACTCAGAAGCATGGTTCCAAAAATTCAACGTACAATGGCCATTTTTCATGAAAACTTAACAAAATTAAAAAATTTTAACGGAACTTTAAGGAGAGTTTGGAAACCTTCTAATCACATCAAAACGAGTTGAAAAACACTTTGAAACATCGGTTTCATTCAAAATCCCAAATTTCACCATTAACGATTACAACTTCAACATTTACACAAAACCATTGATTTAATAACTAAAAACTCAATTTAAATGGTTAAACTTTATCAATGTTTACTAGAAAAATGAAACATTACCTTGGTTGAGGAAAACATGCATTCAAGAGGAATTCTGAAAAGACCATAAGTTGAACGGTAGTAACATAAATGGTGTTCTTGTTGCTCTTTATGAAATTCTAGGGAGCTAGGGAGGTTTAATCCTTGAAAGATGATGAAAATCAAAGGAATTGTAGTTTGAAAGATCAAATTTGGGTGAATGGTGTTTGGGTTTCAAGGGACGGTAAAGAGGGTGAGGGTGAATGGTGTTTGGGTTTAACCCTTTGTGGTACTCCCAATTTTAACCCCTTTTCAGAACAGTCCATATTTTAAAATTAAAGGTCTTTTCTACATCATTTTCAAAAATTGATTTAATTTTTTAAAAGCCATATTCGAATATATTTTTGGGTTACTACACTTCAAAATTTCTAAGCTCATTTTGAGTTCAAATTTCAAGTGTACCTTTGAAACTTCTAGACCCAAATTTAAGGTGTAACATCATGTTCTTTTATAACGTTGGTTCTTTTCTGGGTTCGTTATTGTGTCGAAGGTCTTATCTTAAGTTATTTTGTTACTTTAATTTTTGTTTAATTATTTTTCATACCTGTTTAGAAACGATCAGGAAATAACTCTTGTAATTTTTAAACGATTACAAGCACGCATTAAAAGTTGCATGAGTTGACACTAGTATAGTTTGCTCTGTTGGGTTATAAAACAGACCACCTTTTGTTCCCTTTGGATATCCTACAAAAATGCACAATTTTATCCGTGAGTCCAACTTCCTCGCTTCTTTATCCAATATGTGGATCGGACATCTTTAAATCCTTAAATGATTAATATTTGGCTTCCTACCATGACACCATTTCTATGAAGTTTTTGATGTTGCCTTAGTTGGTACATTATTCAGAATATATTTGTGAAAAATAAAATAGAATAAAATAAATAAAAATAAAGAACACATAAATTTTACGTGAAACCCTTTCGGAAAAAAACCACGAGGCGAGGAGAAGAAAATTCACTATGTCGAAAAATTTTTACTCAAATACAAGAGGAATAGACTATGTCTATTTATAGGCTTGCAAAGCCATATTCTAGTAGGATTGAAACACCTTATCCTAATCAATATAAAATAGATGGAGTTTAATAAGGTTTAAAACCTTATTCTAAAATAAAATAAAAGAAGTCTAGTTCTATATGGATTTTACTTTTATTTTATTTTCCATCGTATTTTATTTAAATAAAATTTGGGTCATTAATTCTAACAATCTCCACCTTGACACAAATTCTCAATGAACAAGTTCTTCATCGCGAACTTTCAATAAACAAGTTCTTCACCTCTTCCAAAAACCCCTTAAGGGTTTAACTTCAACAATGAACACCAACCAAGTCTAAGCAATGCTCAAACTTGGTTATAGGAAGTGACTTAGTCATCATATCTGCAGGATTTTCATGAGTGCTAATTTTGCTCACAACAATATCACCACGAGCAATAATATCACGAACAAAATGATACCGAATATCAATGTGTTTTGTTCTCTCATGAAACATTTGATCTTTTGTAAGAAAGATGGCACTCTGACTGTCACAAAATACTGTGTTGATTTGAAGGTCTTCATTGAGTTCACTAAATAGTCCCTTCAACCAAATAGCTTCTTTACAAGCCTCAGTAATCGCCATGTACTCAGCTTCAGTGGTAGACAAAGCGATTGTAGTTTGCAAAGTGGCTTTCCAACTAATTGCACAACCTCCGATTGTAAAGACGTAACCTGTGAGAGATCTTCTTCTATCAAGGTCTCCAGCAAAATCAGCATCAACATACCCTATAACTCCATCTTTAGTTCTTCCAAGCGTAAGCAAACATTAGTAGTGCCTCGTAAGTATCTTAAAATCCATTGAATCGCTTTCCGGTGTTCTTTACCGGATTCGCCATGTATCGCTAAGCGCACCGATCGCATATGATAAATCGGGCGTGAACAAACCATAGCATACATGAGAGATCCTCTGCACTAGAGTATGGAACATGTGACATGTACTCAATCTCATTATCGATTGAGGAGATAAGGCCGATGAAAGTCGAAATGGGTCGCTAAAGGAGTACTAACGAGCTTAGCACTCTGCATATTGAACACCGCAAAGAACTTTCTCAATGTACCCTTCCGACTTAGGTACAATTTACTTGCTTTTCTATCTCTGAGAATCTCCATACCAAATATCTTCTTTCTTTGGTCCTAAATCTTTCATCTCAAATTCTTCACTTAGTTGGGCTTTAACCTTTCTTATCTCTCTTTTATCTTTTCTTTGCTATCAACATGTCATCAACATAAAGAAGTAGATACACAAAAGAACCATCACTTTTTTCTTAAAGTAGACACAACTGTCAAAACTACTTCTTTTGAAATCATGAGAAGTCATAAAGGAATCAAACCTCTTGTACCCTTTGTCTTGGTGATTTGTTTCAAACCGTAAAGGGACTTTTTCAAAGAAGCAAACATAGTCCTCTTTTTCGAGACTATAAAACCCTCTGGTTGTTGCATGTAAATATCTTCCTCAAGTTCTCCATGCAAAATGCGGTTTTACATCTAACTGCTCAAGCTCCAAATCATGCATGGCAACAATACCAAGCAAAGCTCGAATCGAACTATGCTTAACAACCGGAGAGAACACATCTGTGAAGTCCACTCCTAGAATTTGATGTAACCCTTTGCAACAAGCCTTGCTTTATATCTGGGTTCTTCAACTCCTGAGTCCTTCTTTCTTTTTAAACACCCATTTACAACGAACGCCTTTTTACCTTTAGGAAGTTTTACAAGATCCCATGTTACATTTTTGTGGAGTGATTCCATCTCCTCTTGCATAGCAAACATCCACTTTTACGAGTCTTCACACTAATCGCCTCGAATAATTAAATGGCTCTTGATTCGCATCTATATCTTCACCACATTTAAAGCATAAGCAACTAGATCAACCTCGGCATACTTCTTTGGAGGTTTAATTTCTCTTCTTGTCCTGTTTTTGGCGAAAGAGTATTGCGGTGAAGAAGCAACTCTATTCTCAATTTTTGTCTTGGTTTGAGGAGTTGATTACGTATTAATCGATGCTCCACCGCTTTTGGTTTTCTTTATTGGAAGAGTCTTTAAGAGATAAGTTAGGTAGCATAGCGGTTTCATCAAAAACAACATCTCTGCTAATCACAACTTTTCTATTTTCAGGACACCATAACTTATAGCCTTTTACACCACTTTATAACCAAGAAAACGCATTTAATGGATCTCGGTTCCAATTTTCCATTATCAACATGAGCATCGCAGGACACCCAAAAATCTTTAAATCGAATAATTAGCGGGATTACGGATCATACCTCTTGTGGAGTCTTTTCTCAATGGCAGCGGATGGAGATCGGTTGATCAAAAACATGCGATGAAAGTCATTCGCCCAAAATGACTTGGTAAGTTGGCATTTGACAACATACATCGAACCTTCTCCATGATCGTTCGTTCATTCATTCTGCAACGCCGCTTTCTTTGTGGAGTATGATGAATCATCAAGTGTCTCATGATCCTTCGACTTGCACAATCTATTAAACTCATCGAGCGAACTCTAAGCCATTATGCATGCGGAGGTATTTTATCTATTTTCCGTCTATTTTTCAATCATAATTTTCCAAGACTTAAATGTGGAAAACACATCGCTTTTACGCTTGGAAAGAACGCCCAAACTTTTCGGAAAAATCATCAATAAAGGTTAGCATATAATTAGCTCCACCTCTCGAAGGCACTCTGGGCGGCCCCACGGATCGAATGGATATACTCCAACGTTTCCTTCGTGTTATGGATTCCTCTAGTGAATCGAACTCTCTTTGCTTCCCAAAACACAAGGTGCTCACGAAATTCAGGTTTGCAAATTCCTTGCCCATTAAGAAGTCCTCTTTGCTTAATTCGCCATGCCATTCTCACTCATATGCCCTAGGCGCATATGCCAAAGTTTAGTAATATCATCATCGACAAGGAAGAGGAAGCGGCAATTTGCATCACCAAGATATGATAGAACCACAGAAAACATATAACTTGGCAATCTTTCTTTGCCCTTTCATCACAACAAGGGACCCTTTGGAAATCTTTAAAACCCACTTTCATTTGTATATCATACCCTTTTGAATCAAGAGTACTCAACGAAATTAAATTTCTTTTCAATTACGGAACATGCCGCACGTCACTAAGTGTTACGACAACTCCATCAAACATCTTAACTTTAATTGTTCCAACACTGCGATTTTACATGAAGCATTATTTCCCATCAAAACAACACCTTCAGATCTTTGTTTCATAAGTTGTAAACCAATCCCGATTGGGACTCATGTGGAAGGTGCAGACTGAATCAAGTATCCACTCCTCGCTTACTTTAGAATCATTGATGAAGCAACTAGAAGTTCACCATCGCTGTAGTCTTCTACAACATCGACTTCACCGGAATTTTCATTTGTTTTCCTTTTGATTCGACCTCCTTTTAATCTTATTTTGTAGCTTATAGCACTTTCAGATTTAATGTGCCCTTTCTTCTTGCGAAGTTGCAAGTTTTACCTCTGTTTGAAGATTTCGATCTACCCTTAGATTTACCACGAGGATTCCGTTCTGTGTTCTACCACGATCATCATCAACATTAGGTCTTGTCTCCCACGAACAATGAGACCCTCTCCCGAGAGTTGGGTTTAACCACAAGATGCTTCATCTTATCATACGAGGTTAAAGAATCATAAACCTCATCAACCGTGAGAGACTCGCGGCTATATAAAATCGTGTCTCTAAAGGTTGAATAAGGCAGAGCAACGAACAAAGTAGAATCAACCCTAGATCTTCCTTATCATCTTGAACCTCCATGGCCTCCAAGTTTGAGAGAATTTCTTTAAACAACATTAAGTGTTCGTGTACGACGCACCTTCCTCCAAACGATGAGCATAAAGACGCCGCTTCATATGCAACTTGCTTGTTAGAGTTTTCAACATACATATTTGTTCTAGCCTCTTCCATAATGCAATGCGGTTTTCTCTTTCATCACATCCTGCAAAATTTCGTTGGACAAATGCGGATGTAATTGTGTTAATGCCTTTCGATCCTTACGCTTCTTCTCTTCATCATTAATGTCGAAGGCATCTTATCTATCCTAGCGGGGCATCCTCTAGATCCATCTGCAAGAAGCGCTTGCATCTTAATTTGCCACAACGCAAATCGGTGTTGCGATCCAACAGTGAATTTCATACTTCAAAGACGCCATTACCGTGATCGAGATGAATAACCCTAAGCTCGATACCAATTTGAGAAAAATAAAATAGAATAAAATAAATAAAATAAAGAACACATAAATTTTACGTGAAACCCTTTCGGAAAAAAACCACGAGAGAGGAGAAGAAAATTCACTATGTCGAAAAATTTTTACTCAAATACAAGAGGAATAGACTATATCTATTTATAGGCTTGCAAAGCCATATTCTAGTAGGATTGAAACACCTTATCCTAATCAATATAAAATAGATGGAGTTTAATAAGGTTTAAAACCTTATTCTAAAATAAAATAAAAGAAGTCTAGTTCTATATGGATTTTACTTTTATTTTATTTTCCATCGTATTTTATTTAAATAAGAATTTGGGTCACTTAATTCTAACAATATTAAGTTGTTTGTACTACATATCCTCAAAAAGAGATTATCTTCTTTAAATAACTTAACATCGAATATACAATGTCTAACAACATTCAATTCCTTCTCTTTGCCACACCATTCTATTGTGGAGTGCTCAACGCAATCAATTAGGATAGAATCTCATTCTCTAGAAGGTACCATAAGAACTCTTCAGCTAAATATTCCCCACCTCGATTAGACCGAAGTGTCTTTATGGATAAACCTAGTTGTTTCTCCATTTTTGCACGAAACTCTTTGAATTTGTCAAAGGTTTCACTCTTGCGGTACATAAGGTACACATACCTATATCTAGAATAGTTATCAATGAAGGTTACGTAATATTCATAACCACCTCTTGGACTGACGCTCATGGGGCCACATATGTCAATGTGCACAAGTTTTAGGGGTTTTACGACCCTCATTTCTTTTGCATTAAAAGATCGCTTGGTCATCTTACCTTCCAAGGAAGATTCACATTGTGGAAGATTGATTTCTTTAAGTGAACTTAAGATGTCATCTTTCACAAGTCTACTAATTCTTTCTTGGTTAATATGACCAAGTCTCAAATGCCAAAGGTATGCCTTATTTGAGTGAGAAGTTTTAAGTTTCTTATTTGATAGTTCAGTCTCCAATAGTGTGTACATTTTTGGTTTGATAAAATAGAGAATATTTGACATTCATCCATTACAGATATGATTGTGATTTCTAAATATTGTAATTCCATTATTAAAAGTCATGATCAAGCCGTCTTGATATAAACATGCAAATGAAATTAAGTTTCTTTTGAAACTTGTTACATAGAAAATGTCTTTCAAAATAATCTTCCTAAAATTATCAAAATAAAAATGTACATCTCCTAGTATTTTAGTTGCCACAGTTGTCCCTTTTTCAGTCCTCAATGATAGACTCTTACCTCTAAGATCTTTCGTTTCCTCGAACCCCTATAAAGAAACATAAACATGATTAGTGGCTCCCGAATCAATGACCCAGTGACCTATTGAATCCTCCACTAAACAAGTTTCTATCATAAAGAGTTTCATATCTTTGCCTTTAGTGGCCAGGTATTCATTTCACTCTTTACAGTTCACCTTGAAGTGCCATTTCTTACTACAAAAGAAGCATTTAGACTTAGATAAGTAGGTAGGCTTTCTAGTTGTATTCTTCACCACTTGTGTGGCCTAGAGGCCTTAGCCTTGCCTTTCTTAAAGTGCTTTCTCTTCCCTTTGGAAGAAACAACTATTCGCATATTATGAGGGACTACCCGAAAAGATCTACGTTTTCTACCATTAAAAGGGATGATGAGCCAAAAAAGGCGTTGATGAAGCTTGGTTCAATCTTGAGTTGTGTTGAAGCCAAGAAGAGTTGTAAGCAGAAGGGGTTGATGTTTGTAGACATCACTATGGTAGATAGGGGTGAACAAAACTTAATTCGATTTGAAAAAATTAAAAAAATAAATTTTGAGTTAATCAAATCAAGTTATTCAAATTATTTGAGTTAACTTGAATAAGTAATTTGAGTTTCAAGTTTGAATCAAGTTGAATTTTACAATTCGAATAACTTGAATATTTCGTATAACTGATTGGTGTAAATACCCTTTTAGTCTTTATCAAGTTTGAAAATGAACAAATTGGTCTCTCTCTCAACAAAAAGTACAAAATAATTTTCAAAATTTTAAAATAAATTTTAAAATTCAAAACATTTATAAAAATTCCAAAATTTTATAATTTTGAAATTTCAAAAAAAATCTAAAAACATATAAAGAAAGTTAAAAATTAAAATTTTCTAGAATAATAATTTTGGGTACCTAAATAAGTTAATTAATTATTCAAGTTTATCATACTAAAGTACTTTTTATTATTTTTCTTTGATTTTTTTAAATATACATGGTTTCAAATTTATGTGTTATAACATGGAATTAGTTATATTGTAATAAGATTTTAATTTGACATGTTTAATTTTTTAATTTAACTCGAACAATTTCAATCAATTCGACTCGACTTGATTCGAAAAAATTTCAAATCGAATTAGGATGATAAAATAGGACTCGTCAACTCAAAATTTTTTCACTTGATTCGATCGAATGCTCACCCCTAGTGGTAGACAGAAGATTGAATGCCTTTGTTAATATAAACGCTTTAGATTTGTTCATGTTTGAAGAGACTATTCAAAATCTTGGTTTTAAGGTTGAGAAATATCCGGGGTAGATCAAGTGAATGAATTCTAAAAGGGTTCCAAAAAGGGTGTTGCAAAGGAGCTAAATTTCAACTTGACGATTAGACTAGTAAGGAAACTATCGAGGTAATACCATTTGATGGTTTCAACTTTGTGGATGGATTAAATTTTTTTACCGGATTAATGTGCTTTTGGTTCCTTTTACTGATTGTATGTGCATCTTGGATTTATACCATCAATGTGTGGTGCCAATTAAATAGGACGAGAGTGTGTTAGCCAAGGTAAAGTCAGCAATCCAATTTGCTAATGGGGTACACAGATATGAAGTTTCCTATTCAGGACCTTGAAATTTGATGAGTTTATTGAATCTATTGGTGAGACTCTGAAGGAAATGGTACAATTATTACAATTTTTTCAGGATGTGATACTTCCTGAGTTGCCTAAAAATTTACCACCTAAGAGGGAGGTGGATCACAAGATTGAGTTGATACCCAATACTGAGTCACCAGTTAGGGCTCTATATTTAATGTCTTCTCTAGAGTTAGAAGATTTGCAAAAACAATTTAAGAAGCTTTTAGATGATGAGTTCATTAGACCATCTAAAGCCTTATATGGTTGCTAGTTTTGCTTAATAGAAAGCATGATGGGTTCTTAAGAATATGCATCGACTATCGGATATTAAACAAGATCACTATAAAGAACAAGTACCCAATTCCACTCATTGTAGATTTGTTTGATCAGCTTAGTATTAGAAGGTGGTTTACCAAGTTGGATTTGCGATTGGAGTACCATCAAGTTAGAGTAGCTGAAGAGGATGAGCTAAAGACAACTTGTGTGACGCGTTATGACTCCTATGGGTTCCTTTTTATGTCATTTGGGCTAACTAATGCTCTATTGACATTTTGCACCTTGATGAATAAGGTACTTTAACCTTTTCTAAATCATTTTATGGTTGTTTACCATGACGATATTGTGGTGTACAATAAGTCAGTTGAGGAGCATGTGGAGTATTTTAGGGAAGTTTTTCAAGCCTTGTGAGAGAATGAGCTGTATGCCAATGAGGAGAAAGCTTGTTTGTTTAGCTCAAGGTACCATTCTTAGGTCACATTGTAGGGGGAGGAAAAATTTGAATGGATTGGGGCAAAATTCAGACCATTGTTGATTGAGAGCCATCAACCAAGGTAATAGGGTTGTGGTCTTTCCTTGGGTTGGTGAACTACCACCGCTGCTTTATTGAAGGCTACTCCAGAATCACTGCACCATTGACAGATTTATTGAAGAAGGGTAATGTGTAGGATTGGAATGAACAATGTCAGAAAGTCTTTAATCAAGTAAAACATATAATGACCAAAGATCCTGTGCTTACTTTGGTGCATTATATTAAACCATATGATGTGCATATGGATGCATGGGACTATGAAATTGGGGGATTATTGATGCATGATGGGCATCTGATAGCTTTTGAGAGTCAAAAACTTAATGATACTAAGCGACGATATATGGTTCAAGAGAAAGATATAATCGTGGTGGTGTATTGTTTGAGCACATGGAGACACTATTTGTTGGGTTCTAGGTTTATGGTATTTACGGATAATGTTGCAAATAGTTATTTCCTAACTCAAAAAAAATTGTTTCCAAAAAAGGCTCGTTGGTAGGTTTTCATGGAAGAATTTGATTTTAAAATAGAATATGAGCTGAGGAAAGGCAACACAGTGGCTGATGCACTGAGCTAAAAAATAGAGTTTGCAGTAATCTGTTAGCCTGATAGTTCTCTATTAGAATGTATTAGAAAGGGATTGTCCCATGATCCCACAGCCAAAACATTGATTGAGCTTACTAGAGAAGGGAAAATGAGGCAATTTTGGCTTGAGGGAGATTTTTTGTATACTCAAGGGCATCGTCTTTATGTGCCTCAATATGGGAAATTGTGAAAGAAGATCATGAAAGAGTGTCATGATTCGATATGGGTTGGTTATCCAGGTATGCACCACATATTGGCCTTTTGGAGGATCGTTATTATTAGCCTCTTATGGGTGATGATGTTGGTACTTGATACCTATGTGAAAACTTGTCTAGTGTGCCAACAAGACAAGTAGAGTTGAAACTCTTGGTTGGTTTATTGTAGCCTTTTCCCATTTCAGAATGCCTATGGAAAAGCGTATCCATGGATTTTATTATTGGTTTGCCTAAATGATGGTTTACGAGTATTGTTATTATGGTTGACAGATTTTCCAAGTATGGAACCTTCATTCTAGCAACCAATGAGTGCCTTGTTGAGGAGGCAACTCATTTATTCCTTAAACATATGGTGAAATATTGGGAGTGTTACAGTCAATTGTTAGTGATTGAGACGGGCGTTTTACGGGTCGATTCTAGACAAAGTTTTTCAAGTTGATGGGGTCAAACTTGAACTTTTCCACTAGCATGCATCCGGAGACTGATGGGTAAATTGAAAGAGTAAATCCTTTATTAGAGACTTATCTTAGGCACTATGTGAGTGCCATAAAGAGGGATTGGCCAAATTTGTTGGATGTGGCCCAATTTTCTTATAACTTGCAGCAAAGTGGGGCCATGAATTAGTGTCCATTTAAGATAGTGACAGGGCAACAACTACACACACTTAAAGTTGTTGCAATCCATTATGCAAGATCGAATCTAACAACTTATCAACTTGTTAAAGATTGGTAAAAGATTTGCTAAAGAGCTTGCTTACACAAGACAAAACTCATAAAAATGAATCTACTTCCTAATCTAGATAATAGTAGCTTTAATAAATGTGAAATCTAGGTTGAAGCCAAGCATGCTAGACCTTCTTTAAAATCTGTCACTGATAGAAAAACTGAACTTTTGGAATTAGTTCATACTGATCTAACAGACTTTAGAAACACATAAAGTAAAAATGGGAAACGCTACTATATTACTTTGTAGATGACTACTCTAGGTATACAAAGGTCTATCTTTTAAGAGAAAAAGATAAAGCTGAAGAAACCTTTCTTTTTTATAAAACAGAAGTAAAAAATCAACTTGATAGGAAAATAAAACGTATTATATCCGATAGAAGGGGCCAATATGACACTAAGTTCCTTAAAGAGATTTAAGAAAAAGACAAAATTATACATGAATTTTCTGCTCCCAATTTTCCACAACAAAATGGCATAGCTAAAAGGAAAAATAGAACTCCAAAAGAAATGTTGAATGCTTTACTACTTAGTTTTGGTTTACCTGATCACATGTAGAGGGAGATCGTACTTTCTGCGAATCACATCCTTAATAAAGTGCCTTAAAAACAAATAGATTGTACCCCATACAAATTGTGGAAAGATTATGCCCCTAACCTGAAATACTTGAAAGTTTTGGGGTGCCTTGCAAAAGTAGGCTTACCTGTTTTTAAACAGAACACTATCGGATATAAAATTGTTGATGTTGTTTTTGTTGGTTATGCTTTAAACAATGCTGTATATAGATTTATGTCTTTGCATGATTCTTTCATATGTGAATCCAGAGATGTTGTTTTCTTTGAAAATATTTTCCCTCTAAAGAAAACTAATGTTAATCTTGGTACAAAATTAGATGAGCATGTTTCTTCTTCTAGTACACATAATAGTAGGGGTGTGCAATCGGTTAACCGACCCGAAATAACATTAATCGAATTAACCGACTTTTCAAAATTTTTAGCCGTTAACCGAACCGAAATTTTTTCAAAAAAAATAACCAAAAATTATATGTTTTTTAATTTTTGGTTAAAATAAGTATAATATTAACTGAATTAATCGAATTAACTGAATTACTCGAATTACCCGAATTACCCAAATTAACCGAATTAACCGAATTAATCGAATTATTTGTATAAAATTATATTTTTTATTTTTATTTTTAGTTTTATATTTTTATTTTTATTTATTAAATTATTTATAATTTTTATGATTGGGTTGGGTAATTGGGTTGGGTTGGGTACTTGGGTTAATATATATTAGATTGGGTATTTGGGTTTATGTTGGATTGGGTTTGAGTGAATAGTGAGCTATTTATAATTATAATTTTATTTATTAATTTTTTTGGTTAAACCGAAAAAATTTGGTTAACCGACAGGTTTCGAACCGAATTAACCGTTAATCGAAAACTCAAAAAATTATTAACCGATCCCCGACCAAATTAATTCGGTTAACCGACCGATTAACAGAATTCGGTTGATTAACCGAATTTTTTCGGTTTTACCCGAATTTTGCATACCCCTACATAATAGAGATATTCTTATTGATGATGATATGAAACCTAGAAGAAGTAAAAGACAAAAGACTGCCACTAGTTTCGAACCTAATTTTCTTACTTCTTTTATAATTGAATTTAATAATTTCTACTTAATAAATGATTATATTTCTCATGCATTTTTTATAAATGAGAATCCAAAACCTATGATGAAGCCATAAATTCAATAAATGCTATTAATAATGAGCTTAAATCTATTATGTCTAATCACACTTGGTAATTAGTACACTTGCCTAAAGGTTTTAAACCTATTAGTAATAAATGAGTCTTTAGAAAGAAACTTAGACCAGATGGGTCAATACAAAAGTATAAGGCAAGACCAATGGTTAAAGGGTTTATTCAGAAACTTGGGTTAGATTATTTTGATACATACTCTCTTGTAACTAAGATCTCTACCATTTGTGTTTTGTTTACTTTAACTTCCATTCATAATCTGCTGGTACATTAGATGGATGTAAAGACAACTTTCTTGAATGATGATGTGGATGAGGAGATCTATATGGGGCAACCTTCAGGATTTGTGGCACCTAGTATGGAAGATAAAGTTTGTAGACTCAAAAAATTGTTGTACAACAAGCTCCAAAACAATGGTGTGAGAAATTTCATAAGACTATTCTCAGTTTCAGTTTTATAGTTAATGGTGCAGATGCATGTGTATATTCTAAAATGTTTGGATCTGATTGTGTCATCATAAGACTGTATGCAGATGACATGTTAATTTTCAGTTCTAATATAGAAGCCAATAATAAGATTAAGAATTTTTTATCTATCAGATTTGAAATGACTAATTTGGGAGAGGTAGATATAATCTTAGGAGTTAAAGTTATGAAATTAGAAAATAGATTTTCATTAAACCAATCTCACTATATAAAGAAAGTGTAAGTCTTGTGTTATTGATGAACTACACTCAACCGAACGTTACTTATGCGGTTAGTAGACTAAGTAGGTATACCCAAAATCCGAACAATGAGCATTGGAATGCTTTAAAGCGTTTGCTTAAATACTTTAAAGGTAATATAACTTGGGAGTTAGAATTTGTCGGGTACCTTGTAGCCCTTGAAGGTTATTGTGATGCAAATTGGGTAACTGATAATGATGAGGTAGGTTCTACAAGTGGGTATGTCTTTACTTTAAGTGGAGCAATCATTTCATAGAAGCTACTAAACAGACCTGTATTACTCGCTCCACAATGGAGTCAGAGTTTATAGCTCTTGACTTAGCCGGGCAAGAGACTGAGTGGCTTAGGAATCTACTTGTAGGGATTCCTATATGGGAAAAACCAGTACCTCCCATATATTTATTATGTGACTTGCAAGCCACAATTTGTGTTGCTTAGAGTCAAGCTTACAATGGTAAGAAGAGATATATTCGAATAAGACATGAATCTGTGAAACATTTAATAAACAATGGAGTACTTGCTTTGGAGTACATGAGGTCTGAAAGGAACCTAACTGATCCACTAACCAAAGGGTTAAGTAGGAAAATGATTTTTGATTCGTCGAGGGGGACGAGTCTTAAGTCCAGTGGTTTAGGAATTCATAGTGGATACCCAACTTAGTTTTTAAGTTAAATATGGTTAAGCGAAATCATGGAAAGACTCATAGTGTACATTTTACCTATACCTATGGCGAATGATGTACATGTATAAGGATGAGCTTTTACTCTTAATGTATTCATAGCCTAGAATTTGGGTGGTCCTATTGAGACGAACTTGATGATTCACCGACTTGAGAGGTTAAATTTATTACTCTTAACTAGTTCATATCCCAGAGTTTCGGTGGTCCTATTGAGATGGATTTGATGAATTCACCAAACTTAAATTTGAGAGGATGAGCTTAATGAAAGCTCTTAATGATTTCATAGCCCTGATTTGGGTGGTCTATATTGAGATAGACTTGTTAAAATCACCTACGTAAGTGTGAAGAACTAACCACCTTCTATGAAAAACATTTTGGACAATTTTTCTAGAGCACTTACCAGCATTCTGAGGTACATTAGCTAAAACTTGTTGAGTTATTGCGGAATATCAATTGGATCCGAGATTAGTTGTGTGTCATGAGTTAATTCCTATCTTAACAAGTTCAAGATTAGTTCACTTGTTAAAGAGAAAAATCACTTATTTCACTATGTATTAATTCAAATCCACAAGATATTAGTGCTTAAGCAATTAATTTCACTGTTGCTCTTCTCACATTTTTAACTGATGAAAAATAAAACTCTATTTTTCCTTGTATTTTCAAAATATTCAAATTACTTTTCATTAGTGGGGAATTACTGGTAATGTAAAGGGTTGGTGTTAGTAAGTACATCCCACATTGGTTAAGTACAAGCTATCAAGAGATTTTTATATAACTTTACATTTTGTTCTTATTGAATAATTGGGTCATATATGCCTATCACATGCATGCGCCGCTGCCGCTTACCCGTTCCGGTTCGTGCCTTTGGATAAAAATTTTATTATTTTTCAGAAAATAATATCTTTAATTGTATTCTTTTTCTAGTTTACTGTTCCGAAAAATCTGGTGTTTTTTTTATTGTTGGGCATGAAAATAGTGGAGCAATTTCAAATTGTTCCTGCGTCTTTTTACTATTTTGCCCCTTCGTTGCTATTATAAATATAGGATTGATTTCCTCATTTTTCACACAGAACACAAAACACAACTCTCTCTAAAAGCATTTTTCCCCACCACCTTCCTCTCTGATTTGCTTATAAACTTTGTCAAATTTTCCCGAAATCACTTTAAAGAAGATTTTATAAGTTTAGGCTTTAAGTAAGACTGACTGCGACCCCTCCAAACTTTCCTGAAAATTGATCGTACTATGATTTCCCAAGAAAAACAACACTATTTAAGTTTCATCTTCCTTTTTCAGGTGTATGAATATTAAAACAATGTATTAACCTTGGGCACTGATCAGGACAACTTTGTTTCTAAGGCAATAGATTTAACACAACGCAATAAATTTATGATTTCATATTTACTTATTTAGTTTCCAACCAGTAGCTTATTTTCCAACAATTTATGATTTTCTTTCTGAAAATTCCAATTGCTAACCGAACCTTGTTGACCTATTTTCATTATATTATTATACTATACTAGACAACCAAACGATGGTAGTAATGTTTACATTCGGTTCCGAAGAGAAGCGTGTCAAATTCATTGGAAAACACGAATAGAATTGAACACTAGCTTTTATCATGTAAAAACTAAAATGATACATTAACAATAGGCCATAGATGGTTAAAAGAAGTCGAATGGACTTCTTCCACGCAATCGAACAGAAATCATAAATCATCACTATTGAAAAAGATTTTACTTCCAGACTTGAACTGTAAAAGGATTATACCAAAACCAATAGGCCACCCGCCATAGGCTGGCGTATTCAAATTCAAAGCCACTTATATTATTATTCTTTTATAAGTTTATGAAAGAGCTACTCTTAGCCGCAAGGAAATGTATTCCAAGTCAGTCGTTGTAAATTTATTAAAATCCACCGTATAACCCACAAGGTTCAATGGATCTCCGCATATACCAAACATAACAAAAAAGGTCCAGAAAACCTTCTTAACATGGGGACAAACTACAGATGAAGCTGTAGTGCAAGGCATACCGCAATAAGGCCGACAGCACCAAGACAGTTATATCCGAGGTAGAAGAGTGAGTGGCTCAGCTGGAATATCAGAACTTGCCTGCCAAAAGTAATGTTATAACTTTTCAGTAACGGTGTAGCAATTGTTGGAAAAACATAGGGCTCCGTGGAAAAAGTGCTACTCGGCTTGCATGTAAATCTTAGTCAGACATGAGTATGTATCTGACTCGACAGTGATATGATAATTTTTTTCCCAAGATTTCCATGTATTTCGAGAATTTCTGAAAGATCATATCTCCATCTCTGTCAGAGTAAGTGTCAGACAGAGGTACTTCAGGAAAAAAGCGAAGTCAGTTTAACATAGCTATAGTTACTCACCATTAAAGAAGTTATATCCATGTTCCAAAACAAAAAAAAGAAGTTATATCTAATACTAAATTTTTTTACATATATTGTAATATATCTTGCGATAAACCTTATTGTTTAATCAAGCTTTCTGATGAGATTTATGTCAACATTCTACTTCTAAATGGACCAACATATATGTATATATAAAATGAATTTGTTGTACCTGTAGATATCTTGTTAACAACGTAGTAGTACTAAAATTAAAGCCTTCAACAGGTTCACTTTTTGTACGTGATCCATTAAGCTGTTTTCGGACTTGAGTAGCTAGTGACTGCATTTATAAAAATGAAATAGATATTTTAAGTTCAGGAGTATAAAAAAATAAATTGCAAGGAAAAATTTCGCAAAACCTGCATCATTGGAGTTGGAACGGTATGATTATATATATGGAACAGAATGCAGTGCTCTTTAGTGATACATACCTTACCCAACTCAACTCCCCACTGGTCAAAAGAATTGATGCCCCAAACAAAACCTTCAACAGCAACTCTATGTTCATAGCTTGCCAAGAGCTGAGGCAGCCAAGAAGTGCGTTAGACTGAACAGGCGAGAACACATATAAACGTTTAAGTGCTATAATACTTGAAAATTAAAGCTAGAAAAATTGCAATTACAAGGTAGTAATCTGACTTAGTGATGCTGTTAGTGATGCTGAGCGATATGAATAAGACAGAAGTCCTCAACAATTGTAACAAGTTACAAGGAAAATGCTTCATCGATAAAAATTTAGAGAGAAGAAACCAATCACCTGCCCAATATTGTAAGCGTTAAGAGATGGTAGCAAAAGACTGAGAGAAGGCCGATTCCCAGAGAACGTCTACAGAAGATAACATCACAAGTTACGCAAATGATTTTATTATGAACCAAATCTTGGTAGAAAAGATGAAAGTAAGTCACCTTATGAGGAATAAGATGCTGCGAAACATTCTCCTTCAGCAACTGCTCTGCTGTCTGCAGTGAATCAATTTTTTTTCAACAGCGATACAGATTTCATGGAACAATTCATGGAAAAAAGACATCGACTGCTACATTAAAGAGAAATAACTGATACCTAAGAAAGCAAAAAACTACCTTTCCATATGCTAGGGCATCCGGCTGTGCGAAAAAGTTGGACATAAGCTCATCATGGTTGCTCACAACTTCACCTGACAATAACAATAATAATGTTAAATGCCATCTCAGAAACACAAGAGAAACAACAAAATACACTGTTGAATATAGAAATAAATTGGATTATACCTTTAAGGTACACAGGTTGCTGGCTCTTCACAATACCAATGAAATCACAAGGAATTACACGTCCCTGAGGTGTAAAAATGAGAAATTAAAATGCTTATTGCTGCAGCACAATGAGGTTTGGTATAGCGCTTGATTTTGCAGATATCACACAATGAAGAGCCATCCCAATCTATTTATATTTTTTGACTGATTGTAAGCCATTGAGGTTAAGCAGTAACAGAAACATTTTTCAACCAAAGCTAAGGAAAAATATATGTTACATTAAGACTCAGTGAATTCTCATGAATGGAACCTATATTCTGGTGAATAACATTCAAAAGAAGCTTTTATTGAACCAGCTAAAGTTCTCCAAGCAGACTTTAGAACTTCAATTTGTTATTTCATGGTAACTAATTAAGATAATGTGCCATATCTTGACCAGTCTCTTGTAAAGCTTTCTAGTCTCTTCATTTTATGCACAAATTTCCAAATTTACAGTAGCCTATGGGCAGATCAATAACTACCCCAGGACCAGTCTCCCGACATAAAACAATTTAGCACCTCAAATCTTTAAGATGGTCTAAGATGTTATATAAAGCAAGAATCACCTAATATACTTCTTTCTGCAACATAAAATTCACCTGGTGGATTAGTTGATAAAAGCTGTGCTGGCCATTCGTTCCAGGTTCACCAAAATCAATTTCACCAGCCTCATAAGGAAGTGGCACACCATCAATTGACACCCCCTTGCCATTACTCTCCATGCTGACCTGAATTGAAGTAGATTTATCAATATATAATATTTGAAAGCACAAATTCAATCTCCCACTTAACAACCCCCAAAAAAAAAAAAAATGGGAGAAACACAAAAAGCTGCCTAGCGGAAAAGGAGTTGCAGCAAACATGCCTGTTGAATGTGTGGAGCAAATTTCTCGAGGGCCTGGGAGTATGGTAAAATAGCCTATATACACATAAAGTGTTAATGATAGGTTGTAAGCATGTAAAAAGGAGGAGGAGGAGGACCAAGGAATGATAAGTTTAACCGAAGTTAGAAGCAGAAAGACTAACTCTTGCAGGATATCCAAGAAATGAAACGTTCCATACGCTTAGCAAACCCAAAAGTACCTATGCATCCAAAGAATGTTATCATACAATGTCATTAATACCATAAAGCAGATCCTGATACCAATTAGGAAAGAAATTCAACTATCAACCAAACTTCTATCAGCAAAAACAGTGTTATATGTAGTTAAAATAAACTTGGTGTCTGGCTATCTACCTTGGAAAATACAAAGTAGATTATACCGGATTAATCCATCCTTGTTTAAAATACCATAACCTTCATCGCATCATACATAGATTCTAGACAAATTCATCAACCCCATAATATAACTGGTAGAGTTATTCTAATCTAGTAAGTAATAAAGAATAACAGCTGCAGTGGAAGATTTTACATTAAGACACTTACAGGTATATTCTTCTCAAAAGGAGCTGAACGGAAATGTTCATCAATACTTGAAGCCCCCTTTAAGAACCTTCAAGTAACAAGTTAAAAAAGCTTACTTATGTATATAACAAATTATGCCAAAAGAAAAATAAAATAAGTACATAAACAAATAATTTTCAGAAGCACCAAGTTAAAATGGATAATGGATTAAGTCGGCTGAAATTTAAAACCTACCTTTTAAGAATCTTGCAGTTTTAGTTGTCATACTTTTGCAAGTATTTGGAGGTTCTGATAGTATTGTAACTTGTTTTGTCTCACAAAATAATGGTTTTAAGTTAAAGATCTGTGCATTAGCAACTAACAATTTTTATTGTCCATTAGGCTACAACTTGATTTACAAAGAAATTGTTTTTGGCTACAACTATTAGCCAAGAAAGGAGACGTCTTCTCAATGCAGCATGTAAAACTGAATTGCATGGTAGATGAGCTCCGTGGGGAAAAATGAAAAAGAAAAACCCCTTTCATTCCTAAATCCTGTTTGTCATATTTACATGATGTATTTCCTTAGAACACTGAAGCAGGCTACAAAACTGCACAAATCTGTCTCACCTATAATATATGGACTTCTAATGGATGTTATAAGTTATAGGTTTCGAAAAGTGAATACAATAGAGTCAAAACAATAACAGGTTACCATACTTTTCTACTATTGAAAAACCATACTGCAGAGACAAAGGCAACACTCCAACTGCACTGCAAACTGCAAATGGCAGTTTAAAGATTAGTCAACTTCCACAGTTCAATTAGAAAAGATTCAATTCTCAATAGAAATCAAGATCGCAAATGATGCTTAGAGGTAAGCAAGGGGAGAGGGAATAATACTTACCACTGTATCGACCACCAACCCAATCCCAGAATGCAAATGCATTATTAGGGTCAATTCCGAACTTTTCAACAAGCTGCACGGAAAACATTTATAAGCTGAATAGGATCAATACTAGCATATAATATGTAATGTACAGTCTAGTTTATTGGCCCCTTAGCAATTGCCAAGGAAGGGAATAAATACAAAGCTATGAAGCATGGATATTCAAAAAGCGAAAGAGAAATGCATAATAAGGGGCCATCTCCTTCAAGCAAAAAGAGAATAAACATTTTCGTTTTACCAAAAACGAGTTACACTGTACTCTAACACCTTAGCAATGTTTGATTTGTGGCACAAAAACCCAAAACAAACAATTTAATATGTACATAGTAATGCGGCAAATGCTTAATCATTCAAATGAAGAAGTTAAAGGTAAAAATAATACCGTAAGATTAGTACTGACTGCCACCATGTGTTTTGCAACTGCAGAAGGCCTGAAATATTACAATCACAAGTGGCTTAATAAGAAAGCCCGATCATACCATAGTAGTTAACATGGTAAATTACATTCATTCCTTGAATATTGAGAATGATTCCTAAAAAGATTGAAAAAATAAAAAAACTTATTATAAGCATTCAAAGATGAGAATATCTCTGTTTTGCTCAATGCATTGTCACTCTTAATTTTTAGACCGAGAAATAATTCTGACGTATTAACGTAAAATGTAGCAGAACCTCAAACTGCCACTGCATGCACATTGTCGAAGAAATAACTAGTGTTATATGAAACTAACCCAAGAGCAGATGAAATCCACTCCCTTAATGTTCGAGCATTCAACATAGTTTCTGCGGTTGTAAAAGTCTTTGAAACCACCACAACTGGATAAAATTACAAGCAAATAAAATCAGACAAATCAACAGTGCAAAAATGAGTTTAGGAAACAGAAAAACAGTAGACTTCCAGAAGAATAAACGAAAATAGTTTACCAAGTGTTGTTTCGGGGTTTAATCCTGCAATATTTCTAGCAATATCGATAGGATCTACATTTGCTAGGCTGTTGCAATGCAAACAAGAGATTACATCAAATTTCTAGAATTGCCAAATGAAACAACTTATTGTGTATGCAAGCATTACAAATTACAAGGAAAATGTCAGACAAGCAGCTAGAATGACATGCATTTCATTTTGAGAATCTATCACGACGAAAACACTTTTTGTTACTTGATATCATTTATGCCCATTCCAGTTTTAGCAGGCCTAAATGGCATCAAAGTGTTCCCCCTCACAGAACATAGTATGCTGCTGCTGCTTCTTCTCAAATATATATTAATACCTTGTCTTAACAAAATGAAGCAAGGGGCCTCAACCCACCTTTGCTGACACCTTTTACAGGCAATCTTATAATTTGATGAAAGAAAGGAAGTAGACACAACAAATACCAGCAGCAGTAACAAGCAGTACTTACAAACGTAGTTGGCGTCCTTTTGCAAATTCAACAGCCTCAGGGTCTGTGAGTTATCAAGAGAAAACCATGAACACATTAACTACACTTCATCATCATAGGTCACAAGTACGAGGGTTACACAACTAATAGTAAAATGCACTAGCATAACCTGTTTGGAGAGCAGTATGCACAAATAAAGGACCTAAGAAACTGCCACCAATACCGATTGCAATAACATCCTTCAGTGGTTTCCCAGTAGCTCCAACCTGCCAAGATTTATTTGTCTCTCAGCAATTGAGGAGGAAGATGGTCAAATTTGATGTAAAAAAAAGGGCGATAAGTTACCCAGGAGCCATTGCGAACTTTCTCTGAAAAATCCTTGATCTTATCCAAAACATTCCAAACATCTGGCACCACATTCTTTCCATCACTGTTTATAACAGCATCCCTTGGTGCTCGAAGAGCTACATGAAGCACTGACCTATTTTCTGTGCTATTTATCTGAAATTTCCAGAAAAAAAGGCAATGCAACGACAAAAAAAACTAAGAATGAAAAGGCGTGGAATGCTATTCAACAATATCATCACCAATCTTTACATCAAACCCAAAACTAGTTTTATCTTTCTCCTAGGAGAGAGTTCAACTTACATGCTCGCCACTATACATTCGGTTAATTTGTTGTTTGAGAGAAGCAGCCTGAAATTGTGAGAAATATTACAAACAAAAAACAAAACCGAAAAGACTATTATGATTTAAATCGAACGAGAAATAATCCAAATTCACCTCTGCTAATTTATAGAGCTTATCCATGGTCTCAAGAGTGGCGCAATGCCTTGAGTAGTCCAAAAACATTCCATCAAACTCACTGTAGAAACATTTATATATCATCAATTTTATTAGTATTAAAAGTTTCGTGCAGTTATCGAATCAGAAAAATCGTAGGAGTTGAATAGAGGATCTTACACCATCATCGATTCGCATCGTTCTTTGTCGTTCATCAAATCACGAAGATGAGTTTTCTTGATATCCTCAGTATGAGCCTATAAAAAACCCAAACCCACTTTGTTGATCAAATAGATTTATCATGCTATTTTAGCTATAATCTTCTTAGCTAGAAATGAGCAGAAAACGCTACCTTCAAGTCCTTCCATGGCTGGGTATCGCAGATTAGAGTGGTCGAAGCCATCTCAACCTATATTAAAACGTAATAAATCAACTTGAGATCTCAAAACCGACGAGAAAGATGGTGAATGATAATTTGAGAAGAAAAGAGAAATTACTAATGGAATAAAGAAAAAAAAAAAGGAACTTGGAGCTGACAAAAAGCTGAGGCGAGGTTAAGAAGTTCACAATATAGTAATAATGCTACGTGGTGGAAAATGGGAGGGTCGGAAGGGCATATGTCAATTAGGATGCGGATCAGGAATTTCCGGTCATTGAAACTTGGGTCCAGTCCGGTCCAGTTTAACGACTTTGGAAAATTGATTGTGACTTTTAAGGGCTGAAATCCGTGGGCGACGGATTTCCGATGGGCCCGAGGAACCGCTAGCTTTATTATATTTTCAATGAACCGTTACGGTCTAATCGACTGCGCCTGTGAGGTTGGTTGGACTCATCGTTATTCTCCAAAGCCGATTCCCTATACCCTATATTCTTGTTTTGTAAAAAGAAATTCATAGTATATTGGGTAAGGATGACCATGTGTCCATCACCTTTTATTCAATAATACCAACTAGATAATTAAAATCTTTTTTTTTTTGCCATTATTCTTATAATGGTATAATTTTAATTTTAGTCCCTTTATTATAGTAATATTTAAGATTTAGTTTTATATTTTAATTTAACATAATTTGATTCTCAAATTTTACAATCACATTAGCTAGTCCAAATAATTAATATATTTAGTTATTTTGATTAAATTTTTATGTTTATTTTTTATAAATACTATTATAATAAAAATATTTTGATATAATAAATTGGAATAAGTATTATTAAAAAAAATTCATGTTGGGGACCAAAATATTAAGGATGTTAGATGTTTAGACTAACTAACGACACAAATCTCTTTTTAGTCATTATAATATGATGGTAAAATTGTAGTTTCGATTTGTCTACTATGTTTACATTTGGAATTTAGTCATTGTATTTTAATTTGATGTAATTTGGCTACCTATGAAGTTGAAATAAGTATTTTTAGAAAAAACCGAAGTCAACATTTGAATAGAATAATTAAGGGTATTAGCTATTTCAACTTACTAATAACATTATACAAAGGAATCAAATTATATCAATTAAAGAATAAATACTAAATTCTAAATTTAAACATAGTAGAGAGATCATAACCATTCTTTGATCTAAAATAATATATGTCTAATACAATCATTTGTTATTTGATTTAATAAAAAGTTTGATATATTTTTATAAAAAATTGTTCTTAATTTAATTGTAATAAATGATTATATGTTTATTGGGAATGAATTGCGAATAGCAAATTGCTAAAAATAATAAAATTATATATTCCATCACATAGTTTGGTATCTTCACATTAACACCGTTGGTTTGTGCTTACGTAATACCAATAGCCAACTCGATAATGACACAAGATAGCTTATTAATATGCTATGTATCAAACATAAATATAAAATTACAAATTCTTCAAAAATATATAAATTAATAAATATATTGTTTTCATGTAAAAAGAAATAAACAACGATAAATGGTGATCTAAATACATTTAAATTTGGACATCCAATTATAGAGATTCATTTCAGATGTGTTTTAGTAATTTTATATACTCTTAAACTTTTATAAAATATAAGTTTTAGTTTTAATAAAAGCATATAATATTTTTAAAATATATAAAACCTATCACTTATAATATGTAAATTTATAAAAATATATAAAATAACTAAATATTTATAAACTTATAAAAATATGTAAGGCCTTGATTGAAAAAATTAAATCAATATTTAATTTTTTGGTAGTCAAAATAAAAATAACTTGATAGAATTTTTTATGAAAAGTGTGGAAAATAATAAGTAGGTAAGAATTACTTGTCACTTAAAAGGATACTATTTTCAATTAATTCTATTTTATTTTATTTACTTTAATATTTTATTATCATATAAAAACTTTATATTTAAAATTTTAATTTTTTTAGAATAAGCTGAAATGTTTAAAATTTAAGGATAAGATGTAGAATTTCTTTTATAATTAAAATATATCTTTATCGAACAATCAAATTATATTTTATAATTACATTTAAGTAATATATAAAGCTATTTTATAATTTTAATTCATTACTTAAATTTTTAATAATTAATTTTTCAGCACTTAATTTTTAGTTTATCAAATAGCACCTAAATATAAAAATTAGTAAAAGCATTCTAGAATGAATTTGGACAACCATATGTCCAGATTCACTCTTGATATGTGAACTTTTTTATACTTTTTATTAATTTATAAATTTTAAATTTTTAAAATTTATATATTTTAATTTAAATACAATAATAACATGATATTTTATAATAAAAAAACATACAAGCTTACTACAAAACATGTCTATAATGAATATGGTCAAATGGGTGCTTAGATTCATATGTATCTGGACAACAATTTGTTCACGTTCATTCTTGATATGAAAAAAATATTTTTATTAATTTATATATATTTAAAAAAATTATTTATATTTTTCATGTTGCATATGAAGGGGTTGCTAGGTGTCATCGTTAGATTGACTATTAGTGCCAAATTAGCACAAACTATTGATGTTAGTGTAGAGATACCAACTTGTGTGATGGGATATAAGTTCAAGTACCAACTAAGTCCAAAGAAAAAAAATTAAGTACCACTTAAATACAAATGGATAAGTTTGAGGGGCAAAATATATACTAATCCAAAAAATTATGTAAAAAATATATTTATTAAAAAATTATACAAAAACCAAATGAGACTTGAATGAAATTGTAACGCACCAATTTTCGGGAATTCTGTGAATATTGACATAGGTTTAATTATGTTAGTGGGTGTAACACCTCCTAACCCCAAACCGTTACCGGAACGAGGTTATGAGGCATTACCGGACATATCAGACAACTTACTAATAATTTACAATTATTAAAAATTTTCATAGTATAATATAATAATTAAGTCCCTATCTTGAACTCTCGAAGTTCAAACACGTATTAAAAGTAGAACGGGACTTGTTCGAATATTTTGAATTTTTTTTTTTATAAAAATTTCGGCAGCATTTCTGCTTATTTTTACCTAAAACCTCCTGCAAATTCAAACTAAAACAACCAGCACCAATTTTTCACATTCATATAACTAATATTTATATCATTAACATAATTTCAACTTAATAACTATCATAGCATCATTCAAAATTGATTAAAAACTTCATTCATTTAACAACTTAATGTTCATGTATCAAAATATCATATACTTTTCTTACCATTTCATTTAACCATCTAAATCTTATAATTCAACCTTCACTACCCAAAGTAATATGCATATTCAAGTGACTATATAACACCTATGTACATGCCACCTTTACCCAAAAGAAAATATACATCACCAAATTTGTGTTGGAGTCGGGAATGTTCGGATGCTGAACCGGACACTTGACTTCTACTAACTGCATGACGGAAACAACTGTCTGCTGAGTATGGATATACTCAATTGGTATTACTATAAATCAAATTATATCAACAATAGTAAAAACATAAATATTAAAATACCTAACAATTAATGTCATATGTACTAATTCATAAATCAATGTATTTTCTCAAACTTAAATTTATATCACTTATGAATATACATTTCATACTTTTCTCTTATTATCACAATTCCAATTTCAATTGTAATTCTTCTCATTTCAATGCCTCAAATTCAAATTTCAATTTTCACCCTATTAACGTAACTCGGACTTTGGCGGATACACGGATCCAACCAAACACACCAATATGGCACCCAAGTGCCTCATCGGATAGTTCAAGTAATAGTTGACACCCAGTGTCTCATCGGCCTAGCCAAGTAAAGTTGGTACCAGTAACTCATCGAATCTATCCGAAGAAATATAGTGACACCCAGTGTCTCATCGACTCGAGGTCAAGTATCCTGAACACTTCCAATCCTATGGCATGCCAACTATATCCGACTCAGCCCGACTAGTTAATAGGGTATTCAATTCACTTTCTCAATCCTATATCACTTTCAATTCACAATTCAAATCACCAATCATTTTTCAATCAATACGCTTTTCAAATAATTACATATTCCATAATTCACTTATTCAATTCAATTTGATTCAATTTGCATCACTTTCATTTTCACTCAATATTCATATCAATTTCACATACTTACCTCAAGTCTTACTTACCATACATAACAATAAAAAATTCAGCAATCAATAATAATTAAAATTGAATTATAGTAATACACACCGTAATTCTCCGTTTTAGTCCTCGATGACTTTCTCCTTTCCTTTCGATCTTGATGCTTCAGGTTCTTTGTTGGCTACGAAAATAATAATTTATAATCATCAATACAACATGATTCAATTTAATTCATGAGCCTAAACATGCAAATTTAACCATTTTTAATGTATATATATATAATTTCACCATTAAGCTGTCTACTTGAGTCATTGTTACTAAATTATTTATATCTTGAGCTACGAAACTCCAAATTAATATCCATAAATTTTCCTTAAAACTAGACTCATATATCTTCTAACCATAAAATTTTCAGAATTTTTGGTCTAGCCATTTAGTACAGTTTATTCGTTAAATACTCCCCTATTATTTCATTTGACAGTTCTAACCTCTCTCTACTAAAAATAAAATTATCTCATTGTACAGAACTCGAATAAGGTTCTTGTTTATTTATTTTGAAACTAGATTCATTAAGGAGTTCACATATATAAATTACACTCCATAATAATTTTTGTACAATTTTTAATGATTTTCTAAATTTAAAACAGGGCATCTCGAAATCACCCCGAACCAGTATTACAAAATTTCAAATATCTCTTGATTCATCAATTAATTGCTTACATTGTTTCTACTATAAGAAACTAGACTCAATAAGCTTTAATTCTATATTTTGTTCATCCTCTAGTTCTATTTATAAAATTTTTAGTGAATTTTCAAAGTCAGACCATTGCTACTTCCCAAAACTGTTTTGATGTAAAATGTTAATAACCAAATTTATAACACCAATTCACACCTTATTCCTATTCAAATTTCATTTGAACTCAAATTTAACTATTAAATTTTCAAAATATTTTCTTAATTCCAAATTTTCCTCAATTTAATCCCTAAAACACAAAACTTATAGCTTACTTTGCAATTCAATCCTTATATCTATTCTAACTTGAATTTCATTCAATTAAACCCTATTTCATCATTTTATTCAACATGAACTTTGTTTAAAAACCTAAGAACTTCCAAACTAACAACTTAATTTCATCAAAACTTGTTTTAAGACTTCAAAATATCAAAATTATGAGAAAAGGACTTGATTGAGCTTACCAATTAACTCCAAGCTTCATAAACCTTATTTCCCTTTTCTTTCTTCTTTCCTTTCTTTCTCCCCTGTTCTTCTCTGTTTCGTTTGCTTTCATTCTGTTTCTTTTAACTTATTTGTTTCTTTTATATATAATAATAATATAATATAATATAATATAATATACTTAATTATTAAATAAATATATATATTTTTTAATCAATAAAATCTTTGATATTTTCCACGTTAAACCGCCTCACTATAGGAAATGGTTTAATTTCCTCTTAAGTCCTTCTAATTTTTCTTTAATCTATAATTAAACTTTTACCCTTATTCAATTTAATCCTTTTTACTAATTACTCTAAATTAAGCTAAATTTACTTAATTAAAACCTAATTAAACACACTACTAGACTCATAAATATTTTTAATAATTATTTTCGAACCGATTTCACTAAGATGGAGGCCCGATAACACACTTTTACGGTGCCCACGGATTTTGGGTCGTTACATTTCCTCCCCTTAAAAAAATTTCGTCCTCGAAATTTTACAAAAAATAAGTGAGGATCTTGTGATCTCATAGTTTCCTCTGGCTCCCACGTTGCTTCTTCTACACCGTGGCTTCTCCACAAGATTTTTTACCAGGGGACTCGTTTGTTTCTTAATTCTTTCACTTCTCGAGCTAGTATTTGAACCGGTTCCTCTTCATATGACAAATCTGGTCTAATATCAATGTTTTCAGTAGAGATAATATGAGATGGATCCGATCGATACCTTCGTAACATGGAAACATGAAAAACATCATGAATTTGTTGTAATTCCGGAGGTAAAGCTAATCGGTAAGCAACTGGTCCAACTCTCTCTATAACTTCATATGGTCCGATAAACCGAGGACTTAACTTTCTTTTTCGGCCAAATCTTAATACTTTTTCCAAGGAGAAACTTTGAGAAACACTTTATCTCCAATTGAATATTCAATGTCCCGACGTTTCAGATCAGCATAAGATTTTTGTCTGTCAAAAGCTACTTTTAATCTCTGTTGAATCTTCTTGATTGTTTCTTCAGTTTCACGAATCAATTCCGGCCCAATTATTTTTCTTTCATTCAACTCATCCAACATATCTTTGGTGATCTACATTTTCGACCATATAACGCTTCATACGGAGCCATCTCAATACTAGATTGGAAACTATTATTATAGACAAACTCATTAGTGGCAAATATCGCTCCCAACCTGCTTCAAACTCAATAATACAAGCTCGAAGCATATCTTCTAGTACTTGAATTACCTGTTCGGACTGTCCGTCAGTTTGGGGATGAAAAGCTGTACTGAAACTAAGTTTAGTACCCAACGACTCATGTAACTGTCTCCAAAATCTCGATGTGAACCGAAGATCTCGATCTGAAATTATTGATATCGGAATGCCATGGAATCTAACAATTTCTCGAATATACACGTCTGCAAGCTTCTGCAACGACCAATCAGTCCTGACTACTATAAAATGTGCTGACTTGGTAAATCTATCAACTATCACCCAAATAGCATTTTTTTTGCTTGCTGACAACGGTAATCCGTAATAAAATCCATCGTGATGCGATCCCATTTCCATTCAGAATATTAATAGGTGAAGCAATCCAAGAGGAACACGATGTTCGCCTTTACTCGTTGGCAAGTCAAACATTTACTTACAAATTCTACTATGTCTCTTTTCATCCCTCGCCACCAAGATAATTCTCTTAAATCTCGATACATTTTCGTGCCTCCGGGTGCATAGCAAATGAACTATCATGAGCTTCTCGTAGAATCAACTTTTAAGCTCAGAAGTATTTGGAATACAAATCCGATTTTGAAACCTCAAGCATCCACAATCATCAATACTAAAATTTTCTCATTGTGCCATTCTGTACCATCTCTTTTCTTCAATAATTTGTTATCCTCCAACCGAGCTGATCTAATCGATCAAAAATTACGGTTTTACTCTCAATTCGCCAAAAGACTCCCATCCTCACGATACTAAGCCGTGCAAACATTGCTCTTAATTCAATTCTGACTTTTACGCTTAATGCATCGCTACAACATTAGCTTTTCCCGGATGATAGTCTATAACACAATCATAATCTTTCAGAAGCTCGATCCAACGCCTTTGTCTCAAATTCAATTCCTTCTGAGAAAGAAGATACTTCAAACTCTTTTGATCAGTATAGATGTAGCATTTTTCATCATAAAGATAATGTCTCCAAATCTTCAATGCAAAAATCACAGCTGCTAACTCAAGATCATGAGTGGGATAATTCCTTTCATGTGGTTTCAATTGACGAGATGCATAGGCTATTACCTTCCCATCCTGCATCAATACACAACCCAAACCACTCAAAGAAGCATCACTATACACTACAAAATCTTTACCCGATTCTGGCAATGTCAAAACTGGTGCCTCAGTTAACATTCGCTTCAACGTTTCAAAACTTTTCTGACACTGATCATCCCAAATAAAAGGAACATTCTTCTGCAGTAGTTTAGTCATTGGTAATGCTATCTTCGAGAATCCATTTACAAACCTCCTGTAATACCCAGCTAAACCAAGAAAACTGCGTACCTCCGATACATTCTTTGGCGTCTTCCACTGAATAATTGCTTCGATCTTTTTAGGATCAACTCGGATTCCATCTGCAGATACTACATGTCCCAGAAATACCACTTCGATAACCGAACTCGCATTCTTGAACTTTCCATATAGTTGTTTTTCTCGTAAAATTTGTAGAACTATTCAAGATGCTGATCATGTTCGCCTCGTCTTGAATATACCAATATATCATCAATGAAAACCACTACAAACCGATCTAAGTGCACGGCTGGAAAATGCGGTTCATCGGATCCATGAAAGCGGTGGGGCATTGGTCAATCCAAATGGCATTACCAAAAATTCATAATGGCCATAACGAGTACGGAAAGCGCTTTTAGACACATCACTTTCCTTCACCTTCACCGATAATACCGGATCTCAAATCAATTTTTGAAAATATCGAAGCTCCTTGTCGATCAAACAAATCATCTATACGAGGCAACGGATACGGGTTCTTGATCGTCACTTTAGTCAACTATCGATAATCAATGCATAACCGCATAGAACCATCTTTCTTTTTAACAAACAACACTAGAGCTCCCCAGGGTGAAATGCTTGGTCTAATAAATCCACGATCTAGTAAATCTTGTAACTGCACCTTCAACTTTTTCAACTCAGTGGGCGACATTCGATATGGAGGTATAGAAATTGGTGTTGTACCTAGAAATATCCATGACGTTAAGGTGTGGCAATGGCGGTATGCATGTCTAGGATTGGATCCGAAGGGAGCTTGGTACTTAAGCAGTCCGATGGACTCACCATCTCTTTTCCGGTTTCCTACCTGGTGCACAACTTCCATTCACTTTAACTTATAATGAAATTATCTTTTAAAACACTAAGTAAGTTTTTTCTGGATCAACAGTATAAAATGTTTTGAACGCTTCGATGTGGCATGTCGGATCCGGTTATAACGTCTGGGTCGGGTTTGGGGTGCTACAGAAATGATAAAATAAAAAGTCTAAAATTTATAATGTCTTTAAGTTCAAGTTCTATCATATATATAAACTTTTATTGAATTTATATAAAATACAAAAAAATCTCATAATAAAATAACTTACTTTAACATCCAACCAAGTTAAAACTTGAAAAATTAATCTTTTGGAATTTATTATTTAGATTCAATATATGATCTCGTGATTATATTTATTTTAAAAATTATTTATTTGAAAAGTTTAAAAAGTATATCTATACATCCATATCTTAATATGTTATACAATTATAATAAAAATAACCCAACCTGAAATCCAACCTGATAAACCCCTTATTTATATATTTCTAAAGACCCCTCTGAGGAGGAAGGGCACTCCAGACCATCTGACTGTGAACTTTAGAGGGATTAGGGTAGTGCACGTCTAGAAAGTATGACTGGATTGAACAGAGTGACCCACAGAGTATATATATGGCAATATTTGCCAAAGAGATAGCAGTAACTGGAGTTGATGATTAGAGATATTGGAATTGGCTGTTGTGAAGGTGTTTGTGGAAAGGTAAATTACCTTTTCTCTAATTTCATGAATGCATTTGCTTTCATTTCAATGGAATGATTCCATTTTGCCTTTAATGACATTTAGAAAATTGTTTCCATATTTAGAAAATTTATTTCATTTGTTTGTGGACCATGCATGTAACAAGCTTGGAGTTTTTGTTTTCATAGTGAGACAGGGAAATAGTTGATTTATAAATTATGATGTTTAAGGATTCTGTTTTTTCCCTTGTTCTCCTGTTTTATGGTGAAGAGCTTGTTACGAAATTGAATTTTGGTGACTTTAATTTGATATCATAGGTTCTTTTTTCATAATGATGTTTTTAGGTTTCATGGCATGGTGACTTGCCATCATGATCTGTTTAAATTAGTTGCGAGAATCCCATATTGTTGGGTTTTGAAATTTGAGTGTCTTGTTTTACTTTGCAAGAATTACTTTATAACTTGAAAGATCGAAATGGTATAGAACAAATTTCACTTGCCATTCAATCATAGTTTCATTCCATTTGTAGTCTTTGATCAATGTCTTTTTGGTTATACATCTTTTTCTTTCTTAAATATCAACCTATAAATTCTGTGATCCTCCTAAGTATATCCATAGTTCCTTTTATTATTCAAAAAAAAACACTTAACTATTAGTAACTCAATCGAAGGTCCCTAAGGTCATTACAGTTAGATGTAGTCAACCAAAATACTCAATTTTTTGCCTACTAGGATATTTCTCTATTTACTAATAACATGTTATTCAATGAAGATATATATATATATATATATACATGTCTTAACTACTAATAGGAAACATAAAAGACTTCTAGAGATATTGACCTTTATGTTGAGTGTTGTGGTGTGTGTTTTGGAGCCTATTTCATCCCAATATTTACTCATTGTTGCATGTTTTCTTATAGCATCATTTTTTATTGGAAAAAATGGATGAGAAGGTTGTTGTATAATCTTTATTTATGAATGTTATTGTAGATTTTAGTTGATCAAGGGACAAATTAGGTATATGTTGTGACAAATTGCCTGCTTAACACTGCCTCTGCAGGTCCTTTCCATTTATTTGTAGGATACTATCAAATTAACAAATGTATCTTGATCGGTGCAGTTCAATGAAATGAAAATTTTCAGGACAAAGCTTGTATTGCTCTAATGTTATATTCAAATTACTTACCGAATATGTTTTTGAAATATTTATTACTTGGTATTAGTATTTTCTGGTTTGTATGCATAGGATGATAGATATCCACTGCAGGGAGAAATATAAGCTAGAACATGATCTGCGTCAATTAAAGTGGAATCTCAAGGTAAGCAATGGAAAACAAGATGTTTGTAAATCTTGATTGTTTACAATTTTGTACATTTGGTGTTTGAAAAATGAGGAATCAATTGAAGCTAAGTGGTTGGAAATTGTAGAATCAAGTTGCAGTATAGTTGAAACTTAATGCTAATATGGCATTTATGTTCAGTATGGTAGTTTTACTTGGTTACTTGATGCTGTTATTGCTTAATTTGAGGGCCAAAAGTTATCTGATCCTTGGCATTTTTGTTACTTGGATTTGGGTGGAATGTCAAAAAGAGGACATTTTCAAGAAAATGCTGTTATTGCTCAATTTGAGAGCCAAAAGTGCTCTGATCGTTGGCATTTATGTTACTTGGATTTGGGTGGAATGTCGAAAAAAGGACATTTTCAAGAAAAATAAAGAGACAAGAGTGACATAGCATGGCTGATACTAGTTGAGTTTTAATTGTAATATGCAACTTTAGGGTACAAGGATTTCATTTTCTGCAGATGACTCCCCCACATCATTGCACATTTGGTCGTCATTTTCGCGTACTCTAACATCCCTTTGAGGCTTTGTCATCCAAAAATGATTTCTCCTTTTAAGTCATAAGGATTCTCTTAATTTGGTGGTGTTTGTTTTAACCTGAGAAAAGGAATCTAATTCAATGGGCCTGATAATGTTGGGATGGGCCTCATTTTGCATCATAAACTCCTTTGAAAGAAATACAATAGAGGCAAATCAATTCATAGCTTCTTTGCTAAAAATTTAATTTCAATGAAGTTAACTCAATCATTTTCTCGAAAAAATACTATCTTGAAATTGTTTTCAGTTCTTTCCTATCACATTATATTGACTCATATTCACCCCTGGCATTATGTTAATAATTGTTCTATTGGAAATGTAACAATTTCTACCAAAGATTTTGGTTGAGTACTATAGGGTTTTTGAAGTTTAATGCCTTCATATTTCGATCTATGATCGAACACCATTTGAAGGTTTTTGTCCTTCATGATCTTTCTCCACTTATTTATAAGTTTTATCCAAGTTGAAGATGCCTTGAATGATGTCCTAAGCATGAAGGTTCCACTGTTCCACAAAATCTGAATGTATCACCAACATGGGCAACTTTAGCTTGTAACATCTCAAAGTTTAGGTTGAAAAAATGTAAAATTATGTCAAAGATAAGAGAATAGCCTAGTGGTCAAACGAAAAATAAAGAAGTAAGGTAGTTAGATTAAGGTCTCAAGTTTGAATATTTTCCTTACTTAAATTTTCTCTTTTACTTATTTTTGTGCCGCCCATACCTATTAAACCTAGTTATAAATATCACTTTTATTTTTTTTTTCAACCTTTAGTCATCATTTTTCAATCCTAGTTGCCTCTTCCTCTTGCTCTCCGATTTTCCTCTTCAATTTTCTTCTTCTTCCCTAATGTGCCGCTGCCCAAAACCTTTGCTCCATCGTCTATATTTTCTTCATCAATAGTGAATTTTTGCACCATTATCCTATTATCCTTGCTTCCTTTTTATCATAATTTTTCCAGCCTTAGATATGATATTTTTAACACTCAAAATCAGTCTCCATTGCTACCACAAAGACCTTAATTGCCGCATCTTTCTTATTGCTAGAATAAGTGTATTTTTCCTTCTGTTTTCTTAGCGAACTTCTCAATAAGAGACCCAATTTTCTAGAACTGGAATTTTAATTTTTTTTAAGGATTTAAATGATGAATTTCCAAATTTTAAACCCGTTTTTATTAAGCCCTAACACAACCCCAATTTTGGCCGTCAATGGTGGTGGTCCATCGCTCCTAGATCTTTCAATAGGGGGCTATTATTTTTATTATTTTTATCTATTATTTCCAACAAGATTTGGATATCTTTAAACCTTTCCTAATCAGCCATTTATCATGTGTGACTTAGGGAAACTTGATCTTGATTGCTTGTCAACTGAGATCTGACAATCAGGAAGTGTAAGTGCGGTTGATTGAGGGTTAATGTGTAGTTTCGACTTGTTTACTAGGGAACATGTTTAATAATGTAGTGGTTCTTTGTCTATTGATTATTTAGTACTCTTTAGTGTTAGGGATTAACTTAAACGCTCCGAGTCAACAGTGAAGCCATTAGACATTTGCATGCACATTTCACATCAAATCAGTGTAAGTAGTCTAGTCAATTTGGATTTGAAAATTTTTATGGTAATGTTAATTTGATTGAAACCATAAGGGGGTGTTTTAAGGCTATTTTGATAGCACCCTAACTCGATAAAAAAATTATTTTAATTGAAGTGTGGGTCTTAACCTGTAAACTTGAATGCTTTAATAATATTTTTAATTTTTTAAATGAAATTTAAGCTTGCTGGTTGGACTTAGCTAAATGGGTAAGTAAGTGATTTTAAAGAGGTCGAATTAGGTACGTTTCGAGCTCTAATTAAAAGGCATGTTTGCAAGGTTGCATGAATGACTAAAGGTTTGAATGTTAGATATTAGTATGATTAAAATGAATTGTTTTGTGATATAATATATGCTGGTTAGATGAAAATGAAATGTATATTTGGGTGGTATGTTATGAAATGTAATGATTGAAAGATTGTTACTCATGCATCGGAAAAAAATTGCTTATGAATGATAATAGAACTAAGGCATGTTGGAACGTCACCATATTAATGGTGTAACTGAATGATTGATAAGTAATATTACTGAACGAAAGTGAAAGTTATTATGAGAGCATGTTTATGAGAGCATGTAAAACATGCTGTTGAAATGAGAAAGTAATGGTACTATGATTTTGATTGGAACTTGTATGACACATTGCATGTGTATTGAAGTGGGATTGTGTGGTTGACGGATGAGTTCCATGGAGTAATTACGATATATATTGAGTTCACATATATGTTGTCAATGCACTACACCGGGAGTAATGAGGAGAACGACGATTATATCGCATTTTATTTTAAATGGCAGTATAACTACATTACATATAATGGTGGTTTAACCATATCGAGCTTTTCTCGCAATGATTGGAGTTTGGTATACGGGTTTTGAGGAACGCGTAGTGTGTAGCGGTTGGCTGGGGGTAGGAAATCACTGTGCATTATGATATGTTCATGACATTTACGAAAGATAATGTCTATGCTATGATTGTGTTCCAGTAATGTTTTGGGTAATTGATATTTGAATGGATATTTGAAAGATCTTATTGACTTGACTCACACTAAGTTAGTTAGCTCACCCCATAGTTTCAACCTCCTCAGGTAATGCTCGTGATTAGGATCAGACATGGCATGTGAACATACGACGAACTTTAGATTTAATTATTATTTTTCTTAAGTTTGAACTAAATTTATTTGGTTTTTTTTTTGGATTGTAAAGTTATTTGGACTATGGTTTGGGTTTTTTTTCCTTCTATTTTGGGGCTTTCATGCATGCATACTTGATATACTTTAAACTGGTTTATAAGCACATTTTGAAATTGGACAGAGCATGTTACTTGGCTTAATGATTAAACGGTTATAATTGAGTTTCTGTTGTAACCAAAGATAACAAAGTCTTGAGTTGAGTAATGATGAGCACTGTGATTTCTAAACCATACTGACACTAATAACATGACTTAAGGATGGTTGGATTAATTAATGAGCTGTTTTCCCAAGTTAACAAAGGTAAACCGCAATTTTTCCTAAAAGAGAGGGTATTTAAGGTTTTCAATGAATGATAAGGTAGCTTTGTCACATAGGTTATCAATGTGATCTCCATGATTCAGCTATAACGTCTAGGTAGAGTTTGGGAGGTTACATTTAGTGGTATCAAAGTCAAGGTTCAAAACCTTGGATTGAATTTTCATTCTTTTCAAAATCGACTCTGCATGCATGCATACACAAAAGGGGAAATTTTGGGAAAAACAAACTATAGTATTTTGAAAAGTATTTCTTTCAAGAAACGACGAAGTTCAAAGGTTCGATGCCATGCCTATAGAAACAATATTGAAATTCTAGAAAAAACACTAGAAACTATTGCATAAAATTTTAAATGAAAGAACTTAGTTAAAAGTGCAATAAAACATTAAAAATAATTACTAAAGATATTCCTACTTGTAAATTGTAGATTCCATAAAGTGTCGAAATGAGTACCCACGGGATGATAACTCTTAGTAAGAGGGGACGTTGAGGGCGACCTCCCATAGCTTCGGTTGATTCGTTTGCATCTCAAGAGCCCGTACAGAATAACAAACAGAATAACCAAAGATAACAAAGTCTTGAGTTGAATAATGATGAGCAATGTGATTTTTAAACCATATTGATGCTAATAACATGACCTAAGGATGGTCGGATTAATTAATGAGCTGTTTTCCCAAACTAACAAAGGTAAATCACGATTTTTCCTAAAAGAGAGGGTATTTAAGGGTTTTAATGAATGATAAGGTAGCTTTATCGCATAGGTGACTAATGTGATCTCTACGATTGAGCTGTAATGTTTAGGCCGGGTTTGGGAGGTTACATAGCTGGTTTGAAATCACTTGATTCACTTTACAACTTTTTTTTAATAAGATCAGGTGAACCATTGAAAATGGCAAAAGTAGCTATTGAAGGCAGGCATTTTCCCTCACAGAAAATTGAACGAATTTCTAACAACCTTAGAGCTTTGCTTCCATTTTGTTTTGGTTTGGCTGATATGTTACCAACAGAGACTCTCATTTGAAAGTTGAACTTGATTAAATCATTTTCCATATATAGCTTTTAAAGATACCCTGTTGCTTGCTTGGACTTAAAATGTGCAATGACAACCGTGTGAACTATTCAAGGTTATAATGTCATATTTAGAACTAATTGCAATTATGGATATGATATAATTCTAGCACAGTAACTTTGTTGATTTACTATCACGACCTTCAGTTTTTTAACAATTCGTTGATTTACTATCACGACTCTCATTTTTACGGTCCATTGATTTATTATCATGATTAGTAAGTGTTAAAAGTAACATGATTTAACCTCATTTTTAATGCATTTTTAGGTGATTATCTGATGTCAATTGTGAATTTTATACTCCTAATCCTTTAAATTCATGTTTTAATGCTTAATAGAGACTTGGGAGAAAAGGGAGAAAAAAATGAGTGAAAATCGGAGCCTCGGAACAAGCTATAGGAGCCACACGGGCTAAACCATTCCACACAGCCAGACCGCATAGCAGTGTGACCTATACAAGCTTGTGGTAAACCGTGTCGATTTCACAAAATTGTGCACCAAACTACGGAAAATCGTAAATTTTAGGTTTTTAGGGCATTCTAAGACGCATATATGATAAAAATAAGAAGATAGGAGTGAGCCATCAGAGAATACTCAAGAAAACAACTCAAAAAACTCCATTAAAGTTGACTGTGAAGTAAATTTTTGTTAAGATTGAATATTCTCATTTGATTTCTTAGGTTATCATGAGTTTCTTTATTTCTTTCGATTATACTGTATCTTAGATGTTTCTATTTTCAAGCATGAACTAATTTCTGTCGTTTGATTTTTATTTTATACAATAAATACTTAATTTCTTATTCTCAATTATGTGTGCTTAATTCTTGGTTTGATATTTCTAGATTATTGATCCATGTTTGATGTGCTTAAATCGATGGTTGAATAGACTCTATTTAAAAGTAGATCTTGTATAGTTGAGTGGAGTTGCATGCAATCTTAAAAATAGGACAACATAAATCTACCAGATTAGAGTTAAAACTAATAGAGGAATCCATAGCACAAGTTAATGCGATAATAAGGGTTTCAATTAAAAAGAAACTTTAATTAATCAACTTAGAATTAATTGCTCTTATGCTTGAAAGAGATATTAGCTAATTTAGGGGTTTTTACGGATCAAGGTGCTAAGTGAAGAAATTGCGTAATTTAGAATGATAGTGTTGGGAAATGTGCCCATATTGTAGTAAACATGTAATTGTTTTCTATTTATTTGAACAATGAATAAATAAATAATTTTTATTTCACAATTCTCTGTTATGTCTTTTTTATTTTTTTCATATTTTAGATGCATGAAGAAATTGTGACAAGAAATATTAGCTCATTAATTGTCTAAGTTCAAACTGATGATAAGTGATATTGTAAGAACATTTACATTGTGAGAAAGATAACTTACTTCAATAGATAATCTAAACGAGTCCATAATCCCGTAAAAGAATCAAAATGATAATTTGATTCAAATATTGAGAAAGATTATTATGTTTTCTACAATTCCAATTGAGGAGATGACTAGTCTTGGCTATCGGAGCAGTTGACTCCACATGTAGAGGCATAGATGTATTCATTGGCAGAAGGATACATTGGACTGGACCCAAGATGAATTAATTCTGAATACGTTTGTGAATTAATTCACTTGTAACATTCATGGTGTGATTTGCCTAAATCCTAAGTTAGTCATTGTCCATGTGTATATAAATCATGTGTTTTGATATAAGAGAAGGCTTGTGCTCTGAAGATGATCGAGTTGATAGTCGGTATGTGGGTATATGACTTGTGTATGGCATGACTTTACTAGCAATAGTGGAATTCATGGCTCAATTAAAGAGTTAATGATATCCTTTAATTAGCATTACGTGGATTGATAAATATGGAACGTCGCCATGAGTTGCTTGTTCTCAGATTAACAGTTTATCACAGTCATTTTTTTACAATGATCATATTAATTATCAAGAAGACATAATAGTGACAATGAGATAAAATAGGATTGTATTGAGTGAACAGATTTAACTCAAAGGAATCAATGATATTTTACGAGGGTAACACACACATGACGAGATCATGAGACAAAACAATAGGATGATTTGCTTTCGTAAATAGTATACAATAAGGAGTTTTCAGTCATGGTACTTCTTATGGACTGACTCCATGATTAAGTAATTGCAAATTATCGAAACGATACTTTTGGACATAATTGAAATTACTAGAGCCTAATTGTATATGTCCAATTGGTTCCTTCGCTAGCTCAACAAAAACTCGATCGGACAGCATGTGAATCAGAAGAAAATTCTACGACTTTAGAAATAATTTAATTGAACCGATTTGTTTGATGTGGAATTAAATTGAGAGGTCGTAAGAATTGTTCAACTAGAGAATTTGATTGACAAATTTTCTTGAAAAATTAATTTGGAAAATTTAAATGATTTTTGGGAAAATTAATTTTGATAAAGTAAAATTAAATTAATCAAATTAATTAAAATTAATATAATATTTTTGAAAACTAATTTTCAAGTCAGACAATGGCCTAATGGGTAATTGAACTTGAAAGTTGGACCTGAGATCGTAAATTAGGCTCGAGAGCCCAAAATCGAGACCAATGCCCCAAAACTGGTTGAATTGGGCTTGGTATATGAAACTGGACCGATGGTCCAACCGGTGGTTGGATCAAACTGGTTGGACCTTCATTGGCTCGGACCGGACCGACAGCAACCGAACCAGCTCAGGGTGTAGGTGGCTACGATAGCGGTATTCCGGTGGTCGACAAATTGTCGGCGATGGCGGGTCTTCGGCGGGTATTTCAGTAGCTGCCAAAAATAATATTATTTTAATAGATTTAATATTAAATTAAATTTAATACTTATCTTAATAGTATTTTATTAATTTAATATTAAAGTGATTATCTTAATATTAAATTAATTTTAATATTTATCTTGTAAATAAATATTCTATTAATTTAATATTAAAATGATTAAGTTTAATTATAGTTGATATCTCTAAACTCTCCCTATATAAAGAGAGTTTTAGGTCATTACTTTTTATACACTTGAATTTAAGAGAAAGTTGTAGAGAGAAAATTCTCTGAAGAAATTATTTCAGAAAATTTCTAAAGATAATTTTCATATTTACAACTTGGTCCAAAAGTTTAATGAAATTACAAAATTATCCCACTGGTAATTTTTGTGAAAAATTTTCTGATTCGAAGCGAGTCCACACTCGGCAAATGTAAGCTTAAGGATATCGGAAGATACTTCTCGATCGAAGCGTTCATCCTAGACAAATTGAAAAGATATGATTTTGATTAAGTGTTTATTACTTTAAATATCACAATCAAGTTTTTGGAAAATTTTTTTAAAACTTTGGTTTTTCTCTAAATTTATTTTTCGAGACGTTTTTTAAAATTGATTTTCCAACAGATAGTGACAGATGAAATCTAGATGGATTCTTTCTTGGGTATTGTTTCGCTTCTTAGTTGTTAATTGGTTATTTTTGTGATTTGTTATTTGTCGTGTTCATTAGTTAATGAATTTAGTTAATTTTAGTTTTAATTAATCACTTGAATTATTTAGTTAAATAATAAAAAGACGGTAATTACTATTACTTTTAATCTTTGTGGGAACGATATCTTTGCTTACAGTAGCTATACTATTAATTGATAGGTACACCTGCCTTAGTCAAATTTTTAGTTAGTTCCGTGGACATCAGCGACATTACCTTCGGTTTTCTAACAGTTTGCTGATTTACTATTGCGATTGTCATTTTTATGGTCTGCTGATTTAGTATCGCGACCTTCAGTTTTCTAACAGTTTGCTGATTTACTATTATGACTGTCATTTTTACGGTCTGCTAATTTACTATCGCGACCTTCATTTTTCTAACAGTTCGTTGATTTACTATTGCGACTGTCATTTTTATGGTTCGTTGATTTAATACGCCACCTTACATTCGATTTTCTAATCGTTCGTTAATTTATTATTGCGATTGCCAATTTTACAGTTTGCTGATTTAATATTGCAACTATTATTTTTATAGTCCGCTAATTTTCGATGATGACCTTCGATTTTCTAACAGTTCGCTGATTTATTATCGCGACTATCATTTTTACAATTCGTTAATATTTTATCACGACCTTCAGTTTTCTAACAGTTCGCTGATTTACTATCGCGACTGTCATTTTTGCAATCCGTTGATTTACTATCGCGACCTTTGATTTTCTAACAGTTAGTTGATTTCCTATTACGATTGTCATTTTTATAGTTCGCTAATTTACTATCGTGACTTTCATTTTTACAATTCGTTGATTTACAATCGCGACTGTCATTTTTACGGTCTGCTGATTTACTATCGCGACCTTCAGTTTTCTAACAGTTCATTGATTTACTATTGCAATTGTCATTTTTACAGTTCGCTAATTTACTGTTGTGACTTTCATTTTACAATTCGCTAATTTACTATCACGACTGTTATTTTTACGGTCTGCTGATTTACCATCGCGACCTTTGGTTTTCTAACAATTTTATACCTATTAATTTTCGATCGCGACCTTCAAGTTTCTATCAGTTCACTGATTTACTATCGCAACTGTCATTTTTACGGTTCGCTAATTTACTATTGCAACCTTTGGTTTTCTAGCAGTTCGCTGATTTATTATCGCGACTGTCATTTTTACAGTTCGCTAATTTAGTATCGCAATGGTCATTTTTACAATTCTCTGATTTACAAATTTCTATTTACGGGAAATATAGTTTGAAATATTTTGTAATACAGTTCTTGACTTCTGTACCACACTATCTGATAACAAAATTTGCTTAGTAAAAACGTATATAGTAAGCCACAAATTACACACTTCATATGTGTAAGCATGTCTCGGAAGTCATTTTATAACTCTTCTTTGACAAGATAGGGGACAAATTATTATAGGTTTAAGGGTGTAAAAAGCCCTTAAAATTTTTCAAAAAAAAAGAAATTAAGCCCTTACTTTTTTTTTGCACTCATTTGGGTACTTAAACTTTCACAATGCATCAAAAAGATCCTCAAACTTTTTTAAAAAGAGCAATTAAGCCTTTTTTTTTTGTGCTTAATTGGGTACTTGAACTTTCAAAATGAATTAAAAAGACTCTCAAACTTTTTCAAAAAGCAAGTAAGCCCCCTTTTTTTTTCACTCAATTGGGTATTTGAACCACCTCTAAATTTTTTTCAGTTAAAGCCACCACGTGTCATAACTATAGCGTGATATGTGGTAAAAATGATAAAAATAAAATAAATAAAAGTTATAAAATGATTAAATTTTAATAAAATATATAAAAATTATAAAAAATATAAAAATAGTAAAAGAAAATTTATAAAATATATAGAAAAATTTATAAAATTTATAAAATTTTATAAAGTCCTAAGAAAATTATAAAAATGTAAAGAAATATAAAATTCATAAAAAATTATAAAATTATCGTACTAAAAGAAGCATTTTATAATTTTTATATAACTTTCATTGATTTTCATTTCTTTATATTTTTGCCATATATCATATTGTGTTGTGACACATGATGGCTTTAACTGAAAAAATTTGGGGTCGTTAACTTTAACGGTCAACGATTAAAGTTAATGATTAAAGAGTCTTTTGATATTAAAGAGTCTTTTGATGTATTTTATAATTTTTAATGATTTTTATAAAATTTTACAATATTTTATTTTTTTCTAATTATATATATATTTTAAAAGTTAATAACTTTTATAAATTTTAATGATTTATTATTTTTATAATTTTTATCACATGACACGTCATGATTGTGACACATAGTGGCTTTAACTAAAAAAAATTAGAGGTAGTTAACTTTAATGGTAAACTGTTAAAGTTAACGGTTAAATAGCCTTTTTGATGCATTTTACAATTCAAATACCTAATTGAGTGCAAAAAAAAAAATGAACTTAATTGCTTTTTTGAAAAAAGTTTGAGGGGTTTCTTTATGTACTATAAAAGTTTAAGTACACAAGTAAGTGAAAAAAATTAACTTAATTACTTTTTTGAAAAAGTTTAAAAGCTTTTATACCCTTAAATTAATTATTATACAATTATAATAAAATAACCTAACCTAATAAAACCTTTTATTTATATATTTCTAAAGATTCCTCTCAGAAGGGGCACTCAAGACTATTTTCTTTATCTTCTTTTCTTAACTTTTCGTCATTTCATTTCTTTTTCACTTCCGTTAATATTGCGTATCAATAAAATATATATTGAATTTTGATATTAAAGATTATAGATTATATATTTTTGAAAAAAACACGAAAGATTGGAGGAATTTAGGTTTTGGGCGGATTGATAGGGCTCAAGAGACGAAATTTCGGGCAGAGTTGCAGAGAAGTTTCCCCGCTACCATCTCCATAACCATAATTATGACAACCAAGTACCATGAAGTGCCGTGGGGTTTGGGTTCTTACACTTTTTCCAAACAAAATACAACAGAATCACATATAAAAACGACACCATTTTTCCCAAAAATATTATTTACAAAACAAATTTTAAAAGCCTTCAAAATCACGTGGTATTGATATATTTATCACTAGTTTATAGATGTCATTATGTTTTTGTGTTTTAATTTATTAAATAATAATATATTTTTATTTCAAGTAAAATAAGATTATTTTTAAATTATTGAATAAAATTAAAATATATTAATTATTTTGATAATTTAAAATTATTACAACAATAAAAAACTTCTAACATATAATTAAAGTAGATATTTCAACATTTACTTTGGTATTTTAACTACCAATTCAATAAAAATATTTAATAGTTGAATGTTAATACATTTATTTTATAGTGGTAACTCTTTTATATATATATATATATATATATATATATAATGAAAATCCTCGGTGACTTGAACTTTATCAAGAGGAGGATGCGAATTGGTAATTAAAAAATTTTCGCGCTAATGTGAGAAATAATAAAAAAATATTGACACAATAATTTATTGTGGTTTGGGCTCATTGATCTATTTCCACTATTTAGCTTCACTTGTTAAGAATTTTCCTAATTTATTCTCTTATATTGATAACTTTGAAGGATAATGTATAAATTTTTACAATCTTTATCTTTTTCTTAAAGCTAAAATTGAAACACCTTCACCTAATTTTCCAAGCTAAACTTGAGCCTCTAAATCCCCTTTGAGGTTTTCTACTAAAAAAAAAAACTTTAAGTACCTTAGGTTCACTCTTTAATATAAAAAAAGAAAAGAAAAAGACTTGAACAAACAAATGTTGAATCTCTAATAATGAGTGTTTGTAACTTAAGCTCTCAAAATTGTAATAAAACCTTTACAACCATTTTCAGTAAAGCTCAATAAATTATTTACAAGAAAACAAAAACATGCATTTTAAACATCAAAAACTTAAAAACTTTACAAGTTTTCCAAATTCATTTATTTAAGCAAATGAGAAAATGTTCAAAATAATTTACAATAATTATGTTGTAAAATAAATTTTCACAATTTAAAATTTCATTTTAAAAACTATCTTAATGAAAAACTTTGGAATTTTAAAATCATTAAGGTTTTTTTATGCTCCACAAGAACGTGCATAAATGCAACTTAAACGTGCGATATATTAAAAAATACATTTAAGCATGATTCTATAAAAATCAATTAATTAAACCATAAATCATGTTTTAGCTAATGCTCCAATATCTTCGATCCAAACATATTATTAAGCACTAACATCACAATAATTAACTTAATGTCAAATGCATAAAATGTATTCTATTAAGCTCATTATTCTTGCACTAAAAAAATAAAATAAAAATATAACACCCCATACTCGATTCCATCACTGGATTCAAATTATAAGGTGTTATACTCCATATTTCAATTTAACTAACACATTCTTTAATAAAATCTGCAATTTTTAAAACAGTACAAGAAAATAATATTTATAACAACGTTACTAACTGACTTCACAAAACTCAAGACTCCATTTCACTGATGAAAATAATCTTATTGATGAAGTATTCACATCACTCGATCTGGCTCACTTGTATTTGGCTCATTGTCTTCAATAACACCATTGCTTATTTACTTGCACATCTTGGAGAATAATTCATCTTATTTGATTGCATTTGATTTACTATTGACAATGCAATGACAGAAGATTACACCTTCGACTATATGTAAACTTAAAATTGTATAGGTTTTTCTCTAGCAGTTTTTACAACCTTTTACTTAAAAATAATACTAATCCTGAGTATTTGTTAATTAATTAAGTGAATTTTGTTTGTATTCCGTTGATGGGCCTGAATTTATAAAAAGTGTAAATATGAGCTTTATTGTATTATTTTGGTGCATAAATTATATTATTTCATGTTATTTATTAATGTGTTATATTTTATTATGTAGGGGACTAGGAAATTGATTTGATAAAGAGCCTATCATAATGTTGCATGAACATGAGCTATTTTCTTCCTATGTTCGACGACAAAATCATGTTAAATGGGTCATCAAGATGTTACTTTGACCCAGGAAAAAAAAAGATGGTAAATGATGGATAAGTTTGACAAGTTTAGTGGGTCGTGAAACTGTCCAACCTAAAAGAAGAGAGGCCCAAATTCACCATAGGTAATTAGGCAGCCAAAAATCAATTTTTGGGACAATTATTTGGAGGTCCCTGCATTTGGAGAATTATTGGAAATTAGCACACAAAGGTTGCCCTTGAAACCGTCCAACCCATGCCTAAATTTAGCATGATTCTATGCTCAAATAAAAGGAACCATCATCCACAAAATGTGGCTAGCCAAGCAATGGAGAAAATTGAGGGATTCCAATCTCTATTTTTAGTAAACCCTATCGTCTAATTCAAGTATAAATACCCCACTCATTCCCCATATCCAACATCCCTTACTCATTTCCCTCATCTTTCATTTCATTAGCATTCTTCCTCTCACGCATAACACCCCATATTTCCATTCTCCCTTAGCCAACAAAACCTTGAGAAGATCATCTCTTGGTTAGCCACCTTGAGGAGCCATAAGTAAAGAGGCAACACAAGGATCGAAGGAGAACATCTTCAATCAGAGTAACAAGACTGCTGATTCGATAGAGTTTATTCTTCCTTTACTTTGTTATTTTAATTTAATCATGTTTGCAATGTGCTTTGTTATCTTGTAAACAAAAAATGGTAGCTTAAATTTGTTTAGCTAGGATGATTGCATTAATTCAATGAAGTTTGTTTAAATCATGTTTATCCTGTTTGTACCTTAGTCGACCATGTTTTCAATTAAACTCAAGTATGTATATCATTCATATCATTCATACGTGATTGGTTGCATTAAAATTATTTTAGCTGTCCGAACTAGACGATGGCTAATAGACACAATAATTAAAATGTGCATGCTTAATTTATGTCTAACCCATAATAAATTAAGGTTCGTAATAACTTGATTGAGCACTATTACCTTGCATGGCTTTTAGGTTTATGTGATTAAATTGTTTCAAATTAACCCAGTCCCTGTTACTTCACATAAATACTAATAAACCCTTAGTTTAATATGATCAATAAAATGCATGTTTTACTAAGTAAAAGATTTCAAAAGAATTTAATTTGGTTTCAAGCCCATGAAAGATCGAGTTGCAATGGAGTATTTTCCAAACGCTGTTCAGCATGAGAAATATTAATTAAGTTGAATGATGTAATTATTCTAGCCTATTCATGTTATCGATTGTTGAATTTTGTATTTTTGCTGCTAAACTCATTTCATACATTTCATATCATACTTTGTATTTAGACTAAAATTGCATTAGGGATCATATTACATTTAGAAATTATTTCTACATCACACCACTTAGAAATATTATGTTTTTATCACCAGATTGTTAACTCTAATTTTACAATTAATTGATTAACATACATAGTCCCTGTGGAAGTGATAACTTTTTTACTTATTATTGAAACGACTGTGTACACTTGCACAAACCAAGCGTACACTATACAAGCCTAGCACTAGAGCTGATCATGGGCAGAGTTCCGGTCGGGCCCAATTAAAATTCTAGGCCCGTTTTCTAGGCTCAAGCCTGGCCTAGCCTAGCCCGAAATATGGGCTTAAAAATTGTCCAAGCCCAGCCCAAAATAAAATTGCTAAGGCTGAGCCTGACTCGACCCAGCCCATATTAATTTTTTAGCTTATTTTATTAAATAAATTTTTAAAATATAATAAATTAAATACATTTAGAAACATAAATGAGACTAAAACAATTCTTAAAATAATACACAAATTGAAAGTGAAAGTGAAAGTCAAATTAGAAAAGTAAAGTTAAAAATTTAAAATGATTAAAAATAAAATAAAATATTTATTATATAATTAGGCTAGGCGAGCTAGGCCTGTGCCAAAAAAGCTTGCAGAGGTCTGCCCATTTTCTAAACGGGCCTCTTTTTTTTCTAAGCCCATTTATTGAGCCTATATTTTTGCCCGAACCCTTCCATTTTTCGGGGAGCCCATGATCAGGTCTACCTCGCACACATAAGGCTTCCACTGATAAAATTTCATAGATGTAATATCAAAATGCCGATTCATATACATCTACTTCCTTGATAGAGATTTCTTGCTGATTCTCACTGGTGGAATTATTAAAGAAAACCTATAAATATTTCCCCTTACATATCTTGTACCGATAAATCCAAATAACCAAATAAGATAGACTTTGGCGAATAGTTCTTGTTGCGGACTTCTATTAGCAACTTGTTCTATGGACTCAAATTTGTAGTAAAATAAAATTCATGTTTTAGATCCACATATGCAGATTCACACTTTGTAAAACATATCGATGGATTCATAAAGAAGAACCCCATTATGGATTAATGAAGATCCACTCATCTCAATCAGATGATGAATCTAGCGGATCATCGTCACCTGCCTCTGTTCGCAACAACAGGTAACCCATTCATAGTGATCCACTTTAAGTAACAAAAAACTTGTAAGTGGGATTCTTAAGAGTGAATTCCCCTATTTGCAGAATCATACATATGAGATAGTCTTGAAGGACTGTCATATCTTTCATATATGGACTTGCATAAAAAGATAGCTTACAAGAGAATCCACTCATTCTTGGCGGAATTATCATGTAGGTTCCATAATTGCGTAGATACAATATATATATATATATATATATATATATATATATATATAGATTCGTATACTCGATTTTATCTTGCGGACCATCATTGGATTATGCCATCTAGGTGTAACAGCCCGTTTTTAGTAAAATCAAAATAGTGGTTTCAGGACCACAAATTTGACATGATAATATTTTATTATTATTTTAATGTCTACAACATGTTATTAATATTTTATAAAAAATTCGTTAAGAAATTTTGTCGTTTGCATGCTTAATTTGATAAAAAGAACTAAATTGCAAAAGATGCAAAAGTAGAGTTCTAGTAGCCAAAGGTATCAAATGGCTATAGAACTTTAATATAAGAGTCCTTATGTGGTAATTAGACCATTAATAAAGTTAGTGGATGTTTATGGCCTGGTGTTAAAGAAAATTTTAATGTATTAAAAGGTTAAATAAGTAATTTAGTAAATAAATGTTAAAATCATAAAAACAAAAAAGAAAAAGAAAAAAGGATATCATCTTCTAAAATTTATCTTCTTCAATCGAAATTATAAAACACCATAGCTAGGAAATTGCATTTGATTACATTGTATGTATTTCAATCTCGTTTTTAATGATTTCTATGTTTTTGAAGTCGTTGTAGCTTAATCTAGGTAGCCCAGGGACTAATTTGCAGAACTGTTAAAAGATTAAAGTTTTTCCATGAATGTATATTTGTTTTTTGTGAAGTTTTGTGGTAGAAAATGAATCCTTGTTGTTAAATAAACCTTTTTTGTAAAGTGATTTTTGATGAATTTGTCAATTAGGAATTAAATTGAAAATTGAGAAATATTCATGGTGTAATTTCTGAAATAATGAAATGTATGCATTGCTATGAGCTTATATGAAATTTGGCTAGGCTTGGGTATGGATGAAATTGCTTGAATTTCGTTTTACTAGCTTAAGGACTAAATTGTAAAAAAATAAACATTAGAGGCAAAAGTGTAATTTTGTAAAAATATGAATTTGGATTGAATTGAATAGAATGGATATTAAATTGATTGAATTTATTCATTTAGATTAAGATAGACCTCGTACGGCTTTAGATCAAGACAAAGAAAAAGCTTCAAATTAATCGACTCTGTTTTTAGATTTTATCATCAAGGTAGGTTTTTACGTTTAAATTGTGTGCTAAATTATGTTTTAAATGCTATCATTTTAAAATATTAAATTATCTCTCGATGGAAAAATCCAACGGCGTATCGACAGTAAGAGCTCAAATTCGCCCGGGCCTTAAACTAAAATAAAAAAATAAAGTCCATTTATTTTATAAATCGTCCGTTTACAGTGCTAAAGCCCAAATCCAAACAGCCTAAACCTATTGGACTCATTTACACCCCAAAAATAACCCAACACCTTGACCCAGGCTTACACGGGGCCTAAAAGGCCCAAAAGGCCCAAAGCTGTAAAAACAGACAAGAAAACCCTAGGGTTTCTTGAGAATTCAGTGCCACAATGAAGTTTTGGAAGCTTCGGGCACTTTAAGCGACGCGACCTTTCATCTCGCGCAGATTCAATAGCCCAATCGTCGCCACCAAGCGCGCCGTGTTTCTCGACTCTGCCATCGTACATCGCGCCACCATCGACGAGCAAATCACACCAGAATCGTCAGATCTCCTCGCGCTACGATCTGACTTTGGCTCTATCAGCGTGCAGACATCAGTGATCGAGCGAGATCCTCGCGGTTTACCTGCGAACAAAAGAGGAAACAATGACAGAAAACCAAGGCAAACATGGAAAGAAATCTTAGATTTCATTCCTAAACCATAACAGCCTAAGGCTATAAGGCCTTTCTTCAAATTTGTAAAAAGGGACAGAGAGATTTTTTTTACACACAGAAGACACCCACAAAAACACTTACGATTTTGCACACGAACGCAGAGAGCAAAACACACGAAGGATAGAGAGAAACTTCAAACTTGTACACAAAGATTCTACGAACTATTGTAAAAGTTTACCACAGATATATACAAAAAGTAGTTTTCTTTCTGAAAAAGGTGATTTTCCTCTTCAGTTTCGCTTTATTATTTATGGTTTTTACATGTAGTTTGCATAGTTTACAGATAAAAATAAAGAAAGAGAGAAGATATACCGAAATCTGCATCGAAAAGGGCGAGGGTTTTAACCCTCCGACCACCGTGTATGATGGCGCGTAAGGCGCGTGAGCCTGAGTTGCTTGGAGGCCGAAGGCCGAGACCAGAACCCCTCTCTTCCCCTCTGCAGAGAGTTTCAAACTTTTTTTTTTAAAACCCAGTGTAAAATGAATTTTGGGCTTAAGTTTTAGTTTATATAGCCCTAATGAAACGGTGCTGTTTTGGTTTAATCCAATAAGCTTAAAACGACGTCGTTTCAAGGCTCAGGATCCTCGTGTTGACCCGATTACCCGGGGTGGATCCGCGTGTTTTCGTAAAGTGGGGTAATTTCCCAATTGGTCTTCTCGCAATTTTAATTTTTATAATTTCATTTTATTTATTTTTTAATTTAGCCCTAGTATTTTAATTGTGATTCAATTTGGTCCTCACAGTGGCTTTAAAACTGAATTCGTGGAAACGATGTCGTTTTGGGATTAGGGCAAATTGCCCCATGAGTCCCTCGGTTTTAATGCATTTTTTAAATAGGCCTAAAATTTTCTTTTATTTTTTAATTTTGCCCTAAAATTTTTAATTACTTTTAATTTTAGTCCCTTTCACTTATAAATTTATTTATTTTGAATTTTATTATTTATTTAATATATATTATTATTTTATATTAAAATTGTATGTTATTATTATTAAATATGGAAAATCCATTATATTATATATTATTATATTGTTTTATATGGCATATGTATTATTTATATTGTATTAATTAAAATATTTTTAAACATATGTATTATATATTTTTAAAATGTTAATTATGTATAAAAATAATAATTTTTTATGAATATTATATTATTATATATGTTTCTTATAAATCTTATATACATTTTATATATTTCACTATATTTATATATTATTTGTTTTCATATTATTTTATTACATATTATATTTTACTCCATATGATATTTTTATATATTATATTTATACATTTTATTATATATATATATATTATTTTGTTTATCATATGATTTGTATTGCTTGTAAATAATATTATACACTAAATATTTTATCATATTTCTTTACATTATCTTTATTTTATTATGAAATGTACACTATTTTATTATTTATTAATTATGTACATTCTTAAATTATTTTTATAAGTGTAATAGCAATATTTAGTACATTATTTTTCTTACATATTGAGTTATTATATTTTATAGTATAATTTATATATGTATATATCATTTTTTAAAAAAGGGCTCTCTTTTATTATCCTTATATTATTTAGTATATTTCTAAATAGGTTATTTTATTCAACTTATATTTTATACATTTTAATTTGCTTAGCTTTTGGTTTTCTTTCGTTTGCTTAATAAGTTAAATTTTACATATCATTTATCTTTAATTGGATATTTTATATTGTTATATTTGCATGAAATATTATTATGTATGTTTAATTTGTATTAATTTATTTTGCCATTTTTATGTATATTGCATGTAACGATAATGCATGTATATATATGTCATATATGACCATGCATAAGGTGATAACGTATATTGTGTAATTTATGTTATTATGTATTATTCTCTATACTATAAAATGATAAAGCATGCATTATGTAGCTAGGCTTATTTAATGTTAATTTTTGTAAAATACATCATCATTTTCAAAACAAAAATATCTCATTTCAAAAGGATTTTTTTTTTAAAATAAGGCAATATTTTGATATTTAGGAATTCGAGAAATAGTGCCCTAACATGCTGGGTTGCGATTTCTCGTTTGTCTAAATATATAAAATATCCTTCTAAACGATTTTTTTTTACGAATCACAAGATGATTTCAGTTACGAAAGTTTAAAGATATCGTGTCCAATCATGCTGGATGTGATGTTTGTACTCTTTTGAAACGAATGAATCTTGATACTTTTAATTTAAAATATTACGGTTTTAAGGAAATCTCATTTCTAAATTCTTTCAAATTTCTGACATTAAGACAAATTTGTTCAATTTGGTACCAATTTTGGGCGTTACGAGGGTGCTAATCCTTCCTCGAACGTAACTGACTCCCGAACCTATTTTCTTGTAATTTCGTAGACCAAAACATTTTATAAAGTGATCCAATCACACTTTAAAAGATTGGTGGCGACTCCCGTTTTCGTTAAAAAAATTCGTTTTAAGGAAGTTTCGACAGCTTGGCGACTCCACTAGAGAGTTAAGAGAGACAAGCCAAGAAATTGAGTATTTTCTGTCTTAATGTCGGAAGTTTGGAAAATTTAAAATTAGATCCTTTTTACATGTGTTTGCTGCATATGTTTGTTACCTTATTGCTGTATATTGCATTTGCATAACCGTTGTGGTCACACCCTTAAGTGGGAGTGAGAAGCTACGCTTTCGTAAGGTTTTCACCTTCGTATGAGCTAGTGGATTGCTTCCGGGATACTGTACCTATGTCTTCATGAGATTTTCATCTCCGCATGGCCATAGGGAAATGTGTCCCCCTAAACTGAACTTGGTCTATATGAGCCTATAATGGGTGAGGACCGAGGAATCTGCCGGTTCAGGTACCCTTACTTTAGAACTGAAACTCATATAGTGAACTTTAAGAGCTTACCCTAGGAAAGATAGTGATAGCCTTAGTAAGATACCCATATAAGTACTTGTTTATCATTTTTTTATATAATACTAACCTATCTTTATTTTGCTGTCATTGCATGTCATTTGGCATTTAAAGGTGTCGATTCAAGGCTCGATTTCTATATTAGAAAGTTTTGTAATGAGGAACGAATACCTTAATAAAGTGGAGGACAATGCTTCTGTCTGTACCTGGTCAGAGAAAACCCAGTTAGAGAAAGGAGATAGTGTCACCGAGGGGTATGCGTCGGAGTTATAGGACTTCACCCGTGTTAATTCAACGCAAAATGAGTTACAAGAGCTGAGGAACATTTGGGCCCAATAGGATGATGAGGCTAAGCAGCTCTTCTATCAGAATTACGGAGATCTTCCCTATCTGCTAGACGTTAAAGTAGATAGGCATTTGTTGTGAGCCATGGTACAGTTCTGGAACCCTGCTTATAGTTGCTTTACATTTGGTGATGTTGACTTGGTACCTACTTTGGAGGAGTATACGACTTTACTGCGTTGCCCAAGGATTCAGGGTTACAAGGCTTATGTTAGGCCTGCTAGCTTACTAACTTTTACGAAAAAGTTGATAATGATTACTGGGATGAGTGAGCAGTGGGCTTTAGATCGTGTGCAGCAAAAGGGTGACAGTAAGTGCATTCCATGGGCTATTTTGAGGGATTTGATATCTACGCATCCAGACGTGAAGAAAAGGGTCGATGTCCTGGCTTTAAGTATTTACGGCATGGTGATTTTCCCAAAGGCGTTGGGGCATATAGATGAGGTGGTTGCAGATTTATTCGATTGACTTGGTAAACAGAACACACCTGTGGCCACAATTCTAGTTGAGACGATAAGATCCTTGAGTGCATGTCGAAGAGCTGGTGAAGGAAGGTTCATTGGATGTGCACAGTTGCTGTTGGTTTGGTTTCATAGCCACTTCTGGAAACTTGATAAGGTTCCTTGCTGAGTTTTCTTTGAGGGTTATTCTCTCTTAAGAGAAGTAGTGGACAAGCCTAGGAGAGATGACATTTCAGAAAAGAGGTGGATAGATATTCTGCAAAACCTTCGAGAGGAAGATGTTATGTGGAAGGCTCATTGGTTGGTTCCTAGTGAAGTCCTTTACCGATGTGGCAGTTTTGATTGGGTCCCTTTGCCAGGAATTTGGGGAGTTGTTGGATATACACCGTTGCTTGTTCTAAGATAGTATCGATCGAGGCAGTTTATACCGGCTACACAGGGTTTAGCTCAGAGCGATTTCTCTTATAAGGGAGATCACTATAAGAAGAGGATGCGAGAAATTTCTGAGGCTTGGGAGAAGCCTTTCTGTATGAAGACCTTAGCTGAGGGCTCGACGTCAACCATTGAGTATAAAGGGTGGTTCAGTAGAAGAATCAATGATAATGTCCCTAGGCCAACCTTGGGAGTGACTCGATCAATAGAGGAGAGCTTACGAGTGATTCCATCAGAGTTGGAAGTTATGAAACAAGAGTTTGAAAGAAAGAATTCAGAGCTTGAAAAAAGGATGGAGAGGCTCGAAGAGGAAAAAATGTGTTTGAGTCTCGATGTCGATGTTTAAAAGATAAAAGTCGAGAAGGTGAAAAAGAAAAAGAGGAAGATTGAGATGACTTGAAGACACATTACAAGAAAGCCCAAGTAACGTTGAAAAGGGTTGGATTAGGGAGATCTTTAGAGCAGTGGCAACATGAGATCCAAGAGGAAAGAGCCAAGGTCGAGTATTGGGAGAAAAATTTTCAAGAGATCCAGTCACATAATTAGGCCCTAGAAAAAGAAAATCAAGGATTAAAGGTTAAGGTGACAGAGCTTGGACGATCTCTTCATCATCATCAAAGTCGTAATTCCGTAGCCGAGTTACAAGCAAGTCTAAACAAGATCGAGGAAATGAAGCACAATATTGGAGGGTTAGAGGTAGCACTACAGGACTGTGAGCTACGAATTGAGCAGCTCGAGGCGAGAAAAGAACAGTGGAAGGGAGAACTTCACCATCTTCGGGATCAAATGAGAAATAGAGATCATGCCATGGAACAGGCCCTAGTTTAGATTCGAGAGGTTCCTAAACACTTGCAAGATTTGGCAATACAAGCTAGAACGCTGAGTATAATGTATGAGTCATCATCAGACAAAGGACGAGAGTTAGCACTATTACTGGATAGGGTTAAGACTCTAGGCCTACGGGCAAAAGTGTTTTTGTAATCCGTTTTATGAAAAGATTTTTGTTCCTTAAATAACGTTTTCTAAAATGAAACTGAAGCTGAATCAACATCTTTTTGCATTCATGCATTTGCATCTCATCACATCATATGCATTCAAGTTTTTAGAAAGACCCTAATTAGTTAAAATTATTAGGGAGAAAGAGAGTGAGAGAAAGGAAATCTGGAAGCAACACGTCCTTACGGTACATGCTCTAAGTCGAAAAATATGGACCAAAGATTTGAACAGCTACAGAAAGACATGTAGGACCAATTGCAAGAGTAATTGACAAAAATGCAAAATGATATGAGGGAGCAAATGATGGAGGCTCAAAGGAACATGATGGCTGAGATGGCTCAATTACTAAGAGCCACTGATAAGAGAAAGGCTCCCATGGTAATCACTGAAGAGGAGAATGAGGGTCACCCTCCTGGTTTTACACCACCTCACGTACAAACCCAACTTGAGGCATATCCCCGAAGGCCATCTGTCACTATAAGGCCTCAACAAGGGCCTACCGATGCTGGGATCCCCATAAACTTTCCAACTGGCTCGGGATTCAATTTGGGCTACAATCCTGCAAATCTTGTCATTCCTGACTTAGATATAGCTGAAAAAGAGGTTTAAGAACTGAGGCTACAAGACATTTGGAAGAATGCTGCAAATGGTTGGAGGAAAAATTTAAAGCTTTAGAGAGTGCTGATGGACATCATGGAGTTGATGCCAAAGATCTAAGCTTGGTCCCAGACTTGGTGCTTCCTCACAAATTCAAGATGCCGGAGTTCGAAAAGTACAATGGTACTACTTGCCCAGAGGCCCACATCATGATATTCTGTAGAAGGATGACCGGGTACGTAAACAATGATCAGCTGTTAATCCATTGTTTCCAAGACAGTTTAGTGGGAGCGGCAGCTAGGTGGTATAATCAGTTGAGCCGGGCTAGAATAAATTCATGGAGGGATCTTGCGCAAGCCTTCATGCGGCAGTACAATCATGTGATTGGCATGACTCCTGATAGGATTACTCTGCAAAATATGGAGAAGAAGCCTAATGAGAATTTTAGGCAATATGCGCAGAGGTGGAGAGAGGTGGCAATGCAGGTTCAACCACCACTGCTAGAGAAGGAGACTACCATGTTATTCATCAACACTCTGAAAGGTCCATTCATTACTCACATGATTGGAAGCACTACCAAAAGTTTTACGGACATAGTCATGGCGGGAGAGATGATTGAGAACGCCATAAGAGGTGGCAAAATTGAAAGTGAAACGACCAAAATATCGGCCCCAAGGAGAAAGGATAATGAAGTGAATAACACAAGCACTTTCAATACAAGGGCAATCACAGTTGGTCAACCAAAAACAGTCGTGGTCGAGCAATAGAATTCTCAAAGGAAGGTGTCGAATGCAAGGCAGAATTCTGAAAGGATGTAATTCACACCTATCCCCGTGACGTATCGTGAGCTTTATCAAAGCTTATACGATGCGCATGCTATTGCTCCTTTCCACTTGAAACCACTAGAAATTCCATTAGAAATCGGGCTGAATATATACGAAGTAGATTTCTTGGTGATGGACATCAAACCTTCCTACAATTACTTATTGGGCAGGCCATGGATACATTCGGCAAGAGCGGTACCCTCATCGTTGTACCAGAAACTGAAGTTAGTGACGGATAGACGGTTAGTAACTATCAATGCGGAGGAGGATATTATAGCCGCAGTTACTAGCAATGGCCCTTATATCGAGACAAATGAAGAATCTATTGAGTGTTCCTTTCGCTCTTTAAAATTCGTATGCAACCTTCATTTCAGAAGGGAGTGATGGCTCTACAAATGATGGCGGAAAAGGGAGCCTTACCAAGGAAAGGGTTAGGAAAATACCTACAAGGAGAGACTCAAATCCTAAAACTTAAAGAGAAGAGAGATCGCTTTGGTTTAGGTTTCAAACCAGATTATAAGCAAAGGAGGAAGGAAATTGAGAAGCGCCAAGAGGGGAGAAGGGCACGCCTTAATAGAAGAGAGGTAGAGTGAGAGCCGATGACATTCCCTCTAATATCCCAAACCTTCATATCGAGAGGGCTACTCATAGATGGAAGTCATCAGGTTAATGCTATACAAGACGAAGGATCAAAGCAAGGAAACCTTGAGGGCATTCGTCATTATGAACTGAGAAGCTCTCTGAACAATTGGACTGTGGAGGAACTTCCTGTAGTCTTTAGGAATTTTTCAGAGTAATGTTCGAAACATTCTTGTTACTCTAGAGCCTAGGAGTAATAGAATTACATTTGTAAAATAGGCTTATGATCATCTATCATCTTTTTAATAAAACATAACTTTTATCAATTCAACGAGTATTGTTTCATTTTTATCAACCAATATTCCGTTAAAATTTTGACCATTCTTATTCTTTCATTCATAGTACATAAATAATCATTCTTAAATTCATTCATTCTTTGTATATTCTTTATACTTCACAGATCTCTAGATATCAATGACATCAGCACTGATATTACAAATCCTGATTTATCTCGTGAGCAAGATATGTGTTTGGAGGAATCTCAGGATTTTGAATATGTCCAGGATTGTGATGTGCCTCTAGATCTTTTGAGGATGGTGAAACAGGAGGAGAAACAAATCATACCTCATGAGAAAGAGGCAATAGAGAATGTAGCCCTAGAGGAGGGGAAAGAAGTGAAAATTGGCACGCATATTGCTGAAGACACAAGGCAAGGACTGATTGAGTTGCTACGTGAGTTCAATGATATTTTTGCATGGTCCTATCAGGATATGCCAGGGTTAAATACTGATATTGTGGTGCATCGTCTCTCAATAAGACAGGATTGTAAGCCAGTCCAACAGAAGTTGCGAAGAATAAGGCCAAATATCGTGTTGAAAATAAAGGACGAAGTCAAGAAGTAGTTTGATGCAGGATTCTTACAGGAGGTGAAGTACTCTGAATGGTTAGCTAACATTGTACCAGTTCCTAAGAAAGATGGGAAGGTACGAATGTGTGTTGATTATAGAGATCTGAACAAAGCTAGCCCGAAAGATAATTTCCCTTTGCCACACATAGACACTTTGGTAGATAATACAACGGGGTATTCGTTGTTCTCCTTTATGGATGGTTTCTCGGGGTACAACCAGATAAAGATGCATCCTGAAGACATGGATAAAACCACTTTCATAACATTATGGGGTACTTTCTGTTACAAGGTAATGCCTTTTGGGTTGAAGAACGCAGGGGCAACATACCAGAGGGCTATGGTGACCTTATTTCACGATATGATGCACAAGGAAATTGAGGTGTATGTTGATGATATGATTGTCAAATCTTGAACAGAGGGGGAACATATTGAATTTTTAAGGAAATTATTCTTAAGATTAAGGAAGTTTCAGTTAAAACTTAATCCGGTAAAATGTACCTTTGGAGCTAGATCGGGAAAGTTATTAGGCTTCGTAGTCAGTGAAAAGGGAATTGAAGTTGACTTAGACAAGATCAGAGCCATACGAGAATTACCTCCACCACAAACTTAGAAGGAAGTTTAAGGATTTTTAGGAAGACTGAATTACATTGCTCGATTTATTTCATAACTAACAGAGAAGTGTGATCCCATCTTTCGCCTCCTTAGAAAGCACAATCAAGGTACTTGGGATGAGGAATGCCAGAATGCTTTTGAAAAGGTCAAACAGTACTTGTTGAATGCTCCAGTGTTATCTCCGCCCAGTCTAAATAGACCACTAATACTGTACTTATCAATATTCAGCAATTCCATGGGATGTGTGCTTGGCCAACATGATGAGTCAGGAAGAAGGGAGAAGGTGATATATTACCTCAGTAAGAAATTCACCGAATGTGAAATGAGATACTCGCCTATCGAAAAATTGTGTTACGCTCTGATTTGGACAACTCAGAGGTTAAGACAGTACATGCTATATCATACTACTTGGCTTATTTCAAAACTTGACCCTTTGAAGTATATGATGGAGTCAACAGAGTTGAATGGGAGAATGGCTAGATGGCAAATTTTGCTTTCAGAGTTTGACATAGTCTATGTGAGTCAGAAGGCTATAAAAGGAAGTGCGATAGCGGAATTTCTGGCTAGTAGAGCTCTAGAAGACTACGAGCCATTGAATTTTGACTTCCTAAATGAGGAGTTGATGTGTGTAGCAGCTACAGAGGATCATCCTTGGAAGTTGAGCTTTGATAGGGCATCCAATGCAGTGGGAAATGAAATTGGGGTAGTCCTAATATCCCCAAATGGCGATTACTATCCATTCATGTGCAAGTTAGATTTTGATTGCACAAACAATATGGCCGAGTATGAGGCATGCATCATGGGACTCCGAGCGGCAATAGCGCGAGGAATAAGAACCTTGGAAGTATATGGAGACTCTACATTGGTAATTTACCAGCTTAGAGGTGAATGGGAGACAAGGGATCCTAAATTGATCAATTATCGAAAGATAGTTTTGGGGTTACTTGAGGAGTTCGATGACATCACTTTCAATTATATCCCGCGAGATGAAAACCAGATGGCAGACGCTATAGCAACCTTGGCTTCAATGTTAGAGCTAATAAAGAGGAGGAGATAAGACCCATTCAGATGAGTATATTTGAGGCTCCAGCTCACTGTTGTAACATTGAGGAAGAAGAAAAGGATGATAACCCTTGGTATCAGGATATATTGCGATATGTGAGAGATCGTAAGTACTCAGAACAAGCAACTGAAAACGATAAGCGGAGATTAGCCTGTGATTACATTTTGGACGGGGACATCTTGTATAAAAGAAGAAAGGACCAAGTACTATTGAGATGTGTTGATGCTGTAGAAGCTAAGTTAATCTTGGAAGAAGTTCACGAGGGTGTTTGTGGGACACACGCCAACGGTTTCACGATGACTAGACAAATCATGAGGTTTGGATATTATTGGTCTATTATGGAAAGGGATTGTATCAACTACGCCAAGAAATGTCATAAATGTCAGATCTATGGAGATAAGATTCATGTACCACATTCACCTCTACATGTTATGACTTCTCCATGGCCTTTTCCCATGTGGGGCATGGATGTCATTGGGCCAATATCACCAAAAGCTTCAAATGGGCATCGCTTTATTTTTGTGGTCATTGATTACTTCACGAAGTGGGTAGAGGCTGCTTCTTATGCGAATGTTACTAAGTCGGCTGTAAGTCATTTCTTGAAGAAAGAGATCATTTGTCGGTATGGGATGCCTGAGAGGATCATATCAGACAATGCACTGAACTTGAACAACAAAACGATAGCAGAAGTTTACAGTCAGTTCAAGATTAAACATCATAATTCATCGCCGTATCGCCCAAAGATGAATGAGGCAGTGGAAGCTGCTAACAAAAACATCAAGAAGATAGTGGGGAAAATGACTGAAACTTACAAAGATTGGCATGAGAAGTTACCATTTGCACTCTCAGCCTATAGAACGTCTGTCAGAACCTCTACTGGGGCAACTCCTTTCTCGCTAGTTTATGGGATGGAAGCAATGTTACCCATTGAAGTTGAAATACCTTCTCTTTGAATTTTGTCAGAGATAAAGCTTGATGAGGCAGAGTGGATTCAATCGCGGTATGACCAGTTGAACTTGATCGAAGAAAAGAGGCTAAAAGCTATTTGCCATGGTCAGATGTATCAGAAGCGAATGATGCAAGCTTACGACAAGAAGGTTCGTCCAAGAGAGTTCCATGAGGGGGACCTTGTACTAAAAAAGATCCTTCCCATTTAGAAGGACTTTAGAGGAAAATGGATGCCAAATTGGGAAGGGCCGTATGTCGTGAAGAAGGCTTTCTCTGGAGGTGCATTGATTTTGATAGAAATGGATGGGAAGAGTTTACCCAATCCAGTGAATTCAGACTCAGTCAAAAAGTATTTTGTCTAAAGGAGAGGAGAATCCAAGGTTAAAACCCGCAAAGGGCGTCTTGAGTTTTCAAAAAAAAAAAGAAAAATGGAGAAACCAAGGTAAAAACCTGCAAAGGGTGCCTTGTGACCAGAGGGGTTTGGAATTGAAATCCCGAAAAGGCAGCTCAAATTTTGAAGAGCACACGGTAATCTTGCTATATCTAATTCAACGAAGAGTGAAGTGCATTGCATATCGGGGCATCAACAAAGTACTTTGGATCTTTTAAACAAATGTTGAATTCAAAAAAGTTTTCATGAAGCTGGCATATAAACGATCAAGCGGCGATATCTAGGGCATCTAACTTTTGTCCTGTTTGTTATCTTTAGATTCTTTTTCTTCTCAAAGATAGGCTTTCAGATTAATTTCCTTTGTATTTTTGACAAATTTATTCAAATCTAATTATTCTCAAGATTAAATTCATCTTCCATTATTCTTAAAGTGTGTTGCATTAAATAATGATAGATGAACTAAATGATTTTTACAAATGAAATTTTTCTCATTACTCTGGAATTTTCTAAATAATACAAGAAACTAAAACAGAACAATTATTCGAGGAATTCATGTAAGTAAGGTTTGAAAGAACTCGAGGAAATTCCTTCTTTGGTCCAAAATGATGATTGGAGAAATCAAACGATTCGATCCTAAGAGAAGATCATCTTACAAACATTTTGATGGGTCATAGCATTTGAAGAAAGGTACAAACCCACGGGCTGAGTAAGAGTGATATTGCGCGAAAAATAAGGACGAGCTTTGACGAAGGAATGAGTAGTGACGTCTGGAATAGGGGTCATATTCATAAACATTTTGCATTATAACAGGTTTAATTAGGAGTATTTGACTCATTTCGATCATAGCATCCTAACCATTAGGCATGAACTCATACACATTTATACAGGTCATGTCCTTCAAGGGAAAATAAAGATTGGTACGCCTTAACCCCCTAAGCAGTAGGGTAATAGGCTAAAGCATAGCAGATCTGACCTTCAAGTATTTACACTGAAGTAGATCCAAGAAGATTTGGCATCTCTATATTGTCAGAGAACAAATTAGAGAAACAGATTTGGCATCTCTGTATTCGACAGGGAGCAGATCGGAGATATAGCTGATTTGGCTTTCACGTGTTTATGTTGAAGCAAATCGAAGATGATTTGGCGTCTCTGTATTGTCAGAGAGCAGATCGATGATATAGCTGATTTGGCTTTCACGTGTTTACGTTGAAGCAAATCTAAGATGATTTGGCGTCTCTGTATTGTCAGAGAGCAGATCGAAGACATAGCTGATTTAGCTTTCACGTGTTTACGTTGAAGCAAATCTAAGATGATTTGGCGTCTCTGTATTGTCAGAGAGCAGATCGAAGACATAGCTGATTTGGATTTCACGTGTTTACGTTGAAGCAAATCTAAGATGATTTGATGTCTCTATTGTCAAAGAGCAGATCGAAGAATTAGCTGATTTGGCTTTCACGTGTTTATGTTGAAAGCAAATCTAAGATGATTTGGCGTCTCTGTATCGTCAGAGAGCAGATCAAAGATATAGCTGATTTGGCTATCACGTGTTTACGTTGAAGCAAATCTAAGATGATTTGGTGTCTCTGTATTGTCAGAGAGCAGATCGAAACATAGCTGATTTGGCGTCTCTGTATTGTCAGAGAGCAGATCGAAGATAGATGATTTGGTGTCTCTGTATTGTCAGAGAGCAGATCGAAGATAGTAGATTTGACGTCTCTGCATTGTCAGAGAGCAGATCGAAGATAGCAGATTTGGCATCTTTGTGTTCGACAGAGAGCAGATAGAAGTATCAGCATGACAGTCTTAAGTTTCCAAAGAGCAGATTGAAGATGAAGATCTGATAGGACCGGGCAAATTTGGTCTGTCTATAAGTCTTTGCTCGATTCCCGTTACACAACAATGAGCAAAGAGGGGCAGCTGTAAGAGCCCAAATTCGCCCGGGCCTTAAACTAAAATAAAAAAATAAAGTCCATTTATTTTATAAACCATCCGTTTACAGTGCTAAAGCCCATATCCAAATAGCCTAAACCTATTGGACTCATTTACACCCCAAAAAATAACCCAACACCTTGACCTAGGCTTACACGGGGCCCAAAAGGCCCAAAGCTATAAAAACAGACAAGGAAACCCTAGGGTTTCCTGAGAATTCAGCGCCGCAATGAAGTTCTGAAAGCTTCAGGCACTCTAAGCAGATTCAATGGCCTGATCGTCGCCACCAAGCGCGTTGTGATTTCTCGACTCTGCCATCGTACATCGCGCCACCATCGACGAGCAAATCACGCCAGAATCGTCAGATCTCCTCGCGCTACGATCCGACTTTGGCTCTATCAGCGTGCAGACATCAGTGATCGAGCGAGATCCTCGCGGTTTACCTGCGAACAAAAGAGGAAACAATGACAGAAAACCAAGGCAAACATGGAAAGAAATTTTAGATTTCATTCCTAAACCATAACAGCCTAAGGCTATAAGGCCTTTCTTCAAATTTGTAAAAAGGGACAGAGAGATTTTTTTTACACACAGAAGACACCCACAAAAACACTTACGATTTTGCACACGAACGCAGAGAGCAAAACACATTAAGGATAGAGAGAAACTTCAAACTTGTACACAAAGATTCTACGAATAATTGTAAAAGTTTACCACAGATATATACAAAAAGTAGTTTTCTTTCTGAAAAAGGTGATTTTCCTCTTCAGTTTCGCTTTATTATTTATGGTTTTTACATGTAGTTTGCTTATTTTACAAATAACAATAAAGAAAGAGAGAAGATATACCGAAATCTGCATCGAAAAGGGCAAGGTTTTTAACCCTCCGACCACCGTGTATGGTGGTGCGTGAGGTGTGTGAGCCTAAGTTGCTCGAAGGCCGAAGGCCGAGACCGGAACCCCTCTCTTCCCCTCTGCAGAGAGTTTCAAACTTTTTTTTTTAAAACCCAGTGTAAAATGAATTTTGGGCTTAAGTTTTGGTTTATATAGCCCTAACGAAATAGTGCCGTTTTGGTTTAATCCAATAAGCTTAAAACGACATCGTTTCAAGGCTCAGGATCCGCGTGTTGACCCGATTACCCGGGGAGGATCCGCGTGTTTTCGTAAAGTGGGGTAATTTTCCAATTGGTCCTCTCGCAATTTTAATTTTTATAATTTCATTTTATTTATTTTTTAATTTAGCCCTAGTATTTTAATTGTGATTCAATTTGGTCCTCATAGTGGCTTTAAAACTGAATTCGTGGAAACGGTGTCGTTTTGGGATTAAGGAAAATTGCCCCATGAGTCCCTCGGTTTTAATGCATTTTTTAAATAGGCCTAAAATTTTCTTTTATTTTTAATTTTGCCCCAAAATTTTAATTACTTTTAATTTTAGTCCCTTTCACTTATAAATTTATTTATTTTGAATTTTATTATTTATTTAATATATATTATTATTTTATATTAAAATTGTATGTTATTTTTATTAAATATGGAAAATCCATTATATTATATATTATTATATTGTTTTATATGGCATATGTATTATTTATATTGTATTAATTAAAATATTTTTAAACATATGTATTATATATTTTTAAAATGTTAATTATGTATAAAAATAATAATTTTTTATGAATATTATATTATTATATATGTTTCTTATAAATCTTATATACATTTTATATATTTCACTATATTTATATATTATTTGTTTTCATATTTATATATTATTTGTTTTTATAAGTGTAATAGCAATATTTAGTACATTATTTTTCTTACATATTGAGGTATTATATTTTATAGTATAATTTATATATGTATATATCATTTTTTTTTTAAAAAGGGCTCTCTTTTATTATCCTTATATTATTTAGTATATTTCTAAATAGCTTATTTTTATTCAACTTATATTTTATACATTTTAATTTGCTTAGCTTTTGGTTTTCTTTCGTTTGCTTAATAGGTTAAATTTTACATATCATTTATCTTTAATTGAATATTTTATATTGTTATATTTGCATGAAATATTATTATGTATGTTTAATTTGTATTAATTTATTTTACCATTTTTGCATGTATATTGCATGTAACGATAATGCATGTATATATATGTCATATATGGCCATGCATAAGGTGATAACGTATATTGTGTAATTTATGTTATTATTTATTATTCTCTATACTATAAAATGATAAAGCATGCATTATGTAGCTAGGCTTATTTAATGTTAATTTTTTGTAAAATACATCATCTTTTCAAAACAAAAAATATCTCATTTCAAAAGGATTTTTTTTTAAAAATAAGGCAGTATTTTGATATTTAGGAATTCGAGAAGTAGTGCCCTAACATGCTGGGTTGCGATTTCTCGTTTGTCTAAATATCTAAAATATCCTTCTAAACGATTTTTTTTACCAATCACAAGATGATTTCAGTTACGAATGTTTAAAGATATCGTGTCCAATCATGCTGGATGTGATGTTTGTACTCTTTTGAAATGAATGAATCTTGATACTTTTAATTTAAAATATTACGGTTTTAAGGAAATCTCATTTCTAAATTCTTTCAAATTTCTGACATTAAGACAAAATTATTCAATTTGGTACCAATTTTGAGCGTTACGAGGGTGCTAATCCTTCCTCGAACGTAACCGACTCTCGAACCTGTTTTCTCGTAATTTCTTAGACCAAAACATTTTATAAAGATATCCAATCACACTTTAAAAGATTGGTGGCGACTCCCGTTTTCGTTAAAAAAATTCGTTTTAAGGAGGTTTCGACATCGACTATCATCGACCAATGAATAGTGATAGCTTCTGTTCTCGATTATGAAAAGGGATGGTGACGACCATCAACTATGAAAAGGGATGGTGACGACCATCAACTATGAAAAAGGATTGTGACGACCATCAAATTATGAAAAAGGGATAGCTTCAGCTATCGATTATGAAAAGGGATGATGACGACCATCGTGATTCCACTTCGTCTGAGCTTCGGTAAGGGTTTTCGATGCAATTTACTTTGTTACTATGAAATGTAGGAAGCATGTTTATTCATGATTGTGGATTGTATGAATTCATATGATTTAAACTTATGAAAGTGATTTTATCATGTGTTAATATTGAATTTAAGTGATTAAGCACTAATTTGGGTTGTTGGTGATGATTAGGCTTGTGCCAATCTTGTGTTGGATTGATCCATATTATTTTAAGCTTATGCATTATATTGGTAAGCATCTTTTATGTATTAAGAACTTACTAAGCATTATATGCTTCCTTGGTGTTCTCTTTCCATGTTTTGTAGTTAACCGGAAGCTCATTCTGGTTGGAAGATTGTAAGAGACCTATCACACTATCCATCGGCTATATAGGTAGATTTTGATATTTCAAGTCATGGTTATAATAACATGTATAGGTGTTTTGTGCTTGCTGAAATAGCCATTATGTTTGGCTTGTAAATGTTGTATTTTGGTTAAAGAATTTGTTGTCATTTTGCCTTCTATATATATGGTTTTATGATCGTTAACAAATTGGCATTTTGGTTCTTTTATGGTTGATGTTGGAATAGTCCAGTTGATGTATGTTTTAATGACCATTTTGTTATATTTGAATGTGATTTTGGTATGGTCATTATGATAGAATTTGGTTGCAATTGTTGAGATGTTAAATGGCTAGGTCATGCTTATGTTTGAGTATATTTAATGTCATGTGAATTGAGGTGCCTTTTGGCATATTGATTGTATGAATGGGTACCATATTGTTCTAGCTTGATTATGCATATTTTAGGTACACTTCAGATATTTGAAATGGGTGCGAATGGGTTGTGTGTGAGTGCATAAGTTTACAATTAAGTGCTTACGTGTTCTGGAATTGATTTAAAGGCTTTTGTAAGTCCGTTTGAGACCTGGTTTGACTATGAATGGTATGAAACATGATTTTATGAAATGTTTGCATGTAATCTTTTAAGTTTAAACATATTTACGAATGTTTTATGTTTCGTTTCTATTGTGGCATCTTGTAGCTCAGGTCCGACACTTGGACTGAGTTAAGGGGTGTTACACTCAACGTCATTTTTCACTATGATTGGTAATTCACTAAATAAAACAACCTCAGATTTTATTCATCCACATCCAAATACAAAGCCATACATAGTTTGCATTTTATTCAATTTAGTCATTAAACTCGAGATGAGCATATCTTTTGATATTTAGTTTCGGATCAAAATTTGATTTCACGTTTTTTCATTAGGGACCCTATAATTTCTATTCCTAGCATAATTTCATGATAGGTTTTCACTTTATTCAGTTTGGTCCCTAATGTAATAAGATTAACTATCAAGCTTATTAAGCTTTACAACTGAGTCATTATCATAATCTAAGCTTAATTTCTATCAATTTCAAGACTAGTTCATCAATTTCTCAACCATGAAAACTTGTTAAAAATTTAACAATTGATCAAATTAGTACATGAACTAGCTAAATCAAGCTCCCATGACCATAAATCCATAAAAAAATTAAAAAAACCTTAAATTACCTTAGATATTAGCTTGGCCGAATGCAAGTTTCAATGAGAGTTTTCTCTTCTTTTTTTATCCTAAATAGTGGATGAAGATGATGAAAAATCATATTTCTTTCCACTATCACACTTTATATATTATAATTAACATTTACTAATCTTAATTAATTAGGTTAATTAAGGTTTTATTTATTATTTTAATTATTAATTCAACTAAATGGCAACATCATTGTCATCCACCAACTGTATGAAAAAAATGATTTATTAACCATTTAGGCCCTTTGAATAATTATTGTCTAGGTCCCCAAGATTTTTCTTAATTAAAATTCTATAGTAATTGGACTTTTATAATTTAGTCTCTGAGCTTGAATTAACTACTTTTTTAGTTAAATTACTTAATCGAACTTTATTATATTTTCATATTAATTTTGTAAATATTCCTATTTTATATTTACTTTCACATCCATAATTTGGAGTTAGAAGTATTAAGGTCAGTTGGTTGGGTCTGTAACACCCCGAACCCGAGACCATCGCCGGTGTCGGACACGAGGGGTTAACAAGCCAAGTTCACTTGTTTTGCCCATCCATTTGACATTTCCAGTCAGGCTGGAAAACTGCGTCACTGTCGCCTTAAAATCATATCTCGAGTTTCAAAACTCGGAAACTGGTTTCGTAAATTTTCCTGAATTTAGACTCATATATCCATCCATGGATTTATTTCTAGAATTTTGGTTGGGCCAATTGGTACAGTTTATTAGTTAAAGTCACCCATGTTACAGGGATCGACTGCTCTGACCTTCGCGCGGTATAACTTGAATATCTCTCTGTACAGGGCTTTAATGCTGGTACCGTTTGTTTCTAATGAAACTAGACTCAAAATGGAATCTGTACATATAAGGTATGTCTCCTAATTCTTTTTGGATAATTTATAGTAAATTTTTAAAGTTGCGACAGGGAACCCAGAAACCGTTCTGGCCCTGTCTCACAATAACTTTAAAATCTCTTAACATGTAACTCCTATGACCATTTTGTTTCTTCCATATGAAAATAGACTCATCAAGGTTCATTTACATAGCTTATTCACTATTTAATTCCATTCCTACGAATTTTGGTGATTTTTCACATTCACATCACTGCAGCTGGCAGCATCTGTTTTAAGGTAGGTCTTACCTATTTGGTAGTCTCCATGAACCAACTAGTCTTGCCATACATAGGTTCATATATGATCATTTTAACCATGCCAATGGCTGATCATATGACCAACATTCCCATTTCAAGCCATAGCCACATCATGACACCAAATATATACATACAAACCACAATTAGTCTAAGTCGATACTTCACTTTTACGAGCCATTTTCGCATGGCCGTACATATATACATCACAACATATTCAACCAACAAGGGTAGTCCTATACATGCCATTTCAAAGTTCAACCAAAATTTATACCAAAATAGAGGCGTGGATAGTGTGGATGACTTCGACTTTATTGATCCCGAATCCGATTGCTATCGAGCGAAATCTATAAAACAGAGAGCCAAAGTAACAGGGTAAGCATTTTTTATGCTTAGTAAGTCTCAAGGAATATAATCAACTCTAATTACAGCAATACATTCACATAGCCAAATGCATCATTTCATTAATACACATTCTTACTTCACACTTCATCATTATATACTTTCACAAAGTATCAATCAATTCAATAACTGAAATTCATTAGTCGATTGAGCGAATGTTGCTCAAACATGTCGACTTTCAATGCACATATAACGTACCTTATGCTTTGGGCTTTTCGAGTGTACTAATTGAATTCGTTACAGCAACCAACACTCACCTCCAGCCCAAGATTCTTGAATATAACCGGATATAATCACGTGCACAAATGCCTCCGGGTCTTAGCCCGGATAGAATAACTTCATACGAATGCCTTGGTCTTAGCCGGATATAGCCACTAGCACAATTGCCTTGGTCTTAACCGGATATAATTTCAACATAATTGTCTTGGGCTTAGCCGGATATCATTCAATTTCTCATGTACACATACATCAATAATCATTGGACATACATATTTCATTTTCGTTACTAAGGCTCAAACGCACATATATTCACAAGCATATTCGCCTTCGGGACTTAGCCCGGTATCATTCAATTTCTCATACACACATAAATCAATAATCATACACATCCATACTTCATCTCACATAATTCAAGTAAGGTCACTTCTTGAGGACTTACCTCGGATGTTGTCGAACGGCTTTTTCGGCTATTCGATCACCTTTTCCTTCCCCTTGTCCAATTGTGGCCCTCTTAGCTCTTGAGCTAATTCAAACAAATTCAATTTATTAAAACCTCATTGTGCTTGCTTATGGCGAATATGACAAGGAGTTTAAATGGTCATATGGCCACTCTTTAGCTTGAATACACAATGGTCATGCACATTTTATACTACATCAAGCAATTCAATACAATTTATTTGAGCATCAAGGAAAAGCTAAGGCCTTCAATAGGCTACCCAAGGCCGAATATTCATGTACATGTTGAGGCCAATTTTGCACTTAATACCTCACAAAAACAGCATGCATTTTACTAGTTAATGCTTTGTACATTGTATTTAAAACTTATAATATAGCATCAAGCACTTATATGTGTGCTAGGCGAATTGTGCTTGCAATTTCACAAGCATTCTTCCACATCTTCTTCTTTAAACCAATATATTCATCACTTACTTCATAGCCAAAACATCATGTGCAAACATATATATACAATATGAGCATGGCGAATTTCAAGGTGTCCATAGCCATCCAAAATACAAATTTTAACTAACATGCAAGAAGCATGAACCATGCTCATGAATGCATCATGGCGAATATGACAATCAAGCTCCATTCAACTTCAATCATGGTTAAACACAAAAGAAAACTCAAAATCTTACTCAAGAGTAGACAATCCATCATTGCATGCATCATCATCAAGCTTCACACTTAGCATGCAATGGCTTTATCACCATAACAACTTTGGCCAAATACCATTTCCATGGCATAACAAGGATTTGAGCCATGGCTAACATGCACATCAAATTAGCAACCAAATCATGCATGAAACTCCCAACACAACCTCATACATACCTTAATCTTGATGCAAACTTAGCCAAATCTCCTTCTAGGTCTCTTCCAACCCAAGCATGAAGCAAAAATCCTCCCCCTTTTCCCTTAGTATTTTCAGCCAAGAAGATGAGAAAGGATGAACAAATTTTTCTTTTCTTTCTTTAGGACATTCGGTCAAAGTGTTTAGAATGGATGAACAATTTTTTTTTTCCTTAATGCTAGTCTTTATTTTATGACTTCCTACATACACCACTAGCAAAACATGTTGGAAACATGTTCCTTGCCCATAACCTTGTCATGGCCGCCACTCCTCCTTAGGAAGGGATTATTTGACATGCAACTCCACCTTTTGTTAACATGTACTAACAAGCCATTTAAAATTAGCCTATCATATTTCACCATGTTTCACTTTGATCCCTATTTAATACTTTCTCATACAAATGGGTAAAATTAGAGAATGAAATTTCCACATATGCATGCACACACATAGTAAGCATAGAATATAACAATTAATTATTTTTATGACTCGGTTTAGTGGTCCCGAAACTACATTCCGGCTAGGGTCTATTTTGGGCTGTCACAGGGTCAGTGGCTTGGATGGACTTTTAACTTAGTTTTTGTGTTTTAGAAAAAGAATGAGTTTGTTGGTTCAGTGGTAAGATGTTTTTTAGCTTACGCCATGGTCTCGTGTTCGAATCCTGCTTGCACAAATTGAGAATATTATTTTTGTTATTTTTTTCCATTGTGCCATTTATTTTGTGGAAATTGGGTAAATTTACAACTTTAGAATCTAATATGTGGTTAGTTTGGGTAATGGGAATTCTAATTTTAGAAAATTTACCCAAAAATCCTCTCTTGCTGTACCCCACTCTCTCTTTCACATCAGTTTCTTTCTCTCTCTCTCTCTCTCTCCCAATTTCATATTTTGATTCTTTTTGCGTTGGATTTTTTTTTCGCCACCTTTTTTTTTGTTCTTAATTTTCCTTATTTATTCTATTGTTACCTTAAGCAAAGCTCTAGTAATCTAGTATTGTCTATTGAGTCTCAGTTGTAACACTTCCTAACCCTTATCCGTCGCCGAAATCGAGTTATGGAGTATTACCAGACTTTTTAGATCAAATACAAACAGTTACATAATTAACCACACAAAAATATCATAACTCAATCATATGGTCCCTTTTATAAGCCCTCGAAGCCCAAAACACGTGTTAGAAACAAATCAAGACTTAATCGGGTACTGTAGAAATTTTTCATGAAATTTCAATTTTTTTTTTCTAGATACAGGGCATACACACCTGTGTGGTCAAGGGACACGCTCGTGTGACCATAGGACACAGCCGTGCCGTAGGCTGTGTCCAACCCCGTGTAACTTTCTGACTTAAGTCACACGGCCAGCCACATGCCCGGGAACTAGGCCGTGTGTCTCACACGACTGAGACATACGCATGTCTCTGCCTGTGTGTAATTACCTGAGCATTCTTTTTTGAAAATTTAAAGTTGCAGGGGACACACAGCCAAACCACACACCCATGTGTTAGCTGTGTGTCTCACACGATCTAGTCACATGCTTGTGTGTCTGGCCGTGTGGGCTCAAAATGAACCTTATACATTAAGTTTTCCCTTCCCTGCAAACTTAAACCCTAAGCAATTTAGAAACCAATCATTCAACCACTTCAAAACACATTCAAATATATCTAAAACATGTCAAGACTACCAACCTAGTTTGCCTAACCAAATGTATCCTCAAGGATACCCCAATATTTTATCAAATCATTTTGATAAGACACCGTCTAAACCAATCTCAAAATCATGCCAAATTTCAATCCCAACTTACTTATACCATATTCATATATACCTTAACTTAACATACCATATCATAATATCATCACAACACATATAATCTATCATTATCAACTTAGAAAATCATTTACAAGCATTCCAAAAAGTGATACACTTAGACATGCTAAGTACATACCATTACCAAAAAGAAACATACTTCACCACGTTTGAGTTCGGGAGCTCAGATGGATGCTGAATCGGTAATTAACTTTAACACCTAACCTGCTCACGGAAAACAAATCGTACGCTGAGTATAAACTCAGTGGTATTTCTATAATTCGAATGCTTAAAAGTAGATTAATATAATATTCACATTTAAACATACATTAATAATAATCAATCAATTGATCAGTTTATTCATAATACATTTAATTCTCATCAATTGCTATCCCAAATAGCTTTTCACATTATCAACACATTTTACTTGAACCATAATATTGATCATCCATATTCAATTTACAAATACTCGTTTCATGTGTCTCTATCCATTTCTCATTTCACAATTCAATGTCAATCATAACACTGTTTATTTCAATAACCGCTATTAACATGACTTGGACTCGGACAGATACACAGATCTAACCAAAACACACCGGTTTGGCACCCAATGCCTCGTTGGATAATTCGAAGTAATAATTTGACACCCAGTGTCTTATCAGCTAAACTGAAGTAAATTGGCACCTAGTGCCTCATTGAATTAATTCGAAGTAATCATGTGACACCTAGTGTCTCATCGACTCGAAGTAGAAGTATCCCTGAACTCTTCCAATCCTATGGCATGCCATCTATATCCGACTTAGCCTGATACCGTTAATAGGGTTTCAATTCACTTTTCATATACAATCAATATTTACATCAATCACAAATTCACATAATCTCAATTCAATATCAAGATAATAACAAATAACACTCACCTCATTTACTTATCATAAACATTAAATTAAAATACAACAAATAATAATTACTAGATTCGGATAATAGAAATACGAATCATAATTTTCGAGCTACTCCTCGTTAACTTTACCTTTTCCTTTCTTAGCCGAGGTCTCCAGCACAATGTTAGCTACGGAATTGAAACAATTGAAATTCATCAATACAATACAATTTCACATTGAATATTCCAATTCGAATTCAGATTTTACCTAAATTACAATTTAGTCCCTAAACCGAGACTAACTTTATATCTTTACAACTAAATCCATATTATCATTCAATTTCCACTTTAAACTAAATTCAACTCTCTAATTTCATTTAAATCCTAAATTTTGAATTTTTCACAATTTAGTCCCTATTACTCAAAACTTATAATTTATTTTACAATTCAATCCCTTTTTCATTTTAACTTAAAATTCTATTAATTTAGTCCCAAATACTTAAATTATTCAACATGAACAACATCTAAAAATTTAATGATTGCTAAAATTTCAACATAAATCAAGTAATATTTTATACTAAAATTCTAAAACATAAAATTTACAAGAAAATGGACTAAATTGACTTACCAATTGAGCTTTGAACCTTAAAACCCTAATTTTCTCCTTCTTTTTCTTTTTCTTTTTCTTTCTCCCTTTTCTTCTCTGTTCTTTCTTCGTATTTGGTTTTCTATTCACTTTTTCTTTATTTTGTTTAATTATAATAATATAATATAATATAATAATATAATATATTTACTTAAATAATAAGTAAGTTTAATTTATTATTAAATATATGTATATTATTTACACACATGGAATTATTTTACCACACACTTGTTATATAAGGATTAATTACTTATTTAATCCTTCTTTTTTCTTTAATCAATAATTAAACTTTCACCCATTATTCAATTTAATCCTTACACCTAATTACCCTTAATTCAAGCTAATTTACCTAGCCAAAACCTAATTAACCACACAATTAGCTTCCTAAATATTTTTAATAAATAGTTACGAATATGTTTTACGAAAATAGAGACCCGAAAGTACACTTACTGGTACTCGTGATTGCCGGGTCGTTACAATTCTCCCCTTTAATAAATATTGTCTTCAAAATTTACCTGTAAAGAGATGGGGGTACTGAGATCTCGTAGTCTTTTCTGGTTCCCAAGTTGCTTCCTTAACACTATGACTACGCCACAACACCTTTACTAACGGAACCCGTTTATTACGTAATTCTTTTACTACCCGTGCTAAAATCTCAATTAGCTCTTTTTCATATGAAAAATTAGGTCGAATTCCAATATTTGTAATTGAAATAACAGTGAGAAGGGTCTGATCTGTATTTTCGAAGCATAGAAACATGAAAAACATCATGAATTTTCTATAATTCACGAGGCAAGGCTAGATGGTATACAACTGGTCCCACTTTTTTTGTAATCTCATACAGCCTAATGAAACGAGGACTCAATTTTCCCTTTTGACCAAATTTCAAAATTTTCTTCCAAGGTGAAACTTTAAGAAATGCCTTATGGTCGACAAAATACTCAATATCTCGACGTTTTAAGTCCGCATAAGATTTCTGCCTGTCGAAAGCTGCCTTCAATCTATCTCGAATCTTCTTAACAGTATCCTCCATTTCTTGAAGTAATTCTGGCCCAATCATTTTTCTTTCATTCAACTCCATCTAACATACAGGTGATCTATATCTACGACTATATAAAACTTCATATGAAGCCATTTGAATACTCAATTGGAAACTATTATTGTATACAAATTCAGCTAAAGGTAAATAACGTTCCCAACCTGATTCAAAATCAATAACACAAGCACGAAGCATGTCTTCCAAAATCTGAATAACTTTGTTCAGATTGTCCATCAGTCTGTGGATGAAATGTTGTGCTAAAGTTGAGTTGAGTACCAAGAGATTCATGCAACTATCTCCAGAACCTCGAAGTAAATCGTGGATCCCGATAAGAGATTATCGATATAGGAATACCATGCAATCTCACAATTTCCTGAATGTAAACTTCAACAAGTTTTTGAAGTGGCCAATCAGTTCTGACTACTATGAAATAAGCATATTTTGTGAACTGATCAACAGTCACCCAAAATAGCATTTTTCTTACTTGTTGACATTGGTAACCCCGTTTCAAAATCCATCATAATACAATCCCATTTCCATTCAGGAATATTAATAGGCTGAAGGAATCTAGTAGGAACTTGGCTATACCTTAACTCGCTGACAACTCTTTCAATTCAGAAACATTTGGAACATAAATTCAATTATGAAATCTCAAGAAATCATGTTCATCAATGTTGAAATTCTCTAACATGCCATTCTGAACCATTTCTCTTTTCTTTATCAACTTATCATCTTCTAATTGTGCCAACTTGATCTGATCAAACATCATCGGTTTAGTTCTTAATTCAGCTAACAAGCTTGCATCATCATTCATATTAAGCTGAGAAAACATTACTCGTAATTCAATTGCTACTTTTCTACTCAATGCATCAGCTACAACATTAGATTTACCAGGATGATAATCAATAGCACAATCATAATCTTTTAAAAGCTTTATCCAATGACGCTGTCCCATATTTAACTTTTTTTGAGATAGTAGATATTTGAGACTCTTATGATGAGTATAAATATAAAATTTCTCACCATACAAATAATGTCTCCATATTTTTAGAGTAAATACTACAGCAACTAACTCCAAATCGTGTATCGAATAATTACGTTAATATGGTTTCAGCTGACGAGATGCATAAGCAATTACTTTTCCATCTAGCATCAATACACAACCCAAACCACTCAAGGAAACATCACTATAAATGACAAAATCTTTTCTCGATTCAGGTAATGTTAAAACCGATAACAGCCCGGTTTAGACCCTAGCCAGAATAGTAGTTTTGAGACCACAAATCTGAGTTAGAAAAATATTTTTATATTATTTTCTATTTTTATAATATGTGAATTAGCATGTGTGAAAGTTTCGTAGGAAAATTCGATCATTTGTGTGCTTAATATGTGAAAATGACCTAATTGTGTAAAATGTAAAAGTTGCTTGCTAATTGTTAAAAGTGCCTATTTGCTATGTCTTTATAATTGAGAGATTATTATGTTGTAAATGGGCCATTAACATGGTTAATGGACTTTTATGGACAACCATTATAAGCTTTTATTATTATTTCATTAAGGTTAAAAATGGTATTTGATAATTTATGTTAATATTAATAAAAGAAAATATGTTAATGGATGATTCATTCATCCTTATTGTCGAAAATCACAAGAAAAAGAAAGAAAATAAGCTTCTTAGGCCTCAGCCAAGCAAATTGTTGATTGAGGTATGAGTTTTGTTCCGTTTTTGATAATTTCTACGTTTTTGTAATCGTTGCTTTGTATACTATCAAGCCCATGTCTCAATTTCTGATTTTGTTGATGATTTTGAGTTGAGCCATTGATGAAATTATAAGCTTTGTGAAGTTAGTTGTTGGTAAATGAAAGATATGTTTTGGGTTAACATATTTTGTATTTGAATTTTTGAAGAATTTTAGTAATTTGGGCTAAATTGTGAAATTTATAAATTGAAGGACTAAAATGTAAAATAAATGAAATATATGAACTTGTATGAATACTATGAGAATTCGGCCTAACATGGGTATATGCAAATTTTGTGTATTTTGTGATTTTTGTGATTAGGGACTAAATTGTAAAATTTGAAAATGTGAGGACTAATTTATAAAATTCCCTAAATGTATGTTTTTGGATTGATTTGAATGATTTGGTGAATAAAAGAGTTAAATTTGAATTCATATAGATCTAGAACTAAAGAAAATGGAATTAGATCGGGGAAAGTTAAAAGTCGTCGAGTAGCCAATTCCGTCTATCCAAATCTGTACGAGGTAAGTTTATATATAAATAAATGTGTTATAAATTGAATTATTATCAATTATATGCTATTGAACTATGATGAATGAATATATGAGTTGAGAAAAATGGGACATTCGAGAAAGTATCGACAAAGTTCTGACGTCCGAAAAGCCCCTACGAACCTTAGGAATAGTTAGGATACATATGTCATGACATATGATCTGATATGTGTTATTGTGTAAGACTACGTCTGGGACGTTGGCATCATATTTGATTTCATGTAAGACCCTGTCTGGGACAGTGGCATCAATGTTTGATTACATGTAAGACCACGTCTGGGATGTTGGCATTGTACGAGATTTTTGGGTTATCTACGTATCCTTATGATTCCAAATAGTTTAACGGGCATTTCGAGAAAATAGATGATTATGTGAATTTGTATCTGACTCAGGTACGTTTGAATTGTATACTATGTTTGAGAATGAAAGGTAAGTATATGTGCCTTGGTGAATATATGATTTAAGTATGAGTTGCTATGAGAATGAGTTATGATATATATATGTGAATCATGTTCAAATGAAATATAAGAGATATATGGCTACGTGAATGTATTTACCTTAAATTATATGAATAAATTGATGTTATTTGTTAAGTTTATTTGTATATGGCTTACTAAGCTTTTGAAAGCTTACTTTGTGTGTTTTTTCAATTGTTTTATAGATATCGAAGCTACTGAGAGTTCAGGGATTGTCAAGGATCATTACCACACTATCGAACTCTATTTTGGTACCTTTTGAAAATGTATATATTGAAGTATGGCATGTATAGGCTAAAATATTTTGGATATGTTTTTGTGATTTTTGTATCTAGCCATGTGATATGGCTTGGTTATAGATGAGATAATGAATGAATTTGGGATATGCTTATGTTCATAAATAGTATGTTTTGATGTGCTTCTATGGCTTAGTGAAATGGTCAATTTTGGTAAGTTTTGGTATGTGCAAAATTGTGAAATTGGTAAGTTTATAGCATGTGAATGAATGAGGTGAATTGGAGTTATGAAATATATGTTTCAATATGACTTTGGCTTATGATTTGATATGATTGAGTATAATTTATGGGCTTGAATTTGGTTGATAATAATATAGCATGAATGATGTATGTTTTGGTACTGAAATTGGCTGAAATTATAGTGTAAATGTGCTTGGTTTAATGCTTGTAGGTTTGACCCAAATTGGGCGGAAAATTGGCTTTTCAAGTGGCCTATTTTTGTCCATATGGGCAGAGACACAGGCATGTGTCTCAGTCGTGTGTGACACACGGTCATGTTGCACAGCCATGTGTCCCTTGGGGTACCCTACGATTTTAATTTAGTCTTGAGCACGGCCAAGGCACATGAGTGTATGGTTAGCCGTGTGACCCAAGTCAGTTTCGACCACTGCCAAGACACACAGGCATGTCTTGTGGCCGTGTGATTAAGTCAGTATGTATGCCCTGTTTTGACATGGCCTTGACACACGAGCGTGTCTAAAGCCTTTTGAAGCACACGACCTATTCACACGGGCGTGTGACCTGTACAACTTTGAAAAATGTTTAAGATTTGAAAATTTTTGTATGACCTCGGTTTAGTCTCGACCCCTTTCTAAAGCATTTTTAAGGTTTTGATGACCTAAATAAGGGACACTATATTGATGTTTGACCTTTGGTGCTATGATGTTTGTGAAATGAATGCTAAATGTTTCTATTTTTTCGGTAACACCTTTAACCCTAGTCTGGTGATGGATACAGGTTAAGGGTGTTACTTTTGGTTAGTATCAGAGCTACGATTTAGTTGATTCTAGGACTAACGTAGCATATGTGAGTCTAGCTATATATGCTATATTTATGAATTGCGATAGTGTGATGAATCCTGACAATGAAAATGTGTTTTTATATAGCAAATGGATCCGAATGAGCCGTAGCTGACGATGTCGAGAGTAATGCACCTGCTCCCGCACAAGGGACAACGCCATCCGACTCTAGACCGGCTACTGCTAGGCAAGCCTTCTATCAAATGATGAATGATTGGTTCAGTTAGTACATTACCCCTAATCCCGCCTAATCCTCCACAAGCCTCCGCTATGCCACAAGCAAATCCGATTCAGTTAAGCAAGCCACCGATTGATAAAATTATAAAATATGAGGCCGAAGAATTCTGAGCTACTACAAATGATGACGCTAAGAGAGCTGAGTTTTGGTTAGAGAATACGATAAGAGTATTTGATGAATTGTCATTGACTCTCGATGAATGCCTAAAGTATGTCGTTTCGCTTCTAAGAGATACAACCTATCACTGGTGGAAGACTTTAATATCCGTGGTTCTGAGGGAACGAGTCACTTGGGATTTCTTCCAAGCTAAATTTTGGAAGAAATACATCAGTCAGAGATTCATCGATAAGAAACGTAAAGAGTTTCTTGAGCTTAAAAAAGGCCGTATGTCTGTTACAGAATACGAGTGAGAATTTGTGAGACTGAGCCAATATGCACGAGAATGAGTCTCGATTGAAGCAATTATGTGTAAAAGATTCGAGGATGGTTTGACTGAATATATCTATTTGTTAGTTGGGATTCTAGAGATAAAAGAATTTGTTGTGCTTGTTGAATGAGCCTGTAAAGCTGAAGAACTCAGGAAAGAAAAAAGAAAAGTTGATTTTGAAGCTAGAGATATGAGAAAGAGATCTGCAAGTAAATCATTTCAGTCTATGTGAAAGAAATTTTGAGATGATTTTAGTTGTTTAAAGGCTAATGTGGGACATTTGAGTGAGATCATGCTAGATCACATTCGAGCTTCAGAGCTCCAGCTACATCTATTACCAGTGTTGGAAATGTTTGATCTGATCGACCCGAGTGTAAACACTGTGGTAAAAAACATCTAGGCAATTGTATACTATACGATCGGGCTTGTTTCAAATGTGGATCATTAGACCATTTCATCCGTGATTACCCTGAATCTGTTGAGCAAGAAATTGTGCAAAATCCGAGGCCAAGTGGCAATGCATCTCGTGGTAGACCTTCTAGAAATACGGGTAATATGAATGGCAGTCAGAGGGGAACTAAAGACACTGCTGTTAGATCCGAGGCTCGTGTACCTGCTAGAGCCTACGCCATTTGAGCTCGTGTGGAAGCTTCGTCTCCTGATGTTATAACGGGTACATTTACTTTTTACGATACTTCTGTGATTACTTTGATAGATCCTGGATCAACGCATTCTTATATATGCATGAACTTAGTGAACAGTAAGACTTTGCCTGTAGAGTTTACTGAGTTCGTAATTAAAGTATTGAACCCCCTAGGTAGATGTGTTTTGGTTGATGAAGTCTGTAAGAATTGTCCGTTGATGTTTCGAGACAATTATTTTCCGGCTGATCTGATGCTATTACCTTTCGATGATTTTGATATAATTCTTGGTATGGATTGGCCAACTTTGCAAAATGCTATTGTGAATTGCAAATGGAAAAATATTGATTTGAGATGCAAGAATGATGAAATAGTTTGAATTGAATCCAGTGATTTGAATGGGTTACCGACTGTGATTTCGTCAATCAAAGCTTTGAGTATTGTGAGAAAAGGTTGTGAAGCTTACTTTGCCTATGTGATCGATTCGAAAGTGTCAGAAAAGAAAGTTGAATCAGTGCCTGTTGTCTGTGAATTCCCTAATGTGTTTCCTGAAGAAGTTTCGGGATTACTTTCGATTTGAGAAGTTGAATTTGGCATTGAATTAGTGCCTGGGACTAATCCGATTTCGATAGCTCCATATAGAATGGCTCCGACCAAGTTAAAAGAAGTAAAATCTCAGTTGCAAGAGTTGACCGATAGAGGGTTTGCTAGACCGAGTTTCTCACCCTGGGGTTCACAAGTTCTGTTTGTGAAAAAGAAAGACGGTACAATGAGAATGTGCATTGATTATCGTTAGTTGAATAAAGTGACTATTAAGAATAAATACCCTTTGCCTCGAATTGATATTTGTTTGATCAATTGAAAGGAGCTACTGTGTTTTCGAAGATAGATTTGAGATCATGCTATTATCAGTTGCGAGTAAAAGACTCAGTGTAACAGTCCAATTTTGACCCTAATTAGAACTGTGGTTTTGGGACCATGAATCCGAGTTAGAATAATATTTTAATATTATTTTCTATGTTTAAAATGTGTGAATTTGCTTTTATGAAAGCTTCGTTTAAAAATTTTAGTGTTTGGAGGTCGATTGATGAAAAAGGGTTTAATCGCGTAAAATGGAAATTTTAAGGGTTAATGTATAAGGGCCAAATTATGATTGTTTTTATATTATGGAATATTAAGGTTTCAATTTGTCCATAAATAGGAATTAGTGGCCGGCCAATATGCAGGAATTAATGACTTGAATGTTTATTATATTTTATGGCATTATGGTATATTTTAATACATGTTAATATATTATATTTGATAAAAGATATTTTTGGCCGAAACTAAGAGAAAGAAAAGAAAGTTTAAGCTTTGATATTTTTGGTCCTTGCAAATTCAATTAGGTAAGTGATTTGAGTTCGGTTTTTATTAATTTTTAAGCTTTTGAGATCGTTGCTTTGAATACTATAAAGCCCATACCTGAAATTTTGAAATTTGATTATGTATTCATGAAGTGTCATTGTTGATAGTTTGATGAAATTTATGTTTGATGTTAGAAAATAAAATAAATGTGTTAGATTAACATTTTTGGTATTGGAATTTTTGGTAATTTTGAGCATTTAGGGTTAAATTGTGAAAATACTAAATTGAAGGACTAGATTGTGAAATTAGTGAAATGGGAGGACTTATATAAGCCTAGTGAACATTCGGCCCTAGCATTGTTTATGCAAATTCTTCATATTTTGTGTTTTGTGAAAATTGGATTTAATTGTAAAAGTGCATAATGTTAGGGGTAAATTGGTAAATTGCTCAATTATTTGTATTTGGACTTAAATGAATGAAATTCTATTTGAATGAGCTTAATTTGGAACTTTTTAGATCAAGAACCAAAAAGATTGGACGTGGATCGGGGAAAATAAAAAATCGTTGAGTAGTCGAATTTAATTGTCCATCGATATTCGAGGTAAGTTATTAAGCAAAATTTTTTTTGTGTTGTTGATTAAATTTAAATCAATTTAAGTATATGAGCCGAATTGAATTACATGAAATATTGATGTTGCCGAATTCAAAGGAAATTGATGAATTTAAATTTATGTGTATTGAGTAATGAAATTTAGGCACTAAGTGTGCGAGTATAAACGATTACGGATGTGAATCTTGCACTAAGTGTGTGAATGTGGTTTTTGAGCACTAAGTGCGCGAGTTTAAATATCGAGCACTAAGTGTGCAAACTCGATATATATTTTTGAGTAAACATTAGCATTAGGTGTGCGATTTATTTGAGTAGATCAGGAATGGTTGAATGAATTAAAGCTTCAAATTTCTTGATGAAAAACTATGATGTATAGCTCAAGTTTGTGCAAGTGAGTATCGATTCTATGTGATGGATATTATAAATTGAAAGTATATATAATGATAGATTGGTTTTAATGGCTTTGTGCTCGAATATATTAATGTTATACGATGATGGAATGCTAAATGCATTCGGTTTTGTGTTTGAGAGTAATGTAGTGTATTGTGGTTGAGCAGATGCATATTGGACTTAGTTGAAATTGAGTATATGATTAATAAATTGCCTTGAATGTGGTAAGATATTGACTAAATGATCTAGTAGCATGACTTAGTTAGATGATACTAGACTATTAAATTGAATTTGGAGTTTTTGATGCTTATAACTTACTAAGCTATGTAGCTTACTTCGGATGTGTTTTTCTTGTCTCTATTTTATAGATTTTGGAGATCGTTACGCGCTCGGGGATCGTTAGTAAAGTCATCCACACTATCTTCAATATTTTGGTACTTTTAAAAGTTGGTTTGGTACTTATGGCATGTATAAGCTAATAACTCTTTTGGAGATTTTTAAATTTCATATATGTATAATGGTTAAGTCATGCGAAAATGACTTAATTTACATGTTAAAGTTTGGTTATGTTTGGTTGTGGTTTGAGTTTGCCTTTATTTGTGATATCTAAACTATGCGTATTTGATTATCGTAACGATCAATATGGGTTATAATATTAGTTTGGTAAAATTTGAATATGATGGAATAATGAGCATTAATCGAGTTTAAGTATTATATGCTATGGTGGTGTAAGTTTAATCGTGATATGTATATGTTGTGATAAGTGAGTTGTTTTATATGTTCTTGGTTGATGATCGAATATTTATACTTATAATTTGATCAATTGTGGGTTGGTTATTGATATTCATTGGTAATGGCAAGCATGAGTATGTTTTAAGCTTATTAATTGGTATTTATATTCGATTTATTATATATATATGATTTTGGTATGCACATTGAGCATATATGGTTTTATATAGACGTTCAAAATGGTTGACATGGGCATGGTCATTTTCCTTAAACATTGATGAGAAATGATGCACATTTGGTCTTGTTATAACGTTACTTCATGCGCATAATTTTTGTTAAGTATATATATATATCTTATTTTGTTGAGTAAATATCAAGCATTGATGGCATTCAGTTTAACCTATTAATTGTTTTTAAATGAATTCGTAAAATGGTCAATTGACTTTGTAAGTAAGTATAAGCAAATGAGTTGGTAACTAACCAGATTCAAAAGAGACCAAAGAAACCATGACACTGATTTATGTTAGTTTTATTAATGAATTCTTTTCATATTTTCTTGTTATGCGCATACATTATACTATGTTTGCATATACATGTTGAATTTACTGTGTAGTTTTATATTGGCATGAGTTTTTATAACATATTTTTTTTATAAGCTTAAAATTTTGATTAGAAATATATTTATTTATAAATTCGGCTTGGTAGCATAGTATTGTATAGTCTAATTTTGCAATATAAGTGTTCAAATGTTGTTGTGATTGTTAGGTAATACCTCATAACCCTCTAACGACAGAATTGGGTTAGGGGTGTTACTCAGACATTCTGAAAACTGCATTCAGAACGAGGTACGGTCACTATGAATTCTTAGTTATGCCTTTCAAATTAACAAATGCACCTACTGTCTTTATGGATTTGATGAACAAAATTTTAAGACTCTATTTAGATCGATTTGTCGTTGTATTCATTGATGACATATTGATTTATTCGCGTGATGAATCCGAGCATGTTGAGCATCTAAGAATAGTATTATAGACTTTGCGTGATAAGCAATTATGTGCGAAGTTTAGTAAATGTGAATTTTGGTTACGAGAAGTTGGTTTTTTGGGTCATATTGTATCAGCATCAGGTATTTGAGTCGATCTGAGCAAAATTTTAGCTATTTTTGATTTGAAGCCTCCAAGAAATGTCTCCAAAGTTTGTAGTTTTTTTGGGATTTGTTGGTTATTATAGATGGTTCGTAAAAGGCTTTTCGATGATTGCGACTCCGTTGACGAAATCGCTTCAGAAAGAGGTGAAGTTTTAATGGTCTGAAAACTATCAGAAAAGCTTTGATCAGTTGAAAACCCTATTGACTGAAGCTCTAGTGTTAGTACAACCAGAATCGGGTAAACAATTTGTGATCTATAGTGATGCTTAGTTAAACGGTCTGCGATGTGTTTTTATGTAGGAAGGAAAAGTCATTGCTTATGCTTCGAGACAGTTAAAGCCACATGAAAAGAACTATCCGACTCATGACCTTGAGTTAGCTGTGATCATATTTGCTTTAAAGATTTGGCGTCACTATCCGTTTGGTGAGAAATGTCATGTATATTCTGACCATAAGAGTTTGAAATATCTGATGACTCAGAAAGATTTGAATCTGCAACAGAGAAGATGGCTAGAATTGCTAAAAAACGATGAGCTTGTGATTGATTATCATCCGAGAAAAGCAAATGTTATTGCTCATGCTTTGAGTCAAAAATCACTTTTTGCTCTACGTGCGATGAATTCTCATTTGGTTGTGTCCGATGATGGTTTAGTTTTAGCCGAATTAAAGGCAAGACCGTTATTCATTCAACAGATTATCGAAGCTCAGAAGATTTGATAATGAGATTTTAGCAAAACGAGCTTAGTGTAATTTAGATTCTGATTTAAAATTTAGAGTTGATAAAGATGATTGTTTGAGATTTCGAGATCGAATTTGTGTTCCGAGAAATCCAGAGTTGGTTCAGATGATTTTGAACGAAGCTCACAATAGTCGGTTATATGTACATTTGGGTAATACGAAAATGTATAATGATTTGAAACAGCATTACTGGTGGACTGGAATGAAAAGAGGTATCTTCGAATTTGTTTCGAAATGTTTGATCTGTCAGCAAGTTAAAGCTGAACAAGTGTCGTTAGGTTTGTTACAGTCAATTATGGTTCCGGAATAGAAATGGGATAGAGTGACAATGGACTTTCTTTCTTGGGTGACAATGGACTTTGTTTCGGGTTTACCCTTATCTCCAAGAAAGAAAGATGTAATCTGGGTTATAGTTGATCGATTGACGAAAGCAGCTCATTTTATTCCGGTATGATCCGATTACTCGCTTGATAAGTTAGCTAAGTTATAAATTTTTGATGTTGTAAGATTGCATGGAGTACCTTTGTCTATTGTGCCAGATAGAGATCCGAGATTCACTTCGCAATTCTGGAAGAAGTTGCAAGAGGCTTTAGGTACGGAATTGCATTTTAGTACTGCTTTTCACCCGCAGACGGATGGTCAATCTGAGTGGATTATTCAGATACTCGAGGATATGTTAAGATGTTGTATTCTTGGGTTTGAAGGTACGTAAGAATAGTATTTGCCTTTGATTGAATTCGCTTATGATAACAGTTTTCAATCCAGCATTAAAATGGCACCGTACGAAGCTTATATGGTTACAAATGCCGTAAACCTTTGTGTTGGACTAAGCTCAGTGAAAATAAGATACGCGAGGTTGATTTGATTAAAGAGACTGAACAGAAAGTAAAAGTGATTTGAGATAGTTTGAAAGTAGCTTCGGATCATTAGAAATCTTACGCAGATTTAAAAAGACATTGAATTTGAGATCGGCGACAAAGTGTTTTTGAAAGTCTCACCGTGGAAGAAAGTACTACGATTTGGCAGAAAAGGAAAATTGAGTTGGAGGTTTATTGGGCTGTATGAGATTATCGAGTGTATAGGACCGGTTGCATATAGATTGTTGTTTCCACCAGAGTTAGAAAAGATTCATGATGTGTTTCATGTATCGATGCTTCTACAATACAGATCTGATCCTTCGCATGTAGTTTCTCAGTCTGAGATTGAGATTCAGTTTGATATGACCTACGAAGAAAAATCGGTCCGTGTCTTAGCTCGTGAGGTTAAAGAACTGCGAAATAAGAAAATTACGTTAGTAAAAGTAATGTGGCATCGACGCGGTGTTGAAGAGGCTACGTGGTAGCCTAAAGATGTTATAAGACAACAATATCTGAATCTGGTCAATGGTAAGATTTTCAGGGATGAAAATCCCTAAAGGCGAAGAATTGTAGCAGTCTGGTTTAAACCCTATTGGAATAGTGGTTTTGGGACCAAAAATTCGAGTCAAAAAATTATTTTAATATTATTTTCTGTGTTTATAAAATTTAAATTAGCATGTGTGAAAGTTTTGTATGAAAATTCGATCATTTGTGTGCTTAATTTGTGAGAAGGACCTAATTGCATAAAATGTAAAAGTTGCTTGCTAATTGTTAAAAGTGTCTATTTGTTATGTCTTTATACTTGAGAGATCCTTATGTTGTAAATGGACCATTAACATGGTTAATGGACTTTTATGGACAACAATTATAAGCTTTTATTATTATTTCATTAAGGTTAAAAATGGTATTTGATAATTTATGTTAATATTAATAAAAGAAAATATGTTAATGGATGATTCATTCATCCTTATTGCCGAAAATCACAAGAAAAAGAAAGAAAATAAGCTTTTTAGGGTTCGGCCAAGCAAATTTTTGATTGAGGTATGAGTTTTGTTCCGTTTTTGATAATTTCTACGTTTTTGTAATCGTTGCTTTGTATACTATCAAGCCCATGTCTCAATTTTTGATTTTTTTTTTGATGATTTTGAGTTGAGCCATTGATGAAATTATAAGCTTTGTGAAGTTAGTTGTTGGTAAATGAAAGATATGTTTTGGGTTAACATATTTTGTATTTGAATTTTTGAAGAATTTGAGTAATTTGGGCTAAATAGTGAAATTTGTAAATTAAGGGACTAAAATGTAAAATAAATGAAAATATGAACATGTATGAATACTATGAGAATTTGGCCTAACGTGGGTATATGCAAATTTTGTGTATTTTGTAATTTTTGTGATTAGGGACTAAATTGTCAAAATGTGAAAATGTGAGAGCTAATTTGTAAGATGCTCTAAATGTGTGTTTGTGGATTGATTTGAATGATTTGGTGAATAAAAGAGTTAAATTTGAATTTATATAGATCAAGAACTAAAGAAAACGAAATTAGATCAAGGAAAGTCGAAATTCGTCGAGTAGCCAATTCCATCTATCCAAATCCGTACGAGGTAAGTCTATATACAGATAAATATGTTATAAATTGAATTATTATCTATTATATGCTATTCAACTATGATGAATGAATATATGAGTTGAGAAGAATGAGACATTAGAGAAAGTATCGACAAAGTTGCGACGTCCGAAAAGCTCCATACGAACCTTAGGAATAGCTAGGATACATATATCATGACATAGGATCTGATATGTGTTATCGTGTAAGACCATGTCTGGGACGTTGGCATCGACTTATGATTTACGTGTAAGACCACGTTTGGGACGTTGACATCATATATGATTTCGTGTAAGACCTTGTCTGGGACAGTGGCATCGATGTTTGATCACATGTAAGACCACGTCTGGGACGTTAGCATTGTACGAGATTTCTGAGTTATCCGTGTATCCTTATGATTTCAAACAGTTCAATGGGCATTCTGAGAAAATAATTGATTATGTGAATTTGCATTCGACTTAGGTACGTTTGAATTGTATACTATGTTTTAGAATGAAAGGTAAGTATATGTACCTTGGTGAATATATGATATAAGTATGAGTTGCTATGAGAATGAGTTATGATATGTATATGTAAATCATGTTCGAATGAAATGTAAGAGATATATGGCTATGTGAATGTGTTTACCTTAAATTATATGAATGAATTGATGTTATTTGTTAAGTTTATTTGTATATGGCTTATTGAGATTTTGAAAGCTTACTCTGTGTGCTTTTCAACTATTTCATAGATATTGAAGCTACTGAGAGCTCGGGGATTGTCGAGGATCATTACCACACTACCGAACTCTATTTTGGTACCTTTTGAAAATGTATATATTGAAGTATGGCATGTATAAGCTAGAGGATTTTGGTTATGTTTTGTGATTTTTATATCTAGCCATGTGATATGGCTTGGTTATAGATGAGATTATGAATTAATTTAGTATATGCTTGTGTTCATAAATGGTATGTTTTGATATGCTTCTATGGCCTAGTGAAATGGTCAATTTTGGTAAGTTTGGTATGTGCAAAATTGTGAAATTGGTAAGTTTATAGCATGTGAATGAATGAGGTGAATTGGAGTTATGAAATATATGTTTCAATATGACTTTGGCTTATGATTTGATATGATTGAGTATAGTTTATGGGCTTGAATTTGGTTAATAATAATATAGCATGAATGATGTATGTTTTGGTACTAAAATTGGCTGAAATTATAGTGCAAATGTGATTGGTTTAATGCTTGTAGGTTTGACCCAAATTGGGCGGCAAATTGGCTTTTCAAATGGCCTATTTTTGTCCATACGGGCAGAGACACGGGCATATGTCTCAGTCGTGTGCGCCACAGGGTCATGTTGCATGACTGTGTGTCCCTTGGGGTACCCTGCGATTTTAAGTCAGTCTTGAGCAAGGCCAAGGTACACGAGCGTGTGGTTAGCCGTGTGACCCAAGTCAGTTTCGACCACTACCAAGACACACGGGCATGTCTTGTGGCCATGTGATTAAGTCAGTATGTATGCCCTATTTTGACATGGCCTAGACACACGGGCATGTCTAAAACCGTTTTAGGCACACTACCTGTTCACATGGACGTGTGACCTGTACAACTTTGAAAAATGTTTAAGATTTGAAAAATTTTGTATGAGCTCGGTTTAGTCCCAACCCCTTTCTAAAGAATTTTTCAGGTCTCGATGACCTAAATAAGGGACATTATGTTGATGTTTAACTTTTGATGCTATGATATTTGTGAAATGAATGCTAAATGTTCTGATTTGTCTGGTAACACCTTTAACCCTAGTCTGGCAACGGATACGGGTTAGGGGTGTTACAAAACTGGAGCTTCAGTCAACATTTTCTTCAATTTTTCAAAACTTTTTTGATACTGATCATCCCAGACAAACTCAGCATTCTTTTGCAACAACTTTGTCATTAGTAAAACTATCTTCGAAAATTCATTTACAAATCTTCGATAATAGCCAGCCAATCCAAGGAAACTACGAACCTCTGACACATTCTTTTATGCTTTCCACTGAACAATTGCTTCAATCTTCTTTGGATCAACTCTTATCCCATCTGCTCAAACAACATGCCCTAAGAATACAACCTCTGATAAACATAAATCACATTTACTAAGCTTCTCGTATAACTGTTTCTCCTATAATATTTTCAAAACAATTCTGAGATGTTGCTCATGTTCAGATTCGGACTTCGAATAGACCAGAATATCATCAATGAAAACTACCACAAACTAATCCAAATACGGTTGGAAAATACGGTTCATAAGATCCATAAATGCGGCTGGAGCATTTCTCAATCCAAATAGCATCATTAAAAATTCAGAATGTCCATACCATGTTCGGAATGCTGTCTTCGGTATATTACTTTCTTTCACCTTCAGCTGATAATAACCCGATCTCAAATCAATCTTTGAAAAGACTGAAACTCCTTTTAACTGGTCAAATAAATCATCAATTAGAGGGTATCAATTCTTAATCGTCACCTTTTTCAATTACTGACATAAATACATAGTCGCATTGAATCGTCCTTCTTTCTGACAAAAAGTATTGGAGCTCCCCAAGATGAAATACTAGGACGTATAAAGTCACGATCCAATAAGTCTTGTAATTGTACCTTCAATTCCTTTAACTCTGTAGGTGACATACGATACGAGGGTATAGATACCGGAGTTGTACCAGGATATACTTCATTTACAAATTCAACCTCCTGATCTGGTGGTAATCCCAGTAATTCTTCAGGAAATACATCAGGAAATTCACAAATAGTTCGAATTTTACTGCATTGACTTTCAACAGAATCTGAATTAATAACATAAATCAAAAAAGCTGCACAACCCTGATGATGAAGTTTATTAGCCTGAATTGTAGAAATAACACGGGTTGATTCACTAGTTCGAATGCCATTCACCTCAATCTTATCCCCATTTTCACTCTGAACAATAAACTTCTTTTTACAACAATCTAATATCATCTTGTGCTCTGAAAGCCAATCCATTCCCAGAATCATATCAAATCACCAAATGGCATTATTAACAAATCAACAGGGAAGATTATGTTTTGTATCATTAATGGACATCTCCTACACACCTGATCCACTAGCAAAGATTGCCCCAATGGACTGGACACCACTATTGATACTCTAGACATCTCATATTTTAAATTCTCTGACTCAACCAATTTTGTGTTAACATATGAGTGTGAAGATCCTGGATCTAGTAAAGCATAAACAGGTTTTGAATGCAATAAAAATATACCTGTCACCACATCATTTGCATCACCCTCTTCACGAGTCCGTACAATATCTGCTCTGTAACACCTTAAACCCGGCCTAGACGTTATGGCCGAATCTGGCATGTCACATCGAAGTGTTTTTTGAAAATTGATAAATCAATATCATATATGTGGCTAAGCCACCAGTATCAGTAAATATGGCATAGCCTCTAGTAACAGTAAATGTGACATAGTCACCAGTACAGAATTTCCTTCGTATCAAAATCCCTACCCATGCAGTATGTCGTGTCATAAATATTATGTGTACGCAAAGTCATACTCAATACAATCATATATGTAAATCATAAGCATATCATTCATACGGAACATAAGGGCATAACTGACATTTTACCATACAGGGGTATTATGGTCATTTTACCCTACAGGGGCATTACAGTCATTTTACCCATACAGGGGCATTACGGTCATTTTACCCTACAGGGGCATTACGGTCATTTTACTCTACAGGGCCATTATGGTTATTTTACTCTACAAGGGCATTACGGTTATATAACGACCTCTCTGAAGGTCTACAGTCGCCTCGAGCGACACAGACAACCTAAATGATCATATCGGTGCAAGTGGTACTAAGACCCAATACTCGGCCCAAGTGGGCCCACACGCTCATGTGGTCCATTTAGCCCAAATTTAGATACGACTATGTGTACACCATAGCCTGGTTCATTAATAGTCAATTACCGCAGATTTTATCCGTGTGGGCCCACGAGCCCATTGGGCCCACACGGCCCATTTCGGTCCATTGAGGCCCAAAATAACCTAAGTTATGTGCGCAACATGTCAAGTCCAACTACTTCTCGCTTAACAGCAAAATTTACCCACGTGCGCCCACGAGCCCATTGGGCCCATTTTGTGGCTCAAGTGGCCCACTACGGCCTAAGCCCACGAATTCGTTCATGGTGGCCTTACTCGTCGTACGCCCACGTTTTGTGAGCTCGATTCACCACACGTGCGATCACACGCTCGTGTGGCGTCATACGCTATATTTCCAGCTTTTCGACATTTTTCCGATCTACAGTCATAGCAGAGTAAACAACACACACATTTTCGGTTTTCAGCCGGTTATCAAAACAAGGCATACGGTTACACACTTTCTTACAAAAACGTGACTCGAATTTTTTTCATTCGATCCGATTCGACCGAATGCTGACCCCTAATAGTTAACACTTCACTTAATATTGTCTATTTTCTATAAAATTTCGATTTTAGGTTCGTACATTATGGGTAAAACACTTAACTGATTGAGTTGTAGAAACTTTGTAAGTGTGGAATGATTAGGAAAGAGAGGATTTTGATAAAGTTGTTTTTGAACCATTTTTTTACCATTCTTTTTGAATGAAACTGCATAACTTATAGGAGGGGGAAGGGGATTAGGTAAGGTTAAGTTTGCCAAAGGTGTTGACTTATGTAATAAAAGAATCCTAAATATTAGAATTCTAATCAAAAGTTCAAAAGTCATTTTTCCTACCTTCTCAAAAGTTGGATTTCTTGAATGATTAAACATATATCTATACACGTATATATACATAAATGGAATTCACTCTAATCATTGTAATTCATTTTCATACTAATGCTTCGAAGTTGACAATTCTTGTTGTTGGATTGCCCAGTGGATCGGTTGTGGTAAATATTTTAAGCACAGACATGCCCCCAGAAATTACAATTTTTGCAAAAAAAAAGAAAGCAAAACCCCCCCCAAAAATTTAAATCACCAAAAATATATAAAGGATTTGTTAGATCGTAATTTTGAGTTTTGGAGTTTCGAATAACGATCCCTTCTCGAATTGATAAAGTAGACCTCAAAATATCCTTTGAACTAATCAGAAACAAATCAACCAAATAGAGATGATTTGTGGGAACATAAACACAACACAGTTCTTCTTCACCAACGCCCTTCTGAAGAACAACTGTAGAAGTAATAAATCCAAACATATATTGAAACCATACGTGGGTGTATTATGATTGCCACTTCTTTGAAAGCATTAGATTTTTTTATCTGCAAAAGTGGTTTTCATGCTGGTAATTTAGCCATGTTAATCGAAAGTCTAGAAATTTAAAGACTTTACCTGGTGATATTGCAACACTAATTTGCTTTGAGGCAGAATAAATATAGCTCACTAGTGGCATTTTCTTGATAAACCATTCACCAAGTGTAAGAACTGAAGCTCCCAACCAAGATGACATGAAAATACCAATTAAAAAGATGAAAGTGATGGAGGTAGCAAATCTTAGACTTGTATCATTGTTAAAATCGCTTGTTTTTATTTCCTTTGATATTATATTCAAACTGAGTCCCTTCAGCATCAATTGGAATGTGCAATTACATCTGTTGAAGTTGGCTTGCATGTAGCACATGAAGCAGCCAACGAGCAGACAATGCCACTTAAGTTATGCGGATGAAGTACATGCAGTCCAAGTTATGTGGATGAAGTATGAAGATCAAGCTGCTGTAGTATTTCCAGATAAAATACATGCAGCTGCTGAAGTTGATGCTACTATTCAATTTCGGTTTCATTTTGTTACTTTAAGTAATATTTTGTAACTTAGTTAAATTAGAACTAAGTATGTAATGTATTTAATACATTCAGTGCTGATAAGATTGATAGATCAGCTTGCCTAATTGTGCAAGTTGTGATTTGCAAGTTGTAATGTGCAAGCGGTGCAAGTTACAATAAAGTCTAAAAATAGTAAATATGTTAAAGCTGTCCATCTTATGACTGGTATATGTATTGGCATTATGCCATCTTTTTGATCAATGAATTTCAATAGAAATCATTCAAGAAAAATACTCTCTCAATTTTTGCTTTCATAGTTCAAGCCAGATTCTGTTTGTTTGCTCAAAAACCTCCATACTTGAATATCAAAGTTTTTGTTATTCTTTATCCAGATTTATTACGTTGTTGCTCAAGTTTCTCACTGAGCTTCATACTTCCTCCTTATAAATTATTCAAAAAACCCAACAATTGGAATCTAGAGCCCTATTCTTAATGGACTTGTCATTTTCAATCCTTAAAAACCATGTCTTCCTCAAGTTTTTCACCAGTTGCACCACCAGTCTTCAATGGAGAAGGCTACCACATTTGGGTAGTAAAAATGAAGACTTACCTACAGGCATTTGACCTATAGGAGGTTGTCAACTCAAATGTTGAACCAGCACCTCTTAGAGCCAATCCAACAGTGGCTCAAATTAGATGACATTCAAATGAAAGAACCAAAAGGCACAAAGCCATGTCTTGCATCCAAAATAATGTGTCTGATGTGATTTTCACAAGAATCATGGCTTGTGAGTCACCAAAGCAGGCTTGGGATAAGATGAAGGAGGAGTTCCAAGGGACTAAAAGAACAAGGCAGTAATAGCTACTGAATTTAAGAAGGGACTTTGAAAACTTGAAGATGAAGGAAGAAGAAACAGTGAAGCAATACTCAGACAGAATCATGGCTGTAGTAAACAGCATAAGGCTACTTGAAGAACAATTTAGTGAAGCAAAAATTGTGGAGAAGGTGATCTCAACCTTACTTGAAAAGTATGAGGCAAAGATCTCATCTCTTAAAGACTCAAGAGACCTGACCAGCATATCATTGATAGAGTTGATCAATGCTCTTTATGCTCAAGAGCAAAGGAGAGCAAGTAGACTGGAGGAGCATCAAGAAGGTGCCTTCCAAGCCAAAGCCAGGCCAGCCTCAAACTCCTCTGCCTACAAAGGGGAGAAAACCTGGAAAGACAAGCCTAGAATAAATGGTGAAAGAAGATATCCACCTTGCCCACATTGCAGAAGGGTAAGTCATATGGGTGAAGTATGTTGGTTTAGGCCTGATGTGCAGTGCAAAATCTGCAAAAAGATGGGCCATGTAGACGAAGTTTGCAAAAAAAAAGGCAAACAGAGGCCAAATCAACCTCAACAGCCAAGAGCTAAAGCTCAAGTAGTAGAAGAAGGTAGTGACCAAGAAGAGCAAGTCTTTGTAGTTTCTAGCTCAGCTTCCAAAAGAAAAGCCACAAAAAGATGGCTAATTGACAGTGGTTGCACAAACCACATGACTCCTAATACTGCTATCTTCAAGACAATTGACAGAAGCTTCAAAACAAGGGTGAAGGTTTCATCAAAGTAGAAGGCAAAGGAAATGTGCTGATTGACACTCCCACAGGTACCAAACTTGTTTCAAATGTACTTTTGGTGCCTGAAATAGATAAAAACCTGCTCAGTATAGCTCAGTTGCTAGAAAAAGGCTACTCTGTGGTGTTCAAAGGCAAGAAGTGCCTAATCAATGACCCAAATGGATCCAAACTCATGACAGTGACCATGGCTGACAAGAGCTTTGTTGTGGACTGGAATAAGAGCTCAGACAGTGCCTACACAGCTGTTCAAGATGAATCCAAGCTGTGGCACAAAAGACTTGGCCATGTCAACTACAACTCAATGGCTCAGCTAACTAAAGAATATTTGGTTGAAAACTTCACTAACTCAATTGAAAAGGTAGAAGTTTGTGAAGTATGTTAGCTAGGAAAACAAGATAAACTACCATTTCCTACAAACAAAGCCTAGAGAGTTCTGAAATACTGCAACTTGTACACACTGATGTGTGTGGTCCAATAAAGATTCAATCTCTGAATGGAAGTAGGTATTTCATCTTATTCATTGATGATTACTCGAGATATTGCTGGATTTATTTTTTGAAACAGAAATCAGAAGTGCCCCAGTATTTTTAAAGTTTAAAGTTGTAGCAGAGACTGAAACAGGTTGCAAGTTGAAGGCATTGAGGTCTGATAATGGGACTAAGTATACTTCATCCGGGTTACATATGTTTTGTGATGAAGCAGGCATCAAACACTGGCTTACCAACACTTATACACCTCAACAAAATGGTGTAAGTGAAAGAAAGAACAGAAGCTTAATGGATATGGTCAGGTGCCTAATGTTTGAAAGAAATTTACCTAAGATTTGGGCAGAAGCAGTTAACACTACTATTTACCTCGAAAACAGGCTCCCAACCAAGGCTTTGGCTCAGAAAACTCCATTCGAGGCTTGGTTCAAATTCAAACCATCACTAGCTCACCTAAGAGTCTTTGGATGTGTATGTTATGCTCATGTTCCAATAGCAAAAAGAGACAAGCTTGCTAAGAAAGCTCAACCTGGTATTCTAGTGGGCTAGAGTAGTATCAAGAAAGGTTATAGAATACTTGATCCTTCAACAAACAAAGTTTCTGTAAGCAAAGATGTAGTATTCGATGACAAGTCAAGCTGGAACTGGGATAAAAATGAACCAGAAACTGCTGCTAAAGATTTGGTGACAGATCAGACTGAAGCTTATCAAAATGGTCCTGAAATGGACATTGACGATGAACCAGTCAAAGGCACTAGACTATTGGCTGAGATTTATGAAAGAGCTCATGTGGCTGCAGTTGAACCAAGCTACTTTGAAGAAGCTGAAGCTCATCAAGGCTGGAAACAGGCAACGGCTGATGAAATCAGTATGATTGAGAAGAATTAGACCTGGCAGCTAGTTGAAAGACCACTCAACAGAAAATTCATTGGAGTGAAATGGGTGTTTCGAGCCAAGAAAAATGCTAATGGTAGCTTAAACAAATTCAAAACAAAATTGGTTGTAAAAGGGTTCAGTCAAAACTATGCAGCATGCAAGCCAAAGAGGAGTGTTGAAGTTGGCCTGCATGCAACACATGAAGCAGCCAAGGAGCGGACAATGCCACATAAGTTATGCGGATGAAGTACATGCAGTCCAAGTTATGTGGATGAAGTATGAAGATCAAGCTGCTGTAGTATTTCCAGAAAAAATACATGCAACTACTGAAGTTGATGCTACTATTCAATTTTGGTTTCATTTTTTTACTTTAAGTAATATTTTGTAACTTAGTTAAATTAGAATTAAGTAGGTAATGTATTTAATGCATTCGGTGCTAATAAGATTGATAGATCAGCTTGCCTAATTGTGCAAGTTGTGATTTGCAAGTTGTAATGTGTAAGCGGTGCAAGTTACAATGAAATCTAAAAATAGTAAATATGTTAAAGCTGACCAGCTTATGACTAGTATATGTATTGGCATTATGCCATATTTTTGATCAATGAATTTCAATAGAAATCATTCAAGAGAAATACTCTCTCTCTCAATTTTTTCTTTCATAGTTCAAGCCAGATTCTGTTCGTTTGCTCAAAACCTCCAGACTTGAATATCAAAGTTTTTGTTATTCTTTATCCAGATTTATTACGTTGTTGCTCAAGTTTTACACTGAGCTTCATACTTCCTCCAGATAAATTGTTCAAAAACTCAACAACATCTTCCAAATAAGTTAAAAGAGGATTCGAGAAAAAATGCTTTACCAAAAACATTGATACCTAGCTGATTATAGATTGGGGAGAAGAAACCATCTATAAAATGAATGAAACCCCAAGTAATATAGAACGTAATCGCCAATGGAAAAAGTATGACACTACAAAGTAGTAATTTAATACTATCACATTTCATCACAAGACAACCCAAAGTATCTAAATTTTATTTCAAGCTTGATGGTTGTAATCAAAACCATGTATAAATATTTATGATAGACATTTGGACTTACGAGCCTATCATAAACTTTTTCCTAGCCCAGCTGCGGATTACTTTTAAAAATGCCTATGTCAGAAGAAAAACACCAGTTTCAAGCAAGAATAGATATGAATAGAAAGCATAAAAAGATAGATGAAAAGAATGAAAGAAAGGAAAGAGGAACCTCATGGCCATGGGAAAAAGGCGTGGCAGGAGTAGCAGTAGGGGTTGAGGATTTGGGATAAGTAGTTCTTGATCTCTTTCCCTCTATCTCGTTTCCATGTTCTCATCCTTCTTTGTATATCTCTTTTATTTTCCTTTGCTAAGTTCCTTGATTAGTGACTATAACTAACTATCTCAAATAAAGCTTTGTCTGGATTTTTAGGAGATATATTAATTAAATTGAACCAAATTCTTCCAATATTTTTATTCTCATTGAACGACCTAGTTCAAACTCAACATGCAATATTATTCAGTCAAAAGCCTCCCACGTATACCAACACTTTTCTCAAAACTTTAAAAGGATAAGAAAAATATCTTATATTTTAGGATGTATGCATCATGCTGCGAGTGGTATTGTTAAATCCATACCTACTTTACTATAGTGATATACTTTCTATTGCCCCTCCCACATTTCATTCATAATCACCTTGCCTCATTTTCTCTTACCTCATTTGATATTTATTAATCATTTTTATCAATTTCATTATGCATTTAACATACAAAATGAAAAGAATCTAATGCATATCTTTTTGAATATGTTAGGGTTTATTGTATAATGTATAATTGTAATTTTATCGATTTAAAAGTTGAAAGATTTAATCTATAAATTAGTACTTAAATTATATTTTTATTTTATTACTTAATTTTTTTGTTAGAAGCTATACTTAAATTACTTATTTTTAAAAAATTGATACTTTTGTTAACCAATTACCAATAAAATCAATAAATCTATTAAAAAACAAAACAACTTATTAAGAGTTGCTACAAGACAAAAAAAAAATCAAAATTATTTTATCTTTTACATATATTTACTTTACATTTCCTCTTTCTTCTTCCTTTTATTTTTCTCTCACCTTTCTCTAAAAAACTTAGCAGCCACCATAGAACCCGTTATCATCGCCAACCACCATCATCGATCACTGATAGGAAAAGGTTAGAAATTGATCTTTCTCAAAAGGCAAGTTCATGGATAAATCCAAGAATTTTAAGTTGGGATCAAGATAAAATTAATTAATTTTGGGGAGAAATTTTCGTTTAAAATGGCTTAAATTAAATTATCAAAATTTTGAAAGAGCGAAAAAAGCAAATTTTCTATTAAATTAAGCTATTAAAAGAAATTAATTGATTTGAAGTCAATTTACCATCAAGGTTAAAAGTTTCCAAAAATGTTTTCCAAGAGTTTGAGTTAGACAGTTTGTAGGCATCAATAATTTCACGCAACAAGTCACAATTTATCTCTCATGCATACCAAGCATCATATTGTTTCAAACATACTTAAACAATTTGGAGACTTACCTCAATGTCCGACGAGCTCTTCCAACTGCATTTACATGTTAGTCAAACAATCAAACGTACAAGTTATCACGCCTTCACAATTTAAGCATTCAAACATTCGTCCAGCATTTTATAAAAGCTTCCAAAAAAACCCAAAATTTAAATAGCTTGTAATGTCCATTTACAAGCCATCAAATTTATTTAAAATCTAGTTCTAAATCTAATCTAATACCTTGGAATAGTCCCACATTGCCTTCACTATTTGGGGTTGAAAAACACGTCAACATACTCAAAAAATTGCCTTGCAATGGGTCACTTGGAAGGTTCACTTCGCCACTTTTCTCGCAAGCTATTTTTCTACAAAGTATATATAAGGAGCGTGAGCTCATTGAAACTCAGTGAATTCTCACAATATACCACAATTGAATGTACTAACCTAACACACATTATTAAACAATTCACTTACATTCTCATATGGTCATAGCATGTAAATAAGTAGTTCACATAACCTTTAGGAAACCTAATAGTATACTGTGACTTAGAAGAATGTATATAGTATCGTACATATCATACTCATAACACATTATATTGATATATTGGCAATTTGTGACGGTGAAACGTAATCATAAATCATATGCATTGAATAAACAAATCTCTAAACACAAAAAATGACTCAAAGAGTCCTGCACTATCTCCAATAAGTGTAGCACGAGTGCTAACACTCTCCAAACACACCACGCTATCTTTGGTGAATGGAGCTTAGCTCTACATTCCCTTGTCTCTCCAACACTACCTTCAGGCCAAAATGCCCTATCACAATAATAAAGGTGAGTATTCACAATCCTATGGCATGCCAATGATATCCAACGATTTCAAGGGTTCATAATGCCAACATATCACCTTTAACACATTCACAGTTTGCAATTAATATAGCTTGCAACTTAGCAAAGCTCGCAAAATAGCATAGTTTATAGTGTATAGCTCGAATTATACATAGTTCACAATAAGGCATAATTTGTAATACACATAGCTTACATATAATGGTTCGCACATAGCATAAATTGCACAATAACATAGCTCGCATAAATAAAACACAGTTCGCATAATTGTAGCAAAGCTCGCATAGTATAGTTCGCATGTTATCATAGCTCGCAGAGACAGAAACACTTACTCTAAGAACTTAGGATAAGTGTTTAGACTACTTAAGCTCCCCTTCTCACGCGAACTAGTGCTTAATTGTAGCACTCATGACCACTCACCTCTGTTATTTCTCTGCTCGTTGTCAAATCTAGGTAAGCTTTTGCTTGCCTCTATCTTTGCTCGATAAGGTTCTCCTTGACTTGTCACTTTGCACACATCAAACATAGTACACATGTATTAGTAACTGTAGTAACATAATCAAAACACTCTCTTTTGCTATTACTATTAAGCCCCGCGAGCTCTATAACACAAAAACTAATTTTGCCAATTTTATAATTTCACCAGTTAGATCTCATTTCTAAACATTAATTCTACCTCTAATCATTCGAATTAACATCTAATTAAATATCTTCACCACTAATTTCACTCAATTTCCCGAATCTTTATTTTCCAAAAAATCAAGCTCAACAAGAACACTTTGAGTAAAAAAACTCGTTGATCCATCAAGATTCATTGGAGATTTGTTAAATTAAGATTAAAAACCTCTTAATTACATCAAAATGAGTTGAAAATAATTTTTAAATAGTCACTTAGCTCACAAGTACGATACCATTTTCAAGTAAAAATAACCTTTAAATCATGAGATCTATTAAAACTCGAATTAAAACATCTAATTTATTTTAACCATGAGAAAATAGATTATTACCTTAATTTGAAGAATTCCATGAGATTAGGACCGATTTGAGCAAAAATGTGTTAAGAAATTATAGAAAATTGAAAGAGAAAAGATGAGTTTCTTTTGAAATTGGAGAAAACTTTCAATTTGGATCTAATGAAAATTGTCAAATGAGTAGAAATGTAGAGGGAAGGGATGGTGGGTGTTCTTATATAGCCAACAAATTTTCAAAAATTGGTTTATTTCCCTTAAGGCCCCATCCTATTCTTTCCCTTTTACTATTAAATCTCATTTCAATTAAAACTCATTATTTTCACATTTGACCTCTAATTTAAACTTCATTTCAATTTAATCCCTACTAATATATATATATATATATATTTAACCCGATTATTATTTTAATTAATTACTATAACCCTAATTTTGATATCTAACTCAAGGCCAATACTTAATTACTTGATTCTACTAACCCAGCTTTTTGGGATGTGACAATCCACATTATACAATTTGACATGTAACAAGAAAAGAAAAAAAAGCATTTGTGGAGGAAAAATTGCAACATAAATCCTTCCCTCTATTTTATATAATTTTTATTAATTATGTCTAGCACATTATATTTTTATAATAAATTCTTTCAATTTTCTTATATATAATAATTCAACTTAAAATTTTACATAACAAGCCATTATAAAATTTAATAAAGTTTAAAAGAATCTTTTAAGTTTATCATATTTTTACAAATTAAATACACTATTAAAATTAAAATATATATTTAAAAATATAAACAATGTTACAATAAATTATTTAGTCTTGACAATATTCGGGTCTATTTGTTTACATGTAAAAGGTTTTATTTAAAAATATTTTCTACATTTTCTTATGTTTGTTTCACGAAAATAGTTTGGTCAACGGAAAATAACTTACAGATCAAGGTAAAATAAGCCATTTTTCCTGTAAAATGACTTACCATTTTAAAAAGCGTAAGTCATTTTTCTAAAAAGAACTATCTATAGATAATTTTATTTTATATAAAAATTAACTTAAATCAAGCTTAATATTATTATATTGATAATAAATTTTATTTTATTTTAAAAATATTTAAAATATTATATTTCAATATTATTAAACATACATGTTTAATTATTTATATTTAGTCATATAATAAATTATTAATATAATAAATATAATTTATTATTTTAATAAAATTATTTAATATTCCAATTTTATTTTAATAATAAATTTTAAATAATATTATTCACATATTATTGAAAATATTCAATATTAATATTTTAATAATAAATATTTATTAAAATTATAAATATATTAGTAATAAATGTTTTGTAGTATAAAGGTTAAAACATTTCATAAGTCTATGTACAATTCATAGATTTGTAATTTAGTCTTTATACTTTTATTTTCAAGAATTTAGTCCCTTTACTTTTCAAATTTGAAAATCAAGTCCAATTGTTGACATCGTTAATTTTTATTAATTTTATTGATATCACATTTTTAAATAAAAATACTCACTTAGTAGCCATGTAATTAAAAATGACGTTGTAATGAATCAATTTAACATAATATTTTTAATATATGCAAAAACAATGTAAAATATAAAATTATAGATAAAATAAATTCAATTAAACAATGAAAAATAAGAAAATCTCAAATGTATGTTTGTTTAAATGAAAACAACTTTTATGAAATATTTTTAAGAAATCTACTAAACAACAGAAAATATTTTACACAGATTCCTCCAAACACCAGAAAATATTAGCTTTTCCAGAAAAGTAAATCATTTTCTAGAAATCATTTTCGGTGAAACAAACGGAGCTTCAAATTTAATTAACAATCAACATGGACTAATTAATAATTAAAATTAAGTTAGAAACAATATAAGTATAGACTTTCTATTGGCAATCATCCATACTTTGGAAAGACAAAGATATGGGTATCAAATTACGATAGAGGGATATTCTGGCTGAAAAAGACCTAGTACTTAAGCGATCCTTGTGATCCACCTCTCTTTCCTGAGAATTGAACTTAGTGTGTTTTTTTAGTACAAGAATTTTACTCTTTTACACGCTTCCGTACAACAATTGGTATCCGAGCTAGATTCGTACTTGGGAAATACGATCATTTACGATATTATTTGTGTATACGGTATTATTCATCCACGGCACTATTCACATTAACAGTACTGTTCACATATTCAGTAGTTGGGATTGAGGAGAAAAATGGCAAAGGCATTATCATCAGTAAAGACTACTGTGAACAATGCAAACCTTAAAGTTGAGAAATTTGATGGTACTAATAATTTTGGTATGTGGCAATGTGAGATCCTGGATGTCTTATGTCAGCAAGAGCTGGATATAGCCCTTGATGAAAAACCTGACAAGATGGATGATAAGGAGTGGGCTAAGATAAATAGACAAGCATGTGGTACAATTCGCCTATGTTTGGCCAAAGAGCAGAAGTACTCTGTCATGAGGGAGACATCAGTGAAGAAGTTGTGGGATACACTGGAAGAAAAGTTTCTAACGAAAAGTCTTAAAAATAGTTTTATATGAAAAAGAAACTTTATCGATTCACATATGCACCCGGTATGTCGATGAATGACCATGTGAACTCATTTAATAAAATTTTAGCAGACTTACTAAATTTGGATGAGAAATTTGAAGATGAAAATAAGGCATTATTGTTGTTGAATTCCTTTCCTAATGAATAAGATCATCTTACCACCACATTGGTTTATGGGAAGGATACGATCACATTTGATGCAGTCTATAGTATATTGTATAGATCTGAGACTCGAAAGAAAGATAAAAAGGATCACCGAGAAACAACTATAGAAGTTTTAACAGTAAGAGGTCGTTCACACAACATTAAACCTGGTAGAAGGGGAAAGTCCAAAGAGAGACTTGCCAAAGATGAATCTGCTTTTTGTCGTGAGAAGGGGCATTGGAAAAAGAATTGTCCTAAGTTACAAAAAGGGCAAGGCTATTTCTAATGCATGTGTAGCGGAGCATGATGAGGAGTCAGACTTTAGCTTGGTTGGAATGGCAATGGCATATCATACAGATGAGTGGATTTTTTATTCAGGATGTACTTACCATATGTGTCCTAATAAGGACTGGTTTTCTAGTCTTAAAGAACTAGAAGGTGGAGTTGTTTTTATGGGCAATGACAGCACTTGTAAGACAATAGGAGTGAGTACAATCCAATTGAAGAATCACAATGGCTCAATCCAAGTCTTGACAGATGTTCGCTACATACCTAGCTTGAAGAAAAATCTTATCTCATTAGGGGTCCTAGAATCTAAAGGGCTCACAATCACTTTGAGAGATGGATTACTAAAGGTAGTAGCTAGGGTATTGACAGTGATAAAAGTACAATAAGGAATAACCTGTACTATTTAATAGAAGTACAGTTATTGAATTAATATCAACAGTTTCTGCGAAAGATGTAGATTCAGAGGCTACCAGGTTATGGCATATGCGATTGGGACATGCTGGTGAAAAAGCTTTGCAGAATTTGGCGAAGCAAGGCTTGCTGAAAGGTGTAAATTCTTGCAAATTGGAATACTTTGAACATTGTATTCTGGGCAAGTAGACGAGGGTAAAATTTAGTTCAGCAATTCATAATACGAAAGGAATTCTAGACTATGTTCACAGTGATGTGTGGGGACCTACCAAAGTTGCTTCTTTAGGAGGTATGCACTATTTTGTTACTTTTGTTGATGATTATTCAAAAAAAGTATGTGTATATCTAATGAAAAGAAAAAGTGAAGTTTTGGATACATTTCTGAAATGGAAGAAGATGATGGAGACTCAGCTAGACTGGTCGAGAGGTCAAACGACTTCAATTAGATAATGGTATGGAGTACACGAATGATCCATTTCTACAAGTATGTCAAGATGAGGGCATTATGCGACACTTCACTGTGCGGGATACACCACAGCAGAATGTGATGGCAGAACGTATGAATCGAACTATACTGGAGAAAGTTCGATGTATGTTGTCCAATGCTGGATTGGGCAAGAAATTTTGGGCTGAGATAGTTACATATGCGTGCCATCTAATTAACCGTTTGCCATTAGCTGCAATAAATGGAAAAACTCCTATAGAGATATGGACTGGTAAATCTATTACTGATTATTATTCTTTACATGTTTTTGGTTCCACTGCATATTATCATGTAGAAGAATCTAAGTTAGACCCAAGAGCAATGAAAGCGTTATTCTTGGGTATAACTGGTAGAGTAAAAGGATATCGTCTCTGGTGTCTTAATACAAGGAAGATTATTTTCAGTAGAGATGTAACTTTTGATGAATCAACCATGATGAAAAACAATGATTCACAAAAGGATGACAAAACCAGTAGTACTTTGCAGTAGGTGGATCTTGAAAAGGTTAACAATGATACAGCTAATATTAAAGTAAAAATGATGAAGAAGTTTCGACCCAAGAACTTCTACAGCAACAAGATTCAATTGCATATAGAAGGCCAAGAAGAGAGATTCGTATGCCTGCTCGCTTTGATGATATGGTGGCCTATACACTTCCAATTGCAGATGATGATGTTCCTTCTACTTACACAGAAGCAAGAAGTAACCTTGATGGTGTAAACTGGAAGTAAGCTATGAATGAAGAAATGTAGTCTCTTCATAAAAATAGGACTTGGGAGTTGGTGACACTGCCCAAAGGAATGAAGGCAATTGGATGCAAATAGGTATATGCAAAGAAGGAAGAATTTCCTGGTAAAAATAAAATTCGATATAAGGCTAGATTGGTAGCAAAGGGTTACACTCAGAAAGAAGGAATAGACTACAATGAAGTGTTTTCTCTAGTTGTGAAGCATTCGTCTATTCGGATTTTGCTAGCCTTGGTTGTGCAATATGATCTTGAACTAGTTCAGCTCGATGTGAATACCGCATTTTTACATGATGATTTGGAAGAGGAAATTTATATGACTCAACCAGATGGATTCAAGGTTGCTGATAAAGAAAATTGGGTTTGCAAACTGATAAAGTTGCTTTATGGATTGAAACAATCTCCAATGCAGTGGTACAAGCGATTTGATCAGTTCATGAAAGGGCAAAGGTACACAAGAAGTAAATTTGATCATTGCGTGTATTTTCAGAAGCTACAAGAAGGAATTTTCATATACTTGCTCTTATATGTTGACGATATGTTGATAGCATCTAAGAGTAAAGTTGAAATTGAGAGATTGAAGACTCAACTCAACCTTGAGTTTGAGATGAAAGATCTAGGTGAAGCTAAGAAGATTCTTGGCATGGAAATATGTAGAGATAGAGCTCATGGCAGAGTTAGCTTGTCTCAGAAGCAATATTTGAAGAAAGTACTACAATGGTTTGGCATGAACGAGCAGAAAAAACCTGTAAGTACCCTGTTAGCTTCTCATTTCAAGCTTTCTGCAATGAATACGGAACAAGAATACATTTTACAAGTTACATATTCTAATACAGTAGGTAGCTTGATGTATGCAATGGTGTGTACAAGACCCGACATTTCACAGACAGTTAATATAGTGAGTAGGTATATGCATAATCTTGAAAAAGGACATTGGCAAGCTGTGAAATGGATTCTACGGTATATTCAGAAGACCATGGATGTTGGATTACTGTTCAAGCAGGATACTACACTTGGTAAAGGTGTTATTGGGTACGTTGATTCTGACTATGCGGTGATTTGGATAAACGAAGATCAACCACCGGTTATGTATTTACACTTGCTGGAGGACCAATAAGTTGAAAGTCTACACTGCAGTCTACAGTTGCGTTGTCAACCACATAAGCTGAATACATGGCTATAATAGAGGCTATAAAGGAAGCTATTTGGTTACAAGGTATGGTTAAAACCTTGGGATTGGTTTAGGAGCACATTAATGTGTATTGTGATAGTCAAAGTGCTATTCATTTAGCAAAGAATCAAGTCTATCACGCACGTACAAAGCATATCGACGTACAATTCCATTTTGTACGGGAAATTATTGATGAGGGAAAAATTCATCTTCAGAAGATTAAGACGGTAGATAATCCTGCAAATATGATGGCTAAGGTGGTAACAACAACCAAGTTCGAACATTGTTTGAACTTGATCAATATCCTGTAAGTTTAACAGTTGAAGAAGGCACTATCAAGTATTGTTGACAAAGGCAGAAAGAATTGAGTGAAGATAAGATTATCTTAATCAAATCCTCAAGGTGGAGATTATTGGCAATCATCCATACTTTGGAAAGACAAAAATATTGGTATCAAAATGTTGGCACTATAAATCTGAGATTTAAGGCACCAAGAGTGGGATTGAGATTTGGTATGAGATAATTGCAACTTTTGGTCCGTAATTGTATAGTGATTTTGTTAGTTGATCCCTGAACCTCCATTATAAATAGGTCTAACCATTTCTCATTTTTTTCATCAACCCACATTTGCCATTCTCTACTTAAGGCATTTTCCTCTATCTTTGTAAAACTTCACTTGTATTTTCGAGTGAAATATATTTGGTAGTGCCCGAGGACGTAGACAAAATTTGCTGAACCTCGTTAAAATTCTAGTGTTCTTTATTGTATTATTTTACATATTTTGTGAGTGTAATTGTAGTGATTTATTGTGCTATTAAATTATGATAGAGGGATATTCTGGCTAGGAAAGACTTGGTACTTAAGCGATCCTTGTGATCCACCTCTCTTTCCTGGAAATTGAACTTAGGGTGATTTTTTAGTAAAATAATTTTACTCTTTTACACGCTTCCGCACAACACTTTCACACAATCTACTATTATAATATTTATATTTTAAAGTAATTTCAAAATATTATTTATTTAAATTCAATTTAATATAAATTATCATATTTTTAAAATTAAACTTATATACTATTATATTTTATTTTCGTAACCATATTATCAATGAAATGTTATAAAATTTATGAATTTTAAAAAAATAATTAAATGTAATTTAATTAATGCATACAATCAATCCATGTAAAACTAATTAATTATAATATATATATATATATATATATATATATATATATATATATATATAAAAGCACGAGTTTGGAAATGTTTTTGAATTGATGAGAATACCCTTTATTTTTATCATATTACTAAATGCATATTTTAAAGAAATAATAATATTTAATTTAGAATTATTATTTTAAAATTTTGAAATAAAATAAAAGTTGTGATAATTACACATTTAAAAATAATTAGAATTTAAATTACAATTACTAGTTAAAAAGAGTTGTGCTAATTTTAAAATAGAGTTGTTACTTAAATAGAACTCTAAACAAAAATATAGAAAAAATTCTAATATTTATAATTATAATTTACAAGTATTAGTTTAAAAGATTTTGATGTAAACCAAAGTTGTACTAATTTTATTGATGTAAAATATAACTATTACTTGAATAGAATTTTAAACATCTTTATCACATAATTAATATTAAACCTAATTATTTTAATTAGTTATTATTTTGAAAAATTTTACTTTGCATTAATTACATATATATATATATATATATAGTAAAACTTATTTTATGTTGAATATGTTGAAAATACTTTAATTATTATTTGAAAAAATATTATAACATTTGAATTGATAAATTAATATATTTTAATGATTTAAATAAAAATATTATTTATAAAATTAAATACTTAAAATCACATTCTAACACAAATCATATTAAAAAGTAGTATAAAGAAAGAAGAGAGAAATCATTGTATAAAGAAGGATGAGATAAGGCTCGTTATTTGTCAAACTCTTTTGACTTGTTTATTAATCAATACTTTTTCCTAATTAATTATGAAATAGTCAACTCCATTATTCCTAATATATATATAATGATTAAATTTGTTTTTCTTTATTTACATTTTAAATTCTTAAAAATCATCAACCACATTACATGGGGATCATAGACAAGTATAAGATTCTCAATCAAACCACTTGTAATTCTTGTTTGTATACATAATTTATAGCATGTTTAAGATCTTAAGGTTTCACCTTACCTTAAAGATTTTTTAAAAAAAATTCAAATTGAATTTATTTTTTATTTTTTTCTGACTGAACTAAAATTTAATTCTTTTCTTCATTGTTTTTTAATTTTGATTGGTTCGATTGATTGAGTGTCAATTTAAACAATTGATTTATGAATCAGTTGAATCGATTGATCAAATTGATTGAACTGGTGGTTAGACTAGTTGAATCAGTATTATCTATTTTTTTAATATTTTTTATAAAAATAATTAAATCGAAAATTGATGAGGTAATCTAGTTCCAAAAACTTTATTTTTCCTTGCTATGTTTTGAAATGGTATAATATAGAGGCAATTCAACTATATATATATATATATATATATATAATGTAGTCAGTTAAAGCAAACAGGGGTTGCTTTATTCTTAGGCAATCTGTAAATTGTTAACTAATACTTAAATTGGGGTTGCTTTATTCTTAGGCAATCTGTAAATTGTTAAGTAATACTTAAATTTACTTTAATAAAAATATGATGTAGAAATGCTTGGAAAATATTAAAGTTCTTGTAAATTGCTTAAAGGAATTGTGCTATAAACTAACATCACAAGCATTGAGGTTGACATATTTTATCCTTACTCTAAAAGTTGTTTATTACTAACAAGGTGATTACAAATGTATTGTGATAACTCTTATTCGGTAATTTTTGAAATTAAGTATCTTGCTACTAAATATCATGTAAACAAAAAAGTTTATACTACACACTTAAAAGATATTATGGATCTCATAACTAAGGTATTGTCGACAATTAATTTAAGATTAGTTATTTGAACAATTTAAATTTTATGAACATATATTAGGTCTGTACACATAAAGTTTATATCTTTAGTTAAACTTTAAATGATTGCAAAAATTTCATTTACAGGAGATATTCTGACTAGAATGTATCGTATCAATTTGAAACAATTTAATGATGATGTAGTAACAAATAATTTGCATCACTAATTCTTTATTGACATTAAATTTCATATTCAAATCTGGAATTGTCCTTCAATAACAAAAAGTAAACTATTGATTAATGTAATAGTTGAATTCGTTGGTTGAATTCTTTTTGGATTTTAAAGAATTTTAATAATTAGTTATAACAAAAAACATCTACTCTTTCCAATTAAGATCCATTCAATTACACCGTGTTTGGTTCATTCCCCTTATTCATTGAATGGTAAATCATTCCCTTGTTTAATTGGATGTAATACCCATTCAATGGAATAATCATTATTTCTTTATTACTTGTCTTCCTGTAATAGCTATTAATAATAAAAAATTTTAATTTTCAATTCAGTTTTTAAAACTTGGATTTAGAAAATATAAAATAAAATATTTAAAATATTTTAATATAATTTATAATAAAATATTTTAAACATTTTAATATAATTTAATATAAAATAATTATATTAAATTATATTTAATAATAATTATATTAAAATATGGTTAAATTATTTATTTTATTAAATTATTTTTAATAATAATCCTACTAAAATTTAATAAAATAACAATAATCATTTACCTACAAAAATTCTACTAAGGTAGTCTAGACATTTCAATTTTTTCCTTATATTATTACAACACCATTCCACTCAACTATATAAAAAAAATACTATTACAATTTTATTTTTATTCCATTCAATTATAAATAATTGAAATTACAATTTTATTTCATTACACTTGTATTGCATTAGTGCTTTCGATTCGTAGCGTTAGAATCTACCGAAAATGAGATCGGAAAACAGGAGTTGGGATTTTTGTTAAAAGTTCTCTTTATGAAATTCGAACTTTGTGGTTGTCTTGTGCGAAAAATCCGAAGCTAGATGACGTAGTTCTTTGGTTAATGCAGGTGCCCCACAGTAGAAAACCCCTGCATCATTGAATTCATTATACATAATACAAGTAAATTAATGATTAAAAAATGGGGTTGATAAAAGTGAAAAAGAACTGACCAATTCTGGCGTTTGGATGACGAAGAGCAATGTTTTTGTAAACTTGACGCCAATTAGGCTTCGCAAAGTGGGATTTGACTCGAGTTCCGGAGACGACATCGACGCCATTTTTGGCATGGTGAAGCGATTGAAGCATGGTGATGAGTGCTGATCGAGCATCTCCTTCTTCGTACACGCTGGTGCAGTAGTTGTGAAGCTCTATCACCTTCTTCTCATCCATCTCTGCAACTTCGTTCATTATTCCTTTGAACCACTCGAAGGAGCCTTGCTCCCTCGTCACCCAGTAAAAGTAGGCTTTTCTTGTTTTGAACCCTTTGTTGTTCTTGTTACTGTAATTCCCATTCTCCATTGCTGATCCTTCCGGAGTCGAATCCTCTTCCATTTTCATGTTGTTGATAATGTCCTTGACGATGCTTATCATTGGGGTGGCACCGATTCCTAACCCCACCAATAGAACCACATCGTATTTCTTGTGGTCCTGTGCTGGTGCTCCATATGGACCATCGATCAAAATCTTGGGAAAACTGTTAACCAATTAATGCCAAAAAAAAAAAAAATCAACAAACCCAATCCCATGTGGGTGTGGGTTGACCAAAAACGGAAAATACCTAGTGTTAGTTCCTTCGGCCCTGAGCAGTCCGCTCTTGCCGGCAGCTGGTGGTTGACAGACCTGTTTAGTATCCGTACAAGCAAAACCTGATCCTAAGCTATCTGGTTTTGATTTCAAGCTTTAAACTTCAATAAAAAGAAAAGAGAACATAAATCAACCTGAGAGAAAACAGTTTTGAGCTGCCTTGTCCAATCACCCAGAGTTCTAATATGAACGCTGAGGTAGTCGTCTCCTGTTGATGAAGTGATGGAGAATGGATGCCTGCAGCAATTGTCAATGGTTGGTTTGGGTTAGACTTAATTAATAAAAGAATCAAAGCCAAAGCTCGAGGACGGAAAATTTGCATACCACTCAAATGGGGAGACAGCAGAGTAGTTGACAAACATGTATTGCCCACTTTTATATTTGAATCCTTGGGGCTTTGACATATGCAGTGACAATACATTTCCAGGATACACAGCAACCTTGAGAATTTTAACAGCCTTGATGCTCGATCTGAAAGCTCGAATCAACCTTTCGCATGCATAAAGGGTAATCGGCACTGCTAGATACATCCATGTCTGCAATGCATTTAATATTGAACGGATGATAGATATACAATGAACAAAGGGGAATTGAAAGAAGAAGAAGAAGAAGAAGCTTACTGTTTTCTGATACCATTTCTTGGTGAGGTAAAGGTAAATGCCATGAACAATGAGGAGAACGTAGACGATAACGAAAAGGTGATGGGAATACCAAAATGCGTTGAATCCGGTGAGCTTCTTAAGGAATTTGGGAAGGTTAAGCTTGTTGCGCCTGAACCAAGGAGTGGCTAACGTGAAGGCTATGGCCATTAACACCACCATTATAATTCCTGTTACACCTTCAACACCCCTCACAAACCACCAGTAGTTTTCAGGTTGCTCTTCCCCAAAGAAGGGTTCCATAGGCTCATATTCTTCTTCCGTTGCATGAAGAAGCCGGGGGAAATCGCAGGTTAAATGTGCACCACCGTGTAGGATCGCCCCAACAGTGATTCCGACCGCAATAACCTGAAGATTAAAAGACTTTCATTATAACATGTTAAGCATTATATTGGAGTTGATTGTTGATGGTATCACTTACCTTGTGGAAATTCAAGTTATCGTCTAAAGGAACCACAACGCCCAATTTAGTCTTGTTCCGAAGCCAAGTGATGGTGTTCCGGCACACAGGTAGCAATATCAAAGCCATGTTGAACTTAAGAGTCTCTGCACCGCCTTTGGCAATGCAAACACAGTAGCCCATCACACCGTACACGGCCTTGTTACGGTACTGCACGAACTTATAAGCAAATAAACCGCTCACAATTGCGAGCCACAACATCATGACCCAGACCCTTTGCCAGTTATCCATTATAAAGTACTTCATCTTCTGATACAACCGTTTAAATGGGTTTCTCTCTTGAGTAGGTTTGAGTTTCTGGCTTAACATTTGACTCAAAACTCGACTATCTCCTACCCTGACAGATTGAGTTGGAGCTTGCAACAGGAGAGTTTCCAGGTTGTAAACCTGTAAAAAAAACAGTAACATTAGGAAATAAAAGACAACATAAAAATACAGTAACATTAGGAAATAAAAGACAACATAGGACAAAACAAAACATGACAAAGATTTGTATTTGGGGTGATTTAATTTACCATGATGTATCCAACATTATCAGGATCCAATTCTTCCATGATCAAAGCTGCATATTCTTCAGCCTGTTTCTGAATAGTAGCAAGTTTGTTTGCAGAAGCACTGAGACTGATGATCTACAATATGTATAGAAGGCCATATTATTTGGAAATTTTATTCATTTCTAGTTGATTAAACTTGAATGAGATTGGATAATCAATGTGTGTGTGGGACCTTAATTCTTACCTCCTTGACTTCTTCCTCAGTGATCCTTCCATCAGCGTCTTTGTCAACCCTTCATTATTACAAATTATACTCAGAAAACAAACACTGAGATTAAAAAATATATGCTTTTTCGATTGATCAAAATTGATACGAAAAACTTTTACATGTCAAAGAAAGTTTGGAGTCTAGAGTCAAAGCTTTCATCAGAAATCTGATCCCAGAAGCGTTTGAGTTGTATTTTATGGATTGAGCCTCCGTTTACATTATGCCGTCGAGCCAGTGCTTGAAACAGCTCGTCGGCAAACTCTTTAGACTGGTTCATCCCTACACATCATAAACGAAGAAAATTCGTAAAGTAAAACCACAAAACAGTACTTCGCCATTTTGGTTTGATTTTTGGATGAGGAAAGAAATACCAATGCATTCGGCGAATTGGGAACGATGAAGAAGGCCATTCGTGGAAGAAGTTAAATCATTGAACCGTTTCTCGACAAAGGACCATCCAATATTTCCACAGGCCCCAGTTTTGGAAGTGATAAACTTGAGCCCTTTCAATGCATGAGCTGCTGCAGATTTAGTCCTATCGATTTTCCTGTTAGAAGATCGTCTCGAAACCACACGTTTCAGTTCTTGAGAAACCTGTTTGATTCGAGCCGACGTGTTGGAAAACAAAGACGAACGAAGGGACGTTGATTTGTTTTCCATAGTTCTCAAAGACAGCAACGCTAACTCAGGGTCTTCATTTCCTCCCTGAAAGCTGTAAACCGCCACGGAATCGTCTCGGATATCCAGGGTGATTTCCACATACCCCTCATCTTCGTCGTCCTCAGCAGCAGAGTTGGGCATGGTGGTGATTTCAGGTGGAAGATTGAATGTTGCACTCTTTTTAGAGCCTCTTTTGTTGGAAAATGGAGCAGCATTAAGGGGTAATGGTTCACTAAAAGTTGTCCTTTCACTTGCTATACTTTCTGTATCGGAATTGTTCTCTGAATATGCTCCTCTCCATTCATGTTTCCTCATTTTTGTGTCAGCTTAAGTTTGTAGTTGTTTCCTTTACCTGTAAATTGACTAATTAAAAGTGCAGGAAAAAGAGTTGGATGCTGGAAAGAAACGAGTTCCCCTTTATATACGAGTCAGAGGGGCAAATGCAGAAACTTACAGGGAGCAACGTTCATGCTGCAGGTCAAATACCCCCTTATTTACTTTTTTTATTTAAATATAAATTTTCATGTTTGTTTCAAAGCACGGAAAATCTAATTCAATGGAGAAGCTTCGGTTGGAATTTGTATTACTGATTAATTAATTATTCTCTATATAAAAAAATTTAGAGTAAAGTTATGCAATTTTAGTATATATTATATCATCTCAAACATAGGTGAAATTTTCATTTTATTAAATTTTAAATTTTATATTAAAAAAAGAAAACTCTCAAAATATAATTTTTATTTTATAAAATAATTAAATATTAAATAATTTTCTAATTGAATACATATAAATTAGGTCTCTTTCCTTACTGTTTCACCTAACCTTCATGTTTTACATGAATCCTTGAAATTAAACAAAGCATAAAGGAAGATAGTAAATGTCAATATTTAAGGATCCAAATTGATTTGGAGTTAAAAATTTGTATGTTAAGGTCAAGCTATATTTGTATATAAAAAGAAAATTTTAAGGTTTGAATGAGGTGGACAAGATATAAAATTTTAAGGTTTTAAGGATCCAACAAAATATTTTTCTTTTATTTTCACTGGACAGCTGACCAGATCAACATGGTATTATTCTTATTATTAGTTTCAAAATATAAACCTGTGTATACCATCTCAGATCTGAAAACTTATTATGTTGAAAATGTCTTGTTGGGCATTAAGGAATCGAAAAGGAAGAAAGTGAAGAATAGATACATGCATGCAGCACATGAACGGCCAAGGAGCAGACCATACAGTCTAAGTTTTGTAGATGAAATATGAAGATCAAGCTGCTGTAGTATTTTTGGATGAAATGCATTGAGCTACTAAAGTTGATGCTACTGTTCAATTTCGGTTTTATTTTGTTACTTTAAGTAATATTTTGTAACTTAGTTTAATTAGAACTAAGTAGGTAATGTATGTAATGCATTCGGTGCTGAAAAGATTGATAGGTCATGAGCTTACCTAATTATGGAAGTTGTGCTTTGCAAGTTGCAATGTGCAAGCGGTGCAAGTTACAATGAAGTCTAAAAATAGTAAATATGTTAAAGCTGACCGGCTTATGACTAGTATATGTATTGGCATTATGCCATCTTTTTTATCAATGAATTTCAATAGAAATCATTCAAGAAAAATACTCTCTCAATTTTTGCTTTCATAGTTCAAGCCAAATTCTGTTCGTTTGCTCAAAAACCTCCAAACTTGAATTTCAAAGTTTTTGTCATTCTTTATCCAGATTTATTACGTTGTTGCTCAAGTTTTACACGGAACTTCATACTTCCTCTGGATAAATTGTTCAAAAACCCAACAATAGGAGATGGGGATACCCTAATCTCTAGAGCCAGGTTGCAAAACTACAGTCAACTAATAGTTGGAATCACGTGCTTGAAAAGCAGCGAAGAAGCCATTCATCGAACCCAATTATGAAACAGGGGATTGCAGCGCATTAAATATTTTGAATGAGGAAAGACTAGTTAAATGAGATGACTTACAACCACATGAAATTTTAATGGGAATTGATGGAGGAAAGGAAGGATACTAACAAAGATAAGTTGGACTTAACAGAAATAGGACAATCTAGTGGCCATAGAAAAGGATCTTGTAAGGCTTTGTCAGTTCTAACGCTTTAATTCAACTAGAAGGCGATATTAGGAGATGGAGGCCGATTGTGTTAAACTTTCCTTAGAGACTAAGCTTGAGAGATGAGGAACATGTTTTTTTGTCTATTCAAAATCCTATAATGGAGGAAAAGGTAGAAAACCAATAGAAGGGAAGAAGGAAGGGGATTAAAAGTTTGTTGCATATCAAAAAACGGCTAGGTTTAAAGCCATGAGAGAAAAATATGTGATGGGAAAGTCAAAGAAAGATCGAGTTATTCAAACAAAAATTAAGCTTTTTAAGAAACGATGGTGGATTATGATTGATAGAACTACCAACAAAGAAGGAAGAACTCAAGAAGGTTAGAGAAGCAGAGGTGAGCACATTTTCTACCACCACATTAAACTAGCATGATTGGTAGCTTCAATCAAAGTGAGGAATAGGGCCTTTGCTGAAGTAATGGATTGGTGGCTAGTTTTAAGTTGTAGGGGTTCCAAAGTAGTCTAACAAGGGAGATGATGTTTGATATGTTGTTTTAAGTGTAGCATTTTTGCCTATGTACACTTGTATTTTTTGAAAAAAATGATTTAATAATAATATTGATTAATTACATTAATATCATTTGTATATTGTCATCAATATTTTGCAAAAAAAGTAAAATAGAAGTAAATATTGACTCACTGGTTATCTAACTTCTAACTAATACTAAGCGGTACTATGTGGTGGTTGAATCGTAATACGAAAAGACAATTTGTATTAGTAGATGAACCTAAACATGTCCTTAGCCTAATCAAAAATGAGCAAACCAATTGAAAGACTAATATGATGTCTATCAAGTCCAATTGGGGAGGTGATTTTTCTTGAACACCGGAATGGATGACTCACAGAAGATAGATAAATAGATGTGACTAACTAGACTTACAGTACATCGGACAGAACCCAAGTAGAATAAATCCTAGATTTGTTTATGGATTTATTCGCTTATGACGGTTATAATGTGGATACCTAAATCTTAAATGGATGATGTACCATGTAAGCATGATCCATATGATGTAAATAAAAGCCTGAGTTCAAATAAATTAGAAACCGAAAGTTGGTGTGTTACGTATATGATTTCTGCACTAGGTAGCATCATTCACAATAGTGGAATTCATAGTCTGACTAAAGGGCAAATGATATCCTCACATTAATATTACATGATAGATGAAAATAAATGTGGCAACTGGTCATTTTTCTTTGTGATAAATGACTTAATTACTATTTTATAGTAATTGACTTTTCATGAAGGAATATGTAATAGTTATCATAAGATAAAATAGGATAATATTGGGAGAACAGATTTATCCCAAAGAGGATATCCTTTGTGGATAACACACTTATGGCAAGATCATTAGACAAACACTAAGTAAGTAGCTTTCGTAATGGTATGTAATTAGGGAAAGCAAAGTCACAATACTATAGTGGATGAATTGCATGTAAAACCAAATGAACAGAAATAAATAGAAATGATGAAATTAGAAAAATGAGTCACATTCACAAATGAATGTGTTTTCTAACTGAGTATAGAAATGACTTAAAAATTAGTTTAAGGTTTTCAAATTATTTTTAATTAATTATAATTAAATAATTGAAATTTGAAAATGGAATTAAATTAATTAGTCATTATAGATTCGTTGAATATGGAAATTAAATATATTTTCTCATAGATTCTTTTACAATAAAGTTACCATGACTTTAATGAATTAGAATTGGATTGAGAAAATTATTTAGTTAAGAAATTAATTTAATTAATTTGATTAATTAAATAAATTATCTTTATTTTGATAATAGAATACAAATATTGAGTTGAATTAAATTATTAAGTGTTGAGCTAAAAATCCAAGAAGCTCATATAATTTAATATAATACATAATAGGCTCAATACTACCCCTTATGAATATAGAAGGGTGGAGGAAGCACATATAATTGTATACAATACATAAGAGGCTCAATACTAGTATTATTTACTAGGGTGTGCCATCCACCCCTCTCAATTAAACTGGGAGAGTGTTTTCTACTAAATAAATATTATTTGTGTTATATTTATTTATTCAATATTCTTATGGGTTTCCCTATAAATAGATGGCACTAGTAGAGTTACATAAGTTTTTGCGGCACTAGTAGAGTTACGTAAGTTTTTGCGCATACATTTCATATATTGTCATACTGTCAAAGAGTAATAGGAATTTATTTTCTAAGAATAATTTTTTTTTTTGGAATTGCAATTTCTATCGGTTTCTATTAAGAGAGTTACTTTCTTACTGAAAGTAATTAAATCGTTTCTTATTCTGTGTTTAGTTCATGTTGCTCGAGGCCACAGTTTACTCAATTCGAGGTACAATAATAGAGGAGAAGGTCGTTCGATTGAAAGCTGGAACTAATATATATCCATCTCACTCAAAGCACAAGTACTTTTTAAGAAAAAAATTTATTATTATAAATATCACAAATCAATTCAGTTTTTAAATTTTTAAATTTTTACTATGACTAAATATCATTTTCTAAACTGGATTTTTCCAACAAATGATTCTAAAGTCCAAAGTAAGAGATTATATCTACTCATATTAATATGTGTTTGCTTGTACAATATCTTTGTCCAAGGAATAGGGATGGTACTTCTTCTTTAGCAGTGTTTGAGCAATTATTGTTTATTGTCCCAAAGGAATTGTGTAACACCTCAAACCCGGCCCAGACGTTATGACCGGATCCGACATGCCACATCGAAGCGTTCAAAATATTTTATATTGTTGATCCAGAAAAACTTACTTAGTGTTTTAAAAGATAATTTCATTATAGGTTAAAGTGAATGGAAGCTATGCACCAAGTAGGAAACCGGAAAAGAGGTGGTGAGTCCATGGGACTGCTTAAGTACCAAGCTCCCTTCGGATCCAATCCTAGACATGCATACCGCCATTGCCACACCTTAACGTCATGGATATTTCTAGGAAACCGATTTGATTAAGTCATTTTAGGAAAAGTGATTAATTTTGGAAAATACTTTCATTGGGAAGCTTTGCTTGTTGTCGTGTTATTTTGAAATCAATTGTTGTTTTTGAAAACGCGCCCTAAAGCTATCCAATTTCAACAGTTAAAATAAGTAATACCTATCTTAGTAATACATATTAAAACCATCAAAAATAATTAAGCGGCCTTATTACATTTAAAACCCAAAACTTCAAATATAAATAAAAGGATGTCCAGTTCACGGAAGAAAATCAAACTTTCAGAACGGGTGGCCACTCCGAATTCCCTCACAGCTCCAAGCCCACTATGGTTGGGGATTACCTGCGTGGATGAAAATAAAAGGGGTGAGTTTGGGGAAACTCAGTGTGTAAATTAACCCAACCATAGCTTATATCACTCAAACCACGAAATAGAATAAGTTGGCCTTAGCCTGCAGCGAATTGAATAAAGCCCATAGGCCCATAATGTAACGAATGATATTACATGTTTATGCGAAACCCAACCCATATTCATCCATAACACCCCGTACAGCCTTACACCATGTGGGGAGACTACTCGACCCACCCAACCGCTACACACCACGTAAATCGCAATGAGGTCGCGGATATTGTGACGAAGTCACCAGATACTGATATTGTGGCGAGCCACCGAATCAGATATATGTGGCAGAGCCACCACATCAGATAATTGTGGCATAGCCACCAGGACAGATATATGTGGCAGAGCCACCAGATCAGATATATGTGGCAGAGCCACCAGATCAGATAATTTGTGGCATAGCCACCAGGACGCTTCCTCCATAGTATAACCCAAGCCCCCATGCAACAAATATATAATCATGGCATACATCATACAAAATCAGATCGTCATGCTTTTCAGTCAAAAGTAACCCTAGGGGTATAACGGTAATTTTGCACCTAGGGGTATAACAATAATTTTCCATACAAAGGGGTATTATAGTAATTTAGCTACTTTTAGGGTTTTCATGCATATCCTAACTATTTACGTACTATCAGAACACTTACCGTGCATACTTACCGAATTGGGCCCGTTGGCCCATGAACCCGATCTTTGGCCCATTAAGCCCAAATTATCAAAATGTATGAAATCGCGCGTACTGCAGTTTATTACTTTAGATTACCAAATATACAAACCCAACTATCTTACGAGCATTCGACACTCATAAATTCCCAAAATACCGACTTTTCTAAGCATTTCGCTTTTCGCTTTTGCCAATCTAGTCTATGAGAGGGTGTCAGTTACACACCTGTTTGCGACGATATGCTGACGAGATCCACACACGAACCGCCTACAATTGGATTACTAACACGTTAATCTAACTATTCAAATACGAACTACGTATTAACCCCTTACAATATTCGGCCAACTACACCTACAGATCAGAGTAAGCTTATAAGAAATCAATAAGCAACTCATTAACAAATTTTTGTCAGTGTTTACCACATAATCATAATTTCACTGCAAGCTGTCTTCCTGAGCAACAGTCACTAAATTATTTATAACTGGAGCTACGAAACTCCAAATCAAGTGCCATTAATTTTCCCTGAAAATAGACTCATATATCTTCTATACATAAAATTTTCAGAATTTTTGGTTTATCCAATCAATACCAGATATTTCTCAAAGTTTCCCATGTTTCACTGTTTGACTAATTTGACCACTCTTCATTACAAATCAAATTTCTCATTGTACAGAATTCAAAATATGTTCTTGTTTATTTCATTTGAAACTAGACTCAATAATCTTTAATTACATAATTTATTCAGCTTCTAATTCATCTCCCACAATTTATGGTGATTTTCCAAAGTCACATTACTGCTGCTGTCCCAAGCAGATTTATTACCAAATCACTCTTTCACACATAACTTGCATGCATGTTATTTAAACATGTATATCACCAATCAATCATCACATATCTATGGGTTTACTTAAGTATAGTCTCCATTTCATCATTTTAAAGCACAACATGTTAGCCGATTTTTCCCCTTAGCATCTAAGGCACATGCATGCTCATTTGTTTGGCTCAACTTCACCTATCTTCCGTTTTTCATCAAAAGAACATGAAACAACTACCATTTCCTTCATTTTAATTCATGACCAAATGCTCACAACACAACCAAAAACCAAAATATGCTTCAAGAGTTAAGGTAGAATTAAGAAGAACTCATATACCTCAAAATAAAAGCAAACTACCATGAACTTACCTTCAATTTTCTTCCCCAAGTGACCGAACATTCAAGAGCTTTCTCCTCTCCTTTCTCTTCTCAAACTTTAGGCTATGATGAACAAAGATGGACAAAACTTGTTCTTTTCACCCCTTTTTTTTAATAAAATTTCATATTTCATCCATTTAATTCTTTAATACAAAAGACATGAAATTTCCATCATGGAACATTTACCTAACCCATTATCATGAAACATTTACCTAACTCATTATCATGGAACATTTACCTAACCCATTACCAATTTGTATCAATTTGTACCATAAATTATGGATATCAAGTGCACATTTTGTCTACAACAACATGATGACTGGCCACTTCATGTAAAATGGGAGGTTTGTCATGCAAATCTTCCTATTTTGCACTCATATTTATTTGGCCACTTCAATTTAGCCTATAGTATTTTCAAACATTTTCACATAGGCCCTATTTCATAATTTCACCCCCTTTTTCTTATGGAACAAAAAAATTAACTAAAATTGCCTGGTTCTATCTTAAGCTTGGGCCTTCTAGAGGCCCACTAACATAATTAAACCTATGCCAACATTCACAGAATTCCCGAAAATTGGGGCGTTACAAATTGTCTAGATGTTTTTTTTTTTATGTTGTTTCATTTACATATTCAACTTGGTGTTTCATCTTATTTTTAAGTAAATCTAGGTACTATCAATGTATCTACAAGCTATAAATGAGTAAGGACTAGTTTAGCATTACTGTTGAGAAGTGTTTTTAAAAATATTGTGAAAAGTCTTATCAAAAGTGATTTTGAAAATTTTGGTTTAAGATTTAAGTGTTTAGTATTACTATGGAAAAATATTTTAAAAAGATAAAGTGTCTATTTTGGACATAATGTTAAGGAAGAAAAGATGTATTTAAATGATATTAAAATTCGTTAGTGTTATTATATATGAAATATATCAAATTAGATTATAATAAAATATAAAAATTGTTATAACTTATTAATAATATTTTAATACATGAATTAGAAATTTTAGATATATTTAAAATAACTTGTATTATTTTATTTTTTAAATGTAATTTGAATATATAAATCATATTAGATATTAACATAACATAGAAAATATAAATCTAATAAATTCAAATATTCTATGTATTTGAATTAAGTTTTAAAAGGGGTAATAATTGTATACCCAATATAAAAATTAAAAATTTTAGATTAGCATTGACAATTTAAAGTGAATTCATTAAACTATAAGTTATGGCATCTCTCGTTAATTTCATTTCATAACCACTTGAATTGTTTGATTCACCATCATCATCAACATCAATTTCTCCATCATGCACATCTTCTGAATCAATAATATTCTCATATGCCTTGTTAATATTTTCGTGTTCTATACAATCGACATCATTTCGACTGACATGTTTTCGGATAAAATTGTGTATTGTCATTGTAACAACGACGATCATTGTTTTCTTTTCAAAACTATAACTTGGCATATCCCTTAAAATGATCCTTTTTTTTTTCAAAACACTAAAAGTTTGTTCAATCACACTACGTAATGATGAATGCGAATGATTGAATATCTCTTATTTACCAGATATAGGTATACCTCTATGAAAGGTAAATGATATTGTTGTCCTCTATATGATTCAAGATAACCTTTCGTTTGAAGATATCCAGAATAAACAAGATAATATTTTCCTCCATGTCATAATATGATAAATAATTAATTCAAGAGTTGTTTATTTTTTTAAAATTATCAATTTAAAGAATTTATACTTTATTATTTAGAAAAAAGAAATATCTTACCATTTGGTGGGTGCGAAAATTTGTATTTTGGATCTCGAATTGCATCAAGAAATATTCAAATGTCATGCGTCGATCCTTCCTATTCAGCCATAACAAATGTGAAACACATATTAAAATCACATACTGCCATAATATTCTGAGTCGAGACACATTTTCTTCCAATGTAGGGAATTTGTTCATTTGGTGAAAGAATAGCGACAATATGTATACCATCATTGCACATATGCAATCGTATATAAATAATCATATTAGTCTCGTACATGTTTTTAGTTAAAAATATTAAAATATAATAATATAATTTTAAATTTTTACCTTAAAATGTGGCATACATTTAGAATCATTACGTATTTGTTTGAGTATTGAGTTAAAATAACGACCATCGGGTGCAATTATATCAATGGACATCCTTGAAACTTTCTCAAGCACATTTGCAAAGTATCGACTTATTGTTACTTCAGACCTTTGAAATCTTTCTCGAAATTGAGAAACTTTTGCACCAGTACCCAAGATTGACAAAAAAATTCCCAAAATTTCATGAGAAGATATGTCTTGAAGTTTGTAAATTGTATCTTGTCTCCAAAACTCTCAACAGACTTGTGAATACAATTTTTTATATCTTAAAATTAATCAGGCAACATGATTCATGACCGTTAAGGATCTCTTAGTTTCATGTCTCGCCTGACTATTTTGAATCCATACATGGTTGCTTCAATATACTTCTCATAATATAATTACACAGAAGAATATACAACATGAAATAATCGATTAAAACTTTCCATGTGTTGTAAAATCTCATTCTTTTCCCTTTCATCATCACTTCCATCACCACTAGAATTGCCAACCATACTCATCACCTATTAACAAATTCTATATTCAAAAACCAAATATAAACAACTATTGATAAAACTAGATTATACATAAATTAATAGAACATAAATAAATAGCCAAACAAAGATTACACATGGATGACATTTATAAGTCACATAGTAGATATTTCAAGACCTTAGAAGACTAGAAAATTTTGAACTCTCATCAATTTCCGTCTTAAGCCACCAAGCTCTAATCCTGGGATTAATTTATAAAAACATAGTTCGTTTGTCCTTATTTATTAATAATTTTAGTGAGAAAAAGTATAGTAGACTAGCTCTTGGAACTTCCTCCGACAAGTTATCAAGCACTTGAATTGCTTGTGGAATACTATATGGATCCATAATAAGAGTCAAACTAGATGTGGCTTGACTCATATTATTAGTTACACTACATAATTTTTCAATTTGACTAGACAATCTTATAGCCCCTTTAATTTGCTTTGAGAATTTCTTCTTTCCAATTTTAAAATGTGAAGTTCCTACCTGAAGTGTTTTTCTTTTTTTATTGTTTCTATCAAAGTCACATCCCACTTGACTTGAAATGTAGACATCATTTATCGCATTTTCTTCCTCATTCTCTTCAAGAATGTCATTGTCAACATTTTCAAAAAATTCACTAGGGAGTGTACCTAAAGAAGGTGCTCATGCTTTATCACCAGTGGTAGCCATCCCTATGAGCATCTGGTCCAACTTCCCTTCAAATTCAGGATCAATGCCCGAAGTTCTAAAATTTTGAGCTTCAAGCACAACCTAGATATAAATTGATAGTTTAATAAGAAATTATCAACAACCTCATAAATAAGAAAAAAAAAAAAACAAAAATGGTAAGAATTATTAATATGCCTTTAGCCTACTCTCCCACCAACCATCTGATGCATCAACGGCTTCCTTTGTAGGATTCCACCCTAGATCAGTATCTTCGCCTTTAAGCTTTTTTCAAGCATTCTATTCTTTTTTCAAGGCATCCCACCTATTTTTAAATTGTCTTTTTGAATTAATCTTGTCTGTTTCATTCTCGAAGTTGGCCAATATTGTCAATCATCCCTCTTTTGTGAAATGAGTACTAGGTCTATTGCCTTTCAATATCTCTTTAATACAAAGATCACAAAATATTTCTGTTAATCTCTTATCCCACATTTTTTTGTCCTTTTCACCACTAACTTCAACAATCGAAGTACTTTTCATCTATTATATAAATATATATGATCACATATAAAATTGAAAATCAATATTACAAAAATTATTTAAATATAAATAAATAATTTTTAAATGTAGTTTGTATATATCAATTATCCCTTGCATACAACAATACTATTTACGCAGGTTCATGAATTTCACAAAATTTTTTAGATAAGTATTTTACTAGTTAAATATTATCTATACAAACATGCATCTAAAAGCATATAAGTGAAAGTTTAGTTGGGCTCGTGCTTTTGGTAGATGTGCTTTTTTAGCCAGTGAAGCAAACAAGCAAATCATAGAAATTTGACAGGGAATTCTCAAATAGCTCAGGTAAATTCACTACTAATATTTTTTTATAGATCGTAATCAATAGTAAAGCCAAGCATTCAACAAGGAATTTGACAGGAAATCATCAACAACTTACTGTACATTACACTATCAATGAACACAAAAGCAAATCCTATACAACTTAAGAGTTAAAAACAACAAAGTGAATAGAAGGAGACTAAACAAAACCCATTTTTAGATGGAGACCAAAGCCATTTACCTTTTCTTGGAGAAAGTAAAATAGGAAAAAGATGCTAATAATAATAAATATACCTTGAAGGAACAAAGTTAAAAAAAAATGTATCTTTGAAGAAGAAGGCCAAGTCCTCTTCCACTGCTACTTCACAAATCAAACTTATATTCGAAAAAAATGAAAGAAGGAAAAGTAGTTCAAAAAACTGCTACAAAAGTTGAAAGAACCAGAGGAAGGGAAAGTTAGGAAAGTAGGAAAAGTAGTTCAAGGAACTGTTGCAAAAGTTGAAAGAACCAGAGAAAATATGATTTTAGTTGGTTTGTAGTAATAAAAAAATATTGTTGGTGTGTTTAAATGAGGGTAAGAAAGTAATTTGGCACCCAAAAGTGATTTTGGCTGCAGCAAAAGCTCAAATTTTTTACTTTTGCATTTGGTCAATTTTTGGCATTTAAAAAACATTTTTCTCCCAAAAATGTATTGTTTAGAAATTTTTTTTATTTCAAAAGCACTTTTTGTTCTAAAAATGTTTTTTAAAAGTATCTCAACTAGCCCTAAAACTTTTCTTGGCATGCCCTTAAGCCAGGACTATTACTTAACAATCTTGAAAAATTTGTATAATTAAGTGTTGCATCGGGATGTGATGCTACCACATACATGCCATATCATTTTTGTATTTTACACTTTACTCCTACATAAAATTTGAGTAAATTAGTCTTTTCAGTTAAAATTTCAATCTATTTCTACTATTAAAAAATGACATGATTGACAAAATAACTAAATAATTACACATAATATGTACCTCATGTCAACGTACATGAATTAGCTTTTAATAGTTAAAATAGATGAATTTTTTTAACAAAATAACTAATTTATTTTTTTAACATACAAAGACTAATTTACTCATTTTTTTTAGTAGAAAAGACAAAATAAAATCTCGATGTTAATACAATGATCTACTCTTACCATGCAGTTGCCTCAAAAGCCTCGCGTCAATTGATGAGCTTGGAATCTCTCTCGAAGAGACTAGCTTGTAGGGACTATGGGAATGCAGCAATGGCATAAACTTCTCCAATCCACTCCACTATAAGATTATTCTTGGAGTTGCCAACAACAATACCAAATTTGTTTTAGCTGTAATCAAACTGATTCTACATTGGATGCATGCATTTTAGAGTTTGCTTTAAACTTGCATGTCATGATGAATGTCTTGAAAACTGCACAACTTTTGATGTTAGCTGATAATATTGACAGTTCGGAATCATTTTAGCTCGAGAAAAAGTTCCCTTTTTATGATCATCAATTTTCCTTCACAATGGTTATATGTAGGTGCATAAATTAGAGAAATCAATAGAGCCACTTGCATGACCCCTACATGGGCAACGTTTGAAATCAAAATTGTTTTTAAGATAATATGAATACAACAAAGAGAAAGGCAGTACACTACCATTTAACTATTTTATCCCCCATAAAAAAAAAAAAAAACTCCTCGCCCCACCAAAAAAAAAAACAAAACCCACTATCATTTAAATCAGATATTATGGCCAACTAAACCAAAACTGTTTAAATGATTAACCATCTTTCCCAAGTAAAATGGCTATATTTGCTCATACCAATACAAACTGCTCAGCGCTTTGACTTGTGATGTCGCTCCTTCTTGTACCGAGACTGATCAGGATCAAATCCACCTTCCTCAGCTCCATAGACGGCCCATGACGGAGTGAGAGCCATATAATCCTCACTGTCAAAAGGTCTTCCTGAAGCCACCTGCACCATTGGCAATAAACAAAATATTTCAAACATAAGTTTATAGTCTAGAGACTCTTCCCACAATGAAATTGATGCTTATCACTAACCAGGTCATGAAACTTTTCATAGTCAATCCATGTATGCCATTGACCATTGACCTTGAACTTTTCAGTTTTTGCCAAGAGGACACAACATGAGTGTGCATGTTCACATGCAACCTCATACTCCCCTTCACTTTTCAAAGCCAATGCCTCCGAGAAAGCCCTAACATCAGAATGCCATGGCACATTCTCCATTGTCAACTTTGATGTGGCAGAACTGTAAGAAATATCAACGTGGCTGAGAAAGGGCAGGCAGTTTTGCTGATAAAAGTAAAACAACAAATAACAGTATGACCAATAGACTTACGATCCACAGTATGTCACGCCTTTGATTTCAACAAAATCAGGCTTCCCAAGGACGAAGAGTTTAGAATAAGCCTCTACATCTTCTGTATTCCATCCTTTCACAAGTGTCAAGCGATATACAGTTCGTTGATGTTTCTCTTTGAGAGCTTTCAAGGAATCCTGAATAAAAGATATTGCCAATAAGAAAAGTACAAAGATGAAGCAGCAGTTCGCTTTTACAGAAGTTAAAAAACCAGAACATGTTCGGGACTTTTAACATTGCTGTTAAGTAAATAGCATTTCAGATTAATGCAAACAGAAAGCTATTCTAATTGGGATATAAGGAATCTGCCAATATGCTTATCCATAGCAAGGTAAGGGCAGCTATAAAGCTTTCAGATCAACAGTAATTCAAAACTCCAGATGTACACTGCTAGTCTCTAGCTTCAAGAATTTGATGCCTGCCATATTTCTGCTTTGCATTATCTCTCTTCTCCAACAATCATTCTTTTCATTTAAAGAAACTTGACTTCTTTTTTCTTTCTTAATGTTTTAGCTCAGTTATTTAGATTTCGAGAATAAAACACTTACAATGAATCTTTCCCAGAAATCCCCAAAGAGTGGCCTATCAATTGCCTTCAAGTTATCCTTTGTTGCAGCATCTACACTCACGTATAACTGCATGAGCAAAAGAAATTAACTAGGTTAATAAGGAATAGAAGACTCTGTTGGACATCTATGCATTGTTAAGATAGATTCACAGCAACAGACCTGCGTTACAGGCTTCAGCATTTTAATTTTTTCAGGGAACTGTGCATTAGTTACTAGAAATGTAGAGATTCGCCTTCGGTGCAGCTCATCCACAAGCGCATTAATTTCAGGATACATAATTGGTTCACCAACAAGTGATAGGGCACAGTGCCGAGGGGATAGACCCTCCATCAATCGCTCTTGTGTAACACCTGCAACAATAGGACGAGTAAACTCTCCTGTTAAATTCAAAGGGAAGATCTTTGTTGCAATCCTATGTCTAAGAGTTTAATTTGTAACAGAAAATCTTACGAAGTTCTAATCCTTCCATATATTACTCAATTATGAAATGATTATGACATAATTGAGGTGCATTGACTAAATTGTCTGAGGCAGAACTTAGTAGAAGAGAAGTCAACTATAGGAAACCCCATGATAAAGGGAAAATATAATTAGAAGAAAAAATTTATGAAAATTACCCGGAACTCCTTTCGTTTGCTTAATCATCTTTGTATGAAGATCTATGGCAGTATTGACAATCTCTAAGGGATCATCCATCTTCCACTGCCAACTCTTCCCTATTGGATTCGTATGATGCCTCCAGCAGAAAACACATTTATTGGCACATGCCAAACTAGGTGTAGCCTCCATGCATCTGTCAAATTCAGAAGTTAAAGGAATTTAAATAGCAGGACAATAGCTGCAACCAAGAAGCGAAGATAGGACAAAAAAAGATTGTACAATGTATTAAGTAAATTACAAAATGAGGTTTCATTGCTATGAAATACATAAAATGATCAAACTCAATGTAGACAGATGTACATGAGATCAACTACAGCCACTTATAGACCAACATGATGCATACTTCCTTGTTTCCAGACTCCTTTTATGTTAGTTGAGGGTGCAAAAGGCAAGATAATCTTTCTGGAAGTATAAACGTGATATCGAATTCTCCTCATATTATAAATCAAGGAACACCATAAAAATGGCAAGACACTAATGACTTATGAGATGAAAAGCGTAACTAAACCTTAAAGCAGGAAGAAATATGAAAAAAGAAATAGTAAAACGATATCAGTCCCACAACATTGAAATGAGACAGAACTAAATAATCATCGAAAGCTTAATAGGTGCATAAGAAAGTCGCAATCACCTATGACTCTCTATTCCATAAAATGAGTGCTTGTAACAACCTCCTCGTCCTCTAAGTTGAGACTTGGTCCATCTACAGATCTTAACACCACTATGTGAACCAATAATTTTATATCCCTGAAAATTCCCAGCAGTAAAAGGATGTCAATTAGACCAAAAAGTGCAATGGCATACTAAGATTAAGCAATCAACAACATAAAATGCTTTCATCAGCAAAAGATGCATATCCACTTAAACAAAGTTACCTGTTTCTCCAAGTTGGCTCTTATAACTGGAGTTACCATCTCTCTTTTCCCATCCAATTTCCCATTAGTTTCAGCCACATTAACAGACTTTTTCCTCGATGGCCCTTTACCTGCAATATCTTCAAGATCAACAATGTCTTCCCCTCCTCCTTCTCCATCATCGTCATCATCACTTTCAAGGCTTTCAACATCACTCTCATAAACAATGCCATTCTCATTCTCCATCACCAATCCCCCTTTCAAAACAGTGACCACCTTTTCACTCCACCCTTCAAAGACACTCTCCAATTCACCTCCATCCACATCACCTTCCCCAACCGGCACCATCTCCGTCGCTCCCAACCCTCTCAACCTCTTTCCCAAATCCCTCGCCACCGCATTAAAGGTGTACCCGTAAAGCCGGCTACCGACTCCAAAGACGGCGAATTTACAATCAGAAAGCAGCAAATTCCCGGCGCGAAAATCAGTGCTGATTTCGGCGAGCCAATTGACGAAGAATTTAGAATTTTGGGGAGGATTTCCATCTTCCCAGGTGGAAGCGATGATAATGATTAGGGATTCCTTAGGGAGATCCTCCGGTTCGTAGGTCTGGGGATCAACGAGGTCGAAAGGAATGTTATTCTTGGAGGAGAGGAGGTCAAGGAGGCGTTGAGCTAGGGCTTTGGATGTTCCGGTTTGGCTGAGGAAGAAGAGCTTACCTGGTCTAGGGTTAGGGTTTAGAGGGAGATGTTTGAGGGGTTTTAGGCAGCGGCGGCGGGATTTGTAAAGAAAGTAAAAGGTAGTAGCGGAGAGGAGAGCGAAGAGGGTGAGGCGGGTGGAAAGTGAGGAAGGGGTCATGTTTGGGATCTATTATTTCCTTTTTCTCTGTTCAGGGTTTTGGCGGAAATGAGGGAGTAGAGGCGCTCATCGTGGTGGTGAAGTGGAGGGAGTAGGCGGCATAAAGACGAAGAGATGGTGACCTGAAATCAGAATCAGAGTTTATTTATTTATTGGGCTTAGAAATTTAGAAATCGAGCCCGTATCGTATACTACTTCAACAGTGATCCAATTATCTCTCTATATTTCAAATTTTGCAAAACCTTTAAACACATAAAATTACACCATTTAAGTTTGTAGAGATAATATTTGTTTTTTTACCTAACCCATAAATTAAAAAATAATGTCTTCTTGTATAGACAATAATATTTATACTAATTGAATTAAGACTTAATTATTATTAAATTAATATTAGAAATAATTTATTAATGTATTAATAATTATTATATTATAATAAAAATAATGTTAATTAATTAGTTTACATCCATGCACGAGTTGATTGATAGCCTACGTTATTTAAAATTTTAATTATTTATAATGTGAAATATTTAGCATGTAAATTATTATAAGGTTCAATATAAAATTGTCTTCTAAATTATTTCTTTTATCATATTCAAGTATATTTTGATGAATTTAGACACTTAAATTATATTTTTTCCCAAAACTGTTAGTGCACTCTAATCAATGAAGATGTGATGAAAATGCTACATCATCATTGACACATCATTATTTATATAAAATAAATTCAAATATATATAATTATAGAATTAAAATATAAAATTATAAAATTATAAATTTATGTAATATATTTAAATATATATATATATATAAAAAGAAAAGGCAACCAACCATTTTATGAAACCTTTATTTATTTTAATTTATTAATTTTCTTTTTAATTTTGTTTTCTTTTTCATCTTCATTGTTTTTCATAAATTTGCTGCCCTTTCAATAATTAATCATTAAACTATTAAGTGTTTTTGCTGTGTATCCTTTTAGTGTGGAGAATCAGGTATTTATATGATATAGTTAATGTTCATGAAATTAATATTGTAGGTAGGCTCTATGCATGTTGACACATATGCTACCCTAAACTCAACACATATTCGCTGGCCCAAGTGCTCGTCGGTTCATTCGTTTGGCCTCATACCCTATGCTCATGGACATCTAGGGATGTGCAAACTGGGCTCGCGAGCCCCCTAATGACTCCACCTGGTGGGGTCCAAACTCGGGTCGCAGGTTAGTAGTCCAGATTATATTCAGGCTTTAAGTTGGCAATTGGATATCTCATAACACAAACATAACTCTCATATTTACTTCCTCCATTATTCCAATCTAAATATATGAAGATGGTGGCAGATCATGTTAGCTCAATTTCCATTTTTTTTATCATGTTAGCTCAATTTCCATTTTTTTTTTTTTACTCTCTTTTTGAAACAAAATGACTAAACATAAGATTTGGCTTTGGGGGTTTTTTGCGATAAAAAAAGCAACGGGGGTTTTCAAAATTTGAAGAACTTTCATCTTCATCTAGTATGGTGTTTGAGACTCTTCATTTCCATGTTTTCATTCTTTTCCTCATTGTTGTTCTCGCTTTATTTGCAGTTGTTGTCCTGTTAGGATATTATTATTAAATATTATCTTTTAGAAATATCTAAATATATTGTATATCTTTTAGGTATATATTTAGGAATATATTATATATTTTTCATATTTTTGCATGATTATTGCCGTATAAATATTATGAATAAGATTGAAAGCGATTACCTTATTATTGTCATGGATCAAGAGCTTGGGTTCCCCTTTTATTTATTTTTTTTCTTCTCCAAGTCCCTTGCTTCTTATCTTTTATTTTACCTGGCGGCATAGTGCTTTCAACCTCCAGGTTGGCTATTACCTGCTTTTTAACACAATTTTGTTTAATCGTTCTCAATGGCTAATGGCAATTCTATGCCATTGGTTCAAACCTAAGCAATGGTTTAAGTGGCTTAATCTTACCATCGTCAAAGAGCTAGTTAGTCGACAAAGAATTCCTCTCAAATTGGCCATAGAAATTAAACTTGATTCTTAACACCCATTACCATCATCATTGTTGTTGCTTTAATATTCTTTGTCGAGCAACCCTGCCATTAAAGCTTTTTCTCTGTTTTATCTTCGAGTCAAAAGAGACTGTCGGTGAAGAACCAGTAATGTGAGAGATGTCATTAAGCTCATTGTGCAAAGAAGAATCACATGAAGTTGGAGTGTTGAGGGCTTGAAGGAGTGGTGATGTACGACGATGAACATGAGCTATTGTAGTTGAAGTCCGTCGTAGGGAGCAACCCACCACTTCGACCTCTATTGAATCCTTGTGATTGAAGATTTCAAGTATAAGAGTCAAAGATAAAGATATGAATGGAAAGGGTTGGTGACAACAATAGTGGTGGCGATGAAGTTCGGGAGAAGAGCAAAGGAAGGAGAGAAGAAAAAAATATAAAAACAGAAGAATAAGGATGGGAGAGAGAGGGAGAAAGAGAGGAAGGAAAGGAAAGAAGGAAAAAAAATGAAAGAAGAAAAAATAAAAAAATAATTATGTGGCAATGATGATATAGTTTTTGCCACGTCTCACTGCATGGTTGGGCCACTTCCTTATTGGCCACGGTTGATTAACGGTTGGCTTGCTTTTGCTTAATGGAAGTATTAAGGTAGAAAAAGATATAGTTTAGAAACCCAAATTGATGAATAAAATTTAATACTGAATATAATTTAAGGGTAATTTTCAATTAAAAATTGTGTTTACTATTTTAATATAAAAGCAGAATCAACAATCTAAAATGATTTAACAACATTTTGAGAGTATTATCTTATATATAAAAATTTCTTTTGTTTTTTATCAATAGAAACATTATGTAATATAAATTTAATTATAATAATTTTGTATATTTACTAAAATAATTAAATATTAGCCAATAATTGGAAAAATAAATTGGACAAATATGTGCATACATGTTTTTAAGATAAAATATTCATTTTATAATAGTTTAATGCATTTAATTTTTCCAAAAAAATTAATGTATTTAAGGTCTCAAATTGTCTAAATTGAAATTAATTAAAGGTATAATGATATTTTTATTTTAAATAATTCTATTTTAAAAGATTAAGATTTAATAAAACTTTTTTCATATTAAGATGAAATAAATTTCTTTAAAATAGTAATAATTAATAAGATTCAATTTTGATATATATAAAATAAAGAAGACTAAGAGTGTAAATTAAAAAACAAATAAACCTATTATATAAATTGATTTGGGTGGAGGGACATATTATGAAACATACCATCAACAAATGGTATAAATGTTATATCTCTAGCCCTTAGCCTATCACAATGTATTTGATAAAATTCGATTGTGGCATAAAGATCAACAATAGCTCTAGCCCTTATGCCTTTAGAAATGCAATTGACGCCTACGAGAGTGGGCACTTCTTGTCCACTAGTCTCATATTCAGGAGTACCAAACTTAGATGCATGCATTTCTTCTAGCTCATTAATGGCATGTTTTCCCCCTAACCATTATGGGAAAACTTCGACTCTAGAACTGGTTTCTCATAGGTCTCATTAGAACGAACAATCTTAAAATCTTGGGAGAAAAGAACTCTAAAGATAAGTAATAGATAAGGCAATACGTAATTCTCATTAACCTTTTCAGTAAATTTAGTAATCTCATAATTAATAAGCTGCTCTAGATCAAATACTACCATATCCACAACTTTTCTAAGCACTACAACCACTCTTTTGGTTATTAAATTTCTTTGGCTATTAGGAAGCCAATTTACGCATGGCAACTGCATATAAGGTAACATACAAATGGTCCAAAAAGAAAGCTCAAAGAGTACCTTTTACCGGGCCAAAGGGATGTAGGCGGTTGGTTAAAGCAACAATAGTCTCATCAATAGATTCATCCAGCTCAAGATTGTTGGTGGTGGGGCAATTCAGAAACTTCCTGATTTGCTCAGGACCAAATTTGAACCATCTACCATGGATGAATACTTTTTGGTAGTATTTACTTGATGAATCAAAAACGCCACGGTTGAGATTGGCATAGAATTCATAAACTATCCTTTTTACGGAGGGTGAGCATAGTATACAGACCTAAAAACTCCATCATTTTGAAAAATGTGATCAATTCCATAATCAACAAAAGAATTATCATCAATATTCTAGTCATAGATAAATCCCTTAAGAATAAGCCTATAAAACCTCTTAGAACAATTAGGATCCTAGGGCACTTTCTTTCTCTGGGCAAGTATCATTTCTTGTTATTTCTTACCAAATTAAGTAGCATCTGCTAAAATTTTTGGTACCTTTACATTTTTCACTCTCATTTTTTCTTCTAGAAGTCGAATTATTCTTTTTTTTTTCTAGTTGAATAATTTTTAGTACCGTAGAAATATGGCTAGTTTTAGCTAACTGTTAAAATTAGCCCATCTACTTTTGAAATTTAAAAATGCAGGTTCAATTATGGGCATCATTAAAATTCTTTTGCTAACTAGTGTGATATTTTGAAGTAGAAAAATAAAATACTTAATTGGTTCTACAATCCTTTTCCTATCTCAATGTTTAGAATTCCATCTTTTGGTGCACTGGTAATAAGATTAAGTTCAGAGTCTGGATGGATAAATGAGGCAAGAAAGATCTTGATGGAAAGGATCTTTTGGTTAATGATGCTCTTATCCATAATGTTACGGTTTTGTACCTCATTGTGAAAAGTGGTACTAGATAGAATGAATCTTGAACATATCTTCCCTTAATGTTGACTTAATGAATAAAATACTTGCTATTCTCACTTGAAATAATGAAAAGGAATAGTGGCAAATCTAAAGGGGGCTGGCATGGGCCCCGACCCCCTAATGTAACATCCCAAAAATAGGGCCTAGTCGGAACAGTGGTTTCGAGACCACAAATTCGACGTTGAAATTTTATTATATGATTATTGTGAAGTCTAGAATATGAAAATATGCATGTGTTAAAGTTTCATGAAGAAATTCAATAAATAAGGTGTCCAATTGGAAAATAAGGACCAAATTGAATAAATTGCAAAACTTGGATTCTAGAAGTAATTTGCATGAAGTTGCTTTAGATTATTAATTAGAAGATCTTAAAGAGCAATTTTCCCAATTTCTAAGTTTTGGACAAAAATGGGCATGTATGGATAAAATTTCAAAGAAAGGGCTTAAGGGCATTTTGGTCATTTGGCTAATTAATGAAATAAAATGGGAAAATGAAGACAAAAACCAGCTCATCTTTTCCACCTAGCTGCCAAAATTTGAGAGCCACCATAGCTAGGGTTTCTTCATTTTTCAAGCTCAATAGTAAGTGCTCCCTAGCCCCGTTTTTAATGTTCTTCGTATTTTTGAAATCCTGGTAGCTTACTCTCTCCATTTCTACCCATATTTTGAGTTAAGGTTCATGTTTTCAAAGTAACCCATGTGTGATATGCTTATTCTTTGATGTTTTATGGAGGAATATGAAAGTTGGATGTGTGATAAACATCTTTTCCTAGGTGATTTTCATGAAAAACCCCTAAAAAGACTTTTTTGCAAAAGGTGTAAAAATATGTGGTAGAAATGTGAAATAAGGGAAAAATATGAGCTGCCATAAGAGGAAAGAACATTCAACTAGGCTTGGGTAATGTAGAAAATTCATGCATTTCATCATACGAGCCTAGGGACTAAATCGTATATAATGTGAAAAGTTAGGGGCAAAATGATCATTTTGTCCAGGGGTGAAATTTAGACTCGAAAAGAATAATGTGAGGTATTAATGATTCATTTTTATTGTTATAGACCCCAAGGAACAAATTCTGGAGGTCGATCGAGGAAAATGAAAAGTTTCAGAATAACCGAGACGCAAAACTGAAACGAGTACCAAGTAAGTTCGAATAACTTTAAGTAAACTATTAATATGTCTAATTGCATGTTTTATGAATTTATGATAATTGGTTATAATAATGGCATGAAAATCCATGAAATATGTTAATAATAATGACATGATGATAAATGTCCTGGTTGAAGTAAAAAGGAAAATTCGATGGATAAACCATGGCTTATATGACTTGAAATCCTGCATGTGTTGTAGAAAAGGATTTAGCTCGGACGGGTAATCCGTTGATCTCAAATATAGAAAGGATCTAGCCCAGACGGGTGTTCCTTAAGTGATCGAGCCTCCCGAATAATATGTGCGCATTGTGGATTTTGCTCGGACAGGTAATCCAATTAGGGTCTGAATTTAGCCTGGACTAGTAATTTAGATTCGAGCTCTTTAGGGTGTTTGTCGCTATAAGGGATTTAGCCTGGACTGGTAATCCCGACATCAACCTATGAGTTGATATTATGGAGGGTTTAGCCTGGACTGGTAATCTCGCCGTATGATGTGAGGTTAGCGGGAGTGCGCACTTGAGATGATCACTCTTATGACTTGACGGTAAATGGATAATCCATCGAGATTTTTGAGAAACTCAACAAGATCAACATGAGATATGAAAATGAAAATGTTGAATGATGAGCTCATCTAAGACAAATTACATGGTGTATTGTTATGAGACTAACTTGTTGATTGAGTGTATATGATAAGGAAACCATTCCATGCTTGTTGGTTTTATTGCCTAATATGGTTGTATGCTAATTAATCGGTAAGTTTACTTTCCAGTTGTTCGGGCTTATTAAGTATGTAAATGCTTACCCCTCTCTTTTCCCTCTCTTACAGAACTCATGGACTCGTGAAGATTGAGAGACGGTTGGAGAATCAACACACTATCATCTTGTCTAGCTTTGGTATATAGATACTCTTATTTTGTTCAATGACATTTATAGGGCTTTTGTTATTTTGTTATATGTGTCATTTGATTAGCCACTATGAAGGCTTGTAAAAGTATACATATTCACTTGTATGTGGCCATGGAATTGGCTCATATTAGTGTAGGTTATGAGTTACAAATTTTATGCATGCTTGTGTTCAGTTGTGCTAGTGAGGATGAAATATGGTATATCACATTTAAACACATGTAATGTGACCAAATCACATGGGGTGGTTAGGCCACAATTTGGCAATGAGTTAAGATAACGAGCCAAGCTTAATTGAGTTACAAGTCATCGAAATCCTTAATATAAAGGGGATAACCTAGCATGTATAAAAATCGATGAGACGAGCTTTACATGCAATGAGGCATACTAAGGTCATTTAAGAGTATAATTAAACCATGTCAAGTGTTATTGAAAATTATAAGTGGATATGGTTATTAGAGGGTGACCTAAGGCTTGGAAAATAGCCCAACAAAGTCCACACGAGTAGACACACGGGCGTGTGTCTACGCCGTGTGTGACACATGGATCGCCTTATGGGCGTGTGATATGGCTGTGTGTCCCATGCACCTAAAAATTTTAAGTTAGAATGCATGGTAGTAAATACACGGGCAGAGACACGACCGTGTGTCTCAACTATATGGAGGGCACAACCTAGCATACGGGCATATGTCTTGGCTGTGTGCCCCTAAATGCGTGCTGATGCCATAAACAGAATGCTCAAGTTTTTGGACACGGGCGACCACACAAGCGTGTCTAGGCCGTGTGAAGGATACGGGCTAGGGACACGGGCGTGTGTTTAGACGTTTGAAAACCCCTGTAGGTTCAAAATGAGAAATAAATTCAATTAATTCCACATGGGTAGGGGACACGGGCGTGTTCCAAAGCACACGAGCGTGTGCATTGCCTCCACATAGGCGTGTGATGCTTAACTTAACAAATTTTCCAAGAAGTTTCTTAAGTTCTCGGTTTGATTCCGGACCATTTTCAATGTATGTTTTGGGCCCGTAGGCCCATAATAGGGACACTAAGATATTGTTTGATTGGGTTCAAATTGGAACGAAATTTTATAACCCGTATTTCTAAAAATGTTCGAGTACATGTCTGGTAATGCCTTGTACCTGGTCCCTGTCTCGGGTACGGGTAAGGGTAAGGGGTGTTACACCTAAAATGTAAAATTATTATTTAAGCCCTTAATTTTTTTAAAAACTTTAAATTAGTAAAGGTAAAATTGTACTTTGACCCCCCTAAAATTATAAAAATTTGATTTAATCCTTTAAAAATTAAAATTTCATTCGGCCCCCCTTAAAAGATTGTTTTGGCTTCGCCCCTAAAAAGGAAAACATTTTGGTTTAAAGATAGATATACATCAAATGGGGTTTATGCTACTAGATTCGGTTACAAATTACTCTTCCTTGTTCAGGCATGGTCCACATAGAGCTTCTTTGAAGGAAATTTGGAAGTTAAAGACTCTTCCTAAGATCAAGTTATTCGAGCGGAGGCTCGGCCATGAGATTCTTCTTATTGCAATAAAGTATGCCCATTTTTTCTCAACCAATGACCCTCGATGTAGGTGATGCGATGGTTCGAGAGAGGATGTTATGCATGTCATCTAAGATTATCTCTTGTTCAAAGAGGTATTAATTTTGTGTAGTGTTGATAATATCATATTAGGTTCCTCTTTTTGTAGGGTTGTTGATTGGTTGGAGTTTGCTATGAGGAAGCTTGATAAAGAGGCTTTTACTAGCCTTTTAGTGATTCTTTGGTAGCTTTTGGATGTAAGCAATTTGGAGGCAAGGAAAGATGATTGTCCCTCAATATGCTCTTATTCATGCTCGTACTATTCAAAGGACTTCCTAGTCTATAACTTACTATATGCAACCATGCTGCCTAGGAGTTTGAGAGTTGAGCAATAGGAAGCCCTGAATGTACAGATGCTTAAATTCAATGTTGATGCAACTTAGACTGCGAAGGAGCATAAGGCAGTCTTTGGAGTTGTGGTTTGTGATTTTGAAGGAATGGTTCATGTAGGCTACATAAGACAACTTGAAGGTCCCCTTGATGCTCTTTCAACTGATGCCCTTACTATTATTGGTGTCTTGATAAGGCAACTGGCCAAGATCGTATTCAAATTGTTGGGCACAAGAAGAACTAAACCAAAATCTGGAAAAGAAAGAAAGAAAGAAAGAAGTAAACATATTAGAAACAATAAAAATAAAAAGAAAAACAAGACATAAAATCAAGAAAGAGAGATGGAAAAAGATTGAATGGAAGAAGACAAAAATAAGACGGATGACGGAAAGATTGTCCCTCTTGAAGAACAAAACTTCAATAAAAACAATCAATGGTGATGAAAAGTTAATGTCTTATGAAACCCTTTGAAGAAGAAACTTTAACAAGCTTCACAAAATGGCTCTAACCAACCCCTTAAAGCCAAACCCTAGGAAAATGGAGGGTGAAGCGTGCTTCCCATGGCTTTAAGAAGAAAACCAAGAAGAAAACTATTTCTAAAATACATAAGAAATATATCTTTTAAAGGTATAAACTCAAGAGAGTTGTATAAATCAAATAATTAATGTGTCCTTATGAATAATGAAGAAGCCTTTATATAGACTATCTAATTACATCACAATAAAACTCTTTAAGTAGAATGAAACTTTTATTAATCTAAACAAAAAGTATTTATAGTGGAACTAACTTTCTTATTGATTAAGAAACATAAAACTTTTAAACAACTTAAAATATTTTAAAATATCCTAAAATTCTTAATAAATAAATAATAAAATATAAAACCTAATAGATACAACATCAAACTCATATATAATCAAAATTAAGCTTTAAAATTGAACCCAATATGCTTTAAACTCGAATTAAAGTCCGAAACTCATAATTTGCCGTAATAATCCTGTCCAAAAATTTTACTTGTGCATTCTTCATTAAAATAGTCATAGTTTGAACTCTTGGACTCGAAATCAAATAATTTAAAGTGCATTTCAACGATAAGAGATAACTCTTTAAATAGTATGGATGCATATCAACTCAGAAATGCTTGGATTCCGTCCAAAAACTTGTCACAAGTAGACTGATCTTTTGAGCTTGAAAAACAACCTCCTCGATGAAATTAAGTTAATAAAATTTATCCCATCCACACATGTATCACATCCGAAGTTAAGCTTCAATTTTCGTGATCTTTTGAGCTTGTCAAATGAGTTTTGTAAAAGGTTAAGCGCAACATGTTTTTGGACTAAAAGTTGGGCCATACTCGGATCATGTCCTCGAGATGGCTAGAGAGCTTGATCTTCACTACAGTGTAGTTGAGTTTGATTGCCTAACTACTGTTAACAAACTCAATTGCAGTTTGGATTTTTCTTTTTACAACCCTTTTGTTGAGGAAGCCCATAGACTTTGTGCTTGGTTTGATTGTGTTTCTTTTCGTTTTGCTCATTGAGCAACCAATGGCATTGCGCATAAACTTGCCCATTGGTTCATTGATAAGAATGTTGATCATTCATTTGGTTCGGATTTTCCAAATATCATCCACCTACTTGGTTTAGATGATATTTTAGTCTAATTTATGATATTTTACCTTTATGGGCCCTTTGTTTTCAGAAAAAAAAAAAAGAAAAAAGAAAAAGGAAGTCCATCTTCTATTCCCAGCCGATAAAATATCCAAACACTTAACAAATAAACCAGCACGTGTCTTTGGCTATCATTTGCAACATTTGCATTTCATCTAAAAATGATTTTGACAAATAAAAATATATATATATACACACACTTTTTCTGCATTCTACTTGCTAATTCTCTTAAAAAAGAAGAGTAAACATTTTCTAGTTGTAAAGCCAATGTAAATGACAAGAATTCGGAGGATTTGCTCATATAATTTATTCCAGCAAAGACTGGTCAATAAATTCTGTAACAATGAAACCAACAAAAACATTAGAAATGGGAAAATAAAACAAAATTTACAACAAAGATAAAGTCAAACAACATGCTTATGTACTTTTACAATCTTCCAGTCTCCACCAAGTCCCAACTACAAAAGCATCTGCCATCTCTCACCATAAATTTATAGTTGCTAAAGGAAGCCAAGCCACCATTGTCATACTTCCAGGCAGTCCTTAACCGCCTGCTCAAATTTGTCAAGCGAAGTTATGGTATCCTTCAGTGCATCTGCAACCCTGTGTCTGTGCAAAACAAGAATTAAATAACTTATTGCTTTGCAAATGCAAAAACTCAACAACTGTTATTTGGTACGGTAAAATAAATACAACATGACATAAAACACAACTCTACATGAAAATAGTAATATGAATGGTACATGAAATACATGGTAATTTATCAATATATGATTACAATACGAATCCATGAATTGTTAGGTTCATTTAAAAGTTGCCAATATTGCTGCATATTACTAGAAATGAACTCCATCTGCATTGGGTACATTGAGTTGAAACTGAAAAACCATACCTACTGGAAGCAACTTGGATATCACTTTCATTTGCCAAAGTATTAAGCGAGGTAAATGAGCTGCCAAGAAAGAAAAATAACACTAAACATTATTAACAAACTAAGCTGTTAAACAAGTTATGATGGCAATAAAACGAATTAGCACTCAACAGAAAACGAATGAAGGATTATTCCGAATCCGACAGGCATTGGATCTTAGGGAGACTAAAGGAAAATAACCCAAAATGCTTTAAAATGATCTGGATATCGAGTTCTACCTACAAACACCTCAGGAACAAAACATGCTTGATTAAGAACAAAACTTCATTGCCATTTCCTTATACATTATAACAAAACAACACCCAGAATTTAAAATGTTTAGGTCTCAAGCAATGAAGATAAGTATAACACGATCACAAAAAAGGGATTAATAGCAACTATAACACGGATACCTTATAAGATCATCTAGCATAGCTTCAGCTTCCAGCTTAACAGGATTCTTATTCTCAAGCAAAGAAGAAGCATTTTTCACAATCAAACGAAATGTGCAAACCTGTGAATTAAAGAAAATCAAACTACAAAATTATAACCCAAAATTAGGAATTCCTCTCAGATTTTGTTTTGAGTTTAAATTTAGTGAATATAACAACGGCAGTATCTATATATTAACTTTGAAGGAATCAAAAGCCTAAACAGTTTTCACTTAGAATTAAAGAAACCATGCGCAACAAATTTCGATTTCATTCAAGGACAAGAACAAACCTCGACTCCGGTGTTGGCTTGAAATGCAACAAAGGAATTCCTCTCCAGTACAACACAATCCCTAGCGGCAGATTTCAAGAGCTTTTGCACTTCCTCTAAATCATTATTCGAAATAGTTGATTCCTTGTCCACTATTCCAAAAAGAAAAGTATCAAATAACCAAATTTAAGCAAAGAAACACAACAAACAGATCAGCGTAATTACAGAAGAAAAAGGGAAGAGAAATAAAAATGTAATTTACTGAGCAAAAGATAAACAGAGCGAAGGCTTTGTCGAGAAGCATCGATTGGTGCCAATAGGAATTTCGAAGACTTCCTCTTTTGCTCTTTAAGCCAATCCTTTGGTCCTGCTGCGAACAGCAACAGACACTCAAACAGAAGTCAATAAAAGAAAAAGGAAATCAATAAAAAGAAAAATGATAGACAGCGAGAATTGCGCACAAATTCCAATGGAGAAGGCAGAAGCATGAGGGGTATGGAGTAGGGAAGGAAAGAGGGAGATTAAGGAGAGAAAAGCAGCGTCTCTGCGAGAGATAAGGCGGAGCACTTTCTGTCGATTCTCTTCACTGGGGGTGATGGAAAGGTTTTGATTTGAAATGGGAGGTTTCGTAAGGATTGGCGGGAGGCCAGCTACGGTGGACACGGAGGTGCTAGAGATAAGGCGGAGCATTGGTGGCGGCATGGCTGATAAACTTGCAAGTAAACGAACCGTTTTAACGGCCGTGCTGTAGAGTATAAAATAATAAACCATTTTTTAATTATTCACAAATATTTTTAAAATTAAAAGCCTATTATATTATTTTTTCTTTGTACTTATTTTTTAATCATTTTTCGTATCAACTTTTTAAATTTAATCAAATTATTTACTTTTAATGAAAAGATTTTGCCCATCAGTTTTTCAAATTTATTTAAATTATAATTCATAAAATTTTAAAAAATAAAATATATTTTAAAATCAACAAATTTTAAAGAGCTTCATAAAACTTTTAGAAAAATTTATCTATATTAATAGTGAAGTTTAGTAAAATGCACATGAGCTGCCACGTCAATGCCATCAAAATTTTAACAATTAAGTCAATTTTCTTGTCTAAAAATAAATAATTTGATTAAAATTTAAAGGTTGAGACTTGAAAGCCAAAATGACCCTCGGAAAAAAGATGAAAAATGACAAAATGAATAAACATTAAAACCTAAATTTATCATTATCCGAAGAGGTATCCATACCTAGGAATCGCGAACATCCCCAGCATCATTGTTCTACCGAGGTGGTTTATCCTCGCAACTGCCGACTCAAACAATGGGGATGTACGATGGGCGACTAGGACACGATCGCAATCGACGACGGAGGAATGAGATGATTGTAGCAATCAACCCTAACATGCACGTGAAGATGAAGACGAAGTCAAAGTCGATGAGGAGCCACCAACCCAACTAGTGCGACAGAACCTTAGGCGTGCCTGACGCCTACCCAACTATGGCATATATTCGGGACGTCGATAATTATGTTATTTGTAATTTTCCGCAATTGTATACTTTGTTTTACATCCCAAATGTACACTTATTTGCAATATACGAAACAAATTTATTAAATTGGTTTGCTTTGTACAATATCATATTGTGAGTTTAACATTTACAATTATTTATGTTAGTTTTCATTTAAGTTTCTTTCCGTTAATTTGTTAAGCATAATATTTTGAAAAAGTAAAAAATTGCTTAAAAGGTTCAGAAGAAGATTAAATCTTTGGCTTGCGTATTGTAATATATCTTACTTCAATAATTAATATTAACTTACACTTTACAGAAAAAAATTAATGAATAAATAAATAAGTTAGTGTTTTCACTGCATGAGTTAGTGCTTTAATTAGCTATTCTTCTCCTTGAAGCGTCTAGGTTGTGTAGACACACTGAAGTCATTGAGTTCGCGATTTCTACATTTTCCCCAATCAAGTTTATCCTAGGAATCCAGGGTTGTAGAGGCTCAAAAGGAATCAAGTTTGGTGGTTGAAACGCCTCGAGAAAAAACATCCTCTGCAGGGAGTATTTTCTTTCTGGCCATTTCTGTAACACCCCGTACTCGAGACCGTTGCCGGAGTCGGACACGAGGGGTTAACAGACTTAATTCCCTTATTTTATTTTTTTTGCAGTCGACTGACAGATAAGCCGACGTTAATAGCAGGTCTAATTCCTCGATAAAAGAGCTCTGTTTCCGAACAGATTTGTCCATCAGTAATGGGGATCACATTGACTAGCTGGCTAACTGCGTCACTGTCACCTTAAAAATCATATCTTGAGTTCCAAACCTTGAAAATCAGTTTTGTAAATTTTCCCTGAAACTAGACTCATATATCCATCTACAATTTTTTTTCTAGAATTTTTGGTCAGGCCAATTAGTACAGTTTATTAGTTAAAGTCTCCCCTGTTTCAGGGTTCGACTGCTCTGACCTTCATGCATTACGACTTATATATCCCCCTGTACAGGGCTTCAATACTTATGCCGTTTGTTTCTAAAGAAACTAGACTCGAAAAGGAATCTATACATGTATGGAATGACTTCTAATTATCTCTGGTTAATTTATAATGAATTTCCAAAGTCAGATCAGGGGATCCAGAAATCGCTCTGGCCCTGTTCCACGAAAACTTAAATATCTCTTAAAATCCGACTCATATGACCGTTTCGTTTCTTCCATATGAAAGTAGATTCATCAAAGTTAGATTAAATAATTAATTCACTATTTAACTCCATTCCTACTATTTTTAGTGATGTTTCAAATCCACACCACTGCTACTGTCAGCATCTGTTTTTAAGGTAGACTTTACCTATTTCATAGTTTCCATGATTCGACTAGCCCTTTAGCATATATAGCACAAAATATGATCATGATTAACCATTCCAATGGCTAATCGTTTCCAAACATTTCCATACCTCTTAATGAACAACATACAAAATGATTATAATACTATGCTCAAAGTGTATATAAGCCATTTTCGCATGGCTATCCAAATTTATACAAAACCGAGGGGTACATGACCAACAACAAAAAGGGTAGTCCTATACATGCCATTTCAAAGTTCAACCAAAAGTGTACCAAAAGGGGCTTTGATAGTGTGGACGACTTCAACTTCGACAATCCCGAGTCCGATAGCTGACGAACCAAAATCTATAAAACAGAGATTCAAAGAAACGGAGTAAGCATTTAATGCTTAGTAAGTTTTGAGCAGTGAAATTAGGCATAACTAAAGTATAGCATTCATACGACGAAACGAATAATTTCATATGCACATATTCTCACAATCATACCTACTTCACATTTCCAACCCTTATATTCATACATAAGAAATCAACTTGACTAAAAGCCGGAAGCTTGTTAATCGATTGAGCAAATACTATTTAGAAGGAATCAATTATCTCAATGCACATACGAAACATACCTCATCGTTGGGATTTTACGAGCGTATTAATTGAAATTATTACAGCAAGATCGCTCATTCCCAAACCCAATTATCTTCGGGATTTAGCCGGATATAACCACTCGCAAAGCCATCGGGCCTTAGCCCGGATATGGTCACTAGCACAAATGCCTTCGGGAGTTAGCCCGGATATAGTAACTCGCACAAATGCCTTCGGGACTTAACCCGAAATTAGTAACTCACACAAATGCCTTCGAGACTTAACCCGGAATTAATCACTAGCACAAATGTCTTCGGGACTTAACCCCGTTATCAATCCGAATATTCATGCATATATTAGTAAATCATGACACATCTTCATTTCATTTTCATAACTAGAATTCAAACACAATCAATTATTAAGCATTCCCATTTTCGGCTCAATAGCCACATACGAACAGCATGATTCAGCTTGCTTCATGACATGATTTCTATGCACATACGGCTACCCATCATACGTATAGACTAATTAACTCAACATATAATTCAAGTAGAATCATTATATCACCGTATATTTGTTATGCTTACACGTCATGACTTAATCAAATCGTAAACTAAGTTTCATTACTCGAAAACTTACCTCGGATGTTGTCGAACGATTTCGATGGCTATTCGATCACTTTTTCCTTCCCTTTATCGGATTTAGTTCCCCTTTGCTCTTGAGCTTAATATTAACAAATAAATTGATTTAATCATTTTGAACATCAAAGAGGAATTTAAGGTACTTAGCCCTTATATATTAGGCATTAGAGTTATATATGTATGAAATCACGAATCAAATTCAACATATTAGCCAATATTATCCTTAGCCGAATTTTCTAAGTCAAGATAAAGCCATCAATATGCTTACCTATGGCCGAACATACACAACAACCTATGTACTCATTCATGTGGCCGAATATGCATGTCTATGTTGAGGCCGATTGTATACTTAATACATTCTACAAATATGGTCACTTGTATTGACTAAATACCATTTTGTTTCAAGTTCAAAACTCGGCTAATACACATATATACACTAGAAATCAAATACTAACATTTGCACTTCACCTTAATAGCTAGCTTAGCAAACCTTGATTTAACATATAATTGTTCATAACACAATTTAAGCATACTCTCCATTCCATCAATTTCAAAACACATACATTACTCAATAATGTTCAAAATTATATTCGGCCTTAGCACACAACTTGCTAGCCGATTCTTCTCCATCTAGCAACTAATGCACATGTGTGCTCATTTGTTAGACTCTACTTCATCTAACAACAACCATATTTTTCTTCTACTTCCTACCATGGCCGAATGCTCAAGATACCTCAATACCGAAACTTTTAACTTGGGCTGCTTAAAGAACTTGGTGATGAGTTCAAATTTATCTAACACCTCAAGCATCATAACACATCCATATAGCTAACATGCTAATAGTATCAAGGCTTCAACCGAAACTTTTGAAGCCTCTTAGTCGAATACTAACTCTCTAATAACCCCAAATCCATCCATGAGGTAGTTAGAATTTAGACTAATCATCCAAGGGATGTATGAACTTTCAAGCAACATTAAACATACCTTAATCTAGTGAACCACCATAGCCGATTTTTCTCCAAGCTCTTTCCCTTCCTTTCTTTCCTCTATTCGGCCAAAGATGTTCAAGAATGAACACTTTTTTTTTCTTTATTTTCTTTCTTCAATTCACGGCAATGGGGGAAACATGGATGAGACAATTTTTTTTTTCATCACTCCTCCCTTTGCATTACTTTAATACTAACCCCTTTTTTTTATTCTTTCTAACATAACACACTAACACAACATGTTTACAACATGTTTCCACCCATAGCATGGCCGGCCACTAGCTCAATTTTGGGCAATTTGACATGCAAACCCCTCATTTTCATAACATGCATTAATAGGCCACTTTGCATTTGCCTGACACATTTCTAAATTTTCTCACATAAGTCCTATTTAATAAAATTCACTTACAATCAACAAAATTCAAACATGAAATTTTTACACATACATATATACATATAATAAGCATCAACTATGACGGTTAATTATTTTTATGACTCGGTTTAGTGGTCCCGAAACCACTTTCCGACTAGGGTCAATTTAGGGCTGTCACACAAGATCATTTCAATACACAAATTTCTCCAAAATAGACACTAATTCATCCATAGAAAGAACATTATATGCATTTATCAAAATGAAAAATAACCATTATTCTAGGCTTGATACAAAATGAAGGGCTTTGAATTAAGCCAAAATACATAACCAATTTCTCATTTAAATTAACATCCTAGTCTAGCCCTATACATGCTATACTCAAAAGAAGATTTGTACTATACCAAGTGCTTCGATTGATAGTGTGATCGATATCTCCGACTTCAAAGAATCCTTGAGCTAATTAAGCGGCACTAAAAGAAAAGGGGAAAGAAAAGAGAGTAAGCATAAAGCTTAGTAAGTTGCATATAAATAAATATACAACAACAATTTTACCATTACTCATCATACTCATAGCTCAAAGGTAAGCATAAACTTGACTTACTCATTTCCGTCTACTTAAATCACATTTTCTAATTTGAACTCATTACTCATGCATACTAAATAGGTACCTGTATCACTCTAAACATTATTATACTTTCCTTATTAAGTTATTTTCATAACCTTTAAAGTTGAACCTTTTAGAAAACTACTGGATATTTTATAAGCCTCAAACATGGGATAAGTAACCGATGCCATGTCCCAGACACGGTCTTACACTGGCTATCATCACCGAGGTCGATACCATGTCCCAGACATGGTATTATTCTAGCTCTCGTATATACGTGCTGATGCATGTCCCAGACATGTCTTACACTAGCACAACTCTTAGCCGATGCGTGTCCCAGACACGTCTTACACTGGCTATCATCGTCGAGGCCGATGTATGTCCCAGACATGTCTTACACTGGCACTCGTCTTTGTACCGATGCCATGTCCCAGACATGGTCTTACACTGGCACACAAGAAGTCTGAACGTTATGGCATGAATATCTGGTTTGTTTCCTAAGGTCTCAACTAGACCATTCCACTATCTCAATCATTAATATACAATCTCAGTTCACAATCTAGCCATTCATACTATATCAATTCAATGAAAATTCAAATACATACATTAACAATGTAGTCGTATTATTTACATACAACTTACCTCGATTTACAAAATATACTTGACTAGTCTGTTTAGTCGGATTGCTTGGCTTTGCCCCGGTCTAGGTTCTGTTTTGGCAAATCTTGATCTATAATAACAAAATGCACTCATTTAGTCACTAATTACAATTAGGCAATGTAACACCCCTCGTCCGCATCCGACGTCGGGACGCGGTTCGAGGTGCTACCTGACTTTTACTAACACTTTCATACTAAACAAGGCCATGAAATCTCAAATAATTAAAAACTTTTGTTTTCACATGTAATCTGTCCCTTATGCAAGCTTACGAGGCCCAATACATGCATTCGGGGTGGTTCGGGACTCAACCGAGAACTCATGAAAAACTTAGGAAATCTCTTGCATCAAGGCTCCACACGCCCGTGTAGGTATAGAGCACACGCCTGGGTGCTAAGGACACGCCCGTGTCCCGAACCCATGTCCAAAAACCTGGACAAATACAAGGCTATTTTCCAAGCCATTTTGTCACACTCACAACACATGCACGCATACTTATACAATAGCATACAACATAACAAAATTAGGCACTTAAGCCTTCCTAACATGACATGACCATGGTAATTTCACATGCAACCATTACAATAAGTTTTTCTTTCATCTTTACCATATTAATGCTATATCTATCAACATGTCATCAAACCTCATGTCCATCACAAAGCATGCATAATCATATCCACAAACCATTCATGAAGCATTATTAACTATTTACCAATCACTTAATCCTGCATTAGTTATTAGCTCATCAATGAATCTCAATTCAATCTCTAGGCATACATGTTGTAAGCCACATCACAAGAGATAATAACATACATGCATAAGAATAATCATATGGGCCCATAACGATATTAGCCGACATAGGCCAATTTACATGACTAATACTACCTTAATAATAAGCCAATGCCTTTGGCTAAATCATAATATTACAATACTACCTTAATAATAAGCCAATTCCTTTGGCTAAATCATAATATTACATACTCACATTAAAACCCTATACATGCCATAGACTAGAATCACTTGAGTTTACTTACGCCGATAGCGTTAACTCGACAGTGTGATAATATCTCTGACGGCCTCCAACCCGAGCTAACCTGAAAACTCTAGAAAACATGGGAAAGAAGGGGGTAAGCTTTCACTTAGTAAGTTCATATGAAAACAATAAGCAACTCATTAACTTGTTTTATCAATGTTTACAACATATTCTCAAGTTCACTACAAGCTGTCTTCCTGAGCAGCAGTCACTAAATTATTTATATCTGGAGCTACGAAACTCCAAATTAAGTTCCGTTAATTTTCCCTGAAACTAGACTCATTTATCTTTCTTCCATAAAATTTCTAGAATTTTTTACTTAGCCAATTAGTACAGTTTATTCCTCAAGTTTGCTCCTGATTCACTATCTGACAGTTTCAACCCTTCTGCATTAAAGTTAAAAATTATCTCATAGTACAGGACTCGAATAATGTTCTCGTCTATTTATCTTGAAACTAGACTCATATTTATACTTACTAATTTTTTTCTAGAATTTTTGGTTAAGCCATTTAGTACAGTTTATTAGTTAAAGTTTCCCCTGTTTCAGGGTATGACTACTCTGACCCCTATGCACTACGAACCGATGTTCTCCCTGTACATAATTCCAATGATCATGCTGTTTATTTCCTTTAAAGATAGACTCAATAAGGAATCCATTCATGTAAGGTATGACTCTTAATAATTTTTGTACAATTTACGGTGAATTTATAAATTCAGAATAGGGGATCTCGAATTCATTCAGACCCTGTTTCATGAGAATTTAAATATCACACAATATAGAATTCTTTTTCTTCCTCTATTTCTTTCATGTGAAAATAGACTCATTAAGCTTTAATCCCATATTTTATTCTGCCTCTAACTCATTTTCCACTATTTTTAGTGTATTTTCAAAGTTACACTACTGCAGTAACTCAAATCTGTCAAGGCTAAGTTACTCATTAAGCTTTAATCCCATATTTTATTCTGCCTCTAACTCATTTTCCACTATTTTTAGTGTATTTTCAAAGTTACACTACTGCAGTAACTCAAATCTGTCAAGGCTAAGTTACTCATTCATGGTCATTGTTCATAATATTAATACAACACCATTTTATCCATCATGGTAAGAACACATATTATGCATCATAGATCATCACATATCAAGGCATTCTCATAGGCTTAGTATACATACTTGCACAACTCGTAACATAACTCGAGTGCATACTCACCAATGACTTACCTCATTGGGACCATCATCAACTCTTTCCTTGGATTGCCCGTTGAACACTTGGAATACTAATTGGATACTCGGAAAAGCCTTTGCACATAAGTGCCTCAATTGTAGCTAAAGCTATCTCATATCTCATGACATTTCAATGCTCACTATCGAGCTAGTCATCTAGACTCATAATTTCTAGTGACATGTCACTCGTATCCTAATTTATACCTAAGGTTCAAACCGGATTTTTCCTTGCCTATTAAGGCTTTTGTCTTATCATATTTCTATTAATCACATACACATTAATATCTATACAATTCATGTAATGATAACATTTAAATACATGAATAGTATGGTATTGTTTACATACGAACTTACCTCGATACCACAAAGGTGAAAAGACATACTCGTTCATAAATCGATTTCTTTCCGTTCTAGGTCCAAATCTCAATTTTCATCATCTATAACATCAATTTAGCCTAACAATCAGTCACAATATTCATATGGGTCTAAAAATCATATTTTTACAAATTTTCATTTTGACCCCTAAACTTTTGCATATTTGCACTTTTGCCCCAATGCTCGTAAATTAATTTTTATCACATTTCTTTACTCCTTGAGTCTAGATGAACCATTTTCATAACTATAGCAACTCATAATTTCAACTATTTTACACATTTACAACTCATTTTACAACTTAGCAATTTAGCCCTTTTTAAGGTATTTTCATGCAATTTCTTTCACAAAAGTTGTTTATTAGACAACTAGGACTCATAATCTTCCATAAAAACACAAAAAAACAACACATTTACTCTCATGGTAAAACCCTAGACTCTTCATCATTTTGCAAAATAATCCCCTCTTATGAAAGCTCATGCTTTAGGGGTTCCAAAAATGTAAAAATCATCAAGCAAAGACATTAAAATCACTTACTATAAAGGGAGTTTCTTTGCTGAAATTTTCCAGCTTCTAAACCCTTTCTTTGCTGCCATTTTTCGGTGGAGAGAAGATGAAGAAAAGATGATATTTTCTTTTCTTTATTTTATTACTAATTAGTCAATTAAAACACATAAAAGCCACAAATTTTGGCCTTTTGACCAATTGGTCTCCCCTTGGCCGGCCACACACTTAAAAAGGGTCTAATTGCCCTTTAAATGCCTCCAATTTTAGTTCTCTAGTCTAGTAACACATTTAGGCATTAACACACAACTTTTACCTTTTACACGATTTAGTCCTTTTTCGAAATTGGACTAGAAATCGCTAAAATTAACTTACCAAAATTTACATGCACTTATAAAATTATATTATAACACAAAATAATACTAAAATAATTTTATCTGGCCTCGAAATAGTGGTCCCGAAACTACTGTTCTGACTAGGCCCAAAATCGGGCTGTTACATTTACGAAATTGGACTAGAAATCGCTAAAATTAACTTACCAAAATTTACATACACTTATAAAATTATATTATAACACAAAATAATACTAAAATAATTTTATCTGGCCTCGAAATAGTGGTCCCGAAACTACTTTTCTGACTAGGCCCAAAATCGGGCTGTTACAGGCAATCATAAATTCACATCTTTGGAAAAATGACCATTTTGCGCCTAAACTTTAGCAAAATGACCATTTTAACCCTATGTTCGAAAGTCAATTTTTACTGAATTTCTTCGTATTTCAAGCCTAGTTAAACTCTTTTTACTGCTATAGCAATCCCAAAATCTCACTATTTCACACTCATATCACCTATTTTGCAACTTACACAAAATAGTCCCTTTAGTTGTTTTCATGCTAATACCTTTCACAAAAGTTGTTTATGTCACAACTAGGACTCATATTCTTCCATAAAAAAATTAGAAAACATCACAAATCCTTTCATGGAAAAACCCTAAACTCTCAATCATTTTGCAAAATAGACCTCTCATTTGAAAGCTCATGCTTCAAGGGTCTCAAAAGTGCAAAAATTATTAACTAGGGACATGAGAATCACTTACTTGTTGAGGTAATAAGTTGCTGAAATTTCAAAGCTTCAAAAACCCCTATTTTGCTGATATTTTCGGTGGGGAGAAGACATGGAGAAGAAGAAAATAATAGCTAGGCTTTTTAGGCATTATTTTATCACCAACTCATGACATCATTCACCTAAACTTTGACTATTTGACCAATTTTGCTTCTTATGGCCGGCCACCTTGCTTCTAGGGGTCAAATTACTCTTTAAAATCCCCTAATTTTATTTCTCTAGCTATTTAACATATTTTGGTACTAAAAAGCAACTTTTACCTTTTATGCGATTTAGTCCTTTTTCGAATCGGGCTCACAAACGTTAAAATTGACTCACCAAAATTTTCATGCACTATTATAATCATGTTACAACCTCATAATTGTAATAAAATAAATTTTCTAACTTTGGATTTGTGGTCCCCGAGACCACTGTTTCGACTAGGCCCTAAATCGAGCTGTTACAATTCAAGTCCAAATTATAAACATGCCAAATTCAATCTATTTTGCCTATTTCATGTTCATTTAAATATTAACTTAAACATGCCATAATATAGCCTCAAACATAAACACATATTTATATGTATATAACCAACCAATTTTAGTTTATAATCATATTTACAATCAATCCAAAAAAATGATTAATATTTAGACACCCTAGGTACATGCCGACACAAAAGGATAAAACATCACCACGTTTGAGTTCGGGACCGTTGTTGGATGGTGAATCAACAATCAAATTAAGTACCTAACCTACGCATGGAAAACAAAATCGTACGCTAAGTATAAACTCAATGGAATTTCTATAATCTGAATATAAAAAAAAATGAAATCACAGATATACAATCTAAATATTTCAATAAACATATCACATTTCATTTGTTTCAAAATATCTCAATTCTCATATTTGCTATATAAATATTTTTTCACAATATAATACACATATCATTTAAACAATAATTTTTGTTCATTCCATATCCTATTCATGAATACACAATTCATGTGTGTCAATCCATATTTCAATTCACTGTCCCATTTTCATTTCACATGCAATATTGTCTAACATCAATCATAACGCAATTTCAATTAATTACCCCTATTAACACGACTCTGACTCGGATGGATACTCGGATCCAACCAAACACACCAGTTTGGCATCCAGTGCCTTATTGGATAATTCGAAGTAATAAATTGACACCCAGTGTCTCATCGGCTAAATCGAAGTAAATTGGCACCCAGTGCCTCATCGAATATATCCGAAGCAATAAATTGACACCCAGTGTCTCATCGACTCGAAGTCGAAGAAATCCCTAAACTCTTCCAATCCTATGGCATGCCATCTATATCCAACTCAGCTTGATACTAGTTAATAGGGTTTAATTTCACGTTTCTGATATAATCAATATCCAATACTGATTTTTCATATAATCACATAATTACACATATATTCATTTCAATTCAAAAATCAATCTATTCAATATATATCTACTAATTCAATTCATTCAATCAATTATCAAACTATCAACTATTCACCTCAACACTTACCATATACATTAAATAAAAATTTTAACAATTAATAACTAGATTCGGATTATAGAAATAGAAATCAGAAATTCCAAGCTATTCCTCGTCGACTTTATCTTTTCCCTTTTAGTCGAGGGTTCCAGTACGATGTTAACTACAGAATTAAAACAATTAAAATTCATCAATACAACACAATTCAATCTCATATTTAATATTTTAAATTTTTACTCAATATATTTTCATACAATTTCCCCTTTAAACTAAATTTAACTCCCTAATTTCACTTAAATCCCTAAATTTCAAAATTTCACAATTTAATCCCTATTACTCAAAATTTACTATTTATTCTACAATTCAATGCTTTTTCATTTCTAACTTAAAAATCTATCAATTTAATCCCTAATACTTAAATTTTTCAACATAGGCAACACTTAAAAACTCAATAATTTCTAAAATTTTGACATGGGTCGGGTAGTATTTAATACAGATTAAATTGACTAACCAATTGAGTTTTGAATAATTGAAAACCCTAGCTTATCTTTCTCCTTCTTTCTTTTTCCCCTCTGTTTCGTTTTCTTTCTTTCTTTTCTATTCTATTTCTATTTCTTTTATTTCTTTGTTTTATATTACAATATAATACATAATATATATGCTTAAACATTAAGTTTTAATATTATATAATATTATAATTGATAAACCATAAAAGTAACACATTTTAATCCCATACTTACCATATTTTTGGATGATTTGTTACTTAATTTAGTAAATTAGATGCTCCGAATCCTTTAATTTCATGTTTTATACTTAGGAGATCATAAACAAAAGATCCACACGACCAAGACTAATTCCACACGGGCTGATCACACGCCCGTGTGAGCTACACGAGCTGGCCACAAATCCATGTGGTAGCCCGTGTCGATATCGCTCCCTATTTCCCAAATATGCAGAAAAAGCCAAATTTTAGGGTTTCTGAGCATTCTAAAATCTATATAAACACACTAGAAGTAGACCTAAAGGGGCACGCAAAGCAGAAAACAGATATTACTCAAAGGAAGCCGTTGGAATCATCTCAAAAGTAGATCCACGTCAAGATTGAAGATCTCCATTCAAATTTCTCTCGAAGTTTATTTGGGTTTTTCATGTCTTGTTGTTTTTCTAAATTTGAGATGTCTTCCTTTTATATTGTGAACTAAATTTCCTAGATACCTAGGGAAGATGAAACCTAAGACGGATCTTATTATTTAATGTTCTGAATTTAATGATAAATACTTGTTCTTATTCTTAATACTTGTTTTAATATTTTCAGGATATTAATTCAAGTTGATGTGCTTATTCAGTGGAGCAAAAGTCCTTGTTTAAGAGTAGATATACCATAATTAAGCGGAGTTGCATGCAATCCTAGAGATAGGACGACATAAATCTACCGGATTAGAGTCAAATCTAATAAGGAAATCGATAAATCGAGTTAATGCGACAATAAGGGTTTTAATTAGAAAGAGATTTCAATTAATCAACCTAGAGTCAGTTGTTCTTAGTCTCGAAAGAGATATTAATATAATTTAGGGATTTCTAAGGATCAAGATAAGTAAATAAATCATTTGATTCAGAGTCAGAATAATAAGTGAAGACTAGTGGATTCTTTCCTGGGTATTATCTTCTTTATAAGTTTTCTTCAAGTATTTTTCCCAATTTGTTCTCTATCACGTTCAGTAGTTAATTCGTTAAGTTAATTTTAGATTAAAACAAATCCCTTATATTTTAGGCTAAATAATAAAAAGATAGTTAATACTAGTACTTTTAGTCCTTCTGGATACGATATTCTAGACTCAACATAACTATACTACCATTCGATAGGTGCGGTTACCTACGTCGTGATTGTAGTCTAGTTTAGTCTTTCATAAAACGATCATTAATAATATATATATATATATATATTTACTTTAAATTTTATAATAATATACTTATGCAGCCTCATTTATGAGTAATGGCATAATTACTTCTTTAGTCCCTTTAATTTTTCTTTGATCTATAATTCAACTTTCACCATTTATGCAATTTAGTCATTTTACCTAATTATTTTTAATTCATGCAAATTCACCTAACCAAGACCTAATTAACCACACAACTAACTTTGTAAATATTTTTAATAAATATTTATGAGTCTAATTTATGAAAACGGAACCTCGAAAATGTATTTTCCAACACCTATGACTATCGGGTTGTTACATGACTAACATGCTTGATGAGGATATGTGTTTAGGAAAATGGCCAAATTGGCTTGAACATGTTTATTTGCTTACTTTAAATGTAAAAGAATGGTAAGTTAATTTCCCGATATACGAATTTACTAAGCATTAAATGTCTGTTTTATTTCTTCTGTTTTATAGTAACCCAGAAGCTCGTTAAGGTTGGAAGCTGGTCGGAGCCACATCACACTATCAATCACCTTTTTTCGGTATATTTATTAAATCAACTTTGGTATAATAGCATGTATAGGTTAATTTAGGCCATTAATGACATTTATGTGATTTTGGTTGTAACTAGCCATTGGAATGGCTTGTGATAGATATGATTTGAAGAGTATTGAAGAGCCTACACATGGTTGATATGTGTTTGGAATGGATGAGTGATGGATATCATATGGATAAATTGATGAATGGTTGAAATGACATATTTAGTACAAAGATGTTCTTCTATGTATTAGATTAACTTGATAAAAATGGAGACTTGGTTATATGAATTAATATGTCATATATGATACTTGGTATTGGCTTGATTTGGATGTATTATATTGGCTTGAGAATATGTTTAAGTGTTTATGTAGGTGGAAGGCAAAATTTGGGTTAGAAAAATGGCTTGGAAATAGCCCTATTTCGTCCACACGGGCAGGGACACGGGCGTGTGTCTCAGCCATGTGTGACACACGACCTAGCACATGGGCGTGTTACTTGGCCGTGTGTCCCCTGCATGTTAAAAATTTCAAAACAGAATGCTCAAAATTGATCACACGGCCTGGAACACGAGTGTGTGAATTGGCCGTGTGACCCCTGCACCTATTTAATGTAAATTTTTATGTTCACACGGCCTAGCATACTGGCGTGTGACTTGGCCGTGTGACCTAAGTCAGAGAGACACACGGGCATAGACACGAGCTAGGACATGGCCATGTGCCCTATTTCGAATGCCCACACGGCCTGACCATACGGGCGTGTGTCCCCTGCACCTAGAAAAATTTTTGAAGTTTCACGAAAAATTCTCTGAGTTTTCGGTTTAGTCCCGACTTGTTTATAATGTATGTTTTGGGTCTCGAGAGCTCATTTAAGGGACATTATGATTGATTTCTGATATGAATACCAAATGATATGAAATACATGTTACATGTTTTGTAAATTTTGGTAATGCTCTGTAACCCTGTTTCGACGACAGATACGGGTTAGGGGTGTTACAGTTTTCTTCTGGTTTCATTCTGTAATCTTGCAATTCTCTCATCATCTTATCAACTTTCTCCCTTTGTGCTAAAGTTATTATTTCATCAGGCAATATCAGATTTGTTGCCATTTCTACCAATATCTATGACAAAAAATATTTTTATTTTGATTTTCAATATCTATCTATTTTTTCCATTGTTATCACTAATTAATAATTACTTTATAATAGTTACTAACAAAATAACTTTCAAATATATTAAAAATATTAAAAAAACATTCATTACCTAATAAATCACAATAAACTTTAAACAAATTATTAACCTAAACACAAAACTTATTAACAAAATAACTTAAAATTAATATAAATTTACATTTATAATCTAACAAATCACAATAAACAAAATAACTTTAAAACAAAACATAAAAATAACACTAGACAAACTATATAATACTAACAAAATAATTTATTCTCATAATAATATATTCTATTTAAAAGTAAAAATAAAAATACCTTTCCTTTATTTCTTTCTTCTCCCTCTCTTCTTCCTTATGTTCTGCTATTTTTTTTAAACTGAGCTTTATTATTGAGCCGGGCGGTTAAGTAGGGAAAATTTAATACTGGTGCCGCCTATCAGATAGGCACCACACCCCTGCACTGTATCCGCATATAAATACCATTTTCATACTAGTCCGGTACAAATGTGGTGCCGCCTATCAAGTAGACACCACTATTAAAATAATATATATTTTTTTGGTCAAGGATGTCAGATTTTTAGGGTGGTACCGCCTATGCACCACTCTCCACTTGTATGAATGTACTATTTCGGTGCGTAATCCCTCTGAGATATTATTTAGTTTTTTTTTTCATAATATTCAAGTAAAAAAGCCTCATGTCTATATTGTTTGTCATTTAAGCATCCAATTAAATTGATTAATTAACCTTAATGAAAGACTTAATTAATTATTATTTTTATTATTAAAGACTTAATAGAGTATATTTTTACTAAGGTTTCAATTGCTTAATAAAGTATATTTTTACTAAGGTTTCAATTGATTTTTTTTTTCATTTTTTATTAAGGATTGTTTTACCTTGAGCTAAAGAAAAAAAACATGTTGGGTATAACTTGATTGAAGGTCAATTTTGACCTATTTTTTAAACGGTTTTGAAAGCTAAAATTTTAATAAAAGAATGCATATGTAAAGGTAGTAAAAATATGGGTTAAAATTTATAAATATGTTGGAAAAAGAAGTTATGTAAGAAATTAAGCTTTTTTTTTAATTTATCGATCTATACTGTTTTTAAAGAAAGAAAGATAAATGTGTCCTACAAGGTATATTTCCACTGATGTGGTAGTGAAAACACGCCCTGTAGGACGCATTTTCACTTTGCTAAAAATTATTTTTTTTCTTTTTTTTCTTGCGGTTGGAAATTAAAAGTTTGTAGATTTATTTTTGTTCGTGTTTGAGATAAACATGGTTATAGTTTTAATGAATGTTTGAATTTATGATCTTGTCATGAAGCTAGGTGACTTACAAAATTCATCTGACATGTGAGTATGAAGCCATCACTAAGGAAACCAGATCGTATTGCAACTCAAGGTTCAAGTTGATGGTGATTAGACGGTCCCGAGTTGAAGTGAAACTAAAGCTTCAAGTTTACAAATGTTATCTTGTCAAATGATGGAGCATAAATAGGGCCTCGACTGACAGTAGTTATGTGGACATGACAACCAATTTTTCTTCATTAAAGGGGGATGCTTTAAAAAACCCAAACAGATATACGAGGAAGAAAAACACAGTGACATTTTAGTATAATCAAGTATTTCATTTTATCCATGTCCACCAAAAGTGGTGACCCTGTTATTATAACTTGTGACATAATTTTGGTGTAACAAGTTTTACTAATAGGGTCAATGCCTTTGGTGACATGGATAAAACAAAATACTTGATTATACTGGAAGGCCTTGCGTTTTTCTTCCTCGCACTTCCATGTGGGTTTTATAAAGCATTCTCCTCTAACGAGAAGAAACTGGTTGTCGTGCCCGCATAATCACCATCAACTATAGCCCCAATTATACTCCATCCTTTGACAACATAACTTTTGTAAAGTTGAAGCCTTAATTACATTTCAACCCATGACATTATAATCACTGTCAACTTGGACCTTAAGTTGCAAAGCGTTCTCGGTTTCTCAAATGATGGCACCATACTCACATGGCAGGTGAAATTTGTAGCTTACTGAGCTCCATGATATCATTGTGAACCCAAACACAACTTAAAACTATTACTATGTCTCCCTCAAAGCGAGAGAGAAATAAATCTTGAAACCTGAAAATTTCAACACGCACGAGAAAGAAAAAAAATAATTTAAAGGAGACTGAGATATGGATGAGTAGGGGATGAAAGCGTGCATTTATATAAGGGATGCGGCGAGGTAAAAAATGGAAAAAATTATATCTGGAGAATCTTAGGTTGAAAGGGCTCAAAGGTAATTAAGTTGGCTAGGGTGTTGAAATGGCCAGAAAGAAAATACTCCCTGCAGAGGCAATTAAGTTGGCTAGGGTGTTGAAATTGTGACAGCCCTAAATTGACCCTAGTCGGAAAGTGGTTTCGGGACCACTAAACCGAGTCATAAAAATAATTAACCGTCATAGTTGATGCTTATTATATGTATATATGTATGTGTAAAAATTTCATGTTTGAATTTTGTTGATTGTAAGTGAATTTTATTAAATAGGACTTATGTGAGAAAATTTAGAAATGTGTCAGGCAAATGCAAAGTGGCCTATTAATGCATGTTATGAAAATGAGGGGTTTGCATGTCAAATTGCCCAAAATTGAGCTAGTGGCCGCCATGCTATGGGTGGAAACATGTTGTAAACATGTTGTGTTAGTGTGTTATGTTAGAAAGAATAAAAAAGGGTTAGTATTAAAGTAATGCAAAGGAGGAGTGATGAAAAAAAATTGTCTCATCCATGTTTCCCCATTGCCGTGAATTGAAGAAAGAAAATAAAGAAAAAAAAAGTGTTCATTCTTGAACATCTTTGGCCGAATAGAGGAAAGAAAGGAAGGGAAAGAGCTTGGAGAAAAATCGGCTATGGTGGTTCACTAGATTAAGGTATGTTTAATGTTGCTTGAAAGTTCATACATCCCTTGGATGATTAGTCTAAATTCTAACTACCTCATGGATGGATTTGGGGTTATTAGAGAGTTAGTATTCGACTAAGAGGCTTCAAAAGTTTCGGTTGAAGCCTTGATACTATTAGCATGTTAGCTATATGGATGTGTTATGATGCTTGAGGTGTTAGATAAATTTGAACTCATCACCAAGTTCTTTAAGCACCCAAGTTAAAAGTTTCAGATTGAGGTATCTTGAGCATTCAGCCATGGTAGGAAGTAGAAGAAAAATATGGTTGTTGTTAGATGAAGTAGAGTCTAACAAATAAGCACACATGTGCATTAGTTGCTAGATGGAGAAGAATCGGCTAGCAAGTTGTGTGCTAAGGCCGAATATAATTTTGAACATTATTGAGTAATGTATGTGTTTTGAAATTGATGGAATGGAGAGTATGCTTAAATTGTGTTATGAACAATTATATGTTAAATCAAGGTTTGCTAAGCTAGCTATTAAGGTGAAGTGCAAATGTTAGTATTTGATTTCTAGTGTATATAAGTGTATTAGCCGAGTTTTGAACTTGAAACAAAATGGTATTTAGTCAATACAAGTGACCATATTTGTAGAATGTATTAAGTATACAATCGGCCTCAACATAGACATGCATATTCGTCCACATGAATGAGTACATAGGTTGTTGTGTATGTTCGGCCATAGGTAAGCATATTGATGGCTTTATCTTGACTTAGAAAATTCGGCTAAGGATAATATTGGCTAATATGTTGAATTTGATTCGTGATTTCATACATATATAACTCTAATGCCTAATATATAAGGGCTAAGTACCTTAAATTCCTCTTCGATGTTCAAAATGATTAAATCAATTTATTTGTTAATATTAAGCTTAAGAGCAAAGGGGAACTAAATCCGATAAAGGGAAGGAAAAAGTGATCGAATAGCCATCGAAATCGTTCGACAACATCCGAGGTAAGTTTTCGAGTAATGAAACTTAGTTTACGATTTGATTAAGTCATGACGTGTAAGCATAACAAATATACGGTGATATAATGATTCTACTTGAATTATATGTTGAGTTAATTAGTCTATACGTATGATGAGTAGCCGTATGTGCATAGAAATCATGTCATGAAGCAAGCTGAATCATGCTGTTCGTATGTGGCTATTGAGCCGAAAATGGGAATGCTTAATAATTGATTTTGTTTGAATTCTAGTTATGAAAATGAAATGAAGATGTGTCATGATTTACTAATATGTGCATGAATATTCGGATTGATAACGGGGTTAAGTCCCGAAGACATTTGTGCTAGTGATTAATTCCGGGTTAAGTCCCGAAGGCATTTGTGCGAGTTACTAATTCCGGGTTAAGTCCCGAAGGCATTTGTGCGAGTTACTATATCCGGGCTAAGTCCCGAAGGCATTTGTGCGAGTTACTATATCCGGGCTAAGTCCCGAAGGCATTTGTGCTAGTGACCATATCTGGGCTAAGGCCCGATGGCTTTGCGAGTGGTTATATCCGCTAAATCCAAGATAATTGGGTTTGGGAATGAGCGATCTTGCTGTAATAATTTCAATTAATACGCCGTAAAATCCCAACGATGAGGTATGTTTCAGTATGTGCATTGAGATAATTGATTCCTTCTAAATAGTATTTGCTCAATCGATTAACAAGCTTCCGGCTTTTAGTCAAGTTGATTTCTTATGTATGAATATAAGGGTTGGAAATGTGAAGTAGGTATGATTGTGAGAATATGTGCATATGAAATTATTCGTTTAAATCGTATGAATGCTATACTTTAGTTATGCCTAATTTCACCGCTCAAAACTTACTAAGCATTAAATGCTTACTCGTTTCTTTGAATCTCTTTTATAGATTTTGGTTCGTCACCATCGGACTCGGGATTGTCGAAGTCAAGTCGTCCACACTATCAAAGCCCCTTTTGGTACACTTTTGGTTGAATTTTGAAATGGCATGTATAGGACTACCCTTTTGTTGTTGGTCATGTACCCTCGGTTTTGTATAAATTTGGATAGCCATGCGAAAATGGCTTATATACACTTTGAGCATAGTATTATAATCGTTTTGTATGTTGTTCATTAAGAGGTATGGAAATGTTTGGAAACGATTAGCCATTGGAATGGTTAATCATGATCATATTTTGTGCTATATATGCTAAAGGACTAGTCGAATCATGGAAACTATGAAATAGGTAAAGTCTACCTTAAAAACAGATGCTGACAGCAGCAGTGGTGTGGATTTGAAAAATCACTAAAAATAGTAGGAATGGATTTAAATAGTGAATAAATTATGTAATCGAACTTTCATGAATCTACTTTCATATGGAAGAAACGAAACGGTCATATGAGTCGGATTTTAAGAGAATTTAAGTTTTCGTGGAACAGGGCCAGAGCGATTTCTGGATCCCCTAATCTGACTTTGGAAATTCATTATAAATTAACCAGAGATAATTAGAAGTCATTGCATACATGTATCGATTCCTTTTCGAGTCTAGTTTCTTTAGAAAGAAACGGCATAAGTATTGAATCCCTGTACAGGGGGATATATAAGTCGTAATGCATGAAGGTCAGAGCAGTCGAACCCTAAAATAGGGGAGAATTTAACTAATAAACTGTACTAATTGGCCTGACCAAAAATTCTAGAAAAAAATTTGTAGATGGATATATGAGTCTAGTTTGAGGGAAAATTTATGAAACTGATTTTCGAGGTTTGGAACTCAAGATATGATTTTTAAGGTGACAGTGACGCAGTTAGCCAGCTAGTCTGGAAATTTTCTTTAAAATGGACTGTAAAAAAAAATAAAATAAGGGAATTAAGTTTGTTAACCCCTCGTGTCCGACTCCGGAAACGATCTCGGGTACGGGGTGTTACAATTTTATTGGTATCAGAGCTACGGTTTAGTCGATTCTAGGACTACCGTAATACGTTTGGGTCTAGCTATACATGCCATTTTGTGATTATTTGATAGTGTGGTGATTTCTGACATTTGCAAATGTGTTTATTTATAGTAATGGATCTCGATCCCGACCGAGCGGTAGATGATGATCTTGAGAGTGTAGCGCCTACTCCCGCACAAGGGACAGCGCCGGCGGACTCTCAACCTATAGCTAGTAATCCGAATGATGAGGCTAGACAAGCTTTTTATAGCATGATGAATGATTGGTTCAACCAATACATTCGAACTAATACGGCTGTTCCACAACCTCCATTCCCGACAAATACAACCCCCGCACCTACAATACCTCCGGTAACTGACCAAATAAGGTCAAATAAGCCTCCAGTTGACAGAATCCGAAAACACGGGGCTACTGAATTTAAAGCTACGGACAGCGATGATGCCGAACAAGCGGAATTTTGGTTGGACAACACTATTCGGGTACTCGATGAGCTATCTTGCACACCCGATGAGTGCCTAAAGTGTACTATCTCCTTACTACGTGATTCTGCCTATTATTGGTGGAATACGTTGACTTCTGTTGTGCCCAGAGAGCAAGTAACTTGGGAGTTTTTCCAAACTGAGTTTCGAAAGAAGTATATCAGTCAGAGATTCATTGACTAAAAATGGAAGGAATTTCTTGAACGTAAACAAGGTTCCATGTCAGTTACCGACTATGAACGAAAATTTCTGAGGCTTAGCCAGTACGCACGAGAATGTATTTCTTCAGAAGCTGTGATGTGTAAACGTTTCGAAGATGGATGAATGATGATATAAAGTCGTATGTTGGCATTTTAGAAATCCAAGAATTTGTGGTACTTGTCGAGCGAGCTTGCAAAGCCGAGGAGCTCAGTAAGGAGAAAAGGAAAGCTGATATGGGAGCAAAGGAGTTTCGTAAGAGATCTTCGGGAAAGCTCTGCCAACAGTCATCAAAGAAATTTAGAGATAATCTAGGCCGATCTAGAAACACTTCGGGCTTTTCTAGACGAGATCGCGATCGACCCCCTTTGAGTGCACGAGTCACTTCGGTCGCCAGTGTTGGAAATGATCGTTGAGATAGAACGGAGTGCCAGTATTGTGGTAAATGGCATTCGGGGAGTTGTAGATTCCATGACCGCTCCTGTTACAAGTGCGGATCAGTTGACCACTTTATTAAAGATTGCCCGAGGTTGTCTGAACAGAATGTAAATCAGAGTGGGAAACTGGGTGCTACCACTGCTCAAGGTAGACCATCTAGAAACACGGGAAATCCTAGTGGTGGTCAGAGAGGATCTAGAGATGCTACAACCAGATCTGAGGCTCGCGCTCCTGCTAGAGCTTAGGCTATACGCGCACGCGAGGATGCTTCCTCGCCAGATGTTATTACCGGTACTTTTACTCTCTTTGATACTAATGTGATTGCTTTGATTGACCCTGGTTCTACTCATTCTTATATATGTGAAACCTTAGCATCCAGTAAGACTCTACCTGTTGAGTCTACTGAGTTTGTAATTCGGGTGTCAAATCCCTTAGGTCGTTACGTGCTTGTCGACAAAGTATGTAAGAAATGTCCCCTAGTAATTCGAGGTTCCTGTTTTCTGGCAGACTTGATGCTTTTGCCGTTTGATGAATTTGATGTTATTCTCGGTTTGGATTGGTTAACCGTGCATGATGCGGTTGTGAATTGCAAAAGCAAGACTATTGATTTGAGGTGCGCAAATAATGAGATAATCCGAGTTGAGTCTATTGTCTTGAATGGATTGCCAACAATAATATCCTCGATGTTAGCTCAAAAATATGTGAGAAAGGGGTGTGAAGCGTATCTTGCGTCGTACTTGATAATAAAGAGCCGTAAAAGAAACTTGAATCATGCTTTGATTTGTGAATACCGGATATTTTTCCTGAAGAATTACCGGGTTTACCACTGTTCGGAGGTAGAGTTTGGTATTGAGCTTGTACACAGGACTACACCGATTTCGATAGCCGATCGTATGGCACCAACCGAGTTAAAAGAGTTGAAAGCTCGGTTGCAAGAGTTGATGTTTCGATTGCAAGAGTTGACGGATAGAGGTTTCGCTGACCAAGTTTCTCACCTTGGGGTGCACCAAGTATTGTTTGTGAAAAGAAGGACGGAACCATGAGGTTGTGCATCGACTATCGTCAACTGAATAAGGTGACAATAAAGAATAAATATCCGATATCGCGCATTGACAATTTGTTTGATTAACTAAAGGGAGCCTCGGTGTTTTCAAAGATAGATTTGAGATCGGGTTATTATCAGTTGCGAATTCGAGATTCGGATATACCCAAAACTGCTTTCAGAACGAGATACAATCACTACGAGTTCTTAGTGATGCCGTTTGGGCTCACTAATGCCCTCGCGGTATTTATGGATTTGATGAATCGGATCTTGAGCGATTTGGACCGGTTCGTAGTTGTGTTCATTGATGACATCTTGGTCTATTCAAGAGATGAGACCGAACATGCTGAGCACCTGAGATTAGTGTTGCGAATTTTACGGGATCAGCAGTTATATGCTAAGTTCATGAAGTGTGAGTTCGGTTAAGAGAGGTTAGCTTCTTGGGTCATGTGGTATCCGCGACGGTATTCGAGTTGATCCGAGTAAAATTTCAGCCATACTTAACTGGAAGCCTCAGAAATATTACGAGGTTCGAGCTTTTGGGACTTGCTTACATTACTACGACGGTTTGTAAAGGTTTCTCGATGATAGCCACACCAATGACGAAGCTACTTCAAAAAGATTTTAAGTTCGAATGGACGGAAAAATGTCAGAAAAGTTTTGATCAACTAAAAACTTATTTGACTGATGCTCCAATTCTAGTGCAGCCCGAATCAGGCAAAGAGTTTGTCATTTATAGTGATGCCTCCCTACTTGGGTTGGGTTGCGTATTGATGCAAGAAGGTCGAGTTGTGGCCTATGCGTCGAGACAATTAAAGCCACATGAGAAAAATTATCCGAACCATGATCTCGAATTAGCTGCCATCGTATTCGCTTTGAAAATATGGCGACATTATTTATTTGGTGAGAAGTGCCATGTATATTCGGATCACAAAAGTCTCAAATATTTGATGACTCAACGAGACTTGAATCTGCGACAAAGGCGTTGGCTTGAGTTGTTGAAAGATTATGAGCTTGTCATTGATTATCACCCGGGAAAGGCTAATGTAGTTGTGGACGCCTTAAGCCGAAATCACTTTGTTTTATTCTGACGATGAATGCACACTTGTGCATTCTACCCGACAATGTGTTAGTAGTGAATTAAAGGCCAAACCATTATTGATTCATCAAATTCGTGAAGCTCAGAAGGTCGATGATGACTTGGTTGCAAAACGGGCTGAATGTGTTCCGAATACGGATTCAGAGTTTCAAATTGATGATGACGATTGTTTGAGGTTCAGAAGTCGTTTGTGTGTTCCAAGAAATTCAGAACTCATTTCGATGCTTCTGAACGAAGCTCATTGTAGCCGAATGTCAATTCACCCGGGGAGTACGAAAATGTACAACAATCTGAGACGTCAGTTTTGGTGGCATGGTATGAAACGAGACATTTCGATTTTGTTTGAAGTGTTTAATATGTCGACAAGTGAAGGCGGAACATCAAGTGCCTCTGGGTTTACTTGACCGATCATGATACCGAATGGAAATGGGATCGAGTCACGATGGATTTTGTATCTGGGTTGCCATTGTCGGCAAGTAAGAAAGATGCGATTTGGGTTGTTATGGATAGACTGGCTAAGTCGACTCATTTTATTCCCGTACGTACGGATTTTTTGTTGGATAAACTAGCTGAATTGTATGTTTCTCAGATTGTGAGATTACACGGGGTACCTATTTCTATTGTGTCGGATAGAGATCCGAGATTCACCTCGCGATTTTGGAAGAAGTTGCAAGAAGCTTTGGGTACCAAGCTGTATTTTAGCACCGCTTTTTATCCACAAACTGATGGTCAATCCGAGCGGATAATTCAGATACTTGAGGATATGTTGAGATGTTGCATCCTCGAGTTTAGTGGTTCATGGGAGCGGTATTTACCTTTGATTGAATTCGCTTACAACAATAGTTTTCAATCAAGTATTAGGATGGCACCTTACAAGGCTTTGTACGGGCGTAAATGCCGTACGCCATTGTTTTGGACCGAGCTCGGTGAAAGTAAAATTTTCAGAGTTGATTTAATCAAAGATGCTGAACAGAAAGTAAAGATAATTCGTGAAAGTCTAAAGGCAGAATCAGATCGTCAGAAGTCGTACGCGGATTTAAAACGAAGAGATATTGAGTATTAGGTGGGAGACAAAGTATTTCTTAAGGTGTCACCTTGGAAAAAGATACTCAGATTTGGCCGTAAGGGAAAACTGAGTCCATGGTTTATAAGGCCATATGAAGTATCCGAACGAATTGGTCCAGTTGCGTATAGATTGATTTTGCCCCCTGAACTTGAAAAGATTCACGACGTCTTTCATGTTTCGATGCTTCGACGTTATAGATCTGATCCATCACACGTAATTAATCCATCAGAGGTTGAAATTCAATCCGATATGAGTTATGAAGAAGAACCGATTCGTATCCTAGCTCGTGAAGTGAAAGAGTTGCGAAACAAAAAGGGTTCTGTTAGTAAAAGTGTTATGGCTCAAACACGGGATGGAAGAAGCTACTTGGGAACCCAAGAACTCTATGAAAGAGCGATACCCAAACCTATTTACCGATAAGATTTTCGGGGACGAAAATTTCTTAAGTGGGGGAGAGTTGTGACAGCCCTAAATTGACCCTAGTCGGAAAGTGGTTTCGGGACCACTAAACCGAGTCATAAAAATAATTAACCGTCATAGTTGATGCTTATTATATGTATATATGTATGTGTAAAAATTTCATGTTTGAACTTTGTTGATTGTAAGTGAATTTTATTAAATAGGACTTATGTGAGAAAATTTAAAAATGTGTCAGGCAAATGCAAAGTGGCCTATTAATGCATGTTATGAAAATGAGGGGTTTGCATGTCAAATTGCCCAAAATTGAGCTAGTGGCCGGCCATGCTATGGGTGGAAACATGTTGTAAACATGTTGTGTTAGTGTGTTATGTTAGAAAGAATAAAAAAAAAGGGGTTAGTATTAAAGTAATGCAAAGGGAGGAGTGATGAAAAAAAATTTGTCTCATCCATGTTCCCCCCCTCCCCATTGCCGTGAATTGAAGAAAGAAAACAAAGAAAAAAAAAGTGTTCATTCTTGAACATCTTTGACCGAATAGAGGAAAAAAAGGAAGAGAAAGAGCTTGGAGAAAAATCGGCTATGGTGGTTCACTAGATTAAGGTATGTTTAATGTTGCTTGAAAGTTCATACATCCCTTGGATGATTAGTCTAAATTCTAACTACCTCATGGATGGATTTGGGGTTATTAGAGAGTTAGTATTTGACTAAGAGGCTTCAAAAGTTTCGGTTGAAGCCTTGATACTATTAGCATGTTAGCTATATGGATGTGTTATGATGCTTGAGGTGTTAGATAAATTTGAACTCATCACCAAGTTCTTTAAGCAACCCAAGTTAAAAGTTTCGGTATTGAGGTATCTTGAGCATTCGGCCATGGTAGGAAGTAGAAGAAAAATATGGTTGTTGTTAGATGAAGTAGAGTCTAACAAATGAGCACACATGTGCATTAGTTGCTAGATGGAGAAGAATCGGCTAGCAAGTTGTGTGCTAAGGCCGAATATAATTTTGAACATTATTGAGTAATGTATGTGTTTTGAAATTGATGGAATGGAGAGTATGCTTAAATTGTGTTATGAACAATTATATGTTAAATCAAGGTTTGCTAAGCTAGCTATTAAGGTGAAGTGCAAATGTTAGTATTTGATTTCTAGTGTATATAAGTGTATTAGCTGAGTTTTGAACTTGAAAGTAAATGGTATTTAGTCAATACAAGTGACCATATTTGTAGAATGTATTAAGTATACAATCGGCCTCAACATAGACATGCATATTCGGCTACATGAATGAGTACATAGGTTGTTGTGTATGTTCGGCCATAGGTAAGCATATTGATGGCTTTATCTTGACTTAGAAAATTCGGCTAAGCATAATATTGGCTAATATGTTGAATTTGATTCGTGATTTCATACATATATAACTCTAATGCCTAATATATAAGGGCTAAGTACCTTAAATTCCTCTTTGATGTTCAAAATGATTAAATCAATTTATTTGTTAATATTAAGCTCAAGAGCAAAAGGGAACTAAATCCGATAAAGGGAAGGAAAAAGTGATCGAATAGCCATCGAAATCGTTCGACAACATCCGAGGTAAGTTTTCGAGTAATGAAACTTAGTTTACGATTTGATTAAGTCATGACGTGTAAGCATAACAAATATACGGTGATATAATGATTCTACTTGAATTATATGTTGAGTTAATTAGTCTATACGTATGATGGGTAGCCGTATGTGCATAGAAATCATGTCATGAAGCAAGTGAATCATGTTGTTCAGTATGTGGCTATTGAGCCAAAATGGGAATGCTTAATAATTGATTGTGTTTGAATTCTAGTTATGAAAATGAAATGAAGATGTGTCATGATTTACTAATATGTGCATGAATATTCGGATTGATAACGGGTTAAGTCCCAAGACATTTGTGCTAGTGATTAATTCAGGTTAAGTCCCAAGGCATTTGTGTGAGTTACTAATTCGGGTTAAGTCCCAAGGCATTTGTGCGAGTTACTATATCCGGCTAAGTCCCAAGGCATTTGTGCGAGTTACTATATCCTGCTAACTCCAAGGCATTTGTGCTAGTGATCATATCCTGCTAAGGCCGATGGCTTTCTTGAGTGGTTATATCCGCTAAATCAAGATAATTGGGTTTGGGAATGAGCGATCTTGCTGTAATAATTTCAATTAATACGCTCGTAAAATCCCAACGATGAGGTATGTTTCGTATGTGCATTGAGATAATTGATTCCTTCTAAATAGTATTTGCTCAATTGATTAACAAGCTTCCGCTTTTAGTCAAGTTGATTTCTTATGTATGAATATAAGGGTTGGAAATGTGAAGTAGGTATTATTGTGAGAATATGTGCATATGAAATTATTCGTTTAAATCGTATGAATGCTATACTTTAGATATGCCTAATTTCACCGCTCAAAACTTACTAAGCATTAAATGCTTACTCCGTTTCTTTGAATCTCTTTTATAGATTTTGGTTCGTCACCATCGGACTCGGGATTGTCGAAGTCGAAGTCGTCCACACTATCAAAGCCCCTTTTGGTACACTTTTGGTTGAACTTTGAAATGGCATGTATAGGACTACCCTTTTTGTTGTTGGTCATGTACCCCTCGGTTTTGTATAAATTTGGATAGCCATGCGAAAATGGCTTATATACACTTTGAGCATAGTATTATAATCGTTTTGTATGTTGTTCATTAAGAGGTATGGAAATGTTTGGAAACGATTAGCCATTGGAATGGTTAATCATGATCATATTTTGTGCTATATATGCTAAAGGGCTAGTCGAATCATGGAAACTATGAAATAGGTAAAGTCTACCTTAAAAATAGATGCTGACAGCAGCAGTGCTGTGGATTTGAAAACTCACTAAAAATAGTAGGAATGGAGTTAAATAGTGAATAAATAATGTAATCGAACTTTGATGAATCTACTTTCATATGAAAGAAACAAAACGGTCATATGAGTCGGATTTTAAGAGATATTTAAGTTTTCGTGGAACAGGGCCAGAGCGATTTCTGGATCCCCTTATCTGACTTTGGAAATTCATTATAAATTAACCAGAGATAATTAGAAGTCATGCCATACATGTATAGATTCCTTTTCGAGTCTAGTTTCTTTAAAAACAAACGGCATAAGTATTGAAGCCCTGTACAGGGGGATATATAAGTCGTAATGCATGAAGGTCAGAGCAGTCGAACCCTGAAAGAGGGGAGACTTTAACTAATAAACTATACTAATTGGCCTGACCAAAAATTCTAAAAAAAATTTGTAGATGGATATATAAGTCTAGTTTCAGGGAAAATTTACGAAATTGATTTTCGAGGTTTGGAACTCAAGATATGATTTTTAAGGTGACAGTGACGCAGTTAGCCAGCTAGTCTGGAAATTTTCTTTAAAATGGACTATAAAAAAAATAAATAAATAAGGGAATTAAGTCTGTTAACCCCTCGTGTCCGACTCCGGCAATGGTCTCGGGTACGGGGTGTTACATCTTGTGTAGGTTGTGTAAATTGGGTGACACAATGGCTTGGAAATGGCCTCATTATTTGTCCACATGGGCATGACGCACGGGCGTGTGCCATGACTGTGTTCTTAAGTTAGATTTGCACATGGGTTGAAAGCAGGGGTGTGTCTCAAGCCACACGGGCATGTGTGGCCATATGGTCTTTACCCACACGAGCATGTGAAGCCTTAAAGCACAAAATTTTCCATGTTCTTCTTAAGTTCTCATTTGGTCCCGAATCATCTTGAATGTACGTTTTAGGCCTCGTAAGCCCATTTAAGGGACAGATTGTTTATGAAACGAAAAGTTTTAACTTGATCAAGATTTTTATGACCTAATTTCCTAAGGTTGATTGAGTTTAAGTTAGGTAACACCTCAAACCCTATTCTAGTGTTGGATACGGGCAAGGGGTGTTACATGAATGATACTTTGCTGATATGATTTGATGATATAACTGTGGTACTCATAAGAGTATATTGGTTAGGCACTCAGGATGATTGTTTTGACATGTTTCGAATGTGTTTGATTGGTTTTGACTTGAATATTATATAATATGAAATGTTTTGAAATTATGTCTGCTTGACCGGTAATACTCTGAAACCCTATTCCGGCGACAAATGTGGGTTAGAGGTGTTACAAGGCATATAATTCACATAAATACCAAGAAACATGAATGAGCTCATCAATATTCAATTTCCACATACATGTATTTATCACTTCAAGTGTCCATGAACATGTACATATCATATCTTTATATTTCAAGTATTTCTCAGAGTAATACATCTTGAATTTATATCATCTCATATCGAAACTTTACCTGTTGAATCATTTAAAATATCGATGGATACAAGGGTAGTACACATGAAGTGTACAAACTGTAAACCATCAATTCATATTCGAGAATGATACGAGCACATAAATAGGAAGCTCTCTCTCGATCTATATAACAAGAAGCTTATGTGAGCCATGTAATGGGAAACTTATTCAGGCTGTATAACGGTAAGCTCATAAGAGCCATAATCATGAAGCTTATGCGAGCCAGTAACGGGTAGCTCCGAATAGCCATTAATCAAGAAGATTTGAATAGCCATATATCAGGAAGTTTAAGCAAGCCAATATCGGAAAGCTCTAGAGAGCCATTAATTAGGAAGCTCACAAAGAGCCTTTAATCGGGAAGCTCACGAAGAGCCATATATCAGGACACTCATAAGAGCTGTAGTGTGTATACAACACATGCAGAATCATAACTAATCGGGATGCTCCGAAGAGCTATTACCGAGAAGCTGCCAAGAACCATATAACGGGAAGCTTGAGTGGGCCAAATATCGGGATGCTCATGAGAGCTAATAACGGAACACTCTTTCAAGTTGTGGTGTGTCCCCAACATATGCATGACCACAACCAATCGAGAACCCTGTATCCATTGAATTTTATTTATTCAAACGAGACATAATACTTTTTGGCCATTATCAGATATGTGACCGATTTTCATACATGTCAATTATACAATACACATACATAACATTCAATTCAAACATAAATTTTTACAATTTAGTTTCATGAACTTACTTCAACAATTGTTCGTGTACTCAAAATCTACTAATCCGACACTTTTCCTTTTCCACGATCTAACTCCGTATTTAGTCTATCCAGATCTATACTAGTAAATTTAGCTCAATTTAATACAATTCATATTCAATTCAATCCAATTCACATCTTAGGAAAAATTACCATTTTGCCTCTATACTTTTAATAAATTCTGATTTCGTCCCTAGGCTCGAAAAATAAAATTCATGTAATTTAATCTTTATTCCAAGCCTAGTCGATTTTTGCATATAACATTAGCAGCCCATGTATTTCATAAAATTCAAAAAATTTTCATAAATTTTGCATCTTTTCAATTTAGTCCCTAAATCATAATTTCATCAAAATTCTCTTTACAAAAGTTGTTTATCTATCAACAACCTTTCATTTTCTACCATAAAACTTCATACTTCAACTATATTCATCCATGAAAAAACCCTACCACTTTGATAACTTTACAAATTAATCCCTGAGATAGCTATATTAAGCTATTACGATTTCAGAATATGAAAATGATTAAAAATGAGACAATAATTCATACCTAATTAAGCCAAAATAATTTCCTTGAAATATCCATCCATAACTAGGGTTTCCATGTTTTTAATTTTAGGAAAGATGATAAAATGATGATATTTTATGTTATTTTATTATTTATCATCTTTTTATCTTTTACTTTCCAATTTAGTCTTTTTCTTTATTTAATTTTCCATGGATGACTAAGCATACATATCTGCTAACTCCTCTTAATGGTTTATTTTCCATACAAGGACCTCCAATTTTGAATTTGATAGTTATTTGATACTTATAGCTACTATAACTCAATTTTTACATTTTATGCAATTTGGTCCTTTTACCAATTAAACATGTAATCGATAAAATTTTCTTAACAAAATTTTATATGATATTCCTATCATACGGTAGACCATAAACTAATTTTAAAATAATTTTTCTTACGGGCTTAGATTTGTGGTCCCGAAACCACTGTTCTGATTTAACTGAAAACGAGCTATTACAAAGACATCATTCAACACCTTATTACCGTAAATCAAAAGATGCATGAAGTGTTATGGAATGGTCATGAACTGATTAGAAAGAATAAAGTGCAATACTTAACCCTTAAAGGGACATTAATAGAACGGGAGCATCAAATCATTTTAGACCAACTTTGGAAGACATTGGTACAACAAACCTATTGGAATCTAATTATATACTTCGTGAAGTTTATAATCTCTTATGGAGCAAGGAAAATAGCGAGACAAAGTGTAGGTTCACAAAAGTTGACTGGGAAGCAAAATGTGTTTGACATACCATGGATGGATAAATTAGTTGTTAGGAAATTACCAAGAGAATTTCTAAATTCAATACTCGTTATAAAGATTGAAGAGGAAGAAGATCCTGAAGAATTTCCAAATTGGATTATAGAAGATGAATTTGAAGAGAATTCAGAATTTAATATAGAGAATTTCCTAGAGGAAGATACAAGATCAGAGATGGAAGAAAACATAGAAATGAATTTAAGTGGTTAAATGTAAAGATAAACGTTGTTCATGTACAAAATGAGAACTGAAAAAGTCTAAGATTATGAATGAAAAAAATTGCATATTGATATAATTTTGGTACCTTTTTATTCATTAATTTTTTTATGTAAGTAATATTTTTTGTTGTTTGAAATTGTTTTGAGAATTTTTATTTCTTTTTTAACAGATTGAGTATTGAAGGTGGATAATCAATTTTTCATATGTGTTTATTTTGATGAAATAATCTTGACAACAACTGTTGGATGTATATTTGAATGTCGCCAACAAATAGCAATGAGATTTAATAGAAATGTCTCGTTCGATGATATGAAGGAAAAGATTAGTACAAAAATTGTTAGACGTTGTGGGAGAAGTATCTTAAAACTTTTCTACAAGTTTCCAGTTTCGACAGATCCCATCAAAATTCATCGAAATGGAACTTGTAAAAGATGAAGACGTGAAAACAATGGTCGCTTTTTATATGGGAATCGGAGTGACCAAAATTCACCGATTCAGTTATTTGTTGAGTTAGCTAGTGTAAAGCCAACTGAAGATCTCACTCTATTAGGTGAAGAATATGGATATCAAGAACCGTATTTGGTGGCTTCGATATCATATGTTGATTGTCAATCGACTGTACGCGGGATCGATATCGATATTAATGTTGCACTCAAAATTGATGTGGTTGGTGATGATGGATACGATAGTAGTAATCCTTGTGATCACGAGGTCGATAATGATAGTCATCCCGATGTGGACGAGGTCCCGGATGATATTGATGACGAAGACGTGAATGACGATGGAAACATTAATGTGTCTTTAATCGGGAACCAGATTCGACATATTGTGATACACAATAATCCTGGGGCACACATGTCGCTCATAGACCCTGACGAGATGTACGCAATCAAGTTTTCAGAGTACCTTAAAATACTACCTGCTCATCGGCTGGCCGTAGATTTTGATCTAAAGAAGTTGTTCGTGGGCCAGAGATTCAAAAGTAATGAAGAATGCGTATTTTCTATTAAGCGGTATAACATGAATATATCAGTGGACTACAAAGTTGCTGTGTCTAAACCAACATTATATATTGGGGAGTGTTGGAAGTCAGCGGAAAACTGCAATTGGCAGGTACAAGCCGCATTTATTTAGAAGTTGCAAATGTGGGAGATACAAAAATTGTTGGGCCTCACATATGCATGTCAACACGTCTGACAGAAGATCATTAAAAACTTAATTCCAAAACTATCTGTAAGTGCATCATGCCAATAGTGAAGGACATGTCGACCATTAAAATTTTGGTACTGATTTTTGAAATGTAGGTACGATTCCAGCATCAAATATCATACCAAAATGCGTGGGTAGCTAAACAGATGGCAATGAAGAAATTGTACGGGGATTTTGATGCATCATACATTGAGCTACAAGGATGGATAACCGCTATGCAAGAGTACGCATCGGGGACTGTTATTAAGTTACAAACACAACCTTATTATGGCCCGAATGACCAATTATAACTAGGAAAATGAATTTTCCATCGGATGTTCTGGACATTTGATCCATGTATGCGCGTATTTTCGCACTACAAGCCATTTATGCAAGTAGATGAGACCTGGCTATATGGAAAATATACACAGATCCTACTTCTTGCGGTTGCTCAAGACGGGAATAAGAACGTTCTCTCGATAGCTTTCGCCATCGTAGATAAGGAGAACGTAGAATCATAAGAATTCTTCCTTACGAACCTATGGAGGTATTTTATTATCAACGATAATATTTGCATCACCTCTGATAGAGGGAAATGATTAATTGCTGCCATTAGGCGTTCTGGTGTGCCATGAAGATCCATTTACAGCATTTGACACATCGCGGTTAACTTCCATCAAGATTATAAGAATGCAGACTGGCGGAGACAAGTTGTGAGAATGGGTAAAGGATAACCTTATCTTTTCAATATATGTTTTAATGTTTTAGTGCGAAATTGTAACTTATCTTTTCTTAATGTTTTAATGTGAAATTGTCACTTATCTTCTCTTAATACATATACAGTGCATGAAACTTTGTAATTTTTTCATTTATAATTTTTTAGAATTAAAAAATACAAACTTTGTAATATATAAATTACAAGAAACCCCTAAATTGATGGTTTGATGGTGTGGTCCTAGGGGTATATTTCTGCGGGGGTCGTCGTTAATGTTGCAGGTGATCACGACGATCAACATTCTCTTTAGCCATAGATAGGGGTGTGCAAAATATAGAAGAAAAATCATATGCCCCGAACGCTATTGATGAACTTGAGCCAGAAGGAGTGGAGTTCTGCAATGGATACAAGCCAGGAGAAGTGGAGTAATACGGTAGATACGAGCCGAGAGGAGTGTTGTACTGCGGTGGTATTAAACTGAAGATATCAAACTCAGAATGATATTCGTGTTCTGATGAGCCTGGGAAATAGTCATTGACCTTCAACTTTGGATGATAAGAACTATCCCCAGAATGTGTATGCGACCACTCAGGCTGTGGCTCGGCTGTGGCTCTGGCTTAAGTTCAAGGTCGAGCTCTGGCTCGGGCTCTAGCTTAAGCTCTGGCTGGTATGGCCTAAGTCGACGCATGTACGAATGGACTACAGTAGATTGCCTACCAAGTAAATATGGTTTTCTCGTACTAGAGTACCATTGTATGTACTCCAACGATGGATGCAAATCGAAAGAAATATCCAGCTAAGGTCTCTGCGCCATCCGATTATACCATACTACAATATATTTCTGGTGCACAACCCTCCAATTATTTCTATGTTTTCCTCTCTTGTTAATCTCGTGAATCTTCCCCAACTGCATTGGCAGAGCCGAGATATATTAGATGCAACCAAACTGCCGGAGTACTCAATCCCATAATACCACTCGACTGTAACACCCCGAACCCGAGACCATCGCCGGTGTCGGACACGAGGGGTTAGCAAGCCAAGTTCACTTGTTTTGCCCATCCATTGGACATTTCCAGTCAGGCTGGAAAAACTGCGTCACTGTCGCCTTAAAAATCATATCTCGAGTTTCAAAACTCGGAAACTGGTTTCGTAAATTTTTCCTGAATTTAGACTCATATATCCATCCATGGATTTATTTCTAGAATTTTTTGTCGGGCCAATTGGTACAGTTTATTAGTTAAAGTCACCCATGTTACAGGGATCGACTGCTCTGACCTTCGCGCGGTATAACTTGAATATCTCTCTGTACAGGGCTTTAATGCTGGTGCCGTTTGTTTCTAATGAAACTAGACTCAAAATGGAATCTGTACATATAAGGTATGTCTCCTAATTCTTTCTGGATAATTTATAGTAAATTTTTAAAGTTGCGACAGGGAACCCAGAAACCGTTCTGGCCCTGTCTCACAATAGCTTTAATATCCCTTAACATGTAACTCCTATGACCATTTCGTTTCTTCCATATGAAAATAGACTCATCAATGTTCATTTACATAGCTGATTCACTATTTAATACCATTCCTACAAATTTTGGTGATTTTTCACATTCACGTTACTGCAGCTGGCAGCATCTGTTTTTAAGGTAGGTCTTACCTATTTTGTAGTCTCCATGAACCAACTAGTCTTGCCTTACATAGGTCCACATATGATCATTTTAACCATGCCAATGGCTGATCATGTGACCAACATTCCCATTTCCAATTCATAGTCACATCATGACACCATATATATATATACAAACCGCAAATAGTTTAAGTTGATACTTCACTATTACGAGCCATTTTCGCATGGCCGTACACATATACATCATAACATATTTAAACCAACAAGGGTAGTCCTATACATGCCATTTCAAGTTCAACCAAGAATTTATACCAAAATGGGGGCTTGATAGTGTGGATGACTTCGACTTCAACGATCCCGAATCCGATTGCTATCGAGCGAAATCTAGAAAACCGAGAGCCAAAGCAATGAGTAAGCATTTTATGCTTAGTAAGTCTCAAGGAATATAATCAACTCTAATTACAGCAATACATTCACATAGTTAAATGCATCATTTCATTAATGCACATTCACATAATCATACTTACTTCACCATCCCAACTCTTATGTTCATACACAAATAACGGCTTCATTAAGGCCGATAACTCGTTCCATCATAGGAGCGGATATTCACACGCCTACTCCTAGCGCAGCAGCACACACCGCACTTACCTTGTCATTGGGAAATTTCACAAGTGCATTAGCTGAAATTTTCCAGCAAGCTTATAATTTTCAAATCACATACCTTCGAGTTTAACCGGATGTCGCTACTCGATCAATCGCCTTGGGACATAGCCCGGTTATGGTAACCCGCACCAAGGCCTCACGGGACTTAACCCGGATATCACGATTTGCACAAATGCCTTGGTCTTAGCCGGATAGAATGACTTCGCACGAATGCCTTCGGTCTTGGCCCGGATGTAGCCACTAGCACAATTGCCTTGGTCTTAACCCGGTTATAATTTCCAGCATAATTGTCTTGGGCTTAGCCCGGATATCATTCAATTTCTCATGCACACATACATCAATAATCATTGGACATACATATTTATTTTCGTTACTAAGGCTCAAACACAATTATAATCACTAACATAATCGCCTTCGGGACTTAGCCCGGTATCATTCGAATACTCATACACACATAAATCAATAATCAATACATCCATATTTCATTCCACATAATTCAAGTAAGGTCACTTCTTGAGGACTTACCTCGGATGTTGTCGAACGGCTTTTACTGGCTATTCGATTACTTTTTCCTTCCCTTGTCCAATTGTGGCCCTCTTAGCTCTTGAGCTAATTCAAACAAATTCAATTTATCAAAACCTCATTGTGCTAGCTTATGGCGAATATGACAAGGAATTTAAATGGTCATATGGCCACCCTTTAGCTTGAATACACAATGGTCATGCACATTTTATACTACATCAAGCAATTCAATACAATTTATTCGAGCATCAAGGAAAAGCTAAGGCCTTCAATAGGCTACCCAAGGCCGAATATACTTGTCCATGTTGAGGCCAATTATGCACTTAATACCACACAAAAACAGCATGCATTTTACTAGTTAATGCTTTGCATATTGTAGCTCAAAACTTACAATATAGCATCAAGCACTCATATGTGTGCTAGGCGAATGTGCTCACAATTTCACAATTATTCTTCAACATCTTCTTCTTTAAACAAACTTATTCATCACTTCCTTCATAACCAAAACATCATGTGCAAACATATATATACATATATGAGCATGGCGAATTTCAAGGTGTCCATAGCCATCCAAAACACAAATTTTAACTAACATGCAAGAAGCATGAACCATGCTCATGAATGCATCATGGCGAATATGACAATCATGCTCCTTTTCAACTTCAATCATGATAAAACAAAAGAAAGCTCAAAATCTTACTCAAGAGTAGACAATCCATCATTGCATGCATCATCATCAAGCTTCACACTTAGCATGCAATGGCTTTATCACCATAACAACTTTGGCCAAATACCATTTCCATGGCTTAACAAAGATTTGAGCCATGGCTAACATGCACATCAAGTTAGCAACCAAAACATGCATGAAACTCCTAACACCACCTCATACATACCTTAATCTTGATGCAAACTTAGCCAAATCTCCTTCTAGATCTCTTCCAAACCAAGCATGAAGCAAAAATCCTCCTTCATCCTTAGTTTTGGCTCAAAGAAAGGATGAACAAAATTTTTTTCTTTTCTTCTCTACAACTCACGGCAATGGGGGGGGGGATTACCACACTCACACACATTTTTTTTTTCATTTTTTTATCACCCATACACCTTTGTTTATTATTTCACCCTAATGCACCAACAAAACATGTTTCATGACATGTTTAGCCCATCCTCCCTTGTCATGGCCGGCCACCACCTATAAAAGGGGGAATTTGACATGCAAGTCCATTATTTTGCATGCATGCTTTAATTAGTCATCACACATTTCCCTATCATACTTTCAAAGTTCATTACTAAGTCCTTTCTTGTGGAATTCACCCTTATAACACTAAATCAATCATCATAAAATGTCATACATGAGCACACACACATTATAGGCATCAAAATAAATTTTTAATTATTTTTATGCCTCGGTTTTGTGGTCCCGAGACCACCTTCCGACTAGGGTCAATTTTGGGCTGTCACAACTCTCCCCCACTTAAGAAATTTTCGTCCCGAAAATCTTACCGTAAATAGGTTTGGATATCGCTCTTTCATAGAGTTCTCGGTCTCCCAAGTAGCTTCTTCTATCCCGTGCTTGAGCCATAACACTTTTACTAGCGGAACCCGCTTGTTTCACAACTCTTTCACTTCGTGATAGGATACTAATCGGTTCTTCCTCATAACTCATATTAGCTTGAATTTCAATTTCGATGGACTAATCACGTGCGATGGATCGATCTATAGCGTCAAGCATCAAACGTGAAAGACATCGTGAACCTTTTCGAGTTCGGGGCAAAATCAAACGATATGCCATCGGATCGACTCGCCGAGATATCTCATATGGCCCAACGAACCTCGGGCTCAACTTGCCCTTACGGCCGAATCTGAGTATCTTTTTCCAAGGCGATACCTTGAGAAACACTTTATCACCCACGATACTCGATATCCTTACGCTTCAGTCCGCGTCGACTTCGACGATCGGAGGCTATCTTCGACTTTCACGGATTACTTTCACTTTCTGCTCAAGATCCCTAATCAAATCCACCCGAAAATCTTGCTTTCACCGAGCTCGGTCCAAAACAATGGTGTACGGCATTTACGACCGTACAAGGCCTCGTAGGGTGCCATCTTAATACTTGATTGAAAGTCGTTGTTGTAAGTGAATTCAATCAACAAAGAAATACCGCTCCCATAAACCACTAAACTCGAGGACGCAACATCTTAACATATCCTCAAGTATCTCGAATTATCCGCCGGATTGACCATCGGTTTGGGGGTGAAAGGCGGTCTTGAAATGCAACTTGGTACCCAAAGCTTCTTGCAACTTTTTCCAAAATCGCGAGGTAAATCTCGGATCTCTATCCGACACGATGGAAATAGGCACCCCGTGTAATCTCACAATCTGAGAAACATACAATTCAGCTAATTTGTCAATTGAAAAATCCGTACGTACGGGGACAAAGTGGGCCGACTTAGTCAATCGATCTACCACGACCCAAACCGCATCCTTCTTACTTGTCGACAATGGCGGTCCGGATACAAAGTCCATTGTGACTCGATCCCATTTCCACTCGGGTATCGTGATTGGTCAAGTAATCTCAAGGCACCGATGTTCCGCTTTCACTTGTTGACATATTAAACATCTCAAACAAAGTCGGAGATGTCTCGCTTCATACCATGCCACCCAAACCGACATTTCAAATCATTGTACATCTTCGTACTCCTGGTGGATTGCCATTCGCTACAATGGGCTTCATTCAAATTATCGAAATGAGTTCAATTCTTTGGAACACACGACGACTTTTGAACCTCAAACAATCGTCATCATTGATTTGAAACTCAATCCTTGTTCGAACACACTCACCCCTTTTGCGACCAACTCGTCGTCGACTTTTCGAGCTTCTCGAATTTGATGAATCAATAATGGTTTGGCTTTCAATTCAGCTACTAACACACTATCGGATCGAATGCACAAGTGCACGCTCATCGCCGTAAAGTGAATAATGATTTACGACTCAAGGCATCCGCAACCACATTCGCCTTTCCCGGTGATAGTCAATGACCACTCGTAATCCTTTAACAAACTCGAGCCAACGTCTTTGTCGCAGATTTAAGTCTCTTTGGATCATCAAATATTTGAGACTTTTGTGATCCGAGTATACATGGCACCTTTCACCAAATAAGTAATGTCGCCAAATCTTTAAGGCGAATACGATGGCGCCAATTCGAGATCATGAGTCGGATAATTTTTCTCATGTGGCTTTAATTGCCTCGACGATAGGCCACAACTCGACCTTCTTGCATTAATACGCAACCTAACCCAAGTAGAGAGCGTCGCTATAGATGACAAACTCTTTCTTGGGACTCGGGTTGCACTAGAATTGGGGCTTCATCAAATAAGTTTTCAGTTGATCGAAACTTTTTGGCATTTCTCCGTCCATTCGAACTTAACATCCTTTTGGAGTAAGCCGTCATCGGCGTGGCTATCGTTGAGAAGCCTTTACAAATCGTCGGTAATAACCTAAGCAAGCCCCAAAAGCTCGAACCTCAAGAATATTTCTGAGGCTTCCAATTAAGTATGGCTGAAATTTTATTCGGTCGACTCGAATACCGATGCAAATACCACATGACCCAAGAAGCTAACCTCTTAACCGTAACTCACACTTGTTGAACTTAGCATATAATTGCTTATCCCGTAAAATTTGCAAAGACTAACCGCAGTGTTCAAATGTTCGGTCTCATTTCTTGAATAGACCAAGATGTCATCAATGAACACGACTACGAATCGATCCAAATATGGTCTAAAGATCCGATTCATTAAATCCATAAATACCGCAGGGCATTAGTGAGCCCAAACGACATCACTAGGAACTCATAGTGACCATATCTCGCTCAAGGCGGTCTTGGGTACGTCCAATCTCGGATTCGCAATTGATAATAGCCCGATCTCAAATCTATTTTCGAGAACACCGAGGCTCCTTTAGTTGATCGAACAAGTCATCGATACGTGGCAACGGATATTTGTTCTTTATTGTCGCTTTATTAAGTCGACGATTATCGATGCACGTACCGCATGGTTCCATCCTTCTTTTCACGAACAACACCGGCGCACCCAAGGCGAAAAACTCGGGCGAGCAAAACCTCTATCCACCAATTCTTGCAACCGAGCTTCCAACTCCTTTAATTCCATTGGTGCCATACGATACGGAGCTATTGAAATTGGAGTGGTACCGGTACCAATTCGATGCCAAATTCTATTTCCGACAGTGGTAAACCCAAAAATTCTTCGTGGAAAACATCCGGTATTCACAAACCACGCACGCAGATTCGGGTTTCTTTTCGATTCCTTGTCATCGAAAGCACGTGACGCAAGGTACGCCGCACTCTTTTCTTACATATTTTCGGGCCAACATTGCGATATTACGGTGGCAACCCTTTAAGTCCGTAGACTTAACCCGAATTATCTCGTTATTCGCACACCTCAAATCGATAGTCTTGCTTTTGCAATTTACGACCGCATCGTGCATGGTCAACCCATCCAAACCAAGAATAACGTCAATTCATCGAACGGCAAAAGCATCAAGTCCGCCGGAAACAAGAACCTCGGAACACTAGGGGACTTTTCTTGCACACTTTGTTGACAAGCACGTAATGACCCAAAGGGTTTGACGCCGAATTACAAACTCGAGAGACTCAATAGGCAAAGTCTTCTTTGGATGCTAAGGTTTCACATATATAAGATTGAGTAGAACCGTGGTCAATCAAAGCAATCACATTAGTATTGAAAAGAGTGAAAGCACCGTAATGACATCCGGAGAGGCAAGATCCTCGGCGTGCGCGTAGATGGCATAAGTCCTCGCAGGAGCACGAGCCTCGGATCGATGGTAGCATCTCTAGATCCTCTCGACCGCCAATCGACATTGCCCATATTTCTAGGTGGCCTACCTCGAGCGAAGGGTAGCACCCGAGTTTCCACTCGACTCACATTCTGCTCAAGCATCCTCGGGCAATCCTTCCTAAAGTGGTCGGCCGATCCACACTTATAGCGAGAGCGATCACGAAACCAACAGCTCCCAATGCCATTTGCCACAATGTTGACACTCCGCCTCTCTCGGCGATCATTTCCACCATCGGCGATCAAGTGACTCGTGTGGTCACAGGGGTCGATCGCGTCCTCGTCTAGAAAAGCCCAAAGCGCCTCTAGACCGGTTCACATCATCTCGAAATCTCTTGATGCTGTTGAAGAGACTTTCCGAGGACCTCTTCGAATTCTCCGGTTCCCACATCAGCTTTTTGTTTCTCCTTTCTAAGCTCTTCGACTTTACAAGCTCGCTCAACAAGTACTACGATCTCTCGTATTTCGAGAATGCCAACGAACATCCTTATATCATCATTCAGCCCATCCTCGAGCGTTTACACATAATAGCTTTGGACGAAATGCATTCTCGCGTGTATCGGCTAAGCCTCACAAATTTTCGTTCATAGTCGATGAACGACATAGAACCTTGCTTAAGATCAAGAAATTCCCTTCGCTTTTGGTCGATGAATCTCGATGATATACTTTTTTTTTTTCGAACTTGGTTTGAAAGAATTCCCAAGTCACTTGCTCTCTAGGTACCACGAAGTCGAGTACTCCACCAATAGTAGGTGGAATCACGTAGCAAGGAGATGGTACACTTTAAGCACTCATCGGTGTACAAGATAGCTCATCGAGCACCCGGATAGTGTTGTCCAACCAAAATTCAGCTCGTTCGCATCATCATCATCCGTAGCTTTAAATTCAGTGGCCCCATGTTTTCGAATCCTATCGATGGGGCTTACTTGACCTTATTTGGTCGATTCTGGAGGTATTGTAGGTGCGGGGTTGCATTTGTTGGGAATGGAGGTTGTGGGACAGCCGTGTTAGTTCGAATGTATTGATTAAACCATTCGCTCATCACACTATAAAAGGCTTGCCTAGCCTCATCATTCGGATTGTTGGCCATAGGTTGAGAGTCCGCCGGCGCTGTCCCTTGTGCGGGAGCAGCGCCACACTCTCCACATCATCAGCTATTGCTCGGTTGGGATCGGGATCCATTGCTATAAACAAACTCAAAGTCAAATTGTCGAAATCACCACACTATCGATTCATCATTTAATGGCATGTATAGCTAGACCCCAAACACCTCACGGTAGTCCTAGAATCGACTAAACCGTGGCTCGATACCAATAAATTGTAACACCCGAACCCGAGACCATCGCCGTGTCGGACACGAGGGTTAGCAAGCCAAGTTCACTTGTTTTGCCCATCCATTGGACATTTCCAGTCAGGCTGGAAAAACTGCGTCACTGTCGCCTTAAAATCATATCTCGAGTTTCAAAACTCGAAACTGGTTTCGTAAATTTCCCTGAATTTAGACTCATATATCCATCCATGGATTTATTTCTAGAATTTTGGTCGGGCCAATTGGTACAGTTTATTAGTTAAAGTCACCCATGTTACAGGGATCGACTGCTCTGACCTTCGCGCGGTATAACTTGAATATATCTCTGTACAGGGCTTTAATGCTGGTGCCGTTTGTTTCTAATGAAACTAGACTCAAAATGGAATCTGTACATATAAGGTATGTCTCCTAATTCTTTCTGGATAATTTATAGTAAATTTTTAAAGTTGCGACAGGGAACCCAGAAACCGTTCTGGCCCTGTCTCACAATAGCTTTAATATCCCTTAACATGTAACTCCTATGACCATTTCGTTTCTTCCATATGAAAATAGACTCATCAATGTTCATTTACATAGCTGATTCACTATTTAATACCATTCCTACAAATTTTGGTGATTTTTCACATTCACGTTACTGCAGCTGGCAGCATCTGTTTTAAGGTAGGTCTTACCTATTTTGTAGTCTCCATGAACCAACTAGTCTTGCCTTACATAGGTCCACATATGATCATTTTAACCATGCCAATGGCTGATCATGTGACCAACATTCCCATTTCAATTCATAGTCACATCATGACACCATATATATATATACAAACCGCAAATAGTTTAAGTTGATACTTCACTATTACGAGCCATTTTCGCATGGCCGTACACATATACATCATAACATATTTAAACCAACAAGGGTAGTCCTATACATGCCATTTCAAGTTCAACCAAGAATTTATACCAAAATGGGGCTTGATAGTGTGGATGACTTCGACTTCAACGATCCCGAATCCGATTGCTATCGAAATAAATCTAGAAAACCGAGAGCCAAAGCGGAGTAAGCATTTTATGCTTAGTAAGTCTCAAGGAATATAATCAACTCTAATTACAGCAATACATTCACATAGTTAAATGCATCATTTCATTAATGCACATTCACATAATCATACTTACTTCACCATCCCAACTCTTATGTTCATACACAAATAACGGCTTCATTAAGGCCGATAACTCGTTCCATCATAGGAGCAGATATTCACACGCTCTTACTCCTAGCGCATAAAGCACACACCGCACTTACCTTGTCATTGGGAAATTTCACAAGTGCATTAGCTGAAATTTTCCAGCAAGCTTATAATTTTCAAATCACATACCTTCGGAGTTTAACCGGATGTCGCTACTCGATCAATCGCCTTGGGACATAGCCCGTTATGGTAACCCGCACCAAGGCCTACGGGACTTAACCCGGATATCACGATTTGCACAAATGCCTTGGTCTTAGCCGGATAGAATGACTTCATACGAATGCCTTGGTCTTGGCCGGATGTAGCCACTAGCACAATTGCCTTGGTCTTAACCGGTTATAATTTCCAGCATAATTGTCTTGGGCTTAGCCCGGATATCATTCAATTTCTCATGCACACATACATCAATAATCATTGGACATACATATTTATTTTCGTTACTAAGGCTCAAACACAATTATAATCACTAACATAATCGCCTTCGGGACTTAGCCCGGTATCATTCGAATACTCATACACACATAAATCAATAATCAATACATCCATATTTCATTCCACATAATTCAAGTAAGGTCACTTCTTGAGGACTTACCTCGGATGTTGTCGAACGGCTTTTACGGCTATTCGATTACTTTTTCCTTCCCTTGTCCAATTGTGGCCCTCTTAGCTCTTGAGCTAATTCAAACAAATTCAATTTATCAAAACCTCATTGTGCTAGCTTATGGCGAATATGACAAGGAATTTAAATGGTCATATGGCCACCCTTTAGCTTGAATACACAATGGTCATGCACATTTTATACTACATCAAGCAATTCAATACAATTTATTCGAGCATCAAGGAAAAGCTAAGGCCTTCAATAGGCTACCCAAGGCGAATATACTTGTCCATGTTGAGGCCAATTATGCACTTAATACCACACAAAAACAGCATGCATTTTACTAGTTAATGCTTTGCATATTGTAGCTCAAAACTTACAATATAGCATCAAGCACTCATATGTGTGCTAGGCCGAATGTGCTCACAATTTCACAATTATTCTTCAACATCTTCTTCTTTAAACAAACTTATTCATCACTTCCTTCATAACCAAAACATCATGTGCAAACATATATATACATATATGAGCATGGCCGAATTTCAAGGTGTCCATAGCCATCCAAAACACAAATTTTAACTAACATGCAAGAAGCATGAACCATGCTCATGAATGCATCATGGCGAATATGACAATCATGCTCCTTTTCAACTTCAATCATGATAAAACAAAAGAAAGCTCAAAATCTTACTCAAGAGTAGACAATCCATCATTGCATGCATCATCATCAAGCTTCACACTTAGCATGCAATGGCTTTATCACCATAACAACTTTGGCCAAATACCATTTCCATGGCTTAACAAAGATTTGAGCCATGGCTAACATGCACATCAAGTTAGCAACCAAAACATGCATGAAACTCCTAACACCACCTCATACATACCTTAATCTTGATGCAAACTTAGCCAAATCTCCTTCTAGATCTCTTCCAAACCAAGCATGAAGCAAAAATCCTCCTTCATCCTTAGTTTTGGCTCAAAGAAAGGATGAACAAAATTCTTTTCTTTTCTTCTCTACAACTCACGGCAATGGGGGGGGGATTACCACACTCACACACATTTTTTTTTCATTTTTTTATCACCCATACACCTTTGTTTATTATTTCACCCTAATGCACCAACAAAACATGTTTCATGACATGTTTAGCCCATCCTCCTTGTCATGGCCGGCCACCACCTATAAAGGGGAATTTGACATGCAAGTCCATTATTTTGCATGCATGCTTTAATTAGTCATCACACATTTCCTATCATACTTTCAAAGTTCATTACTAAGTCCTTTCTTGTGGAATTCACCCTTATAACACTAAATCAATCATCATAAAATGTCATACATGAGCACACACATATTATAGGCATCAAAATAAATTTTTAATTATTTTTATGCCTCGGTTTTGTGGTCCCGAGACCACCTTCCGACTAGGGTCAATTTTGGGCTGTCACATCGACTGTCTGGAAATTGATAATGGGTGCGTTAATGCACTACAGGTGTGAATGAATGTGGGCAAATGAAGGTATAGCAACAATAATTTTCGGTCTCCGATACGGTATCTAAATGAACTGCACGATTAATAACATGGTTAAAATTTAACACGGTTCAAGTAAGATATACAAACTAATTACATGTCCCAAATATTGGAATAGTTTAGCCCTTCCTCGGCATGTTGTTCAATCATCAGACGATATATCATAACAATATATGACCTCCTTATACTTGGATTGGTACTCTATCTACGAAAACAAATTACATGTTAGAATAGTATCGTTAGAATAGTATCATTGGAAAAAAAATGTAAATTAATTGCTATAAAAAGTAAAATTTTGTCACCTATTCACCAGTAGAATACATATGTTTAGTGACTAACTGATGCCAAGAATGAAATCCGGTAAAGTGCCCAAGACTGCAGCAATATGAGGCATCCACCTATGTCTACGGCATCAGACAAAGCTCACGATACAATATAGCCAAAACTGTGGAACCCTAACTATATGAGCGAACATTCTGCAAATCAGTTAATAGGGGTAAATATATCAAATTAACCCTGTTATTGTTCGCATCCGACATCAATACACCCCTTATAACATGCATAATGTACGCTCAAGTTGCACATATCACCTCTTGCTTAGTGGCATTAATTGATAAATGTTCAAAATTGGCTTTCATCCATGAAAATCTCAAACCCGTAAATTTGGACTCTGCATCATTGGGCGAGACTCCTAGTAGGCTATAACAAAAGGCGGCCGGCTAAGATATCGTACTTACGCCCGTTATGGCACTCCTATTGATTGGGAGCCTAAGTTGCAGTGTAACATCCTCTAGAGTGACAATGCATTCCCCACACGAAAAATAAAAAGTGTGGGTTTCCAGGCCCCAATGCTTGACTAATGCAGATAGTAAATCGTACTGCAAATCAAACGTCCGGATCAATGTTGCTGACCCGAATCTGGCTAACTCCAAGTATGGCATCAGTCGTTCATCCGAGGGATATCCTAAACCATTCACCCGACCCCTCAATGCGCGGTACGGGCCCTAACACTATTAAATTACAGAAAATAGTTATTACAACATAACTTATTTCTGTAAATGACGTGGAACTTTTTTTAGGGAACCTGTGAATAAAAAATAACAATATATTACCATATTATTAACAGTGTTTGATATGTGATCATCGTTCTTAATCAATGAACCCATTTCAATACTTGCAATTTCAAAAAAAAATTTGATCATTAATTTCTAAGTTTGATGCATTTTAAATATTTATCAAAATACCTAAATATTGCTTTTAATTACAAAAATACCAAACAGCTTTTGTCCACATCATATTTTTTGCTATACTACATTAATAAAATAAATATATCTTATAAATTCCAACTCAAATTCCAACTCAATGGTCCCATTCACAAATTCCATCTCAATGGTCTAAACTTTTACCTACATAAAAACAAAAATATATATTAAAATAATAAAATAACACGCCAATCAAAAAATATAATGAAATATAACATAAATTATCTCAACATAATAAATATGAATATTGTTGTTATTATTTTAAAATGATAATAAGTAGAATATATTGGTTTAAAAGATAATAACATGCCAACTTAATTGTTGTCAAAAATATAAATTTTTTATTCAAGGATTCAAAAGAAATTTCAAAATTTAAAACACATAAACTCTTATTCCCAATTATAAAATCTAAAAAGTTAGAACACGTAAACTCTTATTCTTAATTTATTTCATAAATTCCAACTCAATGGTTTCGTTCACAAATTCCAAATAAATTACATAAAAAATAAATCTAATAAACCTAAAACACACATGACAAATAACTTACATAAAAATAAATTTAATAAACCTAAAACACACAAGACAAATAAATTACATAAAAAATAAAACATTCTTTCCACATAACATAAATAGGCTTTTTACTTGAAACAAACATTAAAACAAGCTTATGAATGAAAATATAAAATAAATACCAACATACCTTAATAGTTCTTTTAACCAAATAATACCTTACAACAATAAAATTAAAAATTAATTTCAAAATAAATAAAAAAAGAAAAACATTTATTTATAACAAAAAATTAGTAAATAGAAAAATACCTTTTATGATTCTTTTCAACACCAAATCCTTCTAACTGCAAATACAACCTCTTGATTAATTTTTTTTCAAACCCTAAACCTAACCCTAATTTTTTCTCAAATCCCAAACACAACTTCTTCTCTTTCCCTTTCTCCTTTCCTTTTCTATTTTTTCCCTTCCCTTCTCTTCTCTTTATTCAACTTCTATTTTCTTCTCTTTTTTCCCTTTCTTCCCTTCCCGCTCTCTTTTTCTTCTTCTTCTAAATTTCTTTTTCCTTTCATCCGGCCAAAATGGGGACATTGGGGACCTTATAATGGCCCCCAAAACACATTTCACGGGCATAATCCTGTCCCATCACTGCCACTGTTGCAGGGGTCAAAGGTGTGCTTATGAGGTTGGCTTCACCACCCTTGTGTTGCCTATTAGTTTGGCATGACCAGGGGGTGTGCCGCCTACCTATTAGGCATCACTAGTGGTCCTGTCACCTTAATGTCAGCAGGTCGACAGAGGGTTGGGTTTTGGTCGTATGTAAATGACTCGTATTTCTTTAGTGTTGCCTATTTAGATGGTATTTTCAATTTTTTAATATATATATTTTAGTCTACTCTTTTAAATTTTAGAGTAGTGCCGCTTATGCACCAACTTCCACTTACATTAATGTACCATTTCGGTACATAATCTACCAAACATACTATTTAGGTTTTTTTTTTTCACAATATTCAGATAAAAAAGCCTAGATGTGAGAAAGGCAACAGAAAAATTTAAAAATTATTTTAAATTAATAAAAGTTATTTAAAAAATTAATAAAAATATTACAAATATAATATTCTTGGTAAAATGGAAATGGGTTCTTTCACATTTGTTTTTGATCAACAAGAATTTTCTTATAATAACAGCTTCGATTCCTTTGAGGAAATGGAAAATGGGTTCAATGGGAACAACAAGAAAATGGGTAGAAAAGTTAGTGATGAATCTTTGGCCAATGAAGAAAACAACGGGTTTAAAGACTTATTTAGACGAGGGAGCAAAGCAAGAAGAACAACATCATCTATGGCTGACTGGCTTTGAATTTTGTTTGAAGCTGAAGCAAAAATTGAAGAAATTACTGGTTTGAAACGGAAGAAGAGTTGGGTAATTCCAGAAAGAAGCGAGCTCGTAAATCAGGCTCCGTCGCCGGTAGTTCTTCGACGCTTTCAGCTAGTTCCGACAATGCCGGTGGTGGTTCAAACGCGCGTTTCGAATATGTAAACACACATTCGATATGATTTGCGAGGAGCTTGAACCGGCGGGGAATTTAATGGTAGAACCGAATTGGAGATCCATTTTTAGAGCTTGGGAGACAGTTGATTCATGGCGAGGAAGCCAAGGATGGTGGTTAGCCTTAGCCACATCGGGATGATGTTTAAAAGGTATTTAACGAACTTGTTGGATAGTGGCACGGTGCATAGTGCAGAGCATTTACTGCTTTGTTCAAGATACTGGTGAAAGATAACCATTTAGTTTCATCACACACATATATTTTTATGAAAGAAATAAAAACTATTAATAATGTTAAATATATTTTATTAATTTTAATTTTAAATATATTTTATTAATTTTTGAAGTTTTTTCATTTTCAGTAAAGGGGTTTTTTGTGTTTTGACGGGTAAGCTTTTTCTTTTGAAAGATTTACCCAATGGGCTTGGTTCAAAACTTCAATTTCTAACCTAAGAAAAAAACCCAAGAAGCTGAAATAGTGTGCTGCCCCTTTGCTACCACTTCGCCTCCGCTACTCTGCCATCCAACTGGTACATGAAGCAACCTTTTTTCCAGTGCTCAACCATTGTTAGCTAAAGCTGCTAAAGGTCAGTTTGGTTTTAGTAATTTTCTCTTGTACTTTGAGTAAGTTAGACATTGTTGAATGGATGGAAATTGTGGGTGTGTTCAAAATATATCTCTTGTATTTCATGATCCTTTTTTGGGCTTTTCTTTTATTTGATTCGGTCCCCATCTATAATTTTCTTATTAATTTGCTGTACAAATTGCACAATCATAAACCAATATCAGTGTATTCAATCATTTAAGGATCTATGTGGTTCAGTATTGTCTGAGCTTACTAAACTTTGCCTTTTTAATTTCAACTTTTGCTTGGATTATATGTTGTTAGAGCAAGCTGGCTTTCCTGAATGATTTATAGGAGTTTATAAAATTTGTTTGATAATTACTTCATACCAAGAGAAGAAAAGGAAAAAAAAAAAAAAACCTAGAAAAAGATCCGCAATTGATGAATTAGACGATCGATCCAATCGTATCACATTAGGAGACAGGTACAACCCTTTATATCTATTGTGAAAGCCCTCGAATTTCCCCCAGTCATTTCGCTTTGATCGATTTATGGTTTTTATGTTCTTAAGTAGCTCGGGAATTTGATTTCTTTGTACTACTTAATATTTGATGAAAATCATGTTATTTGATTTCTCTTCAAGGTGTCTTTGATTACGGATATTAGATATGTTTAACATTGCAACGACCTTCTGCAAAAGGATAAGCGTGAAGGAGCTAGTTACCAGCGCTCCTGTGTTTGGCACAATCACGGGTATGCTTCGTTGAAATGAGCTGTTTTGATTGCTTTTAATATTTATTAAATTCTTTGAGCTAATTTCATGGAACTTATCCTCATTTATTTGTGGCTTAGATGGATCTTCTTCTGGCTTAAGTTTGATGCTTAGGCGGTGGGCTAGTAAAAAAACTGCTGGATCAACTAAGAATGGAAGAGATTCAAAACCCAAGAATCTTGGGGTGAAGAAGTTTGGTGGCGAGGTCAGTGGATGATCCAAATTCAAATGCGTCCATTTAGTAATAATAGATATGATATGAAGATTTTGCATTGTTGTGGCAGAGGGTGATTCCTGGAAACATTATAGTTCGTCAACGAGGAACACGTTTCCATCCTGGAAACTATGTAGGGATTGGGAAAGATCATACTCTCTATGCCCTAAAGGAAGGTTGTGTGAAATTTGAGACGCGTAAGCTTAGTGGGCGCAAATGGGTACATGTTGAACCCAAGGAAGGACATGTCCTTCACCCCCTTTATGCTACTGCTGATGCAGGAGAGCTAAAGACAGCCACGTAAGGTTTGTGACATTATTGTTTGTTTAGGCAACCAAGTTTGCATCTCATAGTTAGCTAAACTTTTTGAATGATATTGGATATTCAACTATCAATTGTATCAGAGAGGATCTTGGGAGAGATACAAAATAAAAGAAACATGAGGTTTGGCTCCCCATGTTCCATTTACCGTATGGTTGTTTCTGTTCCGGTTTCCTTTTTTGATATTCATTTCTTTTGATTTTTCTTTACTGCATAGCATAGTTTTTAGACTCTAGCATACAAGTATTCCACAGCCATGAGCAAGATATTATGCTATAAAATGATGCAAGCTTTTTACAAGACCTCTAAGATAAGTTTCTAGTAAAAAATGGTGGAATCTCTCGGGTACTTTACCAACAGTCTGATGTGATTCATTTTTCTTATGAGTTTTGTTCTCGAATGGCTTTGACTAGGAAGTAGTCTTTTCTAGTTGATTGGCTGAGCTTGACGCAGCTAACATGAAGCAGCTTTATAGGGCTTTTAGTGAACTGTAGTTATTGAAATGCAAGCGGTTTATGTTTTGAGATTTTACTGGGATGCCAAATGTTTGAATCCAATTTCTCAAATGGAAGAATACAGTTAATGTGTTTCTTTGATTGCTACTAACAAAATGTAAACTTAATAAATCTGCAAGGGGTCCTAACCTGTTACAATTGTACACTCTCCATGTTCAGATATGTGAGAAAAAAGGCAATTACAACGAAAAAATTTATGCTTGTTGTAACAATCAACTGCAAACAAGCTTTTGAGCTTTTGAATGTATGAAAGAATCTTGCTGGATACAATCGGGGCTCTTGCTCTCTTCTTTTTCATGGCTGACTTCCGCTATTTTCATTAAGCCAAGGGATGTATCAGCTCAGCCAGTTTATCTGAATCAGGTTGGATCACCTGCTGGCTACAAGTATCCTCATAAAATAATAGCTGTAGAGCACAACTAGAAAAGAAAAACTGTTGGGTACAATGGTTGAGCAGGCACTTCAAACACTGAGGATTATTGGTTAGTTTTCATCTAACATCTCCATGTCTTGCATTTCCATGGGTTCAGGGAAAACTTCGTTCGACAACCTTTTACGTGAAGACGAGTGTTCAATTCCATCGTTGCCATGAGAACCTACTCTACCTGCCTGCCTAAAACCACTGAAACCCTCTCTGTTTTGGTGGCCTGGGATGGTGGCACTCTCTGATGAGCTCTGTCGCCAACTACCAAAGAAGGCAGAACCCCAAGACCGCCTAGAAGATGTTGTTCTTAGCCTTGCGGAGCTGAAACTCTCCTCTCTTACTACTTTCAAAGGGTTTTCCAATGCTTTAAGAATATGTTTCATTGAGGGTCGTTTAGAAGGCTTGGGGTTAAGGCATGACCTTGCCACGATTGCCATGGCCCATACCTCCTCCAATAGATCCTCATCTACAATCAAGGATGGATCCATGATCTTAGTCACCAATTCCTTTTCATATATACTGATGCAAGGCAAGGTTTGCTCAAGCCACTCCTTTGTAGATGCATCTTCTGCCTTACCAATACCAAGCTTGCCTGTTATAAGCTCTAGTAATACCTTCCCGAAACAGTACACATCGTAAGCACAAGTAGTTGAAGAAGAACCTGCCCATATCCAAACACTGATATAAGAAACGGATGCTGATGTCTTATTAATAATTCAGAATCAACCCTCCCCAACGATATTCTTTGAGATAATTCTCAATTCCATGCGCAAATTTGGCAAAAAATCTATAGTTTCAGTTTCCAACTATAGGAACAAGTGATGGATATAATCTTTATCCATGTGTTATAACTGCTTTAATTTCAGTCAAATTAACCAATTCAAGCATAGTATCAAAAAATAAAAAAAAACCAATTCAAGCAGGGATGATGCCAATTCCAGTGCTTGTAGGATAAGAACGGCAAATCAATGAAATGAATGCTCACACATTAGTGAACTACTTTTATTAAGCCTAACATGTTAACCCATGATAACATATAGAACTAAGGATGTTAACAAGCATGCAATCAAGTTTTACGCACCTGAACCTGAAGGACCTGGCTCAGAGGTCCTGCACATCATTGAGTCAAAATTTATATTAGAGCATTGAATAAATATACAATACAGAAAAAGATCTCGGCAAACACATTATCGACGAATAATTCAAATAATCTATTTTATATAACGAGTGCTACGAAGAAAAAAAGTGGGAATCTAAAGTTGAATCATATATGCTATGTTCTTTTTATCCGTGGACCTATTTCATTACTCCAATGACCTTGGAAAGAATTATATAGTTTATAAATTTACATCTAAGAAGATCAGCAATATCAATGTATTCTGTGGAATCAGTAGGTCATATCCCTTCAATCAAATTAACTATGTTGAAAGTAGCATGCATAGCAATATGATACCAAATGCTGGAGTTACAAGACAAAAGGCTAAGCAAGCAGTAGGATGAACTACGTACTGAAAGATACAAATCAGGTGTATTATGGACAAAACAAGCGACTTATATAATACTTACTGTGGTTTCCGGAGCAGCCTTTTGAGAACATTTTGGTGTGTATCTCCTTCCAGGGCACGAACTTCACACAAGCTTCCAAGTCTCACTTCAAATTTATCATCAAGAAGAATACTGCTAGCTTGAACATCCCTTCAACCACCAAAAGTAATTATAGCAAACAATTGAGGATACTGAAAATCGAAATCCTAAAGCTTGCGAAATGTTGCAAAAACAAGATGAACAGCATAAGATAGAATGGAGAAGGCAATATATTTAGCTCCAGCAGCTAAAAGGATTGATTATTAACTATTACAATGAGAATAGAAGTAAAAAGTAGAGAAAGCATGTTCTGAAATACCTGTGAACTAGGGAAGGATTACATTCATGGTGCAAATGAAACAGTCCTTCAGCAGCTCCAGTAGCTACTTTTAACCTTGTAATCCAATCCAGGGACTGTAAGCTATCATCATCCGAATTGGTAGCCCTGTAAAAGGAATTGGCTAAATCTCCATTTGGCATATGCTTGTATACCAAAAGCTTCTCAGTTTCATGCTCCAAGCAGTGCCCCAAAAGCGGGACAAATCTTGGGTGAGAAAGCTTTCTGAATAAATCCAATTCCATCATGTATGATTCTTTCTTGAAAGAACTCAAACTGACCCTTTTGATGACCACTGGGATCCCAGCTTCCAAGATACCACGAAATAGGTCACCTGAGTGGCCGTGCTTAATCAGATTCGTCTCACTAAAATTTTCAGTTGCTAGGAGCAGCTGCTCATATGTAAATGGATCTCCAGCACCAGCTATTGTAGGATCTTTCGGAAATTGAGGACTATCCCCTTCAGGAACTGGCCCAACATCTGCATTCCTTCTTTGATTTCCGATGCCCTTATTGCGCCTCAAGACGAGCACTAGAATCAGAACCAATAGTACAATGAAGCCAAGTCCTCCAACTACTCCAGCCAAAATAAATATCAACCGTTTCCTGCTCTCCGAACTAGATTCTGCAGGAGGTGGCTGCGTTGTGTCGGGTGCTCCAAAATTATCAAAACTTAGCCCTCTATCAGTGTAAAAAAGTCTACAATCCTCCAAAGTCCTCTGTTTCAAAGCCTGAAGGCAATTCTTGTCAATAATAGCGTTTCTTTTCGTGTTGTCTACCTTGCCTTCAAAATAGTTGCCAGAGAGATCAATGAATCTGAACATCCCGAGCGAAAAATTCAAAGTTCCATAAAAGAAATTGTTTGACAGATTGAACATGGCAGCTGTAGTGGCACTAATATTAGATCTAAGACCCGGAAATGGACCAGTAAAGTTGTTGCTTGATACATCAAGGGACTGTAATTTAGGCATTGACCAAATTGTAGCGTTAAGAGCACCATCAAGCTTATTCCTACTCAAATCCACAACTTGCAACTCAACAAGACTTGAAAACAAATCGACAGGCAGATGTCCTTCTAGCTCATTATCCGCCATTATCATCATTTTTAAACTCCTTAACATCTTTAATTCCTCCGGCAATGAACCGTACAAAGAATTCCTACTAAGATCAAGCTTAACCAGCCTTGAAAGATTGCCAAACTGAATAGGAATTGAACCAGAAAGATTATTATCTGAAACATTGAACACTTGAAGACCTCGTAAAGTGCCTAAACTAGGTGGAATTGACTCAGATAAGTAATTTGAAGCAAGTTCAAGCCTTTCCATGTTTCCAAAAGACCGAAAACTTGAGGGAATCGAACCGGTAAGCGAATTAACCGAAAGATCAAGAAATTTTAAGTTCCTTAATAGTCCCAATGGAGCAGGAATTAAACCAGCAAGATTGTTATCATGAAGATACAAAGAAGTGAGTCGACTCAAGTTACCGAGTGTACCAGGGATTGAACCGGAGATATTGCATGAGCGGAGATCAAGAACCTCGAGATTAGCCAACCGGTTTCCGAGCCAATCCGGTATTGACCCGGGAAGCGGGAACCCAGAAGCATTGAAGGAAACTAACCGGGTCAAATTAACCAAAGAATCAACATTGAACTTGGGACTGAGTCGTCCAAGTCTGGTTCTTTTTAAACCGGAAACACTGATTTTGGAGACGGAGCCGTTCCGACATTCGATACCGAGCCACGACGAGCAGGGGTCGGACTTGATGGGCCAATCTTTGCCTCGGAGACCTAAAGATGCGCGGAGATCCAGCAATGCCCGCCGTTCGATTGGAGAACTTAACCGAGCTTTCTGAGCTACCACGCACTGGATCAAGAACAAGATTACAGCTAACAAGATTATTGATAACGCATTTCTTTGAGCTTCCATTGATAATGCGAAGCTGATGCTGATGAACTTCAATGGCCGCTAAGTGTCAAACTCATCTTCTTCTTAACAAAATAAAAATCTGTTAGTTTCGTATGTTTACCATTACCATTACTATCAGAGAGCTCTCTTTCTCTTACTAATCTGTACATTTTATGTTCTTACTTGATTTACAGAAAGTAAAATTAAAAAATAAAATTGGGGGGTTATTAAGTAATAACTATTACTCAAAAATAGTGAGAAAAAAAAATCTTGTTCTTGGTAAATTCTTACCACCAATCACTAGCTTTGATTCTGCATTCGATGTTGTTTACCGCCGATCCCGAATTAATAATAATTTAAACAAATAAAAGAAAAATCAAATAGAACTTGATGTATTAAATCCAAAAGAAATTCAAAGAAAAAAAATGAATGATGGCACGGGGTTTTAAGGGAAGGGAGGGTCAGGTGACATTAATGAGATGAAAGCAAAAAAATGAGGGAAGGGTTTGTTTGCCCAACCGCAAGGCTTTCTGCAAATACAGTTCTACTTTACTATCCACCGGAGCTATTTAGTGAACCTGCCATTTCAACAAACTCAAAAGACTCTAAACCTTTCAATTTTATTATTACTACTCACTCAGAGCTTCAATGGTGATATGGAGTTTTATGCTTCATTGACTTGGAATTCTTTTTTTCCACTCAAATTTTATAAAAAAAATTAACTAAAATTGTTGAAATAAATTATTATACCTTAAAAAAAGAAAAGGTGGAATCTTGATCCTGAAAACCCACTCAGCCTGTACCCAACAACAATATGGAATAATAAAATAAAAAAGGGTGAATCCTTTCGTTTTCACATCATAATCAATCAAAATACATAGTGTTGTAAGTGGCAAATAGAGTGGGGATATAAAGTCTTCTTCAGCGACATTTACCTGATGAAATTTGTGCTTTATGATCACCCTATCTTCATCAACTATTCTTATTTCTTTTTCCAATTTTATGATATTTGAAGTTGGGTAATTTTCACACTCGAGCCATTTAGATTTTAAGTTATTTCTTTCACTTACCCATCCTATTTGAAGAAAATTTCACATATAATTGTTTCTTTATTTGTTTATTTTTCACTTTTAATTACAAAAAATAAAAATATAATTAAATCAAGTATATTTAACTTCTTTCATTAAAAAATTAAAATTAATTCCAATTAAAATTAAGCATTTTAAATTTATAATTAAATAAGATATATATTAACCTTGATATAATTCATTAAATTAAATCAAGCTATTAAACTTTTGATTTTGAGTAAAACATTGATGAAATTTGTGTTTATAAACAAATTGTGGATGGAAAGTTGATTTTTCTAATTTTGTATATCGATGACATTCTACTCATTGAAATGTTGTACATAAATTGTCATCGGTTAAACTGTGGTTAACTCAACAATTTAGCATGAAAGATTTAGGTGAATCTAACTATGTTCTAAGAATTTGAATCCTTAGGGATTGAAAGAATAAAGTGATAGCTTTATCGTATGGTTCATAAATAGACAAGTTATTGAAACGTCTTACAATGATCAATTCAAAAAAGGGATCACAAACTTTTGTTTTGAGATTTGATTTTTTTTCTTTAGAAGACTATCTTAAGGTAGCAAAAGAAAGAGAACATAAGATAAAGTTCCTTATGCCTTATGGCCTTGGCCGTAGGAAGTCTCATGTATGATATGCTACTAAGCACACGTTTAGATGTTTGTTATGTAGTAACGATGGTAAGTCAATATCAAGCAAATCTCGATCCAAAACATGTGCAAAAAATTAAGCATATACTCAAGTATTTATGGAGAACTAGGGATTACATGCTTGTATATTTAGGAGGGGTTTAACTCCTATTAGATATACAAACTCTGATTTTAAAACGTGTTGAGATTCGAGGAAATCGACATTGAATTGTGTCTTTATCCTTGGCGATGAGTCCATAGTGTGGAGAAGTGTCAAGCAAGGCTGTAACACCTAATACCTGACCTGATCATCAGGTTCGGGTACAAGATGAGATAATAACCCAATAACTCAATGCTATAAAAAAAAACTACATTCAATGCATACTTGAACAACTTAAATTTCAAAACCAAACTATTAAGATTCGTACAAAACTGGCGATAATTCTTACAACTTCGATTCCCACATCCATTTATAAGTTTCAAATTAAGACTCAGTTACTGACACAATCACTTAAATCTTAAGTTGTGGCCTCCAAGGAAACCCCTCTATATATATGAAATAGCTATCACTCCCACCTCTAACTCTGGCAAGGTTTGGCTTGGTCCCTCCTCTTTATTTTCAAGTCTTTATCTACCCTGCACCCAATCAATAATTTTATAAGTTCAGAAGAACTTAGTGAGATTTGTACATAAAATTCATGGAAGAATGTTTAAATCTTAAGAAAATGAGACTCTAGGTACAAAATTAAACTCTCTAGATTTTATTGGAGAATTTGCGAACTTAGTTTATAAGGCCAACGCCTCATTCTCTCTGAGTTGCTTATTGGTAGACATAATCCCTGGTCTGGTCATAACCATGTTCTATCTGGAGATGTTCTCTCATGGGTCTTACCCCCATTTTATTGTTGTTCAGAATTATGTTATACCCCTTTCGTGTTATGTCACATCCTTGGTACCCGTATTCACTACTTCTGACTGAGGACAACGATTAGTGTTCACCTAGTATTTGCCATAATTGTAGATCCTTACCTATATAAGATATCTTTCTAATATCTTCTTTTCCCTAGTGGACTAGTGCCCAAGATGTAACTCCATAGTACTTATTCTTTTAATCCCATCTTTCAAGGTATTTCAATAGATAGGTAGTTCCCGGCGTACCGTTTCCTACTCAGGTATTCCTTGGTCATTTCCACTCTTGGTAGACCTACAAGGTCTTCTCCGTATTACATGGCTCTAATGGACTCCCGCTTCTCACTATTTTCTGGAGGACTCTCTACCATAGTAGTTCCCTGTGGACTTTTCTACCACTAGTCTTAGTGGTTTTTTCTCCGCATTATGTAGTCCTAGCTAGCATACTTTCCTAGAAATGTTTTGGCGGACTTTATTGGTCATTCGGCCTTGTGCAGGCATTTCCTCCTATAATGTCTCTTGATGGACTTCTCACCCTTCCGGTTATCTCTTTGTCAGTTGCCGAATTAAGACCTTAACCTATAATAATCCCTTCTGTATCTGCTCAACCAATGTGGGTTTCGTGATATTTCTGGCGAATTTTTTGTGACAGCCCAAAATTGACCCTAGTTGGGAAGTGGTTTCGGGACCGCTAAGCCAAGTCACCGAAATGTTTGAACGTAATATTTATTGTCTAAGAATATGTAATTATGAATGAGTGAAAATTTCAAGCTTCGATTTTGCCGATTGCATGTGAATTCAGTTAGTAGGACTTGTGTGACACTTTTGAAAAGTGATAGGCTAATCTGTAAGGACCTAATAGTGCATGTAGTCAAAGGGGAGGACTTGCATGTCAAATTTCCCCCCCAAGTTCTAGTGGCCGGCCATGACAAGGAATCATGGGCAAAACATGTCCTAGACATGTTATGTTGGTACATCATGGGAGAAAAGAAATAAACAAATAAGTATGGGTAATAAAGAATGAAAATAAAAAAAAAAGTGTGTGAGTGAACCCCCCCTTTTGCCGTGAGTTGAAGGAAAGAAAACAAAAATGAAAAAATGTTCATTCTTGAACATCCTTGGCGAATAGAGGAAAGGAAGGAAGGGAAGAGCTTGAGAAAATCGGCTATGGTGGTTGTTAGATTAAGGTATGACATCATGTGATTCTTTTGGAATTTTGTGAAGTTGAGTTTGTTTTGGTGCTCATAACATGACCCATGTGTTAATTTTTGAGTTTTGTGTTGCAAGAAACATTTGGTTATGTCCTTATATGTCAAATTGATGATAAATTTTGATATTTGGTGAATGAATATGGGTTTCGGTCATGGTAGATAACAAAGAATGTGGTTGTTGTTCTTGTAAATTTGGATGAATTTTTGGTGGATAGGTGCTTGAATCAAACAAATGATCATGTGTGTACACTAGGTGCTAGTTGAGAAGAATCGGTCACTATATTGGAGGCCATTGCCGAATTTGAGTTTAGTTATTGAGAGGGATGAATGTGTTTTGAGTTGATGGAATAAAAGAATGCTTAAAGATGTGTTTATGAAGTAATACATATGTTCTCATAAGCTAAGTTATGTATATGTGATATCTTGCATATTGGTTGTTATGGTAAGGTTTGAGATATTGACGTATGAATATGTTTTGTTTGTGGTTCGGCAACTAATGGTTAAGTTGTTAAGTTACATGCTTGAGTAGTAAATATGTTAAGAATGGTTCTAAAATGTATATGGATGCCGTGCGATTGTGTTTGATTGGGAAGTAAATTGTTTGATTTAGCTCAAGAGCCTAGAGGATCAAAGTCGGATAAGGGAAAGAGAAAGTAAACGAATAGCCGTGGATATCTAGTCGCCGACCACTTCCGAGGTAAGTTTTAAGTGATTAAACGTTGAGTAAATTCAATCATAATAGGACATAATGAGTTGATTTAATAAGATATGATGCGGCCATGATATGTCTTAAACCCAAATGGTAAGTTCATAAGTGTTTGGACTTGGAAGTTTAAGAGCAAATAGTAATAATTTGCTTGGACAGCAGCAGTAATGTGATTTTAGAAAATCACTATAAATTGTTGGTGTGGAATTATAGGCTGAATAAAATATTTAATCAAAGCTTAGTTGGTCTAGTTTCTTATAAAAGAGACCGTGGAAGCAAAGAAATTTCCTATAAAGAGATATTTAAAGTTGTGCGGGACAGTGTCGGAATGACTCCGAAATCCCCTGTTCTGTTTTTGGAAAATCATTATAATTTGTACAAAAATGGTTATAAGATAAGATTTATATGCTTAGACTCCTTAATGAGTATAGTTTCAAATGGAATCAAATAGAACACATTATGAATTCTGTACAATGAAAAATTTGATTCGTAGCGAAGAGTGGTCAGATTAGTCAAACAGTGAAACAGGGGAAACTTTAAGAAAAATATGGTATTGATTTGCCAAACCAAAAATTCTGAAAATTTCATGGATGGAAGATATATGAGTCTATATTCTGAGAAAATTAACGGCAAGTGATTTGGAGTCTTGTAGCTCCAGGTATAAATAATTTAGTGACCATTGCTCAGGAAAACAGCTCGTAGCGAATATGTGATTTTGTTGTAAACATGGATAAAAACTTGTTTTAGTTGCTCATAAGCTATTGATTGATCCCATACTTGAATTCTAAATTGTGATATTGTAAAATGATACATGCGTGTTTGATGGATCTTTGATATCAAAATTTGTGAAATTGTAAGTTTATGAGTATTCGAATATGAAATGATAGTATGGCGTGAAATTGAATTATTCGTTGGAAAATGATTGATGTAGATTCGGCCAAGACCAAGTCTGTACATAATAATATATGTGATAAAGCCTAATGGCCGATGTGATGAATGTGAAAATGTATATATATGTGATAAGGCCTAATGGCCGACGTGATGAATGTGAAAATGTATATATATGTGATAAGGCCTAATGGCCGACGTGATGAATGTGAAAATGTATATATATGTGATAAGGCCTAATGGCCGACGTGATGAATGTGAAAGTGTATATATATGTGATAAGGCCTAATGGCCGTGATGAATGTGAAAATGTATATATATGTGATAAGGCCTGTGATGAATGTGAAAGTGTATATATATGTGATAAGGCCTAATGGCTGATGTGATGAATGTGAAAATGTATATATATGTGATAAGGCCTAATGGCCGACGTGATGAATGTGAAAGTGTATATATATATGTGGTAAAGCCGGATGGCTAATGTGAATGTTGTAACATGTGATTAAGTGTACATGAAACTTGGAAATATGTTCCGGGTGAGACCCGATGACTACGTGTGGAGATTATGTCCGGGTACGACCCGATGACTACGTGTGGAGATTATGTCCGGGTAAGACTTCGTAATAAGAATTGCTTATAAATATACGCAATGCGAAAGGTTAAATAGGTATGTACTCCAAGTTTATATATGATGCATACGAGAGCAACCTATGGGACTATTCCTATGATTATGTGACATCGGATTAGTGTGAGAGGTTATGTGAAATCATATGATATATCTATGTCACATGAGCTCACTTTTATGTGAGAGTTTATCTGCCTATTGTATATGATAAGATGTGCATATTCGGTAAAGGGATGGTATGCCCGAAGGAAGAGTGAAATAAAAATATGAACAACTATGTTATAATTCGATTGTTATCTGTTGACACTTGCTTAAAACTTACTAAGCATTGTAATGCTTACTCCGCTTACTCTGCTTCCTCCGCCTTATAGGTCTCATTGCGGCTTACTGTGCTCGGGGATCGTCAAGAACTAGTCACACTATCACTATCCACTGTTTGGTACTGCTATGTTTTTGAATATCTTATGGCATGTATAGAATAGACTAGTAGTGAGAGGATATTTTGGTTAATGTATAGGATTACTCTTTCGTTTGTTGGTCATAGACCCTTTGATTTTGTATAAATTTGGATAGCCATGCGAAAATGGCTTGTATACACTTTGGCATGGTATCATAATCATTTTGTATGTTGTCCATTAAGAGATGTGGAAATGTTTGGAATCGATTAGCCCTTGGAATGGTTAATCGTGATCATCTTTGTGCCATGTATGCTAAAAGGGCTAGTTGAATCAAGGAAATTATGAAGTAGGTAAAATCTACCTTAAGGACAGAGGTTGACAGCTGCAGTGATGTGGATGTGAAAAATCCCTAAAAATAGTAGGAATGAAATTAAATAGTGAATAAATTATGTAAATGAACCTTGATGAATCTACTTTCATATGGAAGAAACAAAACGGTCATATGAGTTGTATGTTAAGAGATATTTAGGTTTTCGTGAAACAGGGCCAGAACGGTTTCTGGATTCCCTGTTCTGACTTTGGAAATTCATTGTAAATTAACCAGAGATAATTAGGAGTCATGCCATATATGTATAGATTCCTCTTTGAGTCTAGTTTCTATAGAAACAAACGGCATCAGTATTGAAGCCCTGTACAGGGAGATATCCAGGTCGTAATGCATGAAGGTCAGTGTAGTCGCACCCTGTAACAGGGGAGACTTTAACTAATAAACTGTACTAATTGGCCCAACCAAAAATTCTAGAAAAAAATTTGTAGATGCATATATGAGTCTAGTTTCAGGAAAAAATTACGAAACTGATTTTTGAGTTTTGGAACTCAAGATATGATTTTTAAGGTGACAGTGATGCAGTAACCAGCTTGTCTGGAAATTTTTAAATGGACAGTGAAAATGATTAAGTCAAGTTTGTGTGCACCTTGTGTTCGACTCCGGTAACGGACTCGGGTACGGGGTGTTACATTTTTACTGGCAGGTACTACATATGCTAATTTGTTTAAGGAATTTCTCCCTTCTTTCGCACAAACCGGTGTTGAGGCATTTCTTTGGCTTTACTCTCCATTTCACTTTAGTGAGTCCTTGTGTTATCCCGTTTGCTTGTGTTCCCCAAACGTGCCAAGACCATTCTATCTCGTAACTTGACACACGAGTCACACCGCAACTTCTTCTTTATTCCCTAGTTGGATTATTGGTTTACCGTACTACGATTCCCATATGTTGCCATAACTGATAGATGGTCTTACACATGTAATCCCTATGTTTAATGTCCTGGTGGACTCTATTGGTTGCCATAGCTGAGCTATGGTCTCACACCTTAACCTCTTTCGTGGTGTCACCTCGAAGGATCTTATCGTTGTCACAGTGTCGCTCCATAGAGTTGATAGACTGTCATCATGGTGTAGCTCTAGCAAACCAATAGATAAAATTTCTCGATGCCACCCAAACTCTCTTGAATCCCCATTTCAATCCGCCTATTCCTCCATTATGCCAAATTTTCCTATCTTTATCTACTTTGACTAGGTAAGTACCTCCGTACTCCGCATATAAACTACTCACACATTTCATGCAAACAAGGTACTTGATATATAACACAAAGTACACCACATATATTCAACATCACATGATAATTCTTTGACATTCAATGATCATACTTACAAATATTCACATACTTGTACAAGGTTAGACATTCACAGCATGCTCAATCACCATTTTTACACACAACAACAAATTCAGACAACCCAAGATAGTCACAACACAAATAATTCATCAACTGAACTTCCTCATCCACTCTGAATAGAGTACAAAAACCCATCTTGTTTCCTTTATCCTCGTCAGCTTAGCTTGTCTAAACACTAGAGCCTTATTTATCTTGGCAGCTAACATGACAATCATTTATCTGTTAAATCGAAGGTATTCAGCCTTAAACCCCAGAACCCAATTTATAGAAACTTATTAAGAGTTCCAGCCCTCCCTCTTTCTCAAAATATCGAGTACAAAAATGTTAAAAAGCTTACTAATTTCTTGATTTCTCTACATTCAGACTTCACTTCTCACAACATCGGCTTCATGTAGAGCTCTACTACGTTCTCTTTTTTGGAACAATTGAAGAAGACAATATAAGTAAGAAGAAAGTTTGTAAACAGAATTGGGGGAGGATTTTCTTTTGTAATAATATCCACTTTCACTTATATATAACTCCTATGCATGGTCTCTCAATATTTTTTAGCCAATCATCGACAATCATTATGCCTCCCATTATGGAACCAACTAGTTCCATCCTAACAAACCAAAGCTGAAACTTAACTATTTGCCCAACAGTCACAAAACTTCTCAAAATTCCTAGTAGACTCTGCCAGCTTACTATACATTTAATTAAGTGCTAAAATTCCTTTAAATTAGAGTCCTAAAGGAAATTTGAGTGTGACAAGGGCTACACTACTAAATCCACTATAGAGGGCAAATATGTAGCTGCTTCTTAGGCAACAAATGAAACAATCCAGCTTTGAAAGTTTCTTATGGATCTTGAAGTCATTCCCAGTAAGGAAAAAGCTATTACACTGTATTGTGATAATAGCGCGACAATAGCTAATATTAAGGAATCATGAAATCATAAAAGGATAAAACAAATTGATAAAAAATATCATAATATCCAAGAGGCAGTGGTAGATGGAATAGTAGATGTAGTCAAAATCACATCTAAGGATAACCTTGTAGATTCGTTTACTAAGACTTTGGTGGCTAGAAGCTTTGAGAAACATGGGAGGGTATGAGAATGCGAAATATGACTCATCTACTTCACTAGGGAAAGTGAGAGATTATTGGGATCTAGTGCCCTAAATGTAGCTTATTCATCAGTTGTAATTTTTCAAACATGTTGATTTAAATAAAATTTCATTACATAATAATATCATTTGTATTTGTCCTTAACGATTATTGTATGCAAAATAAAATGTAAGCAAATCTTGGCTAATTGATCATTTAATGTTTAATTAACACTAACTTATTTTATTTGATCAAATCAAAACGTGAGAAGACAATTTATATTAGTAGATAATCTAAACAATCCAGAGGCTGACTGTCGCTAGACGTACGAACGTCTGGACTAGAAATACTGCAACAAAAAGATATAAAATAAAACAGCGATGTCTGCAAGTATATGGGTCAAATTGTAATATAGTAATTTTACAATGAAACACTTCAGAAAGTATTTTGAGGACCGTACCCAATGGAGGTTGAATCAAACAAAAAACTACATTCTACTCCAACAAGGCTAAACAGTAATAATCAAAATTATAGTTCGAAAAACCAAATCAAAATTAAGCAGTAAAGATAGCATAAATTAAATACGATTAACAATTGAAATTCACTCAATTGACAATAGAAGATTAACTCATGTCAGTGTTCATAATTAACTTCAGAATTCAAGTTTTAACGAATTAGCTAATAATTAACTAGTTATTACCTCTCGACCTCTAACTAATTAACTAATTGACAAAACCCAGTTATCTCTCGACCTCGCAGTTTAAATTGGAATTAAGAGGTGCTTGATAAACTATTCTCTCGACCTCATTTACCTAGATTACTTCCTAGAATTGTCAATTTTAGGGTTTAAGCATACATAATTTAAGGCAACTAATTCTAAGGTAAACCCTAATTCTTTCGTCAATTAATCCCACCTACGATCGTTAACCTCCCGATGGATTTAGCTACTCATGGATCGAAATACAAAATTTTCTAACTTCAATTTAAACATGCAAAGTAAATATTTAACTAAAGAAAAAGGAAAAGAGAAATTAATCCATTTTGATATGGAGTGCGCTCGAAAGTCGAAAACCCTTTAATAATCGTCGAGGTAACATCGATTGCAAGTGAAAACCAAAGAAAAATTATAAAGTAATAAAGAAACAAAAACTTGAAACCAAATCAAATCCATGTTTGAAACAATAATAAAAATTTTGTTGAAAAACTAAAACTAAAGTGAAACTAAAATTAAATCTCTAATATCTCTTTAGAAAAAATGACCCTTCGCTAATACCAAAACATTAATATATATATAGGTAATTGTTTCTGTCCTAATTAGGTCAAATACAGACCATTAAACTGAATAAAATACACTGTGCAGAAGAAAACACCCTCAATAGTCTTTTAGCCTACATCACATCAGTATCGTGACACCTGAGGACCGATGTCGCGATGCTGGCATTGTGACATCCTTAATTTGACCCTAGTCGGAAAGTGGTTTTGGGACCACAAAACCGAGTCATAAAAATAATTAACTGTTAAATTCTATGTTTATTATATGTGTAAATGCATGTGTGAAAGTTTCATGCTTTGATTTTGTCATTTGTATGTAAAATTTATAAGATAGGACTCATGTGATAAAACTTGAAAGTGTGATAGGTAAATTTGTAAAGTGTCAAATAATGCATGAAATGTTAACATGAGGGATTTGCATGTCAAATATTCCTTTTTGTTTATAGTGGCCGGCCATGATGAGGAATTTATATTAAAAATAGACATAAATAATTACTTATGATGGTTGTATAATTTTATATTGTTAAGGAATAAAAAAAAAAAGAAGAAACAAATAGCTCAGTGGAGATAGGGAATGAGTTTTAAGTTTCATTTTTCTATGCATGTTGATTTGGGGGAAAGGAGAAAGCATATTCGGCCATTGTTGTTTTAGTTTGAAGCTCAAATTAGTTGGTATGTTAATGATCATTTTTGCTTATAATTTATATTTTTGGAACCTTAGGATCATGAACTAGCATACCCATGTTGAAATTTGTGGAATGATTGTAGTTAATAGAAATTACTACGGTAGAAAATCTAAGTTCTTAATATTATTATGGTAGATTTTTAAAGTTGGAAGTGAAGTGAGATGATTTGCAAAGTCAATTCATGAAATTTCACATTGAGGATTATTATGGAAAATTTTAAAATATGGTGGATTAAATTGTTTATTTATGTGAAATTATCAATGTATAAAAAAAAATACGTCATTGACATATTTTGAAGTCTTTTATTTGAAAGAGTTTTGTTTGGGTGCTTGATGTTGAATTTGTGTTATTTTATAGAGTAAATTTTTACTACATTTAAAAATTAAGGATTTAATTGAGTAAATTATAAATGAGAATGATTTTATTATAAATTAAAGATATACATATACATCTGTATATTAAGGGTTAAGTATTTGGCAATAGTGGGTTATGTGTTAATTGTGGAATTAACTTGGTGGATATGACGGATTAAATTGTATAGGATGTAAATGTTTTGGGGAAAATGTGTAAAAGTGTAAATAAGTAGCTAAATGTTTTGAATTAAATGGTATATGAAATTGAGATTAATATTTACATAGTCATTTTAGAAACGAGTAGAATGATAGTTTGATAATTTTTAATTATTGGTGTTTAATTAAGTACAATGATTAACTTAAGTGGGAGATAAATTAGTAATTAGTATTAAATTTCAAAGTGAGATTATAATAAAGGATTATTTAAATAAATAGTCCATTAATTTGATGAGTTTTGGTTAGTGGATAATTATGAGAGAATTATATATATATATGTAATATATGTTAAGTTATAATAAGAAAATGAAAATGATATGAAAGTAGGAATAAAATAAAAGAAACAAATAGAGTAGTGGGGAAAGAAAAGGAAAGAGAAACAAAATTAAAGCTTCATCTCTCGCATGCCGATTTGGGGAGAAAAAAGGTTAGCATCATTCTACTTTTAAGTGCCATTTTGAAGCTTATTTCATTGGGATGATTTGATTATTTTCAATTAAATTTTATATTTTGGAACCTTAAAATTTTGTAGTAGGTTACTCATGTGGAAATTTAGAGAAATTATGACTTTTGTGGAAGTTGTCATTCTTGAAAAACTTTACTGCTTGAAGTTGTTTTGATAGAATTAGAGGTTAAATTGTTAATTTTGTGAAGTCTAGGGACTATTTTGGTGCATTGTTCTTTTGCTGGAAATTTGAATTGAATTACTAGGTTTAGTGAGTAATTAAAATATTTTGTACCATGAGTTTTGTTAGTATTAGCTTGCAAGGAGTTTAATGCTATAAATTAAATTAGCATGGTGTTAAGTTATAAAATTCAAGAATTTAGGGATTGTTAATAAATTATATGTATATTTGGTTAATTATGGAAATGGTAAATTCAATGATTAATTAGTAAAGTAAATTGAAATGAAGTTTTGCCAAATGTGTTTATTGGTGTGTGAAAATTTGAATTGTAATGTTAAATCGTTAGTATGTGTTCTATGATTTCCGAATGTGAATTAAGGTAAATAATGTGGAGAAGGATGAGTTGAGTTGTAAAATTTATGTATATGAATTAGTGGTTAATGGACAATCGGTCAAAGTGGTTAATATGCATTTGTATATGTTATAATGGCCGATTGTAATCAAGAATAAAGATGTGAATGAATGGTTGTTAATGAGTTGTCGTATGTTTCTTATTAAGAAAAATTATTAATGTTTGAATCTAAATAAATTAGTTAAGTAATTAAACAAACTAATTTATTTTACCTAGCTCAAGAGCGAAAGGAACTTAACTCGGAAAAGGGAAAAGCGAAACAAATGGAATAGTCGATTCGTAGTTGTCCGACGACATTTAAGGTAAGTTCTTAAGTATTTGAGATTGATTCCTTTGTAAGTCTTAAGTTTTAAAACGGGATGAATATGATATTATGTTTTAAATATGTGAATGAGAACTTTACAGAGTAAATTGTATAAATCTGCTAGGGACAGCAGTAGTAGCGTGTTTTGGAAAAATTACCATAAATTGTGGGAGTTGAGTTAAAAGTTGGATAAATTATGTAATTAAAGCTTGACGCGTCTAGTTTCGTATAAAAGAAGTCGTGTAAGTAAAGGTGTAACATCCTGATTTTCGGGTTTTTCGCGATTCTTGATATTTTAAGTAAATTTCTAAAATTTGGTAGGTGATGATGGAATTCATAATTTGGGTGTGTAAATGGGCTTATGGAAGGCCCATGAGTTGGCCAAAACCCGGTGGAATTTTTAAATTTTGGACTCAGGAGTTAGGGGTTCTGGCTAGGTGCCCTTATATTAAGTTGTGGGTAAAGTGTATCACAAAAAGAGCCTTAGTAAAGTGGCAAGGGTGACGCCATTAGGCTCCTAAAAAGGTGGCGTGTGGAGCATAGAGGAAGACCTGGGTTCGATTCCCTGTGTTGGCAAATAAGAGTATTTATTTTTGTGTGCGGGAAGGGTAAGTGTTAGAACTTAAGTGGATTCGTAAGAGGAGAGTTGGATCAAGCCAAATGCATAAATTAAGGAGGGATAAGGGAGAGATTTTAGGGATGTGATATGGAGATAGAGTTGGTCAATAAGGGAGATTGGAGAGGGATTTTCAAGAAGGGGCATTAGGTTAGTAATTTCGGCATTAGGGTCTTAGTTGTGCCGATTTCTTCTTTGGTGTGTAGCCTTTTTCTCTTTTCTTTTCCAGCGAATCTACCTCCCTCCTATTCATTTTTCTTCCTTTTTCTTCTTTCAAATCAGCCCACTATTTCCTCCATTCACCATTGTTTCTTTCCCTTATCTCTATTTTTGCCAAGTGCATAAAAAGTCGAATCAATGAAGATAGGGGTGCCGATTCTTTGTGACCAGCAACCTTTTCTTCCTTTTCAATAGTTGGCGTTCGGTTCCTTTACCTTTTAGACATCCGGATTCAAGAGGAGAAAGACGTGGTAAGTGTTCAAACTCTAAACAATTCCTAGTGTAGCTTTGGCTAAAAGCAAAACTCCAAGTTTAGGAGATGGCCGAATATGGGCATAGACTCTATGGGGTCTTCTTTTAATATTTTTGGTTTATTTATTGAAGGAGCAGCAAGGTGTAGTGTCGATTTGGAGTAGCTTGGATCACGGAGTAGCTAGGCCTAGTCATCAATCGCGACAAAGGTAAGGTGCCTAAGGCCATTATGGATGGTGGCCGAATGTGTAGGTGTTAATATTGGAAAGTTCTTAATTTGGTTCAATTATTGCGAGCTGATCTATTTAACAATTGATTATAGGAGAAATCGCATAGGAGATCTCGTCAAGGAATATCGCAAATCGTGTGTAACGAACCCTTTCATAGCTTAAAGCGATAAAATGCGAAAAGTCAAATGCCAAATTTCGGCATTTCGAGGACTTGTGAGCAAGCTTTAACGCTCACTAGTTAGTTAGAATCGATGAGACGGTGATCGAGAACGATGGAAACGGTAAGAATGTGATTTTTGGCGTTCTTGGTAAGTTGGGCCTCGAGGGTCAAGTGGGGCCCATTGGGCTTTCGGGCCCATTTGGGTAAAATTGGTAGAAAACGGAAATCATTATATGGCATGATAAGACCGTTAAAACCGTTATGGAATATAGGCTAAATGGGCCTAGATGACGAAATTGGCTAAGTAGGGCCCATTAGGGTTTTAGGCCCAATAACTCGATTTCGCTAAAATGGGCCGTAATCACGGTTTGCACCCATGGATTGTTAGTAATCGTTAATGAACATGGAAACCCTTTTGGTAAAATTACGAGATTACCCTTATACCATGAAAATGACCGTTTGCCCCTAGGTAAAATGACCATTATACCCCTAGGGTTTATGTATGATTTTAATACATGGGATTTTGATAAATATGGTATGTATGAGATGCACATGACATGTATGATATGCACATGATATGTATGATATGCACATGATGTAATCATAACGCATTGGGTTGGGTTTTATATGGATGGAGGAAGTGAAAAGGGCTTATGCCCCGCTTATCAAAAGGGCTTATGCCTCGCTTATAAAAGGGCTTATGCCCTGCTTATTGAAAGGGCTTTTGCCCTGCTTATTAAAAGAGGCTAGGCCTCCAAGATATGATAAAGCAACTATGCCGCCGATGGAGAGTTTGGCGGGGTGGGTCGAGTTAATCCCCACATGGTGTGTTGGTTGGTACGGTGGAGAGTAGCGGATGGTGGGTTGAGTAGTCTCCCAAATGGGTTGCATTCTTTCATTGAAATTATATGTGACATTGAAATGGGCCTAAGGGCCATACTGCTTTCTGATAAAGGCTTGACCAAGAATATGAAATATGAAAAGGCTTTGGCCCAAGAATATGAAATATGAAAAGGCTTCGCCCAAAGATACGAAATATGAAATATGAAAAGGGCTACTGACCAGGCATGATTGAGATTGGATTTGGGCTTAGACCTAACAGTCGTTATTGTTTTGGGCTCGAAGGGGCTTGTTGCACACCGAGTTTCCAAACTCACCCCTTTTCTTAACCTTGCAGTGAGCCTTGATGTGGGGACTTGGGCGGGAGGATTCAGAGTGGCCACGGTGATCGCTTTGGACCTTTAAATAAGCGTTGGTTTTATTTAATTATCTTTAATTATCATTTATTTTTGGGTTGTAATAAGGCCAATTTTAACTTTTCTTTTATTTTTTTCGGATTATTTTAATTTTAATAACTTTAAAATTGGTTAATAATTATTCAAATGGGCTAGACTTAGGACGTGTTTTCAAAATGATACTTGTTTTCAAAATATCTCAACACCACGATTAATCGATTTATCAAAGACGTCCACTTAAACAAACTTCAAACTCGAAATGACAAAGTGTGGCTATGGTTATGGGCATGTCTAGATTGGATCCAATTAAAGAGCTTGGTACTTAAGCGACCTTCATGGCTCACCTCCTCCGCCTCGGATACCTACGGTGCTCACCTTCCATACACTTTGTTAACTCAATAAAATGTATGGTTTTAAAACACTAAAACGGATCGTGGGTTTTCAACTCCAATGTGGCACGTCAGATTCGGCCATAACGTCTAGGCCGGGTTTGGGGTGTTACATTTAGTGGTATCAGAGCCTAGGTTGCAATAACTCGGCTGTGGATCGGGTCCGAAAATCTATTTGAAAACTTAGGCCTAAGAAGGGTATTTTTGGAAATGGTTTCGAAAAGTTCATTTTAAAGATGTTTTATGGAAAATATATGTTAAAAAGGTACCGATCTTTCTGCTTTTAATCAAGAGTTCAAAATAAAGGAGTTTTCAAATCAAGGTTTTCAATTTCTATTTTCGATAATCAAAAACATGGTTTTTTTTTGGAGAAAGAAGTGGCATCTTGAATCCCTACACCAAGTCTGTAAGTATATTTTCCTTACAATATATGATATTGATATGATATTATGAATAGTCTTTGAGACCCTACTATGATACCTTAGCTAGGGTAGAGTCAGTAAACAGTAGGAATGAGACTGTAGCTAGGTTATGATGATACGAAAACAATCCTTGAACTGCTATATCTACATAAGACATTTTCTTAATAAACAAGGAACGTTATACTAATTTCATAAAATTCGTAAATCGATAATTCGATATGAGTACTAGAGGAGCTCAGGACGAGGCCGCGGGACGTGGTCGCGAAGGGTGCAAGTGAATCTTCATCCTCGGGGCATAGGCCACCGAGGAGCCACCGTGCCACAAGCAACGAGACTGGTCTTATGATCGGGCATGGGGATGACGCTTTATCCCAAGCCATGTTAAGGGTTTTAGAAAGAGTGGTGGAGCTAGTCTCGGGACAAAGAATAGGGGTCTATATCGGAGCGACTCAAGCCAACGAGCGAGGTATTTAGGGTGTATCTCGAGTAGCCCCAAATGTGGCGTAATATTGGCTAGAGGCAATGAACGGATCATGGATTTACCTAGACGCTCGGTGGAGCAAAAGTTGAAAGGAGCCGTGTCGCCGCTACGTGATTTGAGGCATATCGATGGTGGATCACCGTAAGGGAGAGTACCCCAATTCACCAAGTAACACGGAATTGTTCAAAACGCCTTTAAAGGGAGGTATGTTGGAACAAGCTATGTGGATGCTCGTCGAAAGGAATTCTTGAATCGACTCAAGGTGATAAGACAGTAGCAGTAGTATGAGGCGTAATTTTTGAGGTGAGTCGATATGCTAGTGGTATAGTGGCAATCGAATATGAACGCAGTGTCCGCTTCGAGGATGGTCTCCGGGATGAGCTTAGGATATTGATAGCTCCACGCAGGGAGCGTGGTTTTTGCTTTTGGTAGAAAAGGCTAAGATAGCCGAGGAGGTGAAGCTGAGTGAGCGACGTAATCGTGAGAAGGATCGACCAGATTCAAGAGGGATTTGCACCCTCGAGTGCTACTGAATCGAAGTGTTAAAAGAGCAAGGATGGAGGAACCGGTTCGGCGGTTCCCAAGAATACTTATAGACCGCAGCTTGCGGGGACTGTGGTAGGGTGCATATGGGGAGTCTTTGAAACGAATCGGAGCATGTTTTCGATGTGGGTCAAAGGAGCATAAGTTCGAGAGTGTCCTCGGAGGACGGCTCAGAGCTAGCGGCAGAGTAAAGGGATGTCCAACCACGGCGAGGAGGACCACCACCACGAGGGTCGGGGCAAGGTAGAGTGGCAATGGTAATGGACGAGGACGTGGGGCACTGGCGGAGGTGCCGGACATGTCAAGCTCGACAACCGGCGTTGGTTTATGCTTTGCACGACGTCGTGAGGAGGGTGACGCTCGATGTTATAATCGATACGTTCTTCATTCATAGCATGCCTTACACTGCTTTGATTGATGTGGGTTCTACCCACTCGTATGTTGCTTGTGATGTATCGGGGGCTTTGAATGTGCTTCCTGAGAAGACTGTGAGTGGAGTATCAGTAATAAGTCCATGGGGACATTCGGTTAAGGTAGATAAAATTTTTAGGGCAGTACCGTTAGTGACACAAGATAAAATCTTTGAAGGAGATTTGATGGAGCTGCCATTTCGGGATTTTGATCTTATTCGGGAATGGATTGGTTAACTAAGCACAAGGCGACGTTGGATTGTGCCGCAAAGAGGATGGTACTAAGAACTGTCAAGATGAGGAGATAATTGTCATAGGGAACGAAGGATTATTTATCCAATGTTGTTTTGCGTTAAGAGCCGGAAGTTGATCCGGAAAGGTTGTGAGGCGACTTGGCCTTTGTAAGTCAAACGGGACTTGAGGAGATAACGGTGGAGTCGGTTAGGACTATTAGGGAATTTCGGATGTATTCCCGGATGAACTTCCCGGATTACCCCAACGAGAAGTCGAGTTTGGAATCGACTTACTACCCGAACGACTCTGTGTCCATTGCGCCTTATCGGATGGCACCAAAGGAGTTGGTAGAATTGAAAGCTCGATTCAAGAGTCATTGGATAGAGGTTTATAAGACCAAGTGTTTCTCCGTAGAATTACACGCATCGCTCAGAAAGAAGAAAGATGGGACTATGCGAATGTGTATTGACTATCGGCAGTTGAATAAGTCGACTATCAAGAACAAGTATCCGTTAAGAGAATCGATGATCCGTTCGACCAATTAAAAGGAGCCTCGGTGTTTTCTAAGATCGACCTTCTGGTGGATATCATCAATTAAGAGTCAAAGAGGGGATATTTATAAGACGGCGTTCAGACTCGATACGGTCATTACGAGTTTCGGTAATGCCATTTGGGTTGACTAATGCACCGGCAAAGATTCATGGATTTGATGAATCGGTATTCCAACCATACTTGGATCGGTTTGTAGTCATTTTATTGATGATTTTGAAAGAGGCACATAATGGACCTTGTGCTATGCATCCGTGAGGGAGTAAGTTGTATCGAGACTTGCGAGAGCAATATTGGTGGCCCGGCTTAAGCGAGAAGTGACCGAATTTGTTGGGAGATGTTTGACATGTCAACAAGTGAAGGCCGAGCATCAACTACCTTCGGGATTGTTACAATAGGTAAAGATACCACTTTGGAAGTGGGAAAGGGTAACTATGGACTTTGTAAGTGGGTTGCCGTTGACACCTTCTAAGAAGGATTCGGTTTGGGTGATTGTGGATAGACTCACGAAATCGCTCATTTCATACCGTTCGGACCGATTACTCACTTGAAGTTGGCCGATTGTATGTGGCGGAAATAGTACGGTTGCATGGTGTGCCAAGATCGATAATTTCGCATCGAGACCCAAGGTTTACATCTCGCTTTTGGCGAAGTTGCATGAGGCATTGGGAACGCGATTGATTTCAAGACGGCTTTTCACCCTCAATCGGATGGGCGATCGAGAGGGTTATTCAGATTTTAGAGGATATGTTGAGGGGTTGTGCTATTGAGTTTAAAGGCAGCTGGGAGGACCATTTGCCTTTAGCGGAGTTCGCGTATAACAACCGTTATCAAGCAAGTATTCAGATGGCTCCATATGAGGCACTATATGGGCGAAGGTGTCGTTCGCCCACTTGTTGGGCAGAATTGGGGGAAAGGCAAATACTTGGACCAGAGTTGGTAGCAGATACTGAAGACAAGATTAAGGTAATCGGAAGAGGTTAAAGAGGCGGCGGATCGACAAAAGTCTTATGCCGATCCGCGTAAGGATATTGAATATGCGGTAGGAGACATGGTCTTTTGAAAGTTTCGCCTTGGAAGAAGATCTTGAGATTTGGTAAGAAGGGTAAGTTGAGCCCACGGTTTATTGGGCCTTCACCAATCATTAAGCGGATAGGGCGGTGGCTTATCGCCTAGAGTTACCTCGAATCGGATCGCATTCACGATGTCTTCCATGTGTCCATGCTAAGGCGATATCGTTCGACCCAACTCATATCGTGCCGCTTGTAGAAATTGAGGTACAATCGGATTTGACCTTTGAAGAGAAACTGTGCAAATACTTGATCGTGATGTCAAGGTGTTGAGAAGGAGGTCATCCAGTTGGTGAAGGTACTTTGGAGGAACCATGGCAAGGAAGAAGCTACTTGGGAGACCGAAGAGGCAATGCGTCGCATACCCTCAACTGTTTGGACTGTAAATTTCGAGGCCGAAATGTCTTTAAGGAGGGTAGAGTTGTAACATCCTGATTTTCAGGTTTTTCGCGATTCTTGATATTTTAAGTAAATTTCTAAAATCTGGTAGGTGATGATGGAATTCATAATTTGGGTGTGTAAATGGGCTTATGGAAGGCCCATGAGTTGGCCAAAACCCTTGGAATTTTTAAATTTTGGACTCGGAGTTAGGGGTTCGGCTAGGTGCCCTTATATTAAGTTGTGGGTAAAGTGTATCACAAAAGAGCCTTAGTAAAGTGGCAAGGGTGACGCCACTAGGCTCCTAAAAAGGTGGCGTGTGGAGCATAGAGGAAGACACAGGTTCGATTCCTGTGTTGGCAAATAAGAGTATTTATTTTTGTGTGCGTGAAGGGTAAGTGTTGGAACTTAAGTGGATTCAGTAAGAGGAGAGTTGGATCAAGCCAAATGCATAAATTAAGGAGGGATAAGGGGAGAGATTTTAGGGATGTGATATGGAGATAGAGTTGGCCGAATAAGGGAGATTGGAGAGGGGATTTTCGGCAAAGGGGCATTAGGTTAGTAATTTCGGCATTAGGGTCTTAGTTACGCCGATTTCTTCTTTGGTGTGTAGCCTTTTTCTCTCTTTTCTTTTCTAGCCGAATCTACCTCCCTCCTATTCATTTTTCTTCCTTTTTCTTCTTTCAAATCAGCCCACTATTTCCCTCCATTCACCATTGTTTCTTTCCCTTATCTCTATTTTTGCCGAAGTGCCGCAAAAAAAGCCGAAATCAGTGAAGATAGGGGGTGCCGATTCTTTGTGACCAGCAACCTTTTTCTTCCTTTTCAATAGTTGGCGTTCGGTTCCTTTACCTTTTAGACATCCGGATTCAAGAGGAGAAAGACTGTGGTAAGTGTTCAAACTCTAAACAATTCCTAGTGTAGCTTTGGCCAAAAGCCGAAACTCCAAGTTTAGGGAGATGGCCGAATATGGGCATAGACTCTATGGGGTCTTCTTTTAATATTTTTGGTTTATTTATTGAAGGAGCAGCAAGGTGTAGTGTCGATTTGGAGTAGCTTGGATCGCCGGAGTAGCTAGGCCTAGTCATCAATCGCGACAAAGGTAAGGTGCCTAAGGCCATTATGGATAGTGGCCGAATGTGTAAGTGTTAATATTGGAAAGTTCTTAATTTGGTTCAATTATTGTGAGCTGATCTATTTAACAATTGATTATAGGAGAAATCGCATAGGAGATCTCGTCAAGGAATATCGCAAATCAGGTGTGTAACGAACCCTTTCATAGCTTAAAGCGATAAAATGCCGAAAAGTCGAAATGCCGAAATTCTGGCATTTCGAGGACTTGTGAGCAAGCGAACGCTCACTAGTTAGTTAGAATCGATGAGACGGTGATCGAGAACGATGGAAACGGTAAGAATGTGATTTTTGGCGTTCTTGGTAAGTTGGGCCTCGAGGGGCCGAAGTGGGGCCCATTGGGCTTTCGGGCCCATTTGGGTAAAAATTGGTAGAAAACGGAAATCTGTTATATGGCATGATAAGACTGTTAAAACCGTTATGGAATATAGGCTAAATGGGCCTAGATGACGAAATTGGCTAAGTAGGGCCCATTAGGGGTTTTAGGCCCAATAACTCGATTTCGCTAAAAATGGGCCAGAATCACGGTTTGCACCCATGGATTGTTAGTAATCGTTAATGAACATGGAAACCCTTTTGGTAAAATTACGAGATTACCCTTATACCATGAAAATGACCGTTTTGCCCCTAGGTAAAAATGACCATTATACCCCTAGGGTTTATGTATGATTTTAATACATGGGATTTTGATAAATATGGTATGTATGAGATGTACATGACATGTATGATATGCACATGATATGTATGATATGCACATGATGTAATCATAACTGCATTGGGTTGGGTTTTTATATGGATGGAGGAAGTGAAAAGGGCTTATGCCCCGCTTATCAAAAGGGCTTATGCCTCGCTTATAAAAGGGCTTATGCCCCGCTTATTGAAAGGGCTTTTGCCCAGCTTATTAAAAGAGGCTAGGCCTCCAAGATATGATAAAGCGCCTATGCTTTGCCGAAGGAGAGTTTGGCGGGGTGGGTCGAGTTAATCCCCATATGGTGTGTTGGTTGGTACGGTGGAGAGTAGCGGATGGTGCGTTGAGTAGTCTCCCAAATGGGTTGCATTCTTTCATTGAAATTATATGTGACATTGAAATGGGCCTAAGGGCCATACCGCTTCTGATAAAGGCTTGACCCAAGAATATGAAATATGAAAAGGCTTGCCCAAGAATATGAAATATAAAAAGGCTTCTACCAAAGATATGAAATATGAAATATGAAAAGGGCTACTGCCCAAGCATGATTGAGATTGATTTGGGCTTAGACCTAACAGCCATTATTGTTTTGGGCTCGAAAGGGCTTGTTGCACATCGAGTTTCCAAACTCACCCCCTTTCCTTAACCTTGCAGTGAGCCTTGATGTGGGGACTTGGGCGGAGAGGATTCAGAGTGGCCACGGTGATCGCTTTGGACCTTTAAATAAGCGTTGGTTTTATTTAATTATCTTTAATTATCATTTATTTTTGGGTTGTAATAAGGCCAATTTTAACTTTTCTTTTATTTCTTTTCGGATTATTTTAATTTTAATAACTTTAAAATTGGTTAATAATTATTCAAATGGGCTAGACTTAGGACGTGTTTTCAAAATGATACTTGTTTTCAAAATATCTCAACACCACGATTAATCGATTTATTAAAGACGCCCACTTAAACAAACTTCAAACTCAAAATGACAAAGTGTGGCTATGGTTATGGGCATGTCTAGGATTGGATCCAATTAAAGAGCTTGGTGCTTAAGCAGCCTTCATGGCTCACCTCCTCTGCCTCGGATACCTACTTGGTGCTCAGCTTCCATACACTTTGTTAACTCAATAAAATGTATGGTTTTAAAACACTAAAACGGAACGTGGGTTTTCAACTCCAATGTGGCACGTCAGATTCGGCCATAACGTCTGGGCCGGGTTTGGGGTGTTACAAAAGGGGTTGCTGATAATGAGATTTTCAAAGTTGTGTGAGACAGAGTCAGAATGGCTCCAAAATCCTTTGTTCAGTATTTGGAAAATCATTATAAATCGTAAAAAAATGATTATAAGATAAAATTTATGCTTAGACTCCTTAATGAGTCTAGTTTCAAACAAAATAAACGAAAACATATTTTGAATTACGTACAATGAGAAATTAAATTCTTAGTGAAGAGTAGTCGAGTAGTCAAGCAAGAAAATAGGGAAACTTTAAGAAAAATCTGGTATTGATTGGCCGAACCAAAATTCTGAAAATTTTGTGGATAGAGGATATACGAGTCTATTTTCAGGAAAATTAACGGCACATAATTTGGAATTTCGTAGCCTAGTTACAAATAATTTAACGATTGTTGCTCGGAAAATAGCTTGTAGAGAAATTGTGGTCATGTTGTAAACATGGATAAAACTTGTTTTAGTTGCTCATAAGCTATTGATTAAACCCATACGTGAATTCTAAATTGTGATATTATAAAATGATATATGAGTGTTAGATGGATCTTTGATATTAAAATTTGTGAAATTGTAAGTTTATAAGTATTCGAATATGAAATGATAGTATGGCTTGAAATTGAATTATTCATTGGAAAATGCTAGATGTAGATTCAGCCAAGACAAAGTGTATACATGAAAGTATATGTGGTATGTGAAGTATATTTGGATAATTGTGATGTGAATACATGAAAATTTATATTTTGATTTAGGATTTTATGTGATGAATGTGAATGTGTATATATGAGATAAGGCCGAATGGCAAATGTGATGAATGTGAACCTGTATATATATGTGTGATAAGGTCGAATGGCCAATGTGATGAATGTGAACATGCATATGTGTGATAAAGCCGAATGGCAAATGTGATGAATGTGAACCTGTATATATATGTGTGATAAGGCCGAATGGCCAATGTGATGAATGTGAACATACGTATGTGTGATAAGGCCGAATGGCCAATGTGATGAATGTGAACATGCGTATGTGTGATAAGGTCGAATGGCCAATGTGATGAACGTGAACATGCATATATGAGATAAGGCCGAATGGCCAATGTGATGAATGTGAACATGTATATATGTGGTAAGGCCGAATGGCTAATGAGAAATGTGTATGAGATAGATATGAGGTAAAGTCGAATGGCTAATGAGAAACGTGTATGAGATGGATATGTGGTAAAGCCAAATGGCTAATGTGAGATATGTATGAGATGTGTATATATATATATATTGTGGCCAAATGACAAACGGCGGAAGGTGTGTTTTATTAGATATTTGATAAGGTAAATGAATTACAAATATGATAGTCGATGTGAATGTTGTAACATGTGAATAAATATGCATGAAACTTTATGATGTAAACCTGGGATTAAAGACCGATGACCATATGTGGTGACTATGTGCAGGTTAAGATCCGTGACTTCGTGTGGAGATTTCATCGAGCTAAAGGTCTCACGATAATCCGAGTAGAGTTTAAAGCTATAAGACTTCGCAATAAGAATTGCTTATAAATATATTCAATGCGAAAGGTTAAACAGGTATGTACTCCAAGTTTATATGTGAGCTTGATTTGAACTAAATCATAAGGTAGTTATGTGATGCTTACGTGAGCAATCTATGAGACTATTCCTATGATTATGTGACATCGGATCAGTGTGAGGGGTTATGTGAAATTATACAATATATCTATGTCACATGAGCTCACTTTTATGTGAAAGTTTATCTGCCTATTATATATGATGGGATGTGCATATTCGGTAAAGGGATGGTATGCCCGAAGGAAGAGTGAAATAAAAATACGAACAACTATGTTATAATTTGATTGTTATCTGTTGATACTGCTTAAAACTTACTAAGCATTGTAATGCTTACCCCGTTTACTTTGTTTCCTCTGTTTTATAGATCTCATTTGGAAGCTACAGGCTCGGGGATCGTCAGCAACTAGTCACTCTATCACTATCCACTGCTTATTACTGTTATGTTTTGAATTATTTTATGGCATGTATAGAATAGACCAGTGGTCGAAGAATATTTTGGTTAATGTATATAAGCCATGCAATACTTATAGAAGTTTAAATTTGTATCCCTGGCTGTCTTTAGTATTTATCTAAAGGAATGTTCTTTACTTCAAAAAAAAAAAATTTCAAGATTTTTACTGTTCTGATATGAGTTTCAAGTCCGGTAATGCCCCTTTACCTATTCCGGCGACGAATACGGGATAGGGGTGTTACAGGCATCGTCCTTGATGTTCTTTGGTTTGAAAACAGTGTCCTGCACACTAAATTGGCTTGTCAGTCCTACCTTAGGCCCATATTAGCCCAACACTCCATTACAATACCAAAATATGCGTAAAAACGTTTATTTTATCAAAATTAAACATGAAAAAAAAATAAAATGCAAAACTAATAAAAATAGCACTAAATTGTGCCGAAAACAAGCTCATTAAGTGATGGAAAGAACCTAATTTGGCACCACGAATTGTGGCAGATCAGAGGCTAATCGAAATTGCAAATCGATTGAAAGAGTAATATGTTGTCTGTCACATCCTAAAAACCATGTTAGTAGAATCGTATAAAGGACCGAATATTAGAACCGGGTATTTAATAATAAAATATTAAAATAATTATTGAGTCTAAAATTAGGTGGTGAAAATTAGAATTAGGCGATCGGTTATTAAATAACTTAAAATGGATTTTAAAAATAAAATCAGGTTTGGAAATAAATGAGAAAAATGTGGTTTAATTAAATTAGGACTGATTTGGAAAACAAGGGAAAACTAGGAGTTTTTAAAAGGTAAATTTCCCTTAATTTTGAAAATCTGTTCATCTCCCTTTTTCTTTTAAAAAAAAACCCAACTTCCCAAACTCAAATTAGAACATTTTCTCTCAAAATAGCCAAACAAATATGAATTTCCAACATTCCAAACATAAAAAATCCTTCCAATTTTAAAGAAAAACCATTAAATCCTCATCAAATTTGTCATTATCCTTCTCACGTTCAACTTCGAATTAGCTCAAAGAATTGTTTTTTTCTTCAAATTGAGGTAATGTCTTGACTTATTATGATTAGATTAAGGTTATTGTTTTTCTAATTCGAAAGTTAATCAAGTGTGTTGAGAGCTTTTAAGATTTAAAACTTTTTAATCAAATCTTGGCTCAACAGTGGTGAAATCCGAAATATTGGATAAACCTACTATTTTTTTTATTAATTTCTAACCTATTTTGAACTAAATAGAAGATATTTGAACTCAATTTGATAGATCGATATCCAATTTTAATGAATTTTGAGTTTCCCTCTTTTGTGTGTTCATATAAACTTGATTTTCTGAAAAATTTTAAATTCGTGGGATTAGGTAAAATGAAAGGTTTATATTTGTAATAACAAGTTAAATAGGATGTTTAGAAACTTAATTAAGGTTTAGGAATAAAAATTGAGTGAGGAAACCTCATATTTAGGCAAAATGAGTAGATTTTTGGTATGAGAAAAGTGACATTAGAGTGGTGATTTTGTTGCTGTTTGTTTGAGTTTAAGGCTGTTAATAATGTGTTTGTAATGTATTTAATGTGTATGCAAAATTTTGAACTCATCGGGAGCTTTTACGAGTAAGGCGAAATTGAAAGAAAAGCTTGTTTGAAATCGTTGGGTAAAAGGCGTCAACTAAGTGAGTGGTTGAAATTGTAGCTCTTAGGCACGATTCCTAAGGTTGAGTGTGGGCTTAGGTTGGTCTAAACAAGTAATCTAAGTCCAAGATTAAGTAATTCTACTTGAACAATATCCTATTACATATGATGCTTGTATGTGAGATTGTGAAAAAGCATGTGTAATATTTAAGCGAGTGATAGGTGAATATGATGGTGCTTGTCACACCCCAAAAATTTGGTTAGCAGAACTGGGAAAGTAGGATTGGGGTTAGTGAATTGGAACTCATAAACAGGATAGATAATTATATAATTAAGAATTAATTAAATAAAACATTAAAATAATTAGAATGAATAATTTTAGGTTAAGAAATTAAAATTAGGTGTCTGAGAACTAATTTGATTAAAACGAATTTTTCAAAAACAAGGTTTGATTTAAAAATAATTTTGAAATTAGTTTTAATTGAAAAACGAGGACTTATTTGAAAAAAAGGGAAGAAACTAGAGGTGGTTAAATGGGTAATGGCCCAATTTTTAAAAAATTGGTGCCTATTTAACAACCCCCATGTCTCCTTCCCTCTCATTCTTCATCTTCTTCAAAATTTTGCCAAACACAAAATCAAAGCTTTTCTCCCTAAATTAGTTCATCCTTTTTGATTCCTAAGCTCTCTAAACACAAAATCTCTTTTCAATTTTGAAGAACACTCGTGTTTTCATCCTTAAAATCCTCAAGAGATCTTCATATGTTTTAGCTTGAATTAGCTCCATAGCTTGTTGATTTTGCAAAATTGAGGTAAGATTCTAAATTTTCATGATTAAACTAAGTGAGTTGCTATTTCAATTCGAGATTTAAATGATTTAATCAAGACCTCAATATATCACTAAAGTTTTAAGTTAATTTTTGAGTTGATTTTTGGCTTGAAAATAGTAGATCTCATATTTCTTGGCTAAGCTTTGATTTTAAAGTGATTTCTAACTCATTTTTATCTAATTAAAAGGTATTTGATCTTAATTTAATAAATCCTTAATGAATTTAAGCAAATTGAATGTTTTCCCCCTTTTTAAAAGGTCAGATAAGCTTGATTTTTCTGAAAAAATTAGATCGGAGAAATTGGATGAAATTGATGGTTTGGATATGTAGTTAGATGATATTTAGGATGTATGAAGTTGAAATCTAAGCTTAGAAATGAGATTTGAGTGGTTAAACACCTATTTCGACAAAACTAGTTAAATATTCGGTATAGAGGTTAATAGGCTTTGATTTATGATTTTGGAATGATTTAATGGTGTTTGTTGTTGTTAGTAACGCCTTTGTAATGTGTTTGATGTGTAAGAAAAGTGTCAATTCATTTTGGAGCCTCCACAACCATGGACAAGGGCAAATAGAAGCTTACTTGATCATGGTAGTTGAAGCAATTGTTGCTAAGGTGAGTGGTCCGATATACTGCATTTAAACTCCAATACGTAGGCTAAGGTGACATATGCGAATCCCCTGCTTAATTAATATGCGAATATTGATTCTCTTGGTGCAAACCATTGCAATTTTGTTTAACTGTAGGGTATGCATGCTATTCGATTTTAAGGAGCCAAATGCATGAATCTAAAATGTGCATGTAGTTATAGGAATAAAATAGACAAGCCATAGGAATAAAATAGACAGGCCGTAGCTGTAAACCATATACTTGAGTTGATAAATATGTGTGAATTGTGCATTTAATTATTGCATATGTGTGAAAGCATAATATTAAAGGCGTGCTAATGTACTGAAAATGTATGCGTATATATACAATATATATCGTGCATTTTGTTATATATATGTAATATATATATATATATATATATATATATATATATGCATGGGTCATGTTATATATATAATATATATGTGTAAGTTTTGATTATATATAATATATATGTTTATATGGGTCTTATTTTATATAATATATATGCATATGAGTTTTGTAATGCTTGCAAACTAATAAAAAAAATAATGTGAACTCTTATAACATGCGAATTTTATTGATAATGTACATCTAAGCATGCACGAACCAATATGTGAATTATGAGCTCTATGGTAATACAAGCTTTGATTAGTGCAAAATTATATTATCGTGAAATGCTAGGTGCGAGCTTAACTGTAGTGCGAGCTAATTATATTTGTGTATTGTATTATATTGTAAACCATGTTAACTTGGTGAATTATATTATTATGGCGAACTATGTTAATTTAGTGAACTGTATTAATATGGTGAATTATATTAATTTGCCAAATTGTGTATTGTGAGATTTTGATTTGTATTGTATATAAGCTAAGCTATTGCATGCCCTATGCTAAATAAATATGCGAACAATGATTTATGTGAGCTATGTCATGAATGATATGTGAACTGTGTTATATGTGTAATATATGTTGCATGAAAGTTATATTATTTGTGAACCATGCTCTATAATGTGCAAGCTCTGCTTAATTACGAGCCCTATTATATTGAATATTGTGAATGTGTTAAAGAGATATGTTGGCATTGTGACTTTATAGAACCATTGGATATAGTTGGCATGCCACAAGATTGTGAGTAATCACCTTTTTTTATTACGATGGGCATTATGGCCTTGTGTTAGAGAGATAAAAGAATGTCGAGCATAGCTCCATTCACCGTAGATAGCATGGTATGTTCAAAAAGTGTGAGCATTTGTGGTACACTTATATTGGAGATAGTGTAGGGCTCTTTGAGTCCAAAAGTGAGGCGTTATAAGGAGATCTGTTTATCCAATGTGTGGTTATAGAGTCCCCTATATGTTTCATAATCACAAAAATGCCAATTTATCATTATTTGAAATATATGAGTTATGATGGATTATGAATTGTTATTTTGCATAAACTGTTACGTGTTATGAACTGCTAATTGGTATAAACTATTATTTCATATGAGCAAATGTTTTATGCAAATTGATAATTTATGTGATCTGCCCATTTTATGCAAATTACTTATTATATGTGCATGCTTATTTTATGAGAACTATTGTGTCATGTGAGTTACTATTTTGTGTAGACTGTAATAATATGTAAACCGTTATAGTATGTCACCATTTAACCTAACTGATGTGTTCATTTGTTGTGACAGCCCTAATTTGGCCCTAGTCGAAAAGTGGTTTCGGGATCACAAAACTGAGTCACAAAAATAATTAAATGTTATATTCTGTGTTTATTATATGTGAAAGTGCATGTGTGAAAATTTCATGCTTTGATTTTGTCATTTGAGAATAAAATTATGAAATAGGACCTATGTGAAAATTTCTGAAAATGCTATAGGCCAAATTGTAGTGGTCAAATAATTTGTAGTGTAAAATAGGAGGATTTGCATGTCAAACCTCCCATTTTACATGTAGTGGCCGGCCATCATGTTGGTGGTAGACAACATGTGCAAATTTTTTTATTGAAATTATGGCATGAGTATGGCACAAATATTATATGCCATTTTGTGTCATAAAATGTTGGGTAATTAGAATAATAAGAATAACAAAAGCAAGTGAAGGAAAAGTTTTGTCCATCCTTGTTCATGGTAGCCGAAAATGGAAGAGAAAGGAGAGGAAAAAAGCTCTTGAATATTCGGTCACTTGGGGAAGAAAATCCAAGGTAAGTTCATGGTGCTTTGCTTCTATTTTGATGTTCATGGGTTTTTCTTGTTTCTACCTTAACCCATGAAGCATATTTTTGATATTTGGTTGTGTTGTGAGCATTCGGTCATGAATGGAAATGAGAGAAATGGTTGTTGTTTCATGTTCTTTTGATGAAAAATGGAGAATAGATGAAGTTGAGCCAAGCAAATGAGCATGCATGTGCCTTAGATGCTAAGGGGAAAAATCGGCTAACATGTTGTGTGTATTATGGCCAAATGTGAACTTGGATAATATTGAGTAATGTTGTGCTTTAAAATGATGAAAAGAAGATTATGCTTAAGTGAAGTTATAGGTATGTGATGATTGATTTATGATATGCATGTTTAAATAACATGCATGCAAGGTATGTGTGAAAAAGTGAATTGGTAATAAATCTGCTTGGGACAGCAGCAGTAATGTGATTTTGGAAAATCACCATAAATTGTGAGAGATGAGTTAGAAGCTGAATAAATTATGTAATTAAAGCTTAATGAGTCTAGTTTCTTATAAAAGAAACCGTGTAAGCAAAATAATTGCCGATGATGAGATATTGAAGTGATATGGGACAGGGTCAGAATGACTTCTAGATCCTCTATTCTGTTTTTATAAAATCATTATAAATTATAAAAAAAATGTTTATAAGATGAATTTTATATGCTTAGACTCCTTAATGAGTCTAGTTTCAAATGAAATAAACGAGAACATATTTTGAATTTTTTACAATGAGAAATTTGATTCGTAGTGAAGAGTGGTCAGATCAGTCAAATAGTGAAATAAGGGAAATTTTAAGAAAAATCTGGTATTTATTGGCCAAACCAAAAATCCTGAAAATTTTATGGGTAAAATATATATGGGTATATTTTCATAGAAAATTAATGGAACTTGATTTGGAGTTTCGTAGCTCCATTTATAAATGATTTAGTGACTGTTGCTCAGGAAGACAGCTTGCAATGAAATTATGATTATGTGGTAAACATTGACAAAAATTTGTTAATGAGTTGCTTATTGGTTTCTTATAAGCTTACTATGATCAGTAGGTGTGAAAGTTGAATATATATATATATATATATTATATTTTGAAAGTGATGCTTGAATAGTCAAATACTGACTAGTTTAAAATCTTTAAATTTTAAGCTCAAGAGCATAGAGGGGCAAATTCGGATAAGAGAAAAGAGAAAGTAATCGAATAGCCGTTGTAATCATTCAGCAACATTCGAGGTAAGTTCTTAAGTGTTTAAGCTTGATTCCTTTTTATATACTCAAGAGTTAAATTAATATGGTAAAGGGAATGTAAATTTTATTTAGTTAATGTGCCGAATATGTAATGATTTAAGGCTATAAGCTGATTATGGCTATTATGCTTAAGTTGAATTGGATTTGAAAATTTGATGCACTAAATGAGTGTTACAATGAATAAACTATGCCGTATATGTGCTGGTGGAGATATCACGATTTGTGATTATTAAATTCCTAAAGGAAACCATGATGTGTATAAAATTATTATTATTAGTCCTTTGTGATAGCCGAATATGGCTTGGCACTAAAGTGATTAAATGTGAACTTCGATGAGGTAAACCATTAAAAGTGTGGTGCTATAAGACTATGGGCTAATACGATATGTGGATTCGTTCCGTAAAGTAAATTATTCAGGTATGCGATATGTACTTAGGCATGTTAAATCGATTGGAATTGAATCATGAATGTGAATTGAGAAGCATAGGTAAAAATGGCTATGACATATATGTGAGTAAGGGTAAAACCATCGTAAATTATCGATAAGGATGGGCTATGTGCGAAACCATCTTATAATTGCTAATTTGAAAGGTTGTGTGCGAATCAGTGAGCAATATGTATATATTAGATGAATCGTGACCTTTTGGTTCTACTTGAACTAAGTTGCGCGATAAATAATTTATGCATATGACTTATAGTCAAATGGTCACTATGGGTTAAGTTTGAATGATGAAATGGAAATGTGATATGTTGAATGAGATGTGTTAATATATGATTAAATATGCATGATATTTGATGTGTATTCGGGCTTAAAGACCCGCAGGCTTCGTGCTGGTAAAATATCCGGGTTAAATCCCGCAGGCTTCGTGCTGGTATTATATCCAAGATAAATCCCGCAGGCCTAGTGCTGGTATTATATTCGGGCCTTCGTGCCTAGCAAGCTTCGTGCCAGTGATGTGTATTCGGGCCTTCGTGCCTAGCAGGCTTCTTGTCGGTGATGTGTATTCGAGCCTTCGTGCCTAGCAGGCCTCGTGCCGGTGATGTGTATTCGGGCCTTCGTGCCTAGCAGGCCTCGTGCCGGTGATGTGTATTCGGGTCCGTGCCTAGCAGGCGTAATGCTGGTGAAATGATATGTTATGTGAATTCAGTGTTCCTTGTAAGATAAGGGTTTAGCCGAATGTTAAAGATGAAATGATAGTGTATTGTATCATGCTTATATGGCCTAATGGCAAGTATAACATGTTGGTAAATATGCAATGTGCTTTTATAATCGAATAATAAGTTTGAAATGAATGTGAGTGAAATGTTATGCATAAGCTATCAAATGTTAAATGTGAAAATGAGATGAAAGAAAAGTGTTTGAGATGTATAATTATATATACGTTCGAATGATGTTAGTACTCAATTGATATGAAAATGTTATATAGAACTTGTTGATTTGATTATTTGGGCCTTTGAGCTTAGCAGACTATAATGCCGGTAAGATACTATTTGGGCTTTCGAGCCTAGCAGGCTATAAAGCCGGTGAAATGATATCGGGCCTCGAGCTTAGCAGGCGAAATACCGGTGATTTGAGAAAAGCCTATGACTAAGGTACCCCGTGCTAGATTGTTAAATGAATACATTTAATACGTAAAGTGGGCCAGGTACGCCGTATGTACTCATATGTGAGTTTGATTTGAAGTGAATCATAAGGGAGTAATGTGATACATACGTGAATAAATGTTAAAACTATACCTATGATCATGATACACCTGGTCAGGGTGTGAAAGTATGTGAGGGTATTTGATAAAAATATGTTATATGAATTCAGATTAAGTGTGATAAGAATGCTGAATGTGCATTATGTGCTTGTGTATATTCGGCCAGATGGCAATATCCTTAGAATTTGGCCTCTTAAGAAATTAAATAATCGAAGTATAATTGCGTTTATTTGTTTGCATTGCTTAAAACTTACTAAGCTTATGAAAGCTTACTCCGTTGTTACATTTCTCTGTTTTATAGATTGTTGACTTTAGTTACCTGCTCGGGTTGGAGTTCGCTGGAGATATTATCACACTGTCGAGCTCACATTATCGGTGTAAGTAAATCCTAGTATTTCGAGTCTATGGCATGTATAGGGTTTTAATGTTTTGGACCTCGTAAGCTCATATATGGGATAGATTGCATGTGAAAAGAAAAGTTTTAAATTGATTGAAATTTTTCAGCAAGGTCTTTGTGTGATTGACTGAGTTTAAGTTCGGTAACACCTCGAACCCTGTTCCGGTGAGGGATACAGGCGAAGGGTGTTACATTTGCGGTATGTTTGAGCACTCACTGAGCTTTTATAAGCTCACCCACTCTTTTATATCATTATAGTGAATTAGACTTAGTTATAATTTTCGAGTTGTAATTGGACATTATGGAATCTTTAGTTGGTTTAATTTGGAACTTTTACTAGTGCTTCAGATAGATGATTGAATGGTAGATTATGATTGCTTGATGAATGCTTTGATTAATTGATCGAGTAACTCGTAAGTGTAGGTGGAAGAGTTGTTGGAAATTAAGGTAAGACTTAGATGTTAAATGTGTGTTTTAGAAAACAATTGAATGTTTAGTATGCATGAATGTAATATTGGACTAATTACGTAAATTGTTAGTCGCCTATGAACTAATTAAATGGCAAATTTTATGAAATTGTTCGTAATGTTTTAATTGATCTTTCGAAATAAGAATTTTACGTATACTCCTGTAATACTGTTTTCAAACCTTGTAAAATGGAGTTTTTCCGATATTTTACTATATTATGATTTAAATCTAATTATATTTTAAACAAAATGGTTGTTCAAGTCCCTACAAATATAACCCTTTTGAAAAAACCTTACTGTATGCATTTATGTTTATTTTGGAGGTAATTGTCTATTAAATATTAAATTGTGAATTAGTCTTATTGTTGATTGTTGATCAGAGTAGCGCAATGGTAGCAAGATATTAGGTTTTTATTTAATATTTCATTATTAATTGTGTGGTGCGATTGGTTAGTTGGTGTGTTTTGTGGTGGTTTAAATGGAGAGTCACTTTAGTGGCTAATGTGATGTTTGAAATTCGAGTCGGACCGTCTCGGCCGGATTTGGGGCGCAATAGTGTTTGTTAAATGAACTACTAAATTTTTGCATACTATTATGTTTTAGAGTGATTATGGCTCTTTTCATCAACTGTATTAGCAATTGAGAGTGCATATAGTGAATTGTGCATATGTGTATAAAATGATTTGCAAATGTGTGTTTAAGTGGATATGTGGCATTATGAACACATGGAACCATTGGATATCATTGGCATGTCATAAGATAGTGAGTACTTACCTTTATTGTTTATGATGGGGCGTTGTGGCCTAAAGATAGTGATGGATGAATAATGGAATGTAGAGCATAGCTCCATTCACCGAAGATAGCGTAGAGTGTTTAGAGAGCGTTAGCATTCGTGCTACACTTATACAGAGATAACACATGACTCTTTAAGTTATTTGGAGTGTTTTGAAAATTTGCATGACCAAGTTTTATAAGATTAATTTCATAATTTTATTATCAATTTTAAAAAAAATATATTTTTCAGATATTTTTTCAAAATTATGATTTAGTCCTTAACCTTCGTTTTTAAAATTACATGAGTTTTACTTACTGGTTTTAGTATTTTCTTCCAATTAATGTTTTAAATAATATGTCATAACATGTATGCATTTTAAATTTATTTTTTTATGAACGTTTCGAGTATTGTATGTAAAATAACATTTTGACCCTTGAATATCATTTTAATGATTTTGCTAGAAGAGCGTGATTTTAGGGCTTGCGTGTTTAATTTCATTTATTTATTGATGATTAAGTGTGTACCCATATGGTTTGAATGGTGGTTTTTGTGGTGTGTTTTGGTGGTCAGTAAGGAGAGTCACGTAAATGGCTAATGTGATGTTTCAGATTCGGGTTGGACCCTCCTAGTCGGGTTTGGGACGCCATATTTTGTGGTATTAGCACTAGATATGAAAAAACCAGGTTTGCCAAGTTTGTTAATAATCAAACCAAGGTTTATTAATTTTCGGGTTTAAAATATTTAATTTTTTATTTAGTTTGAGAAAGAATTGAGAATTTCTAAAATTTGGACAAAAATACCTTAGTATGAATTGTTTATTTTGGGGTAGGAATGAGAACACATTGCCTTTTTTAAAATGTTTTTCTTTACAGGATTGCCTTGGATCACTTACCACTTCTCACTCTATTGTATTGTTTACTTTTATTGTTATTGTATCTACGATATGCCTCCTAGACGAGGGCGGTTAAACATGGATGTGCTTGAGGTGCCTTTTGTGAGGCAAGCTGTTTCGTAAGTTGGAGTAAAGCCCCTAATGCAAGTGGTGATCAAGGCTTTACAGTGAATAGCCAAAGGAAACCTTGCACTTGCAAACAGGGGTTTGCCACTTGAGTGTCTTTGAGCTTTGGGTGGTAAGGAATGGAATAAAAAATTAACTCAAGCATTAATATTTGTTGGATACTCTCAAAGTAAACATGATGATTTGATGTTTACTGTAAGAGAGGGTGAGAAAATTCTATTAATATTGTTTTATGTGGATGGCTTGCTTATTATAGAAAATGGTACTCACATGTTTAATGATTTAAGTCGATCTTACACAAAAATTTCAAGGTGAAAAATCTAGGTGAGTTGAATTTTTTCTTGCGGATAGAAATGGCAAGGTTAGAAAAGGGTATAGTGCTTAAACAACACAAGTACGCCCTGAAACTTATTTTAGAAACAAGAATAAAAGGATCCAAACTAGTGAATACACTAAGAAAATCATAAGCCAACTTCAATATAATATAGTGCAGTGATAGATAAAAGGAAGAAAATTGGGGAGAAATTTAAATATGTTGAGTCATGTATAAGGTTGATGGGAAAGATTGTAACACCGCTAACTCGTATCTGTCGTCGGAGTTAGATTATGAGGCGTTACCGGACAATACTGAACATTCACAATCATTTTGTAAACATCAAAACATCATAGATCAAACATCAATATGGAGTCCCATGTATAGGTCATTGAGACCTTAAACATGTATTAGAAAGGGGTCGGGACTAAACCGAACACATATAAAATTTTTTCGAAAGCTTAACATTTTTCTAAGGTTTACAGGTTGCCCGCCCGTGTGAACAGGTCGTGTGCTTAGCCGTGCCAAAACTAGAGGGTATACTGATTTTAATTCGTAGGGTACCCCAGGGGACACATGGCCGTGTAACGTGGCCATGTGTCACACACGGCTGAGACACACGCCCGTGTCTCTACCCGTGTGGACAAAAATAGGCCATTTGAATAGCCAATTTGCCACCCCAATTGGGTCAAACCTACAAGCACCAAAACTATGCTTAGTACACATACCAAATCATATAAAAAACATATATACAATCACAACCAAAACCAAGCCATATCACATGGCTATATATACATTACATTCATATTGACATAACTCTAGCCAATACATGCCACTTAACCACAAACTCAAAGCTTTTATTTACCGAAACGATAATCGGATAGTGTGATGAGATCTCCTGCAACATCCAACCCGAGCAAGTCTTTGAAACTCTATAAACAAAGGAAAAACACACAGAGTAAGCTTCGAGTGCTTAGTAAATCATAAGAAATTAAATCTTCACAAAATCATGCATATAGTTCAACTTGATTAAGTCAAAATTTAGTTAACTTCATACGCATATTCAATCACTTTTCTATATAATCCAACATCGCCACATTAAGTAATTTCATTACATAACCAACCAAAACATAGCAATTTATTTCATTTCATGCATAAAAATATATAAATTCCTTTTTATGCATTTCAAAACCCAAATAACCATATTCCATTTTTTTTCATAATTCTCGTGTCCAAAACGTAGGACCACAATTTTATATAACAAGCACATTTATAATACATCGTTCCTTTTCATATATTTCACATATCATCATTTGAATCATGCTCACATTTCATATCAGAATTTCATATATACATCCCATGTACCTGAATCATATATGGCAAATCACATTTACAATTCTACCTTTCTCATATAATTCATTTAATCATAGATAACTTACTAGTATCCACATCTCATTTTCACATAGATCATATATTTACTAATCATAATCATATTCGCTTTCATTGCATAATTTTTCATCTACTACATATTTAACATAATAATCACATAGATTCCGTACATACCTGTACCATTACGTTCTTACCTATCACCTTTATCACTTTAATGCTCGAAGCACCAATTCATTCGATCATCAATGAACATTCAATGAACTCGCACACTTAGTGCCAATTTATTAGCCGAAGCTATAATTATATCGCACACTTAGTGCCATTATAGTAAACCGAACTCATATCAGTATCGCACACATAGTGCCATTTACTCAGCCAATGCTGTTATAATCTCGCACACTCAATGCCATTTTAATAGCTGTACCTATTTCATTTATCGCACACTTAGTGCCTCTAATTCAGTTCATATTTTACATACTTCAACTTCACATTTATATTCTTTTACAACTTAATTCAGCATATATATATGATGCACATACATTTCAATTTAATAACATTTAATTACTTATGAACTTACCTCATACGGATACGAATGGGCCGGAACGACTATTCGATAATTTTCGACCTCCCCCTATCCAAATCCGATTTTCTCATTTCTTGATCTAATTCAATGCAAATTCAACTTATTTAATCATATACTCAATCAAATTCATCTAAAAACACATAAATGGGCTAATTACACTTTTTCCCCTAACATTTCACATTTTTACAATTTAGTCCCTATTTCACAAAACACAAAATATTCAAAATTTGACCATACTCATGCTTGCCCAAATTTTCCTCTAGTCCTTATAAGCTCATATATACAATTTATTTCACATTTTAGTCCCTTAATTTCTCATTTTCACAAATTAGCCTAAAATATTCAAATTCATCAAAAATCCCAATACAAAATATATTTATCTATCATCAAGCTTTCATATTTCACCATTTATCATCACAAAGCTCATAAAATCAACAATGACATCTCACGAAATCATCAGTAAATTCTAAAATTTAAGCATGGGTTTTGTAAAACACGAAGCAATGATCTCAAAAACGAAAAAATTATCGAAAATCTAGCTTAAAGCTTACCTAAATCAAGCCCCAAATGTGTCGAACCCTTAAAACTCTTTTCTCCTATTCTTTCTTTGCATATTCGGCAATAATGAAGCAATATGACCATACTTTTGTATTTGTTTTATTTATTTAATCTATTATTATTCAATTTACCTAACCGACCTTTAAAACTTATTCTATTTACCAATTTTCCAAGCCATGAATTCCACTAACCCTTATAATAGTCTAATTACATTATAAATGCATCATACTATAAAGAAAAATTCAATTAAACATTCTCACATTTAACTATCAACTTTTTCTTTTTACGCGATTAGGCCCTTTTTACCGAATTAACCACTCAAACGGTAAAATTTCTTTATGAAACTTTCACACATCTCTAATATCATACCGTAGAATTTATTAAAATAATAAAATAAATATTTTAACTTCAGATTATGGTCCCGAAACCATTGTTCTGATTAACCCCAAAAATGGGTTGTTATAAAGATTCTTTATGTAACATATAAAGACAAACATAACATTTTTAGTTCAACATTTAAGTCAATTAATGCTAGAACCTAGGAAAGTTCTTTACAAGGTAGCACTGCGAGTGCTCCGTTGTATTAAGAAAAATCCAGGACATGAACTTTTCTTTGATGCAAGTGGTAGTCTACAACTTGTGGCATTTTGTGATGTTGATTGAGAAGCATGTCTTATGACAAGAAAATTAGTAACATGCTTTTGTATGAGCTTGGTAATTCCTTAATATCATGGAAATCCAAAAAGATACAATATCACAATCATCAGTAGAGGTTAAGTATCAAAGCATACCCATTGTAATAGTAGATTTCGTTTAGTTATTTGGAATAATAGAAGAGACATGGTTCAAGGATGAGAAGCCAATTATACTTTATTATGATAATGAGTCATCTATGAAAACTGTAGCCAACTCCATATATCATGAAAGAACTAGACATATTGATTTCCATTTTGTGTGAGAGAAGATACAATAAGGGATAATACAAACTAAGCACATTTTTACTCATGAACAAATTGAATATATTGTAATAACCCAAATTTGACCGGGCCTTGAAACCCAAAACCAAAATTAAAATAAATAAATGTTTATTTGTTAAAAAGTCCCTTTACAGCCTAAAAGTTAAAACCTACACTCAGTAGCCCAAATACCCTTTAAACTATCCCTTAACCCGTTTACACCCTTGACCCATTACAATTACAACCTAGGCCCAAAAACCCAAAATTATCAGCTAGGGTTTTCAACCCTAGCTCTTTCCCCTCGTGCCGCAACAGTTTCTGGAAGCTTCGGGGAGCGTCGGTACAACTCCTCAGATCGAGGCCATCAATGCATACTGACGCGCCATCAATGCGTCCGTCCCTCTCGTGACCGTCCAAGCACCGCAATCTCAGGCCTCCCTTCTAGCCTTGGCACCACCGTTAACGCCGAGATCATTGGGATACCTGCAAGAAAAGGAAACACAGCAGATACGAAGAGCAAGAAAAAGGAAACTAAAAAGTATCTCAGCGAATCAAGGTCAAAGATACAGTGAGCAAGAAATAGAAAGAAATTGACGATTTCTTTCCCAATTTTTGTAATAAATAGTGGCTATAAAAGCCCGAAAAACTAATGTAATAAGGGCGGATTTTTTTAGGAGAATAAGGAAAATATACTGACATTCATTCAGAGAAATACAAACGGTTCCTAAAAGGTGATTTATTTGTACCTTGTTCTTATTTTAGCATGCATATACAAATCACTCTAAGCAGAGATTGTTGAGTTTTAAAAAAAGGAAGGAAAGTTACCTGTATCATGCTGGAAAAGGGAAGGTTTTTTAGCCCTCCGACCACCGAAACGCACTGGCAGCGTGGTAGCGCTGGGAACCAAAGGGACGAAGGTTCCACAGAACTCCGATGGCCAGCCTCTAGTCCTCTTTAGAGGATTCTATCTTTTTTTTTTAAAAACGAAGTCCAAAATGATTTTTAAGCCTTAGTTTTGGCTTATATAGCCATAATAAAACGACACCATTTTAGCTTCATCTGATAAGCTTAAAACGACGATTTTTTAAGACCTCAGGATCCGCGTGTTGACCCGATTACCCGAAAAGGATCCGCGTGTTTTCTATTATTGGGATAATCTTCTAATCGGTTCCCCTACATTTTCAATTCTTTTAATTTTTTTTATTTTTATTTTAATTTGGGCTCTGGGCTTTTATATTTGTTTTGATTTAGTCCTAAACGACCTTTAAATTTGGTTCTACAGAACACAGTCGTTTTGGGATTAGGGTTTAAATTATCCAATGAGTCCTCGACTTTCAATTTACGTTTGATTAAATTCAAAATTTTTACTATTTTACAAATTAGCCTTGTAATTTTATTTAAATTCAATTTTAACCCTTTCTTTTCATTTTATTTTCTTTATATAATTTATTTATTATAAAAAATATACTTATATTATTACTAAAATACCATTTATATATTTATAAAAACTTTTATTTATTATACATTGTTTACATATACGTATGTTTATATTTTATTATATAGCATTTATTAGGTTTTATTTTTATATCACTTATTATTTTTTATATATATTATATATCACATATTACCAATTATACAAATTATATTATTTTATATATATTATTTTAAAAATGTAAATTATTTTTATTAGATCATATTTTTAACTCACATTATATACACATTTCATTTTTTATTTGCTATACATATATTATTTCATTTTAAACGAATATTGTTATATTATGAAATCTCTTACATACTTTCAAACCAATATATTATTATATAATTATTATTCTATTATTCTTGTTACTATGTTATTATATTATATATTAAACACTATTGATATGAAATGTCTTGTTTTTTAATTGCATGTATATTTTGTTAGCAATCAATCATTTTTTTATTAGTTCTTCTATATGTTTGGTATTGTATGTATCGTGTATGTGTTAAATTTTTCATTATAATTATATGCATGTTGACATTACATTTATTCTATTTGTATATCATGCATTATTTGATTATGTTTGATTTTATATCACGCATCATTTAAGAATTATTTCATATGTTTATATATCTTTTTATTCGTTCTCAATACATACTATATATCTTTGTATGTATATTATTAATATTTGCAATTTTATATGTATGAATCTAATGTACGTTCTTTATATCATTGCCATCATTTTGTTTAGATGCACATTTATTTACCAATTACAATAATATGTTACTATGTATGATTTATAATGTAATACAATTCCCTACGCATCATCTTTAAAAAGACAAGGCTCCAAAATTTTCGGAAAATATAAAGGCAATGTTTGGTGTTTGGAAGTTTCGAAAAAGTAGTGCCCTAACTTATTGGGTTGCGACTCTTCTTGTTAAGTTCGAGTAGTCAAGTATCCTTCTAAGTTTTTAAAGGTTTTCAAAACGTAAGCGACTGTCTTTGGGACCGCAAAGCGATATGTCCTAACTTACTGGATGTAGCATTTTGTCGTTTCGAGATAGGGATTTCAAAAAGGGGGCTAACTTAGCATTAATACTTTGATACAGGTGAACCCAAATTTTCAAAATCAAAATATTTTAAAGAGGATTACATCTTAAATTTTTTTTAATTTCCGACATTAAATACATTTGATAATCAATTAAGTACCAATTTTTGGGCGTTACGAGGGTGCTAATCCTTCCTCGTACGTAACCGGCTCCCGAACCCATTTTCTAATTTCGTAGACCAAAACTAATGATTTTAAAACAAAATGTTTTAAAGGTGATCCAATCACACCTAAAAAGATTGGTGGCGACTCCCGTTTTCATTTTTCTTAAAGTCAATTCCCATTTTCCAAAACTCGATTTGAAAATGGTTTCGACAGCTTGGCGACTCCGCTGGGGACCAATAAGAGAGTCAAGCCGTGTAATTGATTATCTCTTGTCTTGATGTCAGAAATTTAAAAAATTCTAAGATTTAATCCTCTTTGCATTACATGTGTTTGTATTATTACATGTGTTGCTATATTCTAATACGCATTGCATTTGCATGACCGTTGTGGTCACAATCTTAAGTGGGAGTGAGAAGCTACGCCTTCGTGAGGTTTTCACCTCCGTGCAGGATAGTGGATCACTTTCGGGATACATCCGTACCTATGGTTTCGTGAAATTTTCATCTCCATGTAGCCATAGGGAAATGTATTCCCCTGAATTGAACTCGATTCAAATGAGCCTATAATGGGTGAGGATCGAGGAATCTGCTGGTTCATGTACCTCAAACTTTAGAACCAACCTCATATAGAAAAAACCATAAGAGCCCAACTTAGTTAGAGTTAAACTTTAGATATTACCCTTATAAATTATTGTTGAGATTTATTGATATCATGTGATACTGACTATTTCTCTTCTTTTGTTTGCATGACATTTTGCATTTACAAAGGTATCGATTCATGGTCAGTGTCTAAATTAGAGAGTTTTATTATGGAGAACGGACTTCTTGAAAGAGTGGAGGGCAACACTAACGTCTATAGATGGTCTGAGCAAACTCAGTTAGAAAAGGGAGATAGTATAGCTGCGGGATATATGTCGGAGCTGTCAGGATATACTCGCATCAGTGTTACGCAGAATAATCTCCAAGAGCTTAAGGAGATTTGGGATCAATGGGGCAATGAGACTAAACAGTTATCCTACGGTAATTACGGAGACTTACCTTACTTGCTCGATGTTCAAATAGATGAGCACTTGTTTCGAGCCCTCGCTCAGTTTTGGAATCCAGCGTACAGTTGCTTTACTTTCGGGGGGTAGATTTGGCACCTACCGTAGAGGAGTACACTGCTTTGTTACGTTGTCCCAGGTTCCAGGAAGATAGAATCTATTCTAGAGCTGTTAATGTCCCTACCTTTTGGAAGAAATTGATGGCTATTACAGGGATGAGCGAGCAGTGGATTACTGCCAGATTAAAGAGAAGGGCGAGTGCAAGTGCATTTCATGGGGTGCTTTGAAGGATCTGATTTTGACACACCCTGATGAGGCAAAAAGGGTAAATGTTTTTGCCTTAAGTTTGTACGGATTGATGGTGTTCCCTAGGGCTTTGGGATATGTGGATGAGACAACCACGGATATTTTCCATAGACTCAGTAAGAGGGTCACCTCTGTCTCTGCAATATTGGCAGAGACATTTAGGTCCTTAGGCGCATGTAGGAAAGCTGGCGCAGGCAGGTTTGTTGGTTGTGCACAATTGTTTCTAGCTTGGTTTTATAGTCATTTTCGGTTGATAGATAAGGTTGTTTATCGGGTTTTCTTCGAGGATTACTCACCGCTGAAGGACATAGTCACTTCAATTAGGAGAGTTGATGTTCTAGAGGAGAATTGGATTGCACTACTTCAAAATCTTTAGTCAAAAGATGTTGAGTGGAGAGCTCCGTGGATGATTCCTGGTGAGGCTCTTTACTGTTGCGACAGTTTCAATTGGGTCCCTTTATTGGGAATTTGGGGTGCCATTGGTTATGCTCCATTGCTCGTGTTAAGGCAATTCGGTTTGAGGCAGTTCGTACCAGCAACTTATGGGCTAACTCAAAGTGAGTTCGCATATAGAGGAGCCAATTACAAGAAAAGGGTCAGTGAGATCTCTAGCACTTGGAACAAGACGTGCCGGTTGAAAGGAGTAGCTATTGGCCCTGCTACGACTCCAGAATATGTTGAATGGAGAGGTAGAAGGATCAATGATAACATTCCAGAGCCAAATATGGAAGGAGCTCGACCGATGGAGGAATATCTGCAAGTGATGCCCTCAGAATTAGAAATTATGAAGCAAGAATTTGAGAGGAAAAATCTGGAGCTCGAGAAAAGGATAGCAAAGCTTGAAGAAGAAAAGATGTACTTGAGTTTAGATATTCATGTCCAGAAGATGGAGGTCGAAAAAGAAAGAAAGGAAAAGAGGAAGATTGAGGAGGATAGAGATGACTTGAAGGAACACTACAAAAAGGCACAGGTATCCTTGAGAAGAGCGAAAGTAGGAGGATCTTCAGATCAGTTATAGAAAGAGGTTCAAGAAGGCAAGGCTAGAGCTGAGCACTGGGAGAAGAGGTTTCAAGAGATGCAATCGCGAAATTTGGCATTAGAAGAAGAGAATAAAGGGTTGAAGTCTAAAGTAACTGAGCTTGGAAGATCCCTTCATTGGCATCGCAACCATGATTCTACGGTCGAGTTAAAGGAGCTAAAGAGTAAAGTTGAAGATTTGGAAGCAGCATTACAGGAAGGTAAACTTCAGATCGAGCAACTCGAGGTGCAATGACACTATCTAAAGAGAGAGCTTCATCAGTCTAGAGGGCAGATTAGAGAAAGAGATCATGTCATGGAAGAAGCCATAGCTCAGATTCGAGAGGTTGCTGAATATGTGCAAGACTTGGTGCATTTGAATGACGTATTGAGTATGATGTGTGGGTCGTCAATCAGGACATAGGAAGAGAGTTAGCCCTTTTATTAGATAGAGTTAAAACTTTGGGCATTAGGGCGAAAGCATACTTGTAATCCATTTATATGTAAAGATATTCTTTTTCTAAATAAAGTTTTCTAAATGAGATTGAATCGAGATTGATGCCTTTGCTGCATTCATACATTTGCATTACATCATATCATATGCATTTAAGGTTATAGAAAGACTCTAATTAGTTAAAGTTTCTTTATAAAGGTAGAAAAGAAAACTGGAAATTACACATCCTTACGGCACTCGCACTAAAACTAAGAACATGGATCAAAGGTTTGAGCAGTTGCAAAGGGATATGCAAGACCAGTTGCAAGAGCAGTTGGCTAAGATACAGAATGAGATGAGGGAACAAATGATGGAAGCTCATAGGAATATAATGGCCGAAATGGCTCAGTTACTGAGGGCCACTGATAAAGGAAAGGCTCCTATGGCCATCACTGAAGAGGAAAATGAGGGTCCTCCTCCAAGTTTTACACCACCGCATGTATCATTGCAAACTGAGGCACCTCCTAGAAGGCTAGCTACTATTGTGAGGCCTCAGCATGGGCCAATTGATGCTGGTGTCCATGTGAATTTCCCGATTGGTTCAGGACTTAATATGGGTGACAATCTTACTAATCCTCTTGTTCCCGATCTAGATATGGTGGAAAAGGAGGATTTGAAGGTCGAAGCTGCAAGGCAATTGGATGAACGCTACAGATGGTTAGAAGAAAAGTTCAAGGCCTTGGAAGGCACTGGCAACAATCATGGGGTTGATGCCAAGGACTTAAGTCTGGTCCCAAACCTAGTATTACCTCACAAATTCAAAATTCCAGAATTTGAAAAGTACAATGGCACTACTTGCCCAGAGGCCCACATCACAATGCTTTGTAGAAGGATGACGGGGTATGTAAACAATGATCAGCTGTTGATCCATTGTTTTCAGGATAGTTTGATAGGAGCGGTAGCCAGATGGTACAATCAGTTGAGCCGGGCTAGAATAAGTTCATGGAGGATCTTGCACAAGCCTTCATGCAACAAGACAATCATGTAATGATATGACCCCGACAGATTACCCCAAAACATGGAGAAAAAGCCTAATGAGAATTTTAGGCAATATGCACAGAGGTGGAGAGAGGTAGCAATGCAGTTCAACCACCACTTTGTTGGAGAAGGAGACCACTATGTTATTTATTAATACTCAAAGCCCCATTTATTACTCATATGATTGGAAGCACTACTAAAAGTTTTGCGGACATAGTTATGGCAGGAGAGATGATAGAGAATGGCATAAGAGGAGGAAGAATTGAGGGGGAAGTAGTCAAAAGATCAGCCCCAAGAAGAAAAGACAATGAGGTAAACAATACAAGTGGTTTTAATTCAAAAGCAGTCATAGTTAGCCAGCCCAAAGTAGCCACAGTTGGGCAACAAGGCTCTCAAAAGCAGGAATCCAACACTAGGCATGAGAGGATGCAATTTACACCTATACCTGTGACGTATAGGGAGCTCTATCAAAATCTATATGATGCGCATGCTATAGCCCCTTTCCATTTAAAACCATTACAACCTCCGTATCCTAAATGGTATGATGCAAATGCCAGATGTGAGTATCATGCTGGAATATCGGGGCACTCAATCGAGAATTGTACTGGATTCAAGAAAGCCGTAGAGAGGTTGATCAAGAATGGGGTTTTGAAATTTGAGAGTACCCAAAATACTGAGAATCCTTTTCTGAACCATGACAATCAGGGAGTAAATGCCATTGGTGAAGCCGTTGAAAAAACGGAAAAGGAAAATGTTGATGAGATAAGGATGCCTATGAGGGTAATCTGGGAGGAGATGATGAAGAGAGGTATGTTGACCTCTAAAAATACGAAAGAAAGAACGTGGGACTACAGTGAGTTCCATGAAGATTACGAGGAATTCAAGACCTTGGTGCAAGGCTTCATAGACAACAAAGAGCTACAGGTTTATGAAGGTAGCTCTAGTGAAAAGCAAGTTTGTGTGCTGGAAAATGAACAGCAAAGAACCGGTAGACCAAGGATCATTATCTCCCTACCAAGGAATAATGAAATGGGGACACCAGCAGCGCCTAAGGTTATTATCCATACACCTACTCCTTTCCCTTACAATGATAGCAAAAAAGTACCATGGAGTTATGATTGTAGCGTAACGGTGCCGGGAGAAGGAAGCATAGCCAGCACATCTAAGGATGTACGAGATGAAGGTTCCCATACGCGGAGTGGGAAGCGTTATGATATGGGGGACGTCAGAGTGGAGCCCACAAAACCCAAGAATGTTGAAATTGAGAAAAAGAGTGAAGTATCTGTTAACGAGCCAGTAAGGGAGGAGGAAGCTAAGGAATTTCTAAAGTTCCTTAAGCATAGTGAGTACAGTGTGGTCGAGCAGTTGCGTAAGCAACCAGCACACATATCGATTTTAGCCTTACTACTAAGCTCTGAAGTGCATCGAGAAGCGTTGTTGAAGGTACTCAACGAGACATATGTTACTCATGATATATCTGTCAATAAGTTGGACCGGTTGATAAATAACATCAATGCTGATAATTTCATCTACTTCAATGATGATGAAATTCCACCTGGGGGCATAGGGTCAACTAAGGCTTTGCACATCACCACTCGTTGCAAAGGATACACGCTTCCAAGTGTACTTGTTGATAATGGGTCCGCTTTGAACATCATTCCATTATCCACATTGAACAGATTACCCATTGACAGTTCGCACATGAAGACGTGTCATAATGTGGTAAGAGCCTTTGACGGAACTGAAAGGAAAGTAATGGGACGAATTGACATCCCTCTGGAGATTGGACCAAATACGTATGAAGTTGACTTCTTGGTAATGGATATCAAGCCTTCCTATAATTGTTTGTTGGGGAGGCAATGGATACATTCGGCAGGAGCGGTGCCTTCTTCACTGCACCAAAAATTGAAGTTGGTGACGGATGGACGCTTGATAACCATCAATGTAGAGGAGGACATCATAGCAGCCGTCACTAGTAAGCCTCCTTATGTGGAGACAAATAAGGAGGCTATTGAGTGTTCTTTTCGTTCCTTGGAAATTGTTAATGCTACCTTCATTTCGGAGGGAAGTGAGGTGCCGGTTCCCAGGATGTCTAGAGCAACAAGGATGGCCCTGCAAATAATGATGGGGAAAGGAGCATTGCCAGGAAAAGGACTAGGAAAACAGTTACAAGGAGGGATTCAAGTCCCAAAATTGACGGAGAAGAAGGATCGCTTTGGTTTGGGTTTTAAGCCAGACCATAAACAAAAGAGACAGGAGATGGAAAAGCGTCAAGCAAGAAGGAAGGCGCGTTTGAACGGAGGAGAAGTCGAGTGGGAACTGATGACATTCCCACCTATATCCAAAACCTTTAAGTCAGGAGGGTTGCTAGTAGAAAAGAGTCATCAAATCAATGTTGTACATAATGAGTGGTTTGGACAAGAAAACCTTGAGGGTATTCACCCTTACGAACCGGGGACCTCTCTGAACAATTGGACTGCGGAGGATCTTCCTGTAGTCTTTAGAAATTTTTCAGAGTAATTCTCGAAACATGTTTATTACTCTAGGGCCTAGGAGTAGTAAGATTACATTTGCGAAAATAGGCTTATGTTCATCTATTATTATTCAAATAAAACATAACTTTTACCAATTTAAAAGAGTATTGTCTCATTTTTATCAACCAATATTCCTTTAAATTCTAACAATTCTTATTCTTTTATTCATAGCACATAAACGATCATTCTCAAATTCATTCATTCTTTTTATATTCTTTCATACCCCTCACAGGTCTCTAGATATCAATGATATGAGCGCTAATATTGCCGCTCCTGATTTCTCTTGTGAGCAAGATATGTGTTTAGAGGAGTCTCAAGATTTTGAAGATGTTCAAGATTGTGATGTATTCTTGATCTATTAAGAATGGTAAAACAGGAGGAGAAACAAATTATGCCACATGAAAAAGAGGGAATAGAGAATATAGCCTTAGAGGAAGGGAAGGAGGTGAAAATTGGAACACTGATCGCTAATGACACAAGGCGTAGCTTGATTGAGTTGCTTCAGGAATTCAAGGATATTTTTGCATGGTCTTGTCAGGATATGCCCGGATTGAGTACTGACATTGTAGTACATTGCCTTCCTATAAGACAAGAATGTAGACCAGTCCAACAGAAGTTGCGAAGAATGCGGCCAGACATTGTCTTGAAAATAAAAGATGAGGTCAAGAAGCAGTTTGATGCAGGATTTCTGCAGCAAGTAAAGTACTCTGAATGGGTAGCTAATATTGTACCAGTCCCTAAGAAAGACGGGAAAGTACGAATGTGCGTTGATTATAGAGATTTAAACAAAGCAAGCCCAAAGGATAACTTTCCTCTGCCACACATCGACACTTTAGTAGACAACATAGCGGGATATTCGTTGTTCTCCTTCATGGACGGCTTCTCAGGATACAATCAGATAAAGATACATCCAGAGGATATGGATAAAACTACTTTCATAACATTGTGGGGCACCTTTTGTTATAAAGTGATGCCATTTGGGTTGAAAAATGCAGGGGCAACATACCAATGAGCCATGGTAAACTTGTTTCACGACATACGTTGACGATATGATTGCCAAGTCGCGAACAGAAAAAGAACGCATTGAGGTCTTGAGAGGATTGTTCTTAAGGTTGAGGAAATTTCAATTGAAGCTCAATCCAGCAAAGTGCACTTTTGGAGCTAGATCGAGGAAGTTATTAGGCTTCGTAGTCAGTGAAAAGGGAATTGAAGTTGACTCAGACAAGGTCAGAGCCATACGGGAGTTGCCTCCACCACGTACTCAAAAAAAAGTTCGAGGATTCCTAGGAAGGTTGAATTACATTGCTCGTTTCATTTCACAATTGACTGAGAAATGTGATCTTATCTTTCGTCTCCTCAGAAAGTACAATCAAGGTGTTTGGGATGAAGAATGCCAGAATGCTTTCGAGAAAGTCAAGCAGTATTTGTTGAATGCTCCAGTGTTATCTCCGCCTAGTCCAGATAAACCATTAATACTATACTTGTCAGTGTTCAGCAATTCTATGGGATGTGTGCTGGGTCAGCATGACGAGTCAAGGAAAAAGGAAAAGGCAATTTATTATCTCAGTAAGAAATTCACTGACTGTGAAATGAGATATTCGCCAATCGAAAAGTTGTGTTGTGCGTTGATTTGGACCACACGGAGATTAAGACAGTACATGCTATACCATACTACTTGGCTCATATCAAAATTAGATCCATTAAAATACATGATGGAATCAACGGCTCTAAATGGTAGAATGGAGAGATGGCAAATTTTGCTTTCAGAGTTCGATATAGTCTATGTAAGTCAAAAGGCTATCAAAAGAAGTGCGGTGGCAGATTTCTTGGCCAGTAGAGTTTTGGAGGATTATGAGCCATTGAATTTTGATTTTCCAAATGAGGAGCTAATGTGTATAGCAGCAACTGAAGATTCGCCATGGAAGCTAAATTTTGATGGGCCTTCCAATGCAGCTGGAAATGGGATTGGGGCAGTCTTGGTATCCCCGAATGGCGACCATTACCCGTTCACGTGTAAGTTGGATTTTGACTGTACAAATAATATGGCTGAATACGAAGCATGCATCATGGGGCTCCAAGCGGCCATAGAAAGAGGCATAAAAACCCTGGAAGTATATGGAGATTCTGCGTTAGTAATCTATCAGCTAAGAGGTGAATGGGAGATAAGAGACCCTAAGTTGATCAATTATCGAATGGTAGTTTTGGGGTTACTAAGAGAATTCGATGACATCACCTTCAACTATCTCCCACGAGATGAGAACCAGATGGCAGATGCTTTAGCGACCTTGGCTTCGATGATTAAGGCAAACAAAGAGGAAGAGATGAGACCAATTCAAATGAGTGTCTATAAATTTCCAGCTAGCTGTTGTAACCTTAAAGAGAAAGAAAAGGGTGACAATCCTTGGTATCAGGATATATTGCGATATGTAAGAGATCGTAAATATCCAAAGACAGCATCTGAAAATGACAAACGAACCCCGAGAAGATTAGCTTGTGACTATGTTTTGACGGGATGTTACAGACAAGAGAAGGAAAGACCAAGTACTTTTGAGATGTGTCGATCTTGTGGAAGCCAAGCTAATTCTAGAAGAGGTCCATGAAGGTGTATGTGGTACGCATGCAAATGGGTTCACGATGGCAAGACAAATCATGAGGTTTGGCTATTCTCGGGCCACTATGGAAGGAGATCAGATCAATTATGCCAAAAATGCCATAAGTGTCGATTATGGGGACAAAATTCATATACCACCCTCACCTTTACATGTCATGACGTCTCCATGGCCATTTTCCATGTGGGGCATGGATGTCATCGGACCAATATCGCCGAAAGCTTTGAATGGACATCAGTTTATTTTTGTAGTGATTGACTACTTTACAAAATGGGTAGAAGCTACTTCTTATGCAAATGTTACCAAGTCAGCTGTAAGTCGATTTTTGAAGAAGGAAATCATTTGTCGGTATGGAATGCCTGAAAGGATCATATCCGACAACGCATTGAATTTGAACAACAAAATGATAGCAGAGGTTTGCGACCAGTTCAAAATCAAGCATCACAACTCTTCATCCTATCGTTCAAAGATGAATGGGGCAGTGGAGGCTGCTAATAAGAACATTAAGAAAATAGTGGGAAAGATGACTGAGACTTATAAAGATTGGCATGAAAAGTTACCGTTTGCACTCTTGGCTTATCGAACATCTGTTAGAACTTCTACTGGGGCAGCTCCGTTCTCATTAGTTTACGGGATGGAAGCAGTTTTACCTATTGAAGTGGAAATACCTTCTCTCCGAATTTTAATAGAGATAAAGTTAGATGAAGCTAAATGGGTTCAGTCTCGATATGACCAGCTAAACTTGATTGAGGAAAAGAGGCTGAAGGCTATTCGACATGGTCAGATGTACCAGAAGCGTATGATGTGAGCTTACGATAAAAAGGTTCGTCCAAGGGAATTCCATGAGGGGGACCTTGTGCTAAAGAAAATCCTCCCCATTCAGAAGGACTTTAGAGGAAAATGGATGCCAAATTGGGAGGGGCCATACATCGTGAAGAAGGCTTTTTCTGGTGGTGCATTGATTTTGACAGAAATGGATGGAAAGAGCCTACCCAATCCGGTGAACTCAGACTCAGTCAAAAAGTACTTTGTCTAAAAGCGAAAAGAATCCAAGGTGAAAACCCGCAAAGGGCACCTTGAATTTAAAAAAAAAATGGAGAGGCCAAGGTGAAAACCCACAAAGGGCACCTTGTGACCAAAGGAATTTTGAGTTGAAAACCCGAAAGGGTAGCTCAAATTTTGAAGGGCACACAGCAACCTTGCTATATTTGACTTGACAGAGAGTGAGGCACAGTGTACATTGGGGCATCAACAAAGTACTTTGGATCTTTTAAACACATGTCGAACAAAAAAAGAGGGCTTCGGGGAGCTAATGTATAGATGCTAGCGGCGATATTTAGAGCATCTGATTTTTATCCTGTCTGCTATCTTTAGATTCTATTTCTTCTTAAAGATATGCTATCAAACTTATTTCCTTTGTACTGTTAACAATTCGAATCCAATTATTCTCAAAGATTTACTCATCTTCTGATATTTTTAAAGAATGTTGCATTGAAATAATGATAGATGAACTAAAATTTTCACAAACGAAGTTTTGCACATTACTTTGGAATTTCTAGATAATGCAAGAAACTAAAACAGGACAATTGTTTGAGAAATTTTCGTAAGTAAGGGATGAAGGAACTCGAGGGATTTCTTTCTTCCAATCTAAAAAGAAATGGATGATCCAATTCTTACAGACATCCTCAGTAGATCATAGCATTGGATGAAGGCCTACAAGCTGAAATTTTGAGAAAGACAAATGAAGGAATGAATAATGACACCCGAGATAGGGGTCATATTCACAGCACTTTGCATCATAACATGTTAAGGACATTCGACTCATTTCAATCATAGCATACTTAGGCATAGGCACATACTCATCTTACGGTCATGAAGATCAAAGATTTCAACATGGCGACTCAGCACTTATGGGAAACAAATTGAAGACAGCAGATCTAGACTTCAGACATTTATGCTGAAGCAGATCCAAGATGATTTGGTTTTCTTGTGTTTACAAGGAACAAATCGAGGACATAGCAGATTTGACTATCAGATGTTCTCAAATATAGCAGATCTAACCTTCAGATGTTTATACTGAAGCAGATCCAAGATGATTTGGTATTCTTGTGTTTACAAGGAACAAATCGAGGACATAGCAGATATGACTCTCAAAAGTTCTTAAATGTAGCAGATCTAACCTTCAGATATTTATACTGAAGCAGATCCAAGATGATTTGGTATTCTTGTGTTTACAAGGAACAAATCGAGGACATTGCAGATATGACTCTCAAATGTTCTTAAACAAACTCAAGAGGGTTTGGCATCCTTGTGCTTACAAGGGACAAATCGAGGACATAGCAGATTTGATTCTCATACGTTCTCAGATATAACAGATCTAACCTTCAGATGTTTATACTGAAGCAGATCCAAGATGGTTTGGCATCCTTGTGCTTACAAGGGACAAATCGAGGACATAGCAGATTTGACTCTCAAAAGTTCTCAAATGTAGCAGATCTAACCTTCAGATGTTTATACTGAAGCATATCCAAAATGATTTGGCATCCTTGTACTTACAAAGAAAAAATCGAGGACGTAGCAGATATGACTCTCGAATGTTCTCAAAACAGACTCAAACTGATTTGGCATCCCCACAAATCGAAGAAGCAGATTTGACATCTCTATGGTCAGCGGGGAGTAGATCAAAGATATCAACATAGTAGTCATAAAATTGAATTCCATTATTTGATAAAGCCGGTCAAATTGGGTCTTTCTATGAGTCTTTGTTCGATTCCTGTTACACAGCAATAAGCAAAGAGGGGCAGCTGTAATAACCCAAATTTGACCGGGCCTTGAAACCCAAAACCAAAATTAAAATAAATAAATGTTTATTTGTTAAAAAGTCCCTTTACAGCCCAAAAGTTAAAACCTACACTCAGTAGCCCAAATACCCTTTAAACTATCCCTTAACCCGTTTACACCTTTGACCCATTACAATTACAACCTTGGCCTAAAAACCCAAAATTATCAGCTAGGGTTTTCAACCCTAGCTCTTTCCCCTCGTGCCGCAACAGTTTCTGGAAGCTTGGGAGCGCTCGGTGCAACTCCCGGATCGAGGCCATCAATGCATACTTGACGCCATCAATGCGTCCGTCCCTCTCGTGACCGTCCAAGCACCGTAATCTCAGGCCTCCCTTCTAGCCTTGGCACCACCGTTAACGCCGAGATCATTGGGATACCTGCAAGAAAAGGAAACACAGCAGATACGAAGAGCAAGAAAAAGGAAACTAAAAAGTATCTCAAATGAATCAAGGTCAAAGATACGAGTGAGCAAGAAATAGAAAGAAATCAAGATTTCTTTCCTAATTTTGTAATAAATAGTGGCTATAAAAGCCCAAAAACCAATGTAATAAGGGCGGATTTTTTAGGAGAATAAGGAAAATATACTGACATTCATTCAGAGAAATACAAACGGTCCCTAAAAGGTGATTTATTTGTACCTTGTTCTTATTTTAGCATGCATATACAAATCACTCTAAGCAGAGATTGTTGAGTTTTAAAAAAAGGAAAGAAAGTTACCTGTATCATGCTGGAAAAGGGAAGGTTTTTTAGCCCTCCGACCACCGAGCACGGCGGCGCGTAGGCGTGTGGGAACCAGTGGACGGAGGTTCCACGGAACTCTGATGGCCAGCCCCTAGTCCTCTTCAGAGGATTCTATCTTTTTTTTAAAAAAACGATGTCCAAAATGATTTTTAAGCCTTAGTTTTGGCTTATATAGCCATAATAAAATGACACCATTTTAGCTTAATCTGATAAGCTTAAAACGACGACGTTTTAAGACCTCGAGATCCGTGTTGACCCTTGCCATTACGAAAAGGATCCGCGTGTTTTCTATTATTGGGATAATCTTCTAATCGGTCCCCCTACATTTTCAATCCTTTTAATTTTATTTACTTTTTATTTTAATTTGGGCTCTGGGCTTTTATATTTGTTTTGATTTAGTCCTAAACGACCTTTAAATTCGGTTCTACAGAACACAGTCGTTTTGGGATTAGGGTTTAAATTACCCAATGAGTCCTTCGACTTTCAATTTATGTTTTGATTAAATTCAAAATTTTTTACTATTTTACAAATTAGCCTTGTAATTTTATTTAAATTCAATTTTAACCCTTTCTTTTCATTTTATTTTCTTTATATAATTTATTTATTATAAAAAATATACTTATATTATTACTAAAATACCATTTATATATTTATAAAAACTTTTATTTATTATACATTGTTTACATATACGTATATTTATATTTTATTATATAGCATTTATTAGGTTTTATTTTTTTATTACTTATTATTTTTTATATATATTATATATCACATATTACCAATTATACAAATTATATTATTTTATATATATATTATTTTAAAAATGTAAATTATTTTATTAGATCATATTTTAACTCACATTATATACACATTTCATTTTTTATTTGCTATACATATATTATTTCATTTTAAACTAATATTGTTATATTATGAAATCTCTTACATACTTTCAAACCAATATATTATTATATAATTATTATTCTATTATTCTTGTTACTATGTTATTATATTATATATTAAACACTATTGATATGAAATATCTTGTTTTTAATTGCATGTATATTTTTTAGCAATCAATCATTTTTTATTAGTTCTTCTATATGTTTGGTATTGTATGTATCATGTATGTGTTAAATTTTCATTATAATTATATGCATATTGACATTACATTTATTCTATTTGTATATCATGCATTATTTGATTATGTTTGATTTTATATCACGCATCATTTAAGAATTATTTCATATGTTTATATATATTTTTATTCGTTCTCAATACATGCTATATATCTTTGTATGTATATTATTAATATTTGCAATTTTATATGTATGAATCTAATGTACGTTCTTTATATCATTGCCATCATTTTGTTTAGATGCACGTTTATTTACCAATTACAATAATATGTTACTATGTATGATTTATAATGTAATACAATTCCCTACGCATCATCTTTAAAAAGACAAGGCTCCAAAATTTTCGGAAAATATAAAGGCAATGCTTGGTGTTTGGAAGTTTCGAAAAAGTAGTGCCCTAACTTATTGGGTTGCGACTCTTCTAGTTAAGTTCGAATAGTCAAGTATCCTTCTAAGTTTTTAAAGGTTTTCAAAACGTAAGCGACTGTCTTGGGACCGCAAAGCGATATGTCCTAACTTACTGGATGTAGCATTTTGTCGTTTCGAGATAGGGATTTCAAAAAGGGGGCTAACTTAGCGTCAATACTTTGATACAAGTGAACCCAAATTTTCAAAATCAAAATATTTTAAAGAGGATTACATCTTAAATTTTTTTTTTTAATTTCCGACATTAAAGACATTTGATAATCAATTAGGTACCAATTTTTGGGCGTTACGAGGGTGCTAATCCTTTCTCGTACGTAACCGGCTCCCGAACCCATTTTCTGATTTCGTAGACCAAAACTAATGATTTTAAAACAAAATGTTTTAAAGGTGATCCAATCACACCTAAAAAGATTGGTGACGACTCCCGTTTTCATTTTTATTAAAGTCGATTCCCATTTTCCAAAACTCAATTTGAAAATGGTTTCGACATATATCATGACAAAGGGTTTGGAATTCAACAACATCCATATCTGGTGTTGAAGTTGAGAGTCAAAGACTTTCACTCCCTAAATTGAGGGGGAGCGTAGAAGTTAATAATTAGTTAGTTGGTTATTTTGGTTAGTAAGTTATGTGTCACACCCGGTTCCCTTTAAATCTGGAAATTAGGAATAATTGGAGATTAATGTAACCTCCCATACTCGGCCTAGACGTTATGGTCGAATAGTGAAAAGTCACATTGGACACCTAGTGGTCGAACCTACTTTATTGATACTTGAAAACCTCCAAAACACTCTCTTTTTAATAAAACAGTTGTTGCCTTTGTTAATTTTGGGAAAACATTCATCTAATTAAACCAACCTTTATTAAGTCAAGTTAATAGAACTGGTGTAGCTTTTAGAAGGAAAACTCATTGCACGACATTGCCTTTGAAGAAAAAATATTTTATTTATCTTGTTTGCAACGGAAAAACGAATAAAATCGCCAATTATTAATTTAGTCGAGTAACATGCTCAATCCAATTTCAACATATAATTAATATTCAATCCCAAATATGAAAACTATGTATGCATGAAAACCCCAAAATGAAAATAGTTTCAAACCACAGTTCAGATAATTTTACAGTCCGAAACCCAAATAATGCTAGGAAATTTTAAATAGAAATAAAATAAAAGTAATTGTGTGAAAAACGAGTCCAAAGTCCGCCGTACATTTGTATACTAAATCCAGTCCTAATTCTATTCATTACTTGATAAGTTGATAATGGGGTGAGCTTAACAAGCTTAGTGTGAGTCTAAACAATTAAGCATATTACATACATTAAAGCATTTTCTCATGGAACCAAATAACACAATCAAACATCAATAGTAACATTTTTATGTAACATGATCATTACATAATGCACATGTGGGTTCCTACCCAAACCATTCGCTACACACCACGAGTTCCACAGAACCCGTCTAACAAACTCTAACGAATATGAGTAAAGCTCAATGTGGTAAAGACTACCGTATATCATAAATGCAAAAAAATTGCTAAAAATCGCCAATCCCTTCGATATTCCAGGTGTAGTGAATTGACTACGTATAAATGCAGTCTTAATATGCCATCGATACTCCATGAAACTCCTCCGTTAATCACAAAAATTACCCACCCCAATGCACATGCAATATGTCACACAATCTCATACATAGTCATAATTCAATTCTTTCATATTAAATTGGCATGTTCAACACGCTTCAATGATCAAATACTTTCAAAATGTGGAATCAATAATCTAACTTTCAAATAACCATTAAAATGGTATCATTCACAAATCACAATTTCATGTACATTCACAACTTTTCTATGTACGTGCATAGCGGTCTTACGAACATTTCTTAGCAAATCATTTGTATAAATACATCATGCATAAGCCTTATTTTCATTAAAAAAAACATGCTATACATACAACCAGTCATTCATAAAATTAACCAAACATTCATGAAAATGTCAATCATTCAATCATTTAGTCAAACTAGCAACATTGCTATCATGCCAAATAGTTAAGGCTCGAAACGTACCTGATTCGACTACTCACAAATTTAATTACTTAGCTATTAAGCTAAGCCCAATCAACAAGTTAAATCATCAATTAAATCATAATAATTATTATTACCAATCAAGTTATTGATTTTAGGACGCACACCTTATTTTACACTCTTTTGTAGCACACTAGTGAATCTTGAGGTTCTTCTAATAAACTTTAAAACGAACACTGATTTGAGGTGAATTGTACATACGAACGTCTTTCAGATTTACTACTGATTTGGGGTGTTTAAATCAACACACTTACTGAATTTTCAGATCTGAATTGTCAATTGATCAAGATCGATTTTCTACAAGCTAGATGCTAAGGGCGGCAATGACACTTCTTGGCAATGATAGGAATCGATCTTGGGAGTCTAAGATTTCAGATTTGGGGCTAAATATTTTAGGGAAAAATGATAGCAAGATGGTGAAGGAGATGATGCAAAATCTTGTGGAAAAAAGAGAAGAAAATATGATAAACTAAGAGCTATGGCGGCGAAAAAAATAGAGAGAAAGAAAAATTGAAAGCAAGAGGGATGAGAGGATGAGAGAGACGGCTAGGGTGGGGGGAAAAGAATTAAAATTGGATCACTTGTGTAAAAATAATATTTATACCTAGGTTAATAATGGTATGGACAACACACTTATAAAAAAAATAAGGGATTTTGCAAAATTTAATTATTTTGCAAGGGAATAGATTCAAACTAGGGACCTCATTTAATTTCGATGCTTTCACATTTAACAACTAACCACTAAGCTAATTCCTTTTTTTTTTATATAATTCTACATTCTTATTAATCTAATTTGGGATGTTACAATTAAATTGAAAGAAGCCATAAGTTGGCAGCTTCTTCTAGAAAATCAAAAAGAAATTAGTAATTGATTTGGACATGCTTGGAATCCAACGTTGGTTCGGTTGGAATCAAACCAGATGGGTTCTTAGTGAGGGAAAAAATGATTACCAGCGAATGGTTTCTATAAGGTTGATAACTGGGAAATGACTTCCCAGGAAAACTTCTTCTCAAATCTATTCCACCTTTTTTTTTTCTTTATCTTCTTCCTTGGTTGCTTTGAGGAAGAGATTGCTACACGAAGCTTTGCATGGAGTAATGAACATGAGGTTTGAGTTGAAAAAGTAGAGAATCCAGTAAGTTGGTAAGGTTTTTAGTCCCTTTATATACGTAAGGTTAAGAAAATAAAGATAAGGATTTCCAGAAAACCATTTTATGGGTTCTGCATGTTTTTGGAAAACTGAGTTCTAAGCTAAGAATATTAAGTTTAATTTATGATTTTGGTTGCTATCTTAGCTACTAGGAGGATGGAAGCTCTGGTATTCAAAAAGGCTAAGCAAACGAGGCAAAGTAGTGTCAAGTGGGTTTCTATACTCTATCCTTAGAATGCTGTGTGGCTGGCATGATTATGTAATAATGTATGAATTCTGTTGATTTTAAATGTCAAGCATGCAAAAGATTGTTTGATAAATGGTATCCACCATGTAGTTCAGTATACATGAGATAGTTAGAAACCCATATTTAAAACGGTAGTGTCGAAACCATTTTTAAATCGAGTTTTGGAAAATAGGAATCGACTTTAAGAAAAACGAAAATGGGAGTCGCCACCAATCTTTTTAGGTGTGATTGGATCACCTTATAAAATGTTTTGTTTTAAAACATTAATTTTGGTCTACGAAAGTCGAGAAAATAGATTCGGGAGTTGGTTACGTGCGAGGAAGGGTTAGCACCCTCGTAACGCCCAAAAATTGGTACCCAATTGATTATCAAGTGTCTTTAATGTCGGAAATTTGAAAGTTTTAAGATGCAAACCTCTTTTATTTAGAATGTCTTAATTTTGAAAATTAAGGCTCACTTATTTCAATCGAGTCAAAACATCATATCCAGTAAGTTAGGACACAACATTTTAAAACCTTCGAAACCAAGCTCGTCTTTCGAAAATTTCTATCTCGAAACAACAAAATGCCATATCCAGTAAGTTAGGACACTATGTTTTGAAATCTCGAAATAATTGTTTAAGTTTTGAAAACTCAAAATCACTTAGAAGGGTGCTTGACTATTCGAATTCAACGAGAAAAGTCGCAACCCAGTAAGTTAGGGCACTACCTTTCTCGAAGTTTCCAAACATCAAGCATTGCCTTTTATTTTTTAAAAAAAAAACCTTGGAATATTATTTTAAATGATGTTTTAGGATGACATATTAATGCATCATGAAGCATAGATGTACAAATATTCTAACATTTCCATACAAACATAAATAATATCATTAAGACAAAACTAAATAACATGAACATACGTTTAATGAAAAAATCATACCAGGTAAATATAAGATAATAAACAAATAAAAACATGAGTAAACTAAAAGAAAAACATAATACATGCAAAAATTATACAACAATATATATCATAAAATAGCACATAAAAGAAATAATTAAACATAGCATATAAAAAAAATGAAACTATGCACAAATAAGATAAATGACATACACTAAAAAAATGAATAAATAGAACATTTACAAATTATAAAAATATAATGCAATAGTTCAAAATATATGAAATGATAATATAATATATATACATGCATAGAAAATATATTTTGAAAATAAACTATATAAAAGGTTAAATATTATAATATATAAAATACATAATCAAATGTATAAAAGATAGGAATAAATATACATATTTGAAAAATGAAGAAATTAAAATAAAAAAAGGTTGAAAAACTAAGATAGAGGAAGAATAAAATAAGAACAAACCACAGAGAGTAAGAACGCAAGAGGGAGAGAAATTTGAGTGAATGCTTTCAAGAATTCTTATTGCTTTCCAAAACTCAAGTCATTTAAAATGAAGGGAGAGGCCTCTATTTATAGTTGAGCCTCCCCAAGTCCAACGGTACAGATCAATTACATCAACGGTTAAGATTAAAGGATATCTACAAATTAAATCTCCAAGATTACAAGATCATATCTTAAAGATTGCATATCATATCTAAGATTGTATCATATCTAAGATTGCATATCATATCTAAGATTGCATATCCTTAAAGATTATATTTCCATATGAGTCAAGCTCATAGATGGACCTTCAATCTTTTCAAGTAATGGGCCATTTCGATTGGGCCAAATTATATGTTTGTAATTTTGTACTGGACTTGGACTTTTTTTTTGAAATTATTTCCGGGCCCGGGAAAAATTAAGTGTTCATACTGCCCTCTTTGCTCATTGTGTAACAGAATAGAGCAAAGACTATAAAGGACCAATTTTGCCCGGGCTCACTGAGTCTTAAGTTCTTGATCCTTGATCTTCTTTAAATGTCCTCTTGACAGCTTCAATCTGCTTCACTGCAACTCAGGAAGGCGATATCTACTATCTTTGATCTGCTCCCCGTCTAATACAGAGACGCCAAATCTTTTATCTTCGATCTGTTTTCTGACAATACAGAGATGCCAAATCATCTTAGATTTGCTTCATCGTAAGCACGCGAAAACCAAATCAACTATGTCTTCGATTTGCTCCTTGTAAGCACAAGGATACCAAACCATCTTCGATCTGCTTCAGTCTAATCATCTGAAGGTTAGATCTGCTATGTGTCTGCCCTCCGTTGAATATGGAGACGCCAAACTTCGATTTGTTCCCTGACAATACAGATATGCCAAATCATCTTAGATTTGCTTCATCGTAAGTACGTGAAAGCCAAATCAGCTATGTCTTCGATTTGTTCCTTGTAAGTACAAGAATGCCAAATCATCTTGGATCTGCTTCAGTATAAACATCTGAAGGTTAGATCTGCTATGTGTCTTCTCTCTGTCAAATATGGAGACGCCAAACTTTGATTTGTTCTCTGAAAATACAGAGATACCAAATCATCTTAGATTTGCTTCATCGTAAGCACGTGAAAGCCAAATCAGCTATGTCTTCAATTTATTCCTTGTAAGCACAAGGATGCCAAATCACCTTAGATCTGCTTTAGTATAAACATATGAAGGCCAGATCAACTATGTGTCTGCTCTCCGTCGAATATGGAGACGCCAAACTTCGATTTGTTCTCTGACAATACAGAGATGCCAAATCATCTTAGATTTGCTTCATCGTAAGCACGTGAAAGCCAAATCAGCTATGTCTTCGATTTGTTCCTTGTAAGCACAAGGATGCCAAATCACCTTGGCTCTACTTCAGTATAAACATATGAAGGCCAGATTTGCTATGTGTGTAATATCCCGAATTAGGGCCTAATCGGAATAGTGATTTTGTGACCACAAATCTGAGATATAAATAATTATTTTATGATTATTTTGGGGTCTATGATATGATTGCATGATTGTGTAAAAATTTCGTGAAGAAATTCTATACATAAAGTGCTTAATTTGAAGTTAGGGACTAAATTGAATAAGTTGCAAAACTTGCATTCTAGAAGTTTCTAGTATGAAATTGCTTTGAAATATTAATTAGGAGGTCTTAAATAGCAATTTGACCAATTTCAAAGTTTATGGACAAATATTGGACATGAATGGAATTTTTGGAAAGTTTAGTTGTAAGGGCATTTTGGTCATTTAGGGGTAAAATGAATTAAAATACAAAATTAAAAGCCAATTTTGCTCATCTTCTTCGCCATGGATGTGTATACCAAGGGAGACTCCATGGCTAGGGTTTCCAAGCTTCCAAGCTCGATTGTAAGTCCGTTCTAGCCTCGTTTTTAATGATTTTTATGTTTTTAGAGTCCTGGTAACTTGATTTAGCTTATGCTAGCAATAATTCAACCTAGGGTTCATATTTGGAAAAATACCCATAGGTGAAATTTGTGTATTTTGGTGTTTTATGATATAATATGAGGTTTTAAATTATGTTAGACAACTTGTGCTACTCGGTTTTAAGTGAAAACTAGCAAAAGGGCTTAATAGGTAAAAATACCTAATAGTCATAAGTACATGTTAGAGTGAGAATTTGATGTTTCCATAGAAGGTAAAAATGATCAGCATGTCATAAAACATAAGAAAATAGGATGAAGTTTAATTTCCGAACCTTGGGGCAAAAGTGCAAATATGCAAAAGTTTAGGGGTTAAAATGAAAATTTTTAAAAATATGATTTTTGGACCCGTATGAATAGTGTGACTAATTATTAGGCTAAATGTGATATTATAGATGAAGGAAATTGAGATTCGGGCTTAAATCGAAAAAATACAAGGTTATGGACTAAAATGGTAAATTGTTGTTTCTGGATCGAGGTAAGTTCGTATGATAATAATAATGCAATGTTATGTTTGAATTATATTTCTTACTATTATTGCATATATTTTATGATTTAATATATTGGAAAAGTTGATGTAATGGTGTTTATGCTGTGGAAATATGACATGAAAGAATGTTACATGAAATGCAAGAAAATGAAGATACATGGCAAGTGATATATGAAATATGTGATATATGTTATGTAAATTCTTAAAAGTTGATTTGATATTTGAGTTGTGTCTTATTATGCTATGAATGGACAATTGATACTATGGATAGTGATATCGACACTTCGAGTAAATTCGTACATAAATAATCTATCAATTCTTTTTATGTTATTATATTTTGATATCATATGAAATGTGGCTGCCTATCAAATGGTTATTTGATGTAAATTATGAATTTAAATTGATTACGGACAATTTAGTAAAATGTTGAAAAGTGAGGAATTTCCCGATTTAACCTTCGGAATAAAAACGATACGAATGATCTATTGTGAGGTCGCATGTGTAGTACTAAGTGCAGGCTACTATGCGTACCAGAAAACTGTGATCACGTGTGTAATATTAAGTGCAGGCTACTACGTGTATCAGATGGTTAGGTCACGTGTGTAGTACTAAGTGCAGGCTACTACATGTACCGGATAATTGGTCACGTGTGTAGTACTAAGTGCAGGCTACTACGTGTACCGGATAATTGGTCGCATGTGTAGTACTATATGCAGGCTACTATGCGTACCAGATAGCTTTGGCTACAAGTGTGAAAATATGTGTAGGCAATTGAGTATCAGTTATTATTCCGAAGAGTTCAACGGGAAAATCGATTAAGTAAAAATACAATTGAACATGATTATATGATGAATAAGTGATAGGTATATGTTTATGAAAAATTATGAGCAATGTGCTCGATAATTGGGTGAATTTTGATAAGACAAAATGGATTAAGTGGAATTATGTAAGAATGAATTTTAGTGGTAAAACAGTGTTGGACAGCAGCAGTTGCATGACTTTGAAAATTCACTAAAAATTTTGGAAGTTGAATAAAAATGCAAATGATATATGAAAATAAAGCTTAATGAGTCTATTTTCGCATGAAAGAAATAGGGGAAGAAAAAGAATTCTATATTGTGTGATATTTGAATTCTTGTGAAAGAGGGTCTGAATGAATTCGAGATTCCCTGTTCTGACTTTAGAAATTCACCATAAATTATAAAAAAATTATTAAGAGTCATACCTTACATGGATGTATTCCTTATTGAGTTTATTTTTAAGGGAAACAAACTACATGGTCGTTGGAATTCTGTACAAGGAGAAATGTGGTTCGTAGTGCACAGAGGTCAGAGTAGTCATACTCTGAAACAGGGGAGACTTTAACTAATAAACTGTACTAATTGGCTAAACCAAAAATTCTGGAAATTTTATGGGAGAAATATATATGAATCTAGCTTCAAGGAAATTAACGAAACTAAATTTGGAGTTTTGTAGCTTCAGATATGAATGATTTAGTAACTGTAACTCGATAACTCATCTTAACATGAATATGTGTAATTGTACAATTATAGTGTTTTATCTTGAAAAGCATGGTAGTAATTGCTTATTATTTTCATATGAACTTACTAAGCATAAAGCTTACCCATCCTCTCCATTTCTTTAGTATTGGCAGGTCGGCTCGGGGTTGGAGATTGTCGGAGGCAAAATCACACTATCAAACTATCATTTTTGGGAAAATTAATTCAAATATTAGAAATATCAAGTGAGTGGCATGTATAGGAAGTTGGTTTGTGATATGTATTTTTATTATGATTTTGACCTTACGTATCAGTCTGCATTGAGTTATCTTATATGATCTTGAGATGTGGTCCTTATCCATTATGGTTTATAAGTTTAATTAATTGTGCCATGTCCTACGTTTTGATGTGATGATATAGTTAGCTTTGTTTGTTATGCATGTGTTCGAAAAGTTTTGAATTAAATGAAATTTTATGGCCCCGTTTTCGTCTATGTGTATTGTTAAGTCTGTTAATGCCTCGTACTTTGTTCCGGCCTTGGATACGGGTAAGGGGTGTTACATTTAGTGGTATTAGAGCTATGGCTTAGTCAGTTCTCGGACCAACCTAGCATGTGTAAAAGTCCAGCTATACATGCCACTGATCCGTGATAGTGTGATGTCTTCCGACGCGTATGAGCACCGTCTTGCTTAGACAGAGGTACTCTCCAACCGAGCTGCACTGATCATGTTCAATGTGATGCGAAGGAGTTTGAATAAATTAATAAAAATTTATGATATATATATATATATAAGTGATAACACGTGAGATGAAAGGTCATGTTGTGATAAATATCCATACTTGCTTGATGCTCATATGATGTAGTGCACTTGGCTTACTTGATAAGATGAATGGGATAAATAGAAATTCGTAGAAGTATGAGTAAAAGTTCCTAATATCATGATATGAATGAAAATGTCATTGCCTTGATTGAACGTTGAATGTTGATGAATGTCAATGATATTTTTTATGAGATAAATGATTATAATGAAATGAATTTATCTATGTTAAATTGTTTGGACTGAATTATGTGATTGTAATGATACGTATATGATGATGCACGAAATGAAAGTTGCGATTGTGATGCAAATATCTATATTTGTTTAACCCTTATATGATGTCATGAGTATGATTTGTTCGAGTAGATGAATGGATAAGTCAAGCTATCCAGAAAACATAGGATGCATGCATAATTATACTTGACTAAATGAGATAACTAGAAAGTGGGCATTAAACCAATATGAATGTTAGTTACTTGAAATGAATGACATAATTGAGATATGATTGTTATGATGAAAACTGTGTTACATGTATATGTATATGAGAGTTGAGTCAGAGGCCCTACGACCTCTTCCCCCTTACCAAAGTGGTGTTTTATAATGGAATTTCATGAGATTTGAATAAGTTTCCGATTGAGAAACCAAAGAGGTCAGTGCTAGAATAATTATAAATATGATTAGAGATTGAAGAATGAGTTGGTAAGTAAAGTTAAAGCTAGAAAAGTATCAGATTGGGATAAGGATTATTGGAGCTATGCACTGTCCCAGTTAAAGAATGAATTTACTTTGGTAAATTGAATTACTCAGATACAAGGTCGAGAAAAGTGTAAATCAAAATTTATTCAGAACTAGTCTTCTTTAGTGAAAAGTAATATGAAATTTGTGATGGCAGAAATAGTTGGGTAAATGATATCTGAAATGTGTAATATCTGAGTGTGACAGTTACGGCTAGACAGATTTTAGTAGTTTCTTCTAAGATGTTCTATGTGTTTATCCGTTCCCGGGAATATTTCTATGGTTATTGATCTTTTGAAGAAATTTTTGTTATATGGGGATGTTTTCTAATCCTGATGTTAGACGAAAACATTGGTAGCCTGACTGGTTTATAATTTGTATTACTCTATTCCTTCGGGCATTCCATTATATTCTGCCTGATAAAAAAATTGGTGAGTGAATATGTATGATACTATGATTCTGTTTCTTCTACTTGATACTCCATTTGATATGTACATATATGGGAAGATACATTGTTCTTGTTGCATTTGATTCCAGTGAGATTAAATGATGTTTTCTACTGGATTTCTTTTCTCTGAGGAATTATCGGGATCTTCTATATTTTCCTATGAGTTTGGTTTTCAATTTTCTGACATAGTATCGTATCTTGGGTTTTTTTACTCTAGGTTTCTTTATTCTGGGTTTCTCTATCTTGGATTTATTTATTCGATTTTCTTGTTATCTTTATTCTGTAATTTGTCAACTATGACTCATGTTCGGAGTGCATTCTTCAGCTCGTGATAATCATGTCAAGTATGGCTATACTTCTGATTTGATTTGGGTGATGTGGTGATTTCAGTATTGGGATTTTTCTAATTTTCGTGTAAGGTTTGACAATAGTAAAGGTATAAGTGATAAAAGTGCGAGTTTCAATCGATATGGTGGATTACTTCTCTCAAGTAAGTCAATTATAGTTAATGTCTTCAATTGAGATATTTTGGTACTTGAGCTAATGCAATTGAGACAGTTTTGATTAATGTAATGAATGAATAGTAAAGGATGGCATGATGAATTGTTTTGTAACTAGAAGAAAGGATTATTTTCGAGGTTATATCAGAATTATTTCTGTAGCGGAAAGAGGAAAATGTGATAGTGAGTAGCAAACTAAAAGAGTACAATAAGGATCGACTTCTGATAATGAATTTCAGAATGTATGAGAAATTAAAGAGATATATTGGAGGCACCGCCTGAGTGAAAGTTCTTCAACACTGAATATGAAATTGAGGAATCTAAGTGAAGACCACTTTTTTGGTAAGATTTTCGGGGATGAAAATCCCTAAAGGGGTGAGAATTGTAATATCCCGAATTAGGGCCTAATAGGAATAGTGGTTTTGTGACCACAAATGTAACACCCCGAACCCGAGACCATCGCCGGTGTCGGACACGAGGGGTTAACAAGCCAAGTTCACATGTTTTGCCCACCAATTTGGCATTTCCAGTCAAAGGGAAGACTGCGTCACCGTCGCCTTAAAAATCATATCTCGAGTTTCAAAACTCGGAAACTGGTTTCGTAAATTTTCCCTGAATTTAGACTCATATATCCATCCATGGATTTATTTCTATAATTTTTGGTCGGGCCAATTGGTACATTTTATTAGTTAAAGTCACCCATGTTACAGGGATCGACTGCTCTGACCTTCTCGCGGTATAACTTGAATATCTCTCTGTACAGGGCTTTAATGCTGGTGCTGTTTGTTTCTAATGAAACTAGACTCAAAATGGAATCTGTAAATATAAGGTATGTCTCCTAATTCTTTCTGGATAATTTATAGTTAATTTTTTAAAGTTGCGACAGGGGACCCAGAAACCATTCTGGCCCTGTTTCACAATAGCTTCAATATCTCTTAACATGTAACTCCTATGATCATTTCGCTTCTTCCATATGAGAATAGACTCATCAAGGTTCATTTACATAGCTTATTCACTATTTAATACCATTCCTACAATTTTTGGTGATTTTTCACATTCACGTCACTGCAGCTGGCAGCATCTGTTTTAAGGTAGGTCTTATCTATTTTGTAGTCTCCATCAACCAACTAGTCTTGCCATACATAGGTTCACATATGATCATTTTAACCATACCAATGGCTGATCATGTGACCAACACTCCCATTTCCGATCCATAATCACATCATGACACCATATATATACATTCAAACCATAAATAGTCTAAGTTCATGCTTCCTTTTACGAGCCATTTTCGCATGGCCGTATACATATACATCGCCACATTTTTAAACCAACAAGGGTAGTCCTATACATGCCATTTCAAAGTTCAACCAAAATTTATACCAAAATAGAGGCGTGGATAGTGTGGATGACTTCGACTTTATTGATCCCGAATCCGTTTGCTATCGAGCGAAATCTATAAAACAGAGAGCCAAAGCAACGGGTAAGCATTTTATGCTTAGTAAGTCTCAAGGAATTTAATCAGCTTTAATTAAAGCAATACATTCACATAACCAAATGCATCATTTCATTAATGCACATTCACATAATCGTACTTACTTCACCATCCCAACACTTATGTTCATACACAAATAACGGCTTCATTAAGGCCGATAACTCGCTCCACCATAGGAGCGGATATTCATACGCTTACTCCTAGCGCAAAGCACACACCACACTTACCTTGTCATTGGGAAATTTCACAAGTGCATTAGCTGAAATTTTCCAGCAAGCTTATAATTTTCAAATCACATACCTTTGGAGTTTAACCGACGTCGCTACTGTTCAATCGCCTTGGGACATAGCCCGGTTATGGTAACCCGCACCAAGGCCTCAGGACTTAACCCGGATATCACGATTTGCACAAATACCTTGGTCTTAGCCCGATTTAACAACTTGCACGAATGCCTTGGTCTTGGCCCGATATAGCTACTAGCACAATTGCCTTGGTCTTAACCGGATGTAATTTTCAGCATAATTGTCTTGGGCTTAGCCCGATATCATTCAATTTCTCATGCACACATACATCAATAATCATTGGACATACATATTTCATTTTCACACTAAGGCTCAAACACAATTATAATCATTAGCATATTCGCCTTGGGACTTAGCCCGGTGGAATTCAAATACTCATACACACATAATCAATAATCATACACATCCATATTTCATCTCACATAATTCAAGTAAGGTCACTTCTTGAGGACTTACCTCGGATGTTGTCGAACGGCTTTTACGGCTATTCGATCACTTTTCCTTCCCTTGTCCAATTGTGGCCCTCTTAGCTCTTGAGCTAATTCAAACAAATTCAATTTATTAAAACCTCATTGTGCTAGCTTATGGCGAATATGACAAGGAATTTAAATGGTCATATGGCCACTCTTTAGCTTGAATACACAATGGTCATGCACATTTTATACTACATCAAGCAATTCAATACAATTTATTTGAGCATCAAGGAAATGCTAAGGCCTTCAATAGGCTACCCAAGGCCGAATATTCATGTACATGTTGAGTCCAATTATGCACTTAATACCTCACAAAAACAGCATGCCTTTTTACTAGTTAATGCTTTGCATATTGTGGCTCAAAACTTATAATATAGCATCAAGCACTTATATGTGTGCTAGGCGAATTGTGCTTGCAATTTCACAATTATTCTTCAACATCTTCTTCTTTAAACAAACTTATTCATCACTTCCTTCATAACCAAAACATCATGTGCAAACATATATATACATATATGAGCATGGCGAATTTCAAGGTGTCCATAGCCATCCAAAACACAAATTTTAACTAACATGCAAGAAGCATGAACCATGCTCATGAATGCATCATGGCGAATATGGCAATCATGCTCCTTTTCAACTTCAATCATGATAAAACAACAAGAAAACTCAAAATCTTACTCAAGAGTAGACAATCCATCATTGCATGCATCATCATCAAGCTTCACACTTAGCATGCAATGGCTTTATCACCATAACAACTTTGGCCAAACACCATTTCCATGGCATAACAAAGATTTGAGCCATGGCTAACATGCACATCAAGTTAGCAACCAAAACATGCATGAAACTCCCAACACAACCTCATACATACCTTAATCTTGATGCAAATTTAGCCAAATCTCCTTCTTGTTCTCTTCCAAACCAAGCATGAAGCAAAACTCCTATCTCCTCCCTTAGTATTTTCGGCCAAAAGGAAAGAACAAGGATGAACAATTTTTTCTTGTTTTTCTTTCACTTGCACGGCAATAGGGGGAGGATGAGCTATTTTCTTGATTTTTTGTTTCTCCTCCAACATCATTAATTATTTTATCATTTAATTCATCATGCATTAACAAAACATGTTTCAACATGTTTTCTTTACCCATAACCCATGTCATGGCCGGCCACTAGCTTCTTTTGGGGAAATTTGACATGCAAATCCTTTATTTTTGCATGCATGAGCAACTAGTCATCACACATTTCCCATCATACTTTCAAAGTTCACTACTAGGTCCTTTCTAGTGAAATTCACCTTTATAACACTAAATCAATCATCAAAAATGTCATACATGGATACACACATATTATAGGCATCAAATAAATTTTAAATTATTTTTATGCCTCGGTTTTGTGGTCCCGAGACCACCTTCCGACTAGGGTCAATTTTGGGCTGTCACAACTCTCCCCACTTAAGAAATTTTCGTCCCAGAAAATCTTACCGTAAATAGGTTTGGATATCGCTCTTTCATAGAGTTCTCGGTCTCCCAAGTAGCTTCTTCTATCCCGTGCTTGAGCCATAACACTTTTACTAGCGGAACCCGCTTGTTTCGCAACTCTTTCACTTCTCGTGATAGGATACGAATCGGTTCTTCCTCATAACTCATATTAGCTTGAATTTCAATTTCGATGGACTAATCACGTGCGATGGATCGGATCTATAGTGTCGAAGCATCGAAACGCGAAAGACATCGTGAACCTTTTCGAGTTCGGGGCAAAATCAAGCGATATGCCATTGGACCGACTCGCTCGGATATCTCGTATGGCCCAATGAACCTCGGGCTCAACTTGCCCTTACGGCTGAATCGAGTATCTTTCTCCAAGCGATACCTTGAGAAACACTTTATCACCCACGATACTCGATATCCTTACGCTTCAGGCCGCGTCGACTTCGACGATCGGAGGCTATCTTCGGACTTTCACTTTCTGCTCAAGATCTCTAATCAAATCAACCCGAAAATCTTGCTTTCACCAAGCTCGGTCTAAAACAATGGTGTACGGCATTTACGACCGCATAAGGCCTCGTAGGGTGCCATCTTAATACTTGATTGAAAGTCTGTTGTTGTTGTGTTTATTCAATCAACGGCAAATACCGCTCCCATGAACCACTAAACTCTAGGACGCAACATCATAACATATCCTCAAGTATCTGAATTATCCGCCGGATTGACCATCGGTTTGGGGGTGAAAGGCGGTTTGAAATGCAACTTGGTACCCAAAGCCTCTTGCAATTTCTTCCAAAATCGCGATGTAATCTTGGGTCTCTATCCGACACGATAGAAATAGGCACCCCATGCAATCGAATAATTTGGGAGACGATAATTCGCCAATTTATCGAGCGAAAAATCCGTGCGGACAGGATAAAATGAGCGGACTTGGTCGGTCTATCAACAATGACCCAAATCGCATCTTTCTTACTTACCGACACGGTAATCCGGATATAAAATCCATTGTCACTCGATCCCATTTCTATTCGGTATCATGATTGGTGAAGTAATCCGATGGCACTTGATGTTCCGCTTTCACTTGTTGACATATCGACACCTTGAAACAAATTCGAAATGTCTCATTTCATACCGCCCACCAAAATTGGCGTTTGGTCATTGTACATTTTAGTACTACCGGGTGGATTGACATTCGACTCATCGTGAGCCTCGCTCAAAATCATCGAAACAAGTTCAATTCCTTGGAATACATAATCGACCCTTGAACGTCAGCGGTCATTGTCGTCAATCTGAAATTCGATTCTTCATCCGAAACACATTCGCTCGCTTAGCGACCAATTCAACGTCGACCTTCCGAGATTCAAGTATTTGATGAATCAATAACGGTTTGGCCTCTAATTCGACTACTAGCACCTCCTCGGGTGAAACGGATAAATGAGCATCCATCGCTCTCAAAGCGAGAAGTGCCTTGCGACTTAAAGCATCGGCCACCACGTTGGCCTTTCCGGTGATAATCAATGATGAGTTCATAGTCTTTCAACAACTCAAGCCAACGTCTTTGTCGCAGGTTTAAATCTTTCTGAATCATCAAATATTTTAGACTCTTGTGGTCCGGATAAATATGACACCTTTCTTCAAACAAGTAATGCCGCCATATCTTCAAGGCGAACACTATGACTGCTAGTTCAAGGTCATGGGTCGGATAGTTTCTCTCATGCGGCTTTAGTTGTCTCGACGCGTAAGCCACAACTCGACCTTCTTGCATCAACACACAACCTAACCCAAGCAAGGATGCGTCCATCAGATATGACAAACTCTTTACCAGACTCCGGCTGTACTAGCACTGGGGCCTCGGTTAAACAAGTTTTTAGTCGATCAAAACTTTCTTGACAGCGTTCCGACCACTCGAACTCAACATCCTTTTTTGGAGTAGTTTCGTCATCGGCGCAGCTATCATCGAAAAACCTTTCACAAATCGTCGATAGTATCCGGCAAGCCCCAAAAAGCTCCTAACTTCGGTAACATTCCTTGGAGGTTTCCAATTGACTATGGCCGAAATTTTGTTCGGGTCCACCCTGACACCCGATGCGGACACCACGTGCCCCAAAAAAAACTAACCTCTTTCAGCCAAAATTCACATTTACCGAACTTTATGTATAATCGCTTATCTCGTAAGATTTGCAACACTAGCCTCGGTGTTCAAGATGTTCGTTTCATCTCTCGAATTGACCTAAATGTCATCGATAAATACAACTACGAACCGATCCAAGTATGGCCTGAAAATTCTATTCATTAAATCCATAAACACCGAGGGCATTAGTGAGCCCAAACGGCATCACCAAGAATTCGTAGTGACCGTACCTCGTTCTAAAAGCGGTTTTGGGTATGTCCGATTCTCGGACCCTCAACTGATAGTACCCCAACCTTAAATCTATCTTTGAAAACACCGAGGCTCCCTTTAATTGATCAAACAAATCGTCAATTCGTGGCAACAGATATTTATTCTTTATCGTCACTTTATTGAGTTGATGATAGTCGATGCAAAACCTCATGCTTCCGTCCTTCTTTTTCACAAACAATACTGGTGCGCCCCATGGAGAAAAACTCGATCGAGCGAAACCTCTATCCGTCAATTCTTGCAATTGGACCTTGATCCCTTTAACTCCGTTAATGCCATACGATACGGAGCTATCGAAATTGAGTGGTACCGGTACCAATTCGATGCCAAATTCTACTTCCGAACGGTGGTAAGCGGCAATTCTTGAGGAAAACATCCGGGTATTCACAAACCACGGACACAGATTCGGGTTTCTTTTCTGATTCCTTGTCATCGAGCACGTACGCAAGGTACGCTTCGCACCCTTTTCTTACATATTTCTGGGCCAACATCGCTGATATTACAGCTGGCAACTCCTTTAAGTCCGTAGACTCAACCCGTATTATCTTGTTATTCGCGCTCCTCAAATCGATAGTCTTGCTCTTGCAATTTACAACCGCATCGTGCATGGTCAACCAACCCAGACCAAGAATAATGTCGAACTCATCGAACGGCAAAAGCATCAAGTCCGCCGGAAAACAAGAACCTCGGAACACTAGGGGACTTTTCTTGCACACTTTGTTGACAAGCACGTAATGACCCAAGGGTTTGATACCGAATTACAAACTCGAGAGACTCAATAGGCAAGTCTTACTGGATGCTAAGGTTTCACATATATATGAATGAGTAGAACCAGGGTCAATCAAAGCAATCACATTTGTATTGAAAAGAGTGAAAGTACCGGTAATAACATCTGGAGAGGCAGCATCCTCGCGTGCGCGTATGGCATAAGTCCTCGCAGGAGCACGAGCCTCAGATCTGATGGTAGCATCTCTAGATCCTCTCTGACCGCCACTGACATTGCCCATATATCTAGGTGGCCTACCTCGAGCAGCGGTAGCACCCGGGTTTCCACTCTGACTCACATTCTGTTCAAGCATCCTCGGGCAATCCTTCATAAAGTGGTCGGCCGTTCCACACTTATAACAGGAGCGATCACGAAACCAACAGCTCCCCGAATGCCATTTGCCACAATGTGGACACTCCGCCCTCTCTCGGCGATCATTTCCACCACTGGCGATCGAAGTGACTCGTGTGGTCACAGGGGGTCGATCGCGTCCTCGTCTAGAAAAGCCCGAAACGCCTCTAGACCGGCTCACATCATCTCGAAATCTCTTCGATGCTTGTTGAAGAGACTTTCCCGAGGACCTCTTTCGGAATTCTCCAGTTCCCACATCAACTTTTTTGTTTCTCCTTTCTAAGCTCTTCGGCTTTACAAGCTCGCTCAACAAGTACTACGAACTCTCGTATCTCGAGAATGCCAACGAACATCCTTATATCATCATTCAGCCCATCCTCGAAGCGTTTACACATAATAGCTTCGGACGAAATGCATTCTCGCGCGTACCGGCTAAGCCTCACAAACTTTCGTTCGTAGTCGGTAACGGACATAGAACCTTGCTTAAGATCAAGAAATTCCCTTCGCTTTTGGTCGATGAATCTCTGACTAATATACTTTTTTCGGAACTCGGTTTGAAAGAATTCCCAAGTCACTTGCTCTCTAGGCACCACAGAAGTCAGAGTACTCCACCAATAGTAGGCGGACTCACGTAGCAAGGAGATGGTACACTTTAAGCACTCATCGGGTGTACAGGATAGCTCATCGAGCACCCGGATAGTGTTATCCAACCAAAATTCAGCTCGCTCGGCATCATCATCATCCGTAGCCTTAAATTCAGTGGCCCCATGTTTTGAATCCTATCGATGGGGCTTACTTGACCTTATTTGGTCATCCACGGAGGTATTGTGGGTGCGGGGTTGCATTTGTCGGGAATGGAGGTTGTGGAACAGCCGTGTTAGTTCGAATGTATTGATTAAACCATTCGTTCATCACACTATAAAAGGCTTGCCTAGCCTCATCATTCGGATTGCTGGCCATAGGTTGAGAGTCCGTGGCGCTGTCCCTTGCGCGAGCAGCGCCACACTCTCCACACCATCAGCTATCGCTTCGGTTGGGATCGGGATCCATTGCTAATAACAAACACAAAGTCAAATTGTCGAAATCACCACACTATCGATTCATCATTTAATGGCATGTATAGCTAGACCCCAAACACATCACGGTAGTCCTAGAATCGACTAAACCGTGGCTCGATATCAATAAAATTGTAACACCCGAACCCGAGACCATCGCCGGTGTCGGACACGAGGGGTTAACAAGCCAAGTTCACATGTTTTGCCCACCAATTTGGCATTTCCAGTTAGGCTGGAAGACTGCGTCACCGTCGCCTTAAAAATCATATCTCGAGTTTCAAAACTCGGAAACTGGTTTCGTAAATTTTCCCTGAATTTAGACTCATATATCCATCCATGGATTTATTTCTATAATTTTTGGTCGGGCCAATTGGTACAGTTTATTAGTTAAAGTCACCCATGTTACAGGGATCGACTGCTTTGACCTTCTCGCGGTATAACTTGAATATCTCTCTGTACAGGGCTTTAATGCTGGTGCCGTTTGTTTCTAATGAAACTAGACTCAAAATGGAATCTGTACATATAAGGTATGTCTCCTAATTCTTTCTGGATAATTTATAGTTAATTTTTTAAAGTTGCGACAGGGGACCCAGAAACCATTCTGGCCCTGTTTCACAATAGCTTCAATATCTCTTAACATGTAACTCCTATGATCATTTCGCTTCTTCCATATGAGAATAGACTCATCAAGGTTCATTTACATAGCTTATTCACTATTTAATACCATTCCTACAATTTTGGTGATTTTCACATTCACGTCACTGCAGCTGGCAGCATCTGTTTTAAGGTAGGTCTTATCTATTTTGTAGTCTCCATCAACCAACTAGTCTTGCCATACATAGGTTCACATATGATCATTTTAACCATACCAATGGCTGATCATGTGACCAACACTCCCATTTCCGATCCATAATCACATCATGACACCATATATATACATTCAAACCATAAATAGTCTAAGTTCATGCTTCCTTTTACGAGCCATTTTCGCATGGTCAGTATACATATACATCGCCACATTTTTAAACCAACAAGGGTAGTCCTATACATGCCATTTCAAAGTTCAACCAAAATTTATACCAAAATAGAGCGTGGATAGTGTGGATGACTTCGACTTTATTGATCCCGAATCCGTTTGCTATCGAGCGAAATCTATAAAACAGAGAGCCAAAGCAACGGGGTAAGCATTTTTATGCTTAGTAAGTCTCAAGGAATTTAATCAGCTTTAATTAAAGCAATACATTCACATAACCAAATGCATCATTTCATTAATGCACATTCACATAATCGTACTTACTTCACCATCCCAACACTTATGTTCATACACAAATAACGGCTTCATTAAGGCCGATAACTCGCTCCACCATAGGAGCGGATATTCATACGCTCTTACTCCTAGCGCGCAAAGCACACACCGCACTTACCTTGTCATTGGGAAATTTCACAAGTGCATTAGCTGAAATTTTCCAGCAAGCTTATAATTTTCAAATCACATACCTTCGAGTTTAACCGACGTCGCTACTCGTTCAATCGCCTTGGGACATAGCCCGGTTATGGTAACCCGCACCAAGGCCTCACGGGACTTAACCCGGATATCACGATTTGCACAAATGCCTTCGGTCTTATCCGGATTTAACAACTTGCACGAATGCCTTCGGTCTTGGCCGGATATAGCTACTAGCACAATTGCCTTGGTCTTAACCCGGATGTAATTTTCAGCATAATTGTCTTGAGGCTTAGCCCGGATATCATTCAATTTCTCATGCACACATACATCAATAATCATTGGACATACATATTTCATTTTCGTTACTAAGGCTCAAACACAATTATAATCATTAGCATATTCGCCTTCGGGACTTAGCCCGGGTGGAATTCAAATACTCATACACACATAATCAATAATCATACACATCCATATTTCATCTCACATAATTCAAGTAAGGTCACTTCTTGAGGACTTACCTTGGATGTTGTCGAACGGCTTTTACGGCTATTCGATCACTTTTTCCTTCCCCTTGTCCAATTGTGGCCCTCTTAGCTCTTGAGCTAATTCAAACAAATTCAATTTATTAAAACCTCATTGTGCTAGCTTATGGCGAATATGACAAGGAATTTAAATGGTCATATGGCCACTCTTTAGCTTGAATACACAATGGTCATGCACATTTTATACTACATCAAGCAATTCAATACAATTTATTTGAGCATCAAGGAAATGCTAAGGCCTTCAATAGGCTACCCAAGGCCGAATATTCATGTACATGTTGAGTCCAATTATGCACTTAATACCTCACAAAACAGCATGCCTTTTTACTAGTTAATGCTTTGCATATTGTGGCTCAAAACTTATAATATAGCATCAAGCACTTATATGTGTGCTAGGCCGAATTGTGCTTGCAATTTCACAATTATTCTTCAACATCTTCTTCTTTAAACAAACTTATTCATCACTTCCTTCATAACCAAAACATCATGTGCAAACATATATATACATATATGAGCATGGCCGAATTTCAAGGTGTCCATAGCCATCCAAAACACAAATTTTAACTAACATGCAAGAAGCATGAACCATGCTCATGAATGCATCATGGCCGAATATGGCAATCATGCTCCTTTTCAACTTCAATCATGATAAAACAACAAGAAAACTCAAAATCTTACTCAAGAGTAGACAATCCATCATTGCATGCATCATCATCAAGCTTCACACTTAGCATGCAATGGCTTTATCACCATAACAACTTTGGCCAAACACCATTTCCATGGCATAACAAAGATTTGAGCCATGGCTAACATGCACATCAAGTTAGCAACCAAAACATGCATGAAACTCCCAACACAACCTCATACATACCTTAATCTTGATGCAAATTTAGCCAAATCTCCTTCTTGTTCTCTTCCAAACCAAGCATGAAGCAAAACTCCTATCTCCTCCCTTAGTATTTTCGGCCAAAAGGAAAGAACAAGGATGAACAATTTTTTCTTGTTTTTCTTTCACTTGCACGGCAATGGGGGAGGATGAGCTATTTTCTTGATTTTTTGTTTCTCCTCCAACATCATTAATTATTTTATCATTTAATTCATCATGCATTAACAAAACATGTTTCAACATGTTTTCTTTGCCCATAACCCATGTCATGGCCGGCCACTAGCTTCTTTTGGGGAAATTTGACATGCAAATCCTTTATTTTTGCATGCATGAGCAACTAGTCATCACACATTTCCCCATCATACTTTCAAAGTTCACTACTAGGTCCTTTCTAGTGAAATTCACCTTTATAACACTAAATCAATCATCAAAAAATGTCATACATGGATACACACATATTATAGGCATCGAAATAAATTTTAAATTATTTTTATGCCTCGGTTTTGTGGTCCCGAGACCACCTTCCGACTAGGGTCAATTTTGGGCTGTCGCAACAAATCTGAGATAGAAATAATTATTTTATGATTATTTTGAGGTCTATAATATGATTGCATGATTGTGTGAAAATTTTGTGAAGAAATTCTATGCATAAAGTGCTTAATTTGAAGTTAGGGACTAAATTGAATAAGTTGCAAAACTTGCATTCTAGAAGTTTCTAGAATGAAATTGCTTTGAAATATTAATTAAGAGGTATTAAATAGAAATTTGACCAATTTCAAAGTTTATGGACAAATATTGGACATGAATGGAATTTTTGGAAAGTTTAGTAGTAAGGGCATTTTGGTCATTTAGGGGAAAAATGAATTAAAATACAAAATTAAAAGCCAATTTTGCTCATATTCTTCACCATGGATGTGTATACCAAGGGAGACTCCATGGCTAGGGTTTCAAAGCTTCCAAGCTCGATTGTAAGTCCGTTCTAGCCTCGTTTTTAATGATTTTTACGTTTTTGGAGTCCCGGTAACTTGATTTAGCTTATGCTATCAATAATTCAACCTAGGGTTCATATTTGGAAAAATACCCATAGGTGAAATTTGTGTATTTTGGTGTTTTATGATAGAATATGAGGTTTTAAATTATGTTAGACAACTTGTGCTACTCGGTTTTAAGTGAAAACGAGCAAAAGGGCTTAATAGGTAAAAATACCTAATAGTCATAAGTACATGTTAGAGTGAGAATTTGATGTTGCCATAGAAGGGAAAAATGATCACCATGTCATAAAACGTAATAAAATAGGATGAAGTTTAATTTCCGAGCCTTGGGGCAAAAGTGCAAATATGCAAAAGTTTAGGGGTCAAAATGAAAATTTTTAAAAATATGATTTTTGGACCCGTATGAATAGTGTGACTAATTATTAGCCTAAATGTGATATTATAGATGAAGGAAATCAAGATTCAGGCTTAAATCGGGAAAATACAAGGTTATGGACTAAAATGGTAAATTGTTGTTTCTGGATCAAGGTAAGTTCGTATGATAATAATAATGCAATGTTATGTTTGAATTATATTTCTTACTATTATTGCATATATTTTATGATTTAATATATTGGAAAAGTTGATAGAATGGTGTTTATGATGTGGAAATATGACATGAAAGAATGTTACATGAAATGCAAGAAAATGAAGATACATGACAAGTGATATATGAAATATGTGATATATGTTATGTAAATTCTTAAAAGCTGATTTGATATTTGAGTTGTGTCTTATTATACTATGAATGGACAATTGGTACTATGGATAGTGAGATCGACACTTCGAGTAAATTCGTACATAAATAATCTATCGATTCTTTTTATGTTATTATATTTTGATATCATATGAAATGTGGTCGCCTATCAAATGGTTATTTGATGTAAATTATGAATTTAAATTGATTACGGACAATTTAGTAAAATGTTGAAAAGTGAGAAATTTCCCGATTGAACCTTTGGAATAAAAACGATACGAATGATCTATTGTAAGGTCGCATGTGTAGTACTAAGTGCGAGCTACTATGCGTGCCAAACCGTGATCACGTGTGTAGTACTAAGTGCGAGGCTACTACGTGTATCGGATGGTTAGGTCACGTGTGTAGTACTAAGTGCGAGGCTACTACGTGTACCGATAATTGGTCACGTGTGTAGTACTAAGTGCAGGCTACTACGTGTACCGGATAATTGGTCGCATGTGTAGTACTATATGCAGGCTACTATGCGTACCAGATAGCTTTGGCTACAAGTGTGAAAATATGTGTAGGCAATTGAGTATTAGTTATTATTCCGAAGAGTTCAACGGGAAAATCGATTAAGTAAAAATACAATTGAACATGATTATATGATGAATAAGTGTAGGTATATGTTTATGAAAAATTATGAGCAATGTGCTCGATAATTGGGTGAATTTTGATAAGACAAAATGGATTAAGTGGAATTATGTAAGAATGAATTTTAGTGGTAAAACAGTGTTGGACAGCAGTAGTTGCATGACTTTGAAATTTCACTAAAAATTTTGGAAGTTGAATAAAAATGCAAATGATATATGAAAATGCTTAATGAGTCTATTTTTACATGAAAGAAACAGGGGAAGCAAAAGAATTCTATACTGTGTGATATTTGAATTCTTGTGAAACAGGGTCTGAATGAATTCGAGATTCCCTGTTCTGACTTTCGAAATTCACCATAAATTATAAAAAATTATAAAAACTATCATTTTTGGGAAAATTAATTCAAATATTAGAAATATCAAGTGAGTGGCATATATAGGAAGTTGGTTTGTGATATGTATTTTTATTATGACTTTGACCTTACGTATCAGTCTGCATTGAGTTATCGTATATGATCATGAGATGTGGTCCTTATCCATTATGGTTTATAAGTTTAATTAATCGTGCCATGTCCTACGTTTTGATGTGATGATATAGTTAGATTTGTTTGTTATGCATGTGTTCGAAAAGTTTTGAATTAAATGAAATTTTATGGCCCCGTTTTCGTCTATGTGTATTGTTAAGTCTGGTAATGCCTTGTACTCTGTTCCGGCCTTGGATACGGGTAAGGGGTGTTACAATGTGTCTGCTCTCCGTCGAATATAGAGATGCCAAACTTCGATTTGTTCTCTGACAATACAGAGATGCCAAATTATCTTAGATTTGTTTGATCATAAACCGTGAAAGCCAAATTAGCTATGTCTTCGATTTGTTCCTTGTAAGCACAAGGATGCCAAATCTGCTATCTTCAACTTGTTCCCTATAAACACAGGGATGCCATGCTGAAATCTTCGATCTGCTTCGCTGTAAGCACAGGAATGTCAGATCTGCTATCTTCAATTCGTTCCCTATAAACACAGGGATGCCAAATCTGCTATCTTCAACTTGTTCCCTATAAACACAGGGATGCCATGCTGAAATCTTCGATCTACTTCGCTGTAAGCATAGGAATGTCAGATCTGCTATCTTCGATTCTTTATAAACACAGGGGTGCCAAATCTTGTTTCTTTGATCTACATTGCCCCATAAAAGACATAACCCGTAGAATGCATATGAGTTCATGTCTAATAATTAGGATGCTATGATCGAAGTGAGTCAAATTCTCCTAATGCAAAATGTTATGAATATGTCCCCTATTTCGAACGTCATCACTTATTCCCTCATCGAAGTTTTATCTTGATGAATCAACTTAGTCCTATTGTACCATTCTTCAAATGTTGTGACCCGCTGGAGATGTTTATGGAATGATCCTTTCTTAAGATCAATATTGCTTAAAACGTCCAACCACCTTTTGGACTGAAGAAGAAATTTCCCCGAGTACATCCGACCCTCAAATATGGAAATTCTTTAAACAATTGTCTTGTTTCAGTTTCTTGTATTATCTAGAAATTTCCAGAGTAATAAGCAAAACTTCGTTTGTAAAGATATTTAGTTCATCTATCATTATTTTAATGCAACATACTTTAAGGATAATGGAAGATGAATTTAATCTTGAGAATAATTAGATTTGAATAAATTTGTCAAAAATACAAAGGAAATTAATCTGAAAGCCTATCTTTGAGAAGAAAAAGAATCTAAAGATAGCAAACAGGACAAAAGTTAGATGCCCTAGATATTGCCACGTGAGCTTTTATATGCCAGCTCCATGAAGACTTTCTTGAATTCAACATGTGTTTAAAAGATCCAAAGTACTTTGTTGATGCCCTAATATGCAACGTGCTTCGCTCTTTATTGGATCAAATATAGCAAGATTATCGTGTGCTCTTCAAAATTTGAGCTGCCCTTTCGGGTTTTCAACTCAAAACCCCTTTGGTCACAAGGCGCCCTTTGCGGGTTTTCACCTTGGCCTCTCCATTTTTTTTTATTTTTTTTTTGAAATAGAAGTCCCAAAGTGCCCTTTGCGAGTTTTCACCTTGGCTTCCCTTCTCCTTCAGAAAAAGTACTCCTTGACCGAGTCCGAATTCACTGGATCAGATAAATTCTTCCTATCCATTTATTGTCAAAATTAGTGCACCTCTAGAGAAAGCCCTCTTCGCAACATATGGCCCTTCCCAATTCGGCATCCTTTTGCATGGGAAGAATCTCTTTCAGCATAAGGTTTCCTTTATGAAATTCTTTTGGACGAACCTTCTTTGTCATAAGTCTGTGTCATCCATTCTTGGTACATTTGCTTAGGATGAATACTTTCAAGTTAAATTCACTGGAGGTAATTTTTTTTTTTGACTCCATCGAATCATAAACCCATGAGAAAGAGATTGCCCCAGCAGCAATTCTGGCTGTCGTTTAATAAACCCTATAAAAAGATGGTTCAACGATTCTCAGCAGATAAGAATGAAGTTGCTGACATTATCCTTCAACCTGGAAAGCTGAGGTATCTAAAGTGCCCCCGGAGCAGTCACTCCACCATGGCTTAATGATGTCTCTGAAGCATCCACAAACTTCATAAATTGCCCTAATTGTGAAACTGTCAAATGAGCGTAACAAATAGGGGCCACAATACACATAAAATGAAGAATGAACAAGCTCTTGTAGATCATCAGCTGAAAACCCAACCTATTCTAAGAGAAACATGATAGTGGGTCAGTTTTGCGGTTCCTATTATTCTAGCATGAGCACAAAGGTAAAAATTATTATTCTTCGGACGACATATTTTGTGGTCAATGACGGTACCAGGTAGCATATTGTCAGGAGATCCCTGCTGAAAAAACTTGGTATGATGGTTTTTCGCACCACAATAACCACAATCTTTAGGGTTCCACTCATTGTCAAGGAACTTGCAAGCCTCAATAATTTGATCAAAACTTGATTGAATTGAGACTCGCTAACCCCATCCCTAAAAATAATGATTTGATCAGGCTTTCTCTTCCCTGAACTTGTATAGAAGTCTAAGAGAGCTTCCTTCATGATACCGTCATCAACTTTGTCAGAAACTAGTTTTGAAGAAAGAATCTATCATATTAAGTTTCAGAGACTGTGTACAGCCTGATGCCCCTGGAAATCAATGGCCAACGCCTGGGGCTAACCATCACAGCTATTGACGGCACATCAGACTGCTCAGGAGAGCCAAACAATGCGCCCATTCCAAGGATAATGGCTGGAACCTTTAAAACAACTGGAATTGAAGGTGTTTGCCCCAGCGTAAGCATAGAGAGTAAGAGGTAGTTTCTTATGCCAATTTTTACCAGTCTCGGTCATCTTCTATAATTTATTTTTTCTTCTTTTTCTTTTCTTTTGGCAACCTTTGTTGTACTGTGGTATGGCGCCTTATCTTTGAAAAAACTGCAAACTTTTGGCATTGTGCAGTTGGATATGATCTTCTTTTTTTTTTTTTTTGAAATGGATGACTTTTGACTTTTTAATATAGGCATATGAAGCTATCTCCCCCTCTTAATGGAGTAGTTGACGTCCACAAAGATGAGTCATTGTTAGCTTGAAACTTTTGACGAGCTCAGGCCCATAACATACATCCCCATAAGTCTTGACTCCTTTAAATTTGGCATTGATTGTACAACTGATGCGATTCCTTTCCATGGTGGACCAAAAGTGCCCCAAAATCTCATGTTTATCCTGGCAATTGCAAATCCTCCTGCATGCGTCTTTGGACCACATTTTTGAATTCCCATAATAGTCTCAACAAGGTCTTGTTTTGTCTCCTCAGCTAATTCCAATTTTGCAATCTTTCCTTCCTCTAAGGCTATATTTCTTACCACCACTTCATGGGGTAAAAACCATTTTCAACAAATTCAAAAACAAGTCACAATTTCTGTCACCTTCAAAGTACTGAGATTCCTCTAAACACATATTGCACTCAAAAGGAACTCTGAATCTATAGTATCGTTGCCCGTGTCATTGATATCTAGGGATCTATGATAGGCACACAAAAGAATATACAAGGAATAAATGAATTCAAGAATGACTATTTACATGAAATGAAAATTTATAAAGAATGTCAAAGGTCAAAAGAATCAGAATGAAAGAATATTTACTCAGATAAATAATAAAAGTATGTTTTATTGAAAATAAAAATGTTTTAACATGAGCCCACTTCTCAAAAGAAATCTCATTACACCTAGGATTTAGAGCAATAAGAGTGTTCTGAATATTACTCCGTAAAATTCCTAAAGATTACAGGAAGTTCTTCTACAGTCCAATTGTTTAAAGAACTTCCCGGTTCGTAAGGGCGAATGCCCTCAAGGTTTCTTTGTTCAGTCCCTTCCTCATGTATGACATTGATGGGATGATTTTCATTTCCAAACCCCCTTCTCTGGGTAAGCTATCCTTCCTGACACAAAGGTCGGGGATATGTAAGGGAACGTCGTTAATTCCCATTCAACTTCTTTTTCACTCAGCCATAACCCTCTTCTCTCTCTCTCTCTTTCTTTCTCTTTTTAATAACTTTAACTAATTAGGGTCTTTTTATAATTTTGAATGCAAATAATGCAATGAAATGCTATAAGATGCAAATGAATGCAAAAGGTATCGATCTCGATTCAATTTCATTTAGAAAACTTTATTTAGAAAAAGAATATCTTTACATATAAATGGATTACAAATACACTTTCGCCCTAATGCCTAAAGTTTTAACTCTATCTAATAAAAGGGCTAACTCTCGACCTACATCCGACGATGACTCATGCATCATACTCAATACGTCAGCTCGTACTGCCAAGTCTCGAACGTGTTCAGCTACCTCTCGGATCTGAATTATGGCTTCTCTAATAAGGTAATCTCTGTCTCTGACTTGTTCTTTAGACTGGCGTAGTTCTCCCTTTAAATGATCCTCTCATGCCTCAAGCTGCTCGATAAAAAGCTTACTACCTTGCAATGCTGATTCTAACTCCTCAACTTTGCCTTTTAGCTTCTTTACCTCTACCATGGAATCACGACTTCGTTGTAGATGAAGGGATCACCCAAGCTCAGTCACCCGAATTTTTAACCCTTGATTTTCTTTCTCTAAGGTCAAATTCCATAATTGCACCTCTTGGAACTTCCTCTCCTAATATTTGGCTTTGGACTTTTCGCCTCGGACCTATTTCTGCAACTGATCTGAAGACCCTCCTATTCCCGCTCTCTTCAAGGATACTTGTGCCTTTTTGTAGTGCTCCTTTAAATTATCTCGATCTTCCTCTATCTTTCTCTTTTCCTTTTTTACCTTCTCGACCTTCATCTTTTGCACATCGATGTCTAGGCTCAAGTATATCTTTTCTTCCTCGAGCTTTGCTATCCTCTTCTCGAGCTCCAAGTTCTTTCTCTCAAACTCTTGCTTCATAATTTCTAACTCCGAGAGCGTCACTTGCAAATATTCCTCCAGCAGTCGAGCTCCTTCCACGCTTGGCTTAGGGATGTTATCATTAATCCTTCTACCTCTCCACTCGACGTACTCTGGATTCATAGCAGAACTAATAACTACTCCCTTTAATCGACAAGTTTTGTTCCAAGCACTAGAGATCTCACTGACCTTCCTCTTGTAGTCGGCTCCTCTATACGCGAACTCACTCTGAACCAACCCGTAAGTTGCCGGTATGAACTGTATCAATCCATGTTGCCTCAACACAAGCAAAGGGGCATAACCAATGGCACCCCAAATTCCCAATAAAGGGACCCAATCAAAACTGCCGCATCGGTAAAGAATCTCACCAGGAATCATCCATGGAGCCCTCCACTCCACATCTTTTGACTGCAGGTTCTGAAGTAGCACTATCAACTCTCCTAATTGAAGCTGCTATTTCCTTCAATGGGAAGTATTCCTCAAAGAAGACCGACAAACCACCCTATCTATCAATCGGAAGTGACTGTAGAACCAAGCTAAAAGTAACTGAGCACAACCAACAAACTTGCCTGCACTAGCCCTCCTACATGCATTCAAGGACCTGAATGTCTCCGCCAAAATCGCAAAAACAAAAGTGACCCATTTGCTAAGTCAATGGAAGAGATCCGTGGTCGCCTCATCCACATATCCCAAGGCCTTGGGGAAAACCATCAATCCGTACAAGCTTAAGGCAAAAATGTCTACCCTCTTCGACTCGTCTGGATGTGTCTGGATCAGATCTTTCAAAGCTCCCCACGGAATGCACTTACTCTCACCCTTTTCCTTAATTTTAGCCATGATCTACTGCTTGCTCATCCCTGTAATGGTCATCAACTTCTTACCAAAGGTTGGGACACAACCAGCTCGAGAATAAATCCTATCACACTGAAATCTAGGACACCAAAGTAAGGCTATATACTCTTCCACAGTAGGCACTAAATCTACCTCCCCAAAGGTAAAACAACTGTATGCTAGGTTCCAAAACTGAGCGAGAGCTCAAAACAAGTTCTCATCAACCTGAATATCAAACAAATAGGGCAAATCTCTATACTTACCGTAGAATGATTGCTTGGTCTCATTGCCCCACTGATCCCAAATCGCCTTAAGCTCCTACAGATTATTCCGTGTGACACTGATGCGAGTGTAGTCTGACAACTCCGACATATATCCCACAGTTATGCTATCCCCTTTTCCTAGCTGAGTTTGCTCAGACCATCTATGGACGTTAGCGTTGCCCTCCACTCTATCAAGAAGTTCGTTCTCCATAATAAAACTTTTTAACTTAGAAACTGACCGTGAATTGATACCTTTTAAATGTGAAATGAGATGCAATGAAAAAAGGAAACAGTCAGTACCACATAATATTAATAAACTCAAGAATGATATGTGAGGGTAATATCTAAAGTATAATTCTAACTAAGTTGAGCTCTTACGATTTTTCTATATGATGTTTTAGTTCTAAAGTTGAGGTACCTGAACCAGCAGATTCCTCGATTCTCACCCATTATAGGCTCATTTGAATCGAGTTCAGTTCAGGGGAATACATTTCCCTATGGCTACACGGAGATGAAAATCACAGGAAACCATAGGTACAGATGTATCCCGAATGTGATCCACTATCCTGCACGGAGGCGAAAACCTCACGAAGGCGTAGTTTCTCACTCCCACTTAAAGGTGTGACCACAACGGTCATGCAAATGCAATGCATATCAGAATATATAACATATGCAATAATACAAACACATGTAATGCAAAGAGGATTGAATTTTAAAATTTTTCAAATTTTCGACATTAAGACAAAAGGTAATCAATTATACGGGTTGACTCTCTTATTAGTCCCCAGCGGAGTCGCCAAGCTATCGAAACCATTTTTAAATCGAGTTTTAGAAAATAGGAATCGACTTTAAGAAAAACGAAAATGGAAGTCGCCACCAATCTTTTTAGGTTTGATTGGATCACCTTATAAAATGTTTTGTTTTAAAACATTAATTTTGGTCTACAAAAGTCGAGAAAACGGATTCAGGAGTTGGTTACGTGCGAGGAAGGGTTAGCACCCTCGTAACACCCAAAAATTGGTACCTAATTGATTATCAAGTGTCTTTAATGTCGGAAATTTGAAAGTTTTAAGATGCAAACCTCTTTTATTTAGAATGTCTTAATTTTGAAAATTAAGGCTCACTTATTTCAAATGAGTCAAAACATCACATCCAGTAAGTTAGGACACAACATTTTAAAACCTTCGAAACCAAGCTCGTCTTTCAAAAATTTCTATCTCAAAACAACAAAACGCCATATCCAGTAAGTTAGGACATTATGTTTTGAAATCTCGAAATAATTGTTTAAGTTTTGAAAACTCAAAATCACTTAGAAGGGTGCTTGACTATTCGAATTCAACGAGAAAAGTCGCAACCCAGTAAGTTAGGGCACTACCTTTCTCGAAGTTTCCAAACATCAAGCATTGCCTTTTATTTTTTTTTAAAAAAAACCTTGGAATATTATTTTAAATGACGTTTTAGGATGACATATTAATGCATCATGAAGCATAGATGTACAAAATATTCTAACATTTCCATACAAACATAAATAATATCATTAAGACAAAACTAAATAACATGAACATACGCTTAATGAAAAAATCATACTAGGTAAATATAAGATAATAAAAAATAAAAACATGAGTAAACTAAAAGAAAAACATAATACATGCAAAAATTATACAACAATATATATCATAAAATAGCATATAAAAGAAATAATTAAACATAGCTTATAAAAAATGAAACTATGCACAAATAAGATAAATGACATACACTAAAAAATGAATAAATAGATCATTTACAAATTATAAAAATATAATGCAATAGTTCAAAATACATGAAATGATAATATAATATATATACATGCATAGAAAATATATATTTGAAAATAAACTATATAAAAGGTTAAATATTATAATATATAAAATACATAATCAAATGTATAAAATTAGGAATAAATATACATATTTGAAAAATGAAGAAATTAAAATAAAAAAGGTTGAAAAACTAAGATAGAGGAAGAATAAAATAAGAACAAACCACAGAGAGTAAGAACGCAAGAGGGAGAGAAATTTGAGTGAATGCTTTCAAGAATTCTTATTGCTTCCCAAAACTCAAGTCATTTACAATGAAGGAGAGGCCTCTATTTATAGTTGAGCCTCCCAAATCCAACAAAGATGAGATCAATTACATCAACGGTTAAGATTAACGGATATCTACAAATTAAATCTCCAAGATTACAAGATCATATCTTCAAGATTGCATATCATATCTAAGATTGCATATCATATCTAAGATTGTATCATATCTAAGATTGCATATCATATCTAAGATTGCATATCCTTAAAGATTATATTTCCATATGAGTCAAGCTCGTAGATGGACCTTCAATCTTTTCAAGTAATGGGCCATTTCGATTGGGCCAAATTATATGTTTGTAATTTTGTACTGGACTTGGACTTTTTTTTTTTTTGAAATTATTTATGGGCCTGGGCAAAATTGAGTGTCTACAGGTAGTGTGCCTTATGCTAGTATGTAAGTGAAATACATGTATTGTATGATTATAATAGTAGGGTACGAAGGGAAAATTATTGACGTGATAGATGACATTAGGATGGGAAAAGGGCGATTCTATTAGATACCGTCATACAGTGCTACTCTGTGCAAACCGTGATGTACGAAGTTCTGGGCCTTGCGAAGGGGACACTATGGTGTTCAAGCATCAAGGTTAGGAATGGCGAAATGGAGGAATGGGTGGAGGAATAGGGAATATGGAATTCTTGTTAAATACCACTATACGATATTGCTGAGTGCAAATCGTGATGTGCAAAGCTCCAGGCCTTGTAGGAGAAAATTTAGTGTTCGAGCATCAAGATGAATATGAGATAGGTCAATATCAAAGGTTATAAAGTTCCATAGAGCAACACCGCGATGGTAGTCAGCAGGCTTTATGGGGTGACACCGTAGCAGCGATAAGGTCCTACAGGGCAACATCTCAAAAGAGGTCTAATGTGTATGACCATAGCTCAACTATGGCAACCAATATAGTTTGCCAGGACAATAAACATGAGATAGTTCGTCGAGACAGTAAACACGTGATAGTCTACTGGGATAGTAAACATGGGATAGTCCATTGGGACCCTAAAAATGAGATAGTCTGCTAGGATGATAACTGAGGAAAATCATACAGACGAAGGAAAGATGGAATTGAAAGAAAAGTGCAATTGTTGATGAAACAGTGGTTAGCCGGCAGATTAGTGATGAATTCGTCGAACGAGGCAAAAGAAATAGAAAAGGAAGCAGTCAGTCAAAAATAGTAATCCTGAAAGCTGGTAAGGCATATGGGTGGTAACCCAACAATAATAGGTCATGTGAAATGACGTGCTAGTATTGCTTGGTTTTTAGGAAAACGAAAGAGGTTTTATCCGAGGACTTCATATAAGGATCTGACATCAAGAAATGCCAAAGGGCGCTCAAAGAAACCCTATAGGTTGGAGATTTATCATAAGTATGCCGGTTAGTCTGTAAAAAGAAGGGGTTAGTTAGAACCCATTTATAGAGAGAGTTCCAAAAAGGGATACACCGAGTAATAGATATGTTTTTCAAGACTATTCATCTTTAAGAGGGAAACTATTGAGGAAGTACTAGCCAAATGGCTAGTTCTATAGGGAACCAACATATAAGAGAAACCATGAACTCAATTGACAGTCTGTTGGTACTATAGGTCAAAGTGGTCTACAGTAGACGGGTTACAACCAATTAGGACTTAGTTCTCCAAAATGGTATGGGTTCTCATTAGATAACCTAACGGATGGAATGTCAGTAAGTCTTCCAAGACTATGGTAAGGAAAATGAGTCCGCCAAGAATTAATCAGCTATGGAATGTTCACCAAGGTGGACATAACCAAAGGGGACATTAGGAAGGTAGGCTGAAAGAATACCTTATAAGAACATGGTGAAAGGAAGAATCCAACACTGGCATAAATGAATGAAAGAATATAAGTACAGTAAGGACAAAGTCAGTGAATATGGTGTGACACCCGAGGGAACATAGAAAATAGTCAAAAGGTTATAGGATTTAAAAAGGGAAGATTGCTTAACAGTCTAACCACAAATAGATGAGCTCGGTAATCAAATTAGAGACTGTTATTTCGAGTTAAGGGAAATTGTCCCTAAAATGAGTAGGGAGTCAAACATATTTAGGTTCTTTTCATTTACTACCCCCATAAGACAGGGTCTATGTTTGAGTAATTCAGTAAAAAGACTCACTAAGTTCTTTTGAACTTATAGAATTTTGGCTTGTGCTTGTATGACTAGTGGGTGATTAATGAACTTGGGAAGGGAACAAGCTAGATCATGTTGGACTGAAGATAAATTTCAATTTAGTGTCATGCACATAAGAAAAAGGGGGTACCTTTAAAGGCTTTGCCTGGGGGTCAATTACATTGTACTTGAGTAGATCTCTTTAGAGCCCGAAAATTTTGAGATAGTAAATTTTCATTTAATTTAAGGTTTTTGTTGGAGGAACATTTATTGTTAAGAAATAAAATCAGTCTTTAAAATTTTTAAGTAAAAAAATTGTGTTATACAATTCAGTTCATTTGTGGCACCTCGTATCTAGATTCAGAGATCGAATCGGGTGAGGGTATTACATTATGATATCAGTTACTGATATACACTATATAAAACTTTGAAAATAGATAATAAGACAAGTCAGTTTATTCCTTCATTTTTTTCATTGTTCTTTACAAATTATATGTTTCAATGGTTTATAGATGCATTCTTGACATTTTCCAACCTTGAACTAGTTTTTCCACCATGTAAACCATAGTGATGATGCTAGAGAGGGTTGGTTGTGGCCTTGCCCTTCCCTCTCCCTCAAAAAGTAGTAGAATTGCTTTAGAGCTCCTTTAAAAATTGTAAGAATATAAATTAGTACAATGGTAAAATTTCATTTTAGCCTCCTGAAACATTTAAAATTTACTTCCAGCCCCCCCAGGAAAAATTTCTGGCTTCATCCCCGATAAAGCATTATAAGTAACACTAAACATGGAGAAGAAAAACTCAAAAGGGTTAACCTACTATTTGGGGCTTGGACTTGGCAAAATATTTTCACATTGGGGCCTGAATTTTTTTTATTCATGTTAGGCCTTGAATTTGGTAATTATTTCCATATTGCGGCTTGAACTTTTTTGTCCAAGTTAGTCCTTGATAGCTCTAAAGTTCAAGCCTAAATGAGAGAATAGTTGGCAAATTGAAGCCTTAATACAAAAACAATTGTCAAGTTTATGGATTAACTTGGATAAAATAGTCCAGACCTAATGTAGGAATAATTATCAAATTTAAAGTCCAACTTAAAAAAGAATTAGAACCATAAAAAAGTTAACAAATTCAAACTCGAAATAATAATTAAATTCCTAACTCAAAAATTATCAAAAAAGTCACTAACAACTTTAAAGAAACACTTAAGAAAAAAAAACTACCACCAGTTGCAGGTAACTAAAACTGGAACCCAAAAAATGAACAGAACTTATCATGAGCAGTTTTGTAACACCCCTCACCCGTATCCAACGTTGGGATAGGGTTCGAGGCATTAACGAACTTAAACATTCACAACAACACATAACATATTACCAACCATGCATGACAAACAAGCATATGCACATCACCAATATCAAACATAACATAAATAGCTAGATTTATAAGTCAGAATCATTAGCTCACTAAAAACCAATATATTTTTCCAAATTATAATAACACATGTTATAAAACTAGGTCCCTATACATGCCACTCACTTGATAATTCTAGCATATGTGTTTATACTGTCAATGTGTTGGCTTGATAGTGTGATGCTGCCTCCGACGATCTCCAACCCTAAGCTAACTTGACAACACTAAAAGAAATGGAAAGGAGGGGGTGAGCTTTATGCTTAGTAAGTTCGCATGAAATAATAATAAGCAATTTACTAACATGCTTTCCATAGTAAAACTAACCCAATGTACATTTACACATGTTCTGGTTAAGCTACTTTCTTGAGTCATAGTCACTAATCATTTATATTTGGAGTTACGGAACTCAAAATTAAGATCCGTAAATTTTCCCAGAAACTAGACTCATATATATTTCCACCATAAAATTTTCATAATTTTTGGTCCAGCAATAAGTACATTTTATTATTCAAATTCTTCCCTATTTTGCTATTTAACAGCTTTGACTTTTCTTCACTAAAATTTATTTATCTCATAGTACGAGACTCAGAAAATGTTCTTGTTTGTTTCTATTAAAAGTAGACTCATAAAATATTCTAAGTATATAAATTATAACCCATAATTATTTTTATAAAATTTTTAACAATTTTTCCAATTCAGAACAGGGGATCTCGAATTCATTCTGATACTGTCTCACAAAAGTTAGAATATCACATAATATACAACTCTTTTGCTTCCCATGTTTCCTTTATATGAAAATATACTCATTAAGATTTAATTACATAATTTATTTGAGATTTAATTCAACTTACAAAAGTTTTGGTGAATTTTCAAAGTCACACAACTGCTGCTGTCCAACACTGTTGTACTACTAAAATTCACTCTTACATAATTTCACTTAATTCATTTTGTCTTATCGAAGTTCACTCAAATATCGAGCATATTGCTCAAAATTTTCTTTAACATGTACCTGCACTTATTCATCATATAATCATGTTCACATGTATTTTTACTTAATCGATTTTCCCGTTGAACTCAGCGGAATAATAACTGATACTCAGTTGCCTGCATATATTTTCACAGTTGTAGCCAAAGCTATCTGGTACGCATAGTAGCCTGCACTTAATACTACACAAGTGACCTAACCATCTGGTACACGTAGTAGCCTGCACTTAGTACTACACACGTGACCTAACCATCTGATACACGTAGTAGCCTGCACTTAGTACTACACATGTGATCGAAGTTATAAGGTACGCATAGTAGCCTGCACTTAGTACTACACACGTGACCTCACAATAGATCATTCGTATCGTTTTTATTCCGAAGGCTCAACCGGGAAATTCCTCACTTTCCAACATGTTACAATTTATTCATAGTCCTTTTTCAATTTGCAATTTACAACAAATAATCATTCTATAAGCAGCCACATTTCATATGATAACAAAATATAATAAAATAAAAAGAATCGATAAAATATTTACGTACAAACTTACCTCGGATAGCCTACTAATTAGTCACACTATTCATATGGGTCTAAAAATCATATTTTTACAAATTTTCATTTTGACCCCTAAACTTTTGCATATTTACACTTTTTCCCCAAGGTTTCGAAATTAAAATTCTTCCTATTTTCTTATGTTTTATGACATGCTGATCATTTTTCCCTTCTATGGAAACATCAAATTCTCACTCTAACATGTACTTATGAACATTAGGTATTTTTACTGATTATACCGTTTTACTCGTTTTCACGTAAAATCGCTTAGCAAAAGTTGTTTAACACAATTTCAAGCTTCATATTCTACCATTAAACATCAAAATACATGCATTTCATTGATGGATAAATTTTTAAACATAAATCCTAGCTCAAAATAATGGTAGAAATGAGTAGATCATGTTATCAGGATTTCAAAAATACATAGAACATTAAAAACGGAGCTCGGAATCACTTACTATTAAGCTTGGAAGCTTGGCCAAACCCTAACCATGGCTGCTATTGGTACATTCTGCTGTAGCAAGAAGAAAGGGATACATTTGGAGTTTAAAATTTGTCTTTTAATTCATTTTACCCCTAAATGAACAAAATGCCCTTTTTACTATTCTTTCAAATTTTACCCAATCAAGGCCATTTTTGTCCAAAAAGTTATACAATGGTTTAATTATCATTTAAGGACCTCCCATTTAAAATTTCATAACAATTTGATACCTCTAACATGTAGAACTCAACTTTTTCACTTTTTACAATTTAGTCCTTTTTACTAAATTGAGTGCCCAAACATCGAAATTTTTGAACGAAATTTTCACAAAATCATTTTGTGAAATCGTAGATCATTAAAATATAATAAAAATGAAATTTTCCTCATCGGATTTGTGGTCTCGAACCACTGTTCTGACTAAGCCCAAAATCAGGATGTTACATTTCTTCCCCCCTTTAGGGATTTTCGTCCCCAAAAATCTTACCAAAAAAGTGGTTTTGGTTTTTCACTTGGATTTCTCAATCCTATAATCGATGTCAAAGAGCTTTCACTCAGGCTAAACTTTTATTACATGTCTCTTTAAATTTTACATACAAAAATCATAAGTGATATTCACTTTACAATACTTTTACTGAAACTTATTCTCTACTAAAAAGCTTATGTACTCAAAAGTCTGATCCATACCATTATGTTACATATACATTCGCACCCAAATCCTTTTGTATTCGAATAGTAAAACTAGTCAGTTCATCTTAACCTCATACTCTTTATAATTTCACACAGTCCAATTATTTGTCAATTCAACCCTCAGCTACTTTTTATTTCAAGCCTCTTCTGGCTTTCCAAAGAAATCATGATATGAAACTCGGATCTCAATCCGATTAGTGGAGATTAAAATTCCATGATATCCAAAATTCATAAAGACACGAAATTCTATGAATCTAGTGAGCAAACATTCGAGTATACCGGCATAATTTACACATCTCAATACGTTTAACAACGCTACATATCACTTTCCTCTTTCAAGGACAGGAATGATCCAGACAAGAAAATCTATATTAACCTTTTCTATTTCCATTCTAATTCTGAAACGGCAAAAATAATTCTGATGATTCTTGCTATACATCTTTAAACTTTCAACATTTCAAGAATTTGTACTCAAAGATAAACAATGATCGTTTTAGCATTTTTTTAATACCCAGATTATCTTTACATTATCAATATCAGATCTTCTTATTGTATACGATTCTTCTAGGAAACATACACTTCTTAATTAGACTATTCGTCTTTTTATCCTTGAAGAAATAAAATCTTGTTCTCAAGTATGCACATCTCATTAAATTCTAGACATATACTCCATATAGATTGAACAATCAAGTAGACCTTATTCATCCGTAATTGATATTTCAAGAAATTCTCTCTTCTAGTCAACAGAACGATTCAACATGTATCATTCCAAATTCACTCATCATACCAATCGAATACCTTAACAAATGCATTAACATATGTAATACTGGTACCTCAATTGAATACATTAACTCTGATTAACTTTCTTGAGAAAGGAAATCCACCATACACAATTTCTCATTGATTCTCAATAGCCAGAATATAACAGAATACCAAAGAAAAACAGAACCATGGAGATCATAACCCAATCAGACTGATAATATATTCGTCTAACGTTAAGATCAAGGGACATTTTCATAATATAAAAATTCATCAGGGATTAGATAGCCCCAATAATATTTCCAGTATCAGGTAATCTCATACAATATCTCAATAGAGCCAGTCACAAACTGTGCACTATAATTACCATACTTGAACATTTCATATTTCGAACATTATTCCTTTAACTATTTCTGTTATCCCAAATTCCATAATATTCCTTTTACTAAGAAAACCAATTCATGAGGGAATTTCATTCAATACATTTCTCAACATCATACCAGGATAGATCATTTTACCAAAATTAACCTTTTTCGCTAACTGCGATGTTACGAAAATTAAACAATCTTTCGGTCAATCCGATATCTTTCTAACTCATGTCTGTACTTATCAACCCATTCTCAATCTCTAATCATGCTTATAACCATTCCATCATTGAACTCTTTGGTTTCTCACCTGGAAACTCATTCAACATAAATCTCAGGAATTTCCCTTATAAAATACCACTTTAGTAAGAGGGAGGGGGTCGTAGGGCCTCTGACTCAACTCTTATATACATGTAACACAGTTTTCATCATAGCAATCATACTTCAATCATAGCAATCATACTTCAATCATGTCATTCATTTCGAGTAACTAACATTCTTATTGATTTTACACTCACTTTCTAGTTATCTCATTTAAACAAGTGTACTTATACATGTATTTCAATGTTTCCTAGATAATATTACTTATCCATTCATTAAATCAGACAAGTCAAGCACATAATATCATATAAGGGCCAAACAAACATGGATAAGTATATCACAGTCTAAACTTTCATCTTACACATCATCATATGCATATCATTACAATCATATATATCAGTCCAAACAATTTAATACATTTACTCAAGTTATACGAGCTTACCAATCATAATCATCCCAACCAATATACATGAATATTCATCTTATCAATATTTTTGATAAGTTACTCAAACACATGCATTTTTTCAAATAAATCGATCATATACATCATGGAATTATCTATTAATCATAGATAAGCTCAATTCACCATGTACACATTTCATGAATCCTCATTCGTACCTTTCCAAGTTTTAGTTCGTCATTACTATACTTTACTCGAATATTTTAGCATCACATTCAACATGGTCGGTGTAGCTCGGTTGGAGAGTACCTTTGTCTAAACAAAGTGGCTCTCATACGCCTCGGGAGACATCACACTATCACGGATTAGTGACACGTATAGTTGGACTTTTACACATGCTAGGTTAGTCTGAGAACCGACTAAACCATAGCTCTAATACCACTAAATGTAACACCATTCACCTGTATCCAACGTCGGGATATTGTTCGAGACGTTAACGGACTTAAACATTCACAACAACACATAACATATTACCAACCATGCATGGCAAACAAGCATATGCACATCACTAATATCAAACACAACATAATTAGCTAGATTTATAAGTCAGAATCATTAGCTCACTAAAGACCAATATATTTTTCCAAATTATAATAACACATGTTATAAAACTAGGTCCCTATACATGCCACTCACTTGATAATTCTAGCATATGTGTTTATATTGTCAAGGTGTTGGCTTGATAGTGTGTGCTGCCTCCGACGAGCTCCAACCCTGAGCTAACCTGACAACACTAAAAGAAATGGAAAGGAGAGGGTAACCTTTACGCTTAGTAAGTTCGCATGAAATAATAATAAGCAATTTACTAACATGCTTTCCATAGTAAAACTAACCCAATTGTATATTTACACATGTTCTGGTTAAGTTGCTTTCTTGAGTCATAGTCACTAAATCATTTATATCTGCAGTTACGGAACTCCAAATTAAGATCCATAAATATTTCTAGAAACTAGACTCATATATATTTCCACCACAAAATTTTCAAGATTTTTGGTCCATCCAATAAGTACAGTTTATTATTCAAATTCTCCCCTATTTCGCTATTAGACAGCTTCGACCTTTCTTCACTAAAATTTATTTATCTCATAGTGAGAAACTTAGACAATGTTTATATTTTATCTATTAAAATTAGACTCATCAAATATTCTAAGCATATAAATTATAACCCATAATTATTTTTATAAAATTTTTAACAATTTTTCCAATTCAAAACAAGGGATCTCGAATTCATTCTGACACTGTCTCACAAAAATTAGAATATCACATAATATACAACTCTTTTGCTTCCCTTGTTTCCTTTATATGAAAATATACTCATTAAGATTTAATTACATATTTTATTTTAGATTTAATTCAACTTACAAAATTTTTGGTGAATTTTCAAAATCACACAACTGCTGCTGTCCAACACTGTTTTACTACTAAAATTCACTCTTACATAATTTCACTTAATCCATTTTGTCCTATCGAAGTTCACTCAAATATCGAGCATATTGCTCAAAATTTCTTAAACATATACCTGCACTTATTCATCATATAATCATGTTCACATTTGTTTTTACTTAATCGATTTTCCCGTTGAACTCAGTGGAATAATAACTGATACTCAGTTGCCTGCATATATTTTCACACTTGTAGCCAAAGCTATCTGGTACGCATAGTAGCCTGCACTTAGTACTACATAGGTGACCTAACCATTTGGTACACGTAGTAGCCTGCACTTAGTACTACACACGTGACCTAACCAACTGATACACGTAGTAGCCTGCACTTAGTACTACACACGTGACCTCACAATAGATCATTCGTATTGTTTTTATTCCGAAGGCTCAACCGGGAAATTCTTCACTTTCCAACATGTTACAATTTATTCATAGTCCTTTTTCAATTTGCAATTTACAACAAATAATCATTCTATAGGCAGCCACATTTCATATGATAACAAAATATAATAAAATAAAAAGAATCGATAAATTATTTACGTAAAAACTTACCTCGGATAGCCTAATAATTAGTCACATATTCATATGGATCTAAAAATCACATTTTTAAAAATTTTCATTTTGACCCCTAAACTTTTGCATATTTACACTTTTTCCCCAAGGTTCCGAAATTAAAATTCTTCCTATTTTCTTATGTTTTATGACATGCTGATTATTTTTCCCTTCTATTGCAACATCAAATTCTCAGTCTAACATGTACTTATGAACATTAGGTATTTTTACCGATTATACTGTTTTACTCGTTTTCAAGTAAAATCGCTTAGAAAAAGTTGTTTAACACAATTTCAAGCTTCATATTCTACCATTAAACATCAAAATACATGCATATCATTGATGGATAAATTTTTAAACATAAATCCTAGCTCAAAATTATGGTAGAAATGAGCAGATCATGTTACCGGGATTTCAAAAATACATAGAACATTAAAAACGGAGCTTAGAATCAATTACTATTAAGCTTGGAAGCTTGGTCAAACCCTAACCATGGCTACTCTTGGTACATTCTACTGTAGCAATAAGAAAGGGACACATTTGGAGTTTAAAATTTGTCTTTTAATTCATTTTACCCCTAAATAACCAAAATGCCATTTTTACTATTCTTTCAAATTTTACCTAATCAAGGCCATTTTTGTCCAACAAGTTAAACAATGGTTTAATTATCATTTAAGGACCTCTCATTTAAAATTTCATAATAATTTGATACTTCTAACATGTAGAACTCAACTTTTGCACTTTTTACAATTTAGTCCTTTTTACTAAATTGAGTGCCCAAAAGTCGAAATTTTCGAACAAAATTTTCATGAAATCATTTTATGAAAGCGTAGTCCATAAAAATATAATAAAAGTAAAATTTTCCTCATCGTATTTGTGGTTCCGAAATTACTGTTCCGACTAAGCCTAAAATCAAGATATTACAAGTTTCACAAAGAAAAGACTCTGAAATCCCATACCTTCCCTTGAAAAAAATTAAGTATAGTATTAATAGAAGTTTATGTAAGCATGAAGGAAGCGTTGGTGATTAACCAATAAAGTTTTTCTTTTGGTTTTAATTTTGTTGTTTATGGTCAAACGCATCTTTCATTATTCAAAAATAACCCGACGAAAGTAATAACGGCGACATCTATAGGGACAGAAATGAAAAGCTAAAGAAATAGTGGTCGACGTGGCAATTTCCAACGCGGACTCCAAACGTGGTCTCCGACAGTCAACGCGTTTGATATAAATATTCACGCCACTTTATCGGCTCACGTGTAACAACATTTTTAACGGTCCAATCTAACATTTGCTTTTTTAGTCAACCATCTCTTTGGTTTTAGATAAATAATATGCTAATACAATGCATTGAGCTGAGATTTTTTTATTTTAAATTGTTTACATGCCAATAGAAGTTGTATTTTTAATTTATTTCAACGATTAATATAAATAAAAATATTTAATAATTTTTACATTAAATAGTTTTGTTTATATTCAAAAGGTATATAAAATTAAATTGATTTCTGTTTTATATTAAATTATTTAAAATTTATTTATTCTTATATTTAATTTTTGAAATATTTTTATATATAATATTAATTTTACAAATAATTTAAATTAATTATTTAAGAAAGCATTTAAAATTTATATTTGATGTTAAATTATCTAAATATCTTATAACCTAACAAATTGTTTATAATATCTAAAAATGACATTTTAACCTTCAAAGTTAATAAAAAATATTTTTTTCACGCCATTTTTGTACTACACTTTTTAAAAACACCTTTTCTAAAAATGCTTTTCAACTACAACAACGATAAAGAACTAACTCTTCCAAACACAAGCTAGACAAGTGAAAAAGTACTTTTTAATTTCACTTTTGACTCCAAAAATCAAATAGTTTTTATTATTTTTGTAGTAAAAAAATACTTTTGACATGAAAGTGTTTTTTTACCGCAACAAAGAACATACCTTCAACCTATATATTTCATTGATTGGAGATGTAAAAATAAAATAAAGGGTAAATTATTTTGTTATTCACCTTAAATGGTGTTTGTTTTTATTTTCATCACTCTATTTTTTTGTTAATTTTGTCACTCTAAAAAAAATTGTTTAAAGTGATCTCTCTATCGTTAAATGGTAATGGAAAGACAATGATTCATTTTCACGTATTATTTTAGGGCAACCCGAATAGAAACAACTCCTATTTAAAGTGACTAAAAGATAGTTTACATTAATTTTAGAGTGACTAACATGGAAATGCATAGTCAGCATTCTGTTACCATTATCAAAACAGTTGTCAAATTGATCAATTTCTTTTTTGGATGACCAAATTAATAATAGAAAAATAAAGTGAATGAAATAAAAACAACCTTATTTAGCCCTAAAATAAATCATGCTACCTCATTATATGGTGTTAATTATTTTAAACAAATTATATTTGTATCATGATTGAAAGAATCGAGGTAAATTTTAAGAATCTTTTGTTAAAATATAATATAGGTCTTTGAATTTTTCATGATTTAGAATTTAGTCTTTGTATTTTTACTTTTAAGAAGTTGGTCTCTATTTTTAGATTTCTACATTTAATTTCAATTTTAACCCTTGTTAAATTTTTTCCTTAAATTTATTAATGTGATATTTGAAATAAAATAAATAAATACTTAATAATAATGCAAATAACAATTAATGCAACTAAAAATAATTGTAATAAAGTTGAATATAACAAAATAATCTTAATAATATTAACAACTTGACCTAAATTTAAATTTAAAAAATAAAAAATTAAACTTTTAAAAATAAAAATATAAAAAAATTAAATTTAAATTTACCAAAAATATAAACACTTGTGAAATATTTTAAATTTTTTCTTGTAAAGAATTATCATTATTTAACAAGAAATAGATAGAGAATAGTAAAACTAATGAATTCTAAAGCGATGAAAATGACGTGTGACTATAAAATACTAACAACTTTGCTTAATCATCATTGCATGCAATAATTGAAAAGTAGTCTGCCACAAAGTTAATGCCATACTGACTTGGTCCAACCAATATGAAAAATGCAATAGACAAAGTTAATCTGGATTATACTTATATCTAAAAAGTATTATTGTTACTTGAAAAGGATGTAGGTTAGTTGAAGGCACTTTAGCATGTAATTATCCTCAACCTTAAGATTTGGAGGATTATTGATAGTTTAGCATCACAGTTTTTTATTTTTTCGGCTCTCTCATTTGGATTGCAAAAATGTTGAAAATAATGAAGCGGGTTTTGGGCGAGCGATCAATTTTTAGAAATCAACTATTATGTTTAGCTCTAGCACTCTCCTCTTCATGTGTAAGTCCATCATAGCAACTTTGGGGGTTATTGCCCCTCTTAATTATGGTTGCTATCTTAGGTTTCCATCTTTAATTGGTCATAATAAGAAGTAGATTTTTTCGTTTTGGCGGTAGAAGCTCAGTAAGCACATTTTTTTGCTAGAAGTATAAGATGCTTTTAAAGCTAGGGAAAGAGGTACTACTTAAAATTGTAGCTCAGTCCATTCCTATATTTTGTATGAATTTTTTTTGTTGCCTTTTAATATGGGATGCGCTAAAGAATATGATGAACTCCTTTTGGTGGGGTTCAAGCTCTTCTGACCGCAGTGGCATTCATTGGGCGGCTTGGGACAATTTATGTGCTCCTAAAAAGTTTGGTGGCATAGATTTTTGGAATTTATGTTGCTTCAATTTGGCCATTCTTGGCAAACAAGCTTTTCGATTTCTTTCGAACGTTGCTATCTCGTCTCTATGTAGCTAAATATTTTCCTAACGGTACCTTCTTGAAGCAGATGAGGGATCAAATCCATCCTACATATGGCAGAGCCTATTGGCTGCTAGGCCACTATTAGTATAAGGCTGCCGTTGGTAGTTTGGGGATGGTGACAGTATTGAGGTTTTTAAACACCTTAGGATTAATGATGATAAGAATTTTTTTTGTAGAACCATTGCCTCTCCCGGGTATGGAAAATTCAAAAGTGAAAAATATATTAATTGTTGATGATAAGTCTTGGGATAAGGATTTTATTGAAGTCATTCTTACACAATTTGATGTTGGACGTGTTTTGTGGCTACTAGTTCCGTATTACCCAATGCTGGATTATCCTGTTTGGCATTTCAGTATGGATGGGCATTATTTTGTTCAATCCAGGTACAAATTAGCATTGACCACCACCATGAATATTGAACAACATTTTTAGAAGAGCCTAGGTCGATTTTGTGGGATAGCTGGCTTGCCTCAAAGGTAACGAACTTTGTTTAGCGATGCCTATGTGGCTTTGTTCCTATGAAAGCTCTACTAGTAGACAAAGGAGTGATTGGGGATGTTGCATGCTTAGTTTGCGATGAAGTCAAAAATTTAGATCATGTGCTGTTAGGTTATCTTCGAGCTTGGGAAATATGGGATGTTATAGGTTGCTAGTTGCAGCACTCGATGGTTTTGGAATTTATTGATTTAATATTGCACTTAACAGATGAAAAGCTGGGAATTCAGTGCTTGGTTATTTCCTGGAGCCATTGGTTCCATTGGAATCTTGTTGTTTGGAAGAATGTAATGGTTTCACTTATTTGTATTGTATCTACAACACCTTTTGCCCAAACCAATTGTTGAGTTCGAGTTATGGAATGGTACAGTTGTTGTTGGAGCAACTACCTAAAAACACTGTAAATAAATCAATTAAACATTCAAATATTCCATATATGCACTCATTACATGCTAAATAAACTTTTCCAAGACTCAATTGAGCTTATGAAAGCTCAATTGCTAAATCCGAACATGAAATAAGACCAAATTGCAAAATTTTCAAAGTCTTAGTATAGGTATCGATACCCTTGATAGGTACTAATACCATTTTAAACTTCGATGTTTCAAAAAAATTAGTTGAAATTGAAAGGTATCGATACCATACTTAAGGTACCGAAACTTCCTTCTATGTATCGATACTTTACTTTAGTATCGATACTATTTTAAGGTTCGATGTTTGAAAAATTAAAGAAAAACCACTTATGTACCTATACCCTTTTCAATGTATTGATACCTCTGTGCCAAAAGTGCCAAAACTTGCATTTTGATACCTATTTCATGCCAACTTATCACCTTATCACAAATGGTGCACAAATACACACTAAAACCAACATAAAAACTAACCAAATTCATACTAACACATGGATATAACCATTTATAACCCATCTAATTCAACATTTCAACCAACTTGGCATCCAATAATCATACCATCCTATACAAACTTAGCTTTCAAATTTATACCATTTAACCATTCAAACTCATCACATTAACCTTACCATTCCACGTTCAAAATTTCCATTCATAAACCACATTTATAGCTTAAATTATAACCAAACATACACATATACACATATGAATCATAACATCACCTAATTCAAATATTAATCAAGTTTAAACCAACTATCATTCATAGTAAACACATATATTAACACCTAAGTACATGCCACATAACCAACTCAAAACGATAAAAAAAACTACCTAGTCAGAGTTGGATAGTGTGAGCTTTGAGGCGATCTAGTCGACACATTTTGTAAACTGATAATCTACAAAGAAAAGGGAAGCAACAGGTAAGCATTTTGAATGCTTAGTAAGTCCATAATAAAATTACCTTAATTTACATTGATATTACAATGATTTACGCAACTGAAACAACAATGGTACATAACATGGCATTTCCTTGGCATCCTTATACATTTATGTACAATTCCATACAACAACCAATAGGTTAGTATATTAACATAACAAAATCATAGTAATCCATTCATATATATGTATAACCATGTCATTGTAATTCATGCCATTCAAACTTGCTCATTTTGCAGACATGTCTATTGAATTCATATTCACTGTTTACAACTATTTCATTTCCATTTAATTACCTTTTTCGTTCAAAGTACTACAGAAAATTGAACTCGGATACATAGGACTAGTTTGCTCACACGAGCTGTCATAATCAGGCTACTAACACTAACTTCAGAACAAGGTTGCTTATTCGAGCTTAGTTTGATGCTACTAATAGTAGCTTCAGCGAATCCATAACAAATATTGGATCTCAACCTATCGTATTAATCCCTGATCAAACACTCATTTTCCTTTTTCAGTTGAACAATTTCCTTTTTTCCATTTGAACCCTAATGGCATGTCATTCATATCCTAATAGTTTACTAAGTTTAGATGGGCACTGTTGCCATTTTCGTATCATTTCAAACCTTGTAACATCGTCATATATATACCATTCAATCATATAAATATTTCACATCCATTCCATACATTGTATTAATTTGTAATGCTATATTTTTCATACTTCACGATTTAGTCCTTTAAATGCCAAAACCGTCAAATTACTATTAATCTAAACTAATAGACATTATAATATAATTCAAACATAACATAAATAACATAGTAAATTCCATATGAACTTACCTGACAGGAACAACAACAAACAAGACGTTGAGGATAATTTGCAATTTTACCTTTTCTTTAATTATTCTTCGATTGATTCAATTTCCGATCATGCAATAGTCAAATATGATGAAGCTTTGAAAATGTTTCTCTAGGTTTCCTTTGATGGTTTCGGTGAAGAAGAAAGGTAAAATGGATGATAATTTCTGCTTTTGTTTTATGTTTTATAAATATAATACATTACATAAAATTTTAACATAACTTATATATAATACTTTACCAAACCATCCACTCATGTTTCTAAAATGATTTATTTTTCATTTTATACTTTGGTTAATTGCTATATAAGTCCCTAAGCCTTTATCAATTATAAATTTACAATTATGGACTTTTACAATTTAGTCTCTATACTAAAATTAACTATCTGATTGAAAAATTAAAAGACCAAAATTTAATTAAAATTCATATGAACCTTTAATATTTATGAGACTCAAATATCATAAATGAGGTCCCGAAATTACCATTTTCGACATCACTGAAAAACAACTGTTACAATATTTTTTGTTGATATGTTTGTGCAAAATAGGGAGGAGGTCGGTCGAGTTATTGTTATCTTGGCTTTGGCGATTTGTTGGTTGTAACAGGGACAATGGCTACTAGGACTGCGTCGAATTTGTGGATAGCTCCGTCATTGAGGTAGGTAAAATGTAATGTTGATGCCGTTAGGTCTGTCGAGAATGGTATGAAATCTTGGGCAACAACCCTAAGAGATGATAATGGCAGTGTGCTTAAGGGTATATCGAGTTCTTTTGAAGGGTTGTTGGATTCTTTGTTTGTCAAAGCCATTGTAGTACGAGTGGTGCTTTCCTAGCTCAAAACTATACGCATGGTCAAAGTTGTTGAATTGGATTGTTCCTTGGTGATTAACTTGTTTCATAGATCAAGTAATATGGAATCCGAATTTGGCTTACTCATTCATGATTGTTTGGCATTGAAAAATTCTTTTGAACACTTATTTTTTCGTTGGACATGTCGAGGTGCTAATAAGGTAGTTCACTTGCTTGCTGAGGTGGCCTTATTCCAAACAAACCACATCGAATGGGATTGTTTCTGTGTTAATGTTCACTCTTTTTTAGCTTTGGATTTTGAATCAATTATGGACCAAAATGGTGGAGGTTTTAGGACTGGGTGTATGGGGTAAACCTATGGGCTTGAAATTTGTTGCCCCACCATATTGGTTTCTTACCTACAAAACAAAATCTTGAAAAAAAAACTTAGATCAAAACATTTTGTCCATTAAACATTTTATTATGAATGTGATAGTAATTGCCAAAATTAGCCACATCAAATGGAATACAAATTATAGTAATTTTAATGTTTTTCAATTATATTTATTATTAACAAAAATAATTTATTATTAACTAACACATAATTGAATATATATATTTTAACTAAAATAAATTAATAAATTAATTTTAAATTTAAATATTTCATATTCATTTACAATAAAATATAATTTAAAATTTAACTAAATAATGCTTAAAATAAATTTAAATATTTTTTAAGATTTTTAGTTAGAAATGGATTGAATAATAAAAAGATAATTTTGGCTCGAGATGTAATTTTTATTTTTCCAAATACATGTAAAAGTTATTTTCTCATTTTTATTGAAAGGAATCACATTTTCAAATATGAAGGAAAGTAATTCCTAAATGAAAATTGTATACTTAGAAAAGTTAATGCTTTTTTTTCATATCAAACATGAGATGCTTTTTCATATCAAACATGAGAATTTCTCTTACAATAATTAAATTCTCCAAAAAATTATAGCTTTCCATCGTACTAAATACCCTTTGATGTTTAATTGCAAATATTTTACTATTAATTTAACGATTATTAAGTTTTTTTTCCTTATTTTGATGATTTAAAAAAATATCGGACTTTTAGGTGAGTTTTTGACAACATTATCCGAGGCCTCTACTTTGGTCGTGTAAATTAAAGTGAGAATAGATTATGAAGTTGTTTGTTTATATGTTTTTAATAGTTTTGAGTAGTCAACTTTGCGAAAATAAAATTTATCTTTTAGGGTATGCTTCGCTGGATGAAAAAGTGGATGAATGGGTGGAGAGGGTGAAAAAGTGAAAAGAAAATTAATTTTACGTGTGTTTGGTTAGAAAGAAAAGTGAAAGGAAAGAAAATAAAAGAAAAGATCACTTTCCATCTTAATGCATAAAACAAATCCTTCCAAATTAGAATGATTAGAAAAGAGAAAATGAGAAAGATGCATATATAAGTTTAAAATTATACATATTTTAAATGTTTTATTTTTTTTCCTTTCATTTTTCAACTCTACTAAACAATATATTGAAAGAAATTTAATTTTTTTTTTTAAGTTTTCCATCTTTTTTACCAAGCACGCCTATGAAAAGAAAAATTATGTTTTCCTTTCTTTTAGTATTTATCTATTCAATTTTTCATCTTTCCAATTTTCTTTTCACTCTACCAAGCCAAGTCTTAGGGTGTGCTTGGTTGTGTTGAAAAGTTGAGGAATGGGAGGAGAGAGTCGAACAGTGAAAATAAAATAAATTTTGAGTGGGCTTGGATGGAAAGAAAGGTGAGAGGAAAGAAAATAGGAGAGATAATCATTTTCCATCTTAATGCTTAAAAACCAATCCTTCCATATTGGAATAATGAGAGGAGAGAAAATGAAAGAGATGTGTATGTTAGTTCAAAATTATACATTTTTCAAATGTTATTTTTCTTTCGATTTTTTAACTCTATCAAGCAATGAATGGAAAGAAATTTTCTTTCCATTTTTCCATCTCTCCTACCTAACATTCTTATAAAAAGAAAAATAATATTTTTCATCCTTCTAGTTTTTGCCTTTTCAATTTTAATTATTTTTAAAATTATTTTCAATCCAATTACATTTTATATCATTAAAATCATATTAATTTTTTATAAAATTTCTTGAACTTTTATGTATATAAATATGACTTATAAAATTGTTTTAATTTTAATTCTATAGGTGAAGGTAAACTACACAAGTAGTTGCTCAATTATTAGTGTACTTCTCTTTTGGTCACTTAAGTCAAAAAAAAAATCAAATTTAGTTACCAACATTATCAATGTTTGATATTTTAGCCACTTTTCCTTTAAATCATCAATGAAATACGACTTGACCTTTTATTCGTATAATAATAAATTTACCTTTCAACTTTGCACATTCTATCAACTTAGTCTTGATTCTTAAAAGTTCAAAATAATTTTTTAAATATTTAAAATTTATTTTTAATAAAAATACATAAGATTTTATAAAATATATAAATTTATAAAAAGAAAAGAAAAGAAAAGAAAATATAAAATATTTATAAATAAGTGCCCATTTTCCTCTTTTTCTAACTTAGAATTTATTCATTAACATAATTATTTTTAAATAAAACATTTTAAATATTAAATCAAATTCAAACTTTTCCCATTTTTTTCAACATTAACGACCACTGCAACATGAAGACATTGATTTTTACCCTTTTCAATGTTGCCATTATGCATCAGTAGACTTAAAGATATCAGATTGAAACAAACAAACAAAAAAAAAAAGCTTTTGAGACTTAGGCAAGCTTAGTGAATTAAACTTAAATGAGAGTTTGAAGTAGAAGAAAAATGAATTTTTCAAACACTGGTAATAAAGATTAAAGTGTGTGATTCCCAACTATCTCTCCAACAAGACAATGGCTCTTTCTATGTTGGCACTACTGTCTAGCCATGTTCCTTAGTCCTCATCAAATTCGTTGAGCACTAGGCATTGTCTTCGTCCACAACCACCGACACCATTAAACCTAACTCTGAACTCCTTGTCTTCCATAATTGTGTTGTCACACCATTGAACTAGGAATCAATTATGGGGTTTTTGATATGTACCTTCACCTACTAGGTCTCCAAGACCTCATCATCATCGATATATCCTCAATCATGTCTGCCCTCAAGCACAACCTCAAATGCAACAGACCTGCATTGGGCAACAACACGAAGATATTGAAATTATCTTTTCAACCTCAAGCCTGTACTTTTCAATCGAACCTGAACATGATTGTAATGCCCCAATAATCTTAAAGTTCAGATTTGTTAAATTTAACCATAAGTTAACTGCTGGGTTTAGTGGCTATAGGTGTTGGGTGTGTGGTGTAGGTCACAAGTTTGAGTCTTGGTGAGGGTGGTTTTGTTAGTAATTTTTTTTTGGTTTTTATTTTAGGTGTAGTGTTTGAATTAAACTCTAAGTGGTGGTTGGATAAATAAAGGAGTTAGGGGGTTAGTAGTTGAATCATATCCAAGTGTTACCATTTGTTTCAATCGGTATCATTGTTTCGCTCATCATCTATTATTGTGCCAATTTCTAGTTGTGGTTCGATTTTGTAAGTTATTGGGGTAGGTGTAGTTCTATTATTTTTATGGTTGGTGAATAATTGGGGGTTTTCATTATTCTTGTAATGGAAAGACTTCTTTTTGATGGTGTTATTCGTTTAATGCTTAATAGGGGAAAATAAAGAGGCTCAAAACTATCCTTCGGCAACTTAATTGCGTTAGGAACTGCTGCAAACATTGGGTAAGTGATTCTACCAATCTAGTATAGTTGTGGTTGTTTGACTGTTTGGTATGTTACGAATATCGAGGTTTTCAATTTCGTAAATGGAGTGTTCTTTTGGTTTAATTCACTAAAGTTTGGTGTTTTTAGGTACTAGTTGTCTCATGGGGTCGTTCTGATCAAATCTAAACCAAGTGTGTAACGAGAAACTCGAAAAGTAGCAAATGGTGAAAGCCTAAATTGGGGTCTGTCGATACCAAATGACCGTGTGTCAAGCCTTCTACGACACATGACAGTGTAACAGGCCGTGTGTGGGCCATGTGCCAGGCCATGTGGGCCCAAAATTTAAAAATTTTCCCTGGGATCGCACATGTTGTCTCGATCGACTGTGGGCCTTTTGTAGGGTCGGTATGTGGTTACATAAGCTATAAAGCATGAATTCTATTAATCTAAGTATGAAACTTGACATAAATGACGTTTAAATTCATGCATTGTGATGCGATATGTATGATCTGTTATGTATAAACCATGTTCTACATCTATTATACGAGCATGTATGATATGTAAATTTTGGTATCTATTATTTCTATTTATGTCTGACTATGGAGTGGGATGTATATTATGTGGAGAAAGTGTTCTTGAAGAGGAGATATTTCGCCCATTATACTGGTAGCCCAGTTGCAAATATTCTGAAAAGTGTCATGTTGACACTCAGTGGTTTGTAGGGATGAATAGGTCTTTAATACCTTATATGGTGTCTTGGGATGGTCGAAAATGGTGTGTAATGGATAGGGGTAGTATTGTAACACCCCAAAACCAGCTTAGACATTATAGCCGAATCTGGCAATGTCACATGGAATGGGATTCGAAAATGAGTTTGTCGAGTTAAAATCGTTCCAGTTAATTAGCTTTTATCTTAATTCGAAGTAAAACGCATGTTGTTTGTTATGTCTAAAATCATATCTTTTTAGCGGAAGCTTTGAAAACATTTATTTTTGGAAAATCGTTCGTGTTGAAAGAAACCTTTATTTTTAGAAAAAATTGAGTTTTTACCGTCTAGCCGTACTAAAACCGTGAAGCAGTTAAAAATTCAAAAATTCAAAACCAAATAGTCCAAAGTCCCAAAATTACACAACAAAAACCCAAAATAATGTAAATTCAAACTGAATCAAAGTAATACGAAATAGTGTGGTCACCATCGAGTCCTCCGCCGCATCGGTCCGTCTAAGACTGGGGATTACCTGTACAGTTTAGCAGAAAAAGGGTGAGTTTTCACAAACTCAGTGTGTAACCCCCACAGAAAAAATGCACATAGTTTGACATCAGAAATCAATCATATACAGTCTGGGGCTTGAGCCCATTACAATTTAGTTTAGGCCTAAGCCCATTCAGATGCAGTTTCAGAAATAGATTAGGGCCTTGGCCCATCTCAAATACAGTATGCAGTATCGGCAATCAGAATCCTACCCACTAGCCTCTACACACCATCTCCGACCGTCCCTACACACCATGTGAGGTTAAAAACACCCGTCCATCTTTACACACCATGTTGTATCGAAATACGACACATAGTCAGAATATTGCAGCTGAGTTGCCAAATAACAGGCTTAAGAGCCTTTTAGAACACTTCCTCCAAATATCATCAACCCACCCTGATGCAATGCAACATGTAATAAATGTTATGCAGTTATGCAATTAACAGTCCATACATTCAAATCAATACTCATGCTCAGTACAGAAATCAGACAGACAGATTACACATTTAGGAGTTTAAGTAGTGCTTACTGACCCTACAATAGATCCACAGTCGACTTGGGCGACCCGTGAAACCTTAGAGAACTTTTCAGAAAAATGGGCTCACACGTCTATGTGGCCTACCCGTGTGGGCCCAAATGCATGTGTTGCCCATACGGCCCAAATTGGCCTTGGCCGTGTGGATCATACGGCCTACCTAGCCATCATACAACCGTGCCTGGTGCGCACGACCTGGCCTCGTTGATCACACGCCCGTTTTATGGCACACGGCCTACCACACGGCCGTGTGGCATCGACAGAATGGTTTTCAGCTTTCATTGAAACCTCGTTTTCTATGTTTCCAGGTACACACCTAGTATCGTTTCGATGGAAAACCACTCCCGAGCCTACCAGAACCTAGAAACACATCAGAATAATGCTCAATTTTACCCTTTACAAATGATTAAACTGTAAAACCGAAGCCAATTTCAACATAAGTCAACCACTTACCACAACTCTAGCACTCCAAAAATTAACCATACCTCGCAAGAGTTAAATCACGTTCTTCCCGACACGCTGCTATCCACAACACAGATATAACCCCAATAAGTGATGGTAAAAATGCAAGTTAACGAGAAACAGAGCCTCACTTACCCGATTACGCGATGGAAACTGAAATGGCAAAACAGAAGTGGGAGAACCGACAAGAAAAAAATGTCGAAAGTGGAAAGGAAAGAAATGGCAAAAACGAAAAGGTAATTTTGAAAAAAGGTCAAAACTTGGGGAAAGAAACCAAAATTTTTGAAAAAACAAAACAAAATCTGATATTTTTCCCCAATCCCTTAATTACCTCTCCACTAACCCACTAATAGCCAGTCTCAAAATTCTTGTTTGACCAAAACTCTCTTGGTCAAATAAGCAAAAATAAGCTCTCACGCTCATGTTGGGACTCGAACTCTGGACCTCCAACACATCAACACACATCTTAACCACTAGACCAGCAGGCCCATTCTGTTAAGTATTTACAAACAATTACTTAAAATCCTACTAACCAGAGATATGGCTTTGATTTAGAAGAAAAACAAAATTTTGCCAAAGATATGGCTTGAACTTAGGACCTCTCACACACATCCAAAACAATTAACCACTAAAGCGGTTACACAGTTTTGTCAAAATTCACAAATGCCAAAATTTAAAATTTGGGGCGTTACAAGGATTGTAATTTGAATATGACTCTAATTCTGTATGAGACATTCATCAGTATTTGTTCTGTTATGTATTAAATCTGTAATTCTCTTTCTATTAAGTTACACATTGAATTATAAAAACTCATTCTCTGTTTGACTGTCACTTTCAGGTAACCTTTAGACTTAGACGGGTCGGTGCGACGGGAGCTCGGTTATGTCCATAATTTCGTAACTCTATTTGCTTAAATTTGACTTATTTAAAAATTCTGATTTGAAGGTTTTATAAAATTTTGGACTCTCTGGACGTTTGGGATTGTTTTTGTTTTGTATTTTTATTTTGGATCTTTGGCATGACATACGATAAAACAACTTTATGAAAATAACTATTTTTTTGTAATCAACGATTTTTGAAATAGACTCGATTTTCCAAAATACAATGTTCTAATAAATTCTGCTGTAAAATATTTGATTTATTTAGATATTATAAACAAATGACGGTTTTAATTGAAAATGTATGACCAACATGATTTGCTAATAAAATGGCTTTTTGAGTAACAAAGATTCACGCTGTTTTTAATAAACGAAAGCTAGATTTCAAACCATTTATTGTAATCACTCCATATTCAGTCATAACGTTTAGGCCAAATTTGGGGTGTTATATTTAGTGGTATCAGAGTCAGGTTGCAAAACTTGGGCTGTGAGAATTTTGGGTTCAAAATTATGTTTGTAAAATAACTATTTTTCCAAGTAAAGTTTATTTATAAATTTTAAAAGTAAGCTTGTGGAATACCGAGTCTCCGGCGTCAATCTTGTAAGTATTTGTGACTTAGAAATACTTTAGTTAGAAAACTCTGAAATGATTAAAACTATACTGAGTTAGTTAGAGACTAGAAAATTCTTGAAATTTTTGAAATCCCTTCTAATACTTATTTGAAGCATAAAAACTTACTAATAAAAATGAAACTGGTACATAAAACTTTGAAATGTAAATAAACCTTACGAATAGAATGCATGGCTGTGGTACTCGTGGGCGTGGCATACGCCGTAGAAGGACGCAAGCTGAGTCGTCCTCGATGGGTAGTATGCCTAATCTGGATATGAATGAGACACTGGCTACCCCTACTGCAGAGGCCGGGTCTCAAAGTTGCTCGGCTAGGGACGACATCTTGTCCCAAGCCATGCTTAGAGTGTTGGAGAAGGTTGCTGGGTCCTATTTGTAACACCTCTAACCTGTATCCGTCGCCGAAAAAGGGTTACAGAGTATTACCAAATGAAAACACAATTTTAGGACATTCATGGATACACATAGAAATTTAATCATTTTTAATTCATCACATTTGAACCTATACTAAATCAAATCAATTACAATAGGTTATATATATATATTTATGTTAAAAAAACAAGTTACTATTTATAAAGTCATTTACTTAAACTTTAGCTTAACATATATAACTTGCTAAACACGAATGTCTTATTTAAATCAACTTTTATTCTTCTCTATTACAATATACACATATAACACTTTTAATAAACAAGCATTATGTCTACTATAATATATTCAATCAATCTACAAATAATTTCAAAACAAAATTATTTAATCAAATATACCAAAATGTATATGCCAACATCATGACAAAAATTGCAATTATACAACCAATTTACTTGTTCATCTACTCGACTATCAAAATCAAACATTTTAGTCGTACCAATTCCACCATAAATTTTAAGTTAAACTTACCATATAATATCCGTATACATATATCAACTTGTCACATAAATATCAAACCACCAACATACATGTTATATGCATACATATCTAATTTATCTATCGTTAACCGAATACACATACATATCATTTACCAATTCTAAACAAAGCTTATAAGACAAATTATATGTCAAATTTTATGTCAAAATAAACCACACCAAATAACCAAATCCATAATATAATAAAGCAATCTCATAGCCTATTAAAACATGTAATACATATAACATATTATTCCATTTTCAAATGTAATTGACGAACATATCCATACTTGATATCATGTATATCACACACATATTTTATGAATCAAAACACAAATCTTATATACCATATAATAGACATATCAAAATAAATTTCTACCATGTTCGAACATAACCAATTATGATTTAATGCCAATTTACATAATAACACCTTAATTTATATATCAACCAAATTCACATATACTTTTAGCTATGCATAACCATAGCCGAATCAACCACAATTTCACTTTAAACAAAATATATCATACGCATATACATTGGCATAACCTCATCACCATTATCATATATATATATACCAAGATTCACATATAAATCCATTTTGATTGAAACATCAAAACCACAACCAAAAATACTCATAGGTTGTTCAAAACTTGAAACCGATTCTAACAAAATAAACAAGCCATTTTTGCATGGCTTATATATATAAATAAACCAAAAATCCAACATTTCAAAATATAATCCAACCTATACATGCCATAGTTTCAAAAATTCAGCTTATAAAATACCGAAGACAGTTGATAGTGTGATAGAATTTGCTTACGATCCCCGAGCTCATAACTAGATCTCTAAATATATAAACAGAGGTAAACATTACATACAGTAAGCTATTTAAGCTTAGTAAGTCATAAGCAAATAAGCAATTCAATGACATAATCAACTCACTTAACCAAACTAAATTATACTATCATAATCATATTAAACCTCAATCTTATAATGTCACACATATATCATATACTTTTACATATAAACTTATTTATGGTCAATTCATATATATATTAACAAAGTATCTTTTGATTTCAAAGCTAAATATCATTATATGACCAAGTACATTTATACACATATACATATACTCATAAGTCAAAATATAAAATCATATGCATATACATAGCAATGGCCGAATATACTTCACAAGGCACATATATTCACATTAGTAACTTATTTAGTTTACACCATATACTGAATGGTCAACTTACCTTATTTCTTTCAAATAGGTAATCAACTATCTCATACCTGGTCGTTTTAGCTCGTTTTACCGTTCGATCATAACTTATCATTGCCTGTTGGACCATTCAAAATCAAACAGGATACTCAGACAGTCACATATATCGAACAATGCCAACATCTCAGATGTAGTCTTACTCGAAAACACATATATCAAAATCCTACAGTTTGTACGGGGCTTTCAGATATCATAACTTAGTTGAATCGAATTCATAAACTTAATTCCCAAGCATATAAACATTCGGTCATGATATATAAATACTCATAAATTTAATTCAATAATTTAAGTTTACATTTATTCAAAATTAACAACATTTACTTACTTATAAGCTTACCTCAGACGATGAAAATCAGAACGGGATGACTAGTTGAAAACTTTAGTTTTCCCCCTATCCAAATTCGATTTCTTTGGTCCTTGATCTAAACATATACAAATTAAACTCATTCAAACATATTTTCATTCATTTTGGTCCAAAAACACATAAATGGGTAAATTACCTATAACGCCCCGAAATTTATGTTTTTGATTCTGCTTGAATATGACATAAATCTGTATTTGCTTTAGTGGTCAAGTGTTCTGGGTGTGTGTGAGAGGTCCTAAGTTCGAGCCTTAGCTTGGGAAAAATTTTGGTTTTTATTTGAATAAAGCCTTGTCCTTGGTGATTGGGCTTATAAGTATTTATTTGTAAAAGCTTATCAGAATGGGCCTGTTGGTCTGGTGGTTAAGGTGTGTGTTGGAGTGTGGGAGGTCTGGAGTTTGAATCCCTGTACGAGCAAGGAATTTATTTTGCTGGTAATGTCGTGAGAGTGTTTGAGTTGGTTTGGAACACTGAGTAGTGGCAACAGATGTGGTTTAGTGGGAGCAAAATAGGGGATTTGAGAGTTACCCAAAATTCTGCTCTCCCTCTCGGCCGAAATTCTCTACAAGTTTCCCCCTCCTCCATATTATTTTTCTTTCTTTTTCTTCCTCAGTAAAAAAATCCCCTGTTGCTGTCAATTTTACTCTTTTTAAAATTAGTTTTTGGGTATTTTCCATCATCGTTGTGTATCTTTGCGTTTGGCGCAAATTCAGTAAGTGTAGGGGTGCATTTGTTTCTTTTTTTACGATTGTGGGGTTCTTAAGAGATTTTTTTCTATTTAGGAGACAATCAAAATTCTGTAGACTGCTAAAACGACATTCTAATCAGTGAGGAACTGCCGTTGTTCGTTAGAGGCAAGGTCGTTGTTAACTTGCGGGAATTTTCTGTCCTTAGTAACTCAGTTTAAGTGACTAAAATTGGGGTTTCAATTGTCAAATATAGGTTCTGGAGTGCTCGGGAGTGATTAGGTGTTGAAACCAAACTAGGTGTGTACTCTGTTTGCACAAAAAACGAGATTCGGTGAAAGCTGAAAAGCATTCTGTCGATGCCACACAGCGCAGTGTAGTCACCGTAGTAAGTCGTGTGGCGAGACACAGATGTAGTCGACGAACCAGCCGCAAGCGCTTTTGACATGGGCACGATAGACACAAACGTGTGATGGCTTGTAGGCCGTTTACAAGGTACAGGCTCAGGCAAATGGGCTGTGTGGGCCACACGGGCGTGTGGGCCCACACGAGTGAACCACACAAGCATGTGGGAATCTGGGCCAGGCTGTGTAGGCCCACACGGGTAGGCCACATGGGCGTGTGAGATCATTTTTTTAAAATGTACTGTAAGGTTGTACGAGTCGCCCAAATCGATTGTGACCTGTCCTAGGGTCGGTAAGCTTTATTAGAGCCCTATTCTGTGATGTGATATTATGATGTATGTGTTAGCGTGTTATACCTAGCATGAATATCTGATCTATTCTAAAATAAATGCATGAACTGTTATCTACATTATAGCATGCCATATTGTATGACACACTACATCGGGGTGGGTATGTTGAAGTGAAGGAAGTACTAAAGGGTTTCATAAACCCGCTATCTGGCAGCTAAGCTGCATACTTATAATATGTGCTGCATTGCAGTACCTTATGGTGTGTAGGGTTGGATAGGTTGATTTTATTCCTATATATGGTGTGCAGGGATAGTTGGGTCAATTTTATCCCCACAAGGTGTGTTAGGTTGGACGGAGTCGGTGTGCGGGGTTGGTGGGCATATTTTGTTATTCTGATCTATTATGCATGCTATATCTGAGAGGGGTTGAAGACCTAAGACTGTAATTGATTCTATTTCTGAGTGGGCCAAGGGCCTCACCGAATCTGTAAAGGCTCAGGCTCGAATTATGATTAAATTTTGATATCAATTTGTATGCATGCTATACTGTGGCGATGTACAGATTGAGTTGAGAAAACTCACCCCTTTATTTATTTATCTGTTCAGCTAATCCCCAGTAGTAGGTGGATCCGTGCAGTGGAGGACTCGATAGTGACCACGACTACATACATTTTGGTTATGAACTTTCTACTTTTGTTTCTACTTTTGTTTTTACTTTATTTTCTGGGGATTTTTTTATGTAACTTTGGACCCAGACTTCTGGATTTTTATTTGGGTTTTTGAGCTAGGAACATGAACTAAAAACTGCAACGTCAAATTATGTTTTTTCGCAAATTAACTATGTGTTTCTATTCAAGATAGAAGCGGTTTATTAAAATAATAACAATATATGGGTTTTAGAAGCCTCCGTGATAAAGAAACGCTTTCGAAACAATTCGACTATTATACGTTTTTTTACTAAGTAAAAGATAACGAATGGAATGGCTTACGAATCGATACGATTTGGTTAAAAACACTCTCATGTGACATCATCAGATCCGACCATAACGTCTAAGCCAAGTTTAGGGTGTTACATTTAGTGGTATCAGAGCCAGGTTCAAAACCCGATTGTGAATTTTGGGTTCCAAAATTGGTTTTAAAGAATTACTTTCGAATGTTTTTTTAAATACTCTGATTAAGTATGTGGTTCACCGAGTCTCCAGTGCCGATCCTATAAGTTTTTGAAACTTTGTTTAGAATTGTCTAAAAGCATACTTAGAATATATTGAATTTCTGTTTAAAAATACTGTTTTATGCTATGAAACTACTGTAGGTAGTAGACTCTACCGAAACACACTAGGTAGTGTAAACTGAAAACAGTAGCAACACTGCGACTTGCTATAACAGGCTCTGAATATTCTGATAACATTACTGCATAAAATATCTGTTAACAAATATCGAAACTGTAAACTGATTTGCATAAAATTTTTAATATAGATTAAATTGAAATTACGATGAGCACATATGGTACTCGTAGACGGGGTACTAAAGGCCGAGAGAGAGACTATAGAGGGGCTCAAGCTGAATCCTTCGCATCTGAGACGATTCTAAATCTGAAAACTAGCGAGACGCCGGTTTCACCTATTACTGATACCGAGTCAGGGTCTCATGATCGTGCAGCTGAGGATGATGCACTGTCCCAAGCTATGCTACGGATCTTGGAGAGGGTTGCTGATTCAACATTGGTTCTGGGGGCCGTGGGTCGGTTACAGAACGACTCTGGTCCAATGGGTCTGAGGTATTTAGGGGTATTGCTGGAGTTGCTCCTAATGTGGCCGAGTATTGGATGGAGGCCACAGAGCGTATTATGGATGATCTGGACTTTTTTGCTGAGCAGAAGTTCAAGGGGGTTGTTTTACTGCTTCACGATGAAGCGTATCAATGGTGGCTGACGGTTAAGGATGGCACTCAGCCCAATCGGTTGATATGAGATCTGTTTAAGATGGCTTTCTAGGGCAAGTATGTGGGAGCCAACTATATCGATGCTAAGAGGCGTGAGTTCCTGAATCTTACTCAGGGAGATCATTCAGTGGCCGAGTATGAGGCCGAATTTCTAAGGCTGAGTCTTTATGTGCGAGACATGGTGTCGACTGAGTATGAGTGTTGTGTCTATTTTGAGGACGACCTTAGGGATAACTTGAGGGTCCTGATAGCTTCGCAGAGGGAGCGTGAGTTTACTGTGTTGGTCGAGAAGGCCAAGATTATTGAGGAGGTTAAGCACGTTAAGCGCCAAAACTGTTACAAAGGGAAGGCTAAAAGGGATACAGAGCCTTCGAATGCTGGGATGAGGCCTAGGAAAAATGCCAGATCTGATGGGGCCGTGAGAGTTAGGCCTACTGTTGCACCTGTTGGGGTAGCGATTTGTCAGCTTTGTAATAAACGGCATCTAGGCGAGTGTTGGAGGTCTACTAGAGCCTGCCTTAGATGTGAGTCTACTGAGCATCGTGTTAATGACTATTCATTGAGGACTAATCAGATGCAAGCTCTGGCTACTAAGAATGAATAGCTGCCGATGGTAGGTCAGCAGCCACCTAGGGGCCGAGGTCAGGCTAGGGGTGGTAATGGCATGGGCCAAGGACAGAGAGCCCTGAGTAGAGGTACTGGACCGACTGAGGCAAGGCAGACTGAACTGGTATATGCTGCTTGCTTCCGTGAGGATTGAGATGCTCTAGACATCATCACAGGTACGTTCTTAATTTTTAATGTACCTTACTATGTATTGATAGATATAGGCTCTACACACTCTTACGTAGCTAGTGTAGGTGTTTAAGACCTTGGGGTTACCGTTTTAGAGCATTTCTAGTGAGATAATAGTGGTGAGTCTGTTGGGGTAGTCTATTGGGGTTAACAAACTGTATAGAGACATACCGTTAGAGGTCCAAGGGACTGTATTTCTGGCTGATTTGATAGAGCTTCCATTTGGGGAGTTCGATTTGATTTTGGGAATGGACTGGCTGGTTAAACATCGAGTGAGTATGGATTGCACTAGAAAGAGAATTATTCTGAGAACTGAGGATGATATCGAAGTAGTTGTAATTGGGGAATGGCGAGATTATCTGACCAATGTGATATTTGCATTAGTGGCAGAAAAGTTAGTAAAGAAGGGTTGTGAGGCGTATTTGGCGTATATCAGTGTTGATGATTCTAGGGACTCTTCGGTTAAGGATATCCAAGTAGTGAGGAACTTTCCAGATGTTTTCCCAAAGGAACTACCGAGATTACCTCTGAATCGTGAGGTAAAATTTGGGATTGAGTTGTTTCCGGGCACAACTCCGGTGTCTATTGCCCCTTATCGAATGGCACCGAAAGAGCTGACAGAACTTAAGGCTCAGATTCAGGAGCTGTTAGATCGTGGGTTTATTCGTCCGAGTGTGTCTTTATGGGGAACACATGTTCTGTTCATAAAGAAGAAAGATGGTACGATGAGGATGTTTATCGACTACTGTCAGTTGAACAAGTTGACGATTAAGAATAAGTACCTACTTCTGAGAATAGACGACTTGTTTGATTAGTTCAAAGGGGTTCAGTGTTCTTTAAAATCAATCTGCAGTCAGGTTACCATCAGTCGAGGGTGAAGGAGATCGATGTGAATAAGACATCATTTAAGACTTGTTATGGACATTACGAGTTCCTAGTTATGCCCTTTGGGTTGACTAATGCACCAACGGCATTCATGGACTTGATGAACTGCATGTTCCAGCCCTACTTGGATCAGTTTGTGGTGGTATCTATCGATGACATCTTGGTGTATTCTAAGTCTGAAGATGAGCACGATGAGCATTTGAGAGTGGTTCTACAGATTTTTCGTGAGAAATAGTTGTATGCGAAGTTCAGCAAGTATGAGTTCTGGCTTCGTGAAGTGACATTTCTGGGACACGTAGTTTCTGTAGAGGGGATTCGAGTGGATCCTCGTAAGATTGAGGCTGTGTTGGATTGGAAACAACCGAAGAATGTGTCAGAAATCCATAGTTTTCTAGGGCTGGCAAGATATTATTGACTATTCGTAGAGGGGTTTTCTTTGATTGCTACTCTGATGACTAAGTTACTGTGCAAGGGAATTCCTTTCGTGTGGACTGATGCACAGTAAGAGAGCTTTGAGAAGCTCAAGACCGTGTTAACTCAGGCACCTATTCTGATTTAGCTTGAACCCGGTAAGGACTTTGTGGTATACAGTGATGCGTCCCATGTGGGTCTGGTTGTGTGCTGATGCAAGAAGGTAAGGTTGTTGCATATACATCTCGACAGCTCAAGATTCACGAGGTGAATTATCTAACGCATGATTAGGAATTAGCTACAGTGATCTTTGCGCTTAAGATCTGGAGGCATTATCTGTACGGTGAGAAGTGTACCATCTACACTGATCACAAAAACCTCAAGTATCTCCTCACCCAGAAGGAGTTAAACCTTAGGCAGCATCGATGGGTTCAACTGCTTAAGGATTATGACTGCAGTATTGAGTACCATCCGGGTTGGGCCAATGTGGTGGCCGATGAGTTAAGTCGTAGGTCTATGACCGATCTGAGAGCGATGTTCGCTCGATTAAGTCTTTTTGACGATGGGGGTCTGTTGGCAGAACTTCAAGTTAAACCGACCTGGATCTATTAGATCAGGGATAAGCAGATGGGGGATAAGTCTTTGGAGTTGCATTTTTGTTAGGTAGAGAACGGTGTTACGATTGATTTTGGGATTAACAGTGAAGGGGTATTGTGTTTTCGCGGTCGGATTTGTGTATCGAATGATGAAGGTTTGAGACTGTCGGTTTTGAAGGAGGCGCATAGTAGCCTTTATGCTATACATCCCGGTGGGAACAAGATATATCGAGATCTACAAGAGTTGTACTGGTGGCCATGATTGAAATGTGAGGTTACCAAATTTGTTGCTCGTTGTTTGACTTGTCAGCAGGTAAAGGCTGAGCATCAGTTACCTTTGGGTTTGCTGCAGTCGATTAAGATACCGATGTGGAAATGAGAATGAGTACGATGGACTTCCTTAGTGGGTTGCCCCTAACACCCACTAAGAAGAATTCTGTTTGGGTCGTCGTGGACCGATTGACCAAGACTGGACATTTCATTCTTGTGAAGACAGACTTCTCCTTACAGAAGTTGGTCAAACTGTACATTTCTGATATAGTGAGGCTACATGGGGTACCTGTCTCGATCATTTCTGATAGGGATCCTCGTTTTATGTCTCAGTTCTGGGGAAAACTTCATGAGGCTCTGGGTTTGAGGTTAGACCTCAGTACTACTTTCCACCCTCAGACAGATGGTCAGTCAGAGAGGGTGATTCAGATATTGGAGGACATGTTGAGGGGCTATATTATCAACTTCCAAGGAAGTTGGGAGGAGTACTTACCTTCAGCAGAGTTTGCTTACAATAATAGCTATCAGTCTAGTTTATGGATGGCACCTTATGTAACACCCCGAACCCGAGACCGTTGCCGGTGTCGGACACGAGGGGTTAACAAGCCAAAACCACTTATAGCACCGTCCAACTTGACATTCCCAGGCAAGATGGAAAACTGCGTCACTGTTGCCTTAAAAAGCATATCTCGAGTTACAAAACTCAGAAACTGATTCCGTAAATTTTCTCTGAATTTAGACTCATATATACATCCCTGGATTTATTTCTAGAATTTTTGGTTGGGCCAATTGGTACAGTTTATTAGTTAAAGTCACCCATGTTACAGGGGTCGACTACACTGACCTTCGCACGTTACAACTTCAATATCTCTCTGTACAGGGTTTCAATACTGATGCCGTTTATTTATAATGAAACTAGACTCAAAAAGGAATCTTCACATATAAGGCATGACTTCTAATTCATTCTGGATAATTTATGGAAAATTTTCAAAGTCGCGACAGGGGACCCAGAAACCGTTCTGGCACTGTCTCACGAGAACTTTAATATCTCTCGGTATACTGATCATATGATCGTTTCGTTACTTTCATATGAAAATAGACTCGTCAAGGTTCGATCACATAATTTATTCACTATTTAAAACCATTCCTAAAAATTTTGGTTATTTTCCCCATCCACGTCACTGCAGCTGGCAGCATCTGTTTTTAAGGTAGGCTTTACCTATATTGTAGTTCCCATGGATCAACTATAGTCTAGTCATACTTAGGTCCACATATAATCATATTTAGCCATTCCAATGGCTGATCATGTGACCAACACTCCCATTCCAATCCATAATCACATCATGAAACCATATATAATTACAAACCACAAATGGTCTAATTCCATACTCCACTATTACGAACCATTTTCGCATGGCCGTACACATATACAACACAAGTACTTAAAACAACCGAGGGTAGTCCTATACATGCCATATCCGAACTCAACTAAAGGAGTACCAAAAGGGCTTTGATAGTGTGGTTGACTTCAACTTCTATGATCCCGAATCCGATCGCTAACGAGCAAAATCTATAAACAGAGAAACAAAGAAACGGAGTAAGCAATTTATGCTTAGTAAGTTTGAGCCATAATATACACACAACCAAAGCATAGCATTCAAGTAGCTAAACAATAATTCATATGCACAATTTCTCAAAGACATGCTTACTTCACAATCCCAACTCTTATTTTCATACACAAACAACGGCTTAGTTAAGGCCGATAGCTCGTTTATCATTGGAGCGAATATTCATACGACTTACTCATAGTGTGCAAAGCACACACAAACATACCTTGTTGGGAATTTCACAAGTGCATTAACTGAAAATTTTCCAGCAGCTTATAAATTTCGAATCACATACCTTCGAGTTTAACCGATATAGCTACTGTTCAAACGCCTTCGGGACATAGCCCGTTATGGTAACCCACACAAATGCCTTCGGGACTTAACCCGGATATCACAACTCGCACAATTGCCTTCGGCTTAGCCCGATATCATAGCTTGCACAATTGTCTTGGGCTTAGCCGGATATCACACCGCACAATGGCCTTCGGCTTAGCCCGGATATCACTCGAACATTCATGCACATCTTTGTTTCATTTTCACAACAAAACTTTTATGCACAATTCACTTAACAAAATATCATTTCAGCTCAATGGCCATATACAAGGCGAATTTCGATTGCTCATTACTTCATTCAATCGAATCAAAATCTAAGTTTCGATACTCAAAACTTACCTCGGATGTTGTCGAACGATTCCGATGGCTATTCGACTACTTTTTCCTTCCCTTTATCGGATTTGGTCCCCCTTTGCTCTTGAGCTTAATTTAACAAATAATTGATTCAATCATTTGAGTATCAACAAGAAGAACTCAAGGCACTTAGCCCACATATATTCACTAGACATTAAAGTCACATAAGCACGGAATTCATGAATCGACTCAACATACAAAGCCTTCAACATGCTTACTCATGGCCGAACAACACAACCTCTTAGGTACTCATTCATGGCCGATTATGCATGTTGATGTTGAGGCCAATTACATGTTTAACACCACACATGAATGGCACACATTTTACTAGCTAATGCTTTACATATTGTAGCTCAATACTTATAATATAGCATCAAGCACTCATATGGCCGATTATACTTAGTCATTCTTGCACCAAATCAACAATAAATTCCAAGATTTTCACATCATATGTGTACTAGGCCGAATGTACTTGCAATTTCACAACCATTCTTCAACATTTTCTTCTTTAAACAAACATATTTATCACTTACTTCATAACCAAAACATCATGTGCAAACATATACACACATATAGGTGCAAGGTCAATCTCAAGGGTTCATACCCATCCAAACACAAATTTTACCAATCAAGTAACAAGCATAAATCATGCTCATGAATGCACCATGGTCGAATACATCACAACCATACCCTTTTAACTTTGGTCATGGTTAAACAAAGAATTCAATGTCCTACTCAAGAATACTAAAAGAAATTTCAAGAGTAGTCAATCCTTCATTACATGCATCATCAACAAGCTTCACATTTAGCATGCAATGGCTTTAACACAATATCAACCTTGGCCAAACACCATTTTCATGGCATAACAAGGATTTGAACCATGGCTAACATGCACATCAAGTTAGCAACCAAAACAAACATGAATCTCATGACACAACCTCAAACATACCTTAATCTTGATGCAAGTATGACCAAATCTCCTTCTAGTTCTCTTCCAAGCCAAGCATGAAGCAAAACTCCTATCTTCTCCCTTAGTATTTTCGCCAAGAAGGAAAGAACAAGGATGAACAATTTTTTCTTGTTTTTCTTTCACATACACAAGAATGGGGGGAATGCCACACTCACACACATTTTTTTTCTTCTCTTCCCACAACTTAATTATTAAATCATTTCCCTCATCATCCATTAACAAAACATGTTTCAACATGTTTTCTTTGCCCATAACCCTTGTCATGGCCGCCACTAAGCTTCCTTTTGGGGAAATTTGACATGCAAATCCTTATTTTTGCATGCATGATTAACTAGTCATCACACATTTCCCCATCATACTTTCAAAGTTTACTACTAGGTCCTTTCTAGTGAAATTCACCTTTATAACACTAAATCGAATCATCAAAATGCCACACACAAATTAACACATATCATAGGCATCAAAATAAATTTTAAATTATTTTTATGCCTCGATTTTGTGGTCCCGAAACCACATCCCGACTAGGGTCAATTTTGGGCTGTCACAACTCTCCCCCACTTAAGAAATTTTCGTCCCCGAAAATCTTACCGGTAAATAGGTTTGGGTAACGCTCTTTCATAGAGCTCTTGGGTTCCCAAGTAGCTTCTTCCATCCCGTGTTTGAGCCATAACACTTTCACTAGCGGAACCCGCTTGTTTCGCAACTCTTTCACTTCACGTGATAGGATACGAACCGGTTCTTCCTCATAACTCATATCGGATTGAATTTCAACCTCTGATAAACTAATTACGTGCGACGGATCAGATCTATAGCGTCAAAGCATCGAAACATGAAAGACATCGTGAATCTTTTCAAGTTCAGGGGGCAAAAATCAAACGATATGCAACTGGACCGACTCGCTCGGATATCTCATATGGCCCAATGAACCTCGGGCTCAACTTGCCCTTACTACCGAATCGAGTATCTTTTTCCAAGGCGAAACCTTGAGAAACACTTTATCTCCCACGATGCTCGATGTCTTTACACTTCGGATCCGCGTCGACTTCTCGACGATCGGAGGCTATCTTCAGATTTTCACGGATCACTATCACTTTCTGCTCAAAGATCTTTAATCAAGTCCACCCGAAAATTTTGCTTTCACCGAGCTCCGTCCAACACAATGGTGTACGGCATTTACGCCCGTACAAGGCCTCGTAAGGTGCCATCTTAATACTTGATTGAAAACTATTGTTGTAAGCAAATTCAATCAAAGGCAAATACTGCTCCATGAACCATCGAACTCGAGGATGCAACATCTTAACATATCCTCAAGTATCTCGAATCATCCGCTCGGATTGACCATCGGTTTGGGGGTGAAAGGCGGTCTGAAATGCAACTTCATTCCAGAGCCTCTCGCAACTTCTTCCAAAATCGCGAGGTAAATCTCGAATCTCTATCCGACACGATGGAAATAGGCACCCCGTGTAATCTCACAATTCGAGAAACGTACAATTCGGCTAGTTTGTCCATTGAAAAATCCGTATGTACGGGGACAAAGTGAGCCGACTTAGTCAATCTATCTACAACGACCCAAATCGCATCTTTCTTACTCGCTGACAATGGCAGTTCGGATACAAAGTCCATTGTGACTCGATCCCATTTCCACTCGGGTATCGTGATCGGCTGAAGTAATCCTGAAGGCACTTGATGTTCCGCTTTCACTTGTTGACATATTAAACACCTCGAACGACGCCGGAGATGTCTCGTTTCATACCATGCCACCAAAACCGATGTTTCAAATCATTGTACATTTTCAGACTCCGGGTGGATTGCCATTCGGCTACAATGGGCTTCTTTCAAATTATCGAAATATGTTCAATTCTTTGGAACACAGACGATTTCTCAACCTCAAACAATCGTCATCATCGATTTGAAACTCCGATTCCTTGTTCTGAACACACTCACTTCGTTTTGCAACCAGCTCATCGTCGACTTTCTGAGCTTCACGAATTTGACGTATCAATAATAGTTTGGCTTTCAATTCAGCTACTAACACATTGTCGGATCGAACGGACAAGTGCACGTTCATCGCTCGTAAAGCTAATAATGATTTACGACTCAAGGCATCCGCAACCACATTCGCCTTTCCCGGGTGATAGTCAAAGACGAGCTCATAATCCTTTAACGGCTTGAGCCAACGCCTTTATCGCAGATTTAAGTCTCTTTGAGTCATCAAATATTTGAGACTTTTATGATCCGAATACATGGCACTTCTCACCAAATAAGTAATGTCGCCATATCTTTAAGGCGAATACGATGGCGACCAATTCGAGACCATGGGTGGGATAATTTTTCTCATGTGGCTTTAATTGCCTCGACGATAGGCCACAACTCGACCTTCTTGCATCAATACGTAACCTAACCCAAGTAGGGAGGCGTCACTATAGATGACAAACTCTTTGCCGATTCGGGTTGCACTAGAATTGGGGCTTCACCAAATAAGTTTTCATTGATCGAAACTTTTCGACATTTCTCCGTCCATTCGAACTTAACATCCTTTTGGAGTAGCCGTCATTGGCGTGGCTATCGTTGAGAAACCTTTTACAAATCGTCGGTAATAACCTAAGCCCCAAAAAGTCTCGAACCTCAAGAATATTTCTCGAGGCTTCCTATTAAGTATGGCTGAAATTTTGTTCAGTCGACTCGAATACCCGATTTAGATACCACATGTCCCAAGAAGCTAACCTCTCTTAACCAAAACTCACACTTGCTGAACTTAGCATATAATTGCTTATCCCATAAGATTCGCAAGACTAACCTCGGTGTTCAAGATGTTCGGCCTCATTTCTTGAATAGACCAAGATGTCATCAATGAACACGACTACGAACCAATCCAAACATGGTCCAAGATCCGATTCATCAAATCCATAAATACCGCAGGGCATTAGTAAGCCCAAACAAAGATCACTAGGAACTCTTAGTGACCATATCTCGCTCAAGGCCGTTTTGGGTACGTCCGAATCTCGAATTCATGAATCGAGAATAGCCCGATCTCAAATCTATTTTCGAGAACACCGAGGTTCTTCGTTGATCGAACAAATCATCGATACGCAGTAATGGATATTTGTTCTTTATCGTCGCTTTATTAAGTGACGATAGTCGATGCACGACCTCATGGTTCCATCCTTCTTTTCACAACAACACCGGTGCACTCCATGGTGAAAAACTCGGCAGCAAAACCTTTATCCACCAATTCTTGCAACCGAGCTTTCAACTCCTTTAATTCCGTTGGTGCCACACGATACGGAGCTATCGAATTGGAATGGTACCAGTACCAATTCGATGCCAAACTCTATTTCCGAACAGTGGTAAACCCGCAATTCTTCAAGGAAAACATCCGGTATTCACAAACCACTGGCACAGATTCGGGTTTCTTTTCTAACTCCTTGTCATCTAGAACATACGCAAGGTATGCTTCGCACCCCTTTCATACGTATTTCTGGGACAACATTGCTGATATTACAGTTGGCAACCCTTTTAAGTCCGTAGACTCAACCTAAATTATCTCGTTATTCGTACACCTCAGATCAATGGTCTTGCTTTTTCAATTTACAACCACATCGTGCATGGTCAACCAATCCAAACCAAGAATAACGTCAATTCGCTTAATAGAAAAAGCATCAAGTCCGCGGGAAAACAAGAACCTCGAAATACTAGGGGACTTTTCTTACACACTTTGTTGACAAGCACGTAATGACCCAAGGGTTTGACACCAATTACAAACTCAAGAGACTCAATGGGCAAGGTCTTCTTGGATGCTAAGGTTTCAGATATATAAGAATGAGTAGGACCGTGGTCAATCAAAGCAATCACATTAGTGTAAAGGAGAGTAAGAGTACCAGTAATAACATCCGGCGAGGAAGCATCCTCACGTGCGCGTATGGCATAAGTCTTAGCAGAGCACGAGCCTCGGATCGATGGTAGCATCTCTAGATCCTCTCGACCGCCACTAGCATTGCCCATATTTCTAGGTGGCCTACCTCGAGTTGTGGTAGCACCGGGTTCCCACTTTGATTTACGTTTTGTTCAGATAAACTCGGGCAATCCTTAATGGAATGATCGATGATCCGCACTTGTAACAGAGCGGTCACGGAATCTACAACTCCCGAATGCCATTTGCCACAATATTGGCACTCCGCTTACGTCTCGACGATCATTGCCAACATCGGCGATCAAGTGACTCGCGTGCCCATAGGGGGTCGATCGCGGTCTCGTCTAGAAAAGCCCGAAATGTCTCTAGACCGCCTAAGCCATCTCTAAATTTCTTTGATGATCGGGAAGGGCTTCCCAAGACCTCTTCTTAAACTCCTACTTCACTTTTCTTTTCTCCATATCGAGCTCCTCGGCTTTGTACGCCGCTCGACAAGAGCCACAAACTCTCAATTTCCAAAATGCCAACATACGACTTATATCATCATCCGCCTATCTTCAAGCATTTACACATCACGACTTCAAGAAATGCACTAGCGCAGCACTGGCTAAGCCTCACAAATTTTCGTTCAGTGAGTCAGTAGAATCGACATGGAACCTTGCTTAAGATCAAGGAATTCCTTTCGTTTCGATTCATAAATCTCGATGATATACTTCTTTGAACTCGGTTAGAAAGAACTCCCAAGTTACTTGCTCTCTAGGCACAATGAAGTCGAGTACTCCACCCATAGTAGGCGTAATCGCAGTAGCAAGGAGATGGTACACTTTAAGCACTCATCGGTGTACAAGATAGCTCATCGAGCACCGGATAGTGTTGTCCAACCAAATTCAGCTTGCTCGGCATCGTCGCTATCCGTAGCTTTGAATTCAAGGGCCCCATGTTTACGAATTACATCATTGGGGCTTACTTGACCTTATTTGGTCGATTCGGAGGTATTGTAGGTGCGGGGTTGCATTAGTCGGGAATGGAGGTTGTGGAACAGTAGTGTTAGTTCGAATGTATTGGTTAAACCAATCATTCATCACACTATAAAAGGCTTGCTTAGCCTCATCATTCGGATTGTTGGCAATAGGTTGAGAGTCCACCGGCGCTGTCCTTGCGCGGAGCAGCGCCACACTCTCCACATCATCAGCTATTGCTCGGTTGGGATCGGATCCATTGCTATAAACAAACACAAACTCAAATTGTCAGAAATCACCACACTATCAATTTATCACTTAATGGCACGTATAGCTAGACCCCAAACATATCACGGTAGTCCTAGGATCGACTAAATCGTGGCTCTGATACCAATAAAATTGTAACACCCCGAACCCGAGACCGTTGCCGGTGTCGGACACGAGGGGTTAACAAGCCAAAACCACTTATAGCACCGACCAACTTGACATTCCTAGGCAAGCTGGAAAACTGCATCACTGTTGCCTTAAAAAGCATATCTCGAGTTACAAAACTCGGAAACTGATTCCATAAATTTTCCATGAATTTAGACTCATATATCCATCCCTGGATTTATTTCTAGAATTTTTGGTTGGGCCAATTGGTACAGTTTATTAGTTAAAGTCACCCATGTTACAGGGGTAGACTACACTGACCTTCGCGCGTTACAACTTGAATATCTCTCTGTACAGGGTTTCAATACTGATTCCGTTTATTTCTAATGAAACTAGACTCAAAAAGGAATCTTCACATATAAGGCATGACTTCTAATTCATTCTGGATAATTTATGGAAAATTTTCAAAGTCGCGACAGGGGACCCAGAAACCGTTCTGGCCCTGTCTCACAAGAACTTTAATATCTCTCGGTATACTGATCATATGATCGTTTCGTTACCTTCATATGAAAATAGACTCGTCAAGGTTCGATCACATAATTTATTCACTATTTAACACCATTTCTACAAATTTTGGTGATTTTCCCCATCCACGTCACTGCAGCTGGCAGCATCTGTTTTTAAGGTAGGCTTTACCTATATTGTAGTTCCCATGGATCAACTATAGTCTAGTCATACTTAGGTCCACATATGATCATATTTAGCCATTCCAATGGCTGATCATGTGACCAACACTCCCATTCCAATCCATAATCACATCATGAAACCATATATAATTACAAACCACAAATGGTCTAATTCCATACTCCACTATTACGAACCATTTTCGCATGGCCGCATACATATACAACACAAGTACTTAAAAACAACCGAGGGTAGTCCTATACATGCCATATCCGAACTCAACTAAAGGAGTACCAAAAAGGGGCTTTGATAGTGTGGTTGACTTCAACTTCTATGATCCCGAATCCGATCGCTAACGAGCAAAATCTATAAACAGAGAAACAAAGAAACGGAGTAAGCAATTTATGCTTAGTAAGTTTGAGCCATAATATACACACAACCAAAGCATAGCATTCAAGTAGCTAAACAATAATTCATATGCACAATTTCTCAAAGACATGCTTACTTCACAATCCCAACTCTTATTTTCATACACAAACAACGGCTTAGTTAAGGCCGATAGCTCGCTTATCATTGGAGCGAATATTCATACGCACTTACTCATAGTGTGCAAAGCACACACAAAACATACCTTGTTGGGAATTTCACAAGTGCATTAACTGAAAATTTTCCAGCAGCTTATAAATTTCGAATCACATACCTTCGAGTTTAACCGGATATAGCTACTGCTCAAACGCCTTCGGGACATAGCCCGTTATGGTAACCCGCACAAATGCCTTTGGGACTTAACCGGATATCACAACTCGCACAATTGCCTTCGGCTTAGCCCGATATCATAGCTCGCACAATTGCCTTCGGCTTAGCCCGATATCACAATCGCACAATGGCCTTCGGCTTAGCCCGATATCACTCGAACATTCATGCACATCTTTGTTTCATTTTCACAACAAAACTTTTATGCACAATTCACTTAACAAAATATCATTTCGCTCAATGGCCATATACAAGGCGAAATTTCGATTGCTTATTACTTCATTCAATCGAATCAAAATCTAAGTTTCGATACTCGAAAACTTACCTCGGATGTTGTCGAACGATTCCGATGGCTATTCGACTACTTTTTCCTTCCCTTTATCGGATTTGGTCCCCCTTTGCTCTTGAGCTTAATTTAACAAATAATTTGATTCAATCATTTGAGTATCGAAAAGAAGAACTCAAGGCACTTAGCCCACATATATTCACTAGACATTAAAGTCACATAAGTACGGAATTCATGAATCGACTCAACATACAAAGCCTTCAACATGCTTACTCATGGCCGAACAACACAACCTCTTAGGTACTCATTCATGGCCGATTATGCATGTTGATGTTGAGGCCAATTACATGTTTAACACCACACATGAATGGCACACATTTTACTAGCTAATGCTTTACATGTTGTAGCTCAATACTTATAATATAGCATCAAGCACTCATATGGCCGATTATACTTAGTCATTCTTGCACCAAATCAACAATAAATTCCAAGATTTTCACATCATATGTGTACTAGGCCGAATGTACTTGCAATTTCACAACCATTCTTCAACATTTTCTTCTTTAAACAAACATATTTATCACTTACTTCATAACCAAAACATCATGTGCAAACATATACACACATATAGGTGCAAGGTCAATCTCAAGGGTTCATACCCATCCAAACACAAATTTTACCAATCAAGTAACAAGCATAAATCATGCTCATGAATGCACCATGGCGAATACATCACAACCATACCCTTTTAACTTTGGTCATGGTTAAACAAAGAATTCAATGTCCTACTCAAGAATACTAAAAGAAATTTCAAGAGTAGTCAATCCTTCATTACATGCATCATCAACAAGCTTCACATTTAGCATGCAATGGCTTTAACACAATATCAACCTTGGCCAAACACCATTTTCATGGCATAACAAGGATTTGAACCATGGCTAACATGCACATCAAGTTAGCAACCAAAACAAACATGAATCTCATGACACAACCTCAAACATACCTTAATCTTGATGCAAGTATGACCAAATCTCATTCTAGTTCTCTTCCAAGCCAAGCATGAAGCAAAACTCCTATCTTCTCCCTTAGTATTTTCGCCAAGAAGGAAAGAACAAGGATGACCAATTTTTTCTTGTTTTTCTTTCACATACACGGCAATGGGGGGAATGCCACACTCACACACATTTTTTTCTCTCTCTTCCCACAACTTAATTATTAAATCATTTCCCTCATCATCCATTAACAAAACATGTTTCAACATGTTTTCTTTGCCCATAACCCTTGTCATGGCCGCCACTAAGCTTCCTTTTGGGGAAATTTGACATGCAAATCCTTATTTTTGCATGCATGATTAACTAGTCATCACACATTTCCCCATCATACTTTCAAAGTTTACTACTAGGTCCTTTCTAGTGAAATTCACCTTTATAACACTAAATCGAATCATCAAAAATGCCACACACAAATTAACACATATCATAGGCATCAAAATAAATTTTAAATTATTTTTATGCCTCGATTTTGTGGTCCCGAAACCACATCCCGACTAGGGTCAATTTTGGGCTGTCACACCTTACGAGGCGCTGTATGGTCGTAAGTGTCACACTCCTTTATATTGGACTGAGTTGGGTGAGCGACGAGTTCTAGGTCTGGAGTTGGTATCAAAAATTGAGGATAAAGCTCGCTTGATTCGAGATCGTCTGAAAGCTGCTTCTGAGAGACAGAAGTCCTATGCTGATTTGAAGATAAAGGACATCGAGTATTCTGTGGGGGACACGGGTTTCCTTAAATTCTCGCTATGGAAGAAAGTTCTGAGGTTCGGTCGCTAGGGCAAGCTAAGCCCTTGGTTTATTGGGCCTTACCGGATTCTGAAGCCAGTGCGGCCAGTCGTATATCAGTTGGAGCTACCTCCAGAGTTAGACTGTAACACTCCTAACCCATATCCGTTGTCGGAATAAGATTATGAGGTATTACTTGACTGAACAAAACTTCTATAAGGTCAAAGATACTTACCAGACATAAATTATCAACAATGCAAACATGTCTCATTGATTTTCCATAAGAGCTCTTATAAATTTCCAAAATGACTCACTATCAAAACATAACCGAATATCTAATAACAAATTAACTACTGTCAAGTTATAACTAAAACATTTCACCACATTAGTTCAATTATAAGGCTTCTCTAAACAAAATGAGCAAGCCATCTTCGCATGGCTATAATGTATACAAAGTCGAAATATCATTCTACCTATAGTCTATCCTATACATGCCTTAAACCATGATGATATACAATCTTCTCAACTCACATAATGACTCGATAGTATGATGATATCTCCGGCCATTCCAACTCGAGCTAAAGTATAAACCTATAAGAAATGGAAAAGAGAACACGGAGTAAGCTTCAATGCTTAGTAAGTTTTAAGCAATGCAAACAATTAATTTACTTATAGATCGATTATTTCAAATTTTCAAGAAATCATTCCTAGATAATTGCCATTTTGGCCAAGTATCCATGAACATAATGCATATTTAGCAAATTCACCTCACTTGAATCTGAACTCAATTAAAACCAAATATTAAAATCACAAATAAGATCATAAGAACTCGAAAAGCATCTCATTAACAAGTTTTAACCATGTTTGCAACAAAATCACAAAGTCACTACAAGCTGTCTTCCTGAGCAACAGTCACTAAATTATTCATAACTGGAGATAAGAAACTCCAAATCAAGTGACATTAATTTTCCATAAAAATAGACTCATATATCTTGCATCCATCAAATTTTCAGAATTTTTTGTTTGACCAATCAATACCATATTTTTATTTAAGTTTCCCCTGTTTCACTGTTTGACTATTCTGACCACTCTTCACTACGGATCAATTTTCTCATTATACAGAATTCGAAATATGTTATCATTTATTTAATTTGAAATTATACTCATTAAGGAGTCTAAGAATATAAATTTTATCTTATAACCATTTTTGTACCATTTATAATGAATTTCTGAAAACAGAACAGGGGACCTCGAAGTCATTTTGACTCTATTCCACGCCACTTCAAATATCTCATTATTGGAAATTCTTTTGCTTACATGGTTTCTTTTATAAGAAACTAGACTCATTAAGATTTCGTGACATAATTTATTCAACCTCTAACTCAACTCCCATAATTTATGGTGATTTTCTGAAATCACATTACTGCTGCTGTCCCAAGCAGATTTATTACCCATTCTTTGCATTCATATTATTTAACATGTATATCACCAAATCAATCTCATATAACCTTTCACCATAACCGAATACACACATACATATATGAGATTTTCACATATACTTCTGATTTCGCATTCATGATTCAATTCCGATCAATCTAACATATAAAAGTATATAATACATACCTGACCAACTTAATGTATTGAACATATTCAATGGTAGTTTACTACGAACATTCGAAATCAAAATCTTACTCCAATCATCGGCATTAAGTCTTCTAGGTTTAAAACCCAAATCCAATCACCAACACAAAGCATGCGGGACTTTAAGCCCAGATATAATACCAGCACAAAGCCTGCGAAACTTTAGCCCGGATATAATACCAGCACAAAGCCTGCAGGACTTTAGCCCGAATATAACACCAGCACGAATGCCTTCGGGGCTTAACCCGGATATAACACCAGCACGAATGCCTTCAGGACTTAGCCCGAATATAATTCTCCATTGTCATGCACATATATATATATATATATCATAACACATTAGCATTTCATTTACATTACTTGAACACAAGCACAACATGCTTATCAACCATTCCACTTTCGGCTCAATAGCCACATACAAAGAACATGATTTCGTTTCGCTATCCAACATGATTTCTATAACCATTCGGCTACAAGTCATATGCACAAATTATTTATCCCAATACATAATTCAAGTAGAACCAATAGGTCACAATTTATTTATTATGCTTATATACCATGATTTTATCAAATCATAAGCTAAGTTTCATTACTCAAAGACTTACCTTGGATATTTTGAACAGTTGTGGATAGGCTACTCGATTGCTTTCTCCTTTCCCCTATCTGATTTAGTTCCTCTGTGCTCTTGAGCTTTAAATTTAAACAAATGAATTTGTTTAATTACTTACTCAACTTTAATTCTATAATAGTCACATTTGACAATCATATAATTTCAATGCATATTATGTTTTATAAAATATGCCATGACTCGATTTCATGCTTATTATATCAATAGCTAATTCACATACACAAACAAAGATTCACATAACTTACCATGCTACCTTATACAGGAATTCAACCATATATACAAATATCAACTTATTAAACATTTATCTCATTTCCACTTGCTATTTATCAATAATGCCGCACACACACAAATACATTCATACTCATATGCATGCAACCCATTTTTGATTAATATATATCCCATTCAGCCCTAACTACTCAATTTAACCTTCATATTCAAATTTATAGGTAATGCCGAATGCCCAAACTTAATCAATCTCAAAATTTAGCTTTCATCACTTTAATTAACTACTACTTATTCTTCTAAAACCTCAAATACAAGGTATTTAGCACCTATACACTTATACCGAATTAGCAAGCACATATGATCCTTGGCCAAATGTCATTAAACACAAGTCATCAAAATCTTATTATTTAACATCTTATATATTATTAGATAAATGGATTAATTATACATATATACTACCAAAGCCGAACATAAAAATTTTACCTATGCATAACATTACTCATATTCCAATACTCATATTATTCAAAATCATACTCTAAAAAAAATCATGTACAATGCCGAACACTTAGATGATCAAACATTTAATTTATTCATTTCAAAACACCCCAAACGGCATTTGTTCAAGACATTAAGCAAATCCATGTTCGACTATTACACATATGAGTATTAGCAATTTATATTTTTAACAAGATAAACTTCTTTCATCAACAATTCTTCATCAAAACTTAAAGGCAATAATCAAATTCCTTCCTTATCTACCATAACCGAATGCTCAATTCATCACTCAAAATTAAAAGTTTTGGCATGGGCTAAGTAAGAAACATGATAATTAACTTAAAACAAGCTACAATTTCAAAAATCTAACATAATTTACTAACCCTCCTTATGTTTCAAATGGCCGAATGTCTTGCTCCTCTTTTTCTTTCTTTAAGTTCGGCTAAGAAGAACAAAGATAAGACTTTGTTTTCTTCACCATTATTTCTATTATTATTATTATGATTTTATTCATCTATATTATAAAATATAAAGCCACTTAACTAATAAATAATACATATATTTTATATAAACCATTATCATGGCCGACCACTACTAAAAAAAAAGGATATTTGACATGCAAGTCCATCCTCTTTATTACATGCATTAATAGACCACTTTAAAATTAACCTATCACATTTCAAAATTGTCTCACATAAGTCCTATTTAATAAATTTCACATACAAATGACAAAATTAAAGCATGAAACTTTTCATACATGCATTATCTCATATAATAGACATGAAATTTAACATTTAATTATTTTCATGACTCGGTTTTGTGGTCCCAAAATGTAGCACCCCAAACCCGGCCCAGTCGTTAAGGCTGAATCCGACGTGCCACTTTGAAGTCAAAAACCCGTGTTCCCTTTTTAGTGTTTTAAAAAAAGCCGACTTTTCACAAACTAACCAAGTGAATGGAAGCTGGGCACCAGGTAGGTATCCATAATAGAGGAGGTGAGCCATGAAAGCTGCTTAAGTACCAAGCTCTCCGATTGGATCCAATCCTAGACATGCCCACATCTATTGCCACACTTGGTTATAACAAGTTGAAATTTCTTTGAGTGATTATCTTTGGTAAACCGAATATTCGTGACGTCGTGTTATTTTTAAAAAAAACAAGTATCGTTTTGAAATCACACCCTAAGTCTAGCCCATTTGAATTAGTATCCATCAATTTAAAGTTGTTTTTAATAATATAATCCCAGAAAAATCAAAGAAGAAAATAAAGTTAAAATGGCCTTATTACAACCCAAAAATTAAATAGCAATTAAAAATAACTTAAGAAAACCAGTCTCTTTTTCAAACCCAAAAGTATTCACCATGGCCACTCTGAATCCCTCCTCCCAAGTCACCCACATCAAGGCTCACCTGCAAGGTTAAAGAAGGGTGAGTTTGGGGAAACTCAGTGTAAGGAAAACCTATTCAAAGCCCAAGTCACTCAAGCCCATTGGGCCTAAGCCCATTCAGTAATAGTGGTATCAAGGGCGAGAGCCCTTTTCAGATTACAATAAACCGGGCCTTAGCCTCTTATTCAGATAACAAGATGGCCCATAGGCCCATTTCAAAATACATGCAACATTAGTAAACATATGCAAGCCCATTTGGGAGACTACTCAACCCACCAACCATTACACTCCACCTGCACCAGCCATACACTCCATGTGGGAATAGCTCAACCCACCCACCCAACACTCCACGCTTGTAGCCTTGTTGCTCATTAACGATAGAATTGAGGCAAAGCCTCCAAGACGTGGACAAGCCACTTTCAGTATTTCCTTCGTCATATCCCAAATCCATGCATCGATATAATAACAACATGGCATGCAATAAATAACAACATCAAACATGCATTTAGGTCAATTTAACCCTATGGGTATTTTAATTTATCTCCTAGGGGTAAAACCGAAAATTTTCACTTTTAAAGGTATTTCAGTAATTTATCTATTTTAAGGTTTTTCATGCATATTCCTAACTTTCACGTACTAATGTAATCACTATTGAGGGTTCTTCTGAATTGGGCCCGTTGGCCCATCATTCCGCTTTTGGCCCATTAAGCCCAAAAATATCGAGGGCACGTAAATCATGCACTTTGCGGTCAAACATTACAGCTTACCAAAAACATTAATCGATTTACCTCACGAGCATTCGCACACTCATAAATCTACAAAATACCGGTTTTTGGCATTTCGGCTTTTCGACTTTTGCCGATCTAGACTAAAAAAGAGGGTGTTAGTTACACACCTGTTTGCAACGATATGCTGACAAGATCCACACACGAACCGCCTACAATTGGATTACTAACACGTTAATCTAACTATTCAAATACAAACTATGTATTAACCCCTTACAATATTCGGCCAACCACACCTACAGATCATAGTAAGCTTATAAGAAATCAATAAGCAACTCATTAACAAATTTTTGTCAATGTTTACCACATAATCATAATTTCACTGCAAGTTGTCTTCCGAGCAATAGTCACTAAATTATTTATAACTGAGCTACGAAACTCCAAATCAAGTGCCGTTAATTTTTCCTGAAAATAGACTCATATATCTTCTATCCATAAAATTTTCAGAATTTTTGGTATGGCCAATCAATACCAGATTTTTCTTAAAGTTTCCCATGTTTCACTGTTTGACTAATCTGACCACTCTTCATTACGAATCAAATTTCTCATTGTACAGAATTCAAAATATGTTCTCGTTTACTCCATTTGAAACTAGACTCATTAATATTTAATTACATAATTTATACAGCTATAATTCATCTCCCACAATTTATGGTGATTTTCCAAAGTCACGTTACTGCTGCTGTCCCAAGCAGATTTATTACCAAATTACTCTTTCACACATAACTTGCATGCATGTTATTTAAACATGTATATCACCAATCAATCATCACATATCTATGAGTTTACTTAAGTATAGTCTCCATTTCATCATTTTAAAGCACAACATGTTAGCCAATTTTTTTCCCCTTAGCATCTAAGGCACATGCATGCTCATTTGTTTGGCTCAACTTCACCTATCTTCTATTTTTCATCAAAAGAACATGAAACAACAACCATTTCCTTCATTTTAATTCATGACCAAATTCTCACAACACAACCAAAAACCAAAATATGCTTCAAGAGTTAAGGTAGAATCAAGAAGAACTCATGAACATCAAGATAGAAGCAAACTACCATGAACTTACCTTCAATTTTCTTCCCCAAGTGACCGAACATTCAAGAGCTTTCTCCTCTCCTTTCTCTTCTCTAACTTTAGGCTATGATGAACAAAGATGGACAAAACTTTGTTCTTTTCACCCCTTTTTTTTTAATAAAATTTCATATTTCATCCATTTAATTCTTTAATACAAAAGACATGAAATGCCTATCATGGAACATTTACCTAAACCATTATCATGGAACATTTACCTAACCCATTATCATGGAATATTTACCTAATCCATTATCATGGAACATTTACCTAACCCATTATCAATCTGTACCATGAATTATGGATATCAAGTGCTCATATTGTCTACAACAACATGATGGCTCGCCACTTCATGTAAAATGGGAGGTTTGTCATGCAAATCCTCCTATTTTGCACTCCTATTTATTTGGCCACTACAATTTAGCCTATAGCATTTTCAAACATTTTCATATAGGTTCTATTTCATAATTTCACCCCATTTTTCTTATGGAACAAAAATTAACTAAAATTGCCGGGTTCTATCTTAAGCTTGGGCCTTCTGGAGGCCCACTAACATAATTAAACCTATGCCAACATTCACAGAATTCCCGAAAATTGGGGCGTTACACGAAACCACTTCCCGACTAGGGTCAAATTGGGACTACTACATAGACCGCATACATGATGTGTTCCATGTCTCGATGTTGTGACGTTACCACTCTGATCCGACGCACATTGTGCCCGTGAAGGAGATTGAGGTTAGACCAGATCTAACGTTCGAGAAGGAGCCGGTTCAGATCCTAGACTGCGACGTTAAGGTTCTGCGTAGGAAATCTATACCTCTAGCGAATGTTCTTTGGCAGAATCATAGCACTGAGGAGGCCACTTAGGAGCCGGAGGTTTCAATGAGTCAGCAGTATCCTCACCTCTTCTGATCAGGTAAAATTTCAGGGGAGAAATTTTCTTTTAAGGGGGTAGAGTTTTAACGCACCAAAATTTATGTTTTTGATTCTGCTTGAATATAACAGAAATCTGTATCTGCTTCAGTGATTAAGTGTTCTGGGTATGTGTGAAAGGTCCTAAGTCCAAGCCTTAGCTTGGGAAAAATTTTGGTTTTTATTTGAATAAAGCCTTGTCCTTGATGATTGGGATTATAAGTATTTATTTGTAAAAGCTTATCAGAATAGGCCTACTAGTCTGGTGGTTAAAATGTGTGTTGGAGTGTGGGAGGTCTGGAGTTCGAATCTCTGCACGAGCAAGGGATTTATTTTGCTGCTAATGCCGTGGGAGTGTTTAAGTTAGTTTGGAACACTGAATAGTGGCAACAGATGTGGTTTAGTGGGAGCGAAACAGGGGATTTGAGAGTTACCCAAAATTCTGCTCTCCCTCTCGGCCGAAATTCTCTACAAGTTTCCCCTTCCTCCACATTCTTTTTCTTTCTTTTTCTACCCCAGTCGAAAATCCCCTGTTGCTGTCGATTTTACTCCTTTTAATATTAGTTTTTGGGTATTTTCCATCATCATTGTGTATCTTTGTGTTTGGCGCGAATTCAGTAAGTGTAGGGGTGCGTTTGTTTCTCTTTTACGATTGTGGGGTTCTTAAGAGATTGTTTTCTATTTAGGAGACAATCAAAATTCTGTGGATTGCTAAAACGGTGCTCTAATCAGCAAGCAACTGCCGTTGTTCATTAGAGGTAAGGTCATTGTTAACTTGCGGGAATTGCCTGTCCTTAGTAACTCAGTTTAAGTGACTAAAATTAGGGTTTCAATTGTCAAATATAGGTTCTGAAGTGCTCTAGAGTGATTACGTGTTGAAACCAAACTAGGTGTGTACTCTGTTTGCATAGAAAACGAGATTCGATAAAAGCTAAAAAGAGTTCTATCAATAACACACGAGCGTGTGATTGCCCGTGTAGTAGGCCGCGTGGCAGTACATGGACATGTGGTCGACGAACCAGGCCATGCACGCCTAACACGGGCACAATAGAACAACTGTGTTATGGCTTGTAGGCCGTGTACGAGGCACTGGCTCAGGAAAATGGGTCGTGTGGGAAACACGGGTGTGTTGGCCCACACAGGTGAGCCACATAGGCATGTGGGAATCTGGGCCAGGCCGTGTGATTCACATGGCCAAGGCCAATTTGGACTATGTGGGCCACACGGGCGTGTGGGCCTACACGGACGTGTGAGCCCATTTTTTTAAAATGTACTGCAAGGTTGCACAGGTTGCCCAAGTCGACTATGACTTGTCCTAAGGTCGGTAAGCTTTACTTAGAGCCCTATTCTGTGATGTGATATTGTGATTTATGTGTTAGCATGTTATACCAAGCATGAATATCTAATCTATTCTGAAATAAATGCATGAACTATTATCTGCATTATAGCATGCCACATTGTATGATACACTACATCGGGGTGGGTATGATGAAGTGAAGGAAGTACTAAAGGGCTTCATAAGCCCCCTATCTGGCAGCTAACCTGCATACTTATGATATGTGCTGCATTGCAGTACTTTATGGTGTGTAGGGTTGGATGGGTCGATTTTATCCCCATATATGGTTTGCAGGGATGGGTGGGTCAATTTTATCCCCACAAGGTGTGTTGGGTTGGACGGAGAGTGTGCATGTAACACCCCGAACCCGAGACCGTCGCCGGGGTCGAACACGAGGTGTTAACAGACTTCAACCCACTTATTGAGAGTTTCCAGACAAGCTGCCAATCTGTGTACTAGTCGCTCCAAAATTCATAACTTGAGTTTTACAACTCGAAAATCAGTTTCGCAATTTTTCCCTGAAACTAGACTCATATTTCCATCTACATATTTTTTTCTAGAATTTTTGGTCGAGCCAATTAGTACAGTTTATTAGTTAAAGTCTCCCCTGTTGCAGGGATCGACTACACTGACCTTTGTGCATTACGAATTGGATATCTCCCTGTACAGGGATTCAATACTGATACCGTTTGTTTCTATAGAAACTAGACTCCAAGAGGAATCTACACATATATAGCATGACTCCTAATTATCTCTGGTTAATTTAAAATGATTTTCCAAAGTCGGGACAGGGGATCCAGAAACCGTTCTGGCCCTGTTTCACAAGAACTTTAATATCTGTTAACTTATAACTCATATGACCATTTCGTTTCTTCTATATAAAAGTAGATTCATCAAGGTATATTTACATAATTTATTTACTATTTAATACCATTCCTACTATTTTTAGTGATTTTTCAATCTCACGTTACTGCTGCTGCCAGCACCTGTCACTAAAGCAACTATGCCTATTTCATGATTTCCTTTGATCTAACTAGTGATTCATCATACATGTCACAAATCATGATCATGACTAGCCATACCAGAGGCTAATCATTATCCAACATCTCCCTACTACACTATTGCCATAACATGCATTTTAACACCAAAATAATCAACCATGGCATAAGGCATGGAAATCGAATTACCAAGACTTGTGACTTAACATTTGAGAACTAAATCCAACCGAGCATTTATGCCATTTTCGCATGGCTAAAAGTTTACATACCAAAGTTCAACAAAGCATATTAGCCTATACATGCCAAAATGTTCTCCTAAACCGACTACACAAAAAATACCAAAAGTTGCTAGCGGTGTGATGACTCCAATGACGATCACGAGCACGCAAAAAGGACGAGTCCGAGAAACCTAAAATGGCGACAAGCAAACACCGGGTGAGTATATAACTCAGTAAGCCATAAGCACTATATTGCCGTTCAGTAATAATATACCATAAAAGAAAATAATTAATGCGGGATTAAAATCCTCCATCCGCACCCCAAACAGTACTATAATTCTTTAGGCATTTCGGTTTGGTCACATACCAAGCCCTACTTGATATTTCATACATTACGCCATATGACATTGCATGCATTTACTTTCGAGCATAATCACCACATAGATACATGTTTATATATATATTCTACCATTCCATTCAGCATCATTACTTGGACATTACGACCTTTTAAATTAGTACAAAATAAGTGCTTAATGACTTACCTTATATCGGATGAAATGATTCCCAATCTACTACTCGATTATCTTTGCTTTGCCTTTGCTTGGTTCTCCCTCTTTGATTTCTGATCTAAAATGAATACATTTAGTAGTTTAATTTTCTTGCTGGATTTTTATGTGTATAACTTAATGGTTTTCACCCCATTTCACAACTATCTTTGTTCAAAATATCAAAATCTCAACCAACATTTGTTTAATGCTTCAAGACCGAATGCATGGTCACCATTAAGCTAATCTAGTCTCAAGTATTTTAATCCTAACATACAACATCATGAATCAACTCAACCTTATAAGCCAATATTACTCCTACAACCGATTGTAAGGAGTTAACAAAGAAAATATATTTTTTACAAACATATACACCCATATGGCCGATTTTACCAAATCAAATTTAACCTTACTTATCTCAAATTTTCATTTCATACTATCATCCCCATGACATAACAAGGTTTTGAATCATGGACTAATTAGAACTAAAACTAGCAACTAAGAACATGCATGAATCTCATGGCACCATATTAAACATACCTTAATCTAGCTACAAGGATGGCCAACCTATTCCAAACCAACCATGAGCAAGGACCCTTTCTTCTCCCTTGAGATTTTCGGCCAAAGGATGAAAAAAAAAGATGAACAAAGCTTTTTTTTTTTTTTTTCTTTCTCACTTGCACGGCAATGGGGAGGGGAGGGGAAAGCCTTCACACACACACTTTTTTTTTTATTACTCATGCACCTTATTTTATTTATTTCAACATAAAACACTCACCCAACATGTTTCATGACATGTCTTGCCCATGCTTCCTTGTCATGGCGGCCACTAGCACTTGGGGGATTTTGACATGCAAGTCCTCCTTTTGACTACATGTACTATTAGGTCCTTATAGATTAGCCTATCATTTTCAAAAGTGACATACAAGTCCTACTAACTGAATTCACATGCAATCGACTAAACCAAGCTTGAAATTTTCACACATTCGTAAATACATATTCTAGACAATAAATATTACTTTCAAACATTTCGGTGACTCGGTTTAGTGGTCCCGAAACCACTTCCCGACTAGGGTCAATTTTGGGCTGTCACAACTCTCCCCCACTTAAGGAATTTTTGTCCCCGAAAATCTTACCGGTAAACAGGTTTGGGTAACGCTCTTTCATAGAATTCTCGGGTTCCCAAGTAGCTTCTTCCATCCCGTGTTTGAGCCATAACACTTTTACTAACGGAACCCTTTTGTTTCGCAACTCCTTCACTTCACGAGCTAGGATACTGAATCGGTTCTTCTTCATAACTCATATCGGCTTGAATTTCAATCTCGGAGGGGTTTATTACATGCGAAGGATCGGATCGGTAACGTCGAAGCATCTAAACATGGAAAACGTTGTGGATCCTTTCGAGTTCAGGGGGTAAAAGCAACCTATACGCTACTGGGCCGACTCGTTCGGAGATCTCATATGGCCCAATGAATCTCGGACTCAATTTGCCCTTACGGCCAAATCGAGTATCTTTTCCGGGTGATACCTTAAGAAACACTTTGTCTCCCACCTGATACTCAATATCTCTTTGTTTTAAATCCGCGTACGACTTCGACGATTCAAGCACCTTCAAACTTTCACGAATTACTCGAACTTTTGCTCAAGATCTCTAATCAAATCCACCCGAAAATTTTGCTTTCACCGAGCTCATCCAAAACAATGGTGTACGGCATTTACGACCATACAAAGCCTCGTAAGGCGCCATCTTAATGCTTGACTAAAAACTATTGTTGTAAGCGAATTCAATCAAGGGTAAATACTGTTCCCATGAACCATTAAACTCGAGGATGCAACATCTCAACATATCCTCAAGTATCTGAATTATCCGCTCGGATTGACCATCGGTTTGGGGATGAAAAGCGGTGCTAAAATGCAGCTTGGTACCCAAAGCTTCTTGCAATTTCTTCCAAAATCATGAGGTGAATCTCGGATCTCTGTCCGACACAATAGAAATCGGTACCCCGTGTAATCTCACAATCTGAGAAACATACAATTCAGCTAGCTTATCCAATGAAAAATCCGTACGTACGGAGATAAAGTGAGCCGACTTAGTCAATCTATCAACGACGACCCAAATTGCATCTTTCTTGCTTGCCGACACGGCAAGCCGGATACAAAATCCATCGTGACTCGCTCCCATTTCCATTCGTATCATGATTGGTCAAGCAAACCCGTGGGCACTTGATGTTCCGCCTTTACTTGCTGACATACTAAGCACTTCGAAACAAAGTTGGAAATGTCTCGTTTCATACCATGCCACCAAAACTGGTGTCTCAGGTCGTTGTACATTTTCGTACTCCCCGGGTGGATTGACATTCGACTACTGTGAGCCTCGTTCAAAATCATCGAAACAAGTTCTGAATTCCTTGGAATACATAATCGACCCTTGAACATCAAGCAATCATGGTCGTCAATCTGAAATTCGATTCCTTGTTCGAACACACTCATCCCGCTTTGCAACCAACTCATCGTCGACTTTCTCGAGCTTCACGAATTTGACGTATCAATAATGGTTTGGCTTTCAATTCAGCTACTAACACATTGTCGGGTAGAAACGCATAAGTGTACATTCATCGCTTCATACGCAAATAGTGATTTACGACTTAAGGCATCCGCAACCACATTAGCCTTTCTCGGTGATAGTCAATGACCAACTCATAATCCTTTAACACTCGAGCCAATGTCTTTGTCGCAGATTTAAGTCTCTTTGAGTCATCAAATATTTGAGACTTTTGTGATCCGAATACACATGGCACTTCTCACCAAATAAGTAATGTCGCCATATCTTTAAGGCGAATACGATGGCAGCCAATTCGAGATCATGGGTCGGATAATTTTTCTCATGTGGCTTTAATTGTCTCGACGCATAGGCCACAACTCGCCCTTCTTGCATCAATACGCAACCCAACCCAAGTAGGGATGCGTCACTATAAATGACAAACTCTTTGCCCGATTCAGGTTGCACTAGAATTGGGGCTTCAGTCAAATAAGCTTTCAGTTGATCGAAACTTTTCTGACATTTCTCCGTCCATTCGAACTTAACATCCTTTTGGAGTAGCCGTCATTGGCGTGGCTATCATCGAGAAACCTTTACAAATCGTCGGTAATAACGGCAAGCCCCAAAAGCTCCTAACTTCGGTAACATTCCTTGGTGGTTTCCAATCGACTATGGTCGAAATTTTGTTCGGGTCCACCGACACCGATCACGGACACCACGTGCCCCAAAAGCTAACCTCTTTCAACCAAAATTCACATTTATTGAACTTTGCGTATAACGCTTATCTCGTAAGATTTGCAACACTAGCCTCGGTGTTCAAGATGTTCGGTTTCATCTCTCGAATAGACCAAAATGTCATCGATAAATACAACTATGAACCGATCCAAGTATGGCCTAAAAATTCTATTCATTAAATCCATAAACACCGCAGGGCATTAGTGAGCCCAAACGGCATCACCAAGAATTCAGTAGTGACCGTACCTCGTTCTAAAAGCGGTTTTGGGTATGTCCGATTCTCGGACCCTCAACTGATAGTACCCCGACCTCAAATCTATCTTTGAAAACACCGAGGCTCCCTTTAATTGATCAAACAAATCATCAATTCGTGGCAACGGATATTTATTCTTTATCGTCACTTTATTGAGTTGACGATAGTCGATGCACAACCTCATGCTTCCGTCCTTCTTTTTCACAAACAATACTGGTGCGCCCCATGGAGAAAAACTCGGTCGAGCGAAACCTCTATCCGTCAATTCTTGCAATTGGACCTTCAATTCCTTTAACTCCGTTAATGCCATACGATACGGAGCTATTGAGATCGGCGTAGTACCCGGTACAACTTCGATGCCGAATTCCACTTCTCGAACCGGTGGCAATCCCGGTAACTCCTCCGGAAAAACATCTGAATACTCACAAACCACTGGTACCGATTCGAGTTTCTTTTCCGTCTCTTTACTTTCAAACACATACGCAAGGTATGTTTCACACCCCTTTTTCACATATCTCCGAAGGTCATAGAAGATATTATCGCGGCACTCCTTTTAAATCGAGAGACTCGACTCGGACTACCTCATTATTTGCACTCCTCAAATCAATGGTTTTCCTTTTGCGATCCACCATTGCATCATGTACGGTCAGCCAATCCATACCAAGAATAACATCGAATTCATCAAATGGTAGAAGCATCGATCGGTAGGAAAAGGATTCTCGAATTATTAGGGGCATCTCTTGCACACTTTATCAACGAGTACGTATTGACCCAAAGGGTTTGACACTCGAATGATGTAACTCAGTAGACTCAACAGGTAGAGTCTTACTGGATGCTAAAGTTTCACATACATATGAATGAGTAGAGCCGGGGTCAATCAATGCAATCACACTAGTATCAAAGAGAGTAAAAGTACCAGTGATAACGTCAGGGGAGGATGCCTCCTCTCGTGCGCGGATGGCATATGCTCTAGCAGGAGCACGGGTCTCGGATCGAACAGCCGTATCAGTGGCTCCTCTCTGATTACCACCCCTACCTCCTGAAATCCTCGGGGGTCACCTCTAGTGTCGCCCACTTGATCTTGCACCTTGCATCTTATTCTTCTCATCTAGCTCGTGCAATCTCTAATGAAGTGGTCCTTCAACCACATCCGTAATGACAGTCCCGGTTAATGACTTACCCCAACATTCACCTAGGTGTCGTCTTCCACATTGGGGGCATTCAGTCTCTCTTGACGATCATTGCCCACACTAGCCACCAAGTAGCTCGGAGTCCGTCGATGGTCGTGCTCTAATGGAAATTCCCGATCGTCCTCGTTTTATTAGTGTCCTCCCGAACTTCTTTACAATCGAGAACGGAGCTTTACCCATCGATCTCTTACGATAGTCTTTAGCTTCAAATTCAGCCTTCTTCTTCTCCTTTCCAAGTTCTTCCGCCTTGCGTGCTCGTTCGACCAATATCACGAACTCCTTTATCTCCAAAATACCCACTAGTAGTTTTAAATCTTCATTCAATCCTTCTTCAAATCTTTTGCACATAGCAACCTCATCGGCCACACACTCCAAAGCATACCGACTAAGTCTTACGAACTCATGTTCAGATTCGTAATCTTGTCATACGGCCTTGCTTGAGTTCCAAGAATTCCTTACGCTTTTGATCGATGAACCGTTGACTAATATACTTATTTCTAAATTCGCTTGAAAGAAATCCCAAGTAACTCACTGCTTTGGGACTATGGAGATCAAAGTCCTCCACCAATAGTAAGTGAGTCTCGCAACAAGGATATAGCACACTTTAGACATTCATCGGGTGTGCATGACACTTCATCAAACACCCGAATGGTGTTATCAAGCCAGAACTCGGCTCTTTCGGCATCATCAGTAACTATGGCCTTAAACTCCTCAGCCCCGCGCTTTCTAATCAAGTCTACAGGTGGCTTACTCGGCCTCATAGGATCAAGAATCGATGGCATTACTACCCTGGGGTGGATTATTTAAATTCGGGAATTGTTGGACAGCCGGATTGGTTCGGGCGTATTGCGCTACCCACTCATTCGAAAATCAGTTTCACAATTTTTCCCTGAAACTAGACTCATATTTCCATCTACATATTTTTTCTAGAATTTTGGTCGAGCCAATTAGTACAGTTTATTAGTTAAAGTCTCCCCTGTTGCGTGGATCGACTACACTGACCTTTGTGCATTACGAATTGGATATCTCCTGTACAGGGCTTAAATACTGATGCCGTTTGTTTCTATAGAAACTAGACTCAGAGAGGAATCTACACATATATGGCATAACTCCTAATTATCTCTGGTTAATTTACAATGATTTTCCAAAGTCGGGACAGGGGATCCAGAAACCGTTCTGGCCCTGTTTCACAAGAACTTTAATATCTGTTAACTTATAACTCATATGACCATTTCGTTTCTTCTATATAAAAGTAGATTCATCAAGGTACATTTACATAATTTATTTACTATTTAATACCATTACTACTATTTTTAGTGATTTTTCAATCTCACGTTATCGCTGCTGCCAGACCTGTCACTAAAGCAACTATGCCTATTTCATGATTTCCTTTGATCTAACTAGTGATTCATCATACATGTCACAAATCATGATCATGACTAGCCATACCAGAGGCTAATCATTATCCAACATCTCCCTACTACACTATTGCCATAACATGCATTTTAACACCAAAATAATCAACCATGGCATAAGGCATGGAAATCGAATTACCAAGACTTGTGACTTAACATTTGAGAACTAAATCCAACCGAGCATTTATGCCATTTTCGCATGGCTAAAAGTTTACTTACCAAAGTTCAACAAAGCATATTAGCCTATACATGCCAAAATGTTCTCCTAAATCGACTACACAAAAAAAATACCAAAAGTTGCTAGCCGGTGTGATGACTCCAATGACGATCACGAGCACGCAAAAAGGACGAGTCCGAGAAACCTAAAATGGCGACAAGCAAACACCGGTGAGTATATAACTCAAGTAAGCCATAAGCACTATATTGCCGTTCAGTAATAATATACCATAAAAGAAAATAATTAATGCGGGATTAAAATCCTCCATCCGCACCCCAAACGGTACTATAATTCTTTAGGCATTTCGGTTTGGTCACATACCAAGCCCTACTTGATATTTCATACATTACGCCATATGACATTGCATGCATTTACTTTCGAGCATAATCACCACATAGATACATGTTTATATATATATTCTACCATTCCATTCAGCATCATTACTTGGACATTACGACCTTTTAAATTAGTACAAAATAAGTGCTTAATGACTTACCTTATATCGGATGAAATGATTCCCAATCTACTACTCGATTATCTTTGCTTTGCCTTTGCTTGGTTCTCCCTCTTTGATGTCTTGATCTAAAATGAATACATTTAGTAGTTTAATCTTCTTGCTGGATTTTTATGTGTATAACTTAATGGTTTTCACCCCATTTCACAACTATCTTTGTTCAAAATATCAAAATCTCAACCAACATTTGTTTAATGCTTCAAGACCGAATGCATGGTCACCATTAAGCTAATCTAGTCTCAAGTATTTTAATCCTAACATACAACATCATGAATCAACTCAACCTTATAAGCCAATATTACTCCTACAACCGATTGTAAGGAGTTAACAAAGAAAATATATTTTTACAAACATATACACCCATATGGCCGATTTTACCAAATCAAATTTAACCTTACTTATCTCAAATTTTCATTTCATACTATCATCCCCATGACATAGCAAGGTTTTGAATCATGGACTAATTAGAACTAAAACTAGCAACTAAGAACATGCATGAATCTCATGGCACCATATTAAACATACCTTAATCTAGCTACAAGGATGGCCAACCTATTCCAAACCAACCATGAGCAAGGACCCTTTCTTCTCCTTGAGATTTTCGGCCAAAAGGATGAAAAAAAAGATGAACAAAGCTTTTTTTTTTTTTTGTTTTTCTTTCTCACTTGCACGGCAATGGGGAGGGAGGGAAAGCTTTCACACACACACTTTTTTTTTTTATTACTCATGCACCTTATTTTATTTATTTCAACATAAAACACTCACCCAACATGTTTCATGACATGTCTTGCCCATGCTTCCTTGTCATGGCCGCCACTAGCACTTGGGGGATTTTGACATGCAAGTCCTCCTTTGACTACATGTACTATTAGGTCCTTATAGATTAGCCTATCATTTTTCAAAAGTGACATACAAGTCCTACTAACTGAATTCACATGCAATCGACTAAACCGAAGCTTGAAATTTTCACACATTCGTAAATACATATTCTAGACAATAAATATTACGTTCAATCATTTCGGTGACTCAGTTTAGTGGTCCCGAAACCACTTCCCGACTAGGGTCAATTTTGGGCTGTCACAGTGCAGGGTTGGTGGGCATATTTTATTATTCTGATCTGTTATGCATACTATATCTGAGAGGGGTTAAGGCCCTAAGACTGTAATTGATTCTTTTCTGAGTAGACCAAGGCCCCCACCGAATCTGTAAGGGCTTAGGCCCGAATTATGACTGAATTCTTATATCGGTTTGTATGCATGCTATATTGTAAAGATGTACACACTGAGTTGCGAAATCTCACCCCTTTATTTATTTATCTGTTCAGCTAATCCCCAGCAGTAGGTGGATCAGTACAGTGGAGGACTCGACAGTGACCACTACTACATACATTTTGGTAATGAACTTTCTACTTTTGTTTTTACTTTATTTTCTGGGGATCTTTTATGTAACTTTGGACTCGGACTTCTGGATTTTTATTTGGGTTTTTGAGCTAGGAACGTGAACTAAAAATTGCAACGTCAAATTATGGTTTTTCGCAAATTAACTATGTTTTTCTTTTCAAGATAGAAACGGTTTCTTAAAATAATAACAATATATTAACCGCAATTGCAGGAGGTAGCTGATTGTCTTGGTTTTCAGCCATCTCTTCGGTTAAGGGTTGAGTATCGTCTTCTTGCTCGTTCTCCGTGTATCTTAAGCTTCACCTTATTTCTCTTTGGTTTTTACATATTGTGCGATCGATTTCTTCGTCAAAAAGTAACGGTCACAACGGGTTTCTTCTAGTCATAAACTATGAAAACCTGCCAATAGAAGGAAAAAGTAAGTTAATAAATAATAATAAAATTAAATTAAACTGCAAGAAAAATAAATGTCTAAAGTAATAAAAATTAAGCGTTCCTAATATCTTAGTTCCCCGGAAATGGCGCCAAAAACTTGATCGCGTTATTTCGTGATAGGTTTTAAATATTTATAATTAATCGTTCTTGAAACTAACTATTATCGCGATGTAGGCAAGTGTACCTATCGAACAGTAGTATAGTTTTAGTAAGACCAGATTGTCGAACCAAAAGGAACAAAAAGTACTAGTAATGACTGTCTTTTTATTAACTAGCCTAAAAATAATGGGGTGTTGTTTTACTTAACTAATTATCTAAACTAACAACACACAGAGAAAAGAATTGGGGAATTGCTTGTAGGAAAAATCGATTGACTTAAGGCAATACCTAAGGAAAAATGCACCTAGACTTTACTTGTTGTTCTGGCTCCGAATCGAACGATTTATTCATTCAACTTGTTCCGTAGAGATCCCTAAGTTATGTTATTATCCCTATTCAAGAATAATAACGTCTAATCCCTAGATTGAATAACCGAGACTTTTCTCTAATTAACACTCTAGGGTTGCATTAACTCGATCTATGGATCCCCTTATTAGGTTTCACCGTAATCCGGCAAAATCTTGTCACCCTATGTCTAGGCGTGCAATCAACTCCGCTTAATTATGACAATTGTACTCTTAGACAAGGTCTATTCCTCCTCTGAATAAGAGCTTGTCTTGAATCAGTATCCTGGGATATCAAAACAAGAATTAAGAACACATAATTAAGAACAAGTTAAATATTTATCATATGATTTAGAAAATAATAACAAGATTCATCTTAGGTTTCATTCCCCTTGGGTATTTAGGGGATTTAGTTCATAACTAAATAAGAAAACATCTCAGAATAATAAAGAATACAAAACATAAAGAAAACCCAAAACTCCTGAAGGGGAATTGAGGATAGATCTTCAGTTTTGATGATAAATCTGGCTTTTGAGATGAATCTGTAATATCCCGAATTAGGGCCTAATCATAACAGTGGTTTTGTGACCACAAATTTGAGATAGAAATAATTATTTTATAATTATTTTGATGTTTATGATATGATTGCATGATTGTGTGAAAATTTCGCGATGAAATCCTATGCCTAAAGTGCTTAAATTGAAATTAGAGACTAAATCGAATAATTTGCAAAACTTGCATTCTAGAAGTTTTTAGTATGAAATTGCTTTGGAATATTAATGAGGAGGTCTTAAATAGCAATTTGATCAATTTCTATGTCTATGGACAAAAATTGGACATGGATGGAATTTTTGGAAAGTTTAGTAGTAAGGGCATTTTGGTTATTTAGTTATTAAAATGAATTAAAAACAAAATTAAAGGCCAATTTTTGTCCATCTTCTTCATTAGGCCAAAATTTCAAGGGTTCTCTATAGCTAGGGTTTGTTTCAAGCTTCTAAGCTCCATAGTAAGTGATTCCAAGCCCCATTTTTAATATTCTTTACGTTTTTGGAATCTCGGTATCTCGATTTGGCTTATGTTAGCAATAATTCAACCTAGGGTTCATATTTGGAAAAATACCCATAGGTGAAATTTGTGTATTTTGGTGTTTTATGATGGAATATGAGGTTTTAAATTATGTTAGACAACTTGTGCTACTCGGTTTTAAGTGAAAACGAGTAAAAGGGCTTAATCGGTAAAAATACCTAATAGTCATAAGTGCATGTTAGAGTGTGAATTTGATGTTGCTATAGAAGGGAAAACGGATTAGCATGTCATAAAACATAAGAATAAGGGATGAAGTTTAATTCCCGATCCTAGGGACAAAAGTGTAATTATGCAAAAGTTTAGGGGAAAAATGTAATTTTGCCAAAGTTCGTATTAAAGACTGTTTTGATGAATGTATGTATTAAATAAGATTAATTTGGCATTATAGATCAAGAGAAACAAGATTCAAGTCGCAATCGAGGGAAAAACAAAGTTTACGAAGAATAGGCTCGATTGCTAATATTTTGTATCGAGGTAAGTTTAGGTGTAAATGTAGTAACATAATTGTCATTGTAAGTAATTTAATGTTATTTATATGATATGATGATTAATATCATGAAATATTATGCTTTGTGGTTATTATTGAGTAATATGCAAATTATGTGTGCTACTTGTTAAATATGAATTGCTACCGAGTATCAGTTTCGATATTCTGTGGAAGACGGCAAATATGTGAGATTGAGGAAAAAGCTCGTTTGAACCTTACGAATAGATTAGAATACAAGTGACATGTCACTAGGATACTTGAGTTCTGAACTCGTTGAGTTGAGTCCGAGTTCGTGAGTTGTAACTAGGCATCCGAACTCATTGAGTTGAGTCCGAGTTCACTTATGGGTGGGTTACATGGTAGCTTGGCTACATAAGTTCCGCAGGCTATTGAGTTTGTCTAGCTGCAGGTATGGCACTTACGTTCATGAAATCCGCGTATTAGAATTATATTCCGATGTGTTCAACAGGTGAATCTTAAGTGAATGAGAAGAATGCCTAAAACGAAGGTGACATACTGGTAAGTGTGGTGAATGAGAAAATTTGACAGGTATGTGTTTAAATCCTTGGGTTGAGAACTTGGCATGATGAAATCGTAGAAAGATATTAAATGCAAACAAAACACGAATGTCTTGATGTTGTTTATGCAAATGATGTTTTATGTGGAATTGCATGATTATGTTACTTGCTATTTGCATGTGAACTTACTAAGCATTTATGCTTATTCCCTCCTTTTCATTCATTGTAGTTGTTGACAAGCCAGCTTGAGAATCGGGATAGGTCGAAGACTCGTTCACACTATCCGAAGGCCTAAATTGGTAAAATGGCTTGTGTATTTTGAATGTGGCATGTATGGAAAAATGCTCACTTTGTGTAAATGATTTTATGACATGGTTATGGTTTGGTAAGAAAAGGGTTTGTGAATGATTAGCCATTGGAATGGCCAATCTAAATCATATTTGATGCCATGTATGTTTAAAATGCTATTTAGTCCATGGAAATCTATAATAAAGTGAAATTTGTTATAAAATAGAATATTGCTGTAGCAATGATGTGAATTTGAAAAATCACTAAAAATAGTAGAAATTGAATTAAATGATGAGTAAGTTATGAAATTGAATCTTGATGAATCTATTTTCATATGAATAGAATAAAACAGGTATATGAGTTATATTTTGTGAGATATTTATGTTTTGGTGGAATAGGGTTAGAGTGATCTCTGTATCCCCTATTCTGACTTTAAAAATTCACTATAAATTGTACAAAAACAATTAGGAGTTTTATCTTACATGTATGAAATCCTTACTTAGTCTAGTTTTATAAGAAACAAACGGCATAGTTATTGAAACTCTGTATAGGGAGATATCTAATTCGTAATACACAGGGGTTAGAGTAGTCGAACCCTGAAATAGGGGAAACTTTAACTAATAAACTGTAGTAATTGGCTCGACCAATAATTCTAGAAAAAATTAGTAAAAATATATATGAGTCTAGTTTCAGAAAAAATTTACGGAATTAGATTTAGAGTTTTGGAACTCGAGATATGAATTTTTAAGCGACTGTGATGCAGTTAGCCAGCTTGTCTGGAAATTTTAAACATAAATTGTTTGAGCTGTTAAATTAATGAATTAAGTTTAGTAACACCTCAAGCTCGACTCTGGCGATGATCTCGGGCATGAGGGCGTTACAAAATCAATCGAATTCTTTGGAGTAATTCCTTTCTCCCTATTCTGTGTCTCCTTTTCTCCTTTTTCTAGGGTGTATTTATAGACTTTGGAATGCCTAGAAGCCCTCAAAAGTGGCCTTTTCCGAATTGGACTTAACTTGGGCTCAGCAGGGACATGCCTGTGTGACACGCCAGTGTGCGATTACTTCAGTCCGTGCTCGAGCCTGTTAAAATGGCACGGGGGTGTGCTATACCCGCGTGAATCGTGCTTCAATTCTTCCAGATTGACATGGCCGTGTGGTCTGCCCGTGTGAGGGAGTCCTGGCCGTGTTAAGTTCATACTTTGGCCCATTTTCTCTGTTTTTTGCATGTTTCTCATTCTTTTCACTCTCCTATGCTCTCCTAAGTATAAAACATGAATTTAAAGCATTAGGAGCATCGAATTCACCAAATCTAATGGAAAATCATCCATAAAATGCGTTAAACATGGGGTAAAAATATGTATAAATTATGGTTTATCATCCGGGAAAGGCAAATGTTGTTGCTGATGCATTAAGTCAGAAATCATTATTTGCATTACATGATATGAATGTTCAGTTGTGTATATCTGATGATGGTTTAGTTTTAGTCGAGTTGACAGGGAGACCGTTGTTTTTACAACAGATTATTGATCCTTAGAAAGTTGATAATGAGATAATAGCAAAACGAGCTCAGTGTGAATTAAATTCTAATTCTGAATTTCAAGTTAGTAATGATGATTGTTTGAGATTCCGAGATCATATTTGTGTACCAAGAAATCCAGAGTTGATTCAGATGATTTTGAATGAATCTCACAACAGTCGATTATCTGTACATCTAGGTAGTACAAAAATGTATAATGATTTGAAATAGCATTACTGGTGGTCTGGAATGTCAGCAAGTTAAAGCTAAACATCAAGTTTCATCTGATTTGTTACAACTGATTATGATTTCGGAATGGAAATGGGATAGAGTGACAAAGGATTTTGTTTCGGGTTTGCCCCTATCTCCATGAAAGAAAGATGTGATTTGGGTTGCGATTGACCAATTGACAAAATCAGCTTTTTTTATTCCGGTACGATCTGATTATTAGCTTGATAAATTAGCTGAGTTATACATTTCTGATATTCTAAGATTGCACGGGGTACCTTTGTCTATTGTGTCAGTGTGACAGCCCTAAATTGACCCTAGTCGGAAAGTGGTTTCAGGACCGCTAAACCAAGTCATAAAAATAATTAACCGTCATAGTTGATGCTCATTATATGTACATATGCATGTGTGAAAATTTCATGTTTGGATTTTGTTAATTGTAAGTGAATTTTATCAAATAGGACTTGTGTGAGAAAATTTAGAAATGTGCTAGGCAAATGTAAAGCGGTCTATTAATGCATGTTGTGAAAATGATGGGTTTGCATGTCAATTTACCCAAAATTTAAGCATGGTGGCCGGCCATGCTATGAGTGGAAACATGTTGCAAACATGTTGGGTTAGTGGTTATGTTAGAAAGAATAAAATAATGAAAAAAAAGGAATATGATGAAAACAAAGGAAAAGAAAAAGTGTCCATCCTTTCACATTTTTCTTCCTTGGCCGAATGTTCTAAGAAGAAGGGGGGGAGAGCTTGAGAAAATCAGCTATGGTAGTTTGCTAGACTAAGGTATGTTTGATGTTGTCCATGAGATTCATACATGTTTTTAGTTGTTAGTTTGAGTTCTACCTAGCCCATGGTTTAAATCTTTGCTATGGGATGGAGATGATATTCGGCCATGGGTGTTGTCTTCTTGGTTGATGTTTGATGTTGTGGTGATGAGGCATGAAGATGAGTTAAGTTTCGACTAAAGTGGATTTGTGTTGATGTCATTTGCATGCTAAGTGTGAAGCTTTGTAATGATACATGTGTATGGTGCTTTTGATGTTGTGAATGGAAGTAGTGGAAAAGTAAAAGAAAATTTATGTAGAAATGTGGTATATGTGGATTTGTAGGATGTTATAAATATATGTGAAGCCATGCTAGATTAGGAAGAATTCGGTCAAGTGTTCATGAGATGAAATTTTGTGTTTAGGTGAATTAAAGATGATAGTATAGTTGATATCATGTATATATGTATGCATATTCGCCATCAAATTAAGAGCATAGGTGATGTTGAGTCTAAGCTTTGCACATTCTACATATATATATATATATGCATGTGTGATTGAATTATTGATAGTAGGGCGATAGCATATGGTTATTAGCCGAATAGCTAAGAACATAAGGTAGCAAGATAAAATTTTACCATGCCGTTCCGTATGTCATAAAATCATTAAAATGTGAATACCAATATATGTAGCAAAGCAGTTGAATGAGTTAATTTATTTGTTTAAGCTCAAGATCCTAAAGGAGAGGCGTCCAACAAGGGAAATCAAGGTCATCGAGTAGCCGACTTGGAATTATTTTACCCAACACAAGGTAAGTCATTAAGCATATAGTTGGTATTGATTTAAATGATCGTAATACCTATGCAATTGTGGTTAATGAGATGAAATGTATACAAATGTATATGTATGTAGAGATGAAATTGTCGAATGTAAAAAGGAAGTGAAGCGTATAGAGTGGCTGGTTTTCGGCACTAAGTGTGCGGGCAATAAGTGTTCACGGTTGTGAGATTGGCACTAAGTGTGCGGGCTTGAAATGCATGGCACTAAGTGTGCGAGTTTAAAGTACATGGCACTAAGTGTGCGTGGTTGATTATTAAGCACTATGTGTGCGAACCCATTATATATATATTTTCTATCAATTATTTATATTAAGGGTGCGACCTTACCGAGTCGATTTCGGACAGCGGAAAGGGTAAGTACCTTGAGTTCATGGCTAATAGGTGCTATGTTTATATTTGGAGTTGAGCGTGGTAAGTTTTGAACCTATGTGATGATTATAATTGAAGTCACGTACATAAGGTTCATCGTGGAATAGGTGAAAGTTCGCTTAGTTGTATGATTGTAACGAAAATAAAATGATGTATGGAAATGCCTCAATTATTCTATTGAATAACGTATGAAATGTCAATGTAGGACTTGGAATGAGATTGAATTGTAAGGTCTAAGAAACTATGGCATAGTTCGGTATGGATGGAGTACTTAGCCTCATTTCGTTGTTTCCTCTTGTGAAAATTTTATTAATGGATGGTAGTGTAATGCTTATGACTTACTGAGTTATATACTCATTCGGTGTTTGCTTGTCACCTATTTTAGGTTTCTTGGACTCGACTTTTTGCGTATTCGGGACCGTCATCGAAGTCATCACACCGACTAGCAACTTTTGGTATTTTCTTCTTAATTGGTCTAGGAGAACATTTCGGCATGTATAGGCTATTATGTTTTGTTGAAATTTGGTATGTAAAACTTTGGATAGCCATGCGAAAATGGCTTATATACGTTTTGAGCATAATGTTATAGTCATCTTGAATGTATATGTTCATTAAGAGGCATGGAAACTATGTACTAGGTAAAGTCTACCTTAAAAATGGATGCTGATAGCAGCAGTGACATGGATGTGAAAAATCACTAAAAATAGTAGGAATGGAATTAAATAGTGAATAAATTATGTAATCGAACCTTGACGAATCTATTTTCATAGGAAAGTAACGAAATGATCATATGAACAATATATTAGGAGATATTTTAGTTTTCGCGAAACAGGGCCAGGACGGTTTCTGGATTCCCTGTTCCGACTTTGGAAATTCATTATAAATTAACCAGAGATAATTAGAAGTTTTTCCATATATTTACAGATTCCTTTTCGAGTCTAGTTTCTATAAAAACAAACGGCATCAGTATTGAGGCCCTGTACAGGGAGATATCCAAGTTGTAATGCCTGAAGGTCAGTGTGGTCGAACCCTGAAACAGGGGAGACTTTAACTAATAAACTGTACTAATTGGCTCAACCAAAAATTCTAGAAAAAAAATTTTATATGGATATATGAGTCTAGTTTCAGGAAAAATTTACGGAACTGGTTTTTGACTTTTGGAACTCGAGATATGATTTTTAAGGAAACAGTGACGCAGTTAGCCAGCTCGTCTGGAAATTTAAAATGGACTGTGCAATAAGTGATTTAAGTCTGCGAACCCCTCGTGTCTGACTCCGGCAACGGTCTCGGGTACGGGGTGTTACAGTCAGACAGAGATCTGAGATTCACTTCTCGATTTTGGAAGAAATTACAAGAGGCTTTAGGTACGAAATTGCACTTCAGTACTACTTATCAGCCACAAAAGGATGGTCAATCCAAGCAGATTATTTAGATTCTCGAGGATATGTTGAGATGTTGTATTCTTGAGTTTAGAGGTACGTGGGAACAGTATCTTCCATTGATTGAATTTTCTTACAATAATAGTTTCGTACACCATTGTATTGGTCTGAACTCAGTGAGAATAAGATACACGGGGTTGATTTGATTAAAGAGACTGAACAAAAAGTAAAAGTAATTCGAGATAGTTTGAAAGCAACTTCTGATGGTCAGAAATCATACGCAGATTTGAAAAGAAAAGACATTGAATTTGAAATCGATGATAAAGTGTTTTTGAAAGTATCCCCGTGGAAGAAAGTACTTCAATTTGGCAAAAAAGGCTAATTGAGTTTGAGATTTATCGAGCCGTATGAGATTATCGAGCGTATCTGGCTGGTTGCTTACAGATTGTTGTTGCCACCAAAGTTAGAAAATATTCATAATGTGTTTCACGTATCAATGCTTTGACAATTCAGATTCGAGCCCTCACATGTGATTTCTCTGTCTGATATTGAAATTCAGTCTGATATGACTTATGAAGAAGAACTGATCCATATCTTAGCTTGTGAGATTAAAGAACTACGAAATAAGAAAATTTCATTAGTAAAAGTATTGTGGTATCGACACGGTGTTGAAGAGGCCACGTGGGAGCCCGAAGATGCTATGAGACAACAATATCCGAATCTATTCAACAGTAAGATTTTGGGGGATGAAAATCCCTAAGGGGGGAGAGTTGTAACAACCCAATTTTGACCCTAGTCAGAATTGTGGCTTTGGGATCACAAATCCAAGTCAAAAAATATTTTAATATTATTTTTAATGCTTATAATATGTGAATTGACGTGTGTGAAAGTTTCGTGTGAAAATTTTACTATTTTGAAAAAGGACCTAATCGCATAAAATGTAAAAGTTGCTTGCTATATGTTAAGTGGGATTATTTGTCATGTCTTTGTAAATAACAGGTCCTTATGTTGTTATTAAACCATTGGTTGTGTTAATGGACATTAAAGGCCTTAATATATGTGATTTTATAATGTTATTAATCAAAGGCAAAATTGGTATTTAGTAATTTAAGTTAATATTAATAACAAAGCATAAATTAAGGCCATTAACACCTTATATTGCCGAATTCATCAAAGAAAAAGAAAGACATTCAAGCTTAGGGTTTCGGCTATGGTTTTGTTTGATTGAGGTATGTGTGTTTTTATAATTTCTACGTTTTTGTGATTATTGCTTAGAGTTCTATCAAGCCCATGTCTCAATTTCTTTTTTTTTTTTTTGATGATTTTGAGTTATGCCATTGATGAAATTATGAGTTTTATGAAGTTTGATGATAGTATATGGAAGCTTGATGTTGGGTTAACATGATTTGTCTTTGAATTTTTGAGTAAAATGGGCTAAACTGTAAAATTTGTAAATTGAAGGACTAAAATGTGAAATAAATGAAATATATGGGCTTATATAAACACCATGTATATTTGGTTAAGCAAGTGTGTATGGAAATTTTGTGTATTTTGTGATTTTGTGAATTAAGGACTAAAGTGTCAAAATGTGAAAATGTGAGGGCTAATTTGTAAAATGCCCTAAATATTTTTTTTTGGATTGATTTGAATGAATTTGAGATTGAATAAGTTAAATTTGAATGTGTTTAGATCAAGAACCAAAGAAAACGAAATTAGATCGGGGAAAGTCAAAAGTCGTTGAACAGTCGACTCTATTCGTTCAAATCCGTACAAGGTAAGTCTATATAGAAATAAATGTGTTTGTAATGGTTTATTTATTATTATATGCTATTAAAAAATGATGAATGGCCTATTGAATTGAATATGAGATATCCGAGAAAGTATCGACAAAGTTCCGACGTCCGAAAAGCCTTATATGAACCATAGGAATAGTTAGGATACATATGTCATGACATAGGATCCGATATGTGTTTTCGTGTCAGACCATGTTTGGGACGTTGGCATCGACTTATGGTTTACGTGTAAGACCATGTCTGGGACATCGACGTCGTATTTGATTTCGTGTAAGACCCTGTCTAGGACAGTAGCATCGATATTTGATTACATGTAAAACATGTCTGGGACGTTGGCATTGTACAAGTTTTTTGAGTTATCCGCGTATCCTTATGATTCTGAACGGTTCAACGGGCATTCCATGAAAAGAATGAATATATGAAATGTGCAACTGAATTAGGTACGTTTGAAATGTATACTATGTTTGAGAATAAAAGGTAAGTACATGTGCAAGTGATGATATATGATATAAGTATGAGAAAATATGTTATATGAGCAAATAAATTGGGATTATGTGAATGTAAATGAACTACATAGTAAGTGATAGTATTTGGCCATGAATTACATGAATGATTTGGTTTGTAATTGTGTTATATGATAAGTTTATTTGTATATGGCTTACTAAGCTTTTAAAAGCTTACTTTGTGTGTCTTTCAACTATTTTTTTAAGATATCGTAGCTACCGAGAGCTCGAAGATCGTTGAGGATCATCACCACGTTATCAAACTTCTTTTTGGTACCTTTTGAAAATGTGAATATTAAAGTATGGCAGTATAGGCTAGAAGTACTTTGATTATGTTTTGTGATGTATATATTTAGCCATATGATATGGCTTGGTTTTGGTTGTGATTATGATTTGATTTTGATATATAAAATGTGATGCAATATGATTACTATGATGTGTTTTTGAATGGCCAAGAGATTTGGTAAGTTTGGCAAGTTTTTGGTAAGTGCTAATTGTGGAGTTGGTAAAAATGTGGTATGAGATTGAAAGAGTATATTAAGGTTATAAACCATATGTTTTGGTATGTTTTTGGCTTAAGGAATGACATGATTTGGTATGTGTTACAAGCATGAAATTGTTGCTAATGAAATGGCATGAATGTTGAATGTTTTGTTTGTGAATTGGTTGAAAACTTGGTATAAAATGATGTGGATTTGATGCTTTTAGGGAGGACCTAAAATGGGTGGCAAATTGGCCTTGTAAATGGCTTATTTTTGCCCACAAGGGTAGAGACAAGGGTGTGTGTCTCAGTCGTGTTGCTTGAGGGCTATTTCGAAATAAGCCTGGGCAGACCACATGGCCACACACACATGGGCGTGTGCCAGGCCGTGTGGCCTTCGACCACGGGCTTGACGCACGGGTGTATGGTCAGCCTTGTGGCTAAGTCAATAGCCTCCCTAATTTTCACACAACTAGGCACACGGGCATGTCTGGTGGCCATGTGGACAAGTCAGTATGTATGCCATGTTTTGACATGGCCTAGACACATGGGCCTGTCCAATGCCATATGAGGCACACGGCCTGTTCACACGGGCGTGTGACCTATATATCTTTGAAAAATTGTTTAAGTTTCAAAAAATTTTGTATGTGTTCAGTTTAGTCCCGACCCCTTTCTAAAGCATGTTTAAGGTCTCGATGACCTATATAAGGGACTCTTTGGTAATGTATGATTATGATTGTGGATGATGTTTATGAATTATTCATTAAATGTTTCGATTTGTCTGGTAACTTCTTTAACCCTAGTCCAGCGACGGAAACAGGTTAGGAGTGTTACAGTGAGGTACCTTTAATTTTAGGGTGACTCTTTTTAGCAACTACTAGAACTATAATTGATGTTGGTACGGGTGAACTTGTACTTCGTGTAGGCGATGAATTGAGTACTCTCCAAACTCATGATTTTGTTAGAACATCTAGTGATCAAGATGATTTTAAATCTTTTGTTAATATTAGTGACCATGTGGCTCAACCTTTTTTGCAAGAAACCCTTCAAAAAAACATAATGGAGCCATGTTCCAGACTATGTGACAGAAGCAGAATGACTTATGAGGAGCGAATGTTACAAAATGATGAACTAGATGAATGGTGGACACATGTCAAGGAGAAATCGAGAAAGCATGATGAAAAGCCAAAGCGACACCATGATGAGCACATGATAAGAAGAAACCAATTTAAGGTTGGAGACAAAGTATTGCTGGAAAAAACGGATCCATAAATCTCCCCTTCAAAGCTCGAGTCAAAAGGATTAAACCTATTTATGGTACTGAACGTCTTCTGCTACAATACAGTTGAGGTAACTCATTCTAAATTCGGCACATTTAAGGTAAAAAATAGTCGAATAGGACATTATCTTGGTAGAATAATTGATAGTGAGAAAGAAGAGCCATGGCTTTGCAAACTCGTGTCAAGGAGAAACTGAGAAAGCACAATGAAGAGCCAAAGCGACGCCATGATGAGTAGGTGATGAAAACAAACCAATTTAAGGTTGGAGACAAAGTACTGTTGGAAGAAACGGATCCACAAATCTCCCCTTTGGAGCTCGAGTCAAACAGATCAAACCTATTTATGGTATTGAACGTCTTTTCCTATGATACAGTTGATGTAACTCATTATGAATTCGACACATTTAAGGTACACAATACTTAAATTAGATATTATCTTGGTACAATAATTGATAGCGCGAAAAAGGAGCCTTGGCTTCGCAAACACATGTCAAGGAGAAACAGATAAAGCATGATGAAGAGCCAAAGCGACGCCATGATGAGCACGTGATGAAAACAAAGCAATTTAAGGTTGGAGACAAAGTACTGCTGGAAAAAATGGATCCATAAATCTCACCTTCGGAGCTCGAGTCAAACGTATCAAACCTATTTATGGTACTAAACGTCTTCCCCTACGATACCGTTGACGTAAATCATTCTAAATTTGGGGCATTTAAGGTAAACAATACTCGAATTAGACATTATCTTGGTAGAATAATTGATAGCGAGAAAGAAGAGCCTTGGCTTTGCAAACACATGTCAAGGAGAAACTGAAAAAGCACGATAAAGAGCCAAAGCGACACCAAGATGAACAGGTGATGAGAACAAACCAATTTAAAGTTGGAGACAAAGTACTGCTGGGAAAAACGGATCCATGAATCTCCCCTTCAGAGCTCGAGCAAACGGATCAAACCTATTTACGGTACTGAACGTCTTCCCCTACGATACAGTTGAGGTAACTCATTCTGTATTTGACACATTTAAAGTAAACAATACTCAAATTATACCTTACCTTGGTAGAATAATTGATAGAAAGAAAGAGAAGCCTCAGCTTCGTGAACCGCAGTAATCATGCATGCTTAAGGTAAGTTGAGCTTAAACTTTAAATAAACGTTTATTGGGAGGCAATCCGAGTGTTTAAATTTTGCTAATTCTTTTAATTTCATTGCATGCTAATTTAAAAATCTTTAATACTTTTTTTTAACTCACACGGCCTGGACATGTGCGTGTCCCAAGCCGTGTGCATAAGGGAGCATTCAACAGTGAGTTACACAAATTAGCGACATGGCCATGTGACCCATACGGCTTGGACACACAGACATGTCCTTGGCCGTGTGAGTCTTTGGACTTAATTTTTGTAAAATTCAAAGGTTACACGTCCTACAACAGTCCATAGGGCCGTGTGAGTCATGGAGCTATTTGTTTTCAATTTCATTTCAAGTCAAAGGGTAACAGGGGCAAGAGACACGCTCGTGTTCGAGACACAGCCGGACCACATGCGCGTGTGGGTGGTCGTCTAACCCAAACGACTTCTTACATGGACGTGGAAGAAGCGAAAGAGATCACACACAGCATGGACACACGAGCGTGTCTAAGGCCCTATGAACACTGGCCTTAATTTTTAACTCGCACACGGGCTGGGAAATCCCCACATGGGTGTGTGGCCCAACACAGGCCTAAACATGATTGTGCCTTATTTTAAACCCTAATTTCCCTTTTTTCTTTTTCTTTTTTTTCTTCCTTCCATTCTCTCCGAACCTAGCCACCGTCAAGTTCTCCCTTGCAACTCCAGCCACCCCTGTGGTTCGCACCTCGTTGCCGTCATCGTTTCCCTTTCCCTTCCTTCTTTAGTTGTACCCGAACAACCCCACCTATTACCATCTTTTGAACCCCACACCACCGCGCAACCCACCCTCTTCCCCTCTCATTTTTCTTCTTCGTCTTTCCCCACTAGCCCACACCCCTTCCCCTTCGCAGACCCTGACCCCCTTTACCTAGCCATCGTCCAAATCCACCCTCACCCACCTTCGAGGCGCAACATCCTCAACCCCAAACCATTGTTCCATTCCCCTCCTTCAAACCGCATACCACCCTATCGTCTACCCCTCTCTTCGATCTCCCTCTTCCACAATGAACCACTACGCCTATCGACTGCCAAACAAACCTTCGGCCACCGTCTCACCGTCGGTCCTCCCTATTTCCTTTATTTTTAATTCTTTATTATTTTATTATTTTATCATTTTATTATTTTCTTTAATCTATTTATTTTACTATTCTACTTATTTTTATTTATTTTATTTATTCTCTTTATTACTTTTATTCTTAGTTGTTTTACTATTGTTTTATTCCTTTTATTCCTGCTACATTTAGTTTAATGCTTATATTATTGTTTTTCATCTTATTATTACTTTTGTTCTCATTTTGGTCATGTTTATTTCATCATGTTTCGTTTCTATTTTTTTCTTTTATTATTTTTATTCTTATTATCTGCTTATTATTATTATTCTTGTTTTTTATTCTTCTTGCTTATTTTTGTATCTCTTAGATTCAAGTATTTCACTCATGTTTAATCAATGGATTTCGTTGGATTCAACTTTTGTTTTGTTAATATTTGAACTAATCCATTATGTCGATTCCTACGAAAATCATAATTGAATACTGAAATTTTTTCTAGTCATTTTTCTTCCAAGGACATTGTAACAACCCGGTTTTAGCTAAATCTAAACAGTGGTTTTAGAACCACAAATTTGAGGTCACAAAATTATTTTAATATTATTTTGGTGTTTACATCATGTGAATATGTATGTGTGAAAATTTTGTGAGTTAATTTTATCGTTTAATAGTTCAATTTGAGAAAAAGGACTTAATTGCGTAAAATGCAAAAGTAGCATGCTATAAGTTAAATGTGTCTATTTTCTATGGTTTATTAAATGAAGTGTCCTTATGATGTAATTAGACGATTGATAGTGAGAATGGACATAAATGGGCATGTATTAAATGATTTTATAATGGTTTCATTAAGGGTAAAATGGTAAACTATGAATTAATGATAATTAAAATAAAACAAAAGCCAAAATTCATCTTATTTTCATTCATATTTAATCGGAAATCAAGAGTAAAGAAGCCGAAGATGATGTTTTAAGGTTCGGCCATGTTGATGCTCAATTGAAGGTCCGTTTTTGTTCCGTTTTTGTTCTATTTTTATGTTTTTCTGATCATTGCTTTGAGTACTAGCTAGCCTGTGCCTTAAGTTTTGAATTTGTTGATGATTTTGTGAAATGCAATTGTTGAATGCTTAAGTTTTATGATAGTTGATGATGAATTATGGAAGTTAAATGATAGATTATCAAGTTTAGTTAAGTGATTTTCAGTGAAAATGCCTAAATAGGATTAAATTGTGAAAAACGTAAATTGAAGGGTTAAATTGTGAAATAAATGTGAAATATGGGCTGCTAAGGACCTATAGAGAATTCGTCCAAGCATGGGTCTTATTGAATTTTGAGTAATTTGTGTTTTTATGAAATAGGTACTAAATTGTTAAAATGTGAAAGTTTAGGGCCAAAGTGCAAATTGAATAAAAGTATGTGTTTGTCGATTAAATTGAATGAATTGATGATTAAATGGGTTAATTTTGAATACATATAGATCAAGAAAGAAAGAATTCAAATTTAGATCAGGGAAAATCGAAGGTTATCGAGTAATCGATCCGATTCGTCAATTCCGAGTACGAGGTAAGTTTGTATGTGATAAACATTGTTACAACTATGTTTTTAATGCTTTAATGTTGCATAAATTGTACATATACGACTACGATTGTATGCTATGGAAAATCAGCTATATTTGGCACTTAGTGTGTGTATCAAGATAGCTTCAGCTATATAAAGCACTTAGTGTGCGAATTGGAATAGCTTCGACTATATATGGCAATTAGTGTGCGAAACTGAGATAGCTTTACTATGAAAGGCACTTAGTGTACGAGATTACAATAGCTTCGACTATGAAAGGCTCTTAGTTATGAGATTACAATAGCTTTGGCTATGCTTTGGCACTTAATGTCTGAGATATTGAGTACTCGACAGTATCATGTAAAGGTATGAGTTTGATATGAATTTGTACAAGTATGTACATTTAAAGCATGAAATCCAAATAGAAGAAGTTATTAACTTGTTCATAAACTCTTGAGTAAGTATAAGAAAGGTTTTTTGGTTACCATGAATTAGATATCAATTTGTACGAATTGATGATTTGTATATTTTGAATTGTTGAGTATAATAAGTACAAACTTACTAAGCTGTGAAGCTTACTGTTTGTTATTTGTTTATGTTTTATAGATTATCGAAGCTAGCTTGAACTCGAGGATCGTCAGGAAATGTCATCACACTATCGATCATATTTTTGGTACTTTTGGAAGCTTTGTATATATGGTATATGGAATGTATAGGCTAGTGTCAATTGGTATGTTTTGAATTATGAATTTAGCCATGTGAGTTGGCTTGTAAATGGTGTTATTGATGAAGTTGAATTTGACTTATGTTATGAGTTAATATGTAACACCCCAAACCTGGCCCAGACGTTATTGCCAGATCTGACGTGTCACGCGGACTTACGACTTAGTATGCATTCGTTGGTTTAAGTGATTGGGGTGGTCTTTGTAAAAACAACGGTTGAATGAAAAGCCAGTTTATCAATCTTTAGGCTATCCATTTGTTGTGCTTGTTGAGCCTTGGAAAACGTTCATTAATTTTGAAAACCCGCGCAGCCTAACACTAGCAGTTTTGACATAGTATAAATATAATCAGAAAATAAAACCATAGCGGAAAAAGAAACTTAAAACCCAAAATTAAATCAGAATATAAAATAATAAAAATAAACTAACATAGAAAAACCAACTTTGCAGATGATGTGGCCACTCCGAATCCCTCACAGCTCCAAGCCCACTATGGTTGGGGATTTCCTGCAGAGATGAAAATAAAGGGTGAGTTCGGTAAACTCAGTGTGTAACATAACCCAACCATAGCCCAAAACAGATCAAACCTTAGAGTCAGACTTATCTAGGCCTTGGCCCAGTACAGAAATTAGAAGGAAACCCATAGGCTCATAGCAGATATAGAACAAATATATCATGAATGCAGAAATCCCAACCCAGATCCATCCATAACACCCCCGTACTAGCCTTACACCATGTGGGGAGACTACTCGACCCACCCAACCGCTACACACCACAGAAATTGCAGTGAAGCTGCCAGATATTGTGACGAAGTCACCAGATATAGATATTGTGGCTAGGCCACCAAAATATATATATATATATATATATATATATATGGAAGCCACCAGATTGTAGCGAGGCTGCCAGATATTGTGACGAAGTCACCAAAACAGATATATTTGGCGAGGCCACCAGATTGCAGTGAGGCTGCCAGAATGCTTCCTCCATCAATATAAACCCATGTCCCATGCAACAGTAATAATATGTCGTGGCATACGTATACAGAAACAGAGCTTCATGCTTTTCAGAAAAAAAATAACCCTAGGGGTAAAATTATAATTTTGCATGCATAAGGGTATTTCAGTAATTATTACCTATTGCTAAGGTTTCATGCTTATTCTAACGTTTGCCAAGTAATCAGAAGTACTTACCTCGTCTTTTTACCAAAGTGGGCCCGTTGGCCTATTGGTCGGTTTTCGACCCATTAAGCCCAAAAATACCGTTGTGCACGAAAATGCACACTCTGCACTCTAATCATCCAAATGCACCATATTCATTAACAAGCGTCTCACGGCGCCACACGCTCATGAGTTCTAAAAATACCAACGTTTCGGTATTTCGACTTTTACCGATTCAGTTTAAGGGAGGGTGTCGTTTACACACCTAGTTGATGACGATTGATAACGAAATCTCCCACGCGATAATCCTACAATCGATCACTAACACATTACACTTACAAATTAACAATAACTAACATAAATCCATGTCAACTAACCCAATCATCCCACAAGTTAGTCATTTATGCACGAGGGGCAAAATAGTCATTTAACACCCTAGGGACAAAATGGTAATTTTACCCCACAAGGGTATCTCGGTAATTCTACTCTACAGGGGTATTTCGGTATTTCTACCCTACAAGGGTATTTCGGTAATTCTATCCTATAGGGGTATTTCGGTAATTCTACCCTACAAGGGTATTTCGGTAATTCTACAACTTATCCACTTGGGCCTATGGACCCATTGGGACCACATGGCCCATTTCATTATCATGACTGAAATAGCCGATCCTACTGCTAGAGTAATGAGGAATACACACCTGTTAGGAGACTGCAGTTAATCCGCGCTCCAAACACTCTTAGCTTACGCCCAACCCAAACGAACACGTCACAAATCGAAAGGGATCAGCCAAGAAGGGTATGCCTACTCTCCTCATGGTTTGCTCTATTTAAAGCCAGCTCTCCATCTACTCTTATGTTAGCTTCCCGATATAGGATTCCTCCATCACCAAAGTTTAAAACCAACACCAACTATTGCCGTCCCAACATAGCAAAATAATCAACCTTTGCGTGCCAAGGGATTCGAACCAAAGTCCTGTCACATGCCAACTCACGCCACCTCCACTAGGCCATCAACTCATTTGTGTCATTAATCCAACACATTAAACTTTAAAGCGCACCTACTTGCTTCTAGATTTATTGAAAAGAAAAACCAAAATATATTGAAAGAGCCAAGACTTGAAGCTTGGACCCCTTGCTTCCTCTATGGCGTCACTTCCTTGTCCCCTAAGTGGCACCACCTTGCCACTACACCACACTCCTTTTTGTGTTATCTTTTACCCCTTTACTCTTAAAAGCCCAAACGCCAATTGCATCACCTGTTCATAAAATTAAAATTCCGAAGACTACCACGGATTTAACTTAAGTTTGGGCCTTCCAAAGGCCCACTAACCTACTAAAATATATATATAACCAACCAGAACACACACAAAATTTCAAAATCACAGAAACACAGAAAACCCGAAAATTGGGGCGTTACAACTCTACCATCCTTAAAGAAATTTCATCCTCAAAATTTTACCTGAATCAAACAGATGAGGATATTGTTGACGCATCGCCACTTCTGGCTCCCAAGTAGCTTCCTCTCTACCATGATTAAGCCACAGCACCTTTACTAGCGAAATTGATTTCCTCCTCAAAATCTTAACATCTTATCCAAAATCTGCATAGGCTCTTCCTCAAAAGTCAAGTCTGTTTGGACCTCGATCTTTGCAACCGGCACAACATGAGTAGGGTCAGAACCATACCGCCTTAACATGGAAACGTGAAAGACATCATGAATCCTATTCAACTCTAGAGGTAGCTCCAACTGATAAGCCATTGGACCCACTCGCTTAAGAATCCAATAAGGCCCAATGAACTGCGGACTTAACTTGTCTTTCCTCCCAAACCTTAATATTTTCTTCCAAGGCGAAACCTTCAAGAAGACCATATCACCCATAGAGTACTCAATTTCCTTGTGCTTCAAATCTGCATATGACTTCTGTCTATCAGATGCTTCCTTCAACTGGTCTCTAATCAACTTGACCTTATCCTCAGTATCTGCCACCAACTCAGGTTCAAGAACCTATCGTTCACCCAACTCGGTCCAACAACTAGGTGTACGACATCTTCCCCCATATAGTGCCTCATAAGGAGCCATTCGAATACTTGCCTGATAACTGTTGTTGTATGCAAACTCTGCCAACGGTAAGTAATCCTCCCAACTGCCTTGAAAGTTGATAACGCATCCCCTCAACATGTCTTCCAGAATCTGAATAACCCTTTCAAACTGACCATAAGTCTGAGGATGAAAGGTTGTACTAAAGTTCAACCGTGTACCCAATGCCTCATGCAACTTTTTCCAAAACCAAGATGTGAATCTAGGATCTCGATCAGAAATAATCGACACTGGCACTCTGTGAAGTCGTACTATTTCCGCCACATACAATTTGGCTAACTTCTGAAATGAATAATCAGTGCGGACAGGTATGAAATGAGTAGATTTGGTCAACCTATCCACAATTACCCAAATCGAGTCCTTCTTCGACGGTGTCAAGGGTAACCCACTCATAAAATCCATGGTTACCCTCTCCCACTTCCAAAGTGGTACTTTCACCGGCCGCAAAAGTCCCAAGGTAATTGATGTTCACTTTCACTTGTCGACAAGTCGACATTTTCCCACAACTTCCGTTACCTCTCGCTTCAATCCAGCCACCAATACAACTCCTTTAAGTCGCGATACAGTTTACTCCCTCTAAGATGCATAGCACACAGACCTCCATGAGCTTCTTACAAAATTGCTTGCCTCAAGTCAGAGTCCTTCGGAATACAAACTCTACCTCGGTAACATAGAACTCCCTTACTGTTCAGCCCGAACTCAGAAGTATCCCCATTCTTAGCCTACCGAAATCGAGAAACCAGGGACTCATCCCAAGATTATTTTTCCTTAATCTCATCCACCCAGGTTGGCTTAACTTGCAATTCTGCTAACAGACTACCGTCGTCATACAGACTCAAACCAGCAAACATGGCTCTCAGATCAGATACAGTTCTATGACTTAGGGCATCAGCCACCACATTAGCTTTGCCTGGGTGATACTTAATCACGTAGTCATAATCCTTAAGCAACTTTATCCATCTCCACTGCCTAAGGTTTAGCTCCTTCTGAGTCAGCAAGTACTTAAGACTCTTATGATCCGTATATATAATACACCTTTCTCTGTACAGGTAATGTCTCCAAATCTTAAGCGCAAAGATTACCGCTGCCAACTCCAGATCATGAGTAGGATAGTTAACTTTATGTGGTTTAAGTTGTCGCGATGCATAAGCAACCACTTTACCCTCTTGCATTAGCACACAGCCCAACCCTACATGTGATGCATCACTGCATATGGTAAAATCTTTTCCAGACTCCGACTAAATCAGTATAGTTGCCTCGGTTAGAACTTTCTTCAGTTTCTCAAAAGATTGCTATTGTTTCTCAGTCCAAACAAACGGTACTCCCTTCCTTATAAGCTTTGTCAAAGGCGCTGCCATCATAGAAAATACTTCCACAAACTTTCTATAGTACCCAGCTAAACCTAAAAAACTTCAAATTTCTGACACTGACCCCGATGGCTTCTATTCTAGAATCATTTCAATCTTTCGAGGGTCCACCTTGATCCCTTCAACAGAGACAACATGCCCCAAGAAAGTTACCTCTCTCAACCAGAACTCACACTTACTGAATTTCGCATAAAGCTCATTCTCCCTCAGCACTTGCAGTACAATACGAAGATGCTCATCATGCTTCTCCTCAGTTTCAGAATAAACCAGAATATCGTCGATAAAGAGGACCACGAATCAATCCAACTATGGCTGGAACACTCGATTCATCAGATCCATAAATGCTGCAAGTGCGTTCGTCAACCCAAATGGCATAACCAAGAACTCATAGTGACCATACCGAGTTCTGAATGCTGTCTTGTGAATATCCACCTCCTTAACCCTCAACTGATGATACCCAGATCGAAGGTCAATCTTGGAAAATACTGAAGCTCCTCTAAGTTGGTGAAATAAATCATCAATTCTCGGCAGTGGGTACTTGTTCTTAATCGTCAGTTTGTTCAACTGCTGATAATCGATGCATATCCGCATTGACCCATCTTTCTTCTTTATGAACAACACTGGTGCTCCCCACGGAGACACACTTGGTCTAATGAAGCCTCTATCTAATAACTCTTGAATTTGGGCTTTCAGCTCCACCACTTCCTTCGGTGCCATCCTATAAGGTGCAATGGACAACGGTGCCATTCCAGGAAACAAGTCAATTCCAAACTCAACCTCTCAGTTTGGGGGCAAACCCGAAAGCTCTTCTGGAGAAACATCTTGAAAATCCTTGACGGTTCTAATTTTATCCACTGTCAGATCCTCAGTTTTTGATTGGCTTACAAATGCCAAATAAGCCTCACATCCCTTTCGAAAACTCGAAGCATTGCCTGGGACAGAGCATCATCCCCGGCACCTCGATCATGAGACTCTAACTCCGTTGCCAGTGGTACCGGTGCATCTGCTGCTTGCACATGTCCTGAAGACGAAGATTCAGCCTGAGCATTACCTCAGCCATGTCCACGGCCTCTTCCACGAGCTGCTCGTGTACTCATTTCGTATTATCTGATTAAGAATTTTATGAATCAGTTTAATATTTCGATGTTTATTACGATGTCTTATGAATAACGATAATTGAGTTTGAGTTTGTTTCCTTTTGCGGTAGCCTAGCTACAGTCTCAATCTACTTATCAGAGTTTCTATAATTCCAGTGTTACCCTAACTAAAGTGCCATGATAAGGTTTTGTACAAGAATATAACAGATATTTCAGAAATAACAGAAAGGCTCAGAAAACTTACAGACTTGGGCCGGAGATTCGGTGTGCCACCTTTTAAAAAAAACATAATTTTAGAAAACCAACTTTAATCTTTAAAATCATCTATTTGTAAAGAGAAAATATTGGAAACATTCTCGAAAACAATTTATAATCAAGTTCCAAAAAAAAATAATCTTCGAAAACCTTTATTTAGTGTTTCTTTGAAAACTCCCATTTTTAGACCCGTTCCACAGCCGAGTTGTTGTAACTTGGCTTTTATACCACTAAATGTAACACCCAAAACCCGGCCCAGACGTTATTGCCAGATCTGAGGTGTCACATGGACTTACGACTTAGTATGCATTCGTTGGTTTAAGTGATTGGGGTGGTCTTTGTAAAAATACCAGTTGAATGAAAAGCCGGTTTATCAATCTTTAGGCTATCCATTTGTTGTGCTTGTTGAGTCTTGGAAAACGTTCATTAATTTTGAAAACCCGTGCAGCCTAACACTAGCAGTTTCGACATAGTATAAATATAATCAGAAAATAAAACCATAGCGGAAAAAGAAATTTAAATAGCGGCTTTATTACAACTTAAAACCCAAAATTAAATCAAAATATAAAATAATAAAAATAAACTAACATAGAAAAACCAACTTTGCAGATGATGTGGCCACTCTGAATTCCTCACAGCTCCAAGCACAATATAGTTGGGGATTTCCTACAGAGATGAAAATAAAGGGTGAGTTCGGTAAACTCAGTGTGTAACATAACCCCACCATAGCCCAAAACAGATCAAACCTTAGAGTCAAACTTATCTGAGCCTTGGCCCAGTGCAGAAATCAGAATGAAACCCATAGGCCGATAGTAGATACAGTACAAATATATCATGAATACAGAAATCCCAACCCAGATCCATCCATAACACCCCCGTACCAGCCTTACACCATGTGGGGAGACTACTCAACCCACCTAACCGCTACACACCACAGAAATTGCAGTGAGGCTGCCAGATATTGTGACGAAGTCACTAGATATAGATATTGTGGCTAGGCCACCAGAACAGATATATATATATGTGGCGAAGCCACCAGATTACAGCGAAGCTGCCAGATATTGTGACGAAGTCACCAGAATAGATATATGTGGTGAGGCCACCAGATTGCAGCAAGGCTACCAGAACGCTTCCTCCATCAATATAAACCCATGTCCCATGCAACAGTAATAATATGTCATGGCATACGTATACAGAAACAGAGCTTTATGCTTTTCAAAAAAAATTAACCCTAGGGGTAAAATCGTAATTTTGTATGCATAAGGGTATTTCAGTAATTATTACCTATTGCTTAGGTTTCATGCTCATTCTAACATTTACCAAGTAATCATAAGTACTTACCTCGTTTTTTTACCGAAGTGGGCCCGTTGGCCCATTAGACCATTTTCAGCCCATTAAGCCCAAAAATATCGTTGTGCACGAAAATGCACACTCTGCAGTCTAATCATCCAAATGCACCATATTCATTAACAACTGTCTCACGAGCGCTCGCACGCTCACATGTTCACAAAATACCAACATTTCGGTATTTCAGCTTTTACCAATTCAGTCTAAGGGAGGGTGTCGTTTACACACCTGGTTGATGATGATTGATGACGATATCTCCCATGCGATAATCCTACAAACGATCACTAACACATTAGACTTACAAATTAACGATAACTAACATAAATCCACGTCAACTAACCCAATCATCACACAAGTTAGTCATTTATGCATGAGGGGCAAAATAGTCATTTAACATCCTAGAGGCAAAATGGTAATTTTACCCTACAAGAGTATTTCGGTATTTCTACCCTACAAGGGTATTTCGTTAATTCTATCCTAAAGGGTTATTTCGGTAATTCCACCCTACAGGGGTATTTCGGTAATTCTACAACTTATTCACTTGGGCCTACGGACCCATTGGGACCACATGGCCTATTTCAGCCCATCACGGCCCAAAATAGCCGCCCTACTGCTAGAGTAATGAGAAATACACACCTGTTAGGAGACTGCAGTTAATCCACGCTCCAAACACTCTTAGCTTACGCCCAACCCAAACGAACACGTCACAAAGCGAAAGGGATCAGTCAAGAAGGGTATGCCTACTCTCCTCATGGTTTGCTCTATTTAAAGCCAGCTCTCCATCTACTCTTATGTTAGCTTCCCGATGTGGGATCCCTCTATCACCAGAGTTTAAAACTAACACCAACTCTTTCCGTCCCAATATAGCAAAATAATCAACCTTTGCGTGCCAAGGGATTCGAACCAAAGTCCTCTCACATGCCAACTCACGCCACCACCATTAGGCCATCAACTCATTTGTGTCATAAATCCAACACATTAAACTTTAAAGCGCACCTACTTTCTTCCAGATTTATTGAAAAGAAAAACCAAAATATATTGCAAGAGCCAAGACTTGAACCTTGGACCCCTTGCTTCCTCTATGGCGTCACTTCATTGTCCCCTAAGTGGCGCCACCTTGCCACTACACCACACTCCTTTTTGTGTCATCTTTTACCCCTTTACTCTTAAAAGCCCAAACGCCAATTGCATCACCTGTTCATAAAATTAAAATTCCGAAGACTACCACGGATTTATCTTAAGTTTGGGTCTTCCAAAGGCCCACTAACCTACTAAAATATATATAACCAACCAGAACACACACAAATTTTAAAAATCACAGAAACACAGAAAATCCAAAAATTGGGGCGTTACATAATATGTGTTATGTGATGTATTATGATGCCTTATGTTTTAGTAGATATGATATGGTTATTTTGATGGGTTGATGAATAAGTATTTAGTAAATTGTTAATCATGTCTTATGGTTTGAGTAATGGTAAGCTTTGGTATAATTTAAGATGATGTTCGAATGCCATTTTGGATTAGAAAATGTTTGATGATTTTGGTTATGTCTAAATATGGATATTAGTTAAAGTATCAAATTAATTTGGCATGTTTTTGGTTGTGGAATTGAGTGGTGAAAAGGGTAATGTATAAATGGCATAAAATATGTATGAAATAGCATGATTTGATTGTCTATTAATGTATTGAAATGATATTATTTTGATGGCTAGGTGTGCATTAGAAAAGGGTGGCAAATTGGCTTTGTAAATAGCCTATTTTTGTCCACATGGGTAGAGATACGGGCGTGTGTCTCAGCCGTGTGCGACACATGGCCATGTTACATAGCCGTGTGTCCCCTAGGGTACCCTTTCAAATTAAGTCAGTATACCCTACAGTTTTAACACGGCCTAGACACACTAGCATATCTACTGGCCATGTGTGGCACACGGGATGGTACATGGGCATGTGGTCGGCCGTGTGACCCAAGTTAATAACCTCCCTAGTTTTCCCACGGCCATGGCACACAGGCGTGTCATCGGCTATGTGGTGCAAGTAAGTATGTATGCCCTGTTTTCACACGGCCTGTGACACGCGCGTGTCTGATAGCCGAGTGACGCACACGGGCTGTTCATACGGGCGGTGACCCTTAAATGTTTGAAAATTATCTAAGATTTCCAAAGTTTGCAAATCTTTTCGGTTTAGTCCCGAACCACTTCTGAGCATGTTTTAAGGTCTTGTAGTACCTTATAAGGGACAATGTGATTCATATGAATGGATTTTTTATTATGATTGTGAATGAATGTTTATTAAGTTGTGAAATGTTAGTTAAAAGTTGTGTTTGATCGGTAATACCTCTTAACCCCAATCCGGAGATGGATACAGGTTAGGGGTGTTACATACATAATGACAAACACACGCAGCAAATGTAAGGTCGCTGTCCCCACTTTAAAAAAGTGGAAGACCCTTGGCGTGACTTCTTTTTCGGGCGCTTCCATTGAGGCCCACCATCTATACCTCCACCTTTCACAGGGTCCCTAGGAGCACTTATATCAGCTTCTTTGGCTAAGGCCACTCGGCTTAGGCCGATGTATTAATTGGGCCCCTTTGGAGCAGATCCAGTTAGCAGATAGCATATGCGCTATCATTGCTAGAGCTCTTTAGGATTGGTTTTTCTTTATCATCGAGCCCACATATGTGGAGCTGACTTTGGAGTTCTATTCGACATTTCTCCTTCAATAGGTGATAACGACCTATGATGAGTCGAGCACCACCACTTTCATACTTAATGGTACGACACGTCATATGAGTGTCCCAGAGTTCAGAGCGACATATGGACTTTACACTGCCGAGTTTATGTGTAACACCCCTTACTCGTAACCGACGCCGAGATAGGGTTCGAGGCAATACCAAGCTAAAATATTAACATTCACACAAAACAGGCCATAAAATTTCATCCAAATTTTAAAACTTTTCAATTTCATGCAATTTGTCCCTTATAAGGGCCTACGAGGCGCAAAACATACATTGCAGGTGGTACGGGACTAAACCGAGAACTTTAGAAAAGTTTTGGATAATTTAGAAAAATTTCCTACTTTGGGGAGTCACACGCCAGTGTAGGTAGGCCGTGTGGTTACACACGCCCGTGTAGGTAGGGCGTGTAATTACAAATGCCCGTGTGGCTTGGAACACGCCCGTGTAACTCTCTAACTATGATGTTATCATACAATTAGGATCACACAACCAAGTCACACACATGTGTGCTTAAGCTGTGTGGCGAATTAAATTCTCGAAATTAAGTGCAGACTTCACAGGGCCTGGGCACACGCCCATGTCCTAAGGTTGTGCTTGTCACACGACTGAGACACACGACTACGTCTCTACCCATATGTTTACTACTGGGTATTCTATTTGCATTAATTAGGGTGCATAGGACACATGGTCTAACCACATGCCCATGGGGCAAACTGTGTGTCACACACGGCCTAGACACACGCCCGTGTGTCTACCCATGTGGACAAATTTTAGGCTATTTTCCAAGCCATTTGTCACCCTTAAATGCTCATTTGCTTATTCGTCTAAGATGGCATGCAACCTAGTATATTTAGTCACTTGAAAACTCATAAACATGATTATTCCATGCCTTTGTAATGACAACATGTCACTTATCCAAAACATCATACTTTCATATGGTATTCCATGCCAATTTCATATTCATTCATTATGCTAATCCTACTTTTAAATTACCTAATCATAGCATAGATGGGGCATATTTATTAACCATGATTCATTCACTTAGCACATGTGCCATTCATCACACATCTCATCCACAAACAAACATATCAAACATAAAACATTGCATGCATGTATAATTGATTAGGATTACAACCCAAATGATCAATATGGACCACATCACATGGCCATATACAAAATAAATCAAATATTTCCATAAGCTAACACATTTGACTAGACCAATATGACATATAACAAAAAGACCAAGTCTCTATACATGCCATAGTCAAAATATTGAGACTAACTATACCCCAAATGTCCAGTTGATAGTGTGATTGGGCCTCCAACGTCCTTCGATCCCCAAGTTGGCTTGGCAATACTATAAGAAAGTAAGAAAGGGAGGGGAGTAAGCATAAAGCGTAGTAAGTTCACATGCAAATAAATAGCAACATGATCATATATATATTTATGACATAACATAGATTTACTTAAGCGTTATCATGAATTCATAGATATAACTCAAATTTGTAAACATAACTTATACATTTTCAATCTTACCAAACATTCATCACATATCGAGCTCATTCATATGAGTTTATCGTACATACATGTACCAACTCAAATCACACTGTCACATTCTCTCTTCATTAATCTACTTGTCGATTAACTCACAAGTTTACCTGTTGAACACTCGAAATATTATTGGATACACGGAAGACTTTCACATAGTGCGTCAAATGTAGCCACATGCTACCTCATATCATAATCACATATTTCTCACTCATGAGAAGCCTGCTCACACAAGCTTGTAGTCAAGACGTAACTACTCAGGGTGCTCACACAAGCTGACAGGTACCCGCAACACATGTCGGGCTACCCAGCCACCGATAGGACATACAAGACCAGCACTCGGATTCACATATCAAGTGTACACACATATTCATGAGCTCATATCCACATAGTTCCTAGTGACATGTTACATTGTATCCTAAACTATTCCTAAGGTTTAAACGGGGTCTTCTCGATATCTCATGTTCGTCGAATTCATTCACAATTTTGTGCTCATAGATTACAACATCATTCATAGACTTGACATAATGAGTAATTATATAAACTCATACATTAACAAAATATTAAAAATATGATATATCATTGCATTATTTACACATGAACTTACCTCGGTGCAAAATGATGGTAATCGAGCCTAATCGTCGTATTCTTTATTCTTCCCTCAATCAAGACCCGTATCATGTTTTTCTTGATCTACAATGCCAAATTTAACTTGTTTATTAATCTCATTATTCAAATCAATCCACAATTCACACTTTGGAAAATTACATTTTTAACCCTAACTTTTCACTTATTTACAATTTAGTCCCTAGGCTCGTAAAATCAAATGTGTTCATTTTCTTTGATACCCAAGCCTAGCCGAACTTATAACACACTCATATCAGCCCACATTTTCTTTCAAATCAAATTTTTAACCACTTATTTTACAACTTTTACAAAAAGGTCCTTTTTAGGTGTTTTCATGAAAAATCACCTAGTAAAAGATGTTTATCACACATTAAACTCTCATATTCCTCCATAAATCATCAAAATACATGCATGTCACACATGGGTAAATTTTCATACATGAACCCTACTTCAAAATAAGGGTGGAAATAGGTAAATCAAGCTATGAAGACTTCAAAAATGTAAAGAACATTAAAAACGAGGCTTGGGAGCACTTACAATCAAGCTTGAAAGTTGAAAAAAACCCTAGCTATAGTGTCTTGAGAGTTTCGACCAAGCATGAAGAAGATTAGCATATTTTTTCTTTGATTTTCCCTTTTTATTCTTTTAATTACCAAATGACCAAAATGCCCTTAGGGTCTATCTTTAATCTCACACACATGTCCATTTTTGTCCAAACATTTAGAAATTTTTAAATTTCTAATTAGGACCTTCTAAATTATAATCTAAAGCAATTTCATGCTAAAATCTTGTAGAACACAAGTTTTGCATCTTATTCAATTTGGTTCCTAAAGTTCAATTGGACATTTTATGCATAGAATTTCTTCATGAAACTTTCACACAAGCATGCAATCATATTATAGACCTCATAAGAATCATAAAATAACTATTTCTATTTCAAATTTATGGTCTCAAAACCACTATTCCGACTATGCCCGAATTCAGGATGTTACATCATAAGTGCCAAGAGCTTCCTTCAAGTATACCAACACATCCACCACTCGCCATCTCTTTATTGGGTAGATTTTACGACGACCACGGTACCTTATGACCCAAATTGGTCAAAGGTGACTTTTATTCCTCTGACTTTGAGATATATTCATGCCATCTTGGCCCATACATTAACTGTAGGAGAGAGAGCACCGGAGTCGTCAATACCACTGATTTTTTTTTGTGGAGCATGGCTACAGGAATATTTTCTATTTAACCTACTTCATCGCTCTCTCCTTTCTCCATTAAATAGAGCATAGCAGGAAAGCTCCTATTTGTTTAGGCCCTTATGTGAGTTGACTCGCACGACACCTCAGCCTCCTCGACACACTGGAGTAGTCCTCCTCACTTACTATAGTAGGTCAGATGTCCTCACAGGGATTATCGAGTATGAGCCATATGAGGATGATTGAGCAACTTCGTAGAGTGGATCGTCCTCAGTACCTATCATCTCATTCTGATCCTCAAGATGAGCCCGGGGACTTCATTGATGATGTCCCTTTCTATCATAAGGATCCACCTCATCATCCACCTTCGAGTCATCATCATGCTACATCTGCTGCTACCTTAGTGGACCTCTCTAAGCGGTTCACTCGCTTCAAGCAGCACTACTTTTAGAGGTTTGACAGTATGGACATGACATTGCAACAAATATGTCAGCACCTCCATATCTCCTCTTCAATATCGGTGACTCACAATACTGATGCCTCTAACGATAAGGATCATTGATTTTATCTGTTTTCTTTTTCTTTTTCTTTTTCTTTTTTATTTTATCTTTTTTATGTTTATGTTTATTTTTGTTTCTTTTAGTTGTTTTATTTTTATTTTCTTAGACTTCTTTCATTTATTATCTTTTGAACTATACTTTTATTTCATGGTTGTTTCTAATCGAGTTAGTAACCATTTAATCTTCTTCACTATTTGTGTTTATTTTCTTGTTAGTTTGCTTGGAATCAAGCACTACATTTAGATTTGCCTACAATTCTAGCTTTTTACCATTCTTGTAAGACCCCCAAACTCGACCTAGACATTATGGCCAAATCTAGCGATGTCACATGAAAGTGTTTCCGAAAACAGAGTCATTGATAAACCATTTCCCTGTTTCAACAATTTTCGTTATCTACATTATCTCTAAATCAATTTATTTGTTTCCAAAACATTATCCGTTCATCTACCAATCATTAAAATTTGCATAAGCTTTTAAAAGGAATTGTGTAGTGGTGAGTGTTTTGAAAGTAACATTTGTATCTTTTGAAAATCCATGTTTACCTACCACCAACGAATATAAATCATAAGCAACGATAAACAAATGCCAAATTAAGGTAAAAATCCATAAAGGCCTTATTACAGTAAAAATACCCCAAATAATAATACTTAAAATCATAATCAAGTATGAAAATAATTACGGTCGTGTGGCCACCTCTGAGTCCCTCGCGGCACCAATCCACCTATGACTGGGGATTACCTATACAGAAAAACAAAAGGGTTGAGTTTACTAAAGCTCAGTGTGTAATCCTTATGCAGTTATCCAGTCAAAATGTAAACAGTAATAGACTGGGCCTAAGCCCTTCACAGTAACAGTATCAGTTTGGGCCTTAGCCCATCATAGTATCAGTAATCAATAGGGCTACAGCCCATCACAGATTCACTATGTAGTAGCAGTAATACGGTGTAGAATATGCAACTCCTACCCAACCAACTGTTGTACACCATCTCCTGACCAACCCTACACTCCTAACCAACCCATCCCTACACTTACAAATTAGCACCGGTTGAGGCACTAAACAGTATTTGCAGTAGAGTTGCCAGTATAATAGGCTTAGAGCCATCAGTGAATTACAGCGAAGCTGCCAGTACAGTACACTTCCTCCAATCATATTATCCCAACCCCATGCAATGCATCATACAATCATGACATGCAATTTCATGAAAACATGCATATAACCAGAACAGTATAAATATTATGCTCAGTATACAGTCATACATATTCTAATGTCACACAGCCAGTTAGGGATCTAGGTAAAGCTTACCAACCCTACAGTAGGTCCACAGTCGACTCGGGCAGCTCGTGCAACCTTAGTAGCCAAATAGTAAAGATGGGCCCACAGGCCCATATTGCATGCCTATGCCCAAAATGGCCTTAGCAGTGAGAATCAACTGCCTGGCCCAATAATCCCACACGTCCATGTGGTTCACCCATGTGGGGTTCATACGCTTGTGAGGCCCACACGGCCCAATTCAGCTCAGCCCATAAATCACACATGGCCAGCCTTATCAACCATACGCCCATATTCGTCACACGGCCTACCACGGACAGCCACACGCCTATGTGGCATCGACGGTTCCCACTTTTCAATTTTTCACCGATTTCAGTTTACAGAGTTGTGTTTACACACTTGTCACGAATTCGATGTCAAACACTCGCTAAACTCGAATACCTATCAAAGGTCATTCAGAACCTATTAGCAATTTAATTCGTAGGTCTTGACAATCGTTAACAGTATTAGCTTGACCTACTGTCGAAGAAAACCTTTCGCTAACATTGTTAAATCGAGAATCACGAGCACCCTAGAACCTTCCTTTAGCCAAAATAATTCCACTTAGTCACTTAAAGCTGTGCTAAATCAAAACGCAAAAATAAACCCAAATACTAAACTCATAATCATTACCTTCACAAGCACCAACGGGGTTTCGCACACTTCGTACCCCAATCAAAGATCACCAGTCCACTGGGTAATTCCTGCCAACAATAAAACTCTTCTTAAACAATATTCCAGAAAGAGAAATTAGAGTTAGCACTTATCGAAATTTACCGAACCAATAGAATTAGGAGTTGAGCGCAAGAGAAAGAAAGAATCGACCAAAAGAGATGAAAAGGAAAAATGGAAAGAGGAAGAAGATTCGGCCAAAGAAAGAAAGAAGAGGACGTTTGCTAGAGGGGTAGAAGAATAAGAGAAAATTGGTAAGTAAGGGGAAGGAACGATTGCCATAAGGAAGGACAAACTCAGAAAAGGAGAAAAAAAAAGAAACTTGTAGGAACCCTTAGCAATATTGGGCCTTCAAGAATGGAAAACAATCAACAGAAGCCAAAATGAGGAGAAAACCAAACCCTAGCCAAAAATTTTGAGAGAGCAAAAGGAATTCAATTCGGCACTAACTCCCTCTCCACATTCCTAAAATCTCTCCTTAAAATCCTCCTTATTATCTCACCATAATCCTCTCAACAATTGAAACCAGCCCTCAGTCAAACTCTTCAGTATTTTGGCTGGACTAAAATACCAACTCGGCACAAGCAATAAAATAAGTTCCTCCTTGTTTGCGCAAAGACTCGAACCCCAGACCTCCTACCCATAAGCTCTCCACTTAACCATAATTATGTATTGTATTTAAGTAATTTTCTCATACTTCCATTAGAATGATTTTTTGTCGAATTGAGATTTTTGTTAATGTGCTTTGGACTAATTTGTAGAAATTTGTGCATTGGTTGATTTAAATTTTAAGAATGAGAGAATCAAGCATGATAAGTTATTTTTCAGAAATTTAAAATCTTAGGTTAGTTTTCTAAATTGAAGTTTTATCTTAAAGTTTGAGATTTGCAAGACTGACATTAAAACCATAATTTTTTGTGAGATTTTAAGCCTTTAGAGCATACATTTTTCTTGCTCATTTTATTATTGGTTATGAGTGTGTCAATTTGATTTATTATTCTAGTCCTTGCTTCGATTATACATGTCAAGACCACACCTTTGATTTGATATACTTAGATGATAAAGGTACTTAGGTTTTAACCCATTTTCCCATAAAAAGCATACCTTCATTATTAACCCTTAGTGAACCCCGTTGAGCCTAACACACTATTTCTTGATTTACACATTAATGTTAACCCGTAACGCTTTTTTTTGTTCATTGAGACATTTTCTCATTTTATTGACTCCCTTTTTGTCGAGATTTGATTTGGTTAGTTGCTTAACTATGTACTCTATTTGATTTGCTGAATTATTTTTTATTGTCCTAGATAAAAAAATCAAAAAAATATTGATTATTATTTAGTTCTATGTGGATGGAGCTTGAACAGTTAAACTCAAATTTTGAGAAGAAGCTCATTTTTATTCTTGAATAGTTCGTGATTTATGCACTTGTTTTTAATTCAACAGTTGTTTATTGTTTTTTTCTAGTTTGGTAATTTATCAATTTGATCTTGATCATAACCAACTTTTTAGGCCTTTTTCCACACCCTTAACCTAAGCCTATAACAGCTCGGTTTAGACCCTATTCAAAATAGTAGTTTTTGGACCACCAATCCGAGTCAGAATAATATTTTAATATTATTTGTGATGTCTACAGCATGTTAATTAATATGTGTTAAAATTTCGTGTGAAAATTTTATCGTTTGTATGCTCAATTTAAGTAAAAGGACTTAATCACGTAAAATGTAAAAGTGACTAGCTAATTGTTAAAGTGCTAAATTGCTATTGTTTTTATAATGAGGAGTCCTTAAAATATAATTTGACCTTTGGAAACATGCATGGACGGTTATGGACATTGATTATAATGTTTCCAAATTAGTTTATAAAGGTTAATTTAGTAAAATATGTATTAAAAAGATATTAAATAAAATAAAACATATTAAAACATGCATATGTTCATCTTAGTTGCCGAAACTTAAAAAGAAAAGAGAAAGAAAAGAGTTTTAAAGGTCCATCCCTTGTGTTCTTCAAATTAGGTATGTGTTAAGCTTGGTTTTTAATCATTTTTATGTTTTTGAGATCGTTGCTTCATGTTTTAGCTAGCCCATGCCTTGATTTTCGGATTTGATGATGATTTTAAGTTTTTCCATTGTTGAAAGCTTAATGATTTTTGTGTTTGATGATGAAAAATAAGTAGATTTTCATGTTTAATTAAGTGATTTTTAGTAAATATGCTTATTTGGGATTAAATTGTAAATTTTGTAAATTGAGGGGTCAAAATGTGAAATAAATGAAAGAAATGGGTAGATATAAACCTTAGTAAAATTCAGCTATACTAGAGTTTAGTGAAATTACGTGTATTTTGTGTTTTGTGAAATAGGGACTAAATTGTGAAAAATGTGAAATGTTAGGGGCTCAAGTGAAAATTTCCCTTTTATGTGTTTTTGGGTGAATTTGAGTATATGTGTGATTAAATAAGTTTAATTTATATTAATTTATATCAAGAAAAGAGGAAATCAGATCTGGATCGGGGGAATTTAAAGTTGTCGAATAGTCGTCTCGGTTCGTTCGTCTTCGTCCGAGGTAAGTTCATAAGTAAATAAATGTGGGAGCAATATTTACGAGCTTAAATGGATCAAGTTACGATGTCCAAAAGCCCCGTACGAACCTTTGTAATAGTTAGGATACATATGTCATGACATAGTATTACGATATGTGACTTCGTGTAAGACCATGTCTAGGACGTTGGCATCAATTTGTGATTTACGTGTAAGACCATATCGGGGACATTAGCATTGTATATGAGTTTGTGTAAGATATTTTCTGGGACAGTGGCATCGATATGTGATTACATGTAAGACCATGTCTAGGACGTTGGTGTTGTACGAGCTTTTCGACTATCCAAGTATCCTTATTAATTCCAAATGGTTCAACGGGCAATATCGAGTTAAGATTGAATGTGAAATCAAGTTAAAAGGTCAAGAATGTACTAAGTTAAATGATTGAGCAGTAAGGTAGTTATATACTTTAATATGAATATATGAAATGTGCATTATGAAAGTGAGAGTTAAATATGTTTATGAATATATGTGTATTCGACCAAGTGGAAAATAATGCTAAAGTATATGTATTGATATATGAAGTTGTAAGCTTGATAATTGTATATGTGGTTATGGTTAGTATGATTCGATTTAATTAAATTGAATTATGAATTTCATTGAAATGATTTATTCACTTGTGACTTGCTTAGCTATTCAAGCTTATTGTGTGTGTATATTCTTTGTTTTTATAGATTTTGGAAGCTAGTTATGAGCTCAGGGATCGTCAGAGAAATTCGTCACACTATCAATCACTTTTGTGGTATTTTATAAGTTTGAACCTGAACCTATGGTATGTATAGGCTAGTTAATATGTTTGATTTTGAAGTATGTATATATTTAAGCCATGAGAAAATGGCTTGATTTCTATGCTTGAATTCGGTTATGTTTGATCATGGTTTAAGCTTATTTTGGTTAAAATGCTACATGCATGCATGAATGGTATTTGTGATATGCTTGGTATAAATATGTTCTGGCATGAAATAATTGTATATTGCTTATGATTAGTTCTTTTAAAAATAAAAGCTCGACATATATATGTTTGTGGTTGATGAATGTGTTTGGATTATGGATTGTTTATGTACTTATGTATTCAGTTAGGTGATAAAATATAAGTAAGCTAGTTGTGATTCGGCATTTATGCTCATGAAATATGATGAATGGTTTGATATTTGGTTCGGTTTAGTATGGTAAAGAATGTTTATACTTTAAATGTTGTCTAAAGAAGTTATTAAGGACGTTCGAATATATATTGAAAGATGAGTGGTTTTGTGTATGCATTATTGGCATGAGAAGTAACATATGAATTGGGTATACTTATCATTGTTAAATGTGCTTAAAAGGGTTCATTTATAATATGGTCTTATGCACATAAAATATGTAATAAGAGAAGATGTACAATTGGTATAGTTTTAAAGTCACTTTATGTGTAATATATAGGGATAAGTGTATATATCTTGTATATAGTGTATCTGAAATAAAATGCTAGTAAACTAGGTATATTATGAATCTATCAATTGTGATTGAAAATGGTGGTTGGTATAATAGTCAAGTGGATGTAAATTATTGGTTAAATTGTTGGTTGTTTTATTCATAGTAAATGGATAATAATGGATATGATTTGTGCTTAAAGCTTGATTGGTGTTTTGGTTATGTGTTTGTATTTTAAATATGATAATTTTTGGCATGTGAATTAGCGCATGATTTTATGACTTAAATAAATGTGTAAATTATGTTTGTTCACAAAGACCATTATCAATGCTGCTTATGATAATAGATATAAAGATTGATATGTGATTTGTTTGGTTTAATGAGTGCATATATAAAAATTATGAAATAAAATGTTTGGTATTTACTTAGTATTCGAATACCATTATAACAATGAGCACATAATTTATTTATGTATTTTTAAAGCATATTTATATGACTTTGAGGTATGAATTAAATTCGTGTTACGATTTATACAGTAGGTTTAATTTTTAATCGGCCATATGCTTTATTTATGCTAATATGACCTATGTGAAAATGTGAACATTCTAAAGATATGTCTTGTTTGATAATGTCTCATAACCCTAATCCAACGACGGATTTGGGTTAGGGGTGTTACATTTGATTAGTATCAGAGCTACGGTTTAGTCAATTCTAGAACTAACATAGTGCGTATGAGTCTAGCTATACATGTCATATTTATAAATTGCGATAGTTTGATGATTCCTGACAATTAAAATGTCTTTTCGTATAGTAAATGGATCTCGATTGAGCCATAGCAGATGGCGTGGAAAGTAATGCGCTCGCTCCTGTTCAAGGGGCAGTGTCGACTAATTCTAGGCCGATTACTAGTAGCCACGAGGGAGAGTCTAAGCAAGCCTTCTTCCAGATGATGAATGAGTGGTTCACTCAATATAATAGAACTAATCCAGCTGTACAACAACCCCCATCCACACCTAATCCTCCTCAGATACCTGTAATACTTCAAGTTATTGATTTGATGAGATTAAATAAGCCCCCAGTTGATAAAATCAGAAAACACGGGGCTGAAAATTCAAAGCCACTGTTGATGACGATGTTGAGCGAGCTGAATTCTGGCTCGATAATTCTATTCATGTGTTTGATTAGCTATCCTGTACCCCTGATGAGTGTATAAAATGTGTTGTATCCTTACTTCGAGATTCTGCGTATCACTGGTGGAATACATTGATATCAGTAGTTTCGAAAGTGCGGGTTACCTGGGAGTTCTTTTGGACTGAATTCCATAAGAAATACATTAGTCAGAGATTCATTGATCAAAAAGACAAAGAATTCCTCGAGTTGAATCAGTGTCGTATGGCCGTAACAGAATATGAACGGGAATTTGTAAGACTCAGCAGATATGCTCGGGAATGTGTTTCGACTGAAGCTATAATGTGTAAAAGATTTGAAGACGGGTTGAATGAAGACATTAAGCTGTTAGTTGGGATACTTGAAATAAAAGAGTTTGTTGTACTAGTCGACCAAGCATACAAAGCCAAAGAGCTCGGGAAAGAGAAAAGAAAAGCTGACTTTGAAGCTAGAGATTCACGGAAAAGATCATCGGGTAAAACATTTCAACTGGCATCAAAGAAATTCTAAGATGACTTTAGCCGTTCAAAGGCTACTGCGGGCTATTCTAGACATGACCGAGACTGACCACCCGCGAGTTCGAAAGCTACCTCAGTAGCTAGTGTTGGTAACATCCGACCGAACCAATCTGAGTGCAAACATTGCGGTAAACAACATCTCAGTAGTTGTAGATTGAATGATCGGGCTTGTTTTAAATGTGGTTTGATGGATCACTTTATTTGTGAATGCCTTGAGTTGGTTGAGCAAGACATTAAGCAGAATACGAGGCCGAGTAACATGTCAGGTTGAGGTAGACCACCTAGAAACATGGGTAATGTGAGTGGTAGCTAGATGGGAACTAAAGACACACCTGTTAGATCTGAGGCTCGCACACCTGCCAGAGCTTATTCTATCCGTGCTGGTGAAGAAGCTTAAGCTTTGTCTCCAGATGTGATTACTAGTACTTTCACTCTCTATAATACTAGTGTTGTTGCATTTATTGATCCTGGATCGACTCATTCTTGTGTATGTGAAACTTTAGTATCCAGTAAGACTTTGCCTGTAGAGTCTACTGAGTTTGTGATTAGAGTATCGAACCCCTTAGGCCGGTGTGTTTTGGTTGACAAAGTATGTAAGAATTTTCCGTTGATGATTCGAGATTCAATTTTTTCGGCTAATTTGATGTTGTTTCCATTCGACGAGTTTGATATAATTCTGGGTATGGATTGGTTAACATTGCAAGATGCTATTGTGAACTGCAAACTGAAAACTATTGATTTCCGATGCCAGAATGATGAGATTATTCGAATTGAGTCTAATGATCTGAATGGTTTATCGGCAATGATATCTTTGATGCTAGCTCAGAAATATATGAGAAAAGGTTCTGAAGCTTACTTTGCCTATGTGTTTGATTCTTAAGTGACCGAAAAGAAGATTGAATCAGTACTAGTAGTGTGTGAATATCCGGATGTGTTTCCTGAAGAATTACCGGGTTTGCCACCGATCTGAGAAGTAGAGTTTGGCATTGAATTAGTGCCAGGGACAACTCCTATTTTGATAGCTCCGTACAGAATGGGACCGATCGAATTAAAAGAATTGAAAGCTCAGTTGCAAGAATTAACTGATAGAGGCTTCGCGCGACTGAGTTTTTCTCTCTGGGCTGCACCGGTTTTGTTTGTGAAAAAGAAAGACGAAACTATGAGAATGTACATCGACTATCGACAACTCAATAAGGTGACTATAAAAAATAAATATCCTTTGCCACGACTAGACGACTTATTCAATTAGTTGAAAGGGGCTACAGTGTTTTCAAAGATAGACTTGAGATCAGGTTACTATCAGCTACGAGTTAAAGACTCCAATGTGCCAAAAACTATTTTCCGAACGAGGTACGAACACTATGATTTTTTGGTTATGCCTTTCAGACTTACTAATGCACCTGTTTCTTTTATGGATTTAATGAATTGGATCTTCAGACCCTATTTGGATCAATTTGTGGTTGTGTTTATTGATGACATTCTAATTTACTCTAGTGATGAATCAGAACACGCCGAACACCTGAGAATTATGCTATAGACTTTGTGAGATAAACAGTTGTATGTGAAGTTCAGTAAATGTGAGTTCTGGTTACGTGAAGTTGGTTTATTGGGACATGTTGTATCAGCATCAGGTATTGAGGTTGATCAGAGTAAGATTTTTGCGATACTAGATTGGAAACCTTCGAGAAATGTTTCTGAAGTTTAAAGTTTTATGGGACTTGTTGGATATTACAGACGATTTGTAAAAAGGTTTCTTGATGACTGCAACCCCAATGACGTGACTACTTCATAATTTTTTGAAAGCTTTGATTAGTGCCAGAAAAGTGCCAGAAAAGTTTTGATCAGTTGAAAGCTTTGTTGATCGAAGCTCCTGTGCTAGTTCAGCCAGAATCGGGTAAAGAATTTGTAATCTTATAGTGATTCATCTTTAAATGTTTTGGGCTGTGTTTTGATGCAAGAAGGCAAAGTCATAGCTTATGCCTCGAGACAGTTAAAGTCACACAAAAAGAATTATCCGACACACGACCTGGAATTGGCAGCTACTATGTTTGCATTGAAAATATGGTGCCACTATCTGTTCGGTGAGAAATGTCATGTCTATTCTGATCACAAAAGCTTAAAATATTTGATGACTCAAAAAGATCTAAATTCGAGATGGCGATGATGGTTAGAATTGCTAAAAGGTTACAGGCTGGTGATTGACTACCATCCCGGAAAGGTTAATGTTGTTGCTAGTCCTTTAAGTCGAAAATCTTTGTTTGCTCTGCGTTTGATGAATACGCATATGGCTCTATTTGATGATGGTTCAATTGTAACTGAGTTAAAAGCAAGACTGTTATTTATACAGCAAATATGCGAAGCTCAGAAAGTCGATAGTGATTTGTTAGCAAAGTTGGTCCAATTTGATTTGAATGCTGATTCAGAGTTTCGAGTTGATGCCGAGGGTTGTTTGAGGTTAAGAAATCGAATATGCTTTTCGAGAAATTTAGAGTTGATTCAGATAATTTTGAATGAAGCTCATAGTAGTTGGTTATCTGTTCATCCGGGAAGGACAAAAATCTATAATGATTTAAAACAACTTTACGGGTGGCATGGTATGATATGAAACATCTCTGACTTTGTTTCAAAATGTTTAATCTGTCAACAGGTCAAAGCCGAGCATCAGGTACCATCTGGGTTACTTCAGCCGATGATGATTTCGGACTGGAAATTGGACAGAATCACGATGGATTTTGTATCAGGTTTACATTTATCACCGAGTAAGAAAGATGCAATCTAGGTTGTTGTTGATAGATTGTCTAAATCGGCTCATTTCATTCCGGTTCGCACAGATTATACACTTGATAAGCTTGCTAAGTTGTACATTTCTCAGAGTGTGAGATTGCACAGCGTACCTATTTCTATTGTTTCGAATAAAGATCCAAGGTTCTCATCGCGGTTTTAGAAGAAACTGCAAGATGCATTAGGAACGAAGCTACACTTTAGTACTACCTTCCACCCACAGACGGATAGTCAATCCGAGTGGATTATTCAGATACTCGAGGATATGTTGAGATGTTGTACTCTTGAGTTCGAAGGTATGTGGGAACGATACTTTCCACTAATTAAATTTGCGTATAATAATAGCTTTCAATCGAGTATCAAAATGGCACCTTACGAGGCTTTGTACAGTCACAAATGTCAAACACCTTTGTATTGGACTGAGCTTAGTAAGATTAAGATACACGGGGTCGATTTGATTAAAGAGACTGAACAGAAAGTAAATGTGATTTGTGATAGTCTAAAAGCAACGTTAGAACGTCAGAAATCGTATGCAGACTTGAAACGAAAAGATATTGAGTTTCAGATCGAGGACAAAGTGTTTTTGAAGGTCTCATCGTGGAAGAAAATACTTTGATTTGGTCGTAAAGGCAAAATGAGTCCAAGATTTATTGGACCGTATGAGATTATCGAACGTATCGGGTCGGTTGCTTACAGACTGGTGCTGCCACCTGAGTTAGAAAAAATCCATAACGTGTTTCACGTATTGATGCTTTGACGATATCGATCTGACCCATCGCATGTGATTTCCCCATCTGAGATTGAGATTTGATCCGATATGACATATGAAGAAAAACCGATCCGAGTTTTAGATCGCGAGGTTAAAGAATTGAGAAATAAGAAAATCCCTACAGTGAAAGTCTTATGGCATCGGCACAGGATTGAAGAAGCTACATGGGAGCCCAGGAATGCTATGAGCGAACGTTATCCAAACCTATTTGCCGGTAAGATTTTCGGGGACGAAAATCCCTAAGGGGGAGAGTTGTAACAACCCAGTTTAGATCCTATTTGGAACAATGGTTTTGGGACCACCAATCTGAGTCAGAAAAATAATTTAATATTATTTGTGGTGTCTACAGCATGTTAATTAATATGTGTGAAAATTTCATGTGAAAATTTTATCGTTTGTGTACTCGATTTAATTAAAAGGACTTAATCGCGTAAAATGTAAGAGTGACTAGCTAATTGCTAAAGTGCTACATTGCTATTGTTTTTATAATGAGGAGTCCTTAAAATATAATTTGACCTTTGGAAACATGCATGGACGGTTATGGACATTGATTATAATGTTTTCAAATTAGTTTATAAAGGTTAATTTAGTAAATTATGTGTTAAAAAGATATTAAATAAAATAAAACAATTAAAACATGCATGTGCTCATCTTAGTTGCTGAAACTTCAAAAGAAAAGAGGAAGAAAAGATTTTTAAAGGTTGGGCCCTTGTGTTCTTCAAATTAGGTATGTGTTAAGCTTGATTTTTGATAATTTTTATGTTTTTGAGATCGTTGCTTCGTGTTTTAGCCAGACCATGCCTTGATTTTTGCATTTGCTGATGATTTTGTGTTTTTCCATTGTTGAAAACTTGATGATTTTTATGTTTGATGATGAAAAATAAGTATGTGTTAATAGATTTTCATATTTAACTAAGTGATTTTTAGTAAAAATGCATATTTGGGATTAAATTGTAAATTTTGTAAATTGAGGGGTCAAAATGTGAAAGAAATGAAAGAAATGGGCTGGTATGAACCTTAGTAAAATTCAGCTATACTAGTGTTTAGTGAAATTATGTGTATTTCGTGTTTTGTGGCATAGGGACTAAATTGTGAAAATTTTGAAATGTTAGGGGCTCAAGTGCAAATTGCCATTTTATGTGTTTTTGGGTGAATTTGAGTATATGTGTGATTAAATAAGTTTAATTTATATTAATTTAGATCATGAAAAGAGGAAATCAGATTTAGATCAGTGATAAACCATAAATATAACATGTTTTAATCCCATGCTTAGCATGTTTTTGGATGATTTATTATCTAATTAGTGAATTTGATGCTCTTAATCCTTTAATTTCATGTTTTATACTTAGGAGAGCATAAGGAAACAAAAGGAGCATAAAATGGACCAAGAAAAGACAAAACGGGCTGATTTAAGGATCCACATGGCCAAGACCATTTCCACACAGGCTGAGCACAAGTCAGTGTGAGCCACACCAGCTAGCCACACGCCCATGTGGCAGCCCGTGTCAACATCGCTCCCTATTTCCCAAACACGCAAAAAAAGCCAATTTTTGGGGTTTCTGAGCATTTTAAAGTCTATATAAACACATTAAAAGAAGACCTAAGGGGACACACACAGAGTAGAAAGCAGAAATTACTCGAAGGAAGCTGTTGGAATCATCTTGGAAGCAGATCTCCTTCAAGATTGAAGATCTCCCTCGAATTTCTCTCGAAGTTTTTGGGTTTCTTTATATTTTATTGTTTTCCTATTTTTGAGATGTTTTCCTATTACATTATGAACTAAACTCCCTAAATACCAAGGGAGGATGAAACCTATGACGGATCTTATTATTTAATTATCTGAATTACACGATAAATACTTGTTCTTGTTCTTAATTATATGTTCTTAATTCTTGCCTTAATATTTTCAGGATATTAATCCAAGTTTGATATGCTTATTCAGTGGAGAAAAAGCCCCTGTTTAAGAGTAGATCTAGCATAATTAAGCGGAGTCGCATACAATCCAAGAGATAGGATGACATATAGGACGACATAAATCTGCCGGATTAGAGTCAAATCTAATAGAGGAATCCATAGATCGATTTAATGCGACGATAAGGGTTTTAATTAGAAAGTGATTTCAATTAATCAACCTAGAGTCAGTTGTTCTTAGTCTTGAAAGAGATATTAACATAATTTAGGGATTTCTGCAGGTCAAGATAAGTGAATAAATCATTTGATTCAGAGTCAGAATAATAAGTGAAGTCTAGGTGGATTCTTTCCTAGGTATTATCCTTCTTATAAGTTTTCTTCAAGTATTTTTCCTAATTCGCTCTCTGTCATGTTCATAATTAATTAGTTTAATTTTAAATTAAAACAAATCCTTTTCATTTTAGGCTAAATAATAGAAAGATAGTTAATACTAGTACTTTCAGTCCTTGTGGATACGATATTCTGGACTCACCATAGCTATACTACCATTCGACAGGTGCGCTTGCCTTTGTCATGATCATAGTCTAGTTTAGTGAACCATAAAACGATCATCAAGTTTTTTCCATCCCGAGGACTAAGATATTAGGAACGCTTGATTTTTATAAATTTAGCCATTTTTATTTTATTGCATTTTATTTTTGTTTTAGTTTTATTTTTAATTACTAATTTTTTTCTTTTATTAGCTTCTGGCAGGTTTCTTTAGTTTATGACTAGAAGAAACCTGTGAGGACCTCTATTGTTTGATAGTGAAATTGAAATTATAGCTCGTAGAAATTGTAGAGAAATAAAGCAGAATCTACAATATATAGAGGAAGAGCACAAAAATGATACCATTATCAAGGAGATGGCTGAAAATCGGAATAATCTGTTACCTCCTGTGGTTGCCACGAATCCTATAAATCAAAATCCTACTCCTCGTACTATGTACAACTATGCCAAGTCTAATTTAGCTAGGGCTCAATGGAGTATTGTGAGACTTGCTATTGCTGCAAATAACTTCAAACTGAAGCCGAACACCATTCAGATGATCCAACAGTTTATTCATTTCGATGGTTTGCAAGATGAGTATCCAAATACTAATTTTGCTAATTTTCTAGAGTACTGTGATTCTTTCAAAATTAATGGTGTTTTTGATTATGCCATTCGCCTTCGATTATTTCCCTTCTCATTGAGGAATAAATCTAAACAGTGGTTAAACTCTCTACCACGAGTGTCCATCACTACATGGGAGCAAATGACTGAAAAGTTTCTGTTGAAATACTTTCCACCGACCAAGATGGCAAAGTTGAGGAATGATTTCTCTTCCTTTGTGCAAATGGACTTAGAGACCCTATACGATGCATGGAAGAGGTATAATGATTTATTAAGAAGGTGCCCTCACCATGGGTTACCCTTATGGTTACAGGTTCAACCTTTCTACAATGGTTTGAACCCCTCAACTAGACAACTGATCGGTGCAGCCGCCGGTGGTACCCTAAATAACAAGACACTTGAGGAAACTTATGATTTTATTTAAGAGATGTCACTGAATAATTATCAGTCGCAAGTCATGAGGATAAAGCCGACAAAAGCTGCTGGTGTTTTCAACCTTGACACAGTCACCATGTTATAAAACCAAGTAGAGCTCTTAAATAAAAAGATTGATGGTTTATGTGTTTCTACACAGGTACATCTGGTGATGCAGTGTGACACAAGTGGAAGAGGAATGAATAATCCAGAATGCCTAGTCTATGGTCCTAGCACTACTAATGAACAAGTCAACTATATGGGTAACAATTCTAGACCTCAGAATAACCCCTATAGTAATACTTACAATGCAAGTTGGAGGAACCATCCCAACTTCTCTTGGGGTGGTCAAGGCAATCAAAGACGACAACCCTATCCAGGCTTTCAACCACTTTACCAGCAGGAAAAGAAGCCGAAGCTTGAGGAGATGTTGACGAAATTCATCTCGATGTCAGAAACACGTTTCCAAAACATCAAAACATCACTTAAAAATCAGCAAGAGTCAATTCAAGGGCTCGAGAATCAAATAGGTCAGCTTGCTAAGCTGATCTCAGAAACACCACAAGGTAGCTTGCCTAGCAACACCGAGACTAACCCAAGAAAGCAACTTCATGTGATTACTGTTCGATATGAAGAAGGGTTAGTTGAGTCCAAACGAGAACCAAGGCAGAAAGCGTGGTAAGTAAAGATAAGGTGGATGAAAGCCAAAGTAAACAAAAACCAGTGAGTACAGAATATACACCTCGTGCACCATACCCCAACGCGACAAAGAAAGACCGCACAAATGAACAAATCGATAAATTTCTTAACCTTTTAAAAAAATTTCATATTAACTTACCGTTTATTGAAGCTCTTTTGTAGATGCCCAATTCAGTTAAATTTTTAAAGGAGCTTCTGGAAAACAAACGAAAGTTAGATGATTTGTCGCATGTGGAGCTAAACGCAGCTTGCTCAGCTATCTTACAAAATAAACTACCCAACAAGTTAAAAGATCTAGGGACTTTTACTATTCCTTGTTTAATTGGTAGTTTAAATGTAAATAATGCTTTAGCTTATTTAGGGGCAAGTATTAATGTCATGCCTTACAAAATGTTTAAACAACTAGGTCTTAGGAAACCTAAACAAACTAGGATAAGCATGCAATTAGTGGATAAAACTATTAGATTTCATAGGGGTATCATTGAAGATGTACTTGTAAAATTGATAAATTCATATTCCTAGTAGACTTTTTTGTTCTAAACGTGGATGAGGACGGTGACGTTCCTTTAATTTTAGGACGACCATTTTTAGCAACTACGAGGACTATTATTGATGTTGGTCAGATGAACTCACACTTCATGTAGGTGATGAAGCGATTACTCTTCAGGCTCGTGATTCGAATGAAATAACTTTATAAATTCGGTTAACAAAAATAATTATGTGGTTTAACCTTCTTTGCAGGAAACACATTCGAAAAGCACAAATGAGCCATATTCTAGTTCATGTGACGAAAATAGAACAATCTATGAAGAACGAATGTTGCAGATCAATAAACTGGACGAATGGCAGACACATAGCAAAGAGAAGATAAAATACACGTTGCAGAACCAAAGCGACCTACTGATGAACTTAAGAATGGAACGAATCAATTTACGGTTGAGGATCAGGTACTATTGGATAAAACAGACCCTTGAGTTGTCACATCAAAGTCTAATGTAAACACAGCAACTCCATTCATGGTACTAAATGTCTTACCATACGGTGCAATCAAGGTAACACATACTGAATTCGGAACTTTCAAAGTAAATAGTACTCAACTCAAATCTTATTTTGATAGAATCGATAGCAGGGAGGAGGAGTTTCAGCTCCTCAAACCACCGTGACCATGCAAAATTGAAGTAAATCAAGCTTAGACTTTAAATAAGCACTTCTCAGGAGGCAACCCAAGCACTGACACCACTAACTAGTTTTTTTTATATTTATTTTTCATGTTTAAATGCAGGTTTTTGACCCACACAGCCTGGACACACGGGCGTGTCACAGGCCCTGTGCTTTAATAGGGGTTAAACAGTAAGTTACACGGCCTGGTGACATTGCCGTGCACCCCATAAGGCCTGGACATACGGGCGTGTTCTTGGCCGTGTGGAAACAAGACTTAAATTCCCCAAAAATTGATAGAGACACGGGCTAAAAGAATCTATACGGGTATGTGACACGGCCATGTAAACCACATAGCATGGACACATGGGCTTGTCCTAGGCCATGTGAAAACTAGAGCTTAATTTTTTGAATTTAAAACAAGTCATAGAGCTACACGGGTGAGGCACACGGCTGTGTATTCGGACACAAGGGCATGTTGGAGACCACGCGGGCATGGGAGAAGTGAACAACATTGCATACGGCCATGCAACACGGTCGTGTGAAGAATGGACCTAGAAATTTAATAGAACACGGGCTATACAGAGGCCACACGGGCATGTACCATGACTGTGTGGCCCAACACAGACCGTTACACGATCATGTCACCCTTAAAGCCCTAGCCCACATTTTGTTTTCATTAGTCATTTTCTCCAAATCACCCAAGAACCCTAGCCGCCATCGCTGCTTCTTCTTTCTCACCATCCGTCGACTAGCCACCACACCTTCTCCCTCTCCCCTTTCTCCTTTTCCTTTTTTTTTTCTCTTTCTCTCCCTCTCCTCTTCTTTCTTTTATCTTTCCTTCCCCTATATCTTCTCCCCCCATCTGCACCTTCCTCACTTTCTCCCTTCTCACCCCCGCATACCAGCACCACCCTCACCCTTACCCTTATCCACGTCCTAACCATACCAACCCCGACCCCATCGACCCCGACTTCCCTCCTCCTCTCCCTCATTCGACCCCAAACCCCATCTGACCAAACTTTTCCCCCCTCTCCTCACGCCTACAACGATCCCAACCCTCAAATCATTCACCAACGCACCATTCCCACACCCATAGTCCCCATAATCATCACAAACCATCCCCAAGCCACATTGCATGACCACGTCCTATCTACCCTCACACCCGCACCACTCGACCTGACCCTTCACCCCTGGGCCACTATTTCCCCCGTCAATCGACCCGCGCGACCCTCCAGTCACCACCGTCGGTTTCCCTATTCTTTATTTTCTTTATTTTTTATTATTTTTATTTTATTATACTTTATTTTATTTTAATTATTTTATTTTGATTCTTGCAATTTCTTATTGATTACTATTATTACTTTGTTATTTTTAAATGATCATTCAATTTGTTAGTAGTCTCATGGTTCTTATCCTTATTATTATTCCATTTTTTTAGGAACAGTATTGAATTATGCTTGCTTCATTATTTTGTCATGCTGCTTCTTTCTATGTGTTCTTTTCATTAGTAATTTTCATTACTCTAATGGTCTTGTGGATTGGTTATTTCTTTATTTTTTCCTTCTTTCACATGTGCATTAATTTTTCCCTGTTAGTTCAGCATAGTAATTCTTCTGGCATCTTAGTTGATTAGTTTAGTAAGTTGATTTAAATTAATCTGTTGTATTTCTTACATGTTAGGTATTTGTGCATATAGGAATAGATTCTACATCTCACCCATTTTAATATTATAACACTGGAGTCTTTCAAGTCATATTCCTACCTTATTCACATGTTTGCTTATTAACTTCTCAATGTGTTTGATTGGTGATGTTTATGTTCCTATTGGAATATTTCATTTTTTAGATTTATCATGACAAACACTCGTGGCAATTCCAAGGTCGCTCTCCTCGCTTCAAAAAAGCAGAAGGCCCCCGATGGGACCTCCTCCTCGAGTGCATCCGTCGAGGTCTGCCACCCTTATCTTTGATTTTCGGCAGGCCCCCAAGAAGATCTATACCAGCTTCATCGAGTACGACCACTCGGTCTGGGCCACTGCATTGATTGGGCCACGTTGAGCGCGATTATTACTACAGCCCCGTGGGATAGATTTTTCACCATCATCAAGCCCACCTACACGGAGCTCACCTTAGAGTTTAGTGCAACATTTTCGATCCAGCAGGTCATGTCAATCCATGATGAGCCAAGCACCATAACCTTTCGCCTTGGCGGATTGGTGCGACACATGAGCATCCCAGAATTCGGTGCAGCTTTAGGACTATACACAGAAGAGTTCATGAGTGTCGAGGACTTTCTTCAGCTTCATCGGCATATTCATCACTCACCTTTGCACTATTGGACTGATCTCACGGGTGACCTAACAAACTGTGACGCGAGTCACTCGAAGGCAACACATCTCTCTTCGGCCCTACGATATCTTCAAGCCCTCCTAGCTCACACTTTGACAGGACAGAGATAGAGCACAGGAGTTGTTAGTGCCTATGATGCCTAATTTTTAAGGAGCATAGCTACTAGGCATAAGAAGGGCCCCATCTACCTTGGCCCTTACGTGACTCATCTTGCTCGACACTTCGGTTTACTCGACACACTGGAGCAGTCCTCGACACTTACCCTAGTCGGTCAGATGTCCCCTCAGGGTATCTCAAGCATGATCCATATAAGGATGATCGAGCGGCGACGTGGAGTGGACTCTCCTCAGTACAGACTATTTCAGTCTAACGTTCATCATGACCTAGAGGACTGTACTGATGATGTTCCACCCTACCACGAGGATCTACATCCACCACCACCTTCGAGTCACCGTCCTACTCAGTCTCCTACTACCCTTGCAGACCTCTCGGAGCGATTTACTCGATTTGAGCAATAGTGCTTTCAGAGGTTTGACAACATCGATGCCACTCTGCAGTAGATATGTCAACACCTCCATATTTCATCTTTGATAAACCGTAAATTATACATATTTTTACCCCATGTTTAATGCATTTTATGGAAGATTTCTCATTATAATTGGTGAATTCGATGCTCCTAATGCTTTAATTTCATGTTTTATACTTAGGAGAGCATAGGAGAATGAAAGGAGCCAAAAAGGGACAAAACGGACCAAATCGAGAAAATGACACAGCCTAAGCCTTGCCACACAGGTAGCTCACACGCCCGTATCTTTCAAGGGTGTTGACCAAGGCTTTCATGATTCACACGGCCTGGCCATTGACCCACACGATCGTGTGCAATTTAACGGATTGAACACAGCCTGGCAATCACGTCACACGGCCGTGGCCACGGGCGTGTCCCTGCCGAGCCCAAGTTAAGTCCAATTGAGAAAAGGCCACTTTTGAGGGCTTCTAGGCATTCCAAAGCATATAAATACACCCTAAAAGAGGAGAAAAAGGGAGACAGAGAATAGGGGGAAGGATTACCCCAAGAAAGCCAATTGATCCATCTCAGAAGCTGGATTCATCATCAAAACTGAAGATCTCTTCTCAGAATTCTTTCAGGGTTTTAGAGTTTTCTTTATGTTTTGTTATTTTCATACTTTTGAGATGTTTTCTTATTTAGTTATGAACTAAATCCCCTAAATACCTAAGGGGAATGAAACCTAAGATGAATCTTGTTATTATTTTCTAAATCGTATGATAAATATTTAACTTGTTCTTAATTATGTGCTCTTAATTCTTATTTTGATATCCCAGGATACTGATTCAAGACATGCTCTTATTTAGAGGAGGAATAGACCCTGTCTAATACTTTTGTTATAATTAAGCGGAGTTGATTGCGCACCTAGAAATAGCGTGACAAGATTTTACCGGATTAGGGTGAAACCTAATAAGGGGATCCATAGATCGAGTTAATGCAACCCTAGAGTGTTAATTAGAGAAAAGTCTCGGTTATTCAATCTAGGGATTAGATGTTATTAGTCTTGAATAGGGATAATAACATAACTTAGGGATATCTATAGAATAAGTTAAATGAATAAATCGTCCGATTCGGAGCCAAAATAATAAGTAAAGTCTAGGTGGATTTTTCCTTAGGCATTGTCTCAAGTCAATCGATTTTCCCAAAAAAAAATCTCCAATTCTTTTCTCTGTGCGTTCTTAGTTTAGATAATTAGTTAATTAAAACAAAACCCCATTATTCTTAGGCTAGATAATAAAAAGACAGTCATTACTAGTACTTTTGGTTCCCTTGGGTATGACATCCTGGTCTTGCCACTACTATACTATTGTTCGATAGGTGCGCTTGCCTTGTCGTTGTGATAATAGTTAGTCTAGGTTTGATCTTCATTATAAATATTTATTACTTGTTACGAATCACGCGATCAAGTTTTTTGTGCCATTGCCGGGGAACTAAAATATTAGGAACGCTCAATTTTTATTACTTTAGCCATTTATTTTTCTTGCAATTTAATTTAATTTTATTATTTTTATTATTTATTATTTATTAATTTACTTTTTCTTTCTCTTGGCAGGTTTTTATAGTTTATGACTAGAAGAAACCTATCAGGATCATTACTTTTTGACGAAGAAATCAATCGTACAGTTCATAGAAACCAAAGAGAAATAAGGCGCAGCTTAAGATAGATGGAGAATGAGCAAGAAGACAATACTCAACCCCCAACCGAAGAGATGGCTGAAAACCAAGGCAATCAGCTACTTTCTTCAATTGCGGCTAATCAAAATCCTGCTCCACGCACTATGTATGATTATGGAAAACCTTCTTTAACAGGAACTGAGTCTAGCATAGTTAGACCGGCTGTAGCTGCAAATACTTTTGAACTAAAACCTAACACAATTCAAATGATACAACAGTTTGTTCAGTTTGATGGTTTGCAGGATGAAGATCCCAACGCTTACTTAGCAAACTTTCTAGAATTTTGCGATACATTTAAAATCAATGGCGTTTCTGATGATGCCATTCGTCTTCGGTTATTTTCTTTCTCATTAAGGAACAAAGCTAAACATTGGTTGAACTCGTTACCACGAGGGTCAATTACTACTTGGGAACAAATGACAGAAAAATTTTTACTAAAATACTTTCCGCAGGCTAAAACGGCTAAATTACGTAATGATATCTCTTATTTTGTGCAGATGGATTTAGAAACACTTTACGATGCATGGGAGAGATACAAAGACTTACTAAGAAGGTGCCCTCACCATGGGTTACCACTTTGTCTTTAAGTACAAACATTCCACAATGGTCTGAATCCGTCGACTCGGTAAATGGTTGACGCGGCTGCTGGCGGAACCATCAACAATAAAACACCGAAAAATGCCTATGAGTTTATAGAGGAGCTGTCACTGAATAACTATCAGTGGCAAGTTATGAGGACAAAGCCAACGAAAACAGCCAGCGTTTATAACGTTGACTCAGTTACTATGCTGTCAAATCAGGTGGAACTTTCAATAAAAAAATTGATGGTTTACTTGGCTCTACGCAGGTACATCCAGTAATGAGGTGTGACGCAAGTGAAGGAGGTGTGCATACAGAATATCAACCCTTCAATCCCACAACCGAAGAGGAACAAGTCAACTATATGGGTAACAATAACTTTAGATCTCAAAATAACCCATACAGTAATACTTATAATGCAGGATGGAGGAACCACCCAAATTTCTCCTGGGGTGGTCAAGGGAATCAAAAGCCACAGAATCCTCAGGGTTTTCAACAGCCACCTTATCAACAAAAGAAGAAACCAAACCTTGAGGAGATGCTCTCAAAATTCATATCAGTGTCAGAAATTCATTTCCAAAATACTGAGACAGCACTTAAAAATCAACAAGCATCGATCTAAGGACTCGAGACTCAGATAGGCCAACTTTCTACACTAATCTCTGAACGACCACAAGGTAGCTTGTCAAGTAATCCTGAACCTAACCCAAGGGAGCAGCTCAATGCAATAAATATCCAAAATGATGAAGGAGTCGTTGAGCCTGAACCAGAACCGAGGCAAGAAATAGTGGTAAGCAAAGGGAGAGCTGAGGTAGATCAAAATACAAACAAACCAGTGACTGTCGAATATAAACCTCGTGTGCCATACCCTAACGCGACAAGGAAAGACCGCTCAGACGAACAATTCGGTAAATTCCTTAAACTTTTGAAAAAATTACATATTAACTTACCGTTTATTGAAGCTTTGTCGCAGATGCCAAATGAAATGAAATTTTTAAAAGAGCTTTTAGTAAATAAGCGGAAGTTAGACGAAGCGTCGCATGTGGAGCTAAATGCAGTCTGCTCAGCTACTTTACAGAATAAGCTACCCCACAAATTGAAAGATCCAGGGAGTTTTACAATTCCTTGATTAATTGGTAGTTTAGATAGACGTCATGCATTAGTTGATTTAGGGGCTAGTATTAACGTCATGCCTTACAAAATGTTTAAGCAACTAGGTCTTGGGAAACCTAAACTAACTAGGATGAGCATTCAATTGGCAGATAAAACTATAAGATTCCCTAGGGGTATTATTGAATATGTACTCGTGAAAGTAGATAAGTTCATATTTCCCGTTGATTTCATTGTTCTAGACATAGAAGAGGAAAATAACACCCCTTTGATTTTAGGGAGGCCCTTTTTAGCAACTGCTAAAACAATTATTGATGTTCGCACAGGTGAGCTTACACTTCGTGTGGGAGATGAAACGATCACCCTTAAAGCTCGTAATTCTGGCATCACATCGAACATTGAAGGTAATAGTCCACACCAATCTACTCAGTATTGAAGCTCGTAATGAGGAAATCCCTCTTACTGTACTCAGTATTTTTCCATTCGATACGGTAGAGGTGAGTCACTCCAAGTTCGGCACCTTTAAGGTAAACAACACCCGATTAAAGCCTTATTTTGATGAGATTGATAGCAGGAATAAGGAGTATAAACTCCTCGAACCATCCTGACCATTCACTAGAGAGGTAAGTCGAGTTTAGACTATAAATAAGCGCTTTTCGGGAGGCAACCCGAGCACTAACATATTTTATTTCTTTTTTTTATTTTTTATTTCTAACATATTTTTTTTTATTTCTAACACACAGCCAGGAACACGGGCGTGCCTATGACTGTGGCCAAGCAGGGGAAGAAACACGGCCATGCGATACGGTCGTGTGGAAGTAGGACATGATTTTTTCAAAACACGGGATGCGATAAATCCCCACGGCCATGCGACATGGCCATGGGTGAACTTGATACGAGAATACGGGCGTGGGAATCGAAAAACACGGGCGTGCTAGGGGCAAGGCTCGATTCTATTTCTTCGACACGGGCGTGTAAGCCGTGGACAACAATACACGGGCATGGTACCCAAACACACGGGCGTGGGAGAAGCAAACAAGGCTAGGCACGACCGTACGATATGACCGTGTGCCTCACATGCCCCAGACACACGGGCGTGGGATAGTAGCCGGGCACGACCTAAATTACAAAATTCAAAAAACACGGGCTCACTTTTAAAGTACACGGGCATGGCCCTAGGCCATGTGCACCTTTCCTGTATAAGTAAATCACTGTTTATTTTTTTCTTCCTTTCAAAACCCTAGCTGAAATCTCCTCTTCCCCACTCCCTAATCCCTATTCTGGCCACCATTACCCGGATTCTCACTTCCCCAACCCTTAAACCACCCTAAAATCCACTCCCCCTAAATTAATCCTCACTTTCCCCTCCATTTTTCCTCTACACGGCTGTACACCCACGCCACCAACAAGCTTTTGAATTGTTTAAACTACTAAATAGCATATGCTATTTTTAGTTCCCTTTCTCAACCAGAATACTTTATGAATTTGCTTTAGTATTTTCTATATTTGAATTGTTTAAACTACTAAATAGCATATGCTAGTTTTAGGATTCTTACTTAACTAATGATACATATTTGATTCCAGTAAATGCTTCTAAATAATCATATAAAATTTTCACCTCTCGCTTGATATAGTTAAATGTTAACACATCTTGGACCTACTATATCAATGCTCATACATTTTCAGGTACATTATGTCATCATCGAGAGGCAAGAAGGCTGTGGTCCCATCCTCAAAGAGACGTAGGGAATCGGGTTCTTCCTCGGCATGTGCTACAGCCGAAGTTCGGCACCCATTCCTTGAGTTTTCGAAAGCTTCATAGGAGGAGCTATTTCAGATACTATGCGCGCAACCCCTCACTACAGGTCGTTGCATCGACTGGGCTACTGTAGAGCAAGTCCAACTACCTGATGCCATCCGCGCCCTCCTAACCATAGACCCATGGGAACAGTTCTTCGATATCACCAAACCCACTTATTTAGAGCTAACTTTAGAATTATGCTCTACTTTTCATTTACAGGTGGTGATGACGAACAATGACGACCCTGGCACCATTCACTTCCGAATTGGCGGTCCAGTTCGAGCGATGAGTGTCCCAGAGTTTGGAGTCTCTCTGGGACTTTACACCGATGAGTTTATGGAGGAGGAGGACATGAATGCACTACCATGCAATATCCACATTTCTCCCTCCTTGTGCTGGAAAGCTTTGGCCCCTCTCTTCCACTTACGACCCCAGCCGCTTGAAGGCCTCAGCTCTCACCCCTTTCCTACGCTATCTCCATGCCATATTGGCACACACCTTGACTGGAATGAGAGAGACTACCGGCATTGTCAACACCCACGACGCCTACTATTTATGGTGCATGGCGAATGCACACGTGACTGACTTGGCATACTTCATCACTTTAGCCATTCGCCATCAGACCGAGCGACATTGAAAGGGAGTAATCTCTATCGGCCCCTACGTGATGCGCCTTGCCAGACACTTTGGCCTCTTCAACACCATGGCCCAGTCATCAGCGCTTACACTGATAGGTCAGATATCCCCACAGGGCATCATGACTATGTTACACATGAGGATGATTGGGCGCCACCGTGAGACCGATCCTCCTCAGTACCGTCTCACTCATGCCATTGATAAGGAGGAACTAGAGGACATTCTTGATGATGTCCCCCCACAGCACGAGGAGCCTTCTACCACGCCATCTAGGGAGCGACCAGTTCATGCGGCTAGTTCATTAGTACACCTTTTCGACCGACTCGCTCACTTCGAGCAGTATTGCACTGCACAGTTCAAGATGATTAACGAGCGAGATCGGCGACGTGATAGACAGATGGATGACATGCAGGCCATGATGCAGTAGTTGTGCCAGCACTTTCACATCGCCACTCCAGAGCCACCACCTGAGGGCCTCACTGACGAGGATCATTGAATCCTCTTATCTTTTTATTTTTTATTTTTCATTTTCTTTTTATTTTCATTTCAATTTTATTATTTTCTTTTGAAAGACATATCTATATTAGTAAATTTTAATTTCTTCATTTTTCTGGTATCTCTAACAAGTAATCCCACTACACTCTCTTCCACACCAACTCTTAATAAGCTCTTCATGATTCTACAAACTTTTGAGCAAAGCTGCTAGGAATATTTTACGGAATGAGGAAACAAATGGGAAATAATACCTCACGAGTGCCATGTTCAACGACCCAATTTCTTCATCTAGCCAAGAACAGTGGCAGCTACCACTTTCCCCAAACACTCAAGCCTCTGAATCATGCTCCACACCCATATAACAGGGAGTTTCACCTCATTTCCTCTTATGATTTTCTTTATTTTGAATAATCTATCTTTGTACATTGAGGGAAATGTACATCTTAAGTGTGGGGGGTGAACATGAACATGATGCCTAAATTTTTGTATTATTCTCAAATCCCTAAATTTGATCTTGTGCTTAAGTGATTTTCTTATAATATTGATCGAATGAATTCTGATTGATCTATAATTATTGTTGATATGTCATGAATTAGACCATGGGAATTATGCATGATTATTTTATTATAGGACATTAGAGAATCGAACATGATAAGTTGATATTTTGAGAACTAAAATTTTTAGACTATTTTCCTAAATTGAGGTATTATCTTGAAATCTTAAGTATTCAGGAATAACATCACAAACCCAAATTTTTGGTGAGATTTTTGAGCCTTTTGAGCATATAGCTTTCTTTCTTGCTCATTTCTTTTGTCGTTTGAGTGTGTCAACATTGAACTATTATTCTAGAACTTGCTTCGATTATACATGTCGAGATCACACATATGATTTGATTTATTGAAATGATAAATGCACTTAGGATTTAAACCACTTACTTCATAAAATCCTTCCCACATAATTAAACCCTTAGTAAACCCCCTTGAGCCTACTAACCCTTTTTACTAATTAACCCTCATCATTAACCCATTAACCCATTAACCCATTATTGTTGAAATCCTCTTACTTAATTTACCCTTTTTTTATCGGGATTATTTTTAATATTGTTACCTCACTATGTTCACCATTTTTTGTTACTAAATCAGAAAGTATGATTTTTATATTGTATTGACTTGATTTGTTCTTAAAAAAAATAAATAAATAAAAGAGCTCATGTAATATAGTTCTAGATATTTGTCTGTGATTCAATAATCAAGTTTTTGATAGTGGGGTAATATATTGAAATTATCTCGGTTCTAACCTTTGTCTCTTCAGTTTGTATCCATACCCGTAACCTAATCCTCGTTACAACCATGCAAAGACCTTTTGATTTGTGTATCATATCATTTACAAGTGGTGGAGATTTGATTTTCATGCAAGCCTATGGTAATAACTTCTCATGTTAGACAATCGAGTACTTAATCTTGAGCCTTATACACTTTGAGTGATTTGAGTGAATCTTTAGTGAGGATGTCATCTCTTGTATATTTAGGACTAAAGTTAATTACTTAGAGGAAGGAGATTACCTATGATTTTATTAACAAAATATTCGATTTAGATTGTTTGAGGCTTTTAATGCCCCTATAGTTGAATTCTCACCGTATGATTTTCTGTGGAATAACTTGTAACATTATCAGTAATGATTATGTGACTGAAAGGAATGAATTCTAGCAGTAAATGAGAGTTTTTCTTGAGGACAAGCAAATGCTTAAGTGTGGGGGTATTTGATAAACCGTAAATTATACATATTTTTACCCCATGTTTAATGCATTTTATAGATGATTTCTCATTAAAATTGGTGAATTCGATGCTCCTAATGCTTTAATTTCATGTTTTATACCTAGGAGAGCATAGGAGAGCAAAAGGAGCCAAAAAGGGACAAAACGGACCAAATCGAGAAGATGGCACGGCCTAAGCCTTGCCACACGGGTAGCTCACACGCCCGTGTCTTTCAAAGGTGTTGACCAAGGCTTTCACGACTCACATGGCCTAGCCATTGACCCACACTGCCGTGTGCAATTTAACGGATCAAACACGGCCTGGCAATCACGTCACACGGTCGTGGCACAAGGGCGTGTCCCGGCCAAGCCCAAGTTAAGTCCAACTCAGAAAAGGCCACTTTTGAGGGCTTCTAGGCATTCCAAAGCCTATAAATGCACCCTAGAAGAGGAGAAAAAGGGAGACAGAGAATAGGGGGTAAGGAATTACCCCAAGAAAGCCGATTGATCAATCTTAGAAGTCGGATTCATCATCAAGACTGAAGATCTCTTCTCAGAATTCTTCAGGGGTTTTAGAGTTTTCTTTATGTTTTGTTATTTTCATGCTTATGAGATGTTTTCTTATTTAGTTATGAACTAAATCCCCTAAATACATAAGGGCAATGAAACCTAAGACGAATCTTGTTATTATTTTCTGAATTGTATGATAAATATTTAACTTGTTCTTAATTATGTGTTATTAATTCTTGTTTTGATATCCCAGGATACTGATTCAAGGCATGCTCTTATTCAGAAGAGGAATAGACTCTATCTAAAAGTACTTTTGTCATAATTAAGCGGATTTAATTGCACGCCTAGAAATAGGGTGACAAGATTTTGCCAGATTAGGGTGAAACCTAATAAAGGGATCCATAGATCGAGTTAATGCAACCCTAGAGTGTTAATTAGAGAAAAGTCTCAGTTATTCAATCTAGGGATTAGACATTATTAGTCTTGAATAGGGATAATAACATAACTTAGGGATCTCTATGGAACAAGTTGAATGAATAAATCGTTCGATTCAGAGCTAGAATAACAAGTAAAGTCCAGGTGGATTTTTCCTTAGGTATTGTCTCAAGTCAATCGATTTTCCCAAAAGAAATTCCCTAATTCTTTTCTCTGTGTGTTCTTAGTTTAGATAATTAGTTAATTAAAACAAAACCCCATTATTCTTAGGCTAGATAATAAAAAGACAGTCATTACTAGTACTTTTGGTTCCCTTGGGTACGACATCCTGGTCTTGCCATTACTATACTATTGTTCGATAGGTGCGCTTGCCTTTTCGTCATGATAATAGTTAGTCTAGGTTTGATATTCATTATAAATATTTATTACTTGTTACGAATCACGCGATCAATCTTCAACACCGACGGCTAACGATGCTGACTTCTCTGATGATAAGGACCATTGAGTCCATTTATCTTTATGTTTATTTTTATTTTTATTTTCATTTTTATCTTCATTTTTATTTTTCTTTTTATGTTTATTTTGTCTTTATATTTTGAAATCTATTTCAATTATTATGGTTGTTTCTAATCGAGTAACCCTTTTTAATCTTCTTTAATATTGTGTTAATCTTTTTATCAGTTTCTTAGAATTTTGCACTACCTCTACATTTATCTACAATTCCACTTTTCACTATTTTGGGAATTTTATGTAACAGTTAGGGGAGTTTCAATTCTCTCCCTCTCTTATGATATTCTGTTTATATTATGATTATATTTGTTTGTACATTGAGGATAATGTACATCTTAAATATGGGGAGGTTATTAATATGATTATTTGAAAATCCCTGAACTATGCCTTGTGTTTTTAAGTAATTTTCTCATATCACTATTAGAATGATCTTTTCCTCGATTTATTTGTACATTGATGGTTTAAACTTTAAGACACTAGAGAATCAAGCATGATAAGTCTATTTTCAGAATTAAAAACTTTTAGGTTGTTTCCCTAAATTGAGGTATTACCTTGAAGCTTGAAATTTACAAGATTGGCATCAAAAGCCATAAATTTTATGAGATTTTGAGCCTTTAGAGCATACATTTCTTCTTGCTCACATTATTATTGGTTATGAGTGTGTCAATATTGATTAGTTATTCTAGAACTTACTTCGATTATACATGTCGAGACCACACCTTTGATTTGATATATTGAGATGATAAAGGCATCTAGGTTTTAACCCACTTATTCCACAAAAAGCCTATCTTCATAATTAACCCTTAGTGAACCCTTTGATTCTTAGCAAGTCATTCTTAATTTACCAATTAATATTAACCTATAACTCATTTTTGATTCATTGAGAATTTTCCCTATTTTATTGACTCCCTTTTTATCGAGATTGATTTGGTTAGTTGCCTAACTATGCTTTTCAGTTGTTTAATTTTATTTTATTATTCAAAAAAATAAAATAAAGAAAGAAAGATATATACAAAGCTTAAGTAGTTAATTTCATATTTTGAGAAAAGCTTGAGTTATTCTTTAATAATTTCAGTTGATGTAATTATTTAGTATTAGTCTATTTTTCTAGTTAGGTAATTTATCAATTCGATCTCGATTCTAACCTTCTTTTTTAGCCTTTATCCACACCTTTAACCCAAGCCCCGTTACAACCCTCTAAAGACCTTTTGATTGTGTATCAACTCATTTACAGTGGTGGAGATTTGATTTTCATGCTAGCTTATGGTAATAACTTTTCATGTTTGACCTTTGAGTGCTCAATTTTTGAGCCTTAAACACTTTGAGTGATTTGAGTGAATCGTTAGTGAGGATGTCAAATATTGACAGTTCTGAATTAAAGGTAATTATTTAGATAAAGGGAAATACCTATGTTTTCATACTTTAAAAATGTGAGACTTGGATTATTTGAATCTTTAGTACCCTTATTAGTTGAATTATCAATGTGTGATTATTTATGAATTATGATAAAACATTATTGATGAGAATTATGAAATGAGGAAATTTAATTTTAATTGTGAGTTGAGGATTTTGCTTGAGGATAAGCAAACGATTAAGTGTGGGGATATTTAATAAACCATAAATATAACATGTTTTAATCCCATGCTTAGCATGTTTTTGGATAATTTATTATCTAATTTAGTGAATTTGATGCTCTTAATCCTTTAATTTCATGTTTTATACTTAGGAGAGCATAGAGGAACAAAAAGAGTAGAAAACGGGCCAAAAATGGACAAAACGAGCTGATTTAAGGATCCACATAGCCAAGATCATTTCCACACAGGCTAGCCACACGCCCATGTGCAAGCCCTGTCGATATCGCTCCCTATTTCCCAAACACGCCGAAAAGGCCAATTTTTTTGGGTTTTTGAGCATTCTAATGTCTATATAAACACACTAAAAGAAGACCTAAGGGGACACACACAGAGTAGAAAGCAAAAATTACTCGAAGAAAGCCATTGGAATCATCTCGGAAGCAGATCTCCTTCAAGGCTGAAGATCTCCCTCGAATTTCTCTCGAAGTTTTTGGGTTTCTTTATGTTTTGTTATTTTCCTATTTTTGAGATGTTTTCCTATTACATTATGAACTAAACTACCTAAATACCTAGGGAGGATGAAACCTACGATGGATCTTATTATTTAATTATTTGAATTATACGATAAATACTTGTTCTTGTTCTTAATTATGTGTTATTAATTCTTGAATTAATATTTTCAGGATATTAATCCAAGTTTGATGTGCTTATTCAGTGGAGCAAAAGTGTAACAGTCCGATTTTGACCCTAGTTAGAATAGTGGTTTCAGGACCACATATTCGAGTCAGAAAAATATTTTAATATTATTTTTCGTGTCTATTATAAGTGAATTGACATGTGTGAAAGTCTCGTGTGAAAATTTAACTGTTTGTGTGCTTAATTTGCAAAAAGGACCAAAATCGCGTAAAATGTAAAAGCTATGTGCTAGATGTTAAAGTGCCTATTTGAGTTGGCTTTCTAAAGTAAGGGTCCTTATGTTGTTATTTGTCCATTGGGAATGTTAATGGACTAAAACTACCATTCATTAAAAGGTTTTTGTAATTGTTTATAAAAGGGCAAAATGGGAAAATGTTTATTAAGTAATTAAAATAAAACAAAAGCATGAAATTAGCCATTTGTTCATGCTATTCCACCGAAAATACAAATAAAAAGAAACGAGAAAGCTCACTTAGGTTTCGGCACTTTGAATTGGTGAATTAGGTATGTGTTTTGCTCGATTTTTGATAATTTCTATGTTTTTGTAATCGTTGCTTCGTATACTATCGAACCCATGCTTCAATTTATGATTTTGGTGATGATTTTGAAATGTGCCATTGATGAAAATTTGAGCTTTGTGATGTTAGTTGATAAATTATGGAAGCTTGATGTTGGGTTTAAATATTTTGATTTTTGATTTTTGATAAAATTGAGTAATTTGGGCTAAAATGTGAAAATATTATTTTGAGGGACTAAATTGTGAAATAAATGAAATGTGTGGCCTAGTATGAGTACTAGGAGAATTCGGCTAAGCTTGTTTATATGAAAATTATGTGTATATTGTGATTTTGTGATATAGGGACTAAAGTGTCGAATGTGAAAATGTGAGGGCTAGTTTGTAAAATGCCCTAATTGTATACATATGGATTATTTTGAATTATTTGGTGAATAAAAGGGTTAAGTTTGAATACATTTAGATCAAGAAAAGAGGAATTTAGACTTAGACCAAGGGAAATCGAAGATTGTAGAATAAACAGTCTGAGTCGACAAATTCTGAGTACGAGGTAAGTTCGTACTTAAAATATGATGTTAAGTAAGTTTTGATGCCTTTATTATACATGGGTTGTATATAATTGAATTGGATGATATAATAATGAATTGAAAGCATTGGCACTAAGTGTGTGATTTAAACTAGCTTCGGCTATTAAATGCACTAAGTGTGCAATACCGACTTAGTTTCGACTAGTTGAGATGGCACTAAGTGTGCGGAATCATTTCAGCTTCAGTTAACCTTTACAGCACTAATTGTGCAGATGTTAAAGTATCAATAATTTATGCAAAGTCTTGAAATACTTAAACAAGAGGTGAGAATGAAAGTGAGTAAGTACGTGAAGAACCAGGTATGTATGATACCTTTGTGGTAGATGATATTATCTAGGTGAAGTTTATTGAATTGTTATGAACATATAGATTGGGTTGGTATAGACTAGATAGATGATTGAGAATTTGTAAATACTTATGTGTTGATGTTTTTTGTTTTATATACTATTGATGAATATAGTACGAGCTTACTAAGCTTTTGAAAGCTTACTTTATGTGTGTTTGCATTGTTTTATAGATATCGAAGCTACTACAAGCTCGGGAACCGTCAAGGATCATCACTATATTATTGAACTCATTTTGGTACCTTGAAAGTGTAAATATTTTTAAGTATGGCATGTATAGGCTAGAATGTCTATGTATTTAAGCTTTAATAAGCATATATGTTATGTCATGAGAGTTGGCTAGCAAATGGTATGTTTGTACTTAGTTTTGGTAAATGAATTGTGATCCTAAATTGTGTATGCTTGTAATGGTTATATGGCCTTGTATGTGGTGGTCATTTTGAAAAATGCCAAGTTAAGGAAATAGCAAGTTTAAGCATGAGTTAGAAGGTGCCATAAGTGGGTTATGAAATGAGCAATTTGGCATGTTGTTGTAATAATATTTTTAATGTGTTTTGGTATGGAATTGAATAGGTTATTGAATGATGATGATTAGTTATAATGAAGCATTTTTTGAGCATGAAATTGGCTGAAAATTTTAGTATAAATGTTGTTTAATGTTCCTTGTAGGAATGACCCAAAAAAGGGTGGCAAGTTGGCTTAAACCAAGTCTGCATTGTGCCACATGGCCAGTGAACACGGGCGTGCCTTGTGGCCGTGTATGCAAAGCAGTAACCTCTAAGACCATACGGTTAAGACACATGGGCGTGTCATATGGACGTGGGCTTAAGTCAGTAGCTAGATAATTATCACACGGCCATGGCACATGGCCGTGTCTATTGGCTGTGTGTAAAAGTCAGTATATATACTCTGTTATGGCACGGCTGGATCACATGGGCATGTCTGGTGCTCGTGTAAGGCACACGGCCTGGTCACACGAGCGTGTGACCTCAACAAAATTGGAAAAATTTTTCTAAGTTTTGAAAATTCTAAATGTGTCCGGTTTAGTCCCAACCTCTTCGAAAAGTATGTCTTAGGTCTTGAAGACCTCCATAAGAGATGAATTGTTGTTTTGCTTATCCATTAATATTATGTGATATCTGTGATTCTGTATTGACCTGTAATGTTTTGTCTGTATGGTAAGGCCCCTTACCTATTCCGGCGACGGTTACGAGATAGGGTGTTACAAAAAGTCCCTATTTAAGAGTAGATCTAGCATAATTAAGCAGATTTGCATGCAATCCAAGAGATAGGACGACATAAATCTACCAGATTAGAGTAAATCTAATAGGGAAATCCATAGATCGAGTTAATGCGACGGTAGGGGTTTTAATTAGAAAGTGATTTCAATTAATCAACCTAAACTCAGTTGTTCTAAGTCTCGAAAGAGATATTAACATAATTTAGGGATTTCTACGGATCAACAAAAGTGAATAAATCGTTCGATTCAGAGTCAGAAAAATAAGTGAAGTCTAGGTGGATTCTTTCCTAAGTATTGTCCTCCTTATAAGTTTTCTTCAAGTATTTTTCCCAATTCACTCCCTGTCGCGTTCATAATTAATTAGTTTAATTTTAAATTAAAACAAATCCTTTTTATTTTAGGCTAAATAATAGAAAGATAGTTAATACTAGTACTTTTAGTCCTTGTGGATACGATATTCTGGACTCACCATAGCTATACTACCATTCGATAGGTGCGCTTGCCTTTGTCATGATCGTAGTCTAGTTTAGTGAACTATAAAACGATCATCAATCGGGGAAATCTAAAGTAGTCGAATAGCCGCCTCGGTTCATTCGTCTTCATCCGAGGTAAGTTCATAAGAAAATAAATTTTTTTAAATTCGATTTTATATATTTTAATAGTGCCGAATTGAATTATTACTTGTGTATATGTATATGCTGAATTGAATTAAGCATGAGAGCAATATTTACAAGCTTGAATCGATTGAGTTACGACATTTGAAAGCCCCATACGAACCTTAAGAATAGTTAGGATACATATGTCATGACATAGGATTCCGATATGTGATTTTGTGTAAGACAACATCTGGGACGTTGGCATCGATTTGTGATTTATGTGTAAGACCATGTCTGGGACATTGGCATCGTATATGAGTTCGTGTAACACCCTGCCTAGGATAGTGGCATCGATATGTGCTTACATGTAAGACCATGTCTGGGATGTTGGCATTGTACGAGCTTTTCGACTATCCAAGTATCCTTATTAATTCCAACTGGTTCAACGGGCAATATCGAGTTAAGATTGAATGTGAAATCGAGGTATGTACTAAGTTAAATGATTGATCAGTAAGGTAAGTATTACTTTAATATGAATATATGAAATGTGCATTATGAAAGTGAGAGTTAAATATGCTTATGAATATATGTGTATTTGGCCAAGTGGAAAATAATGCTAAAGTATATGTATTGATATATGAAGTTGCAAGCTTGAAATTGTATATGTGGTTATGTTTAGTATGATTCGGTTTAATTAAATTGAATTATGAATGTCATTGAAATGATTTATTTGCTTATGACTTGCTAAGCTATTCAAGCTTGCTAAGCTATTCAAGCTTACTCTGTGTGTGTATATTCTTTGTTTTTATAGATTTTGGAAGCTAGTTATGAGCTCGGGTATCGTCAGAGAAATCTGTCACACTATCAATCACTTTTGTGGTATTTTATAAGTTTGAACTTGATCCTATGGCATGTATAGGCTAGTTAATATGTTTGATTTTGAAGTATGTATATATTTAAGCCATGCGAAAATGGCTTGATTTTTATGCTTGAATTCGGTTTTGTTTGATTATGGTTTAAGCTTATTTTGGTTAAAATGCTACATGCCATGCATGAATGGCATTTGTGATATGCTTGGTATAAATATGTTCTGGCATGAAATAATTGTATATGGCTTATGATTAGTTCTTTTAAAAATAAAAGCTTGACGATATATGTTTGTCGTTGATGAATGTGTTTGGATTATGGATTGTTTATGTACTTATGTATTCAGTTTGGTGATAAAATATAAGTTATGGTTATGAGCTAGTTGTGATTTGGCATTTATACTCATGAAATATGATGAATGGTTTGATATTTGATTCGGTTTAGTATGGTAAAGAACGTTTATACTTTAAATGTTATGTAAGGAAGTTATTAAGGACATTGGAATATATATATTGAAAGATGAGTGGTTTTGTGTATGCATTATTGAAAATGAGAAGTAACATATGAATTGGTTATACTTATCATTGTTAAATGTGCTTAAAAGGGTTCATTTATAATATTGTCTTATGCGCATAAAATATGTAATAAGAGAATGTTCACAATTCATATAGTTTTAAAGTCACTTTATGTGTAATATATAGGGATTAGTGTATATATCTTGTATATCGTGTATGTGAAATAAAATGCTAGTAAACTAGGTATATTATGAATCTATCAATTGTGATCGAAAATGGTGGTTGGTATAATAGCCAAATGGATGTAAATTATTGGTTAAATTGTTGGTTGTTTTAGTTCATAGTAAATGGATAATAATGGATATGACTTGTGCTTAAAGCTTGATTGGTGTTTTGGTTATGTGTTTGTATTTTAAATATGATAATTTTTGGCATGTGAATTGGCGCATGGTTTTGTGACTTAAATAAATGTGTAAAGTATGTTTGTTCATAAAGACCATTTTCAATGCCGCTTATGATAATAGATATAAAGATTGATATGTGATTTGTTTGGCTTAATGAGTGCATGTATAAAAATTATGAAATAAAATGTTTGGTATTTACTTAGCATTCGAATACCATTATAACAATGAGCACAAAATTTATGTATGTATTTTTAAAGCATATTTATATGACTTTGAGGTATGAATTAAATTCGTGTTACGATTTATACAGTAGGTTTAATTTTAATCAGCCATATGCTTTATTTATGCTAATATGACCTATGTGAAAATGTAAACGTTCTGATGCTGTGTCTTGTTCGATAATGCCTCATAACCCTAATCTGGTGACGGATATAAGTTAGGGGTGTTATAAAGCCCCATTACAACCTCTTAAAGACCTTTTGATTTGTGTGTCATATCATTGGTAATGTAAGCCTATGGTAATGACCTTTCCTGTTTGACTATTTAGTGCTTATTCTAGAATCTTAAACACTTTGAATAATTTGATTGAATCTTTGGTGAGGATGTTGATTATTGTTGATTTTGAATTAAAGGTAATTACTTAGATAAGGAGAAATACCTATGTTTCTATGCTTTAAAAATTTTCGACTTGGATTGTTTGGATCTTTAATGCTCTTTTAGTTGAATTACCCATGCATAATTATTTGTGAATTATTTTGAGACATTATTGATGGGAATTACAAGTTGAGAAATATTAACTTAAATGTGAGTTCAAGATTTTGCTTGAGGACAAGCAAATGCTTAAGTGTGGGGATATTTGATAAGCTATAAAAGTAACATATTTCAATCCCATTCTTAATGCATTTTTGGATGATTAATCATGCAAAATAGTGAATTTGATGCTCCTAATCCTTTAAATTCATGTTTCTATACTTAGGAGACCATTTGAGTGTGAAAGGAGTGAAAAATGAGCCAAAATTAGACAAATAGGGTTATTTTCAGTAGCCACACGGCCTGGGCATTTCCACATAGGCTGGACACACGCCCATGTGCCAACCCGTGTCGATTTCGCATCCTGCTTCCTAAATACGCAAAAAAAAAACACAATTTTTAGGTTTTTTAAGCTTTCTAAACTCTATAAATACCAATTAGAAGAGGACATAAGCGGCCCATCAGAGAAGATCGAAGAAAACACTCGAAGAATGCCATCGGAATCAACTCGGAAGCAAATATCCATCAAGATCAAAGATCTCATTTTAATTTCTTTTGAAGTTTTATTTAGTTTCTTTATGTCTTGTGGTTATTCTAACATTGAGATGTTTTTATTTACGATTATGAACTAATTCCCTAAATACCTAGGGAGGATGAAACCTATGATGAATCTTTTTATTTAATGCCTATTTTTACGCGATAAATACTTGATTCTTGTTCTCAATTATGTATGCTTATTTCTTATTTTATATTTTTGGGATATTAATTCATGTTTAATATGCTTAATTCATTGGAGCAAAAGTCCTTATTTAAGAGTAGATCTAGCATCAGTCCTAGAAATAGGATGACATAAATCTACCCAGTTAGAGTCAAATCTAATAAGGGAATCCATAGATCGAGTTAATGCGATGATAAGGGTTTTAATTAGAAAGAGATTTCAATTAATCAACCTAGAGTCAGTTGTTCTTACTCTCAAAAGAGATATTAACATAAATTAGGAATTTTTACGATCAAGACATAAGTGAATAAATCGTTTAATTCAGATTCATAATAATATGTGAAGTCTAGGTGGATTCTTTCCTGGGTATTGTCTATCTCATTGGTTAATATTTGATTATTTCCTTAATTCATTCTCTGTTACATTCTTAGTTAAATTAGTTTAGTAAATTTAGATTAAAACACATTTGTCCAATTTGTTGGCTAAATAATAGAAAAATGATTATTACTAATACTTTTAGTCCTCGTGGATACGATATTCTCTACTCACCACAACCACACTATTGTTCAATAGGTGCGCTTGCTTTTTTCGTATTTATAGTTTTTTTAGTGATCATCAATGTCCAGAAGCATCATTCCAATAATTCACAATTACTTAATCATAGAGTCAATCGACAAGAAGTACCATGATTGAAAACTCCTTACTGTATATCTATACAAAAGCAATTCATCGAACTGCTTTGTCCAATGACCTCGTCATGTGTGTGTTACCCTCATATGATACCTTGATTCCTTTGAGTTAAATCCATTCACTCAATATAATCCTATTTTATTTCATTGTTACCATTGTGTCTTATTAATGATTAATTTGATCACTGTCAACAAATGACTGTGATAAATTGCTTGTTCAAGAATAAGCAACCCGTGGCCACGTTCTATATTTCTCAATCCACAGAATGCCAGTGAGAGGATATCGTTAACTCTTTAATTGAGCTGTGAATTCCATTGTTGCTATAACAAGTCATGTACCCAACATATTGGCTATCAGTTCGATCATCTTTAGAGCATAAGCCTCTATTTATATTATAAGCACATGAGTTACACACACATGGTTAGTGACTAACACAGGATTTAGGTAAATCACACCATGAACTTCAAAAGTGTATTAATTCACAAACAGATTAAAAATTAATTCATCTTGGGTCTAGTCTATATCTCTACCCGTGGAGTCAACTACTTTAATAGCCAAGACTAGCCATCTCCTCAATTAGAATTGTAGATGACATAATAATGCTTCTCAGTATTTGGATCAAATGCTCACTTTGATTCTTTTATAGGATTACAAACTTATTTAGATTATCTACTAAAGTAAATTGTCTTTCTTGCAATGTAAACGTTCTTACAGTGCCACTTATTATTAGTTTGAACTGAGACAATCAATGAACTAATATTTGTTTACCACAATTTAGCTATGCATGTAAAATATGAAAAACAAAAATACAAAGTACATAACAGTGAAATGTGAAATTTATTTATTCATTGTTCAAATAAATAGAAAATAATTACACACTTAGTACAGTATGGGCACATTTCCCAACATGACGAACTATGTATGTGTGACCCGTACACTTTTATGTAACTAAAAACTTGAGTTCAAATAGGTAAGGAATCAAAAGCTGATGTTTTGGGTGTACGACTTTTGCATTATGTAGTGTCATACACAATAGTGGAATTCATAGCCCAAAACATGGATAAATGATATCCTCTCATTGGCATTACATGGTTAATGAAAAATAAATGTGGTCACAAGTCGTTTGTCTTTGCGATGGATGACTTGATCATTATTTGATAGTGATTGACTATTTATGAAGGATGATGTAATGGTTACCATAAGATAAAATAGGATCGTATTAGGAGAGCAGATATTATCCCAAAGAGATTAAGAATATCCTATGAGGGTAAAACACTTATGACAAGCGAGCACTGAGTAGATGCTTTCATAATGATATGTCATTAGGGAGAGCTCAATCATGATACTATAATGGAATGACTTCGTAACTAAATGAGTTTATAATTAATAGGTGAAAATCAGAAACTTAATTGTAAATCATTTGAGCCTTAATTGTATATGTCCAATCAATCCGTCTGCTAGCTTGTTGAAACCAAAAATGAATTGCATGTTTGAATTGAAATGAACGGAATGAATAGAAATAGAGAAATAGGAAATATTCAGGAATGATTATGGTTTTCTCTGAAATGGACAAATGGAATCATTTGGAAATGAATGTAGGTTTCTCAAAATGGAAATGAAAATGAGAAATGATACATTTTTAAATGTACATGGATTACTCAAAAATGATCAGAAGAATGGATTTATGTTTTTGAGTCATTTTAAAGCTTGAAAACGAAAATAAATCATTCAGTCATAGTGAACATGTTGAGTGGTGAAACATTAAACATATTTTCTTGAAAATTTTATCAGGGGTAAAATCATCATAATTTTATCGGGGGTAAATTTGGGATGAGAAAATTATTTAATGTAAAATATTGAAGTTTATTTTGGGAAATAGAAAAATAGAATCAGGTTAGATCAAATTACAATGTATTGGGTCAAAAGGTTCGATAAGTTCTCGTAATTAGACCTGATGTGAGAGAGTACCAAAAACTCCTTATGGATATGAGGGGGGCGGCAACCCTAGTAGGAATATTAGGGGATGTCATCCACCCTAATTCTACTCTAATTAGGGAGCTTTTTTCTATTTGAAATAAACCTCTACAACTCAATAAGGGTTCTACTTTCTATTCATATAAATAGATGGCACTGATAGAGCTATTAAAACATAACTTTAAAAGATTGTTACTCTGCCAAAAAATATAGAGAATTTATTTTCAATTATTAAATATATTTTTCCAGAATAACAATTTTACCGATTTTTATTAAAAACAGAGAACTTTTATTTTCACCCCCAAAAAAAGAACACTTTTTTCAGTTCTGTGTTTTGATTCAATTTGTTCGAGCCCACACTAGAAGCAGTTCGTGGTACAAGAATAGCAAAGAAGATCATTTGGTCGAAAGCCGACAAACATCAAAGATTCGCTTATCCAAAAACATAGGTATGATTTCAGTCTTAGGTTTATTGCTATAAATATCACAAACTGGGTCAATTTTCAAATTTTAATTTTTCACTGTGCAAGAAACCCATTTCCGAACCAATTTTTTTCCAAAAATTGATATCAGAGTCAGGTTTGCTATGTTTTGCTATGTTTATAGTGTAAACGGAGATCGAATCTCTCTCTTCATCTTGTTTGATTAATATTTGATATGATATTATTGTAATTATTCACATGTTTAGGGAAATGTTTGTTAATAAATGTATATAATTTTTTTATTGTTATGGATGATAAAGGAATTTTGCCAAAGTTGTGATTCCTAGAAATTTATTTGTAATTAAATTTGTTTTTCGGGCATATATATTTTAGACCATAAACTATCATCTCCACGTAGGATTTTAATTTTATTATTTTAGAATAAAATGTTTGAGCCGAAAACAGACATAGGAATTTTTGTAAAACTATCTTTCGATGAAACTCAATAACTAAAACAGCACAACATGAACCTGAATAGCCTGTTTGGTAGGTATTATCATATGGATTAGCTAGACGTTTTATCTTCAAAGAGGATAACTAGTAAAAGCACGCTACTCGGTGAGATTGTCCCACGATGACTCATTTATGGTGCATGAACTTTGTCAATGTACCCCTTCTGACTTGGTATAATTTACTTGTTTTTCTATCTCTGAGAGCCTCCATACCAAGTATCCTCTTTACTGGTCCCAAATCTTTCATCTCAAATTCTTCACTTAGTTGGGTTTTGACCTTTCTTATCTCTCATTTATCATTTGTTGCTATCAACATGTCATCAACATAAAGAAGTAGATACACAAAAGAACCATCATTGTTTTTCTTAAAGTAAACACAACTGTCAAAACTACTTCTTTTGAAATCATGAGAATTCATAAAGGAATCAAACCTCTTGTACCACTATCTTGGCGACTGTTTCAAACCGTAAAGGGACTTTTTCAGCAAACAAACATAGTCCTCTTTTTCTGAGACTGTAAAACCCTCTAGTTGTTGCATGTAAATATCCTCCTCAACTTCTCCATGCAAAAATACAGTTTTTACATCTAACTGCTCAAGCTCCAAATCATGCATGGCCACAATACCAAGCAAAGCTCGAATCGAACTATGCTTAACAACTAGGGAGAACACATCTGTGAAGCCCACTCATGGAATTTGACTGTAACCCTTTGCAACAAGCCTTGCTTTATATCTAGGTTCTTCAACTCCTGGAGTCCCTTCTTTCTTTTTAAAAACCCATTTACAATGAACAGCCTTTTTACCTTTAGGAAGTTTCACAAGATCCCATGTTCTATTTTTGTGGAGTGATTTCATCTCTTCTTGCATAGTAAATATCCACTTTTCTGAGTCTTCATAGCTAACCGCCTTAGAATAATTAGATGGCTCTTGATTCGTATCTATATCTTCAGCCACATTTAAAGCATAAGCAACTAGATGAGCCTCGACATACTTCTTTGGAGGTTTAATTTCTATTCTAGTTCTATTTTTGGTGATAGAGTATTGCGGTGATGAAGCAACTCTATTCTCAATTTTTGTACTGGTTTGAGGATTCGACTCTATATTAATCTAATGCTCCACCTGCTTTTGATTTTTTTTATTGGAAGAGTCTTTAAGAGATAAGTTAGATAGCATAGCAGTTTCATCAAAAACAACATCTCTGCTAATCATAACTTTTATTTTTTCAAGACACCATAACTTATACCTTTTTACACCAACTTTATAACCAAGAAAAACACATTTAATGGATCTCGGTTCCAATTTTCCATTATCAACATGAGCATACGCAGGACACCCAAAGATCTTAAGTCAGAATAATTAGCAGGATTACCAAACTATACCTCTTGTGGAGTCTTTTTCTCAATGGAAACGGATGGAGATCGGTTGATCAAAAAACATGCAGTAGAGGCTGCTTCTGCCCAAAACAACTTCGGTAAGTTGGCATTTGACAACAAACATCGAACCTTCTCCATGATCGTTCTATTCGTTCGTTCTACAATGCCATTTTGCTGTGGAGTATGACGAACTGTCAAGTGTCTCATGATCCCTTTTGACTTGCACAATCTATTAAACTCATCAGAACAGAGCTCTAAGCCATTGTCTGTGTAGAGGCATTTTATTTGTTTTCTTGTCTGTTTTTCAGTCATAATTTTCCAAGAATTAAATGAGGAAAACACATTTCTTTTCTGCTTCAGGAAGAACGCCAAAACTTTTCTAGAAAAAATCATCAATAAAAGTTAGCATATAATTAGCTTCACCTTTCAAAGACACTCTGGATGGCCCCCACAGATCAGAATGAATATACTCTAACATTCCCTTCGTGTTATAGATTCCTCTGGTGAATCGAACTCTCTTTTGCTTCCCAAAAATACAGTGCTTACAAAACTTCAATTTGCAAATCCCTTGCCTATCAAGAAGTCCTCTTTTGCTCAATTCTGCCATGCCATTCTCACTCATTTGCCCTAAGCGCATATGCCAAAGTTTAGTAATATCATCATCTGACAAGGAAGAGGAAGTGACAGCTGCATCACCAGTAACAGTAGAACCCTGCAAAACATATAACTTGGTAGTCTTTCTCTACCTTTTCATCACAACAAGGGAACTTTTGGAAATCTTTAAAACTCCACTTTTAGTTGTGTATCTGTACCCTTTTGAATCAAGAGTACATTTACGAAATTAAATTTCTCTTCAATCCTAGAACATGTTGTACGTCACTAAGTGTTCTGACAACTCCATCAAACACTTAACTTTAATTGTTCCAACACCTACGATTTTACATGAAGCATTATTTCCCATCAAAACACACCTTCAGACACTGTTTCGTAAGTTGTAAACCAATCTCGATTAGAACTCATGTGGAAGGTGCAGCCTGAATCAGGTATCCACTCCTCGCTTACTTTGGAATCATTGACAGAAGCGACTAAAAGTTCACCATCGCTGTAGTCTTCTACAACATCAGCTTCACCGAAATTTTCTGGTTGTTTTCCCTTTTGAATCGCAGTCTCCCTTTTAATCTTGTTCTGTAGCTTATAGCACTCAGATTTAATGTGCCCTTTCTTCTTGCAAAAGTTACAAGTTTTACCTCATTTGAAGACTTTGATCTACCTTTAGATTTACCGCGAGGATTCCGTTCCTGTGTCCTTCTACGATCATCATCAGCATTCTAATCTTGTCTCCTACGAACAATGAGACCCTCTCCCTGAGAGTCGGGTTTAACCACAAAATGTTTCATCTTATCATACGAGGTCAAAGAATCATAAACCTCATCAACTGAGAGAGACTCGTGGCTATATAAAATTGTGTCTCTAAAGGTTGAATAAGACAGGGGCAACGAACAAAGTAGAATCAACCCTAGATCTTCCTTATCATACTGAACCTCCATGGCCTCCAAGTTTGAGATAATTTCTTTAAACATTGTTAAGTGTTCGTGTACAGATGCAACTTCCTCCAAACGATGAGCATAAAGACGCTGCTTCATATGCAACTTGCTTGTTAGAGTTTTCGACATACATAGTTGTTCTAACCTCTTCCATAATGTAACGGCAGTCTTCTTTTTCATCACATCCTACAAAATTTCGTTGGACAAATACAGATGTAATTGTGTTAATGCCTTTCGATCCTTACGCTTCTTCTCTTCATCTGTTAATGTCAAAGGCATCTTATCTATCCCTAGCAGGGCATCCTCCAGATCTATCTGCGCAAGAACTGCTTACATCTTAATCTGCCACAACACAAATCTGGTGTTGAGATCCAATAGTGGAATTTTATACTTCAAAGACGCTATTACCGTGATAGAGATGAACAACCCGGAAGCTCGGATACCAATTTGTGAAAATAAAATAAAATAAAATAAAAAACACACAGATTTTTACGTGGAAACCCTTTCGGGAAAAAAACCACGGGCAGAGGAGAAGAAAATTCACTATGTCGAATTCAAATTCTTTTATAAGAGGAATAGACTATGTCTATTTATAGGCTTGTAAAGCCATATTCTAGTAAGATTGAAACACCATATTCTAATCAATATAAAATAGATGGAGTTTAATAAGGTTTAAAAAACCTTATTCTAAAATAAAATAAAAGAAGTGTAGTTCTATATGGATTTTACTTCTATTTTATTTAAATAAGGATTCGGGTCATTTAATTCTAACAGCTGGAATGTGTGATGCTGCCTTATATGAAGAACCACTCTAAAATCCCTATAAATTACGCACAGAACACCAATGCACACAGTCAGCTTTTCTAGTAAAGCTAAGTGGTGCATCTCCAAGTTCTAATATAACTCATGAATTAGCTAAATTGAAAGCAGACTAAACAAACATCGATGTACAGTGTCACAACAACATTGAACATAAATAAAATGCCATTTAAAAACATTATATCACCATGATTATACATTGAAACCATACATTTCCACTTTTTATAATAAGCACCATAGCATGTTTAATTGCATTGTACAATTTAAACCAACATGAGAATTCAAATTCTATTATCATTGTTTATTAAAGCATTGCTCTTATTAATCGAACTTGGAATCATAAAAGGATACACAAATATCTAATTAAATCCCAGAAAAGTAGTAAGTAAGCACAATAGTCAAGTACACAATATAATAAATATTTGGTGTGTGTATAACATGACTTAACCAAAGCTTCCCAAAATAATTGTGCAAAGCACCACAAAACAAATCTCCCAGGTACACTAAGCTAACACATAAACACAAAATCTTTGAAAAGCTTCACACATCCTATGGCATGCCAACTATACCCGAAAACTATACAATATCATTTAATGGTGCCATTAACAATTAAAAACATTTAATCCAACATGATCAACATCCAAAACATATCAATGAATTAATAACAACTTGATTTTCATCTAGTATCTTCATGAAAACATATCAATTAACAACATTCACTTAGTTCATTGAAGATCAACTTGAGCTTCATACACATATCATATTATTTACCTACTAAACATATGACATTACTACTACAAAAACAATTTCTAAGCTAGCAACTTAGATATAAACATAATGCATATAAAAAAAATTAGAATGCACAAATTGAAACCAATTATGTTTCAGTTACTCTCTTCTTCCTCTTCACATTCAAACTTTCTCTAACTTCTTTAGCTTCAAATTCATCAACAAAACAATAAATCAAGTTAGAATAACAATAAGAAACAATAAAAAAATCCTAAATCTATGGAAATGATACATTTTGATATAACGAAATTCTATTTTTGCTTTTTGAAACACTTAAAGAGAACTCCAATACAAACTTCCTCAAATTAAAATACAATACTTTGTTAATTATCTATAACTCATAATCACTCTATATCTCTCTTAATTCCAACAAAAACCAAGAACTTAATACAAGGAAGAAATTAACAAAAAAAATACAGGAGAAAAAGATAAGAAAGGTATAAATTCGAGAGAGAGAGTTGAGAGAGAACCAAAATTGGTGTTGTATTTTCATAACCATTTCTTCCCATGGATCCTACTTAAGAGGGAAAGAATAACGGCTCCTGAAACAAAAACATAAAACACGCCATTTTAACATGACCCAGACCCTAGCTATAACCCATCGTTTCATTAAGTTCCCTAAAGCCAAACATTGTGTTTTTACAATTAAACATAAATAAATAATAATAAAAATAACATAAATTTAAACAGAGATGACAATTGTTGCGTGATAGCTTTGCGTTAGCTTAATCTAACCCCGGGTGAACACTACAATATTTGTGTCACCACCCACGCCATTGCAACTGAGAAACACAATAGTTGGCTCTTATATCAATTGATACGGACCTTTGGAGAACCACACCCCAAAAGCTAGCTATTGAGGTTAGAAAGCTTAGGTCCATATAGAACCCACTAGGAAATCTCTTACTTTCCTATGTGGTATCCAAGTTCAATACCTTGCAATTGGCACATAACAAAACTTTACTCTCTTTCTCTCTATAAAGCTTAACTTAAAACTTCAGGAACTCACCCAAAACCTTCATAAATTTGGTTTTTTTTATATCCTAACGACATCTTAAACTTAAAAAAACACTTAATCATCACCAAGAAATCTATAAGAAAACTTAACTCCTCATTCTACAGTGAATTTGATGTGAAAGAATAGTGGAGAAAGAAATGGTGATATCAAGATTATAACAATAAGAAAAAAATGGAAAAATCTACTTACCAATTTGAATTTGATGGAAATGGATCAAGAAAATTCAAAGAACTTAAACTTCCTTTCTTTTCATCAACCAATGGTGCTAAGAAAGAATAAAAAAGATAATGAAATTGATTTTTCAAACTTGATCTAATGAAGAAATTAGTAAGAAATTGACTTACCAAATTGGAATGGATGATTTAGACTCAAGATCTATAGAAAAAATTAAGAGAAAATTGAAGAGAATTTTTGAGAGAAAATGGAAAAGGTATAGTGAAATGAAACCAGCTCAATCATTCCCTCTTTTGGCATCTAATAAATAGATTATTTGCTCACATACCCTTGGGCTAATTGCCAAATAAAGGTCCCACACTATAACAAAACAGGTTTTTAGCGGCGTTTGGATAAAAAATGTCGCTATAGATCGAGCATTAGAGGCGCTTTTTAAAAAACGTAGCTAAAGACCGAGCATTAGCGGCGCTTTTTAAAAAACGCCACTATAGATTTGAGCATTAGCGGCTTTTCTGAAAATGCATAAAAACATTTTATCTGATTTTAACAAGTTTATTTATATTAATTAAAATATAATTTATTTTAATTGAATATTTAAATTCTTCAAAAAATAATTACACGTGAGAAAAAATCGAAAGTAAGAACATAGAAAAGTATTTTTAAAAATGAAAAAATTAAAATACTATTATTTAAAATAATTTTAAAGTTTTTGGGTATATGACTTATTAATTGTTTTAATTTATATATTAAATAATTTCTTATATAATCGTAAAAGAGATAGTATTAATTTTAAAATATAAACCCTAAACCCATAAACACTCCCTTAAACCCTTAAATACAAAATCTTAAATCTTAAACCCTTAAACTCGAATCACTAAACCCTTAAATATAAAATCTTAAATCCTAAAACTCTAAATCTTAAACCCTAAACCTGAATCACTAAACCCTTAAGCCTTTAAATACAAAATCCTAAATCATAAAGCTCTAAATCTTAAACCCTAAATCCTAAATTATAAAACCCTAAACTATAGGCACTAAACCCTTAAACCCTTAAATAAAAAATCCTAAATCCTAAAACTCTAAACCGTAAAAATAAATTTCATATGGATATATAATGTTGTGTATATATATAGATATTAATGTAAAAGAACGACACAAACCTATAAAAATGGGAAACCACATTTCAATCTCTATTCTCTAAGATTCAATATTCAAATTATATATTATCATGTAATGTTTTAATCAAAAGTTAATAATATTAACTATTTGGATTAATTAATAATATTATAAAATATATAGACTAAATGATATTAAAAATTAAAGTATATGCAAAAAAAATTGAAATTTAAATATATTAGAGAGACCAAATTAAAATTTAACCATTTTAGTAAATAATAATAATAATAATAATAATAATAATAATAATAATAAAAGAAAAAAAAAAGAAAGAAAAAATTATTGGGCTGCATACTTAGTGGCGTTTTTTAAAAACGCCGCAAAAAATATAAATTACCATCGTTTTCATAATAAACGCCACAAACATCTCTTAATAGATTGAAAACGACGTCGTTTTTTAGAGCCCTAAATTCTCTTTACTTTCCCCCAATTCAGATTACCCCCGAACGTTTGGTTCCCCAAACTTTGAATCTCCAAATCCCCTAAAATTTCCCTGAATTGGATATCCTCAAATCGATTTCTCAGAATCCCCAAATCAAAATACCTTTGATTTTCGCCGAAGTCCTTTTGATTTGCTCTGCTAAAAATATCAGTAGTTTTCCTATAACCCTTAACCTCATCTATTTCCCAAATTTTTTTTCTGTGAATCTTCTTTGTATCTTGCATTCACCGGCAGTCTCCAGGAAGCTATTGTCGTCAGATCAGCTAAAAACTATAGCCTGAAGTTCAAACATTAAAAATTTGCAGACGACAATCTGCAATGGTCCCAAATGAATAAGCCTGCCTGCCTGCCTGCAGATGGTGCACCCTCAACACTTGTATTTAACGGTACGTAATCTCAGTCTTCTTACTGCTCTATTTAGGGTTGGAGATTCCATTTCATCACAGGCGTAGAGAGATTAGAAGGAAAAAAAGGGGTAAGAGAAACTATTTTGTAGAGAATAGGGTTTGGGTTTCAAAGTGTGTATTCTAAAGATATTTACATGCTGTAGGAATATGGAGAACGAACGTATATATTTATATATACCCTGAAATCCTAAAATATTATTGTATGGTTGTAGTATTAGAAAGGCATTATTTGAAGTCTCAGGTTTGAATTCTATGAATGAATTTTCTCTCGATTTATTCAGGTGGTGAGTTTTTTTTTATACAAGTTCACACGATGATGTTTGAGAAAAACTTTAATCACAGTTTGTACAAATCAAAATAGATATATTATGGTTATTAGTTTAGTTGTTCATTCATTGTTGAGCACATTTTACCTTCATTTGTTTTTTTATTGTGTTTTAGTTGTAGAAATTAAAATATTTAAAAAAAATTTACTTATTCGTCAATTTGCATTTGAGATAACCTTGATTCTAAAACCATGGTTTTGAATATTTTTCAGCTTATTAAGAGAGTAAGATGGCATCCTCTTTCATAGCCATGTCATAAGTTGGCTCATTCGTGGCACCTAATGGTCTGGTCATGGATAAGAAGCTTTCATCATCTTCCAATAGATTGTCATCTTTAGCTTCCATTTATTCTTTTTCATTTCTTAGTAGACGAAATGTTGTTCTTAGAAGATCTCGTCTGCCCAAGATTTCTGCAGCAAAAGAGCTACATTTCAATAAGATGGGTCAGCCATAAAGAAATTACAAGTGTGTCTTTGTTTCAAATGCTAATCAAAGTTTGTTCATTTATCTTCATATAATTATGTTTGCGGTGCATGAGAGAACTTTAAAGTTAGATATTTCCATGCTATTTGTGTTTAATTGCTAAGAGCTATTGTAATCTAGTTACTTGGTTTACATTTGTTTAAATGCAAAAAAAGGAAGGCATTAAGAACTCCTGAACAGAAGTCTAAAGAGACTTACATGGTTCCGGCAACCCTAGTGCTGATGTGCATTTTTTTGTCATCATATAGCTCTTTGATCCTATTCTTCAGCTCTTTGATCCTTCTCCCCATCTTCCCTCTATTTCCACTTGCTGCAGGTACCACCTATATATAATTAGAATATTGGTGCGCTCTGTTTCATGTTCATTGCTTTATAATTATTTGCGTAATTCAATTCTACCATTTCATTAAACGTTTAAGGTACATAGATGTTGGATACTACAAGATCCTGCCTATGGCTATTGCTACTTGTTTTGGGACTGCTGTTGTTCATAACAAATGAGGCTTATATGATTGACATGAATTATTTTTGGCGTGTATTTCTCTTTCTTTTTTCTTTTTTTAGTTGTTCAATAAATTAATTAACACGAATTTTTATATGATTTAGATATTAGGTTATAGTCACCACATGCAAATTTTTATTTTTAATTTAATAATGTTCCTTAATTCAAAACATTCACCATTTAAGAAAACAAATACATAGTTTTTTTAAATATATGTGTATATTATTTTATATTAGTCAAACATCATGATCAAGCAATAAAATGTTGCTTTCAATTTTTTCATTATTAAATAAAATGTTTAACTTTATTTCTTTTTTATTATTAGGAAACTGAAATAATGAATAGATTGAGCATATTCATTATTGAGAATGATGTTGCACTGCTGATATGGTGGCTACTTCAGCAATAAATTGACTCTTTTCTTGGTGAGATGCTACTGATAATGTACCCTACAAGGTAATCTAATTTAGCAATGATGAAATATATGTCATCCTCTCAAAAGTGTTTCAATCAATATGATTATTGCATCCTAAAATGTAAAACATAACTTATTTTATATTATTTCTATCCAATTTTGATGTGATGTTCTATGTAGTTTATCCATATGGAATTTGTTTTAAGAAATTTTATATTATTTCTATCCAATTTTTGATGTGATGTTCTTTTGAAAATATAAAGGTTGGAGCTCAAACTGAAACAGAGCTTAAAGAAAAGAAATTAAGAGTAGAAGATGCTCTTAATGCAACTAAGGTAATATATGAATCTTGAAGCTTGTCTTGATGATTGTTTTGTAATTATTGTCCTTCAATACCATATAAAACTGCATGTTTTGGGCTATTTATTAGGCAGTAGTTGAGGAAGGTATTGTTGTCGGTGGTGGATGTACTTTGCTGAGACTTGCTTCTAAGGTAGATGCTATCAAGGATTCACTTGATAATGATGAAGAAAAGGTAAATCGTTTTGATAACTTAAAAAAATCTTAAACTTCAGAATTTTTTTTTGAAATATTTGGCTGTAGATAAAGTTCGTAAACCATAAATATATTGATTTACTATAGAATTCACAATAGAATCTTTTCCTTTCAATTTTTTTGTGCCTTAACTCATAACTCATAACTCACAATAGAATTCTTATTTTTTGTATTTATCCTTTACCAGCAAAGGCAGTAGAAGATATGGTGTTATTGAATGTGATCCACTAGTTCGAAAAGGACTTGAGAAAACTGTAAGTAGTCTTTAATAGATGGCACTTAACAAGCATTCCATTCATAAACAGTAACCCCCTTGAATAAATTTCTCTACTTGAAAGCATATGGATAAACTAATATCCCTTGTGCAAGCAGGCTAAGCACATGGTCATTCCTTATATGCAGCATTTAATTTCTTGCTTGAAGTTGATTAAACCATGCTGTAAATGCAAAACATTTATATGCTGTTCACATGCTAAATTAACCATTAGTGAGCTTAAAATTGATCTATTCGAATGTGTTAAATTCATTGTTCAATGTGATGTTATTTATGCTAATGTATTGAGTATATTAAGTTGTGCAATTTGATGTTATATGTGGCGTTAATGTTGACTTGTTAATTGCATATTTTATTATTAATCTGATTTAAGGTTCTGAATTTAGAAAAACTTTATCTTAAGATAAGTTATCTACTTTCATAATAACTGGAATCTGATTTTGTTATTTTGGTTGGTTCTTACCTTCATATGCCATTCATTAACTTTTGTTTCTTTTTTCTCAGGTTTGAGTTTTTGTTGGATACATGGTCCAGGATTAGCTGAATTTATGTATAGTGACGATTTGTTTGAGCTAACTACTGATCTTAAAGTATGCATTCTATTGTTATTTTGTTCTATTTGTATTTTGTTAGATTTCTGGTGTAGTTTGATAAGTGGGGTATTTTGTTTTATTGTTATTGATAAACTTTTTGTTTGGTGGGATATATATCTATATCATAGATATTATTCTTCTTCTCAATATTTTGATAATGAATTTTAATTTTTTTATATTTTTCATGAATTTTATAATATTTTATAATATATATTTTTTAAATTTTATGATTTTTAGCGGCGTTTCCTATAGTGGCATTTTTTGCAGCGCTTGCAAAAACGCCGCAAATAGTTTTAGTGATGCTTGCTTAAAAAAACGCCGCTAAAAGTCAGTTTTACTGTAGTGTCACCTCTTTCTAAATCTAATTTCTACCATTTTCTACATTTTCACCACAAATATTGATTCCCTTACAAAACAGTCCATACCTCAAATTCTAATTTTCTTAATATTATCTAAATTAAGACTAATATCTAATTATGATCCATGAATAACAAGTTATAAAACTAACTCTTCGTTATTGAAAACCTCTCGATTTAACTTTTTGGAACGACTTGAATTACCAATTCCGAGACAAAATCAATTTTTTTTTACATTGAAAAAATTTCAAGCAATTACAGGAATATTAAAACTCATTTTAATACACTCCCTAATCTGACTAAAGATGTCACAATATGGCAAGGCAACGTTGTGACATAAGTGCATAATGACCAATTTAGTTTAAAATTTGATCAGATGTTGCAACGCCATATGGTTCACATTGTGATGTTGCATAATTTTTGCTCAAATGGCACTACACTTTGCATCACATGTTACGATGTGGTGGCTCTCAACATCACGACGTTGATCAATATCTTCATCATATTTATCTATTATTTAAAAATATATAAATATTTATGAGATGACTTTATGTATTTATATTATCACATAAAATTAACACGTATTGCACAAGTAAAAATTAGTGATTTATATTTAATAATTGACAAAATCTCAATTTGTATTAAAAAAAGTTATATATCAGTAGTAGATTAAATTTTAAATAGTTATACTTTTATGTTTATAATATTTTTTTAATACAATGTTTAAAACTATTTAAAGTCTTTCTCAATCGTTAAAATAAGAGAAATAATGTGTTTCAGCACGGTTGAACCCACTTTCTCTTACACTAGCTATAATGCTTATACTAATTGAGCTAACACTCAATTGACGATTTATAATATTTTTAAATAGGAGTGTTTGATGTTTAAATATAAAGATATTAATTGACGCTTTTAGGAAACCACTTTAAGCTACCCCATTATTAAGTAAAATAGAATAAAATTATTTTTCTCATCTTCTCAATAATTAATTTTAATTATACTTAAATAACTTTTAAAAAATTATAAGTCCTTAAATACTTATTTTTTATTTATTGATGAGGTCATTTAATATGGATTATTGACTTGTGTACTAAACTTATAAATTGGCGATACATCAAATATTATCCTTTAAAAGTATTTAGAATTAATTTCTTTTTGTTGAGTATCATTTAAAATTTTAATTCACTTAATACCATAAATTTAAAATTAAATTTTATTAAATAATATAAAAATTAAATTTATTATAATTATTTATAATTGTATTAATATAAATGTATATAATTTACTTAACTAGAGGATATTAAAACTTACTGTTTAATATATATTTTATTATAAAATAAAATAAATAAAATATCGCTAGGAATATTTTCAATCAATGCTTTTAGTTGTTACCTATATTATTAATTAAATCTTTGAGTAAGTTGTGTGATTAGTTAATCGAGTACTACTAATTTAGTTAGAAAATTATTAATATATCTTTTTATTAGTTGACTATTATTAGTTTGATTTTTTTATATTTTCATATTTTTATATAATTTTTAAATAAAAACTAAAATTAACATGGAATTGAACATATGCTTAATACATTTATAAACGAATTATTTATCATTAAGTCAATAAATATTATTTATTATATATTATTTTTACACATACCTTTATAATATTTTATAAGGTGTAAAATCATAAAAACATTTAAATACAAGCTAAGAATTAAAAATATAAATAATTTAAAACTAAAAATTATGCTGATCAGACGGTCTCAACACTCCAAATCAAGGATCTACTAATTAATAACCATGCGTCTCACCTACACCCACGGATAAATCCCAAAAGCCCTAAATCGAATCAGGAAATGACCAAAACACCCAGATTAGAAAACTCAAATCCCTTGGGCATAATCGTCAATCAAAAAGATTTGTTTATATAACAACAACCCATCTAGGGTTTGCTTACGCACGCCCTCTTCAAAACTCACAAGAGAAGCAGCCGCTCCTCCTTCTATCTCCTAAACAAGGTTCAGCCATGTATTCTCTTCTTCTCTCGCAGTTTCTGTTGTCGTTTTTAGTTATATTTAGCTTTAGATTTGTTTCCGTTGAGTTAGTTTTAGGAATATGTTAGCCAATTATACGTGGAACCGTTCTTTTCAAGCTGTTTTCTAGGATATTTTTGTTGTTCTTTGCGAAATGGGTTTTCAAATTTATGGTCAGTAATCTTTGTCTAAAGGTTAAAGATCTAAGATTCGACTTGTTTTTGTTGTTGTTGTTGCAGAATGGATTCGCAAATTAAGTTTGCTGTGGTGGTGAAAATAATGGGAAGGACCGGTTCAAGAGGTCAAGTGACGCAAGTGAGAGTGAAGTTCTTGGATGATCAGAACCGGTTCATTATGAGGAACGTGAAGGGACCGGTTCGTGAGGGAGATATCCTCACATTGCTGGAGTCTGAGAGAGAAGCTAGGAGGCTTCGTTGAAGGGTTATTTTTATACTTTTTGGGGTTTATGCTTGTTTTGAATTGTCTACCGTATTTCTTTTGAATTACGTTTAGTAGGTATTCGTATATCGAGACTTGCGATTTGGGAGAATGGTTGTTTCTTAAACCTGGATTTTATGATGATTATGTTGAAATGAACTGAATTGGTTTTGAGTTTTGGTTATATTTTTGCCTCCCGTTTTGAGAAAAATGTTGGGATTAGATTTGTTTGTTTGAATGATCACTTGTTATGATTATGTAAGTTGTATTTGTATTAATTTAGCCTCTTATATATTTTATATTTATGGAAGATGAGAGAAATGAAATTGAGGCCCTTAACCCTTCCCTACTATGACACATTAAGCTAATGCCCTTTTTGTTCTCATATGCTTTTTTACATTAACCCTTCAATTTTGACTTCTTTTACAATTTAGTCCATAAATCAAACTTCTCAAATACTGGATTTTGAAACCAATTTGACTTCTCGAAATGAAAATTTTTGTGGCGTTGCATTATCTCCGTTGATGGAAATTTTGGCGCTTCAAAACCTATTTATATACCTGTACATAAAACCCAAGTCCGTTGCATTTTACATTTTGGTTGTTCTAATATGTTTAAATTTAATATTTAATATTTAATTTATATATTTTAATTTTAATATAATTTGGTCTTTATTTTTAAAATGTTATTTATTAGTCTAAATAGTTAATGTAGTTAACTTTTTATTAAAACATTGTGTTATATATAATTTGAATAGCTTAAGGGTTTTAAGAATTAACGCTTGGCTTTTCATTTCTTGTAGGGCTGCATCGTTTTTCTTATGCTAAGATAATGGTGAAATTTCAATTTTGGCCCCTAGGCTATACCGAAACTTGAGATGTAATGTATATATTTTAATAATTCGATCTCTCTACTTTTATTATAACATAAGTTAGTTTAAATAATTAATATTATTAATTATTTCAATTTAAATGTTAATGTCAATTTTATTAATAATGCTATTTCAACAAAAAAAATCATCATGACAATCTCGAATGAGTGTGTTAAGAAAAATCTTTATCAATATTTCATCAATATTTTTATTCTTACATATGAATATATATTAATTTCAAAATGTGATACCATAAAATTTAATAAAATAATTTTAGTGGTTGTATTAACTAGACTTGAATTTTAAATATGAAAAGTCGAAGGCTATATTTTGAAAATAGAAAGAAGGATTAAATTCTAAATGTATGAAGTGTATAGGGATTTAAAGCATATTTTAACTTTTAACTTTTTACTTTATAATTTAACATAAACAATAATCACCAAACACCAAATGTAGGGCTAGTTTAGCATTATTTTAAAAAAATTTGAGTATTTAGCATTGTTGTCAAAAAGTATTTTTGAGAAATAAAATATTCATTTTAGAATGGTATTATAAAGTAATAAATATGCATTCAAATAATATTCAAATTAATTAATATTATGATATTTTAGCAAGAACATAAAAAATAATTTATTATAACTTATGGTTAATATTTTAATATATGAAATATTAATTTTAAATATTTTTAAGTAATTAACCTTAATTATTTATAAAATTTAATTAGAATATATCAACTATATTTTAAATATTTAAATATAATCATTAAATATTTGTAATTAGATATTAACACAGTTGTATTATTTTAATTTTTAAATTTTTAATTAATGATTTTAATACATTTGTATTATTTTATTTTAAAATGTAATTTGAATATAAAACCCATATTATATACTAACATAATATAGAAAACATAAACCTAAATTAAAATATTCATGCATTTGGATTAAAGTTTCAAAAAAGGTAATATTTATATACCAAATACATCATCAAAATTTTGCATTAGCATTTACAATTTAAATGAATTCATTAAACTAGAAGCTATAGCATCTCTTGTTAATTACATTTCAAAACCACTCGAGTTGTTTGATTCACCACCATTGTTATCATCACTTTCTCCATCATGCACATCATCTTCCTATGTAGGGAATTTGTTCATTTGGTGAAAGAATAGCGGCAATATGAGTACCATCAATTGCACCTATGCAATCTTGAACAAATAATCATATTAGTTTCATGCATATTTTTAATCGATCAAAAATATTAAAATATAATAATATAATATTAAGTTTTAATCTTAAAATACGGCATATATTTAGAATCATTCCGTATTTTTTGGGGTATTGACCATCCTTGAAACTAACTCAAGCACAATTGCAAAGTATTGACTTATTGTCCTTTAAAATCTTTCTCGACATTGGAAAACTTTTGCATCGGTGCCCAAGATATACAAAAAAAAATTCCCAACATTTCACAAGAAAATATGTGTCTTGAAGTTTGCAAGTTATATCTTATCTCCAAAACTCTCAACAAACTTGTGAATACAATTTTAGACATCCTAAAATTAATCATACAACATGATTCATGATCGTCAAGGATCTCTCGAATCCATGCTTCACATGACTGTTTTGAATCCATGTATGGTTACTTCAATATATATTTCTCATAATATAACTGCATAGAAGAAGCAATAATAAATAATCAGTTAAAACATTCTATGCATTGTAAAATCTCTTTCTTTTCCTTTCATTTTCCCTTTCATCATCACTTTCATCACCGCTGAAATTGTTAATTTTACTCATCACCTGTGAACAAATTTTATATCCAAAACCAAATATAAATAACTATTGATAAAACTAGATTACACATAAATAAGTAAAACATAAATTCAATATTCAAAAACCAAACATAAATAACTATTAATAAAATTAATTTAGCATTGTTGTTTAGCCACATAGTAGATATCTCTATACGCTAGACTAAAAAATTTTCAACTATCCTCCATTTCCGTCTTAACCTACACTGTGAATCACTAAATTCCAATTTCTGCAGGAAGCATAAATGAATTATGAGCAATTCCAATTCTGTGAAGAGCCCAAACAACTCACCAAAGTTATAACATAACCAAAAAAAAAAAAATAACCTGAAGGTAAAAAGGCAAAACCCATTGATTAAATAAGAAATGAGGGTTCTACTAAAAGTGTTAAGGCAAAAACCATGGATTGATCCTTAAGTTAGGGTCTAGGTCGTTTCCTGTTAGTTCAGCCCTGAAACTGGTTTTTGATGAGGAGCTAAAACTTACTTTGTAGGATCTTTCTTTTCAATCCAGGCTTAGTGCTAAGAACTTCCACTTGGTGTAGCAATGATTATAAGATACTCGGACTCGGTGTTTGTGTTAGACAAGGGTATATTTAATTTTTTTTCTCTAAAATTTTTAGGCGTCGAATTTGATTTCTTCAAACGTAGACAAACTGATAAATGATGAGCATGAGAATTAGTGAAAAACATTTCTTTTAAAACTTAACTGGAAGGAGCAGCAAATCCTGACTGTTAAGCCTTCTTAACGTGAGAAACAAATTACAAGAAGAAGTATTTGAGACTAAAAAACACACACTTGGATCAAGAATTGTGTCTGAGATGCATGTATTATAGCCATTAATCATATGTTGCTCCATCATGCTTGCATCAGTTTAGTTCCAGCCTTCACCAAATAGTACCATCTTTCTTAAGCTAAAATTTCTGACACTATCAATATATTATTAGCCTTTTGATTGTTCAAAACAAGGGGATACCACAACTATGTCTACGACAGTAAATTTGTAAGTTGTGTTCTGGTTCTAATAGCATTAAGGAAATAGCAAGTTGAATGGAATGAATCTCCCCAAAGCATAGTTTCACATAAAATTTTCTCAAATTTAGGTGCTAATGTTGGATAGGGTAAGGGGATACCACAACTATGTCTACGACAGTAAATTTGTAAGTTGTGTTCTGGTTCTAATAGCATTAAGGAAATAGCAAGTTGAATGGAATGAATCTCCCCAAAGCATAGTTTCACATAAAATTTTCTCAAATTTAGGTGCTAATGTTGGATAGGGTATGTTAGTTTTTCTTTCTTTCTTTTTGAAGGGTTCTTAAAGAATCATATTCCAGTATTCATATCCAATATACATCCGACATGAATGTCAAACACAGAGATATATATGTCTAATGACAGTAGCCTAATATGTTTTTCATTATGTTTCTAACTTCTTTGCAGCATTGCTGCAAGCCGACAACTTCATATTCAGCAATACTGATGTTTTCTTTTTTACACTAAGGATCTAACTTAAAAAAGCATTTAATATAAGTATCTAACTTAAAAGAGCATTTGACTCCTGAGCTTTTATATCTACAAGTCTACGAGGGAGAAAAGACTAGCATAAGTAACTGTGATGATCAAACAATTTTAAAAAGCTATAAAAGCTCTCAAATCATTTCAACTAAACTAAGATCTTATTATGTGGTGTATGCAGTTTGAGAATCTAGAATTAACAAATTTAAAATCCTATGCATTTTGTCAGAGATATAAGCAACCAAAACAACTTATTTCTAAAAAGTAAACTTGGTATACAAAAAGAAATTAGTTTGTGCACATCAATTCTAGTCATTTTGATCATTGTTTGCCAGTGTGTGAAGCGAAAAAAAGAGAGCAAGAAACAATTAAAACTAAGCATAATTAAAGATGGGTTTACAGCCAAATCGATGATGAAACATGAAAATAAGGAAAAAATGGGTGTAGAAGAGAGAAGCTCACCGGTGGAAGGAAATGGGGAACCAAAAATAGCTTTAACATCCCAAAATTTAGCTAAATAAAAATGTAGGAATGTATCAAAAATAAGGAATTGGCCTAATGATTAGTTATTAAAGATGGAAACATGAACCTTAGTTGAAGGTCTCAAGTTCAAGTTTCATCTCTTGCAAAATTCTCTTGATTTTTTAATATGTTGCCATCTAAGGCTTAACATCCCAAAATTTAGCTTAATAAAAATGTAGAAATATATCAAAAATAAGGAATTTTTCTAATGGTTAGTTATTAATGGTGGAAGCATGAAAGTTAGATGGGGTCCAAGTTTAAGTTCCATCTCTTGCAAAATTCCCTTATTTTTTTTAATATGTTGCCATCCAATGCTTAACATCCCAAAATTTAGCTTAATAAAAATGTAGAAATATATCAAAAATAAGTAATTTGTCTAATGGTTAGTTATTAAATGTGGAAGCATGAAATTTAGTTAAGGGTCCCAAGTTCAAGTTCCATCTTTTGTAGAATAAATTAAGTTTTGCAAAATTCCCTTGTTTATTTAATGTGTTGCCGTCCAATCCTAGTAAACCTAATTATAAATACAACTTTTACTCAAAATAAATTAGCCTCTAACTCTATTTTCTCCTACTTTAGCCGTCCCTAACCTCCTCTCACTCTCTTATCCTTTTTCTTTTTTTTCTCCTTCTCCCACCGTTGTTGCCGTCATACCTATCGCCACCATTCACTCTTGATTTTTCTTTCTTTTATCTTCAAGATTAGGCATCATCTTCATCCCTACTTTGCTGCCATTTTTCTTCAATTAGAACAGCCCTAAAACTGAAATATTAAATCTCCAAGATCAACTCCAACCTTGCCAAGAAGGTGCCATTATCGTCTATCTCCATTAACTTGTGTAAGATCTATTTTTCTTTTAATTTCTTGAGTAATCTTGCAATTTAAAAACCTAAATTTCCAGATATGGAATTTGGGGAATTTTTAATGTATTTAAAGGTTTTTTCCATCTTTTAATTAGATCTCAAATTGTTTTAAAATTCAACCCTAATTTTAACCACAATGGGTGGTGGCGCGTGCGCAAATATGTAGAAAAGGGAGTTGTTTTGTTTCTTGAATCTTGCCCATTTAATTTCAACCTTAATTTGAGTGCTTGAACCCTTCTAATCAGCCTTTAAACCTATGTCAATTAGGGAAAAATATTCTTGATCGATTGGCCAATCGGAACTCACAAATTGGGAAGTGTAAATGCAATTAAGTGTAAACTAGTTTGTTGTTTCGGAATAGTTGCTTGGTAAAGGTTATGGACTGATTAGATAAAGGAATTTAATCATTATTATCTATTGGGTTTCTAGTATATTATTAAATTAGGTGCTGACTCGAATGTCCTAAATTAACTGTAAAGCCGAAGAACAATCACACATACAATTCACATCAAAACAGTGTAAGAAATTTAACTAGTTTGAATTCGTAAAATAGTTATAATTTCAACGATTGGTTTGAACCCATAAGTGTGTACTTGGGGGCTGGTTTGAAGGTAAATTGATTGAATTTATACTAAATTTTGGTTTAGGTTCGTGTAAGAATTTATTAAGGAAAATTGGAAAATTTGCTAGTCTGCTACGAGAAAGCGAGAAATAAGATGTAGGTCCTAAACTCGTAAATTTGTTTGATAATGATAAATGTCATGGTATATTTGATAAATTAGCTTGTTGATTAGATTGACTTAATAGCCAAAATATTAGTTTTGTGAGTGGCCAAGTTAGGTACGTTTCGAGCCTTAAAAGATTGATGTGTTGGTAAAATTTCTAATTTGACAGTATGAATGTGTGATTGAGATTTTTATTCATAATTGTATTAAGTGATATGAGAACATTTGATTGAATGGTATTGTAATATCCTGATTTTGGGCCTAGTCGGAATAGTAGTTTCGTGACCACAAAATCTGAGATAGAAATAATTATTTTATGATTATTTTAAGGTCTATGATATGATTGCATGATTGTGTGAAAATTTCGTGAAGAAATTTTATGCATAAAGTGCTTAAATTGAAATTAGGGACTAAATCGAATAAATTGCAAAACTTGCATTCTAGAAGTTTCTAGTATGAAATTGTTTTGGAATATTAATGAGGAGGTCTTAAATAGCAATTTGACCAATTTTGAGTTCATCGACAAAATTAGGACATGGAAGGAATTTTTGGAAAGTTTAGTAGTAAGGGCATTTTGGTCATTTAGGGGTAAAATGAATTAAAATATAAAATTAAAAGCCAATTTTGCTCATCTTCAACCCCATGGCCGAATATAGCAAGGAGAAACCATGGCTAGGGTTTTTCAAGCTTCCAAGCTCGATTGTAAGTCCGTTCTAGCCTCGTTTTTAATGATTTTTACGTTTTTGGACTCCCGGTTGCTCGATTTAGCTTATGCTAGCAATAATTTAACCTAGGGTTTATATTTGGAAAAATACCCATAGGTGAAATTTGTGTATTTTGGTGTTTTATGATAGAATATGAGGTTTTAAATTATGTTAGACAACTTGTGCTACTCGGTTTTAAGTGAAAACGAGCAAAAGGGCTTAATCAAGAAAAATACCTAATAGTCATAAGTACATGTTAGAGTGAGAATTTGATGTTGCCATAGAAGGAAAAATTATCAGCATGTCATAAAACATAAGAAAATAGGCTGAAGTTTAATTTACGAGCTTTGGGGCAAAAGTGTAAATATGCAAAAGTTTAGGGGCAAAATTGTAATTTTTCCAAAATATGATTTTGGGTCAATTTGAATAACGTGAGTCCTAATTAGACTATATTTTAAATGATAGAGCAAGGAAAACTGAAATTGGGCTAAAATGGGGAAAATACCAAGTTGTGGACTAAATGGTAAAAGTAGCCATTTTCGCATACGAGGTAAGTTCATGTGTAAATGTAGTAACATAATTGTTGTTTTAAGGAATTTAATGTTGTTTATATGATATGATGCTTATTATTATCATGAAACGTTATGTTTTGTGGTTATTGTTGAATAATATGTAATTATGTGAATTACTTGATGAGTATGAACTATCACCGAGTATCGGTTCCGATATTCCGTGGAAGATGGCAAAGATGTGAGATCGAGGAAAAAAATCCCGTTTGAACCTTAGGAATAGATTAGGATACAAGTGACATGTCACTAGGATGGTTGAGCATCCGAACTCGTTGAGTTGAGTCCGAGTTCACTTATGGATGCGAATGTCGAACTCGTTCAGTTGAGTCCGAGTTCGAGAGATGTAACTAGGCATCCGAGCTCGTTGAGTTGAGTCCGAGTTCACTTATGGATGCGAACGCCCGAGCTCGTTGAGTTGAGTCCAAGTTCACTTATGGGCGGGTTACATGGTAGCTTGGCTACATATGTGGCACTTATGTGCAAACTTTCCATGTATCCGAATTATATTTCGATGTGTTCAACGGGTAAAGTTCTACTCAAATGGAGGAATACTCAAGAGGAAAGGGACGTATTGGTAAGTGTTGTGAAATGGATACTTTGAACAGGTATGTACTTAACCCTCGGGTTGAAAACTCGATATAACAACAATATGGTAAGATGATAAATGAAAATGTGGTATGAATGTCTCGGTGATGATTATGCAAATGATGTTTTATGTTTGCTTATATAGTTATGTTACTTGCTATTTGCATGTGAGCTTACTAAGCATTTATGCTTACTCCCTCCTTTTCATTCCTTGTAGTTTTGACAAGCCAGCTCGGAAATCGGGAACGGTCGGAGGCTCGCTCACACTATCCGATACCATCTTGGCATAATGGCTTGTATATTTTGAGTATGGCATGTATAGCATTATAATCATTTTGTATATATGGTCTTATGATATGGTTATTGAGTGGTATGGAAATGCTTGGTAATGATTAGCCATTGGAATGGCTAATCATGATCATATTTGGTGTTATGTATGCTAAATTGCTAGCTAATCCATGGAAACCATGAAATAGGTAAAATTTACCATAAAATAGATTTAGACAGCAGCAGTGACGTGAGTTTGAAAAATCACTAAAAATAGTAAAGATACAATTAGATGATGAATAATATATGGAATTGAAGAATTATGAGTCTATTTTCATATGGATGGAATAAAACAGGTATATGAGTTATATTTTATGAGATGTTTAAATTTTTGTGAAACAGGGCCAGAGCGATTTCTAGATCCCCTGTTCTGACTTTGTAAATTCACCATAAATTTTAAAAAGATAATTAGAAGTCATGCTTTATATGTACAGATTCCTTATTGAGTATAGTTTTATTAGAGACAAACTTCATAGTCATTGAAGCTCTGTAGATGGAGATATCTGATTCGTAATACACAGAGGTCAGAGTAGTCGAACCCTAAAACAGGGGAGACTTTAACTAATAAACTGTACTAATTGGCCCAACCAAAAATTCTAGAAAAAAATTAGTAGATAGATATATGAGTCTAGTTTCAGGAAAAATTTACGAAATTGGATTTTGAGTTTTGTAACTCGAGATATGATTTTTAAAGCGACTGTGATGCAGTTAGCCAGCTTGTCTGGAAATTTTAAAATGAATTGTATGAGCTGTTTAAGTAATGAATTAAGTCTATTAACACCTCGTGTTCGACTCCGACAATGGTCTCGGGTACGGGGCGTTACAGGTATGACTTATTGAGATATTAGGTTTATGCATGATTTAAATGTATTAAATATTTGCTATGATGTATATTCATGAGGTTGCTATTTATGCACAATGAAATTTGTAAAGTATGTGAAATTGAATTATATTGATGGATACCATCTTAATGGTAATTTGAAAGTTGGAACACTGTTTCCTTTTACTGAAAGTATATGATTATTGAGGACATGTTGAACGTGTCAAATAAATATGAAAAGTATTGAAATATGAAGATGTATGAGTTTGTGTGACATATTGCATATGCATTGGGTTGGGATATTTTGTAATTGATAGAGGAGTTCTGTGGAGTATCGGTGGCATATTACGTCTGAATATATTCGTAGTTAGTGCACTACATTTGGATTACTAAGGGGATTGGCAATTTTATCACATATTATATGTTTTTGGCAATTGTATCGCACTATTGAATATTCGACAGATTTTCTGCATTATTAATTATTGGTAGTTTTACCACATCGAGTTATGCTCGCAATTGTTGGAGTTTGGCAAATGGGTTCTGGGGAACTTGTGGTGTGTAGCGGATGGTATGGGTAGGATCTCACATGTGCATTTGTCACGATCATGTGCATTTAAATTGTTATTAATAATGTTTGAATGTGCTATGGGTATCTCTATGAAATTGCTTGAATGAAAGCTTAATGCATGTTTGTTCAGTCTCACACTGAGCTTGTTAAGCTCACCCCATTACCTTAACTTATCAAGTAATGAATGAACTTTAGGATCAGAATTAGCATGCGGACGTACAACGGACTTCAGACTCAATTTCGTCATATTATTTTACTTTAATTTTATTTTTGGTTTATTTTCTCATTATTTTTATTATTATTCAGTATTTGGATTGTAAGTTATTTAAAACTATGGTTTGGGACTATTTGTGTTTTAGGAATTACCATGCATGCATGACACTCATACTTGGATTAGTTTTACGAATCTTGTATATTAAAATTGGACTATGCATGACACATGGCTAAGTTAATAATTTGACTAGTAATGATATTTTTTCGCTACTAAGGAGGTATTCAAAATAATTTTTCAAAAGCAATGTCGACAATTAGGTTTAATAAAAATTTACCTAATTCGCTAATTTGACGAAAGTATAGTTGGACTAAGTAAAGGGATGTTTTCCAAAGTTAATAATAGAAAGCACAATTTTATAAAAGAGAGTACTTGAAGGTTTTAAATTGTCGTCTGAGTAGGGTCGACACTAAAGTATCCAATGTGGCCTTCACGATTCGGTTGTAACATCTAGGTCGGATTTGAGAGGTTACAGGTAGAAGGAAATGGGGAACCAAAAATAGCTTAACCTAAAATAGGGAAAAACGAAAAAATTAAATGAGTTAAAATGAGAAGATGTGATTAGGGGAGTAGAAAGAAAGAGAGTGAGTGAAAGTACCCTAAACCTTAAAGACCTTGAAAAAATAGAAGAATGGAAGTAACCCTTAACCCGTTTCTATCGCTGGATTAGGGTTACAGAACATTACCGTACAATAAAAAACATTTAACATCATAATATTTAAATAAATTGAACATATTATAATTCATTCAATCGCATGCATTTTGTCCCTAAATCGAGCCTTTGGGGCCTTAAAAATAGCTTTGAAGAAATTTGAGACTAATTTGAAACAACATGAAAAGTTTAAGAAAAATATGCAAAAATTGGAAAACAAAGGTCACATGGTCCTGTGACATCACCCCAAGCCGTGTAACTTTTGAACAAGGGACGCACGACTGTGTCCTAGCCCGTGTCCTCACTCGTGTAACTCACTAAGTAGCCCCACATGCCCGTGTGTCAGGTCGTGTGCTAGGTCATGTAACTCTCCGAGCTGTCACACACGCCCGTATGCTAGACCGTGTGCTAGGTCGTTTAACTCATTGACTTAAACTTTAAGAAATTCTCAGATGACACACGGCCTGTCGCTAGACCATGTGTCTCACACGGCCATGTGAACCCAAAATTTACCTAAAAGCAAACCATTTCATACCCAATTCATGCATAATCATCCAACCCATTTATGCATACTTTCAAGGGACTAAAACATCATTCAAATACACATAATCATGTCATTTCAAACAACCCATTCAAAGGCAACACAATTATACCAAAACCTTTCATACCAAAACAAGTCAACATTGCCTTATTTCAAGCACTATAACCTAGTTCAATTACCTACCAAAACATATCACAAATGACCATTATCAAGCCATTACAAACATACCAAAAGAACCTTATATACATGTACTTAGAAGTTACTAAAATGACATGATTTAGTAAGGGATTATAGTTCACCAACTCAAACATAACTTCAAGGCTTAAACTTACCAAAACTTACATTAATACATTCATTAAATATCATTATAAAAAAACCTATACATGTTATTATTAACCTTGGCCAAAATATTCAAAAACTACCGAAATATTTGCTGGATAGTGTGATAGGTCTCCAACAAGCTTCCAACCAAATCGAGCTTCCAATGATCAATAAAACAAAGGAAAATAACTATGTAAGCAACGAGTGCTTAGTAAGCTCGTATAATCTTAAAACATAACTTACCATGTCATTTATACAATTCAAAGATTAAACATAAATCATCACCAATGCCATAAGTTTAGTTTAAGCCTATACAACATCACCAACTCACAAGTTAGTATACTTGTCCATGATACAAATGAAATCAAATATAAGATATGTAAATTTCCATAGGTAAATCATTTAGCTCATAATTCCTGATCATAAATCATGATTCAGTCCATTTACATACTTACTATTTCATTTTATTTTCTTACCCGTTGAACCATCTAGAATTACATTGGATACTCAGGAAAGCTCACACATAGTGTGCCTTTACATATAATCGTAACCTTCCCTTTACATCAATACTCACACGAGCTGTAAAATGGGCTTGCTCACACGAGCTGTAGAATGGGCTTGCTCACACGAGCTGTAGGTCAGAATATAAGCTACACGATGCTGCTCACACGAGCTGTGGAGAATCCGAAACAAATGTAAGACCTCATTCATAGCACCCGAAACATGAAATCCCTAATGATATGTCATTTGTATCCTAAGAATTCTTAAGGTTCAACCAGGACTTGATATCCGTCAATTCATCATAACATGAATACATTCATATATTGATTCATTTATATTAAAACAAATAGTAAGTATTCAATTTAGCTAACATTAAAATGATTACAATTCATACGAACTTACCTCGATAGTTAAGGGCGTAGTAGCGATATCGAACTAATCCGAAGCTTTAGCTTTTCCTCAATTTAGGTTCGATTGTGGTTTACCTTAATCTAAATGGATAATTTCAATTAATCAAGTACTTCTAGAGTTCAATTTAATCCATAACTCATATTTATGCAAAATTCAAAATTTGCTCCTAACATTTTAACTTTTCACAATTTAGTCCTTAAGATCATAACTTAAAATCTAACCATTTTAACCTAAATTCAACTTAACCCATGTTGCAAGGGACCTTAAAGCAACTCATAGTTATAAAAAATTTACAATAAAACCTATAGATTTACACCTTTAATAATTTAATCCCTAATTCCAAAATTCATCAAAAATCATTTAACAAACTTGTTTATTTTTCAACAAAGATTAATAATCTATCAACTAACATCAAAACACATCTAAAAAATCCGTGGCAAGTCCCTCAACCTTTGACAGTTTTGCAAAATAACCCCCAGGCTAGCTAGATTAAGCTAAAATGAACTCAAAAACATAAAAATAATTAAAAACGGGGCTTGGATGCATACCATGCAAGAAGAAATCAAAACTGAAGCTCTCCCCCTCTTTAATGGTGAATTTCGGTCTAGAAAAAATGAAATGAGAAAGATGATAACTTTGTTCCATCTTTCTTTACTTAATTTTTCTTTTAATTATTCAATTATCATTTTAATCTTTAAAAACTATTAAAATTTCATTCAAACCCTGTCCATGCACATCCACTAACACCTTAAATGGTATATTTACCATTCAAGTCCATTAACTTTCATTTCCATAGCCATTTAGCCCTTTTAACTTATAGAACTCAACTTTTATATCTTTTACAATTTAGTCATTTTTACCTAATTAACCATTTAAACATCAAAATTTCCTAACGAAATTTTAATACGACCTTAATATAATCTCGTAGAGTTATAATAAATATTAAAATAATTATTCACTCATCAGATTTGTGGTCCTGTAACCACTGTTTTTGACACCACTGAAAACGAGCTGTTACAGGAAGGAAATAAAAGAGGAGAACCAGAGAGATTCTCTAGAAGAAAAATGAAGAGGAAATTGTCCCTATACCGTGAAAAATGGAGGATAAAAAAGTAATTAGCTAGCCAAAAGCACTTTTAGCTTAGAAAAAGCTAAAATTTTCAACTTTTTCAACGGAGGAAAATGACTTTTTTAAACATTAAAAAAGTCACTCAAATGGTGTTTGTTTAGTAGTGCTTTAAAGTCAAAAGTACTTTTTGAGTGAAAAGTGCTTTTTGGAAGCACAGCTAAACAAACCCGTAAACTACATAATAATACCAGTACGCTTTCATGACTAAACTCTAAAAATTTTGAACACGAGAATAATACTCTTATTATTGTTATTGTTATTATTATTATTATAAAGCCTAACCTAAATAAGTAGCCTAATAAAAAACTTCATGTATTAATATTGCTTTGTATATCCTCTTTCACCTTTAAATATTAATAAATCTATAATTAATTTGTCTTATTAATTGTTTTGATTAAAGGTGTTTATTGGCCGAGTTAGGTCGGATCTATATAGAGCATTTAGATTAAATTTTCAAGTCGAGGTTCAACTCAAAAAATGGACTCATTTTTTTGTCCAAGTCTAATCCAATTTAAGAAAGGTAATCTCGGACCCAATCCGTCCACCAATATTTAATTTATTTTGATAAGCTTTTTATTTAAAAATATTTTTTAGAAAATATAATCCCTAATTGCACTGAAAAACATTAAAATAAAATTTTTCTAACCCATTAAAAATAAATTAAAAATATTTATATTAAAAACACAAGTAAATATAATAAATATTATATTGTATTAAATATAGTTTTAAAATTTTATATTTTGGGTTGGGTTATTTAGTTGGGTAAGTTGTTTTTAGGTTTTGGGTAATAAATTTAATTGTTATTGAATTAGTGATTTAATATAAATATATAAATATTATTTAACATATATAATTAATATAATTTTTATTTTATAACATAATTAATATAAATAATGTAATTTTAAAAAAATGGTTTTATTTTACTCATAAAATCATTGAATTATATATTAAAAATGAGTTATTGGGGTAGTTGAAGAATAATTGGGCCGTTCTTTTTTCTCAAAACCCATCCACTAAAAGCCCCAAAATTTGATCCCTTACAATAAAACCCTAACTCGGGACGATGTTTCATATATAACAATTGTTAATTAGGGTTGTTTAATTTCCTCATCTCCGAGCTACCGCTACCAGTGAAAGCCGCACTATTCAGTCTTCGGTCGCCGCTCCCTCTTTCTATCTATTCAATCTGAGGTATTTCTTTTAGCTCTAATTTCTCTCCTAATACTAACTTTGATTCTCTCTTTCTTCAAAATTCATTGTTGTTTTTATTTTCGCAGGTATGGCAATGGCCGTGGCAGCCACCGAGACCAGCAAAGACCCGACCCAACCTAACTACGAAGTCAAGCTTTTCAATCGCTGGTCTTTTGAGGATGTCCAGGTATTTCTTTGCTTAGATCTGATTTTTCTTTCTTTTGCCTCCATGTTTCTTGGTTCTTGTATGAAATGTCTCATTTTATCTTTATACTGCTTCCTGCTAGCTTATCTGCTGAACTTCTTTTGGTCTTTTGGTAACTGGATTTAGTGAAGAGAATAGTTATCTTTTCATCACTGTATCCATCTCTTTGGATTTATTTTTTTAACTTGTCTATATATTTCTGGCATTATAATGATTTTTTTTTGGAATATCAATGCTTATTTTATTTAGCTACTATTTTAATCTCAATTCGAGCTTCCTTATTGTTTTTTTTGCTGTTTATGTTAATTCAAAGTTGTAGTTTATGTTCTCCTATGAATTTGTATTTATTCCTGTTCTTCTATTGTAATTTCTCTGAGCAATTGTTTGTCTCGTAGCTTAGTTTAACTTGATAAGTGATAAGCTGCGAAGTATTAGGTTGTCATTCTGAGTGTGAATATGAATTTGAGTTAATGAATTCTGGCTTATGAATTATAGATTTTGAGTTGGTGTTTATGGTTTTAAAATTAGGGCTTATAAATTGTGGTTAATGAATTGGGTTCAATGTCTACAACTATTGATTGGAAAGAATTTGGTTCCTCAATTTGCTGTTCCTTTTGATAATTGTAATTCTTGTTTGCAATGGTACTTGACCCCGAAGATTATTTGGTTTTAGGTTACTGATATCTCTTTGAGTGACTACATTGGTGTCCAAGCTTCGAAGCACGCAACCTATGTGCCGCACACTGCTGGAAGGTACTCAGTGAAGCGTTTCCGGAAAGCTCAATGCCCAATTGTTGAGAGGCTTACGAACTCACTGATGATGCATGGCCGAAACAATGGGAAGAAACTTATGGCAGTTAGGATTGTGAAGCATGCCATGGAAATTATTTATCTCCTGACTGATCAGAACCCAATTCAAGTCATTGTCGATGCTATAATCAACAGGTACCCTATATGACCTTAAGCTTTCATATTTTCTCTTTCAAATGCATCACCAGTTAAACTTGAAGTTAACCTATTGATTTAACAGTGGACCTCGTGAAGATGCTACTCGTATCGGTTCTGCGGGTGTTGTGAGGCGTCAGGCTGTTGATATTTCTCCTCTTCGTCGTGTGAATCAAGCCATCTATCTCTTGACCACCGGAGCACGTGAGTCTGCATTCAGAAACATTAAAACCATTGCTGAATGTTTAGCCGATGAGCTTATTAATGCTGCAAAAGGATCGTCGAACAGGTAAATAAAGGACTTTTATGCGTCTCCTTCATGGCTCTTTCGCTTATTTCTGGTGTCATTTCCATCATTGTTGATGGTATTATTGATTGTGCAGCTACGCGATCAAGAAGAAAGATGAAATCGAGAGGGTTGCCAAGGCCAACCGTTGAGGCATTAGACGAGATTATTACACCGTGGGCGGGGAGAATTTCAATTGTTTTAATCAGTACTTTATGGGCTATCTTTTATTTTTGGTGTCCTGGACATGCAATGAGTGTTGTGTTTGCTATCTAAGTTGACAAGTTAGCTTATGTTTAAATTGGAGTTTTTCAGTAGATATTATTAAAATGATAGAATTTTTGCTGATTGATTTGATGAAATGCATGTTTCATTGAATTAAAACATTCACTTTTAACTTGCTTGTGATTTATAATGCAGTAACAATTCATGTTTCCTTCACTGAACTTTTTTATTTTTATTTTTATTTTAGTTATTTAAATAAATTGAAGTTTCTCTTTTATTGACGTTTTGTTGTTTTTCTTAATTTCTGTCAAGGTTTTTTATTTTGAAAAAGTGTCAATTTTATTATTGATGCCTTTATAGGTCTCTAATATTTTTGCCGATGCCTATCAAATGATTTCTTTACTTTGATATAAAATATCATACGCATGAATTATTTATAAATTAGGAATAGAAAAATTCAACGTTATATAACTTGCTATGGAATTCAATGGAATAGGGTGAAGTTTCGATGTTAGCTTTTCTATTATGAATAAGTTGACTATTTTATTTTTAAAATTTTTATTTAGTAAATTTATTATTTTTATAGGGTAAATTATATTGATAATTATTTAGGTATCAATTTTTATCATATAATTATATAAAATAATAAAATGATTATTCAATTATTTTTTTATTATGTGGTTATTTATAAATTTTGTATAATAATTAATTTGGCCTTTAATGTGTATATATTATCTAATTTTATTTTTTGGCTTAAATATAAATTTAGTGTCTAAATCTGTCCTCTTCTCTATACTTCACAAGTGACAATATTAAACAATGGCACATGATAGTTGGTCGATCACGATGTAGGTATTATCGTGTGATATAATAAGAATTTTTTTAAGTATTATCATGTGATATAATAAGAATCTTTTTTTTTATAAAGGACACTAAATCATTCATGTTACTTGTTGAGATTGCTTTAAGATGACTCAATCGTGGTGCATAGAATGATAGATGCAAAGTTGATGGTTAGAAACTCAAAATCATTCTAGTTAAGTAATTTCCTAAGAAGTTATGCTTAGGAAGTTATGCTTAAGTTAAAAGGATGATCAAACATGAGGAGATATTAGTAAATGTGAATGTCAAAGGATTTAGGTTCATGGATTAATTGGATGAAAATTCATATTCTTACTAGTTGAACTAAGTGATTATCTCTACTTTATTACATAATGTAACTAGTTGAGCTAAGTGATCTAAACTTGCAAAGAATAGAAATTATCAACATCATTCAAAATTTGCATAAATAAAAGAATTAATCACATAATATCATTGTTGGAGTATGTCCAAAGACCAATCATGTAATAACATACTTGTTTTACCTTATTTATTAATATAAGGCATTGCCATTATTATTACAGTTTCTTTTTTTGGGTATATAAATAAACTGTTTTCTAATAATGTCCTGAGAATTATATGATTATTCGTAAAAGGTCCTTAGTCGAGTATTATTGTGGCTTGGACAACAATAATGCATTAAGACTAATGTGTAGTTTATTGATGACAAAGTGTTGTCATTGACATGGGATGTCAAAATCAATACATGAGTATCTGTGTTAAAGAACAACATATTGGACTGACCCGCTATGAGTATGTTCATTGGATTATTATGTAATAGTCACAACATTACTCATAGTGATTACTATGTATACGATCCTCAGACTTGAGATCATCATTATCCCAACATTATGAGTTGTATATTTTGATATAGTTAAACGTCCACTGCAACTGGTTGTTCTATAAAGGCTGATGTTGGATATACCACAATCCATGTAGTGGGATATGGTTGATCAATATAGGATTTGTCCCTCCTACATAATGGGAGCAATATTTTAGGCCACTTGATTGAGTGAGACTAGAAATGCATGGTCGTACTCGAATAAGTTGATATGAGATAGCATACTTATTTGTTTATTATAGTCTACTCAGGATATCAAGAAACATTAGATGGACTATGCAAGTGTGATTATTCCATGACTTGTATCCATTCTAGATATAAATGACAAGGATTTAATACATGAAGGGTTAATCACAGAGAGGTTATGTCGAATCATGACTTCTTGTAGCTTAGGTAGTAATGATGCATTACTAGATGTCACTCATTGTTTGTAATATTAGAATCGTTCTAGTATTACTGCTAACATTACAAGAACCTACAAGGTCACACCCTATGGTTGAAACGAACGAAATCCAAATATAGTTGGTATTGTTTTTTGGCTATCACATGAATTAAATTGATTATAGAATTAATTTAATTGGGCAGTTAAATATCAAACGAATTATATGTACAAGTATGTTGTACACATAATAAGAACATGGTTAAATTAATATGTATGAATTTGATTTGTATAAAATTTAACTAAACATAATTTATCGAAATCCTTATTATAGTTATTATAATTATAATTTACGATCGAATATTATTATAATTATTGTAATTAAAATTTTTGGTCAAATATTATTATAATTATGGTAATTATAATTATTATATTCGATTATTATTATAATCAATTTTGATTCATATTAAGAAATCAACTATTCTCGAATTAGGAAATATAGGGTTCTTAGTAAAAACCTTATATACCTGAAATATAGTGTTTGAGGTCTAGCAGCCGTCAATGAGTTTTTCTTTTTGAAAAAGTTTGAGAGAGTTCTTACCGTTTATTGTCGCACCGGGTGGATTACGTAGAGGCTGAAACTTTTCGTAGTAGCTTGGAATCGACATACAATTGCATAATCAGTTTCACAACAGTTATCTTTGGTTTTCCATACGATTAAAGGTAATTGTTCATACCCTTCTCACCCCGATTTGTTCCTCGTACATGGATCCCTGGATGTGATCACCAGATTTACATTTTTCACTGCGCCATGGGGTGTACCGGTGATACAACAATCATGTCATGTCAACCAATTATCATTTACACCATGCTTAAGCACCATGCATAAAACTAAAAAGAAAGAAACATGCAATTTAATAATGAAAAATAAAAACCATACATCATTTTTCAGTGTACACCCCTATACTTGAATTACACATTTTCCCCAATTTGTTGCCCAAATAAAAATAAGAAGGTTAAGGGCTTTCCTAGCTATCATGAAGGCTTGTGAGGGCAAGTCAGGGTAATCCACTTCCTTGCTGAAGTTAAAAAATGTTGTGTAATCTTTGAGTGGTTGACCTATATAGAAAAACAAAAAAAACACACAAAAACACAATATTACAACGACATTGTCAGTATTAAACCTCAGCTATATCCTGATACCACTACTCAGTGTCATTATCCTTATCAACAATTTGGTCATCCATTTCAACTCTATAAGAGATCTTATTGAGCACCAATTTGATTGTCTCGAGTTAGTTTGGTGAGGTCAAGAGATAAACTGGACTAATTTGTCTAGTTGGTAAAATTGATACCGATAGGTAAAATTGAACCAACTTAGGAGTATTAGCAATTTAGATCCCTAATTCAAAGGTTAACTAACAATGTTGGAATCAACCAACCGCCGTCTGTTATCTAATTTGCTAATTTCATAGTTTCCATGATTTACAATTTGGTCATTTTCTGTTTTAGTTAATTAATTAGTTTGATTCGCCTTCAATTATGATTTGTTGTAATATGACACTTAGTGAATAGTTAGTTAGACTCCCAAATTGCATGCTATAGTTTAGAATTACTTGAGCACGAAATTCTCTTGGGTTCAATCCTTGGAATACTAAAAGTATTCCATTGTACACTTAGAAATATTACAATTGACTTATCACACTTGTAGACACAACACATATATTTGATTGTTTAGTGTTGATTCTCAGCCCCAACAGCTGAGGCAATCATTGAGCCATGTATTTGTAGGTCCTTTCTTTCAAGGCAAGTATAGTACTTACCAATTGAACTTACAAAGCATTATATGCTTATGTGCCGTTGTTCATGCACGTAGATCTTTCCTCTTGGACCCTTGAAGCCATCTTGATTTAGAAGCATCATCTATCAATGAACTATCAAAAGTATGAACTGTAACACCCTATACCCGACCCACTCGTCAAACCCGAGTAACAGGACGCTACATCAAACATCATAACTCATACATATTCACATAGTCTCAATTACATACAACAATCGCCACATCCAAACATTAACAAAAGTTTTTTAGTCTAAAATACACTAGGCGACATTAAAAACGACTTAACATACCTTAATCAACCCCAGAAACAATTTAAAGCATGCTTAGGAACTATTTGGTAAAATTTCCAAATAGGTCCCATAGGATTTGATACTCAATTGCAAGTATCGATATTTTTGAGATAAGTATCGATACTAGCAAGAAAATTGATACCAAACTAGCATTTAAAAGCATTTTATCAATACATGGGCAAAGGTATCAATATTTCCACCTCGAGTATTGATACTCGTGTTTGTGTATCGATACCAAATTAAGCTACTAACTTCACGAAAATACAATTCAACTCCGAGGTATCAATATTTATGTCACTTGCTCAGATTCGGAAAAACATAACAAAACAGAATAAAAATGTAATGGCCTAAATTCAAGGTTATCGGAATAGTGGTTTCGTAACCACAAATCTGATTTAAAGAGAAATTTGTTTTAATATTTTTGCATGAAAATTGATATGATAGGAAAATCGTATGAAAATATTGATAAAAAAATTTACCGATTTAGTGGTTAGTTAGAAATTGAAGAAATTGGGTAAAATAAGGTATCAGGACCTCTATCTCGTAAGACCAAGTCAAAAATAATTTTATAAATATTTATGAAATGTTAGTAATGTGGTATTAAAATTTCATTAGGAAATTTTAATGTTTGGATAGTTAATTAAATGAAAATGACTAAATTGTAAAAGGTGTAAAAGTGGATGGGATGATTAAATAGCTTAAGTGTCTAATGAGAGAGGATTTAAAAGGAAATTAGACCCAAAATTTATTTGGGCTGGACGGAAAGGGCATGAAATCAGCAAGAAAATTGATAAATTAAGGGAAAAATTGAAATATTGCAAAATTAACTAAATAAAGCTAGGACTAAATAGGAAATATCTAGATTTCTCTTCATTTCTCTTCAATTCCAGCAGCTAAAAACACCATAGGAGGGTTCTCTAAGCTGGTATTTCATAATTTTTGCACCAAGTGAGTTAATCCTTGCCTTTTTCTTGTAATTTTTGTGTTTCTAAAACTTTTACAACTAGGTCCTACTATTAAAGTCATTAGTTTTTGATTTCATGGATGAAATTGAAAGTCACCATGGTTGAGTGCTGTAAGTTTATGATGAAATAGAATGAAATTAAAGCTTTAATTTGTTTATGAGATCATTTTATTAGGTAATTTCAATAGAAATTGATTTTTAGGACCTAAATGTGAAAATGTTTGGAACTAAAGTCTATTGCTGAAATTTTGATCCCTAAAGGTTTTAAAATAGTTTAAGGTGATAGAATAAAGTGTTAATTGAGAAAAATCAGCTCAATTGAGAGGCTAATTGAGTAGGGAGGAAATTGTTATTTATTAAAAGCTTAAGGGAAAAATGGTAATAAACAGCTTGCACTAAAACAATATAGGACAGCAGCAGTAGACTAATTTTGAAAAATAACCATAAATTTTAGGAATCGAATTAGAAGATGAAAAAAATATGAAATTAAATCTTATTTAGTCTAGTTTCTCATAGAAGAAACGGGGTAAGCAATGGATCTGTAAATCATGAGATATAATGAATTTTGTAAGACAAGGTCAGAATGAATTCGAGTTCCCCTATTCTGAATTTGAAAAATCATAAAAAAAATTGAATAAAAATAATTATGGGCTTAAATTTATATTTCTAGAATCCTGAATGAGTCTATTTTCAAGATAAACAAACGGGAACATCATCCAAATTCTGTATGAAGAGATAATTAATTTTTAGTGAAGAAGGGTCAGAACTGTTAGACAGAAGAATAGGGGTGACTTTAAAGAATAAAATGCACTTATTGGCCAAACCAAAAATTCTGAAAATTTTATAGTAAGAAAATATATGAGTTTAGTTTCAGGGAAAATTAACAGATCTTAATTTGGAGTTCTGTAGCTCGAGTTATAAATAATTTAGTGACTATGACTTAAATAGACAGCTTTGAATAAACTATAAATAATAATAATGATATTATAGAAATTGTTGCATATGAACATGGAATGTATTAAATTGATAATTAAATTTATTTATTTAGATCAGAAGATTCAAATGCGAAGCTAGATCGAGGAAAGGAAAAAGTTCAGGATTAGTAGATTTTTGTACACGAACAAGTATTAAGGTAAGTTCGTGTAACTTGAATTATTTTCTTAAATGCTTGAAATGTATGTTATTGATGTGAATATGATTTGAAAGTTCATTGTATGAAAATTTATGAAACATTGATATATTTGATAAAAAGGGGAAGAAATCCCGGTTGAATGAAAGGAAATTTCGATGGATCTCTGAAAAGGAATTGATGGTAAAAAGGATCTAGCCCGGATGGATGATCCTATCCTGATATAGCCCTCCCGAAGAATATGTGGAGAATGGATTTAGCCCAGACGGGTAATCTGAATTAGGATCTAAATTTAGCCTGGACTGGTAATTCAGATCCAAGCTCATTAGAGTAATTGTCGTTGCAGGGGATTTAGCCTAGACTGGTAATCCAGCTGTAAGGATGAGGTTCGCGGGAGTGTGCTCTCTGAAATGGAAATGTGCACACATGAATATGAATTGACGGACCCGAAAATGTACACTAAAAGTGTACCTCTGAAAATCCATCGAAAATTCCAAGAAATTCAACGGGATAAATATAAAAAAATATATAAGGAAATGGAAATCATGGTATTGATGAGCTCATCAATCATAGTGTATATTATTGGTACATGGAAATTATTGTACTAACTTGAATGTTGAGTTTGTGCATGTTAGGGTAATAATGCATTGAATGGATATATAAATGTTTATTATATTGTATTGAAAATATTAGGTAAGTATAATTCTTGTTACATGAGCTTACTAAGCACAAAGTGCTTACCCTGTTTCCTTTTCCCCTGTTTTGTAGTGTTAAGAGCTCGGAGGTCGGATTTGGTCGGAGACACATCACACTATCAACCTCAGGATTTCGGTATATAAAGAAACTTTATTTTGGAAATCAATGGCATGTATAAGCTAATAAAGTAAATGTTAACGTGAAATGAATGTAAAGTTAGCCATTAGTATGGTTAACAAACTTGGTTTTGGGTATGTGATGACGTTATCTTATAAATATGAATGAATTTATCTTGAAAATATGTTTAATTGATTTGGTTGATGTGGATTGCTCTCGATTTAATATTGCAGGGAAGGTTAGATATTTATAAAGGGGCTATATTGAATATAAAAAAAAATCGTAAACTCCGCTAATACCTTGTACCCTATTCCGGCAATGAATACGGGTAGGGGGTATTGCAAAAAAACATGCTTAACATATTTCTATACTAACATGCATTAATCATCACAGCTTCAAGCATCAAATTTACCCAATACATAGTCCAATGCAATATCTTTACCTTATCATTCCAAATCATGATAATAAAAATTAAAATAATAATATCCAAGAAAAAATTATAGAAGTTCAAAATCATACTAAACCAACAAGAACATAATAATAATATCACCTACTTAAATATTAAAGTCTAAACTTGGATCACTTTCTTGGAACAGCATCGCTCACACTGCAATGCTAATTATCTGCAATGGTTTAGAATGGGGTGTGTGAGCTTAAACAAGCTCTGTGAATGATAAAAAAAACCGCCAATAAACATAATATCATGTGTCAAACAAAAGCAACCATAGCACAACTACATCCGCATTTATCTATAGTGTCAAATTAACAATTTTATGTAGCAGTTACTATCACATCTAACTTTGTATTCACATAGTTACACATGTATCACATTTCACACATAATTCATTAATCGCTAAATTGGAAACTTGAGGCAACGAAACATAAAAGTGGGCTCTATCACCACACATTGGATACACGTAACTCTAACACACCAATGGCTCATAGAGTCGAACATATCCCAAAAGTGTAGCATTAAGTTAACACTCTCTAACACACCAACATATCTCGATGAATGAAGCTTAGCTTATATTCCCTCATCTCTCCAAAGTGTCTCGGGCCTCAATGACCCCAAATCACAACACAATGGTAAGTGCTCATAAAATCCTATGTCATGCCAACTATATCCAACAGTCTTAAAAGATCATAAGGCTAAAGTATCCACAATTATACACATATTTACTTACCATTTTCTACACATTTTCACTACTCTTTTACATTATTAACACATTATCATCACTATCACTTGGCATGTTTAGCATGCTCATAACTGAAGCATTTCACAAGAGCTAACACAACATATATATCACATATCTCATTAACACATTATATTACTCAGTCCACATTACACATTCACAATTTCTACAAAATAAATGAAAAGAATAAGAAAGCTTACACTCGGAACTTAGGATAGGGTTTAGGCTACTCCTAAGTTCCCATTTAACATTATGAATTGTGTCTATAAGTAGCGATTCTAAACACTCACTGTTCACACTTTCTCCCAATTGCCGAAAGCTTAAACTAGCTTTTCCTTGCCTTTCTCCTTGTTCGAAGAAGGCTCCAATACTTTTGGATCTTCACCAAAGTTAATCACATAAGAAATAAAATTAATTAACAACTATAACCACATCTCAACAAGCAAAAATGCAGGTATAAGGTTGGTTCCTCTTAGAATTGAAATTTTCAACTAGCATAGTCGAAACTCAAATATCATAATCTTTACTCATTCCATTTTCCTAAAATTGATTCTAAACATCTAATTACTCATCTAAGAATATTTCTCAACCTTCAAACCACCCTAAACGACTCAGATTCATGGTTCCAAAAATTTCGACATACATGGCCTCTTTTCACGAAAACTCAACAAAACCTTTGAATTCTTTAACGAAACTTTAAGGAGAGTTTAAAAATATTCTAGTCACAAAAAAAAAAAGAGTTGAAAAACACTTTAAAATAATAATTTCATTCAAAATCCTGTGTTTCACTATTAACGACCCAAATTTTGACTTCTACCCAAAACATTTGATTCAATAGTTTAAAATTTAATTTAAATGGCCAGATTACCTAAAAACTATTAGGAAAACAAAACATTACATTGATTGAGGGAAAACAAACGATTGATTGAAAATCTGAAAAAACTCACTTGAAGAAAAATCAATGAGTGTAATGTTGGTGACTTTATTTGAATTCAAAGGGGTTTTAATGTTTAAAATTCGATTGAAAACAAGAGATTGGAGTAATGAATACCAAAAATTGAAGGATGAATGTAACAGCCCGTTTTTAGTAAAATCAGAACAGTAGTTTTAGAACCACAAATCCGAAGTCAAAAAATTTATTTTATTATTATTTTTTGGTCTATAGTATGATAGAAATATCGTATAAAAATTTCGTTAAGAAATTTTACTGTTTACATACTCAATTTGATAAAAAAGACTAAATCGCATAAAATACAAAAGTTAGGTTCTAATAGCTAAAGGTATTAAATAGCTAGAGAACTTTAAAGTGGAGGTCCTTATATGGTAATTATACCATTAATGTGTTGGTGGATGATAATGGCTTGACAATTTTGTAATTTTTAAAGATTATGAAGGTTAATTAAATAAATTAGATAATTAAATGATATATTAATAAAACAAAACAAATTTTTGTTATGTTCATCTTCTCCAAAACACCATAACCGATCCTAACTTGAAGAAAATAGATTTAGGGTTCGGTCAAGCTTGAAAATTCAATTGGTAAGTGATTTTTGTCCCCTTTTTAGTGATTTCTATATTTTCGGGATCGTTGTAGTTTAATCTAGCTAGCTCGGGGACTAAATTGTGAAAATGTTAAAGTATTGGAGTTTTTCCATTGATTAAAATGTTAGGGTTTTGAAGTTTAATGGTATAAAATGAATGGTTGTTGTTAGATAAATAACTTTTGTAAAGAAATTTTTGATGAAATATCAATTAGGGGTTAAATTGAAAATTATGATAAATTGTGTAATAAATTTGTGAATTTGTGGAATATATGGGATACTATAAATATGTTTATAATTCAGGTAGGCTTGGGTAGGCATAAAATTGAATGAATTTCATTTTCTAAGCCTAGGGACTAAATTGCAAAGAATTAAAAGTATAGGGACAAAATGGTAATTTTGCCAAGAATATGTGTTAGACTAAATTGAAAATGAATTATATTGAATTGAGTTAAATTTATTCTTATAGATTCGATTAAACCTCGTACGGAGTTAGATCGAGGCAAAGAGAAAATCTCAGATTAGTCGCCTTCGTATCTACGAACACTCGTCGAGGTAAGTTCGTGTAATTAAATTGTGTAATTATATGCTTTGATTGAATAGATGTATGTTATTTGTATTATCATCATATATGAATACCGATCGCATATCCGACGACGTACGACGACTATCGAGCCCCGTTTAAACCTTAAGAATTCATAGGATACAAATGACATGTCATTAGGATTACCGATTTTAGCTCTTATGAGCTTATCGATACTCAGCTCGCATGGGCTTACCGTTTACCGCTCGTATGAGCATACATGTACATGAATTGACAGATTACAGTTTAGTACACCTCGTGTGTACTACCTGAGTACCCAAAGATATTCTAAATGGTTCAACGGGCACTGTTCTATTACGAGATTACATGAGTTCAATACGAACTACTACAGGTATTTATATGAGATATATGAAAATGATTTTTTCATGATATATAGATACATGATGTGGAAATTATATGTATATGGAAGTTTGGTTATTGTTGAGCTCATACATGTTTCTTGATATTTATATGAATTACATGACTAACATGGTTGATGAGGATATGTGTTTAGGCTTTTGGCCAAATTGAGTTTGGATATGCTTTGTACGCTTACCTTAAATGTGACTAAATGGTAAGTTAAATTCTAAGTTATACGAACTTACTAAGCTTAAATGCTTAAGTTATATGAACTTACTAAGCTTAAATACTTACTCTGTGTTATTTTTCATGTTTTATAGTGATTTGGAAGCTCGTTTGGGTTGGAAGCTTTTCGGAGTTAAATCACACTATCCATCGGATCTTTTGGTACTTTCGGTTATTTAATTTTGTTTATAATGTCATATATAGGTTAATTTGGCCAATGTTGGCGTATAAGTGTTTTGTTGAGATTATATGGCTTGTGTTTGGTATATTTTGATGTGTATATATATGTGGCCTTATCATATTTGATGAAACACCCCATACCCGTAACCCAAACTGAAGCGGAATACGAGGCATTACTTAACTCGATCTTATGCACACAATACTTAACTCGATCTTATGCACACAAACATTGCCCAAGTCACCGAGACTTGACCCAAATTAGAACTTTTTTCAATTTCTACTTAAAATTTCTTATTATGGGCCTACAAGCCCCAAATCAACCATTGAAAACTATTCAAAATCAATCCGGGTCCTTAAACCATCTATAGAAAATTTGACTTTGAAACAAGGCACACGCCCGTGTGGAAGGGCAACAAGCCCGTGTGGCTATTTCGACATGGTTGTGTGATGGCCCGTGTGGCTCACACTGCCCAAGCAATACAGGGGTACGCCCGTGTCCTCCACTCGTGTGGAAATAATTTTGAATGCACACCTACAGGGCTTTTCACATGGCCTGGCACACGCCCGTGTCCTAACCCGTGTACAAAAACATGGACATTCTATTTTTGACGTCAGTATCCCCAAAATGTCACATGACTAAGGCACATGCCCGTGTGCTAGGCCGTGTCCATCACACGGCTGAGACACACGGCCGTGTCTCATCCCGTGTGTTTATTATCATGCATACTGACTTGAAATCATTAAGTGCAGGGGACACACGGTTGGACCACACGCCCATAGAGCAGACTGTGTTCACACACAATCTAGACACACGCCCATGTGTCTACCCGTGTGGACAATATAAGGCTATTTACCAAGCCTATTTGCCACCCTTACTTACACAACCTGCATGGTAGCAACCACAATCAAGATAAGACTATTCTGAGCAACCCAATTAGCCACAATAAACAACATTTCATTTGTGCATTTTACTCATCTATGATGATAACATCTTTGTATATAAATCAAAATAAATATTTTACACATCTAGCCAGTTTTCAATGATGCAAAAATAGCAAAGTCTAAGCCCTATACATGCCATATTCAAAAATATAAATCAAACTATACCGAAAGCTTCGATTGATAGTGTGATCGATATATCTGACTTCTGTTGATCCTTGAGCTAGATAGGCGGCATTATAAGAAAATGGAAAATGAGAGGAAGTAAGCATAAAGCTTAGTAAGTTGCACATAATTAATTATACGACATAACTTTGCCATTCATCAACAAGTATCATAATACACAAGTGGCATAAGCAAAACTTACTCATCAATAGTCAATACACCTCATATAGCTTATATTGAGCTTGTATTTCATACATACCAAATAGGTACCTGTGTCACTCACAACAAGGTTATACTTTCCTTGTTAACTTGAAATCATACTTTTACCGTTGAACTATTTAGAACATTATCGGATACTCATTTAGGTGCTGATGCCATGTCCCAGACATGGTATTACACAAGCTCTAGCATATCTGTGTCGATGTCATATCCCAGGCATGGACTTACACTGATACATCTCGTAGCCAATGCATGTGCCAAACATGTCTTACACTAGCACTCGTCTCAATGCCGATGCCATGTCCCAAACATGGTCTTACACTGGCTCTCATAATGTGGCCGATGCATGTCCCAGACATGTCTTACACTAGCTCACAATAACCCATATGTTATGGCATGAATATCCGATTTATTTCCTAGGATCAAACGGGAACTCTACTATCTCTATTACCATCATGCTTTCTCAATTCCACAATCAAGAAATTCATGCTATATTAAATTCAAGTACAATTCAACACATACATTAATATTTTAGTTGTATTATTTACATACAACTTACCTCAGATTACAAAATGTGGCAACTAGTCGATTTAGTCGATTTGTTTGGCTTTCCCCCGGTTTAGGTTCGGATTCGATATTTCTTGATCTATAATAGCAAAATGTACTTATTTAGTCACTAACTAAAATTAGGCAATCGAAAATTCATATTTTTGGTAAAATAACCATTTTGTCCTTAAACTTTGGCAAAATGACCATTTAACCCCTAGGCTCGAAAATTAATTTTTAACGAATTTCTTCACATCTTAAGCCTAGCCAAACCCTTTTTGCTCTTATAGAAACTCTAAATTCTCACTATTTCACATATTTAACTTTTATTTTACAACTTGTGCAAAATGGTTCTTTTATATGTTTTCATGCTAACACCTTTCACAAAAGTTGTTTATAAGACACCTAAGACTCATTTTCTTCCATAAAAATTCGGCAAACATTACAGACCCTTTCATGGAAAAACTCTACACTGTTAATCATTTTGCAAAATAGTACCCTCATTTGAAAACTTATGCTTCAAGGGTCTCAAAAGAACAAAAATATTCAAGAAAAGCCATTAAAATCACTTACTTGTGAAGGCCTAAAGTTGCTGAAAATTTAAAGCTACCAAAAGCCCTATTTTTGCTGATAAAATTGGTGAAGAAGGGGAGGTGAAGGAGATGATATCATCCTTTGATTATTTTATTTCTACTTTAGTCAAAAAGTCAAAATTCAATTACCTAACATTGAAAATTTTCAATTCATTGTCCCCTATAACCGGCCACCCTATTTCTAAGGGCCTAATTTCCCTTTAAAGGCCCCTAATTTTTATTCTCTAGTTATAAAAACACTTTTAGCTCTCAATTTAGGACTTTTGCATTTTATGCAATTTAGTCCTTTTTCTCAATTGATCTCACAAACGTCAAAATTAACTCACCAAATTTTTCATACACTAATATAAATATGCAATGACTCAAAAATAATAAAATAATTTATTCAACTCCATATTTGTGTTCCTAATACCACTATTTCGACTAGGTCTTAGATCGGCCTGTTACATTTCTCTCCTCTTAGGGATTTTTATCCCCGAAAATCTTACCGACAAATAAGTTAGGGTACTGATCTCTCATAGTCTCCTCGGGTTCCCAAGTGGCTTCCTCGACTCCATGTCTATGCCACAAAACCTTTACGAGTGCAATACTCTTGTTTTTTAACTGTTTGACTTCCCGAGCTAATATCTGGGCCGGTTCTTCGCCATAAGTCATATATGGAAGAATCTCAACCTCTATTGGCGCAATCACATGCGAAGGGTCCAAACTATATCGGCGTAGCATGGACACACAGAACACGTTGTAAATCTTTTCCAATTCTAGTGGCAAAGCCAATCGATAGGCAACTGGCCCTACTCTCTCGGTAATCTCATAAGGTCCTATGAAACAAGGACTCAACTTGCCTCTTCTACCAAATCTGAGTACTTTCTTCCACATGGATACTTTTAAAAACACTTGATCACCTACTTGGAATTCGATCCCTTTCCATTTCAAATCTGTATAGGATTTCTGCCTATCCAAGGCAGCCTTCAAACAATTACAAATCACTTTAACTTTTTCTTCAGTCTCTTTGATTAAATCAACTCCGTGAATCTGACTCTTTCTGAGTTCAGTCTAATATAAGGGCTTTAGACACTTTTGCCCATACAAAGCCTTATAAGGCGCCATTTTCAGACTTGTCTAATAACTGTTGTTGTAGGCGAATTCAATCAATGGTAAGTACCTTTTCCAACTACCTTGAAACTCGAGAAATGTCTTCTAAAATTTGAATCACTCTTTTCGACTGGCCGTCTGTTTGCGGGTGAAATGCCATGCTAAAACTCAACTTTTTTCCCAATGCCTCTTATAACTTTTTCCAAAACCTCGAGGTAAATCTCGGGTCCCTATCTAAAAAAATCAACAAGGGCACCTCGTGTAGTCTCACAATCTCGGAAACATACAACTCAGCCAATCTCTCAAGGGAGTAGTCAGTACGCACTGGTATAAAATGTGCCGACTTTGTTAGCCTATCCACAACAACCCAAACAACATCCTTTTTCTTCGGGGTTACCCACAAGCCCGTCACAAAATCCATGGTAATCTGATCCCACTTCCACTTTGGAACTGTTATAGGCTGAAGTAGACCCGAAGGTACTTGGTGTTCAACCTTTACTTGTTGACACACAAGACACTTGGAAACGAACTCTAAAATATCTATTTTCATCCCCGACCATCAATACATTTTCTTCAGGTCGTTATACATTTTTACACCGCCCGGGTGGACAGATAAACAACCATTATGCGCCTCTCGTAGAATCGTCTGAATAAGCTCAGTGCCCTTGGGTACACAAACTCTGTTTTTGAACGTTAAACATCCATCAACACCAATACGAAACTCAGATTCATTTTCCGTCTCATACTGAGTCTTCTTAGCTTGCAACTCATTATCATCTTTCTGAGCCTCACAGATCTCTTGTAGAAATGTTGGTTTAGCTCTCAACTCTGCTAGAGCTGAACCATAATCTAATAAAACCAGTTGGGCATCCATTGCTCTCAACGCAAATAACGATTTTCTACTCAAGGCATTGGCAACCACGTTCACCTTGCACGGGTGATAGTCAATCACCAACTCGTAATCCTTTAGTAGCTCTAACCATCGTCGTTGCTGCAGATCCAACTCCTTTTAAGTCATCAAATATTGAGACCTTTATGATCGGTAAATATTCAGAATTTCTCACCATACAAATGGTGTCTCTAAATCTTCAATGCGAACACGATGGCGGCCAACTCTAGATCTTGTGTTGGGTAATTTTTCTCATGTGGCTTTAGCTGTCTTGAAGCATAGACTATAATCTTGCTTTTCTGCTAAGCACGCACCCCAAACCATTCAAGGAGACGTCACTATATATCATAAACTCCTTGCCCGGCTCTGGTTATACTAACACTGAGGCTTCGGTCAGTAAAGTCTTTAATTGCTTGAAACTCTATTGGAACTTTTCTGTCCATTCGAACTTGACATCTTTTTGTAGCAGTCGTGTCATCGGGGTAGCTATCATAGAGAATCCATTTACAAACCGCCTATAGTATCCGGCCAAACCCAAAAAGTTTCGGACCTCTGTCACATTGTTCGGTGGTTTCCATTCAACAATAGCTGAGATTTTGCTTGGGTCAACTCTAATCCTGTCACCCGACACAATATGTCCTCAAAATCTAACCTCCTTAAGCCAGTTCACTCTTACTAAACTTGGCGTATAATTGTTTGTCTCTCAGGGTCTGTAATACAGTCTTCAAATGCTTTGCGTGCTCACTCTCATCACGCGAGTAAATCAGTATGTCATCGAAAAAGACCACCACTAATTTATCCAAATACGACCGAAAAATGCAGTTCATCAAATCAATAAACACTGCCAGGGCATTAGTCATACCAAAAGGTATGACGAGGAACTTATAATGCTCATATCTTGTTCGAAACGCAGTCTTCGGTACATCTTCTTCTTTTACCCTTAATTGGTAGTACCTGACCTCAGGTAAATCTTGGAAAATACAGTGGCTCCCTTTAATTGATCAAATATGTCATCGATCCTTGGCAAAGGATACTTGTTCCTCATTGTTACCTTATTGAGTTGTCTATAGTCGATACATAACCTCATCGACCCATCTTTCTTTTTCACAAAGAGCACCGGAATACCCAATGGGGAAAAACTCGGTCTCGCAAAGCCCTTGTCAGTTAACTCTTGTAGTGAACTTTCAACTCCTTTAACTCCGTAGGAGCCATCCTATACAGAGCAATCGAGATGGGCGTCGTACCGGAGACCAACTCGATTCCAAACTCAACTTCCCTCATTGGAGGTAATCCGGGTAATTCCTCCGGGAACACGTCTATAAACTCACAAACCACTGGTACCTATTCAATCTTCGATTTAAACACTTGAGTATTCAGCACAAAAGTGAGATAAGCCTCATATCCTTTTCTCAAACATTTCTCAGCAGTGAAAGACGAAACGATTACAGGCAAATTATCCGACTCATCTGGTCTAACTCGAAGAACATTTCCGTCTTCACATTTCAACTCAATAACTTTTCTCCCACAGTCCACTACAACACTGTGAAAAGTCAACTAATCCATCTCAAGGATTACATCAAATTTATTAAACGGCAATGACATCAAGTTAGCTGGAAAACAATGACCTCTAATTGTCAAAGGACAATTTCTACACACTTGGTCTACTAACACATATCTACCCAAGAGATTGGACACCCTTATCACAAATTCAATGGACTCTACTATAATGTTCATTCGACGTATCAATTCCATACAAATATAGGAGTGGGTAGACCTCGGGTCAATTAAAGTAATGACAGATATATTATGGATAGAAAAGGTACCTGTGATCACGGCTGGAAACTCTACCTCTTCACGGGCACGAATAGCGTAAGTTCTTACAGTCGCTCTACCCTCGAACCTTACTACAACATCTCTTGGCGCACCTTTGCTACTAGCCCAGCTTCCAGAGTTCTTTTGTGGTCTACCCCTCAATGGACTTTTTCTGCCTCTCTTCCATTTTAGGATAGTCTTGGATGAAGTGGACCAGTGACCTACATTTAAAGCACCCTCTTTCTTTACCTTGGCACTCGTTGAAGTGACGTTTATCCTATTACGAACATTCTGGCCTATCTGGCTGAGCACTGCCGACACTCGCTACAGAAGTGGTTTGGGCTCTAGAAGTTGTGTTCTACCTGTTCTTATTTCTATTTGAAAACCCCACTGAAGCATTTGACCGCATAGTGAATTCCTTCGATCTCTTAGATGATGACTGATGTGACTTCTCCATCTGTCCCTTCTTTAAATCTTGAGACTCAAAAGTCGCATTCCTCTTCCCTTTTACCAGCTTCTCTGCCTTGCATGCTCTCTCAATGAGCACCATAAATTCTCTTAGTTCTAGGATGCCAACAAATACTCGGATATCTTCATTAAGACCATCCTTGGACCTCTTACACATAGTGGCTTCTAAAGACATGCCCTTCCGCGCATACTTACTGCGCCTCACAAATTCACGTTCATATTCTGTCATCGACATTCGACCTTGCTTTAGCTCTAGAAATTCCTTCCTCTTTTGATCTATAAACCTTTGGCTAATATACTTCTTTCGGAACTCTTTCTGGAAGAATTCCTAAGTTACTCTCTCTCTCGGTACCACAGACACGAGAGTGTTCCACCACTGGTAGGCCGAATCTCTCAAGAGCGATACTGCACACTTCATGCATTCTTCAAACGTGCACGACAGTTCATCAAATACTCTGATGGAATTTTCTAGCCAAAACTCAGCTTTCTCTGGGTCATCATCTAAGTTAGCTTGGAACTCCTCAACCCTTTGCTTCCTAATCTTGTTTACCAGAGGCTTCTCCCTCCTAATCAAGTTTGCGCCTTGCAGAGCTACCAGGGCATACTGAGGAATCGGAGGAGGTGAAGGAGGTGGAGCATTCGAATTTGCACGAACGAACTCCGTATACCAAGCATCCATCATTCAGAGGTAGGCTTCTCTAGCCCCTCCGTCTTGGCCCATAGTTACGGGCTCACTCTCAACTGGCGAGGTCTCTTTGATGGGAGCCGGCGCGTTACTCTCCATATCATCCGCCATGGCTCTATTATGATCCATTTACTATATATAAAAAAAATACAGTTTATAATCGTCAGAAGTCGTCACACTATCAATATATAGTTATGGTATGTATAGCTAGACTCGTACTCTCGCTAGGTTAGTCCTAGAACTGACTAAACTATAGCTCTAATACCACTAAATGTGACACCCTATACTTGTAACACACGTCGAAGCGGAATACGAGGCATTACTTAACTCGATCTTATGCACACAAATATTCTCCAAGTTACTGAGACTTGATCCAAATTAGAACTTTTTCAATTTCTACTTAAAACTTCTTATTATGGACCTACTAGCCCCAAATCGACCATTGAAAACTATTCAGAATCAACCCGTGTCCTTAAATCATCTATAAAAAATTTAACTTTGAAACAAGGCACACACTCGTGTGGAAGGGGAACACGCCCTTGTGGCCATTTCGACATGGTTGTGTGATGGCTCGTATGGCTCATACGGCCCAAGTAATACAGGGACACATCCGTTTCCTCCACTCGTGTGGAAATAATTTGAATGCACACCTACAAGGGTTTTCATATGGCCTGTCACATGCCTGTATGCCTAGCCTGTGTACAAAAACATGAACATTCCGTTTTTAACGTCAGCATCCCCAAAATGTCACACGGCCAAGGCACACGCCTATGTGCTAGGCTGTGTCCATCACATGGCTGAGACACATGGCCATGTCTTTTCCTGTGTGTTTATTATCATGCATACTGACTTGAAATCTTTACGTACAGGGGACACACGGCCGGACCACACGTTCATAGGGCAGACCGTGTGTCACATACTGTCTAGACACACGTCCGTGTGTCTACTCGTGTGGACAATATAAGGCTATTTACCAGGCCTATTTGCCACATTTACTTACACAACCTGCATAGTAGCAACCACAATCAAGATAAGACTATTCCAAGCAACCCAATCAGCCACAATAAACAACATTCCATTTGTGCATTTTACTCATCTATGAAGATAACATCTTTGTATATAAATCAAAATAAATATTAACCATCATTCAAGGCTTAATACAAAATGAAGGGTTCCCAACCCAAGCCAACACATCTGGCCAGTTTTCAATGATACAAAAATAGCAAAGTCTAAGCCCTATACATGCCATATTCAAAAATATAAATCAAACTATACCGAAAGCTTCGATTGATAGTGTGATCGATATATCTGACTTCCGTTGATCTTTGAGCTAGATAGGCGGCACTATAAGAAAATGGAAAAGGAGAAGGAGTAAGCATAAAGCTTAGTAAGTTGCACATAATTAATTATACAACATAACTTTGCCATTCATCAACAAGTATCATAATACACAAGTGGCATAAGCAAAACTTACTCATCAATAGTCAATACTCCTTATATAGCATATATTGAGCTTACATTTCATACATACCAAATAGGTACCTATGTCACTCACAACAAGGTTATACTTTCCTTGTTAACTTGAAATCATACTTTTACTGTTGAACTATTTGGAACATTATCGGATACTCATTTAGCCTCAAACATGGGTGTAGGTGCTGATGCCAAATCCCAGACATGGTATTACACAAGCTCTAGCATATCTGTGTCGATGTCACGTCCCAGACATGGACTTACACTGACACGTCTCATAGCTAATGCATGTCCCAGACATGTCTTACACTAGCTTACGTCTTGAGGCCAATGCATGTCCCAGTCATGTCTTACATTAGCACTCGTCTCAATGTCGATGCCATATCCCAAACATGGTCTTACACTAGCTCTCATAATGTAGCCGATGCATGTCCTAAACATCTCTTACACTAGCTCACAATAACCCATATGTTATGGCATAAATATCTTATTTATTTCCTAGGATCAAACGAGAACTCTACTATCTCTATTACCATCATGCTTTCTCAATTCCACAATCAAGCAATTCATGCTATATTCAATTCAAGTACAATTCAACACATACATTAATATTGTAGTTGTATTATCTATATATAACTTACCTCAAATTACAAAATATGGCAACTAGTCAATTTAGTCGATTTGCTTGGCTTTCCTTCGGTTTAGGTTCGGATTCGATATTTCTTAATCTATAATAGAAAAATGTACTTATTTAGTCACTAATTAAAATTAGGCAATCGAAAATTTATATTTTTGGTAAAATGACCATTTTGTCCCTAGATTTTCGCAAAATAACCATTTTACCCCTGGGCTTGAAAATCGATTTTTATCGAATTTATTCATATCTTAAGCTTAGATGAACCCTTTTTCATCTTAAGAAACTCAAAATTCTCACTATTTCACATATTTAACTTCTATTTTACAACTTGTGCAAAATGGTTCTTTTAGGTGTTTTCATGCTAACACCTTTCACAAAAGTTGTTTATAAGACACCTAAAACTCATTTTCTTCCATAAAAATTCAGAAAACATTACAAAACCTTTCATGGAAAAACCCTAACTCTTAATTATTTTGCAAAATAGTACTCTCATTTGAAAGCTCATGCTTCAAGGGTCTCAAAAGTACAAAAATATTTAAGAAAATGCATTAAAATGACTTACTTGTGAAGGCCTAAAGTTGCTGAAAATTTAAAGCTCCTAAAAGCTCTATTTTTTCTGATAAAATTGGTGAAGAATGAGTGGTGAAGGAGATGATATCATCCTTTGATTATTTTATTTCTACTTTAGTTAAAAAGTCAAAAATCAATTACCTAACATTGAAAATTTTCAATTTTTGCCCTGACTGGCCACCTTATTTCTAAGGGTCTAATTGCCCTTTAAAGGCCCTCAATTTTTATTCTATAGCTATTTGACACTTTTAGCTCTCAATTTAGGACTTTTGCATTTTATACGATTTAGTCTTTTTTCTCAGTTGAGCTCATGAACGTCAAAATTAACTCACCAAATTTTTCCTACACTAATATAAACATGCAGTGACTCCAAAATAGTAATAAAATAATTTATTTGACTCTGGATTTTTGTCTCGAGACCACTATTCCGACTAGGCCCTAGATCGGGCTGTTACATTTAATGTGTATTTGATATGGTAGAATGATAGAAAGTAAAATGTGGTTTGAATATACATATAAGATATGTTATATACCTTGGTGTGATTTAATGCTTTGTTATAGAAAACTAATAGGTATAATGATGTTGGTTAGAATGGTATATTTGGTACCATTTGGAAATATTGGTATGTTTTGGTAAGTAAGTTAAATGACATGAAATGATGCAAAATGATTTACCTTGAGAATTGGTAATTTTGGGTACCAAATGGGTGAGTTTGATAAGTGACCTTCATGATAAGTTTTGGTATAATTATGCATATATGTATTTGGTCATTTAGGTAAGTTTGGATACTTGGTTGACATGTTTTTAAGTTGTCATTTAAGGTGCCTAAGTGCATATTGGTTGTATGTGGTGATATTACATCTTATAAACTTGATTTTGGCTGGTTTTGGATGCCTATTTATGACTTGATTATATGCAAATTGTTATGTTTAGGTTCGTACGAATTTGGGTGAGAAATGTGGCTTGGAAAATGGTCTATTTTCGTTCACACGGGTATAGACACAAGCATGTATCCCCTGTATATTTTAAAGAGTGCAAGTCAGTAGGTACACATGGCCTAACACACGGGTGTCTAGCTTGGCCGTGTGGTACAAGTTAGTGAGTTACACGGGCTGGGACACGTCCTGTGTCCCTATTTCGTATGCCGATATGGCCTTAGACACAAGCGTGTCTCTTGGCCGTGTGTCACACGGCATGGCCACACAACCGTTTGACCCCTGCAGCTTTGAAAATTTTAAATGTTTCTGAAATATTTTTTAAGTTTTCAGTTTAGTCTCGATTTATTTCTAAGGTGTATTTTAGGCCTCGATGGCTCGTATTAAGAGAGTATGCATAATTATGATTGGTTTTTGACATGAAAGTTATATGTTATAAAATGTTTGAATTTTTCTATCTATTTAAATTCTAAACTTTGGCAATACTCTGTAACCCTGGTTCGGTAACGGATTTCAGGTTAGGGGTGTTACATTTATTGGTATCAGAGTCAGGTTTAGTTGATTCTCAGGCTGAACGTAGTGTATACGAGTCTAGTTATACATGCCATTATATAACTTATGATAGTGTGCTATCTCTTGACCATTTTAAAACATGTTTTTATATAACAATAATATCCAACCGAGCTGATTTCGATGAAGTAGAGAGTAACGCTCAAGCCTTCATTCACAGAGTAGCTTCGACTGGTACAAGGCCCGTATCTGAGGGTAGAGGAGGAGAGGCTAAGAAAGCCTTCTTCTAGATAATGAATGAGTGGTTCACCGTGTTCGTACGGATAAACCCGACTGCTCGACAACCTTCACCTCCTCTTGTTCCCTAATCAGTTCTCGTTATTCCTCAAGGTACGAAACTAATCCAAGTTAATAAGCCTCCTATTCATAAAATTCGTAGGAACGGGGCTGAAGAATTTTGAGCTACTGCTGAAGATGATCCTGAGAGAGCTAAATTCTTGTTAGAGAATACCATCAGGGTTTTTGAAGAGTTATCTTGTTCATCGACTGAATGTGTGAAGTGTGCAATATCTCTACTAAAAGATTCAACTTACCAGTGGTGGAATACATTGACTTTTGTAGTGCCGAGAAAGAATATCACTTGGGATTTCTTTCAAGTCAAATTCTAAAAAATATACATCAGTCAGAGGTTTCTCGATAAAAAAAAGTAAAGAATTTCTGGAGCTCAAGCAGAGTCGTATGACAGTGTCTGAATATGAACGAGAATTTGTTCGATTAAGTAAATATGCTTGAGAGTGCATTCTGACCAAGACTGTAATTTGTAAATGGTTTAAAGATGGATTGAACGAATATATAAATTTATTAGTCGAGATCCTTGAGTTGAAAGAATTTGTTGTACTGGTTGATCGGGCAGATAAACCAAAGAGCTGAGTAAAGAGAAAAGACACGCTAAATTTGAAGCTAAAGATTCGAGAAAGAGATTGACAGGAAAGTCACATCAGTCAGCATCGAAGAAATCTAAAGAACATCACTACCATTCTACTACTTCTGTGGGACATTCTAATAGAGATAGAGATACGAGACGCTCTAGTCCTAAGCCCTAAGCTACATCTGTAGCAAGTGTGGGTAGTGTTAGAAACATCAGACCCGAATGCAAGCACTGTAACAGGTTACATTATGGTGAGTGTCGAATGAAGAGCGAAGCTTGTTTCAGATGTGGTTCTTTTAACCACTATATTAGAGATTGCCCAGAGAAATTCGAGAAAGAGAAAGCTCATACCACGAGGTCGAGCAATACTGCTGTGAGATGTAGACCATATTGTAATCTTGGTAATGTGAATGGAAACCATGGTGTGATGAAAGATTCTGCTATAAGATCTGCGGCACGAGCACCAGCTAGGGCTTATGCTATTCGCGCACGCGAAGATGCTTCTGCGTCAGATGTTATTAACGGTACTATTTCTCTTTATGATATAGATGTAACTGCTTTGATTGATCCCAGATCGACCTATTCATATATTTGTATGAATTTAGTGTCTAGTAAGAATTTACCAATTGAATCCACTAAATTCGTGGTTAAAGTATCGAACCCCCTAGGCCAGTATGTACTAGTTAATAAGGTTTGCAAGAACTGTCTGTTGATGTCTCAGGGTTACAGTTTTTCAGCTGATTTGATGTTATTACGGTTTGATGAATTTGATGTGATTTTGGGCATGGATTGGCTAACTCTACATGATGTTATGGTAAATTGTAGATGAAAACTTATTGTATTGAAATGTCAGAATGGTGAGATGCTTCGTATTGAAGCAGATAATTCGAGAGGGTTGCCTTTTTTGATGTCAGCTATATCAACACAGAAATATGTGAGAAAAGGTTGTAATGCTTACCTTGCTTATGTATTGGATACTAAAGCATCTGAATCGAAGCTTGAATTAGTGCTAGTGGTTTACGAATATTCCAATGTGTTTTCAGAAGATTTACATGGATTACTGTCGGTCAGAGAAGTCAAATTTGCTATAGAAATTGTACCGAGAACAACACCGATATCGATAGCACCTTACAGAATTGCTCATATAGTGTTAAAAGAGTTGAAAGCACAACTACAAGAGTTGACTAATAGGGGTTTTGCTTGACTTAGTTTTTCACCTTGGGGTGCACCGATTCTATTTGCTAAGAAAAAAAACGAATCGATGAGATTATGCATTGACTACCATCAGCTCAACAAAGTTACAATCAAGAACAAATATCCACTACCTCGCACTGACGATTTGTTTGACTAGTTGAAAGGTGCCACATTTTTCTTGAATATTGATCTTCATCCTGACTATTATCAGCTACGAGTGAAAGATTCAGATGTACCGAAAAATGCATTTAGATCTAGGTACGGACACAATGAATTTATTGTAATATCGTTTGGTTTAACTAACGCACCTGCTGTATTTATGGATTTGATTAATAGAATCTTTAGACAGTATTTAGACACTTTTTTTGTAGTATTTATTGATGATATTCTGATATATTCCCGAGATGAGTATGAATATGCTGAGCACATGAAAATTGTTCATCAAATTCTACGAGATAAACGACTATTTTCTAAATTTAGCAAATGTGAGTTTTGGCTCCGAGAAGTTGGTTTTCTGGGATACATAGTATCCGCTAAAGGCATCAGAGTTGATTCGAGTAAAATTTTAGCGGTTGTTTACTAGAAACCATCGATAAATATATCTAAAGTCAGAAGTTTTTTAGGATTAGCTGGTTATTACCGGAGATTTGCAAAAGGGTTCTTGATGATAGCTACACCGATGACATGGCTATTATAGAAAGATGTAAAGTTTGAATGGTCTAATAAATGTCAACAAAGTTTTAACCAGTTGAAAGCACTATTGACCGAAGCACCAGTTCTAGCTTAGCCTAAATCGGGTAAAGAATTTGTGATTTTCAGTAATCCTTCATTGAACGGTTTAGGCTGTGTTTTGATGTAGGAAGGTAAAGTAATAACTTATATCTCCAGATAGTTAAAACAGTACGAGAAAAACTATCTGACAAATGACTTAGAGTTGGTAGCTATTGTGTTTGCATTGAAAATTTGGCGACACCATTTGTTCGGTGAAAAATGTCACATATTTATCGATCACAAGAGTTTAAAGTATCCGATTTAGTAGAAAGATCTAAATCCAAGACAGCGTAGATGGCTCAAACTGTTGAAAGATTATGAGTTAATTATTGATTTGAAAAGCAAACATAGTTGCGAATGCTCTGAATAGAAAGTCTTTGTTTGCTTTACGAGCGATGAATACCCGATTGTCATTGTATGATTATGGCTCGATCTTAGCTGAGTTAAAAGCTAAATCGATGTTTTTACAACAAATCTGCGAAGCTCAGAAATGTGATAGTAAATTGTTAGCTAAGTGGGTACAATGCGAGTCAACTTCTGATTCAGAATTTCAGATAGAACCCGATGATTGTTTGTTGTTCAGAGGTAGAGTTTGTGTATCAAAGAATCTAGAGATTATACAGAAAATTTTCTACGAAGCTCATAGTGGTACCTTGTCTATTCATCCGGGGAGCAATAAAATGTACACTGATTTGAGATAGATGTACTGGTGGTCGGGAATGAAACGCGAGATTTTTTACTTTGTATCCAGTTGTTTGATATGTCAGCAAGTTAAAGCTGAACATCAAGTACCTTCAGGACTATTACAGCTAGTGATGATATCAGAGTGGAAATGGGATAGAGTTACTATAGATTTTGTATCGGGGTTTTATCTCAGAAAAAGAATGATGCTATATGGGTTATTGTTGATCATTTGATGAAGTCTGCACATTTTATTTCGGTATGTACAGATTTCTCACTTGACATACTAGCTAAGTTATATGTTTCTGAGATTTTTAGAGTACACGGGGTGCCAATATCTATTATTTCAGATAGAGATCCGAGGTTCACATCGCAATTCTGGAGAAAATTACAAGAAGCTCTAGGTACATGGTTGTATTTTAGCACTGCATTTCACCCTCAGACCGATGGTCAGCCAGAAAGAGTGATTCAAATTCTCATAGATATGTTTCGTTGTTGTGTTTGAGAGTTCAAAGGCAACTGGGAGAAATATTTACTGTTGGTCGAATTCGCGTATAATAATTGTAACAACCCGGTTTTAGCTAAATCATAATAGTGATTTTGAAACCACAAATCCAAGGTCGTAAAATTATTTTAATATTATTTTTGGTGTTTATAGCATGTGAATATATATGTGTGAGAATTTTGTGAGCTAATTTTATCGTTTAATAGCTCAATTTGAGAAAAAGGACTAAATCGTGCAAAATACAAAAGTTACATTCTACTTGTTTAAAGTGGTTAATTGCTATGGTTTATTAAATGAAGGTCCTTATAATGTAATTAGACCATTGATAGTGGAATTTGACATAAATCGGCATTAAATGGATGATATTAAATGTTTTATAATAAGGTTAATTTAGTAATTTTGTTAATAAGGTTATAATAAATAAAACTAAGTTAAAATAAGCTTAAATTATCATCATCTTCACTGAAATTAGAAGAAAAATAAACCATGGGATTTGGCTTGATTAAGGTATGATTCTAACTCGGTTTTTGATAATTTCTTCATTTTTTTGACCGTTGTATAGAGTACTAGCTAGCCCAGAGACTAATTTGCACAACTGCTTAATGTTTTAAAAGTTTCCATTGATGAATTCATGTGTTTTTGAGTGTTTGATGATGAATTATGAAAGCTTAGTGATAGATTTCTATGTTTTGTAAAGTGATTTTGAGTAAAAATGTATATTAGGGATTAAATTGAGAAAATTGTAAATTGAAGGGTTGAAATGTGAAATAAATGACAAATATGGGCTGATAGGGACCTATATTAATTTCAGCTAGGTTTGGGTTTAAAGAAATTTCATGAATTCTGTATATTTGTGAAATAAGGACAAAATTATGAAAATGGGGAACTTTAGGGGCTAAAGTGTAAAAATGCCCAAATAGGTATTTTTGGATGAAATTGAATGAATAGGTGATTAAATGAGATAATTTTGAATTTATATAGATCAAGAAAGAAATAAATCAGATTTAGATCGGGGAAAATCGAAGGTTATCTAGTAATCGATTCGATTCGTCAATTTCGAGTACGAGCTAAGTTCGTATATGGTAGTTTCATTATAAATGTGTGTTATATGCTTTGGTATTGCATAAAATGTGATGATGAGATTACGAATAATGTTTGAATGGTGAATACAACTATACGGATGTGTTCAACGATGAAATCGACAAGTGAAACTTCCCGGTTGAACCTTAGGAATAGTTAGGATGCTAATGTAACACCCCCTAACCCCGAACCGTCACCGGAACAGAGTTACGAGGCATTACCAGACAGACAACTTATGAATAATTCACAAATAAAATAACATTCATAGCATAATTTAATTACTAAAACCCTATATTGAACTCTCAAAGTCTAAAACATACATTTAAGTGAAACGGGATTCGTTTAAGTACTCCAAAATTTTTTTTTTTATAAATTTCGACAGCATTTCTGCTTATTTTTACATAAATCTCCCCGCAATTAAAACCATATCCATTTCAAGCATAACCAATTCAACCAATTTATTTCACATATTCATTTTCTATTCTAAATACCTTCTAATCAACTTAATCAATATAATATCAATTTAAATTTATCATTGTACTAATTAAATTGAAATGGATAAAGTTTTTCATTATAATTCCTAGACTTGTAATACTAACATTTTAAACCATTTATATTCAAAACATAATAACCTTTATACACATCCTATGTACATGCCACATTACCAAAAGAAAATATACATCACCAAAAGTTTGTTGAAGTCGGTCCGGCTTTGGATGTTTGGTTCAAGATTGACTTCTACAACCTACGCACGAAACAACTGTGACGTCGAGTATGCATATACTCAATGGTATCACTATAGTTCAGTTTATAATTAAATACATTAAATCACACACATACTTTTACATTACAATCATCATCACTTAATGAACAATTCAATCTTTTATTTTATCATTCGATTATATATATACCATTCTTATTTCTTTATTTCAATTCTCAACTTTCACATATGCCACATCATTCAAATTTATTTTTATCAGTAGATTTATTTCATTTGCCCTATTAACTTGACTCGGACTCGGCGGATACACAATTCTAACCAACACACCAAGATGCGGCACAATGTGCCTTAACAGACACAATACCTAATCAAGAATCAAGAACGGTAGCGAGAAGATAAAGATAAAGAATATTCAACACACAAAGTGCTGAATCATAATAAGAACGTAATAAAGATTCGACACACAAAGTGTCGAATCGAGAATGATAATGGTAATAATAACGATGAGTCGGCACATAAGTGCTCGATCGAAGTTTCAAGCATAAACCCGTACTCTTCCATATCCTATGGCATGCCAACTATATCCGACTAGCCCGACTAGTAAATAGGGTTTTAAATCATTTTTCAGTACAATTTCCATTTCGATTCAATATTAATTATAATTTATTATTTTGATCAATTTTCACGATGTACTGATAATTCACTTCATTAGAAATTTTACAGTTCAATGCAATATACGTAACATTATTCAGTAATTTCACAGTTCAATTCGGTATTCAAAATAATATTCAGTATCCCATAATTCAGTTCAGTATCAATCTCAATTTTAATACCCAATCACAAATTTTATCAGTTCATTAAATACTTACCTTAAAATACTTACCACACATTCATATTAAATTAAACACATATTAATTATAAAGCTTGAGTTATAGTGATACAAACCAGAATTCTCTTAGGATTTAATCCTCGACAATCTTTCCTTTTCCTTTTTGGGCCGATGATTCAGGCTCGATATTAGCTACGAACAATTAAAATAATTCACAATTATTAGCATAACACAATTTAAATGCTGAAATTTTTATCTAACTTTTACTTTAATTCCAATTTAATCCCAACTAAACCTATATATTTTTCTTTCTCAATTCATACCTTTTTGCTACTCAATTTCTTGCCAAACTCACATCTAACTATTAATTTTTATCATATTTTCATAATTTCGAATTTATTTCAATTTAATCCCTAAAACTCAAAACTTATAACTTAGTTTACAATTCAATCCTTTATTCAATTCCAATCAGAATTTCTATCAAATAAACCCCCAATTCCATCATTTGTTCAACATAAACCCTAGTAAAAAATCTATTAACTTTCAAAATTTCAACTTGAATTCAACCAAACTTTGTTCTAAAGCTTCTAAAACATCAAAATTAACTAAAAAGGACTTAATTGACTTACCAATCAAAGCTTCAAGCTTTAAATCTCTAGTTTTTCCTTTTTCTTTTTCTTTCCTTTTTCTTTCTCTTTTTCTCCCCTGTTTTCGAATGCTTCTGTTTTCTATTCTGTTTGTTTGGTTTCTATTTATTTTATGCTTTATTTCTTTTTATTTTATTTTATTTATATTATATTTAATTAATAAATATCTATTTAATAGCAATTATATATATAACAATTGTACACACACATGTTTTACATTTGTCCAATATCACCACCTTACATTTGTCATAATTTTATTTAATTATCACATAAAAATCTTATTTTATAATTATTTAATTAATAAATATCTCTTAATTTTAATAATAATAAATAATAAATATCTACTAATTTAAATAAAATATTATAATTGTATAAATATTATCATTACATATGTATATTTTATCACCTTACACTTGTCATAACCATACTTTATTTAACATATAAAAAATCTTTTGATATAATTATTTCATTATCAATAGTATAATTTAATCTAATTATCTATTACTTTAATATTAAGTAAACAAATTATTTATTACAAATATACCAATATTTTTTATTACCATACAATTCTCTACTATTTAATTTATTTAATAATAATAATAATAATAATAATAATAATAATAATAATAATAATAATATAAAACCATAACAATTAATAATTATAATAATCAATTATATAATATAATATAATATATATAATCTAAATAAAATCTTAGATTTTAATACATTTATGCCGCGTCAACCATTACTTAATGGCATATTTTCCATTTTGGCCCTTTTTACTTTCTATTTCTTTAGAATTAAACTTTTACCTATTATTCAATTTAATCCTTTTTGTTAATTACTCTAAATTAAACTAAATTTACTTAATTAAAACCTAATTAGACACAACACTAGACTCATAAATATTTTTAATAATTATTTTCGAACTTATTTCACTAAGACTGAGGCCCGATAACACTCTTTTCCGGTGCCCACGGATTTTGGGTCGTTACAGCTAATGACATGTCATTAGGTTAATGTATTGGCTTCGAGCCATGATATCAACACTTCGGGTGCTAATAATACATTGATTTGGCCACAGGCCATGGTATAGGTATTCAGAGAGGAGTTACCTTGATTTGGCTACGGGCCATGGAATAGGTACTTATCGATTAAGATCCTTGAGTATTCAACTTCTATTCCGAATGGTTCAACAGGTAAAGAATGACGTATTTGAGAAAGATGTTAGTACGAGATGGTATAGGTACGTACGGAACCTATTCAAGTATTACATTGAGAAAGTACATTGAGATGGTATTTGATCATGTTTAGAGACATGATAAAGGTTTGCGGTTATTGTGATTTTGAATTGCTAATGTGAAAATGATTAAATTACATTTATTTGATGAATTGAGTTAATCACTTACGAACTTACTAAGCTATGAAGCTTACTGTGTGTTAATTGTCCATGTTTTATAGATTATCAAAGCTAGCTTAGACTAGGGGATTGTCAAAAATCGTTATCACACTATCGATCACTTTGTTGGTATTTTTGAAATCTTTTAAATATGGTATATGGCATGTATAGGCTAGTTATGGTACTTTGGTGGTGAATATAGTCATGATATTTGGCTTATAATATATATGTTTTGATTTGTATAGATAGCCATGTGTGATGGCTTAATTTCGTATGTTTTGGTATAACAGTGGCTAAGGTTTTATAGTTATTCAAATAGTAATGTTTTGAGTTTAGTGAAGGATTTATATGGCATGATTGAAGTTGATAAATTGAGATGATATATGCTTGTGAATGAATGTTGGATGATATAAGTTTTTGAATAGGTATTGGCTTGAACTGATTATGGAATTTGATTAAAATGGATTTGGTATGAATTATGTATTTGGTTGATGATTTTGAGATGCCTATTGTATGATGAATTGGTACCATTTTGGTAGTTTAAGTGAACATGAGAAAGGGTGGCATATTGGCTTTGCAAATGGCTTACTTTTGTCCACACGGGTAGAGACACGGGCGTGTGTCTCAGCCGTGTGCGACACACGGTCGTGTGTCCCCTAGGGTACCCTTTCGAATTAAGTCAGTATACCCTACAGGTTTGACACGGCATAGACACACGGGCGTGTCTACTGGCCGTGTATGACACATGGGCTGGCACATGGGCATGTGGCTGGCCATGTGACCCAAGTCAGTAACCCCTCCAGATTTCTTACAGTCATGGCACACGGGCGTGTCTTCAGCCGTGTGGTGCAACTCAGTATGTATGCTATTTTTTTCACACGGCCTGTGACACGGGCATGTCTGGTGGCCGTGTGAGGCACACGGCCTATTCACACGGGCATGTGACCCCTGAATGCTTAAAAATTTTAAGTAATTCCTAAAGTTTACAAATGTGATCGGTTTAGTCCCGAACCTTCTCTGAAACATGTTTAAGGTCTCATAGACCTATTTAAGGGACATTGTGTATGTGAATGAATGTTTTTTCGATAATGATTGTTTATTGAGTTGTGAAATGTTAGTTAAATGTTGTGTTTGATCGGTAATACCTCTCAACCCAAATCCAGCGACGGACATGGGTTAGGGTTCCTACAATAATAGTTTTTAGTTGAGCATAAAAATGACACCGTGTAAGGCTCTGTATGGTCATAAATGTCGAACTCCATTATACTAGACTGAGCTCAGTGAGAAAAAGATACACAGGGTTGATTTGATTCGCGAGACTAAGAAAAAAGTGAAAGTGATCTGAAATAACTTAAAAGTAGCTTCAGATCGTCAGAAATCCTATACGAATCTTAAACGTAAAGATATAGGGTTCCAAGTCGGCGACAGAGTATTTGTGAAAGTTTCGCCCTAAAAGAAAATTATTCGGTTTGGTCGCAAAGGAAATCTAAGTCTGCTATTTATCGAACCGTATGAGAGTATTGAAAAAATTAGTCCTGTTGCATACTGATTAGATTTTCCGTTAGAGCTTGAAAAGATTCATAATGGCTTTCATGTGTCTATGTTACAATGGTACTGATCTGACCCTTCACATGTTATCTCCCTAACGGATGTCGAGATTCAGCTTAATATGACATACAGTGAAGAACCGATCAAAATTCTGGCACGAGAGGTGAAAGAATTGAGAAATAAAAACATAGCTTTAGTGAAAGTTCTTTGCCAAAGACACGGAATAGAGGAAGCCGCCTAAGAACCCGAGGAAGCTATGAGAAAGTAATATCCGAACCTCTTTTCTGGTAAAATTTTCGAGAACGAAAATCTCTTTCGAGGGAGGCAATTAAGGATACATCCTAACGACAGACCAAAAGCAGGATTTTGTATTCCTAAGGTCATGACTTCTGGTGGAAATTCTAGGTTAAGATTTGGAGCAATGGGGTAAGGGGTAGGAAATGAGGAGGATGAAGAGGATGGCCATGTGACCCAATGAGCATTAATGTTTGGAGGGGGCCATATCTCGCAATTTTTCAAAAAATTATCCAAAAAAACAAGAATGCCAAGAAGATTGCACAGATAGTCAAACAATTAGGAATCAAATTGCGAGAAAAAGATGACATAGAATCTGTCTGCTCCACGGAAGATGAACCATCAGACAGAACAATTTGTGCTATTCCTGCTTGTTTAAGTAAATCCCGCTTTGAGATCAAACTTGGAGAAGACTCTTGCTTTGGCCAAACTTGAAACAGCCTGTTTTTAGTGAAATCAGAACAGTGGTTTTGGGACCACAAATCCGAAGTCAAAAATTTATTTTACTATTATTTTATGGTTTATAGTATGGTAAAAATACCGTATAAAAATTTCGTTAAGAAATTTTACTGTTTACATGCTCAATTTGATAAAGAGGACTAAATAGCGTAAAGTACAAAAGTTAGGTTCTAATAGCTAAATGTATTAAGTAGCTATATAAATTTAAAGTGGAGTTCCTTATATGGTAATTAGACCATTAATATGTTAGTGGATGATAGTGGCTTGACAATTTTGTAATTTTAAAATATTATAAAGGTTAATTAAGTAAATTAGATAATTAAATGATATATTAATAAAACAAAACACATTTTTGTTATGTTCATCTTCTCCAAAACACTATAACCTATTTTAACTTGAAGAAAATAGAGCTAAGGTATTGGTAAGTGATTTTTGTCCCGTTTTTAGTGATTTCTATATTTCCGAGATCGTCATAGTTTAATCTAGCTAGACTGGGGACTAATTTGTGAAACTGTTAAAAGTATTTGAGCTTCTCCATTGATGAACATGTTACATTTTTGAAGTTTAATGGTAGAAAATGAATGGTTGTTGTTAGATAAACAACTTTTGTAAAGAAATTTTTGTTGGAATTATCAATTAGGAGTTAAATTGAAAATTGTGATAAACTGTGTAGTAAATTTGTGAATTTTTGGAATATATGAGATGCTATAAATATGTTTATAATTCTGTTAGGCTTGGGTAGGGATAAAATTGAATGAATTTCATTTTTCGAGCCTAAGGACTAAATTGCAAAGAATTAAAAGTATAAGGACAAAATGGTAATTTTGCCAAGAATGTGTGTTAGATTAAATTGAAAATGAATTATATTGAATTGAGTTAAATTCATTCGTATAGATCCAGTTAAGCCTCGTACGGAGTTAGATCAGGTAAATAAAAAATCTCGGATTAGTCGCCTCTGTATCTACAAACACTCATATAGGTAAGTTCGTGTAATTAAATTGTGTAATTATATGCTTTGATTGAATTAGATGTATGTTATTTGCATTATGATCATATATGAATATCGATCACATATTTGATGACGTACGACGACTATCTAGTCCCGTCTGAACCTTAGGAATTTGTAGGATGTAAATGACATATCAGTAGGGTTACTGATTTTAGATCTTATGAGCTTATGGATACTCAGCTCGGAATAGCTTACCGTTATTCAGCTCGGAAGAGCTTACCGTTTACCGCTCGTATGAGCATACATGTACATGAATTGACAGATTACAGTTTAGTACACCTCGTGTGTACTACCTGCTTATCCAACGATATTCTAAATAGTTCAACGGGCACTGTTCTTTTACGAGATTACATGAGTTAAATACGAACTACTACAAGTATTTAGATGAGATATATGAAAATGATTTGTTTATGATATTTAGATACATGATGTGGAAATTATATGTACATGGAAGTTTGATTATTGTTGAGCTCATACATGTTTCTTGATATTTATATGAATTACATGACTAACATGGTTGATGAGGATATGTGTTTAGGCTTTTGGCCAAATTGAGTTTGGATATGCTTTGTATGCTTACCTTAAATGTGATTAATGGTAAGTTAAATTCTATGTTATATGAACTTAGCTTAAATGCTTACTCTGTGTTATTTTCCGTGTTTTATAGTGATTTGGAAGCTCGTTTGGGTTAGAAGCTTGTCGGAGCTATATCACACTATCCATCGGCTCTTTTGGTACTTTCGGTTCTAATGACATGTATAGGTTAATTTGGTCAATGTTGGCATATGAGCGTTTTGTTGAGATTAGCCACTTATATAGCTTATGTTTGGTATATTTTGATGTGTATATATATGTGGCCTTATCATATTTGATGCGTGTTTAATATGGTAGAATGATAGAAAGTAAAATGTGGTTTGAATATACATATAAGATATGTTATATACCTTGGTGTGATTTAGTGTTTTGTTATGGAAAACTTATAGGTATATTGATGTTGGTTAAAATGGTATATTTGGTACCATTTGGAAATATTGATATGTTTTGGTAAGTAAGTTAAGTGACATGAAATGATGCAAAATGATTTACCTTGAGAATTGGTGATTTTGGGTACCAAATGGGTGAGTTTGATAAGTGACCTACATGATAGGTTTTGGTATAATTATGCATATATGTATTTGGTCATTTAAGTAAGTTTGGATACTTGGTTGACATGTTTTTAAGTTGTCATTTAAGGTGCCTAAGGGCATATTGGTTGTATGTGGTGATATTACATGTTATAAACTTGATTTTGGCTAGTTTTGGATGCCTATTTATGACTTGATTATATGCAAATTGTTGTGTTTAGGTTGGTACCAATTTGGGTGAGAAATGCGGCTTGAAAAATGGTCTATTTTCGTTCACACGGGTAGAGACAAGGGCGCGTGTCTTAGCCGTGTGTGATATCACACGCGGTTGAGAAACGGTCATGTGTCCCCTGTATATTTTAAAGAGTGCAAGTTAGTATGCTTATAAGGCCTAGCATACGGGCGTGTGGCTTGGTCGTGTGGTACAAGTCAGTAAGTTACATGGGCACAAGCATAGGCACAAGCTCCGTATGTCCTTTTTTCGAATGCCCAGACTGCCTAAGACACGAGCTTGTCTCTTAGCCGTGTGGCCCTTGCAGCTTTGAAGATTTTAAATGTTTCCGAAATAGTTTTTGAGTTTTCAATTTAGTCTCGATTTGTTTCTAAGGTGTATTTTGGGCCTTGAAGGCTCGTTTTAAGGACAACATGCATAATTATGATTGGTTTCTGACATGAAAGTTATATGTTATGAAATGTTTGAATTTTTCTATCCGTTTAAATTGTACGGTAATACTCTGTAACCCTGTTTCAGGTTAGGGGTGTTACAATGAAGTTTTAGGGGTTTTCTCTCTAATTGACGACAAAAAAAAGAGGTGTTTTTTCTTTCTTTCTTTTTCTTTCACGTCAAAAATAGGGTGAAATTATTTTAAAGCTACTCTTAAATTAAACCCTTTTACAAAATAACCATCTTTTTAAAATTAGAGGTCCTTTTCACATTATTTTCACAAATTGATTTAGTTTTCAACAAGCCATAGACGAAGACATTTTCGGGTTACCACCTTTCTGAATTCATCTCGAGCCAAAATTCTAAAATTACCCTCGAAACTTCTAGACCCAATTTCGAAATGTGACATAAACTTAATGTACTTATAACTTGTGGCATGTATATAGGATGTCATTGTGTGTGATCATGTTAAGTTCATTTGCAACTTCCTATTTAAGATAGTTTAATGTTGAGTTGATATGTTGAAGGCCATAGTGGCTAATTTTGAGCTTATTATGTTTAGAGAACTAGCTAAGTGGCCATTCATGATACCACTTCTTCAAATAAGCCATGTTTGAATGAGAATTATCTAATTTTTATGATGAATTTGAAGTACACTTGAAGAATGTTTTATGTTTACTTTGTCTAAAGGTGTTCTGGTAGTTGTTTTTAGTGTTTAAAACTTGGTTTATGAGTCTTGTAGGTTTAATATTGGATATTGAGCTCTTAGGTATCAAAATAAAGGAATTTCATTGCAATTTTTGGCTTCAAGCATAGAGGTATCAATATCGGACCTTGTGGTATCACAATAAGTAAAACAAAATGCAAAAATCTACAATACCAGGGAGAAGTATAGGTACTTCTCCCCACTTGTACTGATACTACAGTGCCTTGCCCTAAGAAGGTGTGTGTTTAAAGCTTTGAAACTGATCCAAAGGTTCATGACCACTTCTGTGGGCAGGTCTTGAGCCATGACATACCATAAAAATGTTTTTAAAGCCTTCAATTAGTCTAAAACTTGTTTTTACGATTTTATAAAGAAATGTTTTAAGCTTAATCTCTTTAATAATTTCAAGTTTTCTTACTCGTACATGCTCCGATGGCACCAATCAACTGGACATATGAGGGGGGTTACAGTTAAATTTTTTGCTATACTAATTTTTGAACTGTCACTTGGCCATTCCATGAAAACCTTACTAAAATTTAATAGAAATGGACAAAAAATTACTTAAATATAGTTAAGTAACTTCAGGTTTTTATTAAAATAATATTAAAATAATAATTCTTTACGAAAATAATATAAATTCATTTTTATTACCAAAATGATATAGATTAAATAGTAAACCTTTTTTTATTTCTCTATGCCCCAAATCGGCACAACTGGTGGAGATTTGGGCAGGGCACATAAAATTGAGCCCATTCTATAACGTTTAAGTCTTTTGTAAAACTTCACATAGTTGACATAATATGCTCTCACAGTGTCGCCATCACTTTGTCACAAATAGCTTCATGTATTAATGGCAACTTACATCGCCAGACACTATCACCCTTTTTTGCATAATGAGATTGTTCGTCTGCAGAAAGATTTTCACCATCCACCATTCTTTAGACAGTGGAGATCCCTTGTACGACCTGACTCACTTATCGAGAAGGCTTTTACATGACTCGGAGCAAGCCTTGGCACATATGGTATTAATGGAGAACCATCCAGGGGCAATAGCTCCTTGGCACTACTTCAAACTATGTGTTAAAAAAGGTGGCATGGCCTTTTAGAAAAGCTTATGTGTATGAGATATAAAACTTTGCATTAGAGAATCCTAAATTCAATAGAATTTTTAATGATGGCATGGCGTGTATAACCAAGGTTGCCAGTAGAGCAATCTTGTTGGGGGTACAAGGAAGTGTTTAACTCCATTAGATCATTAGTTGACGTCGGAGGTAGGACTGGAAGCTTAATATCAAATATTGTCAAAGCCTAACCATACATCAAAGGTGTTAACTTCGATTTGCCGCATGTTGTCTTGACTCTGCCATGTTGGTGGTGACATGTTTCATGTCATTTCAAATGTTGATACAATCTTTATGAAAGTACTTAAATCATGGATTTAAATTCATTTTTCATGGAGAATACCATTAAAAGGAAATCCAAATATTGCACTGTAGAAATAAGATTTATGATTTTTATTTCTTGTAATTGTGATAGTGAAAAATTGAAAATACATAATTTAACTTAAAAGTATAAAAATAAGTACTTCTCCCAAGTCATGGATTTGGTAAAATATAATTATTTTTATATTAGAATTTAACTGAAAATACATAATTTAACTAAAAATAAGTGCTTTGATGTATATACTTTTGAAATCAACACACAGGTTTATGTTAATAAATTTTATAATAATTGAAAAAGATTTGTTATCCTTAATTAAAATGATGTACATTTACTTTAAAATATGAAGTACAATTTTTAAGTGATGTGGCATATTCATATAATTTATTGTATTTTAGCATCTAACTCATGAATAGAGAATGAGATAGAGCTGGGTTAAATTCAACCTATGTTTAACATCCTATCATTTAATTAAATCTATTGAATAAAATTAATAGTTTTTTAACTATTAAAGAAATACTATTTAATAATGTCATTCAAGTATGTAAAAAATACTTATTATAAAAAACTAGTGTGTAAAAAAGCTTGCTTTTCTTTTCTTTTTTAACAAAAAAAAAACTATTAATTTCAAAGGGCTTCTTTTTCTAGATCTTTTATAGTTTAATATTAATTATAAGAAAATTATTAGATATTATTTTGTGATGCATGATTACGGTAATGAGTATTGCATAAAAATATTAAAGAATTACAAGAAAGCAACATCAAAAAGGATCGTAAAAGTGATAACTATTGATATAATTTTCAGATAATCACATCTTAATAAAAATACTCAATAATTTATAGGGCTCAACTTTTCCATTTCCAAGTAGGCTTCATGCAAACATATCATATTTACCGTACATCTTTTTATACACTTTTAAGTGATATGTTGGCCTAGATTAAATTCAGTTGTCATGTCATAATTGAGGGACACCAATGGAGGCAGCAAGTTGAGCCTTAACCCTTAAAAAATGACAAATTATCAATTTAGTCTTTTGAAAATTTTAAATTTGTAAGTTAATTTAATGATAAAATTATATTTTATTGTTCAAAAATAAAAAATTTAATTTAATCTCTTTAAAATTTTAAACTAAAAAGCATATTTTTACTTTTAATATTTTTAACATTTTTAAATTTAATTTTACCCTAAGAAGATATACTTCTACCTTTGTCTTTGATTGAGGACATGTACTTTAGGCATCACGTGGCTTGTTCTTATAAAAATTAACAAATAATATATATTTTTATGTTATTAGCAGAATAATAATTGATAATTGTGTCAACTGGGGCAGTCCGATAAGACACGTGAACAAATATGAATTAATTCTCTCTATGACAACTATATTTGTTTGTCAAGATTTTGACTGTTATACACATATAACAACATGATGTTATAGAGAGATAACTGTTGTAAACCTACCATAAAATTTATATTGTGAATTTTCATTAAATAAAAAAGTGATAATTATGTTTGAAAAAAGAAAGAAAGAGAGAATCAAATCAACAAAATTAAAAGACGTGTAACATGTGCGTACATTATTTTTATGTATATTTTATTTTACATTCTTTCACATTATTAATTATGAAGTTCATAAATTTAATAAGTTCAATTAATTAATATAAGTTATTAAATTCAAGTAATCAATTTATAAGTTTATGACATTCTAAATTCATAGTAGAATATTAATTAGATAACTTAATAGTGTATTAAATTGATATCTTTAATTCTATTCATAGAATATTATTTTAATTTTATAAAATTTGTTTAATATATATTTTAGGTGAAATTTAACATTTTATTGAAATTATTTTTATTTAATAAATTATAGTTAATAGCTTATAAGAAATAACTATAATTTTACTTAAAATTTTAGATAATAAGTTGTCATAAAGAACTAATTTAACAAAGAATGTAATTTATAGTTATGGACTTGTTGTTATAGATGAAAAGTTGTTATAAATGGTTTAAATAAAACATAAAAAAAACTAATCTTACTAAAAATTTGATTATTATAGTGAAATGTTTGTTACAAGGATTGGTTATCTTATTATAGAGAATATTGATTATATATAAAATTGATTGATATAAAAAAGTTAAATCAATAGCTCAAAATCAATTCATCAATTTTATATATTTTTAAAATTTTAAATAATTCATTTAATCAAAACAAGTTGTATTCGCTTTTTGGGGTTATATAACTATTTAAAGTAGGGGTATCAAATAAGGTGGGATTTAATGATGAGTTGGTTGGGATAGTGGGGCTTAGGAACAAAGTAAAAAAAAAAAAAAGAAAAAGTTTTGCATGGTGTCGATTTGGATAAATTACAGTTTAGGTTACTAAGGATTTTTAATAAAATAATATTAGAATAATAATTCTTTGCTAAAGTAATATATAAACTTAATTTTATTTATCAGAATGATATGGTTTAAATAGTAAAAGGAAATTTTTTATTTTATCATGTTAAAATAATGGCATGGAATGAAAAATTCTTTTTATTGTTCAATCTAATATCATTGAGGTTTATATTATTTTAGTAAAAGGAATTATTTTAACAAAAATCTCAAAGTAACCTACAAGTATAATTTATCCAAAATTTGGCTTCGGCTTTTTGTGTAAGGGCCCTATGATATTTGTTGTTGGTGGTTACTAATTGGTATAAAGGGTACCTTTTCTTTGTCTTTATTGGAAAATGTTTGGCTTGGTCTGCTGCAATCTGTCATCTGAATGCTTTTTGGATGTTGATTCTTCCAATGTTCCTGGCACACTTATTTATGTATGATTATGCAAAAAAAGAATATAAGATTATGCAATTACATGATATTTTTAGAAACCAGTAAATATTATTAGGGTCACTAATTTTATTCTTTTCCTAAGAGATAATAAATATATTAATACTAAAATTTCTAACGTTTTTGTTGGAAAATTTGGTATTGAATTTTGATAGTACAACATGACTTCAATTTATGGTATTTAGGGTTTGAATCTATATACTTTTTAGATTATTCATAAATTAAAATGGCAAAACACTCTTGAAATAATGGTTTTATTTCATAAAAAAATCATAATTATCAAATTAAATCAGGACTTGATTAATGGATAACAACAATCTAATTAATCTTTTAGATATAGATAATGTGATATGGTTTGGTTGGTAAGTAAAGTATAGAGGGCTGGATTGGATTTGATTGCATGGGAATGGAAGGGAAGTTTGTTGCTTGCACTTGTCGTCAGTGCTTTCATTGATTGCATCTTTTTTAAACGCATCTTCCATCTATCTGCTTTCTCTCGGTAGGTTTAACCTCTAAACTGAACCGTTTCAATTCAACAAAGAAAATCAAGAAATATATATTTGTGGCTCAAAGATATCAAGAGGCGTCTGTAGCTCAGTGGATAGAGCGTCTGTTTCCTAAGCAGAAAGTCATAGGTTCGACCCCTATCTGGCGCGTTAATTCTCGTAACTTAATTTCTATCTTTTTATGAGTGTGTTTTTTTTTGGCTATTTTTGGCTACAAGTACAAAACTTAATCACCTGCTTTTTGATTCTTTATGAGTTAAAGACTTTTATATCATTATTTTTAACAAATTTAAAATTTAAATACATGTGCTGCTATTTTATTGATTGTAAGTACAAAATTTAACTCCATCAACCAAGTATTTAGAAATATGTCAAACTTAGTTAATGATTTTAAGTTGTGATACCAATTAAATAAAAAAATATAAAATAATATAAATTGTCAAATTTAGGAACTAATATATATTTTAATTCTATAAAAAAGTTTGAAATTTTCTTTAATAGGAATCCTCTCTTTAGAATGTTATAATTTTAAAAATATTTCATATAATTATAATTTCAATTTTTTATAATTTTAGAAAATAAATTATGAATTTTAAATATTTTTAGATTCTTTTAAATTTCTTTAGAATTATTTTTAAAAAATTTAAAAGTATTAAAATAATATTTTGACTATGATTTAAGGTTAAATTAAATACCAACCTCTTGAATTAATGAACCATATCATCATTTTATTGAAGGAATAATAAAATTAATGAATTAATAATTAAAATATGACATCTCAATAACATTAATAACTTTTATGTTAGTTCTAAAATTGAAAGAGTAAAATATAATTTTAATTTTACACAAAATATTTTACGTTGCATTTCCTTGATTATCTTTTACTGTTGGAATTTCCTTGAATTTCAGTAAAATAATTATCCTATAATGAAGCGGAAACAAATATACCTACTAGTGATGGCAAAGTGACGTGAAACCCTTCCCACATGTTTATGTTATGATTTCATTAAATTTTATAAAAAAATCCATATGAGATTAGAATATACTTTAAACTTTGAATTTTTCATTAATTTAAAATTTTTATATTTTTATTTTTAATAATTATTTCATTTATTTTTGAATTTTAAAATATATCATTAATTTTTTGTTAAATTAATTAGTGTGACGTTTAAAAAAATTCATTTGATAGCTATTTAATCAAAAATGTCATTTGAAATGTACACGATACGACTTTATGAAAAAATTTTTAATGGTGTTGGCAATTGTAGTTGCAAATTTTAAATCTAAAAATAAGTGATTAAATTCCTAAAACATAAATAAAAATTTAAATTTACAAAGAGTATTTGAGATATATTTCAACCGATATATAATTATATTAAACATAAAGAATATATATCAAATTATAATTATATCATATTTTAAATAATGAGTAGAATCTAAATAACAATTGCGCATGATGAAATTTGGAGATCCACGCATATAGTTCAGTATAATAAATTTTGAATTTAGACACTCAAAACTTAAAATCTTCATCTTAACAATCTAAGCCAATGCCTTATTAACTATCGAGACTAAAGTTTAATATAAAACTTAAAATTATCTATAACTCCTATCAATCTTTAAATAAAAAAATAAATGTGTTTAAACTCAAGTATTTCTGGATTAACAATTACGCTGATATCAATTAAGTGTTTTAGAATGTAATTTTAATATATGCAATTTTAATAACATAAACTTTTACAATTTTCTAAGACAACATAATTTAAAGGCCGCCTGATTAGAACGAACCAAAAGCGAGTTCGACGATAGCAAATATATATATAAAATAAAATCAATTTGTATTTATTTTTAATTAGACTTCAAGAAAAATTCAGAAGAGCTAATCTTTAGCGCCATCATTATTTTACTAGATTTTTTGTTGACTATTATTTGAGATAAAACTTCAGTAATTCTATTTTTTTTTATTTTAAAAAAATCTGATACATCATTAGTTGGTTGGATATATTTCATAACGATTTTTTTTGCCTGTATTTTCTAAAGCAATTTCCTCATAGAAATTAAACTCATTAAATAAAGGAGAAAAAAAAATGAGATGATGGATACGAAAATCAGATCACAAAGGAAGGTGAATAAAAAAACAAACTACACCACCTTCCAACAAACAAATACCCAAAAAGTGAAAGTTAGGGTTTCCACTGCCCTTCTTCTTTTTCATTATTTTCCCTCCTGATTTTCTTTTCCCCCAAACACTACTATTCGACGGATACGGTTTTTCTATCCGAAGATATTTTTTTGTCGATTGTTCTCGCTATCAGACGATTCGTTTTCTTTCGAAGAAGAAGATTGATAAAATTAGAAACAAAAAAGGCCTTGAATTTTCTTCTCTAGAGGTTTATTTTCCCGGGAAAATTGGCTTCCTCTATTTCCCAGCTCTACCTGTCTTAGCTTCCAAGGTTAGATTCATACTTTTCCTTCTCTCTTCTTCTTGATAAAACTTGCACATTATTTATTTGTTTTTATTCCTGTAAATTTTATATCCAAAAGGGATCTTTTAGTTGCTCACCTTTCATTATTTTCCGTTATTTTTTTTTCAGGAAGTTTGCTTTGTGCTTGATTTATCGGGGGAGGAATTTACGTAGCTGGTGGGTGGAGTAAAAAAAGGGAGGGAAAATATTCATTGGAGGATCTAAGATTCAAGATAGAGAGAACTTTAATATTCTTTAGATTTTTTTTTTGAATTTAATTGTCAGTAAATAATTCGATTGCTTGAGTTTGAATGCATATATTGGTATATGGAGTCAGAAGTATTTTCACCTCCGATTCCAAGAGATTTGGTGAAATGTTGTGATTGCAATTGTACTACCTGTTCTTTGATTAGTGATCCTCCGAGCACTTGGTTTCGCACTGTGAAACGCAAATTCGATGAGTTTGAGAACTTCAACAAGTTTTATGTTCCGGGGTTTGATCTATACTCTAACCCCAAAGTCCAAATTGAGAATGAATGTGCTGCTTTGCGGGAGACGGTTAGCAGCCAACAGGCCACAATACAAGATTTGTATAGAGAATTGGAGGAAGAGAGAAATGCTTCATCATCGGCAGCTACTGAGGCCATGTCGATGATATTGAAGTTGCAGAGAGAGAAGGCAGAGATCCAAATGGAGGCACGGCAATTCAAGTGTTTTGCTGAGGAGAAAATGGCACATGACCAACAGGAGATAATGGATTTGGAGGATTTGTTGTATAAGAGAGAGCAGGCTATTCAAGCCCTTACTTGTGAAGCACAGGCTTACAAGCATAGGATGATGAGTTATGGGTTTACGGAGGCAGAGGTTGAAGGTGAGCCGGATGGGCTGATTCGAAATGTGGCTAAGAACTTTGGTGACTCTGTCAATCTTCTTCAATATGATTATCAACCTCCAAAGTGCAATTTGAATGAGAATCCTGGTGATGATGTTGAAGATATTGAGAAATATGCATTTGGTGAAACCCCTTGTGCCCGAAAACACTTGAGGAATCTGGAGCAAAGGATCTGCCAAATTGAGAGGAATCCAAGCAGCAGTCAGCTGAGTGAACTGGATGGATATTTCCCTGGAACAAAGAATGTTCCAGAGAAGGTAATAGTTGGTCACTCTCCTAGGCAATCAAGACATTCAAGGAGGCTTTCAAGTGATAGTTCAACCACGTTCCTCGCTAAAGAGATCACTTCAGAGTTTACAGGTAATTCTCCCAGGTTCATTTCAGAAATGGACAAGATTTCCAGCTCAGGAAGAATGGATAATGCTTCTGAAGTTGGAGATGATATGAGTGACAGAGTTTATACTATTGATTCTATCCATACTGGGGTTCCATATAAGGGAACCCCTGAGCCCAAACCTGGAGTTGGAGATTGTGTTGATTATGCAGACACTCCAAGGGATGCACTTAATCCGCCTGATGGATGTGATCCCAATATCAAGAAACTCTATACAAGGCTTCAGGCCCTTGAGGCTGATAGGGAATCAATGAGACAAGCAATAATATCAATGCGAACTGACAATGCACAGTTGGTATTATTGAAAGAAATAGCTCAACAGTTGTGCAAGGAAATGCCCCCTGAAAGACAATTGACCGTGAGGAAGCCATCTATTCTTGGAAGCCTTCCCTTCATGTCATTCTTCAAGGTAATATTTGTTTACATGAGGATGAAGTGTTCTGTTTTATGCATATTTTAAACCATCTAGTGCTGTTATTGACATTCTCATGTCTGTTTATTTTGCGTTCTACAATCTCATGTTCATTAATTCTTGAATTTTTACAATATAGTTTGGCTTTTTTTACTTAGTGCACTCTGTAGTAACTGTTCATTTATTGGTAGTGTTCTATATGACGGTTGAAATAGATGAAATATGCTATCTCTAAGATGTTTTTCAAGATGAGTTTTATGTTTCCGTCACTAAGTGACAATTTCTTAAAGCTATGCAGAAATGAGTTACATGTTTAATTACTTTGCTTACATGAAGAATGGAAGTAATGAAGGTCACTGTCTGGTTGAATATTGTCTATAGGACATTTCTCGCCCCTCATCTTTATTCTTTCGTTTCATCAAAAGCCTCCCCCTTCTGTTTACTACTCGTATCTCTATTTTTACTTGTGGGCTATTTTTTAGACCATTTTTTATTTTCATTCCTTTAACTCTGATGTTAATTTAGTTCCTGTATAGCAGTCATCTATTGAAGGTTCAAATTGTGGTTGTAATGTAGCTACTCTGAGCATCTTCGGTTTTTTCAACATTTCCACTTAAAAACTTCTTGTCTTTTGATTTTATTTTTTTCAGTGGATTGTGTCCTTTGTTTTCTGGAAGCGGAAAGCTTGTCGAAGCAAGTAAGTAGTATATGTGTTATATACATGGTTACTGTTGGACCTGTTTATGTTTTAAAAGTGACAAATTTGGTTTCTCTGTATAATGTATCTAATGACGAGCATTATTAGGTTTAAACTAACCAAATTTTATTTGCATTTTAAAGCATTTTTATAGTTGGCCATTAAACTGTAGAGATGCAGGTCTAAGGAGGGACATGCATTTAGATTCATAATTTTGTATATTCTTGTATAATTTGTTTTATTATATTCTATATTAGAAACCGACTTTGAAGTTTATTAGCATATAATAATCTAGAGAAATGTTAAATGCTGGAGTTTGGTTCATTTACTTTCATATATTTTCTTTAATCGTATAGGCATCTATATGGATTGTCACCAAACAATGTCGGCTTGCTACTGCTTCTCGACAAGGGTCCACGACTGAGACAGTGGAGATGTCTTTCAAGTACTCAAGTCTGAAACTGATTCAGTTACTTCTCCACATGAAGCCTCTAATCGTAATGGGTTTGAATAAACTATCATGTATAGACTGTGCATCCTTTCTTATGGATTCCTTGGAGCAGCTTTTGGTATATTTTTCAGTGTTCTTTTATTTTACTTTATTTTTTTACGATTGAATACATGTTGCTGCTTGATCAGCAAAAACACAGATGTGGTGAGCATACTCGCTCATATGGTTTGTCAGATTTCAGTTTTAAGGTATGTGTCTATTGCCGATCTCCTACATGTTTAGATTCTTGTATGATTTTTGTTTCTAGTATGCCGTGTTTATTCTTTTATAATCCGAGCAATTGTTAGTTTGCAAGAGTAATTGCTGCTAGTCTCATTGAGATTCATGTTTTAGTTCGCTTGCTTTTCTTTTGGTTTTTCCAAGGTTTTATCCTTCATATGCTTTTTTCTTTTTGAAGGAAGAAAAATGGATTATAGAAGAAATATCTCAAAGAACCTCTAGATTCAGGAACTTGGACAAGTTAATTCTCATAAGCCCATATTGTTCCGACCCTTAATTTTTCTTGAAATAAACGTGTTTGACATCCTTATCCTCCGCATATTTAGACATGAGTATAGGGACATGATCATCCAAGTATCCTCCAAATGCATGAAAAAGCTTAATATTAAATATACCGGTGTTGGACACGTTCCCCTTATCCGATATTTATTCTGAGTTCGAGTAACATTGTCCTTTTATCACTGCAGGTTCTACATTAAGAAACTTTTTAACTCTATTTTGCCACCTATTAGAACCCGGATTATTTCCTAAACTTTGTTGATTTCAATCCGAACAACTGATTAGCTTGTGTAGGTTGTGGGATACAGTTATATATTGCAACCCGATAAGTTTGTGTTTATATTATGTTCACATTATCTTATCATGTTATAGTCACGTTGAAGATGTAATATATTTATACAAAATTTGATACGATAATAATTCATGTTATCTAAATTTTGATAAACACGAGTGTACGTAGGCTTCTATCTTGTATCTTTGTGCTTCATTGTTTTTGGTGGAGGGGCATTTTCTTCAATCCCCCAAAACCAACCGAAGTATAGGAAAACACGAGGAAATTGCTTAAATGATACCCAAAATCATTGACCCTTTGTTAGAGTTATGATATATCAGTGAAGCTTCCCGTCAGGAATCAAATACAGTCAGCTTTGTTGCCATTGACAAATACCAAGTAGTAAAAATGCTCTCATAAAATAATTTAAAAAATCAATTGAATTTTTAATCGAAATTAAACTCAATTGAAGTATTTTGAAAATTGTTGGATAAAATTGTTTTGAATATCAACATTCGAATTGATAGATCAATATAATTTATTCCGGATATTTGATATGTATGTTCATAGTCATTTAGAACTTATGTTGTTTAAAATAAAATGTAGTGTTTAAGAGTAAGGATAAAATGTAAAATCAAAATTTCATAATTTAAAATTTACCTTTATTAAGTAGTTTAACTATATTTAATATTTAATTTTAAATATCAATTTTTTTATACTTTGATTTCAAAATTTAATTTTTAATTTATCAGACATTACCTTAATTTTAACAAATTCTTTTTGAGTTTCTTATTTTCGAATGTATCGAATTTAAGTTTTAAATAAATTGGTATAATCAACTTATTCTATAACATTTTATTAGTTTCTTAAGATTTTGCAAGGGAGATTGTTGTACACCTATAATTGTTGTAAATATATTATAAAATTTATATTAAGAATTTCCATCAAATAAAGAAAGCATGATTTATGTTCAAAAAAGAAACAAACTGAATATCAAATAAACAAAATTAAAATATGCATAGTAAGTGCATGCAACATCACTTTCATGTATTTTTTATGAGTTATTAAATAAAATTAATTAATTTATCATGAGTTATTAAATTTAAGTAATCAATTTATAAGTTTATAAATTTTAAATTCATGATAGAATATTTAATTTGGAAACTTTATAGTTTATATAACTGAAATTTTACTTTCACTTATAGAAGATTCTTTTTATTTAATAAAATATGATTAATAGACTTTTTATGTGAAATTTAAACATTTTATTTAAATAATATTTTAATTATAAGATCATTTTTGTTTAATAAATTATAGTTAATAGGCTTGCTTACATGATATAGCTAAAATTTTACTTCAAATTTTAGACAATATGCTATTATAGAGAACTAATTAAATAAAGAATGCACAACATAACTATGGCTGTTGATGTTATAAGTGAAAATCTACTATAAAGAGTTAAAAAAAAACATAAAAAATCAATTCTAGTAGAAACTTGATTGTTATAGCGAAATGCTATTATAGTAGATGGATGTTATAATGAAGGCTGACTGTATATATGTAAGCATATATTGCTATTTCATATTAGTATGGTTGCTAGAATTGGACCGCCAATAGAACCAATAATTGGTGGTTTAAGCAGATTGTCTAGTAACATAAAATCATTAAAAAGACCCAGTTAAATTGCTAAAAAAATTGATTCAACCAATTAAAAATTAGTTGAATTGAGTTAAAAATTAATTTAGTATTTATTTTTATTATAATTATAAAATGCATGTTTATATTCCTATTGTTTATTTTTGTTTTATTCTTTTGATTTTTAGATTTTTTATCTATTTTTTTTTAAAATTTTATGAATTTTTTTATTTTTCATGATTGAATCGAAAATCGATGGCTTAATTGGTTCGACTACCGATTCAATTTTTATAACATTGTATATTATCCACTATGTAGTCATATTGATTATTATGTATGCATATGATCACTAGTTAAAAAGATGGTCAAATTCGGCTTCTAGACCCTGTACTTTGTGTAAATTATAAATTTTAGTACCTCTAATTTGATCAATTTTAGTTCTTGTACTTTTCAAATTTTGAAAATTTAATCCTGACCCAATGAAAACAATTAAATCTGTTTGGTTAAATTATATTATTAGTCATGTATTATGCGGAATATTATAGATTTAGTCCAAGTTTACCAATTGGATCATTCTTAGTGGCTATATTTTTGAATTTCAAAGTTTTAATATTAATATTAATGATAATCGTTAAATCTATTAACTGATTTTTTTGTGAGTAATATGTGAAAATAATAAACAAGCATAGTATTACACATGTGATAATATGTTTGATACATCAAATTCTAAAATAATAGAACTTAATGAATTTAATAATCATTTGGTTAGGACTAAAATTTTAAATTCTAAAAGTACAAATGACCAAATTAAAATACAAGTATTAAATTCACAACTTACACTAAGTATAGAGTTTAACAACATAATTTAACTTAAACACTCCCTTTGATTTTAAGTTTCAAACATAGATAATTTATTTGTATTTTAATCATTACGTGTAAGATAATTTAACTTGTAAATTAAATTAATTTTGATATGATTTTATTGCTAACTTAATTTTAGGTTACATAATTTTTAATATATGTACATAAGTTGTGATTAAACTTGTTTAAGGGTTGAACTATTCATTTAAGCTCGAAGTTTTGCCTAAAATATGAGAGAGTTTTGCCAAAATTGCGAGACTCGAAAAATGGGCTTAAGAAAGAAACCTTGTTTAAAATATGGGTTGAGCTTTGACTCCAACATTCAAGGCTCAAGCTTAGCTCGACTTGGCCCAACTCGTTTGATATTTTTGTAATGTATTGTTTTATTTTATTTTATATATAATATATAATTTGTATCACATAAAATTAAATATATAATGATATAACATAAATAAAAAAAATTTAAGTTACTTATGTTTGTCATAATGTCCGCTTGAGGTACAGGGACCTAAGCGATATTAGACACAAGGCTAAATCCTACAAATCAAATCTAAGTAGAGTTTGTTGGAAAATCGAGTTTGAAAAATACAACAAAAAATAAGTTTAAGGGAAAAACCAGAGTGTTAAATTTTTTTCCAAAAACAAGAAATTGGTTATGATATCTAAAGTAATAAACACTAAAACAAAATTGTATCTTTTCGATTCGTTTAGGATGAATGCTTCGACTAAGTAGTCTTCTTTGCTATCATTAAACTCATGTCTGCCGAGTGTGGGCTCGCTTCGAATTAAAAATTTTTTTTTACAAAAATTACCAGTGAGGTAATTTTGTAATTTTTCTAAACTTTGAGGTTAAGTTGTAAATATGAAAAATATCTCTAGAAATTTTCTGAAATAATTTCTTCAGAGAATTTTCTCTCAATAACTTTCTCTTTAATTGAAGTGTGTGAAAAATAATGACCTATTACTCTCTTTATATAGGAGTGTTTAGTGAATTCAATTATAATTAAACTTAATTATTTTAATAATAAATAAATATAATATTTATCAAGATCAATATTAAATTAAATTTAATATTAAGATAATTAATTTAATATTAAATTAATAAAAACTATCAAAATAAATTTAATATTAAATTTAATATTAAAATAATATTTTTTTTGAAATAGTTAATCTGAAACCAAAATATCCGGTAGAGTCCCAGTAGGAGTGTGATTCATCCACTGCTCAACTGTCAAAGGACCACTTGCTGGCCACTGGAATGTCGTCCCTGGAACCGTCGTGTCTAGTGGTGCCATTGCGGGTACGGCACCCTCACAGCACCTTAAGCCGGTTTGACTGTTGTCAGTTTGGTTCGGGCCAGTGACAGCTCGATTAGTTTGGTCCAGTCACCAATTGGACCGTTGGCTCAATTTCACATACCAGACCCGATTAGACCAGTTTTTGGGTCTCGATCTCGATTTTGGGTTCTCAAGCCCAATTTTCGATCTTAGGTCCAATTTTTAAGTTCAATTACCTATTGGGCCAATTGTTTGACGTGAAATTTAATTTCCAGAAATATCATATTAATTTTAATTAATTTGATTAGTTTAATTTTACTTGATCAAAATTAATTTTCCCAAAAATTATTTAGATTTTCCAAATTAAATTTTCAAGAAAATTCTTTAATCAAATTCTCTAGTTGAACAATTCTCACAGCCGCTTAATTTATTTCTACATTGAATAAATGAACTCAATTAAATTATTTTCAAAGTCGTAGAATTTTCTTCTAATTCAAATGCAGTCCAATCGAGCTTTTGTTGAGCTAGCGGAGGGACCAATCAAACATATACAATTAAACTCTAGTAATTACAATTATGCCTAGAAGTATTGTTATGATAATTTTCAATTTACTTAATCATGAAGTTAGTCCACAAGAAGTACCATAATTGAAAACTCCTTATTGTATACTCTTTACGAAAGCATTTCATCTAACTGTTTCGTCTAATGATCTTGTCATGTGTGTGTTACCCTTATATGATATCATTGATTCCTTTGAGTTAAATACTTTCAATACAATCCTATTTTATATCATTGTCACCATTGTGTCTTATTAGTGATTAATATGATCACTGTCAACAAATGGCTGTGATAAATTACTCGTTCAAAAACAAGTACTTGTGGCCATGTTTCTTATTTATCAATCCATACAATGCCAATGAGAGGATATTGTTAATTCTTTAATCGACTAGTAAAGACATGCCATACACAAGTCATGTACCCAACATACCGACTATGGGCTTGATCATCTTTAGAGCATAAGCCTCCACTTATACTAAAGCATATGAGTTACATACGCATTGTAAGTGACTAACTAAAGATTTAGGTAAATTACACCATGGACATCACAAGTGAATTAATTCACAAACGGATTCAGAATTAATTCATCTCAGGTCTAACCCAATGTATCATTATTCCAATGAATACATCTATGTCTCTACCTGTGTAGTCAACTGTTCCGATAGCCAAGGTTAGCCACCTCCCCAGTTGGAACTGTAGACGACATAATAATCCTTCTAAGTATTTAAATCAAATGCTCACTTTGATTGTTTTACGGGATTACAGACTCGTTTAGATTATCTACTGAAGTAAGTTGTCTTTCTCGCAATGTAAACATTCTTACAATGCCACTTATCATTAGTTTAGACTTAGACAACCAACAAGCTAATATTTGCTTATCACAATTTCGCTATCCATGCAAAACATGAAAGATAGAAACACAAAAGACATAAAAGTGAAATGTGAAATTAACTTTATTTATTTATTAATCGTTCAAATACATAGAAAGTAATTACATATTTACTACAACATGGACACATTTTCCAACAATCTCCTACTTGTCCTAATGAAGTAAACGTGTCATGTTTCGTGTTCCAATATCCTCGACGTGTTTGTTAAAACTCCTAGTTATAAGAGTTTTAGTAAACGGATCCGCAAGGTTATGTTCAGAAGCTACTTTCACCACATCTACTATTCCTACGACTACTGCCTCTCATATCAAGTGATACTTTCGCGTAATATGTTTGGTCCTCTTGTTGCTTCCCATTTCCTTAGTATTAGTTATTGCAGCATTGTTATTACAATATAATGGTACAACCTTTTTCCATACCAGGAATGACTTCAAGATCGATTAGGAACTTTTGAAGACATATCGCTTCTTTAATTTTCTTAGAAGCAACCACATACTCAACCTCTATAGTAGAGTCAGCAGTGCAAGTTTGCTTTACACTTCTCTATACTATGGTTCCACCATTTAGGACGAATACGTTTCCTGATGTCGATTTCCTTGAATCTTTACAGGTTTGGAAGTTTGAGTTTGTGTCTCCAATAGGAGTAAGGTTCTTTCCAGAATACTCAAGCAGACAATCCCTGACTCTTTTAAGATACCTTAATATATGCTCTATCGTTTGTCAATGTTCAAGACTAGGATTCACCTGATATCGACTAACCATTCCCACTATAAAACATATATCTGGATATGTACAAAGCATCACATATATAAGGCTTCCAATTGCTGAAGCATATGAAACCTTACTCATGCTCTCTTTCTTCTGTTGTCTTAGGACAATCATCGAAAGAAAGATGAAAACCCAATGCAGTTAGTTGAGTGCCTAGATTCGCATCAATCATTGCAAACTGTTTTAGTGCCTTATCGATGTATGAAGCTTGTGATAGAGTTATCATTTTATTCTTTCAATCCCTAAGGATTCAAATTCTAAAAATATAACTAGCTTTACTCAAGCTCTTCATGCTAAACAGTTGAGTTAACCATAATTTAACCAATAATAATTCTTTTACATCTTTTCCAATAAGTAGAATATCATCGACATACAGAATGAGGAAGACCACCTTTTTGTCCTTTATATGCTTATAAACACAAGGTTCATCAGCGTTTTGCTTAAACTTAAAAGTCTTGATCGTTTGATCAAATCTTTTATTCCATGAGTGGGATGTCTGCTTAAGTCCATAAATGGATTTTAGTAGTTTGCAAACTTTTTGCTCATTTCCTTTGACAATTAGCTAGTGGGTTGAGCCATGTAAATGGTCTTATCAAGATAGCCTTTCAAAAATGCTGTCTTATCCATTTGCCAAATCTAGTAATCAAGAGTAGTGACAATGGATAAGAGTATGCAGATAGACTTGAGCATGACTATTGGAGAGAAGGTCTCATCGTAATCGATACCTTCTTTCTGTGTTTAACCTTTCCCTACAAGTCTAGCTTTATGTGTTTCCACTTTTCCTTTGTCGTTTCTCTTCTTCTTGTAGATCCACTTATACCCTATGGGTTTAATCCCAATCGGTAAGCCTACAAGTTTCCACATCGTATTGGATTCCTTAGAATCCATTTCGACATCCATGGCCTGTTTTTAGAGTTTGGAATCAATGTTTTGCATAGCCTCCTCGTAAGTGAGTGGATCATCATCCTCATGGTTGACTTCCGTAGTATAAATACTATCACCATAGATGAAGAAGTTTGGTTTCTTAGAAACACTCCCACTACGATGAATTCCCTTATGCTTTTGCTTGTTTGCAAGTCTTTCTACAACTCTTGAAAGTTCCTTGAGTATCACTTTACTTCGAGGTTTAAACTTATCTAAGTAGCTTTTTCCAAGGAAAGTTGTAACGCCCCGTACCCGAGACCATCGCCGGAGTCAAACACGAGGTGTTAACAGACTTAATTCATTACTTAAACAGCTCAAACAATTTATTTTTAAAATTTCCAGTTAAACTAGTAATCTGCATCACAGTTGCTTAAAAATTCATATCTCGAGTTACGAAACTCAAAATATAATTCTGTCAATTTTTCCTGAAAATAGACTCATTTATATATTTACTAATTTTTTTATAGAATTTTTTGTAGAGCCAATTAGTACAGTTTATTAGTTAAAGTCTCCCCTATTTTAGGGTTCGATTGCTCTGACCTCTGTGTATTACGAATCAGATATCTCTCTGTACAAAATTTCAATGACCATGAATTTTGTTTTTCTTAAAACTAGACTCAATAAGAAATCTGTACATATAAAGAATGAATTCTAATTATATTTGTACAATTTATGATAAATTTTTAAAGTCAGAATAGGGGATCCAGAAATCACTCTGGCCCTGTTTCACAAAAATTCAAATATCTCATAAAATATAATTCATATACCTGTTTTGTTCAATCCATATGAAAATAGACTCATTAAGCTTAAATTTCATACATACTCATCATTTAATTCCATTTCTACTATTTTTAGTAATTTTTCAAATTTACATCACTGCTGCTGTTAGAATCTATTTTATGGTAAATTTTACCTATTTCATGGTTTCCATGGATTAGCTAGCAATTTGACATACATAACACCAAATATGATCATGATTAGCCATTCCAATGGCTAATCATTACCAAGCATTTCCATACCACTCAATAAACAGATCATAAGACCATATATACAAAATGATTATAATGCTATACATGCCATACTCAAAATATACAAGCCATTATGCCAAGATGGTATACAGATAGTGTGAGCGAACCTCCGACCGTTCCCGATTTTCGAGCTGGCTTGTCAAAACTACAAGGAATGAAAAGGATGGAGTAAGCATAAATGATTAGTAAGTTCACATGCAAATAGCAAGTAACATAACCATATAAGCAAACATAAAACATCATTTGCATAATCATCACCAAGACATTCATATCATATTTTCATTTATCATCTTACCATATTATTGTTATATCGATTTTTCAACCCGAGGGTTAAGTACATACCTGTTCAAAGTATCCATTTCACAACACTCACCAATACGTCTCTTTCATCTCTAGTATTCCTCCATTTGAGTAGAACTTTACCTGTTGAACACATCGGAATATAATTCGGATACATGGAAAGTTTGCACATAAGTGTCACATATGTAGCCAAGCTACCATGTAACCCGCCCATAAGCGAACTCGGACTCAACTCAACGAGCTCAGGCGTTCGCATCCACAAGTGAACTCGGACTCAACTCAACGAGCTCGGATGCCTAGTTACATCTCTTGAACTCGGACTCAACTCAACGAGTTCGGACATTTGCATCCATAAGTGAACTCGGACTCAACTCAACGAGTTCGGATGCCCAAATATCCTAGTGACATGTCACTTGTATCCTAATCCATTCCTAAGGTTCAACGGGACCTTTTTCCCAATCATGTGTCTCAACCATCTTCTACGGAATGCCGATATCGATACTCTAGTAGTATTTCACATTTTCCAAGTATATCACACAATTTGACATATTATCAAACAATTATCACGAGTATAATATTTCATAATAATTATCATATCATTTAAATAACATAAAAATTTAAAATAATAACTATGTTACCAACATTTACATATGAACTTACCTCGTATGCTAAAATGGCTACTTTTACCATTTCGTCCACAACTTGGTATTTTTCCATTTTAGCCTGAATTTTAGTTTTCCTTGCTCTATCATTTAAAATATAGTCTAATTAGGACTCACATTATTCAAATTGACCCAAAATCATATTTTGGCAAAATTACAGTTTTTGCCCCTAAACTTTTGCATATTTACACTTTTGCCCCAAAGCTCGTAAATTAAACTTCAGCCTATTTTCTTATGTTTTATGACATGCTGATCATTTTTCTCTTCTATGGAAACAGAAAATTCTCACTCTAACATGTACTTATGACTATTAGGTATTTTTACCGATTAAGCCCTTTTGCTCGTTTTCACTTAAAACCGAGTAGCACAAGTTGTCTAACATAATTTAAAACCTCATATTCTATCATAAAACACCAAAATACACAAATTTCACCTATGGGTATTTTTCCAAATATAAAACCTAGGTTAAATTATTGCTAGAATAAGCTAAATCAAGTTACCGGGACTCCAAAAATGTAAAAATCATTAAAAACGAGGCTAGAACGGACTTAAAATCGAGCTTGGAAGCTTGAAAAACCCTAGCCATGGTTTCTCCTTGCTATATTCGGCCATGGGGTTGAAGATGAGCAAAATTGGCTTTTAATTTTGTATTTTAATTCATTTTACCCTAAATGACCAAAATGCCCTTACTACTAAACTTTCCAAAATTCCATCCATGTCTAATTTTGTCCATAGACTTATAAATTGGTAAAATTTCTATTTAAGACCTCCTAATTAATATTTCAAAACAATTTCATACTAGAAACTTCTAGAATGCAAGTTTTGCAAATTATTCGATTTAGTTCCTAATTTCAATTTAAGCACTTTATGCATAAAATTTCTTCACGAAATTTTCACACAATCATGCAATCATATCATAGACCTTAAAATAATCATAAAATAATTATTTGTATCTCGAATTTTGTGGTCACGAAACCACTATTCCGACTAGGCCCAAAATTAGGATATTAGAACTCTCCCCCTCTTTAGGGATTTTCGTCCCCGAAAATCTTACCAGAAAAGTGGTCTTCACTTAGATTCCTCAATTTCATATTCGGCGCTGAAGAACTTTCACTCAGGCGGTGCCTCCAATATATCTCATTAATTTCTCATATATTCTGAAAGTTTACGAACTCATCTCTTAATTGTTCTTAAATTTTCAACCTTTCTTCGTTTCCCTTGTCATCTTGACATAAAACCAGATCTCAATTTGGTTAATGGAGACTAGAATTCCAAGAAATTCAACAATCAAAAAGACTTGAAATTCCATGAATCTGATAAGTAGGAATTCATTCAATACCGATATGATTTATAGATCTCGCCAAACATATAACAATAGGATACATCACATTTTCCTCTTTCCGCCATGGAAATAATTCTGATATGGCCTCAAGAATAATCCTTCTCATTTCCATCTCAATATCAACACTGGCAAGGATAATTTTGATAGATCCCAATGCTCGGCTTTAACCTCTTTAACAACTCAGATTTTATGTAAGATCGAATGCTTTAAACTATCACATTACCTCACTGTCTTGAAACAGTTCACAATTCATACAACAGTACATTACTGAAAGTCAGGAAGTCTTTGCTCAATGTAGACTAGTCTAGTTCAGACGCTTCGGTTACTGATATTCTCATCTATTCGAACTTTGTCAACATGTAATAAACTTTTCAGCTTTCACAAGACGAAAACCTTATCATTCGTAGTGACTTTAACTAATATCCAACTCTTTCTAATAAATATACACTTCTCGTTCGGACTATTTACTCTTTTATCTGTACAAAATGAAATTCTATTATCGACTTGAGAAAATAATCCGACATAATTGTCACATGAAATCTTTCAAATAAATAATTCACCATACCGATTTGAAACTCGCGCTTTTATCACTTATGCCTTTATCGATGTCAAATCCTTACGTAAATTAGAAAAATCCCAATACTAAAATCACCACATTACCAAGATCAAATTAGAAGTATAGTCATATTTGACATGATTATCACAAGTCAAGAACGACTTGAACATGAGTCTTAATTGACAAATTATGGAACAAAGATAACAAGAAAACCGAATAAAGAAATCCAAGATAGAGAAACCCGAATAAAGAAATCCGAATAAAAAGATCCGGGATAAAGAAACCCAAGATATGATACTATGCCGAGAATCGAAAACCAAACTCACGAGAGAAAATACAGAATACCTCGATAATTCTTCAAAGAAAGAAAGTCCAAAAGAAAACATCATTTAATCCCACCGAATCAAATATAACAAGAACAATATATCTTCCCATACATATATATCGATGAAGCATCAAGTAGAAGAAACAGAAACATAATATCTTACGTATTCTCTCATCAATTCTTATCGATTTAAATGAAATAGAATACCCGATGAAATAGAGCAATATAAATTATAAACCAATCAGACTACCAATGCTTTCATCCAACACCGAATTAGAAGACATTCCCATATAACAAGAATTTCTTCAAAGATCAATAGCCATAGAAATATTTCGAGAACGGGTAAACACATAGAACATCTCAAAAGAGACCGCTAAATCATCCACCATAACTATCACACTCAGATAGTTCACATTTCAAATATCATTTCCCCAACTAGTTCTCGCTATTACAAATTTCATATTAAACCATTCACTAAAGAAGGCCAGTTCTGAATAAATTTCAATTTACACTTTTCTCGACCTTGCACCGAGTAATTCGATTTACCAAAGAGAATTCCTTCTCTAACGGGACAATGCATAATTCCAATAATCTTTATATCAATCCGATACTTTATCGGCTCGACTTTACTTATCAGCTCATTTTCAATCTCTCGATCATACTTATAATTATTCTATCATTTGAACTCTTTGGGTTCTCAACCGAAACTTATTCAATACAACTCTCATGAAATTCCATTATAAGTACCACTTCGTAAGGGGAGGGTTGTAGGACCTCGACTCGACTTTCTTATACATACACATATGACACAACTTCCATCATCATAGCAACATCATCAAAATCATGTCATTCATTCAGCAATGCAACATTCATGTTGGCTTACACCAATTTTCCTATTGTCCCATTTAGACAATATACTTATGCATACATTCTATGTTTTCTAGATAGCTTTACTTATCCATTCATTTAATTAAATTAATTCATGCTCATGACATCATATAAGGCCAAACAAACATAGATATTTGCATCACAATCACAACTTTCATTTCGTGCATCATCATGTACATATCATTACAATCATATAATTCATCCAACAATTTAACATAGATAAGTTCATTTCATTATAATCCTTTATCTCATAAAATTGTATATCATTAACATTCATCAACATTCAACGTCCAATCAAGATAAGGACATTTTCATTCGTATCATGATATTTTGACCTTTATTCATACCTCTACTACTTTCTATTTATTCTGTTCATCTTATCAAGTAAGCCACATACACTACATCGTATGAGCATTAAGCAAATATGGATATTTATCACAACATGAACTTTCATCTCACATATTATCACATATGTATCATAAACTTTTATTCATACTTTTCTGAACCGAGACTTATCATAATCATAACTTTACTCAAATACCTTCGCATAACATTGAACATGGTCAGCGCAGCTCAGTTGGAGAGTACCCTGTCTAAATAAGACGGTACTTATACGCGTCGGAAGATATCACACTATCATAGATCAGTGGCATGTATAGCTAAACTTTTACACATGCTAAGTTAGTCCGAGAACAGACTAAACCTGCTCTGATACCACCAAATGTAACGCCCCGTACCCGAGACCATCGCCGGAGTCGAACACGAGGTGTTAACAGACTTAATTCATTACTTAAACAGCTCAAACAATTTATTTTTAAAATTTCCAGTTAAACTAGCAATCTGCGTCACAGTCGCTTAAAAATTCATATCTTGAGTTACGAAACTCAAAATATAATTCTGTCAATTTTCCCTGAAAATAGACTCATTTATATATTTACTAATTTTTTTATAGAATTTTTGGTCAAGCCAATTAGTACAGTTTATTAGTTAAAGTCTCCCCTAGTTTAGGGTTTGACTGCTCTGACCTCTGTATATTACGAATCAGATATCTCTCTGTACAAAATTTCAATGACCATGAAGTTTGTTTTTCTTAAAACTAGACTCAATAAGAAATCTGTAAATATAAAGAATGAATTCTAATTATATTTGTACAATTTATGATAAATTTTTAAAGTCAGAACAGGGGATCCAGAAATCACTCTGGCCCTGTTTCACAAAAATTCAAATATCTCATAAAATATAATTCATATACCTGTTTTGTTCAATCCATATGAAAATAGACTCATTAAGCTTCAATTTCATACATACTCATCATTTAATTCCATTTCTACTATTTTTAGTGATTTTTCAAATTTACATCATTGTTGCTGGTAGAATCTATTTTATGGTAAATTTTACCTATTTCATGGTTTCCATGGATTAGCTAGCAATTTGACATACATAACACCAAATATGATCATGATTAGCCATTCCAATGGCTAATCATTACCAAGCATTTCCATACCACTCAATAAACAGATCATAAGACCATATATACAAAATGATTATAATGCTATACATGCCATACTCAAAATATACAAGCCATTATGCCAAGATGGTATACAGATAGTGTGAGCGAACCTCCGACCGTTCTCGATTTCCGAGCTGGCTTGTCAAAACTACAAGGAATGAAAAGGATGGAGTAAGAATAAATGCTTAGTAAGTTCACATGCAAATAGCAAGTAACATAACCATATAAGCAAACATAAAACATCATTTGCATAATCATCACCAAGACATTCATATCATATTTTCATTTATCATCTTACCATATTATTGTTATATCGATTTTTCAACCCGAGGGTTAAGTACATACCTGTTCAAAGTATCCATTTCACAACACTCACCAATACGTCTCTTTCATCTCTAGTATTCCTCCATTTGAGTAGAACTTTACCTGTTGAACACATCGGAATATAATTCAGATACATGGAAAGTTTGCACATAAGTGTCACATATGTAGCCAAGCTACCATGTAACCCGCCCATAAGCGAACTCGGACTCAACTCAACGAGCTCGGGCGTTCGCGTTCACAAGTGAACTCAGACTCAACTCAACGAGCTCGGATGCCTAGTTACATCTCTCGAACTCGGACTCAACTCAACGAGTTCGGACATTCGCATCCATAAGTGAACTCGGACTCAACTCAACGAGTTCGGATGCCCAAATATCCTAGTGACATGTCACTTGTATCCTAATCCATTCCTAAGGTTCAACGGGACCTTTTTCCCAATCATGTGTCTCAACCATCTTCTACGGAATGCCGATACCGATACTCGGTAGTATTTCACATTTTCCAAGTATACCACACAATTTGACATATTATCAAAAAATTATCACGAGTATAATATTTCATAATAATTATCATATCATTTAAATAACATAAAAACATTTAAAATAATAACTATGTTACCAACATTTACATATGAACTTACCTCGTATGCGAAAATGGCTACTTTTACCATTTCGTCCACAACTTGGTATTTTTCCATTTTAGCCCGAATTTCAGTTTTCCTTGCTCTATCATTTAAAATATAGTCTAATTAGGACTCGCATTATTCAAATTGACCCAAAATCATATTTTGGAAAAATTACAGTTTTTGCCCCTAAACTTTTGCATATTTACACTTTTGCCCCAAAGCTCGTAAATTAAACTTCAGCCTATTTTCTTATGTTTTATGACATGCTGATCATTTTTCTCTGCTATGGAAACATAAAATTCTCACTCTAACATGTACTTATGACTATTAGGTATTTGTACCGATTAAGCCCTGTTGCTCGTTTTCACTTAAAAACGAGTAGCACAAGTTGTCTAACATAATTTAAAACCTCATATTCTATCATAAAACACCAAAATACACAAATTTCACCTATGGGTATTTTTCCAAATATAAAACCTAGGTTAAATTATTACTAGAATAAGCTAAATCAAGTTACCGGGACTCCAAAAATGTAAAAATCCTTAAAAACGAGGCTAGAATGGACTTACAATCGAGCTTGGAAGCTTGAAAAACCCTAGCCATGGTTTATCCTTGCTATATTCGGCCATGGGGTTGAAGATGAGCAAAATTGGCTTTTAATTTTGTATTTTAATTCATTTTACCCCTAAATGACCAAAATGCCCTTACTACTAAACTTTCCAAAAATTCCATCCATGTCCAATTTTTGTCCATAGACTTATAAATTGGTAAAATTTCTATTTAAGACCTCCTAATTAATATTTCAAAACAATTTCATACTAGAAACTTCTAGAATGCAAGCTTTGCAAATTATTCAATTTATTCCCTAATTTCAATTTAAGCACTTTATGCATAAAATTTCTTCACGAAATTTTCACACAATCATGTAATCATATCATAGACCTTAAAATAATCATAAAATAATTATTTGTATCTCGGATTTTGTGGTCACGAAACCACTATTCCGACTAGGCCCAAAATCAGGATATTACAAAAGTAGCATGGGTAGAAACTTTAATTGTATTATCTTTTCAGATTGTAGAATAATACACCCTTTATTCCTTTCGAATATCCTACTGACATGCACAATTCTGTCTATACATCTAACTTCTTTGCATCCTTATCCAGAACGTGTGCTGGACAACCCCATATTCTAAAGTGATTTAGAGCGGGTTTCTTTCTGTGCCATAATTCATAAGGTGTCTTACAAACAGACTTGGTTGGCACATCATTTAGAATATAGCAAGTCATTTACAAAGAATAATTTCTTTGAATAATAATCCCTTTATTTAATGTCACAGAATAACCGTCATTAAATAAACATGCTCCAGAAATTAAGTTTCTCCTAAAATGAGGTACATAAAACACGTTCTTTAAAACAGTTATAACAACCTGTTTTTCAGTAGTACTGAGAATGGTGGTTTTGGATCCCCAATTTTTGATGATCAAGTCAGTAAATATTATTTTATAATTTTTATGAGTATATTATAGAGTTATATTAAGTCCTAGTCCAAAAATTTTAGTGATTGATTAGTTAATTAAGGAAAAAAGACTAAATTGTAGAATACATAAAAGTTAATCACTATTGAATTTTATTAGTTAAATAGCTTAATTATCAAATGTGCAAAGGTTTATGTTGTAAATAGAACCTATGCACACAATAATCATGCATAACACAAATAACATCTTTATGCAATGTATTACACCAGATAACCATTCAACAATTATCTACTATTACGATCAACGATTAGAATGGCAATTTCACACAACATCTAGCAACTAGAAGGCATAGTGCAGGTACTCACCTTATTCTCTTATCCTTGATAGCTTAGCTAGACCAAACGCCAGAGCTTCCTTCATCCTGACAGCTAAGTATGAAACCCAGAACTTTAAATTATACAAAAGCTTTGAGAGTATTATTCTATTTCTTTCTTTCATTCCTAAACATAGAGGGAGATAAGGAGACTTACCAGTTCCTCATTTCTTCATTACTAGCCTTAAACTCACACCTCTGTTTCTACATGTAAAGCTCCCATCATCCACATCCCCCTTCTCTTTCAGGATGACTGAAAAAGATAATGCTAGGGAGAGGATAAAATTTATCAACAGAATTCAACAAATTCTACCTCTACTCGTGTATTTGGTCCCATCTAGCATTTGGTTCTTGTAAAATTCTCCAAGCTTATTTCGTAAGAAGCGTTGCATTAAAGGCTCGAAAATCTCTAAACCTCATCCTGCCTTTCTTATTTTGATTTGCAAGTTTGTTTCATAACATTTGGTTCATTACAAAGAGTAATAGGGACTTTGAAACATTGCATGATGTAAATAAGCATAACGACACCATTGATTTGATAAAAACTTCATGCTCTGCTTGTGATAGAAGTTTCCCTTTTGCAACTGCCAATCTTCATAGAGATTTTTTAGAGGAAAGTAAGAGCCTTTTTTTTCCCCTTTCCAAAATGCAAAGCAACCCTAAATACTTGGAATCTCTTGACATTGTTGAGAGTTCCATGAGTTGAACTGATAGAATCTGAATAGGTGTTAGGGGAGAAAAAAATGAAAGATTTGTCTTGATTCACCATTTTCCCTATGGCATCTTGGAAAAGAGATAAGCAATCATGTACGGTTACAATATTGGTGTGATCAGCTTTGCAGAACAATAAACAAACATCTGCTACAAATTTATGTATTGAACTCAAATCATAAAAGTACAAATCGAAACTCATGTACAAATTTTGCTTTTCCTATCTCTCGAGATGGCTCGACATTGTCTTTAGCTATGCTTGGTAATGCAATTATAAAAAATGTCAATTCACATCCCCCGTCACATTAAAATACATAGCCAACATATTTTGCATTTGATTCATTTTAGTCCCCAAAACAAAGATACTCATATTTTTCCATATCTAACATCGGATTAAAATCCAATTTCACATTGTTTTATTAGGGACCTTATACTTTCTATTTATAAAATAATTTTATGATAATTTTTGATTTATTCAATTTAGTCCCTAATGTCACAAAGTTATCTAATAAGTTTAATTTAATTTCTAACTTGTCCCTTATCATAATCTAAGCTTACTACTACTGATTTCTTCAAATCAAGCTCAAAATCACCAATTTCATTTTAATGACAACTTGTTAAATATTTAACAATTAGAGGAATTGATACATAAGCTAGCTAAATCAAGCTCCCATGATCAAGAATCTATAAAATATTCAAAGGTTTAGCTTAATTGCCTTAGATAATTGGTGTCTAGATGGACTAAAGAAGATTGAGATTTTCTTTTCTTTTATTTGGCATGGATAGTTGTAAATGGGAAAGAACTTTCCACTTAAATTTCATATATATATACACTCTAATTAGTAGTTTAATTATTATACTTAAGCATGATTAGTTTGTTAATTAAGACACATTTATATATTTTTAATTATAAATTAAAAATAAGTAGAATCATCATCATTCTCCACAAACAATACAAGGAATAATGATTTAATAACCATTTATACCCTTTGGAAAATTGCTAATTAGATCTTTAAGCATTTTCTAAATTAAGATTTAATAGCGATTGAAAATTCACAATTTAGTCATTAACCTTTAATTAATGATTTTCTTAGTTAAATTTGTAATGATTTGATTTTGAGTTTAGTCGAACAAAGGGTTTCGAACCACGTTCGAGGCCGATAAAATTATTTTGATGTTATTTTATGTGTTATAATGTGATTTTATAAGTGCATGTTAATTTTGGTATATTAATTTTAACGATTTCTAGTCCAATTTCAAAAAAGGACTAAATCGCGTAAAAAGTAAAAGTGTTTTAATACCTAAAGGTGTTAAATTGCCTTGTATCTTAAATTGGGGGTTTTTAATGTGAAATTAGGCCATTGAAAGAGTGATTGCCCGCCATGAGACAAGGAATTAAATGGTCAAATATGTTAGGTAAGTGTTGGGTGACTTATTTGACAAATAAGTAATAAAATAAAGAAAAGAAAATATCATCTTTTCTTCATCTTCTCTCCACTGATTTTTCCAGTCAAGAAAAGGGTTTAGAAGTTGGAAAATTTCAGCAAAGAAACTCCCATGCTAATGATGAAAACCGAGATTCGGGCTTAGAATGAGGAAAAACGAGAAATTGATGTTTAGGCCTCTTTTACCAATTTGGTGTCGAGGTAAGTTCATATAACTAAATAAGCATGTTATCCATGTTATTGTTAATATACTTGAATCTATCTTGCTTCGGTTATATTGAATTATATGTTGATGATATTGAGTATGATGAAAGTGATGCCAAAAGTTAATAACATTCACGTGATGGTAGAAGACATTAGAAATTCAATGGAATATGATATCCCATAGAAACGAGTAAGTCGTATGTAAATAATATAACTACATCGTTATTACACGTATTTGAACTGATATAGCATAAATTGCTTGATTGTGGAAATGATTATGTATGATGAGAATTGATGTACAGGAACCTCCCGGTTGAACCTTAGGAATAAACGAATATTCATGCCATGACATTGGGTGATGTGTGTGTGCTAGTGTAAGACATGTCTGGGACATGCATCGGCCACATTATGAGAGCCAGTGTAAGACCATGTCTGGGACATGACATCGGCATTGAGACGAGAGCTAGTGTAAGACATGTCTGGGACATGCATCGGCCTCGATATGTAAGCTAGTGTAAGACATGTCTGGGACATGCATCGGCTATGAGATGTTCTAGTGTAAGACATGTCTGGGACATGCATCAGCACGGATATGTGAGAGCAAGTGTAAGACCATTTCTGGGACATGACATCGGCATTATCCCTATGTTTGAGGCTCAGTGAATATCCGATAACTTTTCAAATGGTTCAACGGTGAGAGTTACGGTTTAAGTTAAATGAGAAAGGTTATGACCATATTGTGAGTGGTACAGGTACTAACATGAAATTGATGAGATGTGAATTCAATTCATGTTATATTATTAGTAAGGAATGAATATGAGCATGTTGAGTAACATAGGTATGTATGCCAAGCTTATGAGAAATGATTTCAGTTTATGATGCACATTTGATGAAGATGTAAATAGGTAATTCATGCCTATGAGAATGATTTTGTGATGACCTTGTGATTATAGGTCTATACTTATGATGTATGAATATGTAACCTTACCAATGTGGTGGAAATGAATTAATATGGTGTGATAAACTTAGCATCGTTAGTTTACACTAAAATAGTTTTGGACAGCAGCCATAGTCTGACTTTGAAAATACACTAAAAATAGTGGAAAATGAGTTAGAGGCTGAATAAAATATTTAATTAAATATTATTGAGTCTAGTTTCTTATAAAATAAACCATGTAAGCAAAAGAATTTCCTAGAATGAAGTATTTGAAGTTGTGCGATTCAGAGTCAGAATGACTTCGAAATCCCCTATTCTAATTTGAGAAAATCATTATAAATTGTAAAAAACTATTTATGAGTTATAATTTATATTTTTAGAATCCTTAATGAATCTAGTTTCAAGAAAAATAGACAAGAACATTATTCGAGTCCTGTGCTATGGGATAATTGAACTTTAGTACAAAAGGGTCGGAACTATTAGACAGTGAATCAAGGGTAACTTTGAGGAATAAACTGTGCTATTTGGCTAAACCAAAAATTATGGAAATTTTATGGTAGAAAGGTACATGATTCTAGTTTAAATGAAAATTAACAAAACTTAATTTAGAGTTTCGTATCTCCAGTTGTAAATATTTCATTGACTATTGTACAAGAAGATAGCTTATCATGACTTGAGAATATGTTGAGAACTTGGATAAAACATGTTAATGAGTTGCTTATTATTTTCATATAAACTTACTAAGCGTAAAGCTTTCCCCTTTCCTTTCCCATGTTCTCTAGGGTTGCCAGGTTTGCTCGGGTTGGAGTTCATCGGGGATATTATCACACTGTCAAGCTATCGCTATTGGTGTAAGTGATTTCAAGTACTTTGAGTCTATGACATGTATAGGAGTTTAAATATTCGAGTATGTGATATTATTTTAGCCAAATGTATTGGCTTATTTTGATTATGGGGTTGTAAACCCATTTTAAAGATGCATGCATGTGCTATGGACTTACGTGATGAGTTTATAATGATTATGGCATGAATGTGGTAAAGATGTGAGTAAAATCTATGATATCTATTGCATGTGAAATTGCCATGATCATGACATGTTAGAAATGTTTAAGTGTCTAATTTTTCCATGTTGTATGCTATTGTATAAGTATGCGTGCATGTGTTGTGAGGGGGACAAAATGGCTTGAAAAATAGCCTTGTATTTGTCCACACGGGTAGACACACAGGCATGTGTCTAGGCTGTGCGTGACACACGGTCCACCCCCATGGGCGTGTTGTCTAGCCGTGTGTCCCCTGCACCTAATTTTTTCAAGTCAGTATGCATAGTAGTAAGCACACGGGCAAGAGACATGGCCATGTGTCTCAGCCGTGTGAAGGACATGGCCATAGGACACAAGCGTGTGCCTTGGCCGTGCGGCTTTAATTTGTTTATAACCAAATTGGCAGAGTGTCCAGGTTTTTGGACACGGGTTCGGGACACAGGCGTGGCCCTAGCACACGGGCGTGTGGAGCCTTAAAGCATGAAAATTTTCTAAGTTTTTCTTAAGTTCTAAGTTTAGTCTTGAACCGTCTCTAATGCATGTTTTGGGCCTTGTGAGCCCGTTTAAGGGACGAAATGTATGTGAAATGAAAAGTTTTAAATTGATCAAAATTTTACGGCCCGATTTTATATAGTTGGTTGAGTTTAAGTCCGATATCACCTCGAACCCTGTCCTAGTGTCGAATACGGGCGAGGGGTGTTACAAAATTACTTAACTAATCCTTAATATATTTTCATAATAACTCTGTATATCATCCTATTTTATCTTTACAGGCTTGATTTACAGAAATGAGGTTCCGAAATCTTATTTTTCAACACTACCAAAAATCAAATCGTTACACCACCAAACATTTTGATTCAAACTTGAAACTCCACCTTATCCTTCTAGTCTTTTGGAGATAAAGGATAAACGGGGCATGATCTAATTCCATAGCCACTTAAATTAGACCATTAGCACTTCAATAAGTATTCACCCTAAGATATGTTGAAAAACCGACAATCCAATTTTTCTTGGATACAATCATTGTCGACTTTGTTATTAGACCAAGTAAAACCACCTTCGCTCACATTAAGCTTGATGAACTCACACTCTTCTAACCATTCTCCAAAGTCTCGACAAGCATTGAGATCCATGGGTCTGCCACCTCTTTTTTCTCCTTGGTTTTTAATAGCAATAAAGTCACCCAATCTGATCTACGGTTTTCTTATATCAAAATTTAGCTCGGCAATATTATTCATGACCAATTTCTATTATTTTTCTACGGGCATACATACACAAAGGAACACTACCAATCAGATTTTATAAGTCACTGGGTGTTGGCGTGGATGAAATTTTTATTGGAATTAGTCACCGAGACCACCAACTCACCCGACCTCCAAAGTGCCAAACCCTCCAAATAAACTAACGAGATCAACATAGAAACTATCAGAGAAACCCAATCTAAACTTATTATAATTTAGCTTATGTATTATGATTGAACCAAAATTAGATAATTAAATGTGGGATTGAGGATGCTCCTTTTGTTTGTTTTCAACTATTATTAATTTATCAATCTTAGTCTTTGTGACATCTTCAAGCATTGAATTATCATTTATATAATTTTTTAGTCACATGGGGTTTAATAGGGAAAATTTTCTGTTAATCTAGATATTTTGGTACAAATTACCTAGGGTCTAATAAGAAAAACTATCCTTTACTGCTTTTTTTTTCACCAATCCTTTTAACTGAAACAGAAGCTTGTGTTTAATCTCCAACTATGATAATTGGAAATTTGTTACATTTGTTTATCCAATCAAGTTGGATATTGGACAATGTAATTTGTAATATGGAAAGATTAGCCCAAATGATTATTACTAATAACCATGTCAAAATATATATATAAATATTTAAAATAAAAGAGAGTGATTTATTTACATCACGATTAATATTTTAACAATTTAATAATCATATATTTTTTTTCTTTTTTATACCATGCATGTCAACTTTGACATAAATTAAAAATTTCTAAGTTTTTTTATGTTAAAAAAACTATTATTAAGTAGTTTTCATCTTTGAGAATTTTTGTGTGTCTCTTTTCCAAAGAGGCTCGTTTCCTTATTTATATGATACGGTTCATGGATGTGACATCCAAGGTAGGCCCCTATGCAAGCTAATATTGTAACACCTCGAACCTAATTGAGAAGATTCAACTCGAACCTAGTGTGCCACATTAGCCACCGAAGTGACTCTCCGTTAGCTCCCAACCTAACTTCTAGCACACCACTTATAGATAGCATGCGAATAAGGTGTTTAAACTTAACAAAGAAACGAAAATCATGCATTCATAAAACACAAAGGTTCGCATGCAAGATAGATTAGAGTACATAATAATGCGAAACAAAAATTTCATATACTTAAAAACACTTACAGGTTTGCATTACACTTAAGCACTCGCATAACATTCAAACATAGATCACATACCTTATTAAAAATGTAAACATGAGTTCGTAACTCAACATAGGTTCACATGAAAACCTGAGTTCGCAAAGCAAAACAGTTTACATACAAATGTGTAAGCTCACAAAACATTAACAATTCGCCTAATGCCTATAATGCTTATACATCATAGTTTCACTAAACATCAGGCTTCGTAAAAAAAAATGCATGCAAGGAATGTAATACTTTAATAGGGTTCGCATGAAATCACGGGTTTGCATACACATAAGGGTTCACAAATGTGACAGCCCAAAATTGACCCTAGTCGGGAAGTGGTTTCGGGACCGCTAAATCGAGTCATCGAAATGTTTGAATATGTAATTATCCAGAGAGAATTAGAAGCCATGCCTTATATGTATAGATTCCCCTTTGAGTCTAGTTTCATTAGAAACAAACAGAATGAGTATTGAAGCTCTGTACAGGGAGATATCCAAGTCGCAATACATGAAGGTCAGAGTAGTCGAACCCAAAATCAGGGGAGACTTTAACTAATAAACTGTACCAATTGGCCTGACCAAAAATTCTAGAAATAAATCCACAGATGGATATATGAGTCTAATTTCAGGGAAAATTTACAGAATCATTTTTCGAGCTTTGGAACTCAAGATATGATTTTTAAGGCGACAGTGACGCAGTTAGCCTGCCTGTCTGAAAAAAATTTAACAAAGTAGTTAAGTCTGTTAGCACCTCGCGTTCGACTCCGGCAACGGTATCGGGTACGGGGTGTTACAATTTTATTGGTATTAGAGCTACGGTTTAGTCGATTCTAGGACTACCGTAATACGTTTGGGTCTAGCTATACATGCCATTATGTGATTAATTGATAGTGTGGTGATTTCGACATTTGAATTTGTGTTTATTTATAGTAATGGATCCCGATCCCAACCGAAGCGATAGTGATGATGTGGAGAGTGTGGCACCCGCTCCCGCACAAGGGACAAATACGGCGGACTCTCAACCTATTGCTAGCAATCCGAATGATGAGGCTAGACAAGCTTTTTATAGCGTGATGAATGATTGGTTCAACCAATACATTCGAACTAATACTACTGCTCCACAACCTCCATTCCCGACTAATACAACCTCAAGACCTACAATACCTCCGTGAATCGACCAAATAAGGTCAAATAAGCCCCAGTTGATGAAATCCGAAAACATGGGGCTATCAATTTAAAGCTACGGATAGCGACGATGCCGAGCAAGCTGAATTTTGGTTGGACAACACTATCCGCGTACTCGATGAGCTATCTTGTACACCCAATGAATGCCTAAAGTGTACTATCTCCTTGCTACGCGATTCTGCCTATTATTGGTGGAGTACTCTGACTTCTATTGTGCCCCGAGAGCAAGTAACTTGGGAGTTTTTCCAAACTGAGTTTCGGAAAAAGTATATCAGTCAGAGATTTGTTGATAAAAAACGGAAGGAATTTATTGAGCTTAAGCAAGGTTCTATGTCAGTTACTGATTACGAGCGAAAATTTGTTAGACTTAGTAGATACGCTTGGGAATGTGTTTCGTCCAAGGCTATCATGTGTAAACGCTTCGAGGATGGACTGAATGAAGATATAAAAATGTTCGTTGGCATTCTTGAAATACGAGAGTTCGTAGTACTTGTCGAGCGAGCTTGTAAAGTCAAGAGCTTAGAAAAGAAAAATAAAAAGTTGATGTGGGAACCGGGAGTTTCAGTAAAGATCCTCGGAAAGTCTCTTCAACAGCATTGAAGAAATTTCGAGATGATGTGGGCGGTCTAGAGGCACTTGGGCCTTTTAGACGAGATCGTGATCGACCCTTGTGGGTACACGAGGCACTTGGTCACCAGTGTTGGGAATGAACGTCGATCTGAGCTGAGTGTCGACATTGTGGTAAATGGCATTCGGGAGTCAGAGGTTCCACGACCGCTCTCGCTATAAGTGTGGATCGGTGACCACTTTATCAAGGATTGCCCGAGGTTGCTGAACAAAATGTAAGTCGAGTGGGAAACCAGTGCTACTATCGCTCGGGGTAGACCGTCTAGAAACACGGTAATGCTAGTGGCGGTCGAGAGGATCTAGAGATGCTACAACCAGATCTCGAGGCTCGTGCGCTGTTAGAGCTTATGCTATACGTGCTTTCATGAGGATGCTTCTTCACCGATGTTATTACGGTACTTTTACTCTCTTTGAGACTAATGTAATTGCTTTGATTGACCCGGTTCTACTCATTCTTATATATGTGAAACCTTAGCATCCAAAGAAGACTTTACCTATTGAGTCTCTCGAGTTCGTAATTCGGTGTCAAATCCTTGGGTCGTTACGTGCTTGTCGACAAAGTGTGTAAGAAATGTCCCTAGTAATTCGAGGTTCTTGTTTTCCGGCGGACTTGATGCTTCCGCCGCTTGATGAATTTGATGTTATTCTTGGTTTGGATTGGTTGACCGTGCATGATGCGGTTGTGAATTGCAAAAGCAAGACTATGGATTTGAGGTGCGTAAATAACAAGATGATCCGAGTTGAGTCTACGGACTTAAAGGGTTGCCGGTGTAATATCATCAATGTTGGCCCGAAATATGCAAGAAAGGGTGCGAAGCATACCTTGCGTATGTACTTGATGATAAGGAGTTAGAAATAAAACCCGAATCTATGCCGGTGGTTTGTGAATACCCGGATGTTTTTCCCGAAGAATTACCGGGTTTGCCACCTGTTCGGGAGATAGAGTTTGGTATTGAGCTTGTACACGGACTACGCGATTTCGATAGCTCCGTATCGTATGGCACCAACCGAGTTAAAAGAGTTGAAAGCTCAGTTGCAAGAATTGACGGATAGAGGTTTCGCTCGACCAAGTTTCTCACCTTGGGGTGCACCAGTATTGTTTGTGAAAAAGAAGGACGGAACCATGAGGTTGTGCATTGACTATCGTCAGCTGAATAAAGTGACGATAAAGAATAAATATCTGTTACCGCGTATTGATGATTTGTTTGATCAACTAAAGGGAGCCTCAGTGTTTTCAAAGATAGATTTGAGATCGGGTTATTATCAGTTGCGGATTCGAGATTCGGATGTACCCAAAACTGCTTTCAGAACGAGGTACGGTCACTACGAGTTCTTAGTGATACCGTTCGGGCTCACTAATGCCCTGCAGATTTATGGATTTGATGAATCGGATCTTGACATGATTTGGACCGGTTCGTAGTTGTGTTCATTGACGACATCTTGGTCTATTCAAGAGATGAGATCGAACATCTTGAACACCGAGATTAGTGTTGCAAATTTTACGAGATAAGCGGTTATATGCTAAGTTCAACAAGTGTGAGTTCGGTTAAGAGAGGTTAGCTTCTTGGGTCATGTGGTATCTCGATCGGTATTCGAGTCGACCAGAGCAAAATTTCAGCCATACTTAACTGGAAGCCTCAGAAATATTAATGAGGTTCGAGCTTTTGGGGCTTGCTTACACTACCGACGGTTTGTAAAGGTTTCTCGATGATAGCCACACCCATGACGAAGCTACTTCAAAAGATGTTAAGTTCGAATGGACGGAAAAATGTCGAAAAGTTTTGATCAATGAAAACTTATTTGACTGAAGCTCAATTTTAGTGCAACTGAATCGTAAAGAGTTTGTCATCTATAGTGACGCCTCCCTACTTGGGTTAGGTTGCATATTGATGCAAGAAGGTCGAGTCGTGGCCTATGCGTCGAGACAATTAAAGCCACATGAGAAGAATTATCCGACCCATGATCTCGAATTAGCTGCCATCGTATTCGCCTTGAAAATATGGCGACATTACTTATTTGGTGAGAAGTGCCATGTATTTTCGGATCACAAAAGTCTCAAATATTTGATGACTCAAAGAGACTTGAATCTACGACAAAGGCATTGGCTTGAGTTGTTGAAAGATTATGAGCTGGTCATTGATTATCACCCGGGAAAGGCTAATATGGTTGCGGACGCCTTAAGCTGGAAATCACTGTTTGCTTTGCGAGCGATGAATGTACACTTGTCTGTTCTACCCGACAATGTGTTAGTAGCTGAATTAAAAGCCAAACCATTATTGATTCATCAAATTCGTGAAGCTTAGAAAGTCGATGATGAACTGGTTGCAAAACAGGCTGAGTGTGTTCCGAACAAGGAATCGGAGTTTCAAATTGATGATGATGATCGTTTGAGGTTCAGAAGTCGTTTGTGTGTTCTAAAGAATTCAGAACTCATTTCGATGATTCTGAACGAAGCCCATTGTAGCCAAATGTCAATTCACCCGGGGAGTACGAAGATGTACAACGATTTGAAATGTCGGTTTTGGTGGCATGGTATGAAACGAGACATCTCCGACTTTGTTTCGAGATGTTTAATATGTCAACAAGTGAAAGCAGAACATCAAGTGCCTTCAGGATTACTTCAGCCGATCATGATACCCGAGTGGAAATGGGATCGAGTCACAATGGACTTTGTGTCCGACCGCCATTGTCGCAAGTAAGAAGGATGCGATTTGGGTTGTTGTTGATAGATCGACTAAGTCGGCTCACTTTATCCCGTGCGTGCATGATTTTTCATTGGATAAACTAGCTGAATTGTACGTTTCTCGATTGTGAGATTACACGGGTACCGATTTCTATTGTGTCGGATAGAGATCCGAGATTCACCTCGCGATTTTGGAAGAAATTGCAAGAAGCTTTGGGTACCAAGTGCATTTTAGCACCGCTTTTCATCCACAAACCGATGGTCAATCTGGCGGGTAATTCGGATACTTGAGGATATGTTGAGATGTTGCGTCCTTGAGTTTAATGGTTCATGGGAACGATATTTACCTTTAATTGAATTCGCACAACAATAGTTTTCAATCAAGTATTAAGATGGAACCTTACGAGGCTTTGTACGGCGTAAATGCCGTACACCATTGTTTTGGACCGAGCTCGGTGAAAGAAAAATTTTCGAGTGGATTTGATTAAAGATGCTTGAGAAAGTAAAAGTAATCCGTGAAAATCAAGATAGCCTCCGATCGTCAAGTCGACGCGGATCTGAAACGAAAAGACATTGAGTATCAGGTGGGAGATAAAGTGTTTCTTAAAGTTTTGCCTTGGAAAAAGATACTCAAATTTGGCCGTAAAGGCAAATTGAGTCCGAGATTCATCGGGCCATATGAAGTATCCGAACGAGTCGGTCCAGTTGCATATCGATTGATTCTGCCTCTGAACTTGAAAAGATTCACGACGTCTTTCATGTTTCGATGCTTGACGTTATAGATCGATCCATCGCATATAATTAGTCCATCGAGGTCGAAATTCAAGCCGATATGAGTTATGAAGAAGAACCGATTCGTATCCTAGCTCGTGAAGTGAAGGAGTTGCGAAACAAAAGGGTTCCGTTAGTAAAAGTGTTATGGCTCAAACACGGATAGAAGAAGCTACTTGGGAACCCGAGAACTCTATGAAAGAGCGTTACCCAAACCTATTTACGGTAAGATTTTCGGGACGAAAATTTCTTAAGTGGGGAGAGTTGTGACACCCAAATTGACCCTAGTCGGGAAGTGGTTTCGGGACCGCTAAACCGAGTCACCGAAATGTTTGAATGTAATATTTATTGTCTAGAATATGTAATTATGAATGTGTGAAAATTTCAAGCTTCGATTTAGTCGATTGTATGTGAATTTAGTCAATAGGACTTAGGTGTGACACGTTTGAAATGTGATAGGTTAATCTATAAGGACCTATTATTGCATGTAATCAAAGGGGTGGACTTGCATGTCAATTTCCCCATTTAAGAACTAGTGGCCGGCCATGACAAAGGGGGATGGGCAAAACATGTCATGAAACATGTTGTGTAAGTGTTTTATGTTGGAATAAATAAAATAAGGAGTATGGGTAATAAAAAAAAAATGAAAAAAAGTGTGTGATGGCTTCTCTCCCTCCCCATTGCCGTGAAGGTAAGAAAGAAAACAAAAAAAAAAGTGTTCATCTTTGAACATCTTTGGCTGAAAAATTGAAGGAAAAAGGGAAGAAGGGAGTGAAGCATTCGGCTATCCTAGGTCACTATTAAGGTAAGTTTGATGTTGTGCCATGAGATTCAAGCATGTTTTAGTAGTTAGCTTGAGTTCTAACTAGCCCATGGTTCAAATCTTTACTATGTCATGGAGATAATGTTCGGCTAAGGTGGATTTGTGGATGTCATTTGCATGCTAAAAGTAAAGCTTGTAATGATGCATGGGATGGTGGATTGATGACTCTTAAATCTTCTCTTTTAGCATTTTGAGTGAGGCATTATGTTCCTTGTTCAACCATGACCAAAATTGAAATGGTATGGTGTTGTAAGGCATTCGCCATGGTAGGAAGTAAAAGAAAACTATGGTCGTTGTTCATGTTATTTGGATGAGAAATGGTAGTAAGGTGGGGTACAAATGTTAGTGTTTGATTTACTAGTGTATATGTGTGTATTAGCCTAGTTTTGAACTTGAAACAAAATGGTGTTTAGTCGATACAAGTGACCATACTTGTAGAATGTATCAAGTGTTGCAATCGGCCTCAACATAGACATGTATGTTCGGCCACATGAATGAGTACGTAAGTTGATGTGTATGCTCTACCATAGGTAGCCTATTGATGGCTTTAGCTTGACTTAGAAAATTCGGCTAAGGGGAAATATTAACTAGTATGTTGAATTCGATTCGTGATTTCGTACCCATGTGACTCTAATGTCTAATGTATATATGGGCTAAGTACCTTGAGCTTCTCTTTGATGTTCGAATGAATTGTATTGAATTGCTTGATGTGATTAAAAATGTGCATGACCATTGTGTATTTGAGCTAAAGGGTGGCCATATGACCTTTTAAACTCCTTGTCATATTCGGCCATAAGCTAGCATAATGAGACTTAAATAAGTTAACTTTGTGTGAATTAGCTCAAGAGCTTAGAGGACCACAGTTGGATAAGGGGAAGGAAAAAGTGATCGAATAGCCGTCGAAATCGCTCGACCACATCCGAGGTAAGACTTCGAGTAATGATCCTACTTGAATTATATTGAAATGATTTGTCATATTATGGTGGATAGCCGAATGTGCGTAGGGACTATGTTGTAAAGTCAATTGAAATCATGCTCTTTGTGTGTGGCTATTGAGCCGAAATTGGAAAGGTTTGATAAATGTTTTGTGTTTGAGCCTTAGTAACGAAAATGAAATATGGATGTGTCGTGATTATTGATATATGTGTGCATGAGCATTTGAATGATACGGGCTAAGCCCAAGGCATTTATGCTAATGATTATATCCGGCTAAGACCAAGGCATTTGTCGAAGTTGCTATACCGGGTTAAGACCAAGGCAATTGTGCATGTGGTTATATCCGCTAAATTCTGAAGAAACTTGGTTTGAAGGTGGCGTTTTGTGCTGCAATAAATTCAATTAATACGCTCGAAAAAAACCCAAACGATAAGGTATGTTTGCATGTGCATCGGAAAAGTCGATTCGTTTGAAATAGTATTCGTTCAATCGACTAACGAACTTTCGGCTCTTAGATAGGTTGATACCTTGTGTGTGTATGTTGATGAAGTGTGAAGTAAGTATGATTATGAGAATGTGTATAAATAAAGTGATTCATTTAGCTATGTGAACGTAATACTTTAGTCGGGTTTATTTCATTACTTGAAACTTACTAAGCATTAAAATGCTTACCCCGTTTGCTTTGGCTCTTTGTTTTCTAGATTTTGTTCGTTAGCTATCGGATTTGGGATCATCGAAGTCAAAGTCATCCACACTATCAAAGCCCTTTTGGTACTCTTTTAGTTGAACTCTGGATATGGCATGTATAGGACTACCCTTTGTTGTTTTTCAAGTACGTTTTGTGATGTATGTGTGTACAGCCATGCGAAAATGGCTCGTAAAAGTGGAGTATGGCATTAGACCATTTGTGTTTATGTATATATGTATGGTTCCATGATGTGACTATGGACTGGAATGGAAGTGTTGGGCAAATGATCAGCCATTGGAATGGCTAAATATGATTATATGTGGACCTATGTATGACAAAACTCTAGTTGGTCCATGGAAACCACGAAATAGGTAACGTTTACCTTGAAAACAGATGCTGACAGCAGCAGTGGTGTGAATTTGAAAAATCACAAAAATTTTTAGAAATGGAATTACATAGTGAATAAATTATGTAATCTAACCTTGATGAATCTATTTTCATATGAAAGTAACAAAATGATCATATGAGTAGTATATTAAGAGATATTAAAGTTTTCGTGAAACAGGTCCAGAACAGTTTCTGGATCCCTTGTTTCGACTTTGAAAATTTACCATAAATTATCCAGAGAGAATTAGAAGGCATGCCTTATATGTATAGATTCTCCTTTGAGTCTAGTTTCATTAGAAACAAACAGCATGAGTATTGAAGCTCTTTACAGGGAGATATCCAAGTCGCGATACATGAAGGTCAGAGTAGTCGAACCCAGAATCAGGGGAGACTTTAACTAATAAAATGTACCAATTGGCCTGACCAAAAATTCTAGAAATAAATTCACAGATGGATATATGAGTCTAATTTCATGGAAAATTTACGGAATCAGTTTTCGAGCTTTGGAACTCGAGATATGATTTTTAAGGCGACAGTGACACAGTTAGCCAGCCTGTCTGAAAAAAATTTAACAAAGTAGTTAAGTCTGTTAGCACCTCGCGTTCGACTCCGGCAACGGTATCGGGTACGGGATGTTACAACAAAGCTAAGGGTACACATGTAAATATGTTACCTAAGGTCTCGTATGTAATAAAACTATCACAATAGGGGTACGTTTGTAAATATGATTCGCAGTAATCAGTGGTTCGTATGTAAATATACTAACACTACAATGGTACGCAAGTAATTTATGCAACATACATGGATCGCAAATCATGATACTCAGCCAAACAATAAAGTACTCATGAATGAATAACATTGATTTATTATTAACAGAAATAGATAATATATTCCAAGTCATGGTTCGTAGGAATAGTAAAATCAATCTTAAAAACATAGCATTTTATACTTTAAGCTTAAGAAAATTGTTCAGTAATCAAATTAATGATATAATTTATTGTTCTAATCCGTATAATAAAAACTCACCGCCCTTTTGTATTGTTCACTTATATCAGTCAGGTGCCTCGGTGGATCATCGACCTCGCCAACGCTATCCTCGGCCTACTTACCTGAGAAGTAAGAGAGCAGTGGGTGAGTTCATTAAGAAATCAATGAATAATCAGAAACCATTAGGTTATGTTTAAAAACAATGTTTGAAAATAATAGAAAAATTATTGAAAAATGTTTTGTGTGATGGGTTTCTGGGTGAGGTTGTGAGACCCAATTCGTATATCATGTCAGAAAACATGACTTTAGAAAATAGTTTTGAAAACTCATTAGCATTTTCTTAAAACATACTTGGTAGGGATCACTTTAAAATCATGTGGCCTATTTTGTTTATCAAAAACCTTTAAAAATCGAGTCTGGGTTCACCATAAAATCACGAAGCCAGCTCACACTTTTCAGAAAACCTTTTCTTTGAACAGGGTCTGCCTTAGATTGCAGGACCGGTTCACACTTACTAACAGAGTTTGCCTTAATTTACAAGACTGGTTCATCAAACTTAAACACGAATAAAGCTCACCTTAGGTCACAGGATTGGTTCAGTTTGCAGAAGACTTTGTCTCGTTGAATATGTTTATATCCAACCTAGCTCTCACGAAGCATGTAGAATGGGACTGGTCTATGAAAGCTCATATCTAGAGCTAAACTCACTGAGGAGTAGCATTTTGTTTCGTTGGATATGTTTATACCCAACCTAGCTCACAACAGAGCACACAAAATGAGACATATAGAAAGCTTATGCTCGTGAGGGAGCACGTAGAAAGCTCAAAAAGCTAGATTGATACACAACTTCTTATCGCACGAAGCTCACATAGGTAGCTTGACAGATACACAACTTATTAAAATCATTTCTTAAAAAATTCTTTAAAAACATTGGCTCTCTTAGGAGCTTGCACAATACTGTTATCGTATCCTAAAACAGAGTATTAAAAACACTTTCTTTGAAACTTGGTTTCGAAAATGGAGTTCTTTAGAAAATAATACCATTAACCTGAAATCATGGCAGTTGACATACTCATATTAGATCTGATCACTCAACGAAGATAAAGAAATCTAAACGAGTTTGGCTTTGCCTTTTTCATTGCTAAAAGATGGTTCGATTGGTTCACAACAAACAAATAGATTACTAACAAAGCATACAGATTTCACACATGCAAGGGAACCTAGCTTTTGATACGATCAACTCTAACAGGACAAGGACTTAATTGAATTGCTACGAACATAATCTAGAATAGAGACTTTGACGATAAAATATTCAGTGAAGAATTTCACAGAATTAAGGGTCGTATTTATAGACCTAGTAGTCCTAGATTTCTTTGGATACCCTAACTGAATTAGGAAAGTTGTTACCTGCACGTAAAGTATTCCTAGATACACTAAATCTTTATTTTCTAATTAAAATCTGACTGTATCTTTGACTAGCGAGCCCTACTTCACAACAAAACTAGCGAACCCTCGTTCACCAAACTGACTAGCGAACCCCATTTCATCAAATAGACTGGTAAAACCCAGCTCGCCAATACATTAGCAAACCTACATCGTATTGAAATTGGCGAACACCTTTCCACTTCATTTGGCGTACATTGCTGTTGGGGAACACCCTTTACTGAAACATCTCCTAGTGAATGTAACACCCCTAACTAGTATCCATCACCAGAATAGGGATTCGGAGCATTACCAAGTAACCATAATCTAAATAATTTATTTCAAAACAATTCAAAAATCATAATATATGTAATGCCCCAAAAATCTCAAAACCCAAAAATCTCGAAATCTCGAACTTTCTTTGTTTTCAGTTTTGATAAAAATTGTGTTTTATGTTGTTTTATGTTCTTAGCCATGTGATAATTATAGTAGGTCTTAATTAAGGTTTGAGTTCGAACCTGGGAATAAATGAAATTATAGTTTAATTATTAAAAGAATCAGGATTGGCAAGTAGTTGGACTTTTAAATAAAAATAGGGGAAAAATAGCATCAAAAAGCCTTGTGGATGAGTGGCTAAGTGACGCCACTTAGGGAGTAAGGAGGTGGCGTTAGTAGCTAGCAAGGAGATCCAAGGTTCGAATCCTAGCTTAGTATTTTTAGAAGTTTAATTTTGGCCTTCTAGAAGGATGAAAGTGGCGTGAAGATGGACTCCAAGGCGAGTGTTCAGAAGAGAAAATTAAGAAAAAGATCAAGGGGTTATCAGGGAGAAAAATGAGGAGATGAGAAGGGAGAAGTGATGCAGCCAAATTAGGAATTGGGCATAGAAAATTCAGCTATGAAGGTTATAAATAGGGGCTGAATACACGGTTGCCAGGCTACTGTCGAAGTTCTTCTTCACCTTGTTGCCAGAAACCCCTTTCTCCAAAAGCCAAAAACCCTTTTCTTTTCAAGATCGAAAAAGCCAAAAACCCTTTTGTTTTTCTTTCATTTCTTCCTGCCGATTGCTATTCTTCTCTACACAATTTTCTTTGTTTCACTTAGCCAATTTCTTCTTCTACTTTTCTTCTTTAATCTGTATCAAATAAACCTTATTCACCATACTAAGTTTGAAAAGCTGAAAAGCCGAATCTCTCAAGGGCTGAATACTCTTTGACAGAATCTAGTGGAATTAGTATCGGATCTCAGATCTTAGCTCTCTGCCGAATTGCTCTTAAGGTGTTTACAGTCTTGGTAAGTATTCCTTATCCATTGGCTAAGGTTGGCCAAATAGCCATAGTAAGGTAAGGGGACTTGTGTTGGATACGAGTCACCTATTATTCTGGTTTTAATAGTTATGATTGGTGCAGATCTAGGAGTTGATCGTGGTTAGTGAAGGGTTGTTATACTTATCGCGCAAGGTAAGGTTAATGTGAGATTCTAGCTTTTGGTAAAGTATTCGATAAGTATGTAAGATTAATCTTTGAGTGATATTGATTTTAGGTTTGGGCTGAGGAGATCACATCACGCTTGCTTACCAGGTGAATACACTGCACACACATTATGTATTGGCAAAAGCTGAAATGCGGAAAAACCGAAAAGCCAAAATGTCGAAAGTTTGGCTACGGTAGTCTTGCGAGTGCGGGAACACTCGTAAGGGGGAGACCGATAGGTTGCCTGAGGCCCACGGGCGATTCCGTGGACTTGGGTTGTGATTTGTCCATATGGGCCGGAATGGGCTAAATGGGCCCGATGGGCAGTTGGGCCCATAATAAGAAAAAAACTAAATGTTGATGCTATGTGATAGGAACTTGTATGTGAGCGTGATTATGAATGTGGCTGGGCCTAACGGGCCATATAAATCTAATTTGGGCCTAATAGGCCATATACAGGTGATTTGGGCCTAATAGGCCATATGAATATGATTGAGCTTAATGGGCCAGATATAGATATGTGAAATTGTTTGGGCTTTGTAAGGGGTTTTGGGCCTAGTATATGGTATCCACATAAGACTTAATTAATATATTGCGATCGTGGACAAGTCAAAGAGTTAAGGTGTGGCAACGGGTATATGCATGTTTAGGATTAGATCTAGGGAGAGCTTGGTACTTAAGCGGTCTTAATGACTCACCTCCTCTTCTCTGGAATCCTACCTGGTGCATAGTGTTCATTCATCTTAGCTCACGGGACTCGTTAACGGGCTAAGGTAAGTCAAAACCATAATTATGAGAAAATTCTCAAAGTACCCTTAAGGGCGAAAATGACCAAAATACACCTAGGTGTAGAATGTAAGTTTTATGGATGTGACATGCATACATATGATATTCTGTTTAGGTTGCATATGGGTGGGAACTATGGAATGGAGGAAGTATATGAGGATCGCATGGTTGCTTGACAATTGTGGATTCACCAACGGCTTTTAAAGCCCAATATGTAAATAAAGGTAGTTCTGCAACCGCGCTACCATGGTGTGTGGGCCGGGTGGGCGATATTTATATCCTTACATGGTGTGATAGGGGACGGAGCTGGTATGTAGCGGATGGATAATTTGGATGGGATTGCATTGCATGATTGATGAATGATGTTTTTTTTGCATGCTTGTTTTTCCGTCAAGGGTTGTACACACTGAGTTTGCGAAAACTCACCCCCTCTTTTATTTTTTTTTCAGGTGATGCTCAGTAGAAGGTTCGATGTTTGGAGGGACTCTGGGTGGCCAGCTAGCAAGACAACTTGGACTTGTTTCTCTTTTAAAAGCATATAAGTTCTTAATTTTATTAAGTATTTTTTGGACCAGAATGTAATAAGGCTTCCTTCTTATTGTTATTTGGATTATTATTATTTTCATTGTAATTACGAGAAGTTGAACATGGGATTCCTAAATTATAGTATGTTTTCTACGTTTCCGCAACTTAATTTTTAAATGATAAAGTTTTCTTAAATCAAATGTTTTAAATAAGGCTTTTGCAACTGAAAGGTGTGTTTATTTTTAAGTTAATTAAGGTTTCTTTTGTTTAAGAAGGGTTTTCAATGAAAACACGGCTTTCGCTAAAACACTTCAATGTGACACGCCAGATTCGGCCATAACGTCTAGGCCGGGTTTGGGGTGTTACAATATAATTCATCATTAACATGCATAACGTCCCTTATTCAAGACTTCGATGCCTAAAAATCACTTTAGAAATGATTTGAGACTAAATTGGAAACATTTGAAGAATTTAGGAAAAAAGTTGGAAAAATTCAACTGCAGGGGTCACACAGCCAAGTCACACGCCCGTGTGTCTGGCCGTGTGGGCATTCTAAGTAGGGACATATGCCCGTGTCCCAGCCCGTATCCTTGCCAGTGTAACTCACTGACTTGGGTCACACAGCCAAGCAACATGCCCGTGTGCCAGGCCGTGTAACCCTCTAAATGGCCTCGCACGCGCGTATGTTAGCCGTGTGTCTCATACGACCAAGTCACACGCCCATGTGTCTGGACATGTGGACCTAAAATGTACCTTAAACCACAAGTTTACCATTTCCTACTTCTTTGGGCATTAAGAAACTAAAAAAACCATTCGTTTAATCTATTCAAAACACGATCAAACACACTCACAACATGCCAAAACAATCATCCTAGGTGCCTAACCAATGTACCCTCATTGGTACCACATTTATATCATCAAAACATATCATAAAAGCATTATTCAAATCAAAATTTTAAACATGCCAAAATCCATCAATTTGGCCTAGTTTATACATATAACAAGCATTGGTTCAAAACAACATGACAAATTATGGTTTCAAACACAAACATACATTTATAACTTCATTTACAATCCATCCACAAAATAAATATCAACTAGACATCCTAGGTACATGCCAACACAAAAAGATAAACGTCACTATATTTGAGATTGAGATCTTTGCTGGATGCTGAATCAGTGATCAAAATAGAAGTACCTAACTTGCGCACGGGAAAAACAAAACTGTACGCTGAGTAAAACTCAGTGATATTTCTATAATTCGAACATTTAAAGACAAGAGAACACAAAATGCACAATTGAATTATAAACACATATTAATGTCTAAAATCACAAGTACCATATGCCAACCTTTTGAATTCATATATAATAGCATATAATTTTATACTATATTCAATTTACACATGCTGTCATATTTCATTTGTTTAACAAATGTTCTAATTCACACACTTGCTATATAAATAACTTTTCACATATCAAACCACATTTGTTTATACAATGGCATTATCCATTCAATATTCAAGTCATGAGTACATAACTCATGTATCTCATTTAATCACAACATATCTCATTTTCAATTCACACACAATATCATTCAATATCGATTACAGAACTTTATTATTTGATTACCCCTATTAACACGACTCGGACTCGGACTGATACACGGATCCAACCAACACACCAGTTTGGCACCCAGTGCCTCATCGGATAAATCCAACGTAATAATTGTGCCCAGAGCTATATAAATTGAAACCCAGTGTCTCATCGGTTAAACTGAAGTAAATTGGAACCCAGTGCCTTATTGACTCGAAGTCGAAGAAATCCTTAAACTCTTCCTATCTTGTGGCATGCCATCTATATCCAACTTAGCCTAATACAGTTAATAGGGTTCCAATTCACTTTCCAAATACAACCAATATCCAATTATCATATTTGCACATTATCACATTTACACATATATTCATTTCAATTCAAATAATCAATACATTCATAATATATATACCAATTCAATCCATTTCAATCAACTATAATTTCAATTCAATATCAAAATGTCAAAATACTCACCTCAACCACTTACCATATGCATTAAATCAAAATACAACAATTAATAACTAGGTTCGGATTATAGAAATACAAACCATGGATTCCGAGCTATTCGACCTCGATTTTATCCTTCCCCTTTTTAGTCGAGGATTCTGACATGACGTTAGCTACGGAACTAAAACAATTAATATAAATCAATACAACACAATTTGATTTCATATTGACTATTTCAAATTTTACTCAATATTTGTCTAAATTCCAATTTAGTTCTTAAACCGATTCTAATTCTTATTCTTCACATTTAATCCTATATTTTTATACTAAATTCACTTTAAGCTAAATTTAACTCCCTATTTCAATTAAACACCTAAATTTCAAAATTTTCACAAAAATTTCAAATTTTTGCACAATTTAGTCCCTATTACTCAAAATTTACAATTTGTTCTACAATTTAACCTTTTTCATTTCTAGCTTAAAAATCTATCAATTTAATCCCTAATACTAAAACTATTCAACTTTAACATTTAAAATCTTAATAATTTATAAAATTTCAACATGGGTTGGGTAGTACTTAACATCGGGATTCCAAAAATATAAAATTACAAGAAAATAGACTAAATTGACTAACCATTTTTTATTTTGAACCTTAAAACCCTTAGGTTGCCGCAACTTCTTCTCCCTTTTCTCTCTTATTTTTTTTCTCTCTTTCTTTTTAATTGCATACATCCACTTTCTCTTGTTATCTCATTTTATTATACTTTAATTATTATTATATAATTATGATCATTATTATATAATACACATATATATTTAGTTTCTTTTAAAATTACTTAATATTATAACATATATATATATAACATATGTGTCCACCATATTAAGAAATTGTTAAATTACTACTTTAATCCTCAATTGATTTCTTTCTATAATTAAAAATTATCTTATACGCGATTTAGTCCTTATACTATAATAACTCTTAATTCATGCAATTTCACTTAATCGGAACCTAATTAACTACACAACTAGCTTGGTAAATATTTATAATAAATATTTACGAATTTGATTTATGGAACGGAGTCCCGAGAATGCATTTTTCGATACCCCTGACTATAGGGTTGTTACAGCGAACACCCAGTTCACTTGAATCTTTGTGAACCCCAGTTCACTAAACTTTTGGCAATTCCAGTTCACCAGAATACTGGCGAACCTTTACATCGCACGACCAAAACTTTTGGTCCTAATCTCCAGCTATGACAAACACGTACCCTACTCTAGGATTAACACGTGTTCCCTAAATATGAGTTCGCTTGCATGATGATGCGAACTTATCAAGCGAGATGCGAACACCCTACGTATGAACTCATGCTAGCGAACTATGCAGGCTATCACAATTGATCGAGTTGGTTTCAATTGGGTACCCAGATTGCGGGTTGATAATGGCAAACTCCATAACAATTTGTTCCCCATCTAGCTCAAAAAAGAATTATAAAGTGACTCTTCTAAGAACTTGGCTACACGAGGTGGGGATTTTTGAGGAAGAAACTTCTCATATATGCTTTTCACTCAAATTTGTTATAAATGCTTCACCACATGTTAAGGAGAGGTACAACTATATGAAGCTATGCCTTCATTCTCAAACACACGAATCATTAGGGTTTGAAATTCTTTAAAAAGATGTGACATTAACCCTAAATATTGAATTGTTTGGATTTGAAATTTTTGAGAATGAGCTACTGTTGAGGAGGATAATCATGTTTCAGAGGTAAATTTCTTTAAATTTCCAAATTGTCTTTGTAGTTATTCTAGGTTTAGTTTGGTACGATGGCTAGGTTGAGAGGAGGTGGTTGTAGTGGTCAGGGTAACCACGGTGGTTCAGGAAATGAGCCTTCACAATGTCATTAAGTAAATGCTCTCATAAAGGCAAAAGTGTACGCTTGCACCACTAAGCTTGATGAAATGAGTCGTTATTGGGTCACTTGAGGGATCTAGCTACCAAATTTTGCTTATGACTTCTCAATTGTTGAAGGGTCGAGGCGATTAAGTAACACCACCAATGGAAGTTTCTCACTTCCCTTACACATACTGGAAGTAGGTTTTCATATTCCATTCTGCCCTTTCTCCTATCATCTTCTTGACGAGTATGAAATAGCTTCGGGGTAGCTATCCGACTTTTCATGGTGGGTCACAGTGGCCTATTTCATTGAATGTGGTTGAAGAGAAGAGGCACTGTTGATTTCTGTTTTTCAGAATTTATACCGACTCAAAGCCTATAATCGAGGAGGTTCTCGAGTCCTATTTTATTTTACTCATCGTGAGGGATTGGAATCAATTGTTTCTAATTGGTCTTCGAACTTTTGACTAATTTTTTGTAAATACATACAGGTAAAGAATAAATTTGAAGCTAGTTTTGATTTTCCAATTGAATGGTCTATACCTAACAAGAGTGTGTGCCTGCAAAGATAAGAAATTCCATTGGAGGCAGGGTGGGCTCAATTTTATAGGCTTTGTCGAGGTCGTGTATTGAAGTTAGAGGAGGTGTTAACTATGAGAAATATGTTTTACCATTGCCTTATAGATCTAACCCTTGATGGGTGGTAGCCAATTGATGACAACAATTCGCGTGGCCATATGGAGTTACTGATGAGTTAGGACTTATTCTTTTAGGGAAAAAGGAGGAGCCTAAAAATTCTTTTTATACCTTCTATAAATTAAACCTCATCCGTGGTCCTCTAAACCTGTAGAGGATCCAAAAGGTAGCACGAACACCCTTATGATTACTGTTGGTACTGATAATAGACTTGTTGGTGATGTAAACACAACTCGTATTATTGAAGAGACTTCATGGGAATCAACAAGTTTATCCAAGGAGATCGACGAATACATGGACGTTCGATCCTTTATGTAAAATATGCTAGGGTTTCCTTCTAGAGCTTTTGTTGGGGAAGGAAGTGAAAGTAGTTTAAAGAAACAAAAAAAAAAACCGACTATTGGAGCTGCCAATGTTATATTAAGCGACAAAGACTAGGGTAGCCCTGTAAGGGAACTTCGTTAAAAGAAGGGAAAAGATTATACTACATCATTTGGTAGTGTGGCGACCATTGTTACAGTCCCTCCTGTGGTACCTTCTCTTTCTGTGTCCCTATCTCCACCAAGACCACCAACCGAGGACAATTTTGGTGTAATTGTTCAACATGACCCTTTTCAGGGTTTACTAAAGTTTATGTCTACTTGTGGTGAGACACAAACATTATTTCCCTGGTGCGAGCACTTGAGTATGCAGAAGTTTCCTTATTTCCTTATTGAGGTAAGTAGAAAATTGAAAGAATCTATGCCTCAAGAAAAAAAAAATATGTTTGTCCTTCTACATCATCTAGCTGCGGGAAGAAACCATCCTTGAAGGAACTTATATTATCCCTTCAGGTGGCTTTGGCTAAAGTTGGTATGTTCAGTGTGGGGCTCGCCGAAGGTATTGGCAAAGAGTAGGTAAGAAAGATGAAGTTTGACAATATTTATCAATCCACCATGAGGGCCTTGGAAAGGGCTCGCGAACTGCATAGGAAATTGGATGAAGAAAATAGAAAATTAATGGATCAGAATAATAAGTTAAATGATCGCCTCACTCTTTTTGAAAAAGATATTGAAAAATTACATATAGATTTTGGAGGTATGTGAGCTGATCAGATTGTTTTGGAAGAGACCATGAAAGCCATGAGTGAGCAACATAAACTTGCTGTGGCTAATCTGGAAAAGAACCATGAAAAAGCCTTGGAAAAATATAAGGCTAACACAATGTGAAGCTTTTAAGATTACCTGCTACATTTAAAGTCAACTTTTCTGCTACATGCCTAAGTGGTTAGAAGTCCCTTTGATACTTGTAGGGTAAATTTTGATGCTTTCAGTCACCTCACAAGTGCTTAGTTGAATTTTGATAATTTCTTCCCTTCTGGAGCTGCTTGGGAGGAGTTTGTTGAAAAGTGGAAAAATTTTAGTAGACTTTATTTTGTCGATACTCCTGCGGAAACCAACGTAACTCCCACTATTGGATGTGAAGGAAATGCTAATGAAGAAGTGAAAGAATAAGAAGAAGAAGAGTTCACTGACCCTAATGATACTAATGTCAACTTGTGATTTCCTTTTATTCATTGTACTTGCTGTCTTTCATTTTGAAATGGAAAAACTATCTTTGCCTAGTGTTGAAACCTTGTGGTGTTTGATTGTGATTTTGCTTGAGAAAATTATGTAACTAAATTGTCATCGTAAATGAATTAAACAAATATAATTTGAATGGTGATTAGGAACCATTAAATTATACAACTCAACTATGATTTGTAATCATCGTACCTAAGTTGTGATCGTGAATCCACTAACTCAGGAAAGATTATTCATGATCGTAAATTAATGAATTTAGGTGTAATCGTAAATCAGCGAACTCAGGAGAAATTGTTCATGATTGTAAATCAATGAACTTAGGTTGTGATCATAAATCAACAAGCCTTTATAATATCAGCTATGATCGTAAATTAGTGAGTTGTTTGGAGTTGTGATCATAAATCAGCAAACTCAAGAGAAATTGTTCATGATCATAAATAAATGAACTTAGGCTGTGATCATAAATCATCGAGCTGTTTGGAGTTGTGATTGTAAGTCAGCAAACTCAGGAAAAATTGTTCATAATCATAAGTTAATGAACTTAGATTGTGACCATAAATCAATGAGCTTTAAAAATATCAGTTGTGATCGTAAATCAGCGAGCTATTTCACATGTTTTGTTATTTCCTATCTGGGTAAATTAAATAACATTTTCAAAGAATGTATCTTTATTGAAAAAGAGAGTAGAACATTCATACATAATATTGTTTCAGATGGTGAGCATTCCATGTACGAGGTAGAACATGACTATCCATTTTTGTTGTTCTATAAGCTCCATAGCCTTTTTTCTTGACAATTTTGTTGGGTCTTTCTCGATTAGGGGCCACTTTTCCTTGCTGCGATATTGAGAAATTGGCTTCAATATTCTCAAGATTAGATCGCCCACTTGAAATTGCTTGTTTTTTACTCTAGAGTTGTAGTATCTAGCAACTTCTGAGCTCATGCAGCATTTTTGATTTCATCACTAAGATCTAAATTGAGTCTGATGGCCTCCTAGTTGGCATTTTCATCGAAATAAGCTGTCCTGTGGGATCATAGGCCTATCTCAGTAGAGATAACTGCTTTTTCCTTATACACTAATGAGAATGTTGTTTCCCTAGTTACTGTGTGAAGAGATACTCGTAGGATCCATATAATTCCTAGTAACTCTTCTAGCCAGACACACATGGCCTCATCAACCATTTCTTTAAAGCTACTAAGATTTTCTTGTTCATTACCTTTGCTTGACCGTTCGTTTGGGGCGTCTTCACAAAGCTTTGAGCGAGTGATATCTGCAGGTCCTTACAGAAGCCCTTAAATTTTCCTTGGAGTTGAGTTTCATTGTCTGTTATGATCAAACGTGGGATGTCGAACTTACAAACAATGGATTTCTAGAGAAAAGATTCCATTTGCCTTTCTGTTATTGTAGCCAAAGCTTCAACTTCTATCCACCTAGTAAAATATTCCATAGGGTAACAATGAAATTTTTTTAGCTATGGCTATTGGAAATGGACTTAAGATATCTATTCCCCAAGTTGCGAACAACCAAAGACCAAGCATCATTTCTAGAAACTTAGTTGGTGAGCATTGTACTAGAGCATATTTCTGGCAGGATTTACAAGTGCAAACTATGTCGTGAGCATCATTCTGTATGGTTTGCCAATAATATCCTTGTCTAAGAACCTTTTGTGCTAACAATCTTCCCCCAAGTGATCGCCACATATTCCCTCATGTATCTCCCTCACGATGTATTCAACTTTGGTGGGAGTAGGGCATCTCAAAAAGTGTCTGGGAGTAACCATTTTTATAATGTATACCCATTAACATGATATATCTAAAGGTGATAGATCGAACAATTTTAATTGAATGAAAGTTAAATAACTTGCAGATACCAGGATACATTAAAAGTAAATAACAACATTGTACCTTGCGGCTTTATGTTTTACTTTGGCTAACTCTTTTTTGTTCATCTACTGAGTTTTCCTCTTGTAAGGATTGTATAATAGGGGTCATCCATACTTATTCTTGATTTAGATCAAAAAATTCTTGACAGTCATAGATTGGGGTGGCTCTATGTTCTAACAGGATTTTTGTAACACCTCTAACCCATAGTAGTCACCGGATTAGAGTTACGAGGCATTATCGAACAAAAGCACAATTCCAAACATTCATATCTTCACACAAGTCAAACTCATTTATAAAGAGCATATAGTTAATTTACATTTCAGAACATACATTGATTTGCACATTGTATACATAAATCATAACAAATTTCAACGTATTACTTACTGCATATTATACATTAATATACACAGCATTAATTATTATCAACATAGTCAAACATACTTCCAATACCATCTATGTAATTATGCGTATAGCCACCAAATCACATATCATTTCAATATGTAACATTACAGTTATTTATCAAATGCAAGCCAATATGTCTACTTCTTTGGCTAACTATCAAATATGACATTTCCTTAACAAATATACATACACATTCTTAAAACTAGATAAGCCATATTACATAACTTAAAAACCACTTACATATGCGAATTAGTAAAAATCAATATGAACTTACATGCTTTGCACATTAATGCAAATTTAAACATCCATACGGCATTAATCATACATTTTCATATGCATTAATCATACATTTTCATATACTTCATTTTAAACACTAATCATTAAAGACTAAACATACCTATTTTTTTAGTCATTAGATCATACGCATATGGCCATACTAAATTAAACCATTTTAAGTACAAACACCACCAAAAAGTACACTCATTACTTGTGCTAATTAATATGCCTAAAATTACATACTCATTAACGAACAAATAGTCAACATTCGGACATTCAAAACAACTTCAATATGGCCTTTAAAAATATTGTTCACTTATATCCATTCATGACCGAACTTAAATAGCAATTTCAAGGTAAACATGTTTTAAGCATACAACCATATTTTGACTAGGTTTAACCGTATAATCATGCATTAAAAGATATTCCATGAATACATATTTTCAATATAATCTAAAGCATAGCCAAATTGACACTATAATTGACAACATTTACAAACCACAACTCAAAAACAACCATTTTTCATTTAACAAGCTCACTTAAAGCTATTTATAATATTCATGTCATTAACCAAATATAGATATATACCCAAAACACAAATCTTACATACCATCTAATAAGCATATCAAAATATATTCCTACCATGTTTGAACATAACAAAATATCATTTAATGCCAATTCACATAATAACATCTTAATTAAACATAACAACCAAATTCACATATACTTTTATTTATGCATAAACCATACCCGAATCAACCGCATATACATCCAAAATCATCAACCATTTCCAAAGCATATAACACATATAAACTTGACTAAAGTTTCATATACTCATATAACATATTAGCCATTTTCGCATGGCTTAATATATACATACTTCAAACTTGACCAAATACAACCTAGCTTATACATGCCATAGGTTCAAGTTTAAACTTATAAAATACCAAAAACAGTCGATAGTGTGATGGACTTTGCTGACGATCCCCGAGCTCGTAACTAATCTCCAAAATCTATAAAATAGAGGCAAATATAAACACACACAGTAAGCTATCAAAGATTAGTAAGTCATAAGCAAATAAACAACTCAATGACATAATCAACTCATTTAAACCAAACAAAATTATACTATCATAATTACATTAAATCTCAAGCTTACAATTTCATGTAAAACATATACTTTCACATATAAATTTATTCATGACCGAGTGTACATATATATATATTAACAAAGTATCTTTCAATTTCAAAGCCAAAATGTTATTATATAACCAAGTACATTTACACTCATATATATATACTCATGAATCAAAAGATATCATCACATACATATTCATAGAATATAGCCGAATATACTACACAAATGTATATATGTTTACATTAGTAACTTGTATAATTTGCATCACATATCAAATAACCAACTTACCTTATTTTCAAATAGGTAACCAACTAACTCATACCTGATCGATTTAGCTCGTTTTACACATTCGATCACAACTTATCATTACCTGTTGAACCATTCAGAATTGAATAGGATACTCAGATAATCACATATATCGTACAATGCCAATGTCCTAGACGTGGCCTTACATGCAATCTCATATCGATGCCATTGTCCCAGACAAGGTCTTACACGAATAAAATACGATGCCGATGTCCAAGACATGGTCTTACACGTAACCACATATATCAATGCCAACATCCCAGACGTGGTCTTACACAAGAACACATATCGAAAATCCTACGTCATGACATATGTATCCTAACTATTCTTAAGGTTCGTACAGGGCTTTCAGACGTCGTAACTCGGTCAAATCGAACTCGTAAACATAGTTCCCAAGTATATACACTTTCGGCTATCATATATACAAACTCATAAAATTTAAATCAACATTTTACATTCACATATATTCAAAATTTACAGCATTTATTTGCTTAGAAACCTACCTCGGACAACGATAATTGGAACGGGACGGCTAATCGACAACTTTGGTTTTTCCTCGATCCAAATCCGATTTTTTTGGTTCTTGATCTAAACATATTCAAATTAAATTTATTAAAATATATTTTCACTCAATGTAGTCCAAAAACACATAAATTTGCAAATTACCATTTTACCCCTAACATTTCACACTTTTTACAATTTAGTCCCTATTGCACAAAACACAAAACATGCAAAATTTGAGTACACCATGCTTAGGCCGAATCTTAATTATGTTTTTACAAGTCCATAAATTTCATTTATTTCACATTGTAGTCCCTCAAACTATCATTTTTGCAATTAAGCCCTAATTACTCAAAATCATCAAAAATTCCAATACAAAACATATCAATCCAAAACATATATTTCATAATTCCTCAACTAACATCACAATACTCGAATATTTATCAATGGCATAACTCAAAATATTCATCAAAATCAAAAATTCAAGCATGGGCTTTGTACATTACATTGCAACAATCTCAAAGACGTAAACATTATCAAAAACCGAGCTAGTTACATACCTTGATTAAGCTATCAAAAGGCTGAACCCTTGAACTCTTATTTCTTTTCTTTTCTTTTATGTTTCAGCAAGAACAAAGTATTATGAAAGCTTATTTTAATTTTTATGTTTTATTATTACATATATTATTACACATTTTACAATTTTAACCTTTAACAATTAATATAAAACCATTATATAATAAGGTCATAACCGTCCATGACTAATTCATATGGTAAAATTGCAACATAAATACCTCATGTAAGAAAGACAACATCAATTCAACCCTTTTACAATTAACCATCAAATTTTCATTTTACGCAATTAAGCTTTTTTATTTAATCGGGCACTCAAACGATAAAATTAAATCACGAAAATTTCACACATATAAACTCACACATAATAAACACAGAAAATAATTTTAAAATATTTTTTGACTCACATTCGTGGTCCCGAAACCACCATTTCAAATAAGGTCTAAATCGGGTTGTTACAACTCTCCCTCTTAGGGATTTTCGTCCTTGAAAATTTTACCGGTGAATAGGTTCGGATAACATTCTTTCATTGCATCCTCTGGCTCCTACGTTGCTTCCTCAACTCCGTGTTTTTGCCATAGTACTTTCACTAACGAAATTTTCTTATTTCGTAATTCTCTAACTTCGCAAGGCAGTATACAAATCAGTTCTTCCTCATATGTCATATCAGACTTAATCTCAATCTCTGACGGATTAATCACATGTGAGGGATCAGATTGATATCTACGAAGCATCAAAACATGGAATACATTATGGATCTTTTCTAACTCAGGTGGCAACAATAGTCTATAAGCAACTGGCCCGATACGCTCTATAATCTCATACGGCGAATAAACTCTATATCTTTTCGTTTCAAGTCCGCATACGATTTCTGATGATCTGACGCTGTTTTTAGACTTTCATGGATCACTTTTACTTTTTGCTCAGTCTCTCTAATCAAATCGACCCCGTGTATCTTGTTTTCACTGAGCTCAATCCAATACAATGGTGTACTAAATTTACGCCCGTACAAAGCCTCGTAAGGTGCCATTTTGATACTTGATTGAAAGGTATTATTGTACGCAAATTCAATCAGAGGTAAGTATCGTTCCCAAGTACCTTCGAACTCGAGAATACAACATCTCAACATATCCTCAAGTATCTAAATGATTTTTTCGAACTAACCATCTGTTTGTGGATGGAAAGCAGTGCTGAAATGTAATTTCGTACCTAGAGCATCTTGTAGTTTCTTCTAAAATCACGATGTAAACCTCGGATCTCTATCCGAAACAATAGAAATAATTACACCATGTAATCTCACAATCTGAGAAACATACAATTCAGCTAGCTTATCAAGCGAGTAATCTGTACGAATCAGAACAAAATGAGCCGATTTAGTTAATCTATCCACAATAACCCAGATTGCATCTTTCTTACTCGGTGTCAACGGTAAACCAGATGCAAAATCCATCGTGACTCTATCCCATTTCCACTCAAGTATCATGATCGGTTGAAGCAATCCAGAAGGTACCTAATGCTCAGCTTTTACTTGCTGACAGGCTAAACATTTCGAAACAAAGTCAGAAATGTTTCATTTCATACCATGCTACCAGTAAAGCTATTTCAGATCATTATACATTTTTGTACTACCTGGGTGAATAGATAACCGATTGCTGTGAGCTTCGTTCAAAATCATCCAAATTAACTCTAGATTTCTTGGAACACATATTCAGTTTCTGAACCTCATACAACCTTCAGCATCAACTTGAAACTCTGAATCAACATTCAAATCATATTGGACCCGTCTTGCTAACAAATCATTATCAACTTTCTGAGCATCACAAATATGTTAAATAAATAACGGTCTTACTTTTAATTTAGCTATTATCGAACCATCATCAGACATAGCCATATGCACATTCATTGCACACAAAGAAAACAGTGATTTTCAGCTTAGAGCATCGGCAACAACATTAGTCTTTCCCGGGTGATAATTAATCACAAGCTCGTAGTTTTTTAACAACTCTAACCATCGTCCTTGTCTCAAATTCATATCTTTCTGAGTCATCAAATATTTTAGGCTTTTGTGATCAGAATAAACATGACATTTCTCACCGAATAGATAGTGGCGCCATATTTTCAATGCAAACACAATAGCTGCCAATTCTAGATTATGTGTCGGTTAATTCTTTTCATGCGGCTTTAACTGTCTTGAGGCATAAGATATGACTTTGCCTTCCTGAATCAAAACACAATCCAAACCATTTAAAGATGCATCACTATAGATAACGAATTCTTTACCTGATTCTGGCTGAACTAACACTAGAGCTTCGGTCAAAAGGGCTTTCAACTGATCAAAATTTTTTTGGCACTTTTCTGACCACTTGAGTTTAACATCTTTCTGTAGTAACTTCGTCATCAGGCTTTCAATCATAGAGAAACCTCACGAACCGTCTATAGTAACTAGCAAGTCCTAAAAAACTTCAGACTTCAGAAACATTTCTCGGAGGTTTCCAATCAAGTATAGCTAAAATTTTACTCGGATCAGCCCGAATACCTGATGCTGATACAACATGTCCTAGAAAACTGACTTCATGTAACCAAAACTCACATTTACTGTACTTCGCATACAATTGTTTATCTCGCAAGGTCTATAACAAAAGTCTCAAATGTTCGGCATGTTCGGTTTCATCACGGGAACAGATCAAAATGTCATCTATGAACACAACCACAAATCGATCTAGATACTGTTTGAAGATCCGGTTCATCAAATCCATAAAAACAGCAGTGGATTAGTAAGTTCGAAAGGCATAACCAAAAACTCATAATGTCTGTACCTCGTTCAGAAAGCAATCATTGGAACATTTGTAACACCCCTATCCCGTATCCGTTGCCGGAATAGGTAAAGGGGCATTACCGGACTTGAAACTCATATCCGAACAGTAAAAATTTTGAATATTTTTTTTATAAAGAACGTTCCTTTAGGTAAATACTAAAGACCGTCAGGGATACAATTTAACTTCTATAAGTACACATTCAAAAGATGCCATTTTCGCATGGCTTATATACATTAACCAAAATATTCTTCTACCAATTGGTCTATTCTTTACATGCCATAAAATAATTCAAAACATAACAAGAACAAGCAAAGGATAGTGATAGTGTGACTAGTTCTTGACGATCCCCGAGCCCTAGCTTCCAAATGAGATCTATAAAACAGAGGAAACAAAGTAAACGGAGTAAGCATTACAATGCTTAGTAAGTTTTAAGCAATGTCAACAGATAACAATCAAATTATAACATAGTTGTTTGTATTTTATTTCACTCTTCCTTCTAGCATACCATCCCTTTACCGAATATGCACATCTCATCATATATAATAGGCGATAAATTCTCACTTGATAGTGATCTCTTATAAACATAGGTACATTACATATTCTCACCTAACTTTCCACATTGACCAAATGCACAATAATCATAGAACAGTCTTATTGCTTTACTCACATATGCATCACATAACGACCTTGTGATTTAGTCCAAATCAAGCTTAAATATAATCTCAAAATACATACCGACCAACTTAACGCATTGAACGTATTTATTACCAATTGTTACTCAAAGTCGTATAATCTTATGCTTTACTTGAATCTTCAAATAAACCTTTAGCTCGAATAGTCCCCACACGTAGTTATCGGGTCTTACCGGACAAAATCTCCACACGTAGTCATCGGGTCTTACCCGAATATATTTCAAGTTTCATGTACATTTAATCACATGTTACAACATTCACATCGACTGTCATATTTGTAATTCATTTGCCTCATCAAATATCTAATAATACACACCTTTCACATTTGGTCATTCGGCCACAATATACACACATCTCCTACATATTTCACACTAGCCATTCGGCTTTACCACATATACATATCTCATACATATTTCACGCTAGCCATTCGACTTTACCACATATACATATCTCATACATATTTCACGCTAGCCATTCGGCTTTACCACATATTCATATCTCATACATATTTCACACTAGCCATTCGGCTTTACCACATATACATATCTCATATATATTTCACGCTAGCCATTCGGCTATACATATCTCATACTAGCCATTCGGCTTTACCATATATACATATCTCATATATATTTCACATTAGCTGTAACACCCCTAACTCGTGACCGACGCCGGTGTCGGACACGAGGGATTAACGAGACAAATCCTCTTAAAGTACCGACCAATTTGGCATTTCTGGACAGGCTGGAAAACTGCGTCACCGTCGCCTTAAAAATCATATCTCGAGTTCCAAAACTCGGAAACTGGTTTCGTAAATTTTCCCTGAATTTAGACTCATATATCCATCCATGGATTTATTTTTAGAATTTTGGTTGGGCCAATTGGTACAGTTTATTAGTTAAAGTCACCCATGTTACAGGGATCGACTGCTCTGACCTCCGCGCGTTACAACTTGAATATCTTTCTGTACAGGGCTTTAATACTGGTGCCGTTTGTTTCTAATGAAACTAGACTCAAAATGGAATCTGTACATATAAGGCATGACTCCTAAATCTTTCTGGATGATTTATGGTAAATTTTCAAAGTCACGACAGGGGACCCAGAAATCGTTCTGGCCCTGTCTCACGAGAACTTTAATATCTCCCAGTATACTGCTCATATGGTCGTTTCGTTTCGTCCATATAAAATAGATTCATCAAGGATCAGTTCCATAATTTACTCACTATTTAATTCTACTTATACTATTTTTAGTGATTTTCAATCTCATCTCACTGCTGCTGTCCGCAACAGTTACTGCAGTAGACTATGCCAATTTCATGAATTTTTCCTTGGCCTTAATCATCCATCATACATGACACAAATTATGGCCACCTTAACAAAATTTGAGTTTCTAAGACTCGTGGCTATAGGTTCTAGCATCCCACTCGACGACCACATAGGCCATTTTCACATGGCTTAAAGTTTACAATCCCACAAATCGACAAAATATAATAGCCTATACATGCCAAATGTTCTTCAACAACAAAAAAAGTAATACCACAAGATTTCAGCGGTGTGATGACTTCAACGACGGTTCCGAGCACACAACAAGACGAGTCCCAAAGACCTAAAATGGGTGACAAGAAAACACCGAGTGAGTTTACAACTCAGTAAGTCATAAGCATTCGTCAATCCATCGATAAAATTACTACTACATGTACAACAAATGAAACTAGGTACTCGTCCATATCGAGTCCATACCATAATACCTCGAACCTTTCGGTCCAATCTCGCACCAATTCATACATCCACATTTCATATTCTACACAACAAGATAATCAAGCATTTTTACACATTAACTCAATTTCCAGCACAACCATACAATTTCAATCATCACATAGATTTAAGGCTTACCGAATTCAACCCCAAGCATGAACGTATTACCTATTCGTCATGAGCTCGAGGTACTTACCCGATCCGCTGTCCATACTCAATTCAATGGAGACACACCTCCATTTATATAGAGTTCGCACACACAGTGCTTACTACTCGATTTCGCACACTTAGTGCCACGTAATTTAAGCTCGCACACACAAGCCATATTTTTTTCCAGCTTGCACACTTAGTGCCAAATATTTCCAACACGCACACTTAGTGCCATATATTTCCAACACGCACACTTAGTGCCAATCTCGACACCATACACCCGTATTGCCCGCACACATAGTGCCGAAAGCAAACTTTCTACACATTCCACTATTTCTTTTACATTCAACAATTATCCTCATTCCATACACATACAATTTCATTTATACATATATATATAGCATTCCATTAAACACAATTGCATAGATTTTCCAATCATTTAAGCAATATCAAATATATGCGCTTAATGACTTACCTCGGATGTTGTCGCACGCCTTCAACGGCTATTCAATTACTTTTTCTTTCCCCTTGTCCAACTTCGATCCTTTGAGCTCTTGAGCTACATCAAACAAATTTACTTCCCAATCAATCACACACATACATAAAAATTTATTCATACATGACCCATAGTTCATTTGGTCATTCATCTCTCAAACCTATCGAAGCTTCCTATCATGCTTCCTTGGCCGAATACACATATAAGCACACTTAGCATTTGATGCATTCGGCCTTAGCATAATTTCATTTAAAAGTCCCTATTAGCCACTTCCCCCATCAATTATCTCATCTACTTAATATTTCGTACCTATCATGCTAGCCGAACATTACTTATTCAAGTTCAACATCCTCCTATACGACACTAGCATCAAAGATGATATCTAATTCTTCTCTTTTCCCTTTTTATCAAACAACCTATATGAACATTTAACCAATCCAAACTTCACCCATTCACTCTTATTCATTTAACATAAAGGAAATAAATCACCCACTTCACTATCAACTATGGCCGAATGCACCAAGCATTACCTAACTAAGATTTCACAAATTTTTAACCTTATATCGACCCCTACTTATTCAATACAACATGAAACAACCTCTTCTCCTAACCTCTTGATACACGGCTTGATGTTCCAAACACCATGAAAGTTTGATTTTTCATGACATTGCCGAAATGCACTTTGACAATTAGCTCACCATGCAAAGAAGTTAAAGCCAACATCTCAAGACTTACCTCCAACTAGAAGAAGGTTGCCGAATTTGCTTAATGAAGAGCTCTCTAATTCCTTCCTTTGGTTTTCGGCTTTGGCAAGATGGAGAAGAAGATGAACACTCCTCTTCTAATTTCTCTTGTATTACTATTATTATTTTTTTTTTGTTTTCTTTGCTCATTCACGGCAAGATGGAGAAGTTGGTAGGTAAGTCTTCCTTCACCCCTTTTTTTTTTCTTTACTTTATGGAACTCATATTATTTTTATCTAAATTAATGCCACTTCTTAATTTAATATCTATTAAACATATATATTTGCCCATCCACCTCCATCTTGGCCGGCCACTAGAGAATAAATTGGGTAATTTGACATGCAAGGACAACATTTTCTAGCATGCATCAATAGGCCACTTCAACATTTGCCTATCACATTTCTAAGTTTTCTCACACAAGTCCTAATTGATAAAATTCACTTACAATTAACAAAATCCAAACATGAAATTTTCACACATGCATATATGCATATAATGAGCATCAATTAAGATGGTTAATTATTATTCCGACTTCGGTTTAGTGGTCCCAAACCACATCCCGACTAGGGTCAATTTTGGGATGTCACAACTCTCCCCACTTAAGAAATTTTCGTCCCCAAAATCTTACCCAAATAGGCTCGGGTATCGCTCTTTCATAGAGTCCTCAAGTTCCCAAGTGGCTTCTTCAATTCCGTGTTTATGCCATAACACCTTCACTAACGGGATTTTCTTATTGCGTAACTCTTTTACTTCACGCATCATAATGCGAACCGGTTCCTCTTCATAGCTCAAATTAGGCTGAATCTCAATCTCGGATGGAGCAATTACGTGCGATGGATCGACCTATATCGTCAAGCATCGAGACATGAAAACGTTAGAATCCTTTCGAGCTCGGGGGCAAAATTAATCGATATCGATCGCCCAACTCGTTCGGTTACTTCATATGGCCCGATAAACCTCGGACTCAATTTGCCCTTACGACCAAATCTAAGCACCTTCTTCCAAGGTGAAACTTTGAGAAAGACCTTGTCTCCAACCTGATATTCAATATCTTTTCTTTTCAAATCCGCATACGACTTTTGGCGATCCGGCGACTTTCAAACTTTCACGAATTACTCGAACTTTTGCTCGGCATCCTTAACCAAATCAACCCCGAGGAATTTACCTTCACTAAGTTCACCCGAAATAATGGGTACGGCATTTACGATCGTATAAAGCCTCGTAAGGCGCCATCTTAATGCTTGATTGAAAGCTATTGTTGTAGGCGAATTCAATCAAAGGTAAATACCGTTCCCATGAACCACTAAACTCAAGGATGCAACATCTCAACATATCCTCGAGTATTTGAATTATCCGTTCGGATTGACCATCGGTTTGGGGATGAAAAGCGGTGCTAAAATGCAGCTTGGTACCCAAAGCATCTTGCAATTTCTTCCAAAATCGCGACGTAAATCTTGGGTCTCTATCCGACACGATAGAAATAGGCACCCGTGTAATCTCACAATCGAGAAACGTACAATTCCGCTAATTTGTCCATTGAAAAATCCGTGCGTCGCACGGGATAAAGTGAGCCGACTTAGTTAGTCTATCGACAACGACCCAAATCGCATCCTTCTTACTCATCGACAATGGCGGTCCGGATACAAAGTCCATTGTGACTCGATCCCATTTCCATTCGGGTATCATGATCGGTCAAGTAATCCCGATGGCACTTGATGTTCCGCTTTCACTTGTTGACATATCGACACCTTGAAACAAATTGAAATGTCTCGTTTCATACCGGCCACCAAAATTGGCGTTTGGTCATTGTACATTTTAGTACTACCCGGTGGATTGACATTCGACTACAATGGGCTTCATTTAGAATTATCGAAATAAGTTCAATTCTTTGGAACACACAGACGACTTCGAACCTCAAACAATCGTCATCATCAATTTGAAACTCGATTCCTTGTTCGAACACACTCACCCGTTTTGCAAGCAACTCCTCATCAACTTTCGAGCTTCCCGAATTTGATGAGCCAACAATGGTTTGGCCTTCAATTCGCTACTAACACATTGTCGGGTAGAATAGACAAGTGTACATTCATCGCTCATAAAGCAAATAGTGATTTCGGCTTAAGGCATCCGCAACCACATTAGCCCTTCCCGTGATAATCAATGACGAGCTCATAATCCTTTAACAACTCGAGCCATCGCTTTTGTCGCAGTTCAAGTCTCTTTGGGTCATCAAATATTTGAGACTTTTGTGATCCGAATACACATGGCACTTCTCACCAAATAAGTAATGTCGCCATATCTTTAAGGCGAATACGATGGCGACCAATTCGAGATCATGGGTCGGATAATTTTTCTCATGTGGCTTTAGTTGCCTCGACGCATAGGCCACAACTCGCCCTTCTTGCATCAATACGCAACCCAACCCAAGTAGGGATGCGTCACTATAAATGACAAACTCCTTGCCCGATTCGGGTTGCACTAGAATTGGGGCTTCACCAAATAAGCTTTCAGTTGATCGAAACTTTTCGACATTTCTCCGTCCATTCAAACTTAACATCCTTTTGGAGTAGCTTTGTCATTGGCGTGGCTATTGTCGAGAAACCTTTTACAAATCGTCGGTAATAACCAGCAAGCCCCAAAAGCTCCTAACTTCGTAACATTCCTTGGTGGTTTCCAATCGACTATGGCGTAATTTTGTTCGGGTCCACCACGACACCGTCACGGATACCACGTGCCCCAAAAGCTAACCTCTTTCAACCAAAATTCACATTTATGAACTTTGCGATAATCGCTTATCTCGTAAGATTTGCAACACTAGCCTCGGTGTTCAAGATGCTCGGTTTCATCTCTCGAATAGACCGAATGTCATCGATAAATACAACTACGAACCGATCCAAGTATGGCCTGAAAATTCTATTCATTAAATCCATAAACACCGCAGGGCATTAGTGAGCCCAAACGGCATCACCAAGAATTCGTAGTGACCATACCTCGTTCTAAAAGCGGTTTTGGGTATGTCCGATTCTCGGACCCTCAACCGATAGTACCCGACCTCAAATCTATCTTTGAAAACACCGAGGCTCCCTTTAATTGATCAAACAAATCGTCAATTCGTGGCAATGGATATTTATTCTTTATCGTCACTTTATTGAGTTGACGATAGTCGATGCACAACCTCATGGTTCCGTCCTTCTTCTTCACAAACAATACAAAGCGCCCCATGGAGAAAAACTTCGATCGAGCGAAACCTCTATCCGCCGCTTCTTGCAATTGAACCTTCAATTCCTTTAATTCCGTTAATGCCATACGATACGGGGCTATTGAAATCGGCGTAGTACCGGTACAACCGATGCGAATTCCACTTCTCGAACCGGTGGCAATCCGGTAACTCCTCGTGAAAAACATCTGAATACTCACAAACCACTCGGTACCGATTCGAGTTTCCTTTCCGTCTCTTTACTTCCAAACACATACGCAAGGTATGTTTCACACCCTTTTCACGCACCTCGAAGGTCATAGAAGATATTATCGCCGGCGCTCCTTTTAAATCATGAGACTCGACTCGGACTACCTCATTATTTGTACTCCTCAAATCAATGGTTTTCCTTTTGCGATCCACCATCGCATCATGTACGGTCACCAATCCATACCAAGAATAACATCGAATTCATTAAATGGTAAAAGCATCGATCGGTAGGAAAACAGATTCTCGAATTATTAGGGGCATCTCTTGCACACTTTATCAACGAGTACGTATTGACCCAAAGGGTTTGACACTCAATTATGAACTCAAGAGACTCAACAGTAGAGTCTTCTTGGATGCTAAAGTTTCACATACATATGAATGAGTAGAGCGGGGTCAATCAATGCAATCACACTAGTATCAAAGAGAGTAAAAGTACCGTGATAACGTCGGGGAGGATGCCTCCTCTCGTGCGGGATGGCATATGCTCTAGCAGAGCTCGGGTCTCGGATCGAACAGCCGTGACGGTGGCTCCCCTCGATTACGCCCTACCTCCTGAAACCCTGGGGGTCTACCTCTAGTCGTCGCCCCACTAGATCTCGCACCTTGCATCTTATTCTTCTCATCTAGCTCCGTGCAATCCCTAATGAAGTGGTCCTTGAACCGCATCCATAACAGCCCTATTAATGACTTACCCCAACATTCACCTAGGTGTCGTCTTCCACATTGGGGGCATTCAGTCTCTCTTGACGATTATTGCCCACACTAGCTACTCAAGTAGCTCGAGTCCGTCGATGGTCGGGTTCTAATGGAAATTCCCGCAGTCGTCCTCGACTTACTGGTGTCCTCCCTGAACCTCTTTATAGCCGAGAACGGAGCTTTACTCGTCGATCTTTTACGGTAATCTCTTGCTTCAAATTCAGCCTTCTTCTTCTCCTTCCCAAGTTCTTCCGCCTTGCAGGCTCGTTCGACTAGTGTCACGAACTCCTTTATCTCCAAAATTCCCACTAGTAACTTTAACTCTTCATTCAATCCTTCTTCAAATCTTTTGCACATCGCAACCTCATCAGCCACACACTCCGAGCATACCGACTAAGTCTTACGAACTCATGTTCAGATTCGAGATCTGATCATCCGGCCTTGCTTGAGTTCCAAGAATTCCTTACGCTTCGATCGATGAACCGTTGACTAATGTATTTCTTTGAAATTGGATTGGAAGAAATCCCAAGTAACTCGTTCATTTGGGACTATGGAAATTAAAGTCCTCCACCAATAGTAAGTGAGTCTCGCAACAAGGATATAGCACACTTAAGACATTCGTCGGTGTGCATGATACCATCTAACACTCTAATGGTGTTATCGAGCGAACTCGGCCTTTTCGGATCATCAAGAACTATGGCCTTGAACTCCTCACCCCACGCTTCCTAATCAAGTCCACGGTGGTTTACTCAGCCTCACAGATCGAGAATCGGAGGCATTGCGGGCTCTTGGGGTGGAGTGTTTAAATTCGGGAATGGTTGGACAGCCGGGTTGGTTCGGGCATATTATGCGACCCACTCATTCATCATAGTGAAGAAGGCTTGTTTCGCCTTCATTTTGATTATTCGCGGATGATGAGGCTCAACAGTGAGTCCCTTGCGCAGAGCAGCCGCTACACTTTCAACGTCATCCGCCAAGGGTCTCTCTACCCGGGTTCCATCGCTAATTAAAACAAAAATTTCAACCGTCGAAGTCATCACATTATTAAGCACTATCAATTTGGCATGTATAGCTAGACTCACACGCTATGGTAGTCCTAGAACCGACTAAACCATAGCTCTGATACCAATAAAATTGTAACACCCTAACTCGTGACCGACGCGTGTCGGACACGAGGATTAACGAGACAAATCCTCTTAAAGTACCGACCAATTTGGCATTTCTGGACAGGCTGGAAAACTGCGTCACCGTCGCCTTAAAAATCATATCTCGAGTTCCAAAACTCGGAAACTGGTTTCGTAAATTTTCCTGAATTTAGACTCATATATCCATCCATGGATTTATTTTTAGAATTTTGGTTGGGCCAATTGGTACAGTTTATTAGTTAAAGTCACCCATGTTACAGGGATCGACTGCTCTGACCTCCGCGCGTTACAACTTGAATATCTTTCTGTACAGGGCTTTAATACTGGTGCCGTTTGTTTCTAATGAAACTAGACTCAAAATGGAATCTGTACATATAAGGCATGACTCCTAAATCTTTCTGGATGATTTATGGTAAATTTTCAAAGTCACGACAGGGGACCCAGAAATCGTTCTGGCCCTGTCTCACGAGAACTTTAATATCTCCCAGTATACTGCTCATATGGTCGTTTCGTTTCGTCCATATAAAAATAGATTCATCAAGGATCAGTTCCATAATTTACTCACTATTTAATTCTACTTATACTATTTTTAGTGATTTTTCAATCTCATCTCACTGCTGCTGTCCGCAACAGTTACTGCAGTAGACTATGCCAATTTCATGAATTTTTCCTTGGCCTTAATCATCCATCATACATGACACAAATTATGGCCACCTTAACAAAATTTGAGTTTCTAAGACTCGTGGCTATAGGTTCTAGCATCCCACTCGACGACCACATAGGCCATTTTCACATGGCTTAAAGTTTACAATCCCACAAATCGACAAAATATAATAGCCTATACATGCCAAATGTTCTTCAACAACAAAAAAAGTAATACCACAAGATTTCAGCGGTGTGATGACTTCAACGACGGTTCCGAGCACACAACAAGACGAGTCCCAAAGACCTAAAATGGGTGACAAGAAAACACCGAGTGAGTTTACAACTCAGTAAGTCATAAGCATTCGTCAATCCATCGATAAAATTACTACTACATGTACAACAAATGAAACTAGGTACTCGTCCATATCGAGTCCATACCATAATACCTCGAACCTTTCGGTCCAATCTCGCACCAATTCATACATCCACATTTCATATTCTACACAACAAGATAATCAAGCATTTTACACATTAACTCAATTTCCAGCACAACCATACAATTTCAATCATCACATAGATTTAAGGCTTACAATTCAACCCCAAGCATGAACGTATTACCTATTCGTCATGAGCTCGAGGTACTTACCCGATCCGCTGTCCATACTCAATTCAATGGAGACACACCTCCATTTATATAGAGTTCGCACACACAAGTGCTTACTACTCGATTTCGCACACTTAGTGCCACGTAATTTAAGCTCGCACACACAGTGCCATATTTTTTCCAGCTTGCACACTTAGTGCCAAATATTTCCAGCACGCACACTTAGTGCCATATATTTCCAGCACGCACACTTAGTGCCAATCTCGACACCATACACCCGTATTGCCCGCACACATAGTGCCGAAAGCAAACTTTCTACACATTCCACTATTTCTTTTACATTCAACAATTATCCTCATTCCATACACATACAATTTCATTTATACATATATATATAGCATTCCATTAAACACAATTGCATAGATTTTCCAATCATTTAAGCAATATCAAATATATGCGCTTAATGACTTACCTCGGATGTTGTCGCACGCCTTCAACGGCTATTCAATTACTTTTTCTTTCCCCTTGTCCAACTTCGATCCTTTGAGCTCTTGAGCTACATCAAACAAATTTACTTCCCAATCAATCACACACATACATAAAAATTTATTCATACATGACCCATAGTTCATTTGGTCATTCATCTCTCAAACCTATCGAAGCTTCCTATCATGCTTCCTTGGCCGAATACACATATAAGCACACTTAGCATTTGATGCATTCGGCCTTAGCATAATTTCATTTAAAAGTCCCTATTAGCCACTTCCCCCATCAATTATCTCATCTACTTAATATTTCGTACCTATCATGCTAGCCGAACATTACTTATTCAAGTTCAACATCCTCCTATACGACACTAGCATCAAAGATGATATCTAATTCTTCTCTTTTCCTTTTATCAAACAACCTATATGAACATTTAACCAATCCAAACTTCACCCATTCACTCTTATTCATTTAACATAAAGGAAATAAATCACCCACTTCACTATCAACTATGGCGAATGCACCAAGCATTACCTAACTAAGATTTCACAAATTTTAACCTTATATCGACCCTACTTATTCAATACAACATGAAACAACCTCTTCTCCTAACCTCTTGATACACGGCTTGATGTTCCAAACACCATGAAAGTTTGATTTTTCATGACATTGCCGAAATGCACTTTGACAATTAGCTCACCATGCAAAGAAGTTAAAGCCAACATCTCAAGACTTACCTCCAACTAGAAGAAGGTTGCCGAATTTGCTTAATGAAGAGCTCTCTAATTCCTTCCTTTGGTTTTCGGCTTTGGCAAGATGGAGAAGAAGATGAACACTCCTCTTCTAATTTCTCTTGTATTACTATTATTATTTTTTTTTTGTTTTCTTTGCTCATTCACGGCAAGATGGAGAAGTTGGTAGGTAAGTCTTCCTTCACCCTTTTTTTTTTTTTACTTTATGAAACTCATATTATTTTTATCTAAATTAATGCCACTTCTTAATTTAATATCTATTAAACATATATATTTGCCCATCCACCTCCATCTTGGCCGGCCACTAGAGAATAAATTGGGTAATTTGACATGCAAGGACAACATTTTCTAGCATGCATCAATAGGCCACTTCAACATTTGCCTATCACATTTCTAAGTTTTCTCACACAAGTCCTAATTGATAAAATTCACTTACAATTAACAAAATCCAAACATGAAATTTTCACACATGCATATATGCATATAATGAGCATCAATTAAGATGGTTAATTATTATTCCGACTCGGTTTAGTGGTCCCGAAACCACATCCCGACTAGGGTCAATTTTGGGATGTCACATTAGCCATTCGGCTTTACCACATATACATATCTCATACATATTTCACACTAGCCATTCGGCTTTACCACACACATATATATTTATCTTGTACATCAATTTCAGCAATAGCTTATAAGCAACTCAAATAGTTTCATCAATGTTTACAACAAATTCACATATTCACTACAAGCTGTTTTCCCTGAGCAATAGTCACTAAATTATTTATAACTGGAGCTAAAAAACTCAAAATCAATTTCTGTTAATTTTCCCTGAATATAGACTCATATATCTTCCATCCATAAAATTTTCAGAATTTTAGGTTTGGCCAATCAATACCAGATTTTTCTTAAAGTTTCCCCTGTTTCACTGTTTGACTAATCTGACCACTCTTCACTACGAATCAAATTTTCATTATACAGAATTCAAAATATGTTCTATTTGATTTCATTTGAAACTAGACTCATTAAGGAGTCTAAGCATATAAATTTTATCTTATAACCATTTTTGTACAAATTATAATGATTTTCTAAAAACAGAATAGGGGATTTCGGAGTCATTCTGACACTGTCTCACACAACTTTAAATATCTCTTTATAGGAAATTTCTTTGCTTACACGGTATCTTTTATAAGAAACTAGACTAATTAAGCTTTGAATACATATTTTATTCAGCCTATAATTCCACACCAACAATTTATAGTGATTTTCTAAAATCACGTTACTGCTGCTGTCCTAAGCAAATTATTACAATTTGCTCTTAAATTTCCAAGTCCAAACACTTATGAACTTACCATTTGAGTTTAAGACATATCATGGCCACATCATATCTTATTAAATCAACTCATTATGTCCTATTATGATTGAATTTACTCAACGTTTAATCACTTAAAACTTACCTCGGAAGTTGCTGAACGATTACGACGGCTATTCGATCACTTTTTCCTTCCCCTTATCCAACTTTGATCCTCTAGGCTCTTGAGCTAAATCAAACAATTTACTTCCCAAATTAAGCATAGTCATACGACATCCATATACATTTTATACTAGCCGAAATGTACCATCAAGATATACTTTACTCAAATAATTTACCTTGGCCGATCATGTATAATGTTTTGTAGCTTAATAAATTCAACATACATTATGTATTTATAATATTTGTGCAGCCAATTATCCATGGTCATACACACACAATAAAAATAAATACCAAATTTTCATATCCTTTATGCCCTAAGTCGAATACACTTGTCATGTTCACCTACATTTTCAAGTACAACATTCTCATATTCGGCATTAGTATCAAGCATAATAGCCAATTCTTCCCACCTTGAATCTATGCATCTATTTAATCATAGTTTGTTCAAGCACTCATACAACAAGATACATCCAATTTAACAAGAAACAAAACCTTATTTCTCCATAGCTACTATGGCCGAAAGTTCTAGGCATCTCAATACCGAAATTTTTAACATGGGTTGCCTAAAGAACTTGGTGATGAGTTCAAATTAATCTAACATTTCAAGCAACTTAACACATCCATATAACTAAAAATTCTAAGTTTAAGCACAATACAACATTTTAGCACCATGGCCGAATACTTCATGAAGTTGTTAAGACCCATCCTTTTTATTAAGCACTCAAACTCAATCATCTTCATGCCTCATCACCACAACATCAAACACCAACCAAGAAGACAACACCCATGGCCGAGTATCATCTCCATCAAATAGCAAAAGAATTTAAACCAACATCTAGAAATATGCATGAATTTCATGGAATAACATCAAACATACCTCTTCCTAAACATCAACCAACCGAACATGAAGCAAGAGAATCCTCTTCTTCTTCCTTCCTCAAGTCACGGCAATGGGGAAGCATGGATGAGACAACTTTGTTTTCATCAACCCTCCCTTTTCATTACTTTATTACTAACCTTTTATTTTATTATTTCTAACATAAAACATTAACACAAAATGTTTATAATATGCTTTAACCCATAGCATGGCCGGCCATTACCTAAAGTTTTGGGTAATTTGACATGCAAGGACAAGCATTTTCTAACATGCATCAATAGGCCACTTTAACATTTGCCTAGCACATTTCTAAATTTTCTCACACAAGTCCTATTTAATAAAATTCACTTACAATTAACAAAATTCAAACATGAAATTTTCACACATGCATATATATATAATAAGCATCAAATATGACGGTTAATTATTTTTATGACTCGGTTTTGTGGTCCCGAAACCACTTTCCGACTAGGGTCACATTAGGGGTGTCACAACTCTTCCCCCCTTTAGGGATTTTCGTCCCAAAATTTCTACCGATGCCTAGTTTAGGATAACGTCCTCTTATTGAATTATATCCATATAAATATTAGCTCATCGATAGCAATTATAATTCATTACCGATTTCGATCGATCTATAAAATCATTTTCTTATCTTAAAACAAATACATAAACATTTCTACAAGTATGCACATATATCTCATTTTCTTGATTTCATAAGCAATAATCACTTAATTTAATTCACAAATGCATTTCAAACACATATTAAGCACATATTAACATGTATAATTCACATCATCAACCCACATATTTGTAACCCACATTTTCATTCATGTATAAGTCAGAACTCGACCGAAAGTACACATATACTCAAACATCCCAATAAATATCCTTTATAACTCCATCATATCTCACTATTCAACTTAACCTATTTCTAATAGAAAATCAACTTCCACATACCGAACATTGAATTCATTTAGCACATTCAATCATCATTAACGATACCCGTATACAATCGATTTGGCATAAAGCCTCATATAGTATACCGGCATGGGATTTATTTTAGCACATAACCCATATATCCAAAATTATCAGCATTCATCAAAATTCTTACAGACTTTCAAATGTCGAACTTAATCGAAATAATTTCTTGAACATGATTAACAAAAATAGGGTCATTTAGCCATAGCACATATGACTTCATATACCAAGCATTCCATAAACTAAATCTGTAGCACATTTATAACATGAATTCATTTCTTAACAACATATCCACCATCTTAAATCAATGCCTTCGTTCCATACGAGGTCTTACATGAATCTTGTTTTACTCACTTAATGTCTCTTCGACCGATCTCGCACACATAGTGCTCGGTTGAAGAACTCGCACTCTCAGTGCCTCTAATCATTTGCACATATAGTGCCCCTATTCATTTGTTGTTACACATTGAAATGACTTAACCAAGTCTATAAACATTGTGACACCCCTAATTTGACCCTAGTCGAAAAGTGGTTTCGGGACCACAAAATCGAGTCACAAAAAAATTAATTGTTATATTCTATGCTTATTATTTGTGAATAAGTATGTGTAAAAATTTCATGTTTTAATTTTGTCATTTGGATGTGAAATTAGCTAAAAAGGACATATTTGAGAAACTTTAAAAATATGATAGGCAAATGTCCAAGTGAGTAAAATGTTAAATTACTAAAGTTGAGGACTTGCATGTCAAATGGCCCACTTTTAACATTAGTGGATGGTAATGATGTTATTGTTTTGGCATTATGTGTATATTATATTTAGTAAATAATATTTAATAGTTTATAATTTAAAAACATGAATTAATAAAAGAAAATAGGTGAGAAAAACAAAGTTCTCATCCATTCTTCTTTCATCTTTGCCGAAATTGAAAGAAGAAGTAAAACAAAGGGGCTCTTGGGTATTTGGTCTTGGCATTCTAATTTGGAGGTATGATGACATTATTTCTTGATAATTTATGTGAAATTGAGTTAATTGCTAAGCTCCTTTCATGGCCCATGACTTAATTTTTGTTATTGATTTGAAATGATGCAATTGACTGTGACATCCCTAATTTGACCCTAGTCGAAAAGTGGTTTCGGGACCACAAAACCGAGTCACAAGAATAATTAGGTGTTATATTCTGTGCTTATTGTATGTGGAATTTGTATGCGTAAATATTTCGTGCCTTGATTTTATTAATTAGGTGCTAATTCATAAGAAAGGACCCATGTGTTAGGACTTGAAAATGTGATAGGTGAATTTTAAGTGGCCAAATAATGCATGAAGTAAAGACATGAGGATTTGCATGTCAATTTAGCCAACTATAGGAAGTGGCCGCCATGGTAATGGAGATGGGCAAAAGAAAACATGTCTTGAACATGTTTTGCTAATGGTGGATGTTAGAAATAATAAAATAAAGAGCATGGGCAAAGGGAACATGTTTCAAACATGTCTAGTTAATGGATCATGTTAGAAAGAATAAAGAAATGGAGAAAAAAGGGGAAATGATGAACAAAAGAAAAAAAAATGAGCATGGATGCCCCCCCCTTTGTTGCCGTGAGTAGAGGAAAAAGAAAGGAGAAAAATTTGTTCATCCATTCTCAATTCTTGGCCGAAAATACTAAGGGAAAAAGGAAGGATTTTTGCTTCATGCTTGGTTTAGAAGAGAACTAGAAGGAGATTTGGTCATACTTGTGTCAAGATTAAGGTATGTTTGAGGTTGTGTCATGAGATTCATGCATGTTTTAGTTGCTAACTTGATGTTCATGTTAGCCCATGGTTCAAATCCTTGTTATGCCATGGAAATGGTATTTGGCCAAGGTTGATATTGTGTTAAAGCCATTGCATGCTAAATGTGAAGCTTGTTGATGATGCATGTAATGATGGATTGACTACTCTTGAAATTTCTTTTAGCATTCTTGAGTAAGACATGGAGTTTTCTTTGTTTAACCATGACCAAAATTTGAAAGGGGATGGTGTGGGATGTATTCGCCATGGCATGCTCATAAGTGCGATTTATGCTTGTTGCATGATAGGTAAAATTTGTGTTTTGATATATGTGTATATGTGTTTGTACATGATGTTACAAATGGATGTGAAAATATATGCTAGATTGGGAAAATTTGATTAAATGTTCATGAGATGAAATTAGGTGATTAAAAGATGTTAGTTGACATTGTATATATATATATATTCGGCCATTAAAGTAAGTATGTAGGTGATGTTGAATCAAGTTCTTGGTGCATATTCGGTTAGGTGTATAATCGACCAAATGGGTGATTAGTAAGAATGGTTGCCGAATATACAAGCATACATATGCATGTGTAGTTGAATTATGAATGTTTAGCAAGATGGTTAAACTAGTTGATTTATTGATTAAGCTCAAGGAGTTAAAGAAGGAGAATCAAGCAAGGGAAAGACGAAGGTCATCGAGTAGCGGACTTGGAACTATTTTACCCAACACGAGGTAAGTCATTAAGCATATATTTGGTGTTGATTTATATGATCATAATATATATGCAAATGTGTTTAAATGAGTTGATGTGTAAATGGAAATGTATGTGTATGGAATGATGCCATTGTTGAATGTATAAAGGCAGCAAAATGCATAAGGTATTGGTCTCGGCACTAAGTGTGCGGGTATAAATGGACACGGTGACAAGATTGGCACTAAGTGTGCGGGTTTAAAATTGTACAGCACTAAGTGTACGAGTTTGATTATATAGCACTAAGTGTGCGAGTTGAATGTATATAGCACTAAGTGTGCGGATTCACTATATGCTCTTGCATCACAATTGGCACTGAGTGTGCGACATTATCGAGTTAATCCCGGACAGCGGATCGGGTAAGTACCTTGAGCTCATGACGAATAGGCAATATGTTCATGCTCGGGGTTGAGCTTGGTAAGCTTTAAATCTATGTGATAATTGCAATTGTATGATTGTGGTGAAAATGAATTGGTGTGTGAAAATGCCTCAAATATCTTATTGTACAGAATATGAAATGTGGATGTATGACTTGGTATGAGATTGAACCGAAAGGTCCGAGGAATTATGGTATAGTTTGATATGGATGGAGTACCTAGCCTCGTTTATCGTTTCATGTTGTGATAATTTTATTAATGGATGGTTGATGAATGCTTATGACTTCTGAGTTATAAACTCACTCGGTGTTTTCTTGTCACCCATTTTAGGTCTCTTGGACTCGTATCGTTTATGCTAGGAACCGTCGTTGAAGTCATCACACTGGCTGGAAATCTTTTGGTATTGTCTTCGTAGTTGAACTAGGAGAACATTTGGCATGTATAGGCTATTTTGTTTTGTTGAATTGTGGGTTGTAAACTTTAAGCCATGCGAAAATGGCCTATGTGGTCGGTTGAGTGTGATCCTAAAACATATAGTCACGAGCCTTAGAAACCTTAATTTTGATAAGGTGGCCATAGTTGTATTATGTATGATGAAATAGTTGGCCATGGAAGAATTATGAAATAGTCATTGTTTGCTTTAGTAACAGATGCTGCCAGCAGCAGTGAGGTGAGATGGAAAAATCACTAAAAATAGTAGAAGTAGAATTAAATGGTTAATAAATTATGAAGTTGAACCTTGATGAATCTATTTTCATATGGACGAAACGAAACGACCATATGAGCCGTATTTTAAGAGATATTCGAGATTTTGTGAGACAGGGCCAGAACGGTTTCTAGATCCTCTGTTTCGACTTTGAAAATTTACCATAAATTATCCAGAAACAATTAGGAGTCATGCCTTATATGAATAGATTCCAATTTGAATCTAGTTTCATTAGAAACAAACGGCATGAGCATTGGAGCTCTGTACGAGATGATATCCAGGTCGTAATGCGCAAAGGTCAGTGTAATCGAACTCTGAAACAGGGGTGAATTTAACTAATAAACTGTACTAATTGGCTTGACCAAAAATTCTAGAAAAAAATGTGTAGATGGTATTATGAGTATAGTTTCAGGGAAAATTGACGGAACTGATTTTCAAGTTCTGGAACTCGAGATATGACTTTTAAGGTGACAGTGACGCAGTTAGCTAGCCTGCCTGGAACAGAAATTAAATATTTCAGAGAGAGAAACAAGGGAAGTAAGCCCGGTAACACCACATGGTCAAATCCGGTGACGGTCACGGGTTTGGGGTGTTACATTTTATTGGTATCAGAGCCAGATTTAGTCGGTTCTAGGACTACCATAGCGCGTGTGAGTGTAGCTATACATGCCAAATTGTTAGTGCTTAATAATGTGATGACTTCTGACGGTTGAAATTTTTGTTTTGATTAGCAATGGAACCCGGGATAGAGAGACCCTTGGCGGATGACGTTGAAAGTGTAGCGGCTGCTCCCGCGCAAGGGACACCGCCTGTTGAGCCTCAGTCATCCGTGAATAATCCAAATGAAGGGGCGAAACAAGCCTTCTTCACCATGATGAATGAGTGGGTCGCGCAATATGCCCGAACCAACCCGGCTGTCCAACCGTTCCCAAATTTAAATACTCCGCCCCAAGAGTCCGCAATGCCTCCGATTCTCGATCCCGTGAGGCTAAGCAAACCACCAGACTTGATTAGGAAGCGGGGCCGAGGAGTTCAAGGCCATAGTCATCGATGATGCCGAAAGAGCCGAATTCGCTCGATAACACCATTCGAGTGTTAGATGAACTGTCATGCACACCCGATGAATGTCTTAAGTGTGCTATATCCTTGTTGCGAGACTCACTTACTATTGGTGGAGGACTTTAATTTCCATAGTCCCAAATGAACGAGTTACTTGGGATTTCTTTCAATCCAATTTCGAAAGAAATACATTAGTCAATGGTTCATCGATCGAAGCGTAAGGAATTCTTGGAACTCAAGCAAGGCCGGATGATCAGATCTCGAATACGAACATGAGTTCGTAAGACTTAGTCGGTATGCTCGGGAGTGTGGGTGATGAGGTTGCTATGTGCAAAAGATTTGAAGAAGGATTGAATGAAGACTTAAAGTTGCTAGTGGGTATTTTGGAGATAAAGGAGTTCGTAACACTAGTCGAGCGAGTCTGCAAGGCGGAAGAACTCGGAAAGGAAAAGAAGAAGGCTGAATTTGAAGCAAGAGATTATCGTAAAAGATCGTCGAGTAAAGCTCCGTTCTCGGCAGTAAAGAAGTTCAGGGAGGACACTAATAAGTCGAGGACGACTGCGAGAATTTCCATCAGAGCCTGACCATTGACGGACTCCCGAGCTACTTCGGTAGCTAGTGTGGGCAATAATCGTCAAGAGAGACCTGAATGCCCCCAATGTGGAAGACGAAACCTAGGTGAATGTTGGGGTAAGTCTGTTAATAGGGCTCATTATGGATGCGGTTCAAGGACCACTTCATTAGAGATTGCACGGAGCTAGATGAGAGGAATAAGACGCAAGGTGCAAGACCTAGTGGAATGACGGTGGAGGTAGGCCCCGAGAATCTCTGGAGGTAGGGGTGGTAATCGAGAGGAGCCTCTAATATGGCTGTCCGATCCGAGACCCGTGTTCTGCTAGAGCATATGCCATCCAAGCAAGACGAGAGGAGGCATCCTCCCGGAAGTTATCACTGGTACTTTCACTCTCTTTGATACTAGTGTGATTGCATTGATTGACCCCGCTCTACTCATTCATATGTATGTGAAACCTTAGCATCCAAGAAGACTCTACTGTTGAGTCTCATCGAGTTCAATAATTCAGTGTCAAACCCTTTGGGTCAATACGTATTGTCGATAAAGTGTGCAAGAGATGCCCCTAATAATTCGAGAATCTGCTTTTCGCCGATCCGATGCTTCTACCATTTGATGAATTCGATGTTATTCTTGGTATGGATTGGCTGACCGTACATGATACAGTGGTGGACTGCAAAAGGAAAACCATTGATTTGAGAAGTGCAAATAATGAGGTAGTTTGAGTCGAGTCTACTGATTTAAAAGGAGTGCCAGCGATAATATCTTCTATGACCGCTCGGAGGTATGTGAAAAAGGGGTGTGAAACATACCTTGCGTATGTGTTTGAAAGTAAAGAGACGGAAAGGAAACTCGAATCGGTACCAGTGGTTTGTGAGTATTCAGATGTTTTTCCTGAGGAGTTACCGGATTGCCACCGGTTCGAGAAGTGGAATTCGACATCGGTTGTACCGGTACTACGCCAATCTCAATAGCCCCGTGTCGTATGGCATTAACGGAATTAAAGGAATTGAAGGTTCAATTGTAAGAATTGACGGATAGAGGTTTCGCCGACCGAGTTTTTCTCCATGGGGCGCACCAAGATTGTTTGTGAAGAAGAAGGATGGAACTATGAGAATTGTGCATCGACTATCGTCAGTTGAATAAAGTGACGATAAAGAACAAATATCCGTTGCCACGAATTGACGACTTGTTTGATCAATTAAAGGGAGCCTCAGTGTTTTCAAAGATAGATTTGAGGTCGGGTACTATCGGTTGAGGGTCCGAGAATCGGACATACCCAAGACGCTTTTAGAACGAGGTACGGTCACTACGAATTCTTGGTAATGCCGTTTGGGCTTACTAATGCCCTATGGTATTTATGGATTTAATGAATAGAATTTTCAGGCCATACTTGGATCGGTTCGTAGTTGTATTTATCGATGACATTTTGGTTTATTCGAGAGATGAAATCGAACATCTTTGAACACCGAGGCTAGTGTTGCAAATGTTACGAGATAAGCGATTATACGCAAAGTTCAAGAAATGTGAATTTTGGTTGAAAGAGGTTAGCTTTTTGGGCACGTGGTGTCCGCATCAGTGTCGAGGTGGACCCGAACAAAATTTCGACCATAGTCGATTGGAAACCTCAAGGAATGTTACCGAGGTTAGGAGCTTTTGGGGCTTGCGGATACTATCGACGATTTGTGAAAGGTTTTTCGATGATAGCTGCACCGATGACAAAACTACTTCAAAAGATGTTAAGTTCGAGTGGTCGAACGCTGTCAAGAAAGTTTCGATCGACTAAAACCTGTTTAACCGAGGCCCCAGACTAGTACAAATGAGTCCCAGAAAGAGTTTGTTATATCTGATGGCGCATCCTTGCTTGGGTTAGGTTGTGTGTTGATGCAAGAAGGTCGAGTTGTGGCTTACGCGTCGAGACAACTAAAGCCGCATGAGAGAAACTATCCACCCATGACCTTGAACTAGCGACCATAGTGTTCGCCTTGAAGATATGGCGGCATTACTTGTTTGGAGAAAGGTGTCACATTTATTCGGACCACAAGAGTCTAAAATATTTGTTGACTCGTAGAGATTTAAACTGCGACAAAGACGTTGGCTTGAGTTGTTGAAAGACTATGAACTCATCATTGATTATCACGGGAAAGGCCAACGTGGTGGCCGATGCTTTAAGTCGCAAGGCAATCTTTGCTTTGAGAGCGATGGATGCTCATCTATCCGTTTCACCCGATAAGGTGTTAGTAGTCGAATTAGAGACCAAACCGTTATTGATTCATCAAGTACTTGAATCTCGAAGGTCGACGTGAATTGGTCGCTAAGCGAGCGAATGTGTTCGAATGAGGAATCGAATTTCAGATTGACGACCATGATTGCTTGACGTTCAAGGGTCGATTATGTATTCCAAGGAATTGAACTTGTTTCGATGATTTTGAACGAGGCTCACAGAGTCGAATGTCAATCCACCCGGGTAGTACTAAAATGTACAATGACCTGAAACGCCAATTTTGGTGGCCCGGTATGAAACGAGACATTTCGAATTTGTTTCAAGGTGTCGATATGTCAACAAGTGAAAGCGGAACATCAAGTGCCATCGGATTACTTGACCGATCACGATACCCGAGTGGAAATGGGATCGAGTCACCATGGACTTTGTATCCGGACTGCCATTGTCAGCGAGTAAGAAGGATGCGATCTGGGTCATTGTTGATAGACTGACCAAGTCTGCTCATTTTATTCCTATCCGCACGGATTTTTCGCTTGATAAATTGGCAGAATTATACGTCTCCCAAATTATTCGATTACATGGGGTGCCTATTTCTATCGTGTCGGATAGAGACCCAAGATTTACATCGCGGTTTTGGAAGAAATTGCAAGAGGCTTTGGGTACCAAGCTGCATTTTAGCATTGCTTTTCACCCCCAAACCGATGGTCAATCTGAACGGATAATTCAAATACTCGAGGATATGTTGAGATGTTGCATCCTTGAGTTTAGTGGTTCATAGGAATGGTATTTACCTTTGGTTGAATTCGCTTACAACAATAGCTTTCAATCAAGTATTAAGATGGCGCCTTACGAGGCTTTATACGGACGTAAATGCCGTACCCCACTATTTTGGACCGAACTTAGTGAAGGTAAAATCTTCGGGGTTGATTTGGTTAAGGATGCCGAGCAAAAGTTCGAGTAATTCGTGAAAGTTTGAAGGCGCCGGATCTCCAAAAGTCGTATCACGGATTTGAAAAGGAAAGACATTGAATATCGGGTTGGAGACAAGGTATTTCTCAAAGTCTCACCACGGAAGAAGGTGCTTAGATTTGGTCGTAAGGGAAAATTGAGTCCGAGGTTCATCGGTCCGTATGAAGTATCCGAACGAGTTGGACCATGAGCGTCCGATTAATTTTACCCCCGAGCTTGAAAGGATCCTAACGTTTTCCATGTCTCGATGCTTCGACGATATAGGTCTGATCCATCGTACGTAATCGCTCCGTCTGAGATTGAGATTCCGCCTAATTTGAGCTATGAAGAGGAACCGGTTCGCATTCTGATGCGTGAAGTAAAAGAGTTGCGCAATAAGAAAATCCCATTAGTGAAGGTGTTGTGGCATAAACACGGAATTGAAGAAGCCACTTGGGAACTCGAGGACTCTATGAAAGAGCGATACCCAAACCTATTTATCGGTAAGATTTTCGGGGACGAAAATTTCTTAAGTGGGGGAGAGTTGTGACATCCCTAATTTGACCCTAGTCGAAAAGTGGTTTCGGGACCACAAAACCGAGTCACAAGAATAATTAGGTGTTATATTCTGTGCTTATTGTATGTGGAATTTGTATGCGTAAATATTTCGTGCCTTGATTTTATTAATTAGGTGCTAATTCATAAGAAAGGACCCATGTGTTAGGACTTGAAAATGTGATAGGTGAATTTTTAAGTGGCCAAATAATGCATGAAGTAAAGACATGAGGGATTTGCATGTCAATTTAGCCAACTATAGGAAGTGGCCGGCCATGGTAATGGAGATGGGCAAAAGAAAACATGTCTTGAACATGTTTTGCTAATGGTGGATGTTAGAAATAATAAAATAAAGAGCATGGGCAAAGGGAACATGTTTCAAACATGTCTAGTTAATGGATCATGTTAGAAAGAATAAAGAAATGGAGAAAAAAGGGGAAATGATGAACAAAAGAAAAAAAAATGAGCATGGATGCCCCCCTTGTTGCCGTGAGTAGAGGAAAAAGAAAGGAGAAAAATTTGTTCATCCATTCTCAATTCTTGGCCGAAAATACTAAGGGAAAAAGGAAGGATTTTGCTTCATGCTTGGTTTAGAAGAGAACTAGAAGGAGATTTGGTCATACTTGTGTCAAGATTAAGGTATGTTTGAGGTTGTGTCATGAGATTCATGCATGTTTTAGTTGCTAACTTGATGTTCATGTTAGCCCATGGTTCAAATCCTTGTTATGCCATGGAAATGGTATTTGGCCAAGGTTGATATTGTGTTAAAGCCATTGCATGCTAAATGTGAAGCTTGTTGATGATGCATGTAATGATGGATTGACTACTCTTGAAATTTCTTTTAGCATTCTTGAGTAAGACATGGAGTTTTCTTTGTTTAACCATGACCAAAATTTGAAAGGGATGGTGTGGGATGTATTCGCCATGGCATGCTCATAAGTGCGATTTATGCTTGTTGCATGATAGGTAAAATTTGTGTTTTGATATATGTGTATATGTGTTTGTACATGATGTTACAAATGGATGTGAAAATATATGCTAGATTGGGAAAATTTGATTAAATGTTCATGAGATGAAATTAGGTGATTAAAAGATGTTAGTTGACATTGTGTATATATATATATTCGGCCATTAAAGTAAGTATGTAGGTGATGTTGAATCAAGTTTTTGGTGCATATTCGGTTAGGTGTATAATCGACCAAATGGGTGATTAGTAAGAATGGTTGCGAATATACAAGCATACATATGCATGTGTAGTTGAATTATGAATGTTTAGCAAGATGGTTAAACTAGTTGATTTATTGATTAAGCTCAAGGAGTTAAAGAAGGAGAATCAAGCAAGGGAAAGACGAAGGTCATCGAGTAGCCGACTTGGAACTATTTTACCCAACACGAGGTAAGTCATTAAGCATATATTTGGTGTTGATTTAAATGATCATAATATATATGAAAATGTGTTTAAATGAGTTGATGTGTAAATGGAAATGTATGTGTATGGAATGATGTCATTGTTGAATGTATAAAGGCAGCAAAATGCATAAGGTATTGGTCTCGGCACTAAGTGTGCGGGTATAAATGGACACGGTGACAAGATTGGCACTAAGTGTGGGGTTTAAAATTGTACAGCACTAAGTGTGCGAGTTTGATTATATAGCACTAAGTGTGCGAGTTGAATGTATATAGCACTAAGTGTGCGGATTCACTATATGTTCTTGCATCACAATTGGCACTGAGTGTGCGACATTATCGAGTTAATCCGGACAGCGGATCGGGTAAGTACCTTGAGCTCATGACGAATAGGCAATATGTTCATGCTCGGGGTTGAGCTTGGTAAGCTTTAAATCTATGTGATAATTGCAATTGTATGATTGTGGTGAAAATGAGTTGGTGTGTGAAAATGCCTCAAATATCTTATTGTACAGAATATGAAATGTGGATGTATGACTTGGTATGAGATTGAACCGAAAGGTCCGAGGAATTATGGTATAGTTTGATATGGATAGAGTACCTAGCCTCGTTTATCGTTTCATGTTGTGATAATTTTATTAATGGATGGTTGATGAATGCTTATGACTTACTGAGTTATAAACTCACTCGGTGTTTTCTTGTCACCCATTTTAGGTCTCTTGGACTCGTATCGTTTGCGTGCTCGGAACCGTCGTTGAAGTCATCACACCGGCTGGAAATCTTTTGGTATTGTCTTCGTAGTTGAACTAGGAGAACATTTGGCATGTATAGGCTATTTTGTTTTGTTGAATTGTGGGTTGTAAACTTTAAGCCATGCGAAAATGGCCTATGTGGTCGGTTGAGTGTGATCCTAAAACATATAGTCACGAGCCTTAGAAACCTTAATTTTGATAAGGTGGCCATAGTTGTATTATGTATGATGAAATAGTTGGCCATGGAAGAATTATGAAATAGTCATTGTTTGCTTTAGTAACAGATGCTGCCAGCAGCAGTGAGGTGAGATGGAAAAATCACTAAAAATAGTAGAAGTAGAATTAAATGGTTAATAAATTATGAAATTGAACCTTGATGAATCTATTTTCATATGGACGAAACGAAACGACCATATGAGCCGTATTTTAAGAGATATTCGAGATTTTGTGAGACAGGGCCAGAACGGTTTCTGGATCCTCTGTTTCGACTTTGAAAATTTACCATAAATTATCCGGAAACAATTAGGAGTCATACCTTATATGAATAGATTCCCATTTGAGTCTAGTTTCATTAGAAACAAACGGCATGAGCATTGGAGCTCTGTATGAGATGATATCCATGTCGTAATGCGCAAAGGTCAGTGTAATCGAACTCTGAAACAGGGGTGACTTTAACTAATAAAATGTACTAATTGGATTGACCAAAAATTCTATAAAAAAATGTGTAGATGGGATTATGAGTCTAGTTTCAGGGAAAATTGACGGAACTGATTTTCGAGTTCTGGAACTCGAGATATGACTTTTAAGGTGACAGTGACGCAGTTAGCTAGCCTGCCTGGAACAGAAATTAAATATTTCAGAGAGAGAAACAAGGGAAGTAAGCCCGGTAACACCACATGGTCAAATCCGGTGACGGTCACGGGTTTGGGGTGTTACATTGACTATGGGTTGTATGAGTATCTTTGAAGGTGTTATATGTTTTGGAAATAGTTTGTTAATGATGTCAATTATAGTGATAATTCGGTCATGATTTAGCTTATATTGAAAATATGTAATTATAAGCATAATAATGAACATGCGAAATGGTTGTATTTTAGTTAATATTTGTGTTCAAAATGGTTCAATTTGTTTTAGTCACATGTGCATATATTTATATATTAGCCGAATATGTGCTAAAATGAGAAATGAAATGAAGGATTAAGTTTGAATATTTATTTGAATGGTCTCAAGTATGGAAGCAAGCCTATGGCAAAATCTAGTTAATGGAAAAAGATGACATTCGGCCAAGGAAGTTTTGTGATAGTATATTTTTATTATTTTGACTAAGGATGCTTTGTATGTTATGCATGATGTGTTTAATGTCTTGATGAACAAGTAGTCATTAAATGAGGCTAAGCTTGTGAAATTATGAGTTTGGATGAATATATATATATATATGCATCCGCAGAATGTAAAAAATATTGATTGTTTTAAATGGTTCGTAGTTAAGTGGAAATGGAAGCTTGAAAAAAAATCATTAAGGATGAGTAAGAGGTATGTGCATTCGCCATTAAACATGTGCTTAATTGTTGATGATTGGTTGTAAAGAAAATACATATAGGTCAAATATAGCATTGGATAAGAAGATTTTTATGTATTGAATTTGTAACATGGTTATGTCGATTGTGAACATGTGATAAAGAATTATTCAAATGGTTGTTTAAATAATATTCGGGTTATTAGTATATGTATAATTAGTTAAAGTGTAAATTTTGCATGTGTATTAAAGGTCTTTTGTGATATTCGCCTTGGGAAATCTAAGCTTAAAAGGTTTGAATGTTAATTGGGTTGTCTCTTTAATGGCGAATGTGCTAAAAAGCTAATGCATGATTTAGTTTAATCGATGTAATGATACAAATTATGATATTTACTTGTGGTTTTGAAGTATAGAAAATTTGTTAAGTTGATTAAGTGGTTGCCGAATGTGAAATTTAGGTAAGGAAATGTGTACAAATAATATTTGTATGGATAATTGGTTTAAAGGGTTGGCATTATACATTGTTGATATGGTGTTATTAATGTAAAGCACTTTAAATTAGACGATACACATATGGTCACTTAAAACGTATTGAGATGGCGAATAAGGCTAACGATGAGTATGCTTTGATTTTCTATAATACTTAGTAAATTGTTTAAGGTGATTAAAGATGTATACGATTATTTTATATTGAGCTAAAAGTAGTTATATGGCCTATTAAATTTCTTGTGGTATTCGGCCATAAGCAAGCACAATGGGTTCTTAATAAGTTAAATTTGTTTTAGATTAAGCTCAAGAGCTTAAGGAGCCTAATTCGGATAGAGGAAAAGCTAAACTAACCAAATAGCCGACCCGTAGTCGTTCGACGACATTCGAGGTAAGTCTCTAAGTAATTAACCTATTTTGAGTTTTGATTAATGGAAAACTATGAAATAGGTAAAATTTACCTTAAAATAGAGGCTGACAGTAGCAGTGATGTGAATTTGAAAAATCACTAAAAATAGTAGAAATAGAATTAAATAATGAATAAATTATGTAATCGAATCTTGGTGAGTCTATTTTCATATGAAAGAAACGAAACGACTATATGAGCCGTATTTTATGAGATGTTTAAGTTTTCGTGAAACAGGGCTAGAGCAATTTCTGGATCCTCTGTTCTGACTTTGGAAATTCACCATAAATTAACCAGAGATAATTAGAAGTCATGCTTTATATGTACAGATTCATTTTTGAGTCTAGTTTTATTAGAAACAAACGGCATAAGTATTGAAGCCTTGTACAGAGAGATATATAAGTCGTAATGCATGAAGGTCAGATTAGTCAAGCAGTGAAACAGGGGAAACTTTAAGAAAAATCTGGCATTGATTGGCCAAACCTAAAATTTTTGAAATTTTATGGATGGAAGACATATGAGTCTATATTCAGGGAAAATTAACGGCAAGTGATTTGGAGTTTTGTAGCTCCAGTTATAAATAATTTAGTGACTATTGCTCAGGAAAAACAGCTCGTAGTGAAAATGTGATTTTGTTGTAAACATGGATAAAACTTGTTTTAGTTGCTCATAAGCTATTGATTAAACCCATACGTGAATTCTAAATCGTGATATTGTAAAACGATATATGAGTGTTAGATGGATCTTTGATATTAAAATTTGTGAAATTGTAAGTTTATGAGTATTCGAATATGAAATGATAGTATTATTCATTGGAAAATGATTGATGTAGATTCGGCCAAGACAAAGTGAATACATGAAATTTATATTTTGATTTAGGATTTTATGTGATGAATGTGAACGTGTATATATGAGATAAGGCCGAATGGCCAATGTGATGATTGTGAACATGCATATATGTGGTAAAGCCGAATGGCTAGTGTGAAATATGTAGGCGATGTGCGTATATTGTGGCCGAACGACCAAATGTGAAAGGTGTGTATTATTAGATATTTGATGAGGCAAATGAATTACAAATATGACAGTCGATGTGAATGTTGTAACATGTGAATAAATGTACATGAAACTTGGAAATATATTCCGGGTAAGGCCCGATGACTACGTGTGGAGATTATGTCCGGGTAAGACCCGATGACTACGTGTGGAGATTATGTCCGGGTAAGACCCGATGACTACGTGTGGAGATTATGTCCGGGTCAGACCCGATGACTTCGTGTGGAGATTTCGTCTGAGCTAAAGGTCTCACCGATAATCCGAGTAGAGGTTAAAGCTATAAGACTTCGTAATAAGAATTGCGTATAAATATATTCAATGCGAATGGTTAAACAGGTATGTACTCCAAGTTTATATGTGAGCTTGATTTGAACTAAATCATAAGGTAGTTATGTGGTGCATACGAGAGCAATCTATGAGACGATTCCTATGATTATGTGACATCGGATCAGTGTGAGAGGTTATGTGAAATCATACAATATATCCATGTCACATGAGCTCACTTTTATGTGAAAGTTTATCTGCCTATTATATATGATGAGATGTGCATATTCGGTAAAGGGATGGTATGCCCGAAGGAAGAGTGAAAACAAAAAAATACGAACAACTATGTTATAATTTGATTGTTATCTATTGACACTGCTTAAAACTTACTAAGCATTGTAATGCTTACTCCGTTTACTTTGTTTTCTCTGTTTTATAGATCTCATTGCTTGAAGCTACTGTGCTCGAGGATCGTCAAGAACTAGTCACACTATCACTATCCACTGCTTGTTATTGTTATGTTTAGAATTATTTTATGGCATGTATAGAATAGACTAGTGGCGGAAGAATATTTTTGGTTAATGTATATAAGCCATGCGAAAATGGCATCTTTTGAATGTTTACTTAGTGAAGAATAAATTTTATCCCTGGCTGTGCTTAGTACTTATTTAAATGAATGATCTTTATTTCAAGAAAAAGTTCAAAATTTTACTGTTCTGACATGAGTTATAAGTCCGGTAATGCCCCTTACCTATTCCGGTGACGGTTACGGGATAGGGGTGTTACAAACATCATGTATGTACACTTTTAAACATATCCTTTCATTTAATTTGAATTCGTATAGTAATGAACACTGAAACTTCGCTCAAATTACTGGCACGAAGCCTACTAGGCACGAAGGCCCGAATACACATCACCAAAGACGAATGCTCTTCGACTTAGCCGATATAACACCAAAGACGAATGCTCTTGGGACTTAGCCGGATATAACACCAAAGACGAATGCTCTTGGGACTTAGCCGGATATAACACCAAATGAATGCTCTTCGGACTTAGCCGGATATATAACTCTCAATTCTCATGTACATATACATATATAACAATACACATTAGTATATCATTTACATTACTTGAATACAAACACAACATGCTTATCGACCATTCAACTTTCAGTTCCATAGCCATATACAAAGATCACATTTATAGTCGTAACACTCTTTCAAAATTGCATCACTTATACCCTTATAATTCAATCCAAATCAAAATTCAAATACGAGTACATGATACGTACCTGATCAACTTAGTGATTTAAGCATATCCAAGTGAAGTTATATCGCAAATTCTCATAGTCAGAAGCTTGCTACAGCTCGATCGGGATCAAAATTCATTACAATACAACAAACACATTTTAATAGTCAAAAATCATCACACTATCACTTTATCACTTTATGGCATGTATAAATAGACTCACGCGTGCTACGTTAGTCCTAGAATCGACTAAACCGTAGCTCTGATACCAATAAAATGTAACACCCCTATCCCGTATCTGTTGCCGGAATAGGTAAAGGGGCATTACCGGACTTGAAACTCATATCCGAACAGTAAAAATTTTGAATATTTTTTTTTTATAAAGAACGTTCTTTTAGGTAAATACTAAAGACCGTCAGGGATACAATTTAACTTCTATAAGTACACATTCAAAAGATGCCATTTTCGCATGGCTTATATACATTAACCAAAATATTCTTCGGCCACTGGTCTATTCTTTACATGCCATAAAATAATTCAAAACATAATAGTAACAAGCAGTGGATAGTGATAGTGTGACTAGTTCTTGACGATCCCCGAGCCCTGTAGCTTCCAAATGAGATCTATAAAACAGAGGAAACAAAGTAAACGAGTAAGCATTACAATGCTTAGTAAGTTTTAAGCAATGTCAACAGATAACAATCAAATTATAACATAGTTGTTCGTATTTTATTTCACTCTTCCTTCGGGCATACCATCCCTTTACCGAATATGCACATCTCATCATATATAATAGGCGATAAATTCTCACTTGATAGTGATCTCTTATAAACATAGGTACATTACATATTCTCACCTAACTTTCCACATTGACCAAACGCACAATAATCATAGAACAGTCTTATTGCTTTACTCACATATGCATCACATAACGACCTTGTGATTTAGTCCAAATCAAGCTTAAATATAATCTCAAAATACATACCTGACCAACTTAACGCATTGAACGTATTTATTACCAATTGTTACTGTGAAGTCGTATAATCTTATGCTTTACTCGAATCTTCAGCAAAACCTTTAGCTCGAATAGTCCCCACACGTAGTTATCGGGTCTTACCCGGACAAAATCTCCACACGTAGTCATCGGGTCTTACCCGGAATATATTTCCAAGTTTCATGTACATTTAATCACATGTTACAACATTCACATCGACTGTCATATTTGTAATTCATTTGCCTCATCAAATATCTAATAATACACACCTTTCACATTTGGTCATTCGGCCACAATATACACACATCTCCTACATATTTCACACTAGCCATTCGGCTTTACCACATATACATATCTCATACATATTTCACGCTAGCCATTCGGCTTTACCACATATATATATCTCATACATATTTCACGCTAGCCATTCGGCTTTACCACATATACATATCTCAAATATATTTCACGCTAGCCATTCGGCTTTACCACATATACATATCTCATACATATTTCACATTAGCCATTCGGCTTTACCACATATACATATCTCATACATATTTCACACTAGCCATTCGGCTTTACCACATATACATATCTCATACATATTTCACATTAGCCCACATATACATATCTCATACATATTTCACATTAGCCATTCGGCTTTACCACATATACATATCTCATATTTCACATTAGCCATTCGGCTTTACCACATATACATATCTCATACATATTTCACGCTAGCCATTCGGCTTTACCACATATACATATCTCATACATATTTCACATTAGCCATTCGGCTTTACCACATATACATATCTCATACATATTTCACATTAGCCATTCGGCTTTACCACATATACATATCTAATATATATTTCACATTAGCCATTCGGCTTTACCACATATACATATCTCATATATATTTCACACTAGCCATTCGGCTTTACCACATATACATATCTCATATATATTTCACACTAGCCATTCGGCTTTACCACATATACATATCTCATATATATTTCACACTAGCCATTCGGCTTTACCACATATACATATCTCATACAAATTTCACACTAGCCATTCGGCTTTACCACACACATATATATTTATCTTGTACATCAATTTCAGCAATAGCTTATAAGCAACTCAAATAGTTTCATCAATGTTTACAACAAATTCACATATTCACTACAAGTTGTTTTCCCTGAGCAATAGTCACTAAATTATTTATAACTGGAGCTACAAAACTCAAAATCAATTACCGTTAATTTTCCCTGAATATAGACTCATATATCTTCCATCCATAAAATTTTCAGAATTTTAGGTTTAGCCAATCAATACCAGATTTTTCTTAAAGTTTCCCCTATTTCACTGTTTGACTAATCTGACCACTCTTCACTACGAATCAAATTTCTCATTATACAGAATTCAAAATATGTTCTATTTGATTTCATTTGAAACTAGACTCATTAAGGAGTCTAAGAATATAAATTTTATCTTATAACCATTTTTGTACAAATTATAATAATTTTCTAAAAACAGAACAGGGGATTTCGGAGTCATTCTGACACTGTCTCACACAACTTTAAATATCTCTTTATAGGAAATTTCACTGCTTATACGGTCTCTTTTATAAGAAACTAGACTAATTAAGATTTGAATACATATTTTATTCAGCCTATAATTCCACACCAACAATTTATAGTGATTTTCTAAAATCACGTTACTGCTGCTGTCCTAAGCAAATTATTACAATTTGCTCTTAAATTTCCAAGTCCAAACACTTATGAACTTACCATTTGAGTTTAAGACATATCATGGCCACATCATATCTTATTAAATCAACTCATTATGTCCTATTATGATTGAATTTACTCAACGTTTAATCACTTAAAACTTACCTCGGAAGTTGCCGAACGATTACGATGGCTATTCGATCACTTTTTCTTTTCCCTTATCCAACTTTGATCCTCTAGGCTCTTGAGCTAAATCAAACAATTTACTTCCCAAATTAAACATAGTCATACGACATCCATATACATTTTATACTAGCCGAAATGTACTATCAAGATATACTTTACTCAAATAATTTACCTTGGCCGATCATGTATAATGTTTTGTAGCTTAATAAATTCAACATACATTATGTATTTATAATATTTGTGTAGCCAATTATCCATGGTCATACACACACAATCAAAAATAAATACCAAATTTTCATATCCTTTATGCCCTAAGCCGAATACACTTGTCATGTTCACCTACATTTTTCAAGTACAACATTCTCATATTCGGCATTAGTATCAAGCATAATAGCCAATTCTTCCCACCTTGAATCTATGCATCTATTTAATCATGGTTTGTTCAAGCACTCATACAACAAGATACATCCAATTTAACAAGAAACAAAAACCTTATTTCTCCATAGCTACTATGGCCGAAAGTTCTAGGCATCTCAATACCGAAATTTTTAACATGGGTTGCCTAAACAACTTGGTGATGAGTTCAAATTAATCTAACATTTCAAGCAACTTGACACATCCATATAACTAAAAATTCTAAGTTTAAACACAATACAACATTTTAGCACCATGGCCGAATACTTCATGAAGTTGTTAAGACCCATCCTTTTTATTAAGCACTCAAACTCAATCATCTTCATGCCTCATCACCACAACATCAAACACCAACCAAGAAGACAACACCCATGGCCGAGTATCATCTCCATCAAATAGCAAAAGAATTTAAACCAACATCTAGAAATATGCATGAATTTCATGGAATAACATCAAACATACCTCTTCCTAAACATCAACCAACCGAACATGAAGCAAGAGAATCCTCTTCTTCTTCCTTCCTCAAGTCACGACAATGGGGAAGCATGGATGAGACAACTTTGTTTTCATCACCCCTCCCTTTTCATTACTTTATTACTAACCTTTTATTTTATTATTTCTAACATAAAACATTAACACAAAATGTTTATAATATGCTTAAACCCATAGCATGGCCGGCCATTACCTAAAGTTTTGGGTAATTTGACATGCAAGGACAAGCATTTTCTAACATGCATCAATAGGCCACTTTAACATTTGCCTAGCACATTTCTAAATTTTCTCACACAAGTCCTATTTAATAAAATTTACTTACAATTAACAAAATTCAAACATGAAATTTTCACACATGCATATATATATATATATATATATATATAATAAGCATCAAATATGACGGTTAATTATTTTTATGACTCGGTTTTGTGGTCCCGAAACCACTTTCCGACTAGGGTCACATTAGGGGTGTCACAACATTGAAGTCTTTAACTCGTAACTGATATTAGCCTGATCTCAAATCTATCTTTGAAAATACTATAGCCCCTTTTAGCTGATCAAACAGGTCGTCAATCCGTGGCAATGAATATTTATTCTTTATAGTCACCTTATTAAGCTGTCTATAGTCGATACACATTCACATAGTTCTGTCTTTCTTTTTCACAAATAAAACTAGTGCACCCTAAAGAGAAAAACTTGGTCACGTGAAACCTCTATCTGTCAACTCTTGCAACTGAGCTTTCAATTCTTTTAATTCAGTAGGTTCCATTCTGTACGGAGCTATCGATATTGGAGTCGTCCCCAGTACTAACTCAATACCAAACTCTACTTCTCGGATAGGTGGCAAACCCAACAATTCTTCAGGAAACACATTCGGATACTCGCACACAACTAGAACTGATTCAATCTTTCTTTCAGCCACTTTACTATCAAGCACATACGCAAAGTAAGCTTCACAACCCATTCTCACATACTTTTGAGCTAACATCGAAGTTATCACTTCTAGTAAACCATTCAGATCATTAGATTCAATCTGAATAATCTCATCATTCTGGCACAGTAAATCAATAGTTTTTCTTTTACAATTTACGATAGTATCGTGCAACCAGTTCATACCCAGAATTATATCGAACTTGTCGAATGGCAACAACATCAAATCAACTAAAAAACACGAATCTCGAATCATCAAAGGGTAATTCTTACACACTTTATCAACCATAACACATCGGCCCAAGGGGTTTGATACTCTAATCACAAATTCAGTAGACTCAACAGACAAAGTCTTACTGAATACTAAAGTCTCACACACATAAAAATGAGTCGAACCAGGATCAATCAATGCAATTACACTAATATCATAGAGAGTGAATGTACTAGTAATAACATCTGAGGATGAAGCCTCCCTGCGAGCACGTATGGCATAAGCTCTGGCAGGTGCGCAAGCCTCAGATTGAACTGCTGTGTCTTTAGTTCCTCTCTGACTGCTACTCACATTACTCGCATTTCTGGGCGGTCTACCTCGAGCTGACATGTTAGTTGGTCTCGTATTCTGTACTGGATTTTGTCCAGCTAACTCAGGGCATTCACGAATGAAATGATCCATCGATCCACATTTAAAACAGCCCCGATCATGCAATCTACAACTGTTGGGATGTTATTTACCACAATGTTTACACTCAGGTTGATTTGATCTAACATTACCAACACTAGCTACTGAGGTAGCTCTCGAGCTCACAGGTGGTCTATCTCAATCACGTCTAGTATAACCTGCAATATAGCCTTTGAACGGCTAGAATCATCCTAGAATCTCTTTAATGTCGACTGAAAAGTTTTACCCGACGATTTTTTAAGCAAATCTCTAGCTTCAAAGTCAGCTTTTCTTTTCTTTTTCTCGAGCTCTTCGGCTTTGCACGCTCGCTCAACCAGTACTACGAACTCTTTTATTTCAAGTATGGCAACTAACAGTTTAATGCCTTCGTTCAACCCGTATTCGAATCTTTTACACATGATAGCTTCAGTCGAAACACACTCATGGGCATAGCTACTGAGTCTTACAAATTTTCGTTCATATTCTGTCACGGCCATCTGACCCTGTTTCAACTCTAGAAATTCTGTGTTTCTGGTCAATAAATCTTTGGCTGATATATTTCTTACAGAACTTAGTTTGAAAGAAGTCCTAGGTCACTCGTTCTTTAGGAACCACCAATACTAGTGTATTCCACCAGTGATATGCGGTGTCTCGTAGCAAAGATATGGCACATTTCAAACATTCATCTGGAGTACAGGATAGCTCATCAAGCACACGAATAGTATTATTAAGCCAAAATTCAGCTCGCTTAGCATCATCATCATCATCAGTAGCTCTGAATTTTTCAGCCAAGTGTTTTCTGATTTTATCAACAGGAGGCTTATATAATCTCAATGGATCACTCACTTGAGATATAACAGGTATCGGAAAAGGATTAGTCTGGGGTGGAGGTTGTTGTGTAGCCTTGTTAGTCCGGATATACTGAGTAAACCAGTCGTTCATCATTTGGTAAAAGACTTGTTTAGCCTTTCCCTCTTAGTTACTCGAAGTCGATTGAGAATCAACCGGCGCTGTCCCTTGAATGGGAGCAGGTGCTATACTCTCAACATCATCAGCTACGGCTTTATCGGGATCCATTTACTATACGAAAACACATTTTCAAATGTCAGAAGTCATCACACTATCGTAGTATATAATATGGCATGTATAGCTAGACTTACACGCGCTATGTTAGTCCTATAATCGACTAAACCGTAGCTCTGATACCAATCAAATGTAACACTTCTAACCCATATCCGTCACTGGATTAGGGTTACGAGGCATTATCGAACAAAAGCGCAATTCTAAACATTCATATATTCACACAAGTCAAACTCATTTATATAGAGCATATAATTAATTTACATTTCAGAACATACATTGATTTGCACATTGTATACACAAATCATAACAAATTTCAACGTATTACTTACTGCATATTATACATTAATATATACAGCATTAATTATTATCAACATGGTCAAACATACTTTCAATACTATCTATGTAATTATGTGTATAGCCACCAAATCACATATCATTTCAATATGTAACATTACAGTTATTTATCAAATGTATGCCAATATGTCTACTTCTTTTGCCGACTATCAAATATGACATTTCCTTAACAAATATAAATACACATTCTCAAAACTAAATAAGCCATATTACACAACTTAAAAACCACTTACATATGCGACATTAGTAATAGTCAATTGAACTTACATGCTTTGCACATTAATGCAAATTTAAACATCCATACGACATTAATCATACATTTTCATATACTTCATTTAAAACACTAATAATTAAAGACTAAACTTACCTATTTTTTTAGTCATTAAATCATACGCATATGACCATACTAAATTAAACCATTTTAAGTACAAATGCCACCAAAAAGTACACTCATTACTTATGTTAATTAATATACCTAAAATTACATACTCATTAACAAACAAATATTGTTCACTTATTGCCATTCATGACTGAACTTAAATAGCAAATTCATGGTAAACATGTTTTAAGCATACAACGATATTTTAACTAGGTTTAACCGTATAATCATGTATTAAACGATATTCCATGAATACATATTTTCAATATAATCTAAAGCATAGCCGAATTGACACTATAAATGACATCATTTACAAACCACAACTCAAAAACATCCATTTTCCATTTAACAAGATTACCTAAAGCTATTTATAATATTCATGTCATTAACCAAATATAGATATATACCCAAAACACAAATCTTACATACCATCTAATAAGCATATCAAAATATATTCCTACCATGTTCGAACATAACCAAATATCATTTAATGCCAATTCACATAATAACACCTTAATCAAACATAACAACCAAATTCACATATACTTTTATCTATGCATAAACCATAGCCGAATCATCCACATATACATCCAAAATCATTAACCATTTCCAAAGCATATAACACATATAAACTTGACTAAATTTTCATATTCTCACATAACATATTAGCCATTTTTGCATGGCTTAATATATACATACTTTAAACTTGACCAAATACAATCTAGCTTATACATGCCATAGGTTCAAGTTTAAACTTATAAAATACCAAAAACAGTCGATAGTGTGATAGACTTTGCTGACGATCCCCGAGCTCGTAACTAATCTCCAAAATCTATAAAAAAAGAGGCAAATATAAACACACACAGTAAGCTATCATAGCTTAGTAAGTCATAAGCAAATAAACAACTCAATGACATAATCAACTCATTTAAACCAAACCAAATTATACTATCATAATCACATTAAATCTCAAACTTACAATTTCATGTAAAACATATACTTTCACATATAAACTTATTCATGGTGAATGTACATATATATATTAACAAAGTATCTTTCAATTTCAAAGCCAAAATGTTATTATATAACCAAGTACATTTACACTCATAGACATATACTCATGAACCAAAATATATCATCACATATATATTCATAGCATATAGCCAAATATACTACACAAATGTATATATGTTTACATTAGTAACTTGTATAATTTGCATCGCATATCAAATAACCAACTTACCTTATTTTCAAATAGGTAATCAACTAACTTATACATGATCGTTTTAGCTCGTTTTACACAGTCGATCACAACTTATCATTCCCCTTTGAACCATTCGAAATTGAATAGGGTACTCGGATAATCACATATATCGTACAATGCCAACGTCCCAGACGTGGTCTTACATGCTATCTCATATCGATGCCACTGTCTCAGACAGGGTCTTACACGAATAAAATACGATGCCAATGTCCCAGAAATGGTCTTACATGTAACCATATATATCGATGCCAATGTCCCAGACGTGGTTTTACACGAGAACACATATCGAAAATCCTATTCATGAAATATGTATCCTAACTATTCCTAAGGTTCGTATGGGGCTTTCGGACGTCGTAACTCGGTCGAATCGAACTTGTAAACATAGTTCCCAAGTATATACACTTTCGGCTATCATATATACAAGCTTATAAAATTTAAATCAGCATTTTACATTCACATATATTCAAAATTTACAGCATTTATTTGCTTATAAACTTACCTCGGGCAACGGTAATCGGAATGGGACGGCTAATCGACAACTTTGGTTTTTCCCCGATCCAAATCAGATTCTTTGGTTCTTGATCTAAACATATTCAAATTAAACTTATTCAAATATATTTTCACTCAATTTAGTCCAAAAACACATAAATAGGAAAATTACCATTTTACCCTTGACATTTCACACTTTTTACAATTTAGTCCCTATTGCACAAAACACAAAACATGCAAAATTTGAGTACACCGTGCTTAGGCCGAATCTTCATTATGTTCTTACAAGTCCATACATTTCATTTATTTCACATTTTAATCCCTTAAATTATCATTTTTGCAATTAAGCCCTAATTACTCAAAATCATAAAAAAATCCAATACAAAACATATCAATCCAAAACATATCTTTCATAATTCATCAACTAACATCACAAAACTCAAATATTCATCAATGGAAAAACTCAAAATATTCATCAAAATCAGAAATTCAAGCATGGGCTTTGTTCATTACACTGCAACGATCTCAAAAACGTAAAAATTATCAAAAACCGAGCTGTTACATACCTTGATTAAGCTATCAAAAGGCCGAACCCTTGAACTCTTATTTCTTTTCTTTTGTTTTATGTTTCTGCTAGAACAAAGTATTATGAAAGCTTATTTTAATTTTTATGTTTTATTGTTACATATATTATTACACATTTTACATTTTTAACCTTTAACAATTAATATAAAACCATTATATAATAAGGTCATAACCATCCATAACTAATTCATATGGTCAAATTGCAACATAAATACCTCATGTAAGAAAGACAACATCAATTCAACCCTTTTACAATTAACCATCAAATTTTCATTTTACGCAATTAAGCCTTTTTATTTAATCGGGCACTCAAACGACAAAATTAAATCACAAAAATGCCATACATATAAATTCACACATAATAAACAGAAAAAATAATTTTAAAATATTTTTCTGACTCGGATTCATTATCCCAAAACTATCATTTCGAATAGAGTTTAAATTGGGTTGTTACAATTTTCCCTCTTCGCTACATATTTTATAATCAACAGAAAAATTTTTTAGAACCAAATGTATATTTGTAATTAACTATCATGAGGAAAAATGTGTATTTGTCAAATAAAATTTCAATAACCTATGTGACATGTTATTATTTCATCTGTTTGAGTAATAGTGATTCAAGTTACAAAGTTAACTCTAGAGTTTGGCGATCTATCAAAAGAACATTCTACCATAAAGTCTGACTAAAATTTGAGATTTTTATTTTTAAATAATTTTTAAAATATATTTTTAAATTGATTAAATTTTGTTATATTAATTATATATTTATGTTTTAAATATTTAATATGCAAATAATATTTTAATTATTTGAATTATTTCTTTTTATGCTTTCAAAAAATTAAAAGTATTTTTTTGGTTTTAATATGTTTTAAAAATATGTTTTTAGATTTGTTTGTAAACTTTTATTTTGTAACTATTTTTAATGTTTTAAGTATTCTAAAGTATTTTTAGTGTTATAAATTAGTTTTAGAACATTGTTTTAATTTCATATTAAAAGTTTTTAAAATTATTTTTATTTTAAAACTATATTAAAATTCTTTATAAACTCCTTTTTAATTTATTTTTGTAATAGATTTAAATATATTCTAAATAAATTTTAAAATATATTTTATAATGTAATTTAAATATGTTTTTAATTATGTTTTCCAAAATGTTCAAATTTTAACATGTATATTTTGTTATAAAATCTTTAAATATTCGTAGTTGTATTTATAATCGACTCGTTCAACATATACGAGGAAGGACATTGTAAAGTAATTTCAATCGCACTACGGGCACTTTGGTTTGCTCGTAATTTGCTAGCTAACGAGAATGTAAATCAAACTGCTCATGAGGTTATTACCTTTGTAGATGCTTATTAACTAATTTTCTAAGAATGTTATATTAACTAATAACAAAGTAAAATAGAATAAGGAAATATTGAACATTTATCATATTTTATAAGTTTGAAAGTTTTCATAGATAAAATAATTAAAATTCATATCTGAGAGATATTTTTAATATTTCTTGACAGCTTTGAAGATGGTGAAGATATCAACATTCTATACTGCAAAAAAAAAAATAAATAGATAAATATATAATTTCTCATTAATTATTCCTATTTATAGTTTCTCATTAATTATTCCTATTTCTTACCGCTTATTCTTACTCTCATTTTACTTTCATAAATAATTTAATATGCTTCGATTCTTAATTATCTTTTCATAAAATATACTCTATTTATTTATTTAAAGATATATTTTAAATGTTTTAATATCATTAAAATTAAAAACATTAGTAAAATTTTTCTTTAAAAAAATATACCTTACAAATAGTGATAGTGGTACGATTTAATTTTCACCAATTAGTGGAATGTCGAGGAGAATCAGATCTTTCACCTTCACCTTCAGAAGGTTCTTGACTTGATTCTTTTGGCTTTTATCCAAAAATATATATAAAAAAATAACATTTTCATATTGGTTTTTATATAATTGATATGGAGAATATATTTACAAAAGAAGATACGGGTGATACATTGATTGTGGAAGATGCATTTGAGGCTGGTATGACACACCATGATTAGGAGGCTGCTGTGGAACCCTTTGTAAAGATAAATTTTGATGCTGGTTTTTGTAACACAAGACATGAAGGTTGTAGTCAAAAATCAAAATGGGTTGGTGATAGGTGCATGCACTCATTTTAGACCCCTGCACTGCTGAGGCTCTTGCAGATCTTTAGGCTCTTCATTTTGCTTATGGCATGGGGTTTAGATGGGTTATTCTGGAAGGGGATTCAAAAATTTTTATTCTGATATTTGGATCGAAGATGGAGGATCATTCCAATACAAGTTTGTGCTTGATTTGAGAAATCTCATCCCTAATTTTAATATATGCCTTTTTTCCCATGTTCATAGAGAAAAGAATATAGTGGTTTATTCTTTGACCAAGGAGGCTTTCAAGCATAGGACTAGTCTCTACTGGATTGAGGAGGTACCTGACGCTATTATTCCACTAGTTGATGGTGATCGACGATGGGTTGATCCGGGCTGAGGCGTATCGGAACGATTTGTCCTATAATCGACGGTATTCATGTTTATCTCTTTTCTCCACCGTTGTTACTTTCCCCAAGCTTTGTGGCGTTTATCTGCATGCTATCCTTTGGCCTGAAAGTTTTACAAAGTTTAGAGTATTTAGCTGGCTTTAGTTTGCTTTGAACAAGGAAGATGAGGTTCTGGAGCTTTCTTTCCTGCTTAGTGTTTTTACTAGTGTCTTAGTATTGTTTTTAGTCCTTTCATTTTCTTTACTGGCTGTATGAACGGTTATTCTGAAGTCTAGAAACTTCATTAATAATGACCAAATATTTCTCTAAAAAAAACCTATGTCTCGTTTAAAATCTTTTAAAATAATTTTTAGAAACGTTATGTTGAAATCAGTTTTAAAATAATATTTAAAGTAAATAATTAAAATAATTTTAAAAATAAATATAAATTTCTGAAATTTGTAAACAGTAATAAATTCTATCTTTAAATAATTTTAAAATTTCTAAAATATTTTAAAATGGTTAATATTGTTTATTCTTTATTATATTAAGTAAATCAATTTACTTTTTCATTTTAAGCCGTATTTTTCTAAAACCATGAATCTAATAAAATATTAAATAAGTCCATTATGTTTTAACTTTAAAGCAATATTAAAAATTATTTGATTAACTTTAAAAAAAGCTTTTTGATTATATATTTTAAATAGTATTGAATTTTAATCAATATTAAAAGAACTATTTAAATATAATTTTAAAGAATTTTTCAATTGCATTGTATTTTTTACCATATTTAATTTGTTTTAAATTTTGTTTGTGTTCTTAACATGTTATATTTATTTAATTAATTCATTAATATTTTTCTATGATATATCATTTCCAAGTTCAATTTTTTAAGGATAAATTACTTTAAATTATTTTTATTTAAAAGTTGATAATTTATTTATAGTATAATTTTATTACAAAAATAAATTTAATGGCTAATTAAAGATTAAACAAAATGGAAAAAATCACTGCTTGTCCGCAATTTTAATGTGTACATTGTTATATATATATATATATAGACAATATTTTAGATCGTTATATTAAAAATTTTGGATCGATTTAAATATTTATAGGCATGACAAGTACAAATATCTTAATAAATTCAATGATTAGGTTGTTGAAATATTAATCGTATAAAAGTTATAAAATATGTAAAATCACTTAAGTTTTATAATGGTGTAAGTAAATCCTCTCAATAATAAAACTAGTGTAATGCATACTAATTTGAGTTTTAAATTGACCCAAAATATACTAAAAGGTTTGGACCGTAGTCTAATCAGGCTCGTGAACAAACTCTATCGAATAAATAATTAGGGATTCTCTTATTAAAATAAAATAAAAATATTTATATTTGATGAATTGATACATATAGTATTCATGATAAGTGAATATAATAATGACACATCATAAATATTCTTTTAGAAATAAACAATATCTTGGCTTGTTGGGAGTGTTAAAACTTTGAGATCTCGATGGTTCAAATTTAAATCCTATAACGTGCAAATGCTATATGTAAATATTCTTTTAGATTATTTTGAGTTCTAAATTAAAGAAGAGAAGCATATTGTTTTATGTATACAGAGTATATATTATTTTGAGTTTGGATGATATTAGATTTGAGTAAATTTTGGATAGAATCATTTGGAATTTAAGTTATTATTTTTATTATTTTAGTTTGTCAATTAAATTTGTCAAATCAAGTTTAAATAATTATGAATTATTTATTTAAGTAAATTCGAGTTTAAAGCTATTTTGTGAGCTTTAAATGATTTTTATTGGTGTTGGGATTGTATGGAATTTGGATTAAAATTAACAATATATTTTCAATCCATGAAAAGATTAAGAGGAAATGAAGAATATGCATCTTGAAGCGACGGCCACAATGTCAAGTCCTTAAACAAATATTATGATCTAGTACAGAAATAATTCTTGTAGCAGCAAGCCATTAGCCTTGAGTTATTCATACACAAGCTGATAACCGGAACCAAGTTGGAGACATTCCAATGATTTGATCACCTGCATCCAACAAATTATCCCTCTTACTCACACCCTTAATGGATTCATCATCTGATGCCGGATCATTGGTGGAGTCCTTCCCGGTGAGGCGTTGAACCAGGCTCATGAATTCCTCGGGTCTTACGTGGATAATCTTGGGTGGCCGGAGATAGATTACGACGGGATGAACAGCCTTGTTGTTTCTACTGCGATTATTGAGAGATGGTTTCTTGATCATCGTAGTTGATGAAGAGTTGCCAACTCTTAAAGATGAAGGCCTTGGACCTTGCAATTCTCTCCCTCTATTGCTACAACCCATTACAATAACTTCTTAGGGGTTTCAAAGACTGAACTGAGGTTTTAAGCTCTGAGCTCAACCATAGTGACCAACCATATATATATATATATATATATATTATAAAGCAGCAAGCAAGTAAGAAAGAAAGAGTCCACAAATGCCAGAAAAACTGGGTCTTCTTTTGAACATATCTTCCTTGTATATATATATATATATTTTATAATAAAAACATTGGAGTTTATGTTTTTGTAGATTCTGCCGGCTACACTTTCAAAAAATTGTTTGATTTCAAAATTTTTCAATTTGTTTTTGGTCCATGAAATTTAAAGATTATAATTTCATATTTAGTTACTTTATTTTATGAATTTATTGGTACATCAAAATTGATAACAACATTTTTAATGATATGCTAAATTATTCTTAGTTGAATATTGTTATTCTTATCATTTTAATGGTAATAACCAACAATTTTATCAATTTGAACCAATTTTTTTGGTTGAACCACTAAACAATCAATAACAAGGGAGTTGAGACAAATTCAGTCAAGACAAAGTCATATCAGCTATTTCTTTTTTCTTTCAATCCCAAATCATTTCTTTTGTCATAAAAAACCGAGAAGGGTCAACATTACATAACATCGACCCAAAACTGAAATGGTTTCAATTTATATCGGTTTAAGCAATCAAATATAATTATTTAATTATTAATGTGTTTTGAAATTATCACTTAAATTGAAAACAAAAAAATATTTTACTCATTAATATTATTAATAATTGGTATTTAGGTCACTTCTTTATTAAATCATTAACGAAATGCTAATGTGACCTTTATTTTATTAGCACAATAAAAGTTTAGTCCTTTAATGTTTACAGATTTTATCAATTTTGGTCTTAATTTTAAAAACTTCAACAAATTTATTCTCAACTTTACACATTCTTTCAATTTAGTACCGATTCTTAAGAATAAGAAATAAAAATAAAAATATTGAAAATTCATTTTTTCCATAACATTACATTTGTAATGAACCAATTTTGGCCTATGTCTAGAAAATGTGGTTTTGAAGTCAAATTTGGTGGAACGTAATTGGATTATTAATCGAGAAGCTGTCAAGCCAAGTATAAAATTACTGTATTAATTTATTAAGTAATTAAATCGAGAAAGTAGTTAATTATAGTACAGAGACTAAATTGCAATGTGATTGTACAAGTGAGATTTGATTAAGGAAATGCATGAGACCTTAAGTAGCAATTGAACCAAGGACCAACTTGTTATTAAAATCTCATTATTTCTTGGTTAGTGGAACAAAATGGTCTCTTTCATCCATTCCCACTAAGATGATTAATTATAAATCATCACCTTCATCTTTTCTTCTCCAAAATCATAGCTTAGAAGGGGAGAAAGAAGAAATTGTTCTCCATTTTTTATTACAAATTGCCTAAGCATGCTCAGTTTGATAAATTTTTACGGATTTCTAGTTGAGGGAGCTTGCTATGTTCAACCCAACCATTACATTTTTCAATTGTGAAGTTTTTTTTTTTTTAAGTTGCCATTGTTGAATTTAGGGTGAAATGGAAGCTTGAAAATATGGAATAATGACAACTAAGTTAGTTATGTTACGATTATGTTTGAAATGTAGTGGGAAGTGTTGAGCTAAGCTTATTGAGTTTAAGTTACATAGTTAATAATGTGTTATTAGGGACCAATTTGTAAAGAATAAATGCTATAAATTGATAGCTTGAGGTCCCTAGAAAATAAATACCAAGTCAAATTTAGATTTGATTGGGTAGATTGTGAAATATGAACATTTTGGACACTAGGGTTCAAAAAATTGTAAAGTATGTGTTCATACTTGAATTGTTAGCTATGCTTTTGTTGATTGTGAAACTAATACCAATTTCGTAATGGAATTATCGATCGTAGCTAAATACGACGTCGGAACTTCGAAGGAAAAAGGAAAAGAGAAGGCAACAAACGACTAGCCTTTTTTTTTTGCGCTTTCATAAATTGATTTCAATTTATAGCCTATTAAGTAGTAAATTGAATAAGGTAATAATAATGCTCTATCTCATGAATGGTAAGTACATTTAGTGACTTGATGACTTGTTGAAATGTTGTGAATATGTATGTGTATGAATTCATGTGCTGATATGATGAAAAATCATGAGAAATTGACAATTGATATGAATGCTATATGAAAATGTGATTCAAAGAATAAATGATATGTGAAAGCATGTATATTGGTTCTATGAATGCCCTATTAAATGGTCTCGGATAGAGTTACATGTATAGCTAGCATGCCATAGGATTCGTTATATTAGAGTCATTATTAGCTCTGGGGCATATCATTTCGGTAATTCTCTAGAGCACCAAGTTTCCATGAGAACGTATTGCTTAACACTAAGTGCATTTCTATTCAATCATTTTCCCTTGAGCTCTAGGTGTCCTTGGGAACATATCTCTAGTTCCTAAGCATTGGGTGTTCGTGAGGGTACATTGGTGTAATGACAGATAAACTGTGTATCCGTCCTTTAGTTTGCGTCTGGTTAATAGAGGCCAAATAATAAATTTTATATGGTTGAATTGGTTAGTTGAAAGGTAATTTACATGAGATTATTGTTAGCATGTGAAAGATCATACGTATTAAGTATTAAGACCCTTAGGGGGCAATGATTCTATGAAAAGAGTTGAATTACTCAATCGATGAATTTGAAACATAAATGCTAATATGAAAGTGCCATATGCTAGAGAATGAGATTAAGATAGAAATGATTTTATGATTTGAATCTAGATGTTGATATTTGAGATTAGAATATAAAACATTGGAGGCGTACTAATGTGCTTATATACAAGCCATAAACTGAGTTAGATAATCAAAAGAAAGCATTAAAGAAATGTATTATGAGACAATGCTCATTAATATACATTTTCTTATAATTGAATTCATTACAAGTTTACTTGTTTAACTTGGATATTCATTGTTATTGAATTTTGTTTTGCAAAGTATGATTTTTGTGAATGCATGTAGTTATTTGATTTTTTATTGAATTGTTGGTTTTCGATTTGCTTATTATTGTTCCATTAATAGTTTTAGCATCCTACAGCTTGGGTCCGAGACTGAACTGGGTGAAGGGTGTTACAGTTTTTAGGTGAGCATATTGGTTGGTTTGATTGGAAACTATGAAATAGGTATCAAATGAATCATTTTTAGCAAAAATAGGGTTCATGTTCTAACCGCCAACTTACGTCGCTCCAACATCGACCGATAGTAAGTGATGTCGCGAAGTTAAGTGGCCTGAAGTCATGATGTGGCATACTATTTTGGTGATGTCACAATATGGAAGAGATGATGTCTTGATGTTGGCCCCGAACTTTTAAAACTATGGAATTTGGTCATGTTTTGTGCTTGGTTTGACAAAAGAGCATTCGTAAGCTTGATTGAGACTTAGAATTGATTGTTAATGATAAATTTGAATGTGATTAACTCTTGTTTACATGTATAAATGTTTATATATTGTTTGATTGACTATAGTTGCTCTAGCAACGAATGTAGCATCCTGTGATTCGAACTTAGTGATCAAATCGAGTAAAGGGTGTAATAGGACGTGTATCAATACAACTGGGGACTTGTCGTTTTGAGTCATTTTGACTTTTCAAGGTCCGTTTTGGGTCCCGAACACCTCCAATCACTCTCGAGCAACTTCAAAATGGTTTTAAATTATTTTTAAAGTCTTTTAATTTCCCAAAACTTAGATTAAAAAATTTATAAAATGGTTTTAGGTTTTAAGCTTTAGCAAAAATCCTATTTCTCCCAACCGGACAACCTCAATTTTGAATCAAAGCATTTTAGTCACTTGTTATATTATTCAGAAATGTCTATATATGTTTTCAAAGACTTGAAATGGTTTTTAATCACATGGAATCTTTCTAAAATCTTTTAATTTGATTTGACAGGCCTTTAAATGTTGTAAAACAAATAATTTATTAAATGAAAATTTTTGTTATGGTAGCACCTCCCAATCATACCGTATGTCGGCATGAGTGAGGAGTGTTATAGATTTACTCACTCGGCTAGACTTTGTAGATGTAGGAAAACTGAACATGTAAACAATTCTACGTGCCTTAAGTATTTTGTTGTGTTCACCATAGTGCCGCCTTTAGTGACCACCATAGCCATCACTTCCATTCAAGTACTCTATTTTTCTAAGCAACAAACAATTGCTTATTTCAACAAACACCAATGATCGGACTTGAACCCTTATGAAACCTTTAGAAGAAGAACTCCTCGAATCATTGATGATCAAGCCTTGAGAACTTGGAGACTCACAACTATGAAAGACTTGAAAGTAAAGAAATACTCCAAAAGATAACAAGAGAAGAATCATACTCTTGTAATATGCTTCACGCATACAATAAAAAGAAAACTCTCAAATTTATTCAATGATTAAAAGGATGGCCGAAGCCCCTTATTTATAGGCCAAGTTTTAAAAGTTTAATATAAATAAATACTCTTTATTTGAAATCTACTACATATGTAAATAAAACTTCCATAGTGAAAACTCTCTAAACACTTTAATGATGTGTTACAATCAGTAGAAATTAAGGATTGTTATAAATAAGACATGAAAGTTAAGTGTTTAAATGGTCTAAAACCTTCCCTAAGTGGCCAACAATCAAGTCTTTTGAGTTTAACCATCCTTCCATGTTATATTTCAATCAAATCTCTTACTTTTATAATGGAACTAACCCTTTTTATGTTTGGCTACTATTTGGGCTTATTGATGCCAAATTTGATTTGCAATGTGGGCTCTTAAGTTGTCCAATATGATTTAAATACTGATTCAAAACCTTCAACTCAAAAGCTTGTATTAAATTCTTTTAGAAATTTTTGTTTGTATATTCATAACTTAAAATTTTTTTATTTTAGATTAACACATTTCAAAGTGTGTTGCAAAGTTAATGGACATGTCTTCAATCTATTATAAGATAATTCAACCCAGCAATACTGAGAATTTCATCTAAAATTACGTTGCAAGTTTATTGATTTTGTAAACTTGAAAAACAATAACTTTAATGAATTAAATTTAGTAGTTTTCATTCCATCTATGGATGTATTACTGTTAAATTCAAAACCCTCTTGAAATTATATTATTCCGAAACTCTAATTATTTATTTATTTTTACTAGGGTTGATCGACTCAAAAGCATATTATCAAATTAAATAATAAAATATTATTTTATATTGATATCTATATATTTTATAATTAAGTTAAAAATTATTAAAATCAAGTGAATCCAAATTTAAGAACTTTCTAAACTTGGCAATGTTGGATACAATATTATTACATAACACCGACACAAAATAAACACATTAAAAACAAATACATAAACATCCCAACATGTCAAATTAGTGAAAGATAACTATTTTGAGGTCCTTAATTTCACCTGTGATAAAAAATTTATTTTAGTTTTTTTAAAATGTACATAAACTGTTTAACAATTTTTAACGATGTTAATATTTTTAGGTTAAATTGTAAAAATAGTCACCTGAATTATACCATTGGCTCTGTTTTGGTCACTTAATTATTATTTTTTTATTTAATCGTTAAATTTTTAAATTTAAATATTTTAATCACTCTCTCATTAGTTGCCGTTAGATGGGTGATGGAAAGTTGATGTGGACTTTTTTTATTGGTCTAATAATAAATTTAACCTCTAATATTTACATATTCCATCAATTTGATTCAAAATATCAAAAATTGAACAAATTTAGCTCTTAATATTTAGAAAATTTTTCATTTTAGTTCAAATTCTAAAAAATTCAATAAATTAGAACTCAACATTTACAAGATTTGCCAATTTAATTCTAAATACAAAGGCAGAGGTTGCATTATGATATTTGAAACTTGGAAAATGAAAAGTTTCTTGCTAAAGCTTTTCATGGTTTGTACATAAATTTTTTAAAGAAATAGAATTAAATTAAAAAAATTGTAAATTTTGAGAACTAAGTTTATTTATTTTTTATATTTAGGATCGAATTGATAAAATGTGTAAACATTAGAGGACTAAATTTGTTATTAGACAAATAAAAAGCCTAAATCATCTTTTATCACTGTCTAATGGCAACTAATGGAAAGATGATTGAAATATTTAATTTCGAAAAATTTAATGACTAAATAAAAAATTTTAATAATCGAGTGATGAAAATAAAAGCAAAGACATAGTGGGATTATTATTTTTGTAGTTTAGCCATATTTTTAACTATTCGCATTGTAACGTGCAACTTACACTACTTGGTTACAGCAAATGAATCTGCACGTACTTCATGTATACTTGATAGCTCTATATACAGGAACGATATGTCAAATTTCTCTGGTTCAATGCATGACTTTCCTTTTTTATCTTTTGTCATTTTCGAAGCGAAATGTTAATTCATTCATCAGTCCATTCGTTCCCCCACGACACAAAAAAATAAGCCGATCAATCATTTTTAGCCCTAAATTTTCCTCATCTCAGTCCCTCCATTAATTTGCCCTCTTCTCCAAAACACAATGTTAGCTTTGTTTCCTAGCATCAAATATCATCTGATGCATGTTTAACTATTTTATGCCATAACATCCACTGTTAAACTCAATATCATATGACCAAACCAATGATTCGGATTTAAGAAAAAAACACGTGATATAAGCTCAAATATAGAAGGATGTCCTCTAATACCAGCTCCGACTACACCGACCTTTACTTGCTTTTATTATTCTAGTTGAAGCCAATCATAGTAGGAGCCAGAAGGGACCTCGGTCCCCAAACTTTTTTAAAATCTCCTCATATTTTCTATATTGGCTCCTTAAAATATATTTTATATTTTATTTATAACTTAATTGTATGGATTATAAATTAAAAGAAAAATGTATTGTGTCGATTGAGTTTCAGTTTTGTTAGTATCTTTATTTATCAATATAAAAGAATATAGATTCAAGATTTAAAAATTAAGAAATATTATGAGTAATTTTAAGACTTTCTACGAAAAAACATTATTACTTTTTTTCATGTTTCCCCAAAATCATGACTAACAAGTGTTTTAAATTATTTGGTTAGTATAAATATTAAGTCATATTCATGTTGCCTTAAACTAACGTAATAGCCCAAATTTGACCGAGCCTTAAAACCAAAACAGAAACACAAAAAATAAATAAATAAATGTTTGTTTATTTAAACAGTCCATGTTACAAAGCCCAAACCGTAGGCCCAAAACCGAAACAATTCAGCTAAGCCCGTTTACACCCTTGACCCAAACAACCATACCCAGCTATACCCTACCCCAGATATACTAAACTAGCCCAATATTTAATTGGCCCAATTAGCCTAACTTATTTTCAGCAGCAGAGAAACCCTAGCTAGGGTTCGCGCCGCAATCAGCCTAAGGGTTGCGCCTCTTCAACTCCCGTTGTTTCAGCTGCCCTCCATCAGCGCCGTGACTCTGCCTCCGTGATCAGCGCGCGAATCCACACCAGCACGGTCACTGCCGGATTCCTCGATGATACCTGCAAGAAAAGGAAACAAACAGAAGATACGCGAAAAAAAGCAAAGCAGAAATGGCAAGAAAATCACAATATATCAGTCAAAGATACAGAAGACATAGAATGGAAAGAAATCTTAGATTTCTTTCCCAGAATATGTAAGGGACCAAGGCTATAAAGCCTTTCATTTCACTTGTAAAAGTTACGTTCTAAAAAATACACACAAAGAAGCAATAAAAAATACAGAGGTTCAATACGAAAACAGCAGATTCAAAGGTTTTACTATTTTTATTCTCTATTATTTTCTTTCTTTTTTATTATATACATACATGTATTTTTAATACAACAAACGATCCAGAAACAGATTTTAAAAAAGCAAAGAGAAAACAGTTCATTTTTGAGTTGTAATACAGGAAAATACTTTTAAAAATAAAGAGGAGAAATTATACCTGTGATTTGCCTGGAAAGGGGAGAAATTTAGAACCTCCGACCACCGTGTACGATGGCACGTGAGGCGCGTGAACGGTGGTCATCGGCCGTTGTTGGAACTCAGGCCAGAGGACGAAGAGGGGGTTTCAGAGTTTTTTGTTTTTTTTTTAAAAAATGGGTGTTAGAAATGAATTTTAAAATCAAAATTTAACTTATATAGGGCCCAAGATCCGACCCGGAGGGTCCGCGTGTTTTAAGGAAATGGGATAATTTTCCCTTTAGTCCTTTCGTCTTTTTATCTGTCAAATTAAGTTTATTGCAATTTTTAATTTTTGCCCATTATTTTTATTTTGATTTCAATATGATCCCTGACCTTTTTTTAAACACAGAATTAAAGCGCAGACGTTTTGGGAATAGGGTATTTTTCCCAATGAGTCCCTTTCATTTTTCGCGCGTTTCAATTAGGACCTTAATCCAATGTTATTTCTTTTAAATTTGCCCTGTAATTTTATTGAATTTCAAATCTAACCCTATATATTTATCATTATTATTATTATATATATATTTTACATTGTTATTTGTTTTATTTTTAACCTTATTTTTTATGTTATATAATTATTTTATTATATATTATTTATATTATTATTATTTATTATGTATTATTTTTCATAAATTATTATTATTTTACATTATTATTTATATATTATTATAATATTATATATTTATTAATTATATTATATATTATTTATATATATATACCTTTATATTATACATTATAATTATATTATATATTATTATGTCATTTTATATTATTATCGATTTTTATCTATATATTATTATCATTAAAGGTTTTAAACTTGTATTATATATTTATTTTTATTTATATGTTAATAATTATTTTATTTATATTCTATTATTACACATTTTGAAGATATTATAATATTATAATTTGTATAATACGTAGATTTCATTATTAATTATTCATTTTAAACTTATATTTATATATTATAATTATTTCATTATAAATATAAATACTTTTACTTATTTCATATTCTATACATTATTTTACTAAACCAATATCTTTTATATTTTTTATGTAATTATTATTCTTATAATTATTTTTATTATATTATTAAATATCAAATTTTATTATTTGTTTGTATTATACATATATTTTTTAAACTTTTGTTTTTTATTATTATACAATATTTATTTTTACTTTAGTATTAATGTATTTTGTTATGTTATATGTTATGTAATATCTTAGACTTTTATATTTTATTTTCAAATCCATATTATTTTTTTATGTACATTGATTTATTGTATATCATGCATCATTTATGTGATTAAATATATGTTGAATTATATGTTTAGGATTTTACCTATTTCTTCTTTAATATGTATTCCGTTTTATGTATATTTTTCTTATTTAAAAATTGTCATGTTTTATTTCTTATATATGTTAATTAGTGTATGATATTTATGTCGTTATGCTCTTACTTTCCTATCATTGTAACATGTTATCTCATATGTTATATTAATATGTACCTTCATGCATTGATTTAAAAAATGAGACTTCAAACTTTTCAAAAATAAAAATAAAAAGGCAATGCTCGGTGTTTGGAAGCTTCGAGAAAAGTAGTGCCCTAATTTATTGGGTTGCGACTTTTCTCGTTGAGTTCGAATAGTCAAGTACCCTTCTAAGTTTTTAAGATTTTCAAAATACGAGCAACTGTCTTGGAATTTCAAAGCTGTGTCCTAACTTATTGGATGTGACGATTTGACGTTTGAGATAGGGATTTCAAAAGGTTAACTTAGTGTCAATGTTTTGATCTGAGTGAACCCAAATTTTCGAATCAAAGTATTTTAAAGAGGATTACATCTTAAATTTCTTTAAATTTCCGACATTAAAGACATTTGATAATCAATTAGGTACCAATTTTTTTGGGCGTTACGAGGGTGCTAATCCTTCCTCGTATGTAACCGACTCCCGAACCCGTTCTTTTATTTCGTGGACCAGAACTAATAATTTTAAAACAAAATGTTTTAAAGGTGATCCAATCACACCTAAAAAGATTGGTGGCGACTCCCATTTTCGTTTTTTTTTAAATCTATTCCCATTTTACGAAACTCGATTTAAAAATGGTCTCGACAGCTTGGCGACTCCACTGGGGACTCCATAAGAGAGTCAAGCCGTGTAATTGATTATATCTTGTCTTAATGTCGGAAATTAAAAATTTTAAAATCTAATCCTCTTTGCATTACATGTGTTTGTATTATTGCATGTGTTGCTATATTCTGATGTGTATTGCATTTGCATGACCGTTGTGGTCACACCCTTAAGTGGGAGTGAGAAACTACGCTTTCACGAGGTTTTCGCCTCCGTGCAGGATAGTGGATCACTTTCGGGATACATCCGTACCTATGGTTTCGTGATATTTTCATCTCCGTGTAGCCATAGGGAAATGTATTCCCCTGAACTAAACTCGATTCAAATGAGCCTATAATGGGTGAGAATCGAGGAATCTGCTGGTTCAGGTACCTCAAACTTTAGAACCAACCTCATATAGAAAAACCGTAAGAGCCCAACTTGGTTAGAGTTAAACTTTAGATATTACCCTTATAAATTATCGTTGGGATTTATTGATATATTATGTTATTAACTATTTCTTTTCTTTTGTTCGCATGTCATTTTGCATTTACAAAGGTATCGATTCACGGTCAGTTTCTAAGTTAGGAAGTTTTATTATGGAGAACGGACTTCTTGATAGAGTGGAGGGCAACGCTAACGTCCATAAATGGTCTGAGCAAACTCAACTAAAAAAGGGGGACAGTATAACTATGGGATATGTGTCGAAGCTATCAGATTATACTCGTATTAGTGTCACACAGAATAATCTCCAAGAGCTTAAAGAAATTTGAGATCAGTGGGGCAAAGAGACGAAGCAGTTATTCTACGATAATTATGGAGACTTACCTTACTTGCTTGATGTTCAGATAGACGAGCACTTATTCCGAGCCCTTGCTCAGTTTTGGAACCCGGCGTACAATTGCTTCACTTTTGGGGAAGTAGACATGGTACCTACTGTGGAGGAGTACATGGCCTTGCTCCGTTGTCCCAGATTTCAGAATGATAGAATCTATTCTCGAGCTGCTTGTGTCCCTACCTTTTGGAAGAAATTGATGATTATTACAGGGATGAGCGAGCAGTGGGCCACGGCCCGAATTAAGGAAAAGGGTGAGTGCAAGTGCATTTCGTGAGACGCTTTGAAAGATTTGATTCTGACACACCCTGATGAGATGAAGAAGGTAGATGTTTTTGCCTTGAGTTTGTATGGATTGATGGTTTTCCCTAGGGTTTTGGGATATATGGATGAGGCAACCACGGATCTTTTTTATCGACTCAGTAAAAAGGTCACTTCTGTCCCTGCAATTTTGGCGAAAACATTCAGATCTTTAGGTGCATGTAGGAGGGCTGGTGCTGGCAGGTTTATAGGGTGTGCTCAGTTGCTTTTGGCTTGGTTCTACAGTCATTTCCGGTTAATAGACAGGATGGTTTGTCGGGTTTTCTTCGAGGACTATTCACCGTTGAAAGATATAGCAACTTCAACTAGGAGAGTTGATGTTCCAGAAGAGAATTGGATAGCGCTACTTCAGAACCTTCAGTCGAAAGATGTCGAGTGGAGGGCTCCGTGGATGATGCCTGATGAGGTTCTTTATCGAAGCGGCAGTTTTGATTGGGTACCCCTACTGGGAATTTGGGGTGCCATTGGTTATGCTCCTTTGCTGTGCTGAAGCAGCATGGATTGAGACAATTTGTACCAGCGACTCAAGGGTTGGCTCAAAGTGAGTTCGTATATAGAGGAGCCGATTACAAAAGGAAGGTTAGTGAAGTTTTTAGTGCTTGGAAAAAGACTTGTCGGTTGAAATGAGTAGCTATTAGTCCTGCAACCATACCGGAATACATTGAATGGAGAGGCAGAAGGGTTAACGATAATATCCCTAAGCCAAGTGTAGAAGAAGCTCGACCGATGGAAGAATATCTGCAAGTAAGGCCCTCAGAGTCAGAAATTATGAAACAGGAGTTCGAGAGAAAGAACTTGGAGTTTGAGAAGAGGATAGCAAAGCTCGAAGAGGAAAATATGTACTTGAGTTTGGACGTCGATGTTCAAAAGATAGAGCTCGAGAAAGAGAGAAAAGAAAAGAGAAAGATTGAGGAAGATCGAGATAATCTAAAGGAACATTACAAAAGGGCACAATTATCCTTAAGAAGGGCGAGAGTAGGAAGATCTTCAGATCAGTTGCAGAAGGAGGTCCAAGAGGAAAAGGCTCCAAGAGATGCAGGTACAGAATTTGGCATTAGAGGAAGAAAATAAAGGGTTGAAGACTAGGGTAGCTGAGCTTGGAAGATCCCTACATTGGCACAAAAACCATAACTCTACGATCGAGTTAAAGGAGCTAAAAAGCAAGGTTGAGGATTTGAAAATGGCATTGCATGACGGTGAACTCCGGGTTGAGCAGCTCGAGGCGCAGGAGGACTATTTGAAGGGAGAACTTCATCAGGCTAAGGGACAGGTCAGAGAAAGGGATCATGTCATTGGTGAGGCCATAGCCCAGATTCGAGAGGTCGCCGAACATGTGCAAGACTTAGCAATTCGAGCTGATGTATTGAGTCCGATGTATTCATCATCGTCGGATGTAGGATGAGAGTTAGCCCTTTTATTAGATAGAGTTAAAGCTTTGGGCCTTAGGGCGAAAGCGTATTTGTAATCCTCTTATATGCAAAGATATTCTTTTTTCTAAATAAAATTTTCTAAATAAAGTTGAACCAGAATCGATATCCTTTCTGCATTCATGCATTTGCATCTCATAGCATTTCATCATATCATTTGCATTCAAAGTTATAGAAAGACCCTGATTAGTTAAAGTTTACTTTAAAAGGTAGAAAAAAAAATCTGGAAATCACACATCCTTACGGCACTCGTACTAAAACTAAGAGCATGGATCAAAGGTTCGAGCAATTACAAAAAGACATGCAAGATCAAATGCAAGAACAGTTGGCCAAAATGCAGAATGAAATGAGGGAGCAGATGCTAGAGGCTCAGAGAAACATGATGGCTGAAATGGCTCAGCTGCTAAGAACCACTGATAAAGGAAAAGCTCCCATGGCGATCACTGAAGAGGAGAATGAAGGTCCTTCTCCGGGTTTTACTCTGCCTCATGTGCCCCTGCAAACCGAGGCACCTCCTAGAAGGCCAACTGACACCGTGAGGCCTCAACATGGGCCAGTGAATGCTGGAATCCCCGTAAATTTCCCATCTGGGTTGGGAAATAATTTGGGTGATAGCTCGATCAACCCTATTACTCCTAATTTTGATTTAATGGAGAAGGAAAGAATGGCCACTGAATCCTCGAAACAATTGGAAGATTGTTGCAGGTGGTTAGTGGAGAAGTTTAGGGTTTTAGAAGGCACTGGCAATCATCATGGGATTGATGCCAAAGACTTAAGTTTGGTTCGATTTGGTGCTTCCTCATAAATTTAAGATGCGAGTTTGAAAAGTACAATGGGACTACTTGCCCGAGGCACACATAACAATGTTTTGTAGAAGAATGGTGTTACGTGAATAACGATCAACTATTGATCCATTGTTTTCGGACTGACCTAGTGGGAGCAAATGGCTAGGTGGAACAATCGGTTGAGCTGCAAGAATCGGTTCATGGAGAGATCTCGCACAAGCTTTCATACAACAAGATAACCATGTGGTGATATGGCGCCAGATAGGATCACACTTCAAAACATGGAGAAAAACCCTAATGAAAGTTTTAGTCAATATGCTGTGATGGAGGAGGTGGCAATGCAAGTACAACCACCATTGTTGGAAAAGGAAACCACCATGTTATTTATTAATACTTTGAAGGCGCCATTCATTACACATATAATTGGAAGCACCACGAAAAGTTTCGCGGATATAGTTATGACAGGTGAGATGATTGAGAATACCGTGAGGGGTGGTAAAATCGAGGGGAAAGTGGCTAAAAGATCGGCCCCAAGGAGAAAAGACAATGAGGTGAACAACATGAACATTTTCAACTCTAGGGCAATCATAGTTGGATAACCTAAATCAGCTACGGGTGAGCAACAAAGTACTCAAAGACAGGGATCGGGTACAAGACAGAATTCGGAAAGGATGCAATTCACTCTTATCCCTGTGACATATCGTGAGTTTTATCAAATCTTATACGATGCACATGCCATTGCTCCATTTCACTTAAAACCGCTGCAGCCACCGTACCCCAAATGGTATGATGCAAATGCTAAATGCAAATATCATGCGGGAATATCGGGGCATTCAATTGAAAATTGCACTGGGTTCAAGAAGGTCGTGGAAAGGCTCATCAAAATGGGGGTTGTGAAACTTGATAGTACCCCTAATACTGAAAATCTGTTACCGGATCATGGCAATCAAGGAGTGAATGCCATTGATGAAACAAAGAAAGGAAAAGTCAAGGAAGATATTGCTGAGGTGAAGACACCTATGAAAGTAATATGGGAGAAGATGGTGAAGAGAGGTATGCTGACCTCTAGAAAAGGAAGAGAAGGAATAAAGAATCATTGTGAATTCCATGGAGAGGCGGGTCATATGATCCAAAATTATGAAGAATTCAAGGCCATGGTACAATGCCTTATGGTTAACAAAGAACTACAGGTTTCTGAGGGTAGTTCTTGTGAAGGACAAATATGTGTGCTGGAGAATGAACGACAAAGAACCAGCCAACCAAGAATTATTATTTCCTTGCCAGGGAATAATGAGGCGGGGTCACAAACTGAGCCCAAAATAGTCATCCATAAACCCAATCATTTCCCTTACAAGGATGATAGGAGGGTGCCATGGAGCTATGACTGCAATATAACAATACCTGAGGTGAAGAGTATAGCTAGCGAGGCCAAGGGCATGCAAAATGAAGGTTCCCATACACGAAGTGGGAAACTTTATGACGGGGGGAATATCAGAGTGGAGCCCACAAAAACGGAAAATGCCGAGGCTGAAAAGGAAAAGGAGACTGAAGTACCCATCAATGAGCTGGTAAAGGAGGAAGAAGCTAAGGAGTTTTTAAAATTCCTGAAACATAGCGAGTATAGCGTAGTCAAGCAGTTGCACAAGCAGCCGGCACGTATATTAGTATTAGCCCTACTCTTGAGTTCTGAGGCGCATCGAGATGCATTGTTAAAAGTGCTTAATGAAACATATGTCACCCATGACATATCCGTTAACAAGCAGGACCGGTTAGTAAACAACATCAGTGTTGACAATTTCATCTATTTTAATGATGATGAAATTCCACTTGGGGGCATCGGGTCAACCAAAGCCCTACACATCACTACTCGGTGCAAATGATACACACTTCTAAATGAACTCGTGGATAATGGGTCTGCTTTGAACGTCCTGCCGCTATCCACCTTGAACAGATTGCCCATTGACAGTTCACATATGAAAACATGTCATAACATGGTAAGAGCCTTCGATGGAACTGAAAGAAAAGTAATGGGACGAATTGACATCCCTCTAGAGATTGGGCCGAATACATATGAAGTTGATTTTCTAGTGATGGATATCAAGCCCTCCTACAATTGTTTATTGGGGAGACTATGGATACACTTGGCAGGAGCGGTGCCCTCTTCATTGCACCAAAAATTGAAGTTAGTGACAAATGGACACTTAATAACCATCAACGCGGAATAGGATATCATAGCAGCAGTCACCAGCAAGGCCCCTTATGTTGAGGCCAATGAAGAGGCTATTGAGTGTTCTTTTCGCTATTTAGAAATCATTAATGCCACCTTTATTTTGGAAGAAAGCGAGGTGCCGGTACCCAAAATGTCTAGAGCCACGAGGATGGCCCTGCAAATGATGATGGGGAAAGGAGCATTGCCGGGAAAAGGGCTAGGAAGATAGTTGCAAGGAGGGGTTCAAATCCCAAAATTGATTGAGAAGAAGGACCGCTTTGGCTTGGGCTTCAAGCCAGACCACAAGCACAAGAGGCAAGAAATAGAGAAGCGCCAAGCGAGAAGAAAGGCGCGTTTGAATGGAAGAGAAGTGGAGTGGGAACAGATGACATTCCCACCTATATCCAAATCCTTTAGGTCAGGAGGATTGCTGATAGAGGAAAGTCATCAAGTTAATGCTGTACATAATGAGGGATCGGAGCAAGGAAACCTTGAGGGCATTCGCCCTTACGAATCGGGGAGTTCTCTGAATAATTAGACCGCGGAGGACCTTCCTGTAGTCTTTAGGAACTTTTCAGAGTAATTCTCGAAACATGTTTATTACTCTAGGGCCTAGGAGTAGTAAGATTATGTTTGTGAAAAAGGTCTATGTTCATCTATAATTATTTAAAAAAAACATAACTTTTATCAATTTAAACGAGTATTGTTTCATTTTTATCGACAAATAGTCCTTTAAATTCTGGAAATTCTTATTCTTTCATTCATAGCACATAAACAATCATTCTTAGATTCATTTATTCTTTGTATATTCTTTCATACACTCACAGGTCCCTAGATATCAATGATATGAGTGCTGATACTACAGCTCTTAATTTCTCTGGTGAGCAAAACATGTGTTCAGAGGAACCTCAGGATTTTGAAGATGTTCAAGATTGTGACATTTCTCTCGATCTGTTAAGAATGGTAAAGCAAGAGGAGAAACAAATCATGCCACATGAGAAAGAGGCAATAGAGAATATAACCCTAGAGGAAGGGAAAGAGCTGAAAATCGGAACCCTAATTAGCAAGGACACAAGACATGGTCTGGTTGAGTTTTTTAGAGAGTTCAAAGATATTTTTGCCTGGTCATATCAGGATATACCCGGATTGAGTACCAAAATTGTGGTACATCGACTTCCGATAAGATAGGATTGTAAGCCAGTCCAATAGAAGTTACAAAGAATGAGGCCATATATCGTTTTGAAAATAAAGGATGAAGTCAAGAAGCAGTTTGATGCAGGATTCTTGCAAGAAGTGAAGTACTCTGAATGGGTAGCTAACATTGTGCCTGTTCCTAAGAAGGATGAGAAAGTACGAATGTGTGTTGATTACAGAGATCTGAACAAAGCAAGCCCAAAGGATAATTTTCCTTTACCACACATTGACACTTTGGTGGACAACACAGTAGGATATTCGTTGTTCTCCTTCATAGATGGTTTCTCAGGATACTATCAGATAAAGATGCATCTAGAGGACATGGATAAAACCACCTTCATAACCTTATGGGGTACTTTTTGCTACAAAGTAATGCCGTTTGGATTAAAGAACGCAGAGGCAACGTACCAAAGGGCCATGGTGAACTTGTTCCATGATATGATGCATAAGGATATTGAGGTATATGTTGATGATATGATTGCCAAGTCGAGTACAGAAAAAGAACATATTGAGGTTTTGAGAAGATTGTTCTTGAGGTTGAAAAAATTTCAGTTGAAGCTCAATCCAGCAAAGTGTACCTTTGGAGCCAGATCAGGAAAGTTATTAGGCTTCGTAGTTAGTGAAAAAGGAATTGAAGTGACTCAGACAAGGTCAGAGCCATACGAGAGTTACCTCCACCACGTACTCAGAAGGAAGTTCGAGGATTCCTAGGAAGGTTGAATTACATTACTGGGTTCATTTCACAACTAACCGAGAAATGTGATCCTATCTTTCGCCTCCTAAGAAAGCACAACCAAGGTACTTGGGATGAGGAATGCCAGAATGCTTTTGAAAAGGTCAAGCAGTATTTGTTGAATGCTCTGGTATTGTCTCCACCAAGGCCAGGTAAATCGTTAATACTGTACTTGTTAGTGTTCAATAATTCTATGGGATGTGTGCTTGGCCAGCATGACGAATCAGGGAAAAAGGAGAAGGCAATTTATTATCTCAGTAAGAAATTCACTGACTGTGAGATGAGATGTTCACCAATCGAAAAGTTGTGTTGTGTGTTGATTTGGACAACTCGGAGATTAAGACAATATATGCTATACCATACCACTTGGCTCATCTCAAAACTTGATTCGTTGAAATACATGATGGATTCAACGGCTCTAAATGGGAGAATGGCGAGATGGCAAATTTTGCTTTCAGAGTTTGATATAGTCTACATAAGTCATAAGGCTATAAAAGGAAGTGCGGTAGCAGACTTATTGGCCAATAGGGCTCTAGAGGATTATGAGCCATTGAACTTCGATTTTCCAAAAGAGGAGTTGATGTGAATAGCAATAATTGAAAATTCTTCTTGGAAGCTCAATTTTGATGGGGCTTTTAATGCAGTCGGAAATGGTGATCATTACCCTTTTTATGTACAAGTTGGATTTTGATTGCAGGAATAATATGGCTGAGTATGAAGCATGCATCATGGGACTGCAAGCAACTATAGAGCGAGGTATAAAAACTCTAGAAGTATATGGAGATTCAGTGTTTGTTGTTTATCAGCTTAGAGGTGAATGGGAGACAAGGGACCCTAAATTGATTAGTTATCAAAAGGTAATTTTGGGGTTACTTGAGGAATTTGGTAGCATCACCTTCAATTATCTCCCACGAGAGGAAAATCAGATGGCAGATGCTTTAGCAACCTTGGCCTCAATGATCAAGGCGAATAAAAAAGAAGAAATGAAGCCGATTCAAATGAGTGTTTATGAGGCTCCAGCTCATTGTTGTAACATTGAGAAGGAAGGAAATGACAATAACCCCTAGTATCAAGATATATTGCGATATGTGAGAGATCATAAATACCCTGAACAGGTCAGTGAAAATGATAAACAAACTTTGAGGAGGTTAGCTTGCGACTATGTTTTAGATGGAGATGTCCTGTACAAGAGACAGAAAAACCAAGTACTTTTGAGATGTGCAGATGCTGTGGAAGCTAAGCTAATTTTAGAGGAAGTTCATGAAGGTGTGTGCGGAACACATGCAAATGGGTTCACGATGGCGAGGCAAATCATGAGGTTTGGCTATTATTGGGCTACTATGGAAGGAGATTGTATTAACTACACCAAGAAGTGCCATAAATGTCAGATTTATGGGGACAAAATTCATGTTCCACCTTCACCTTTGCATGTTATGACTTTTCCATGACCCTTTTCCATGTGGGGCATGGATGTTATTGGACCAATATCACCGAAAGCTTGGAATGGACATCGGTTTATCTTCGTGGTAATTGACTACTTTACAAAGTGGGTAGAGGCCGCCTCTTATGCGAATGTTACTAAGTCAGCAGTGATTCGATTCTTGAAGAAGGAGATCATTTGTCGATATAGAATGCCTGAAAAGATCATATCTGACAATGCATTGAACTTAAATAACAAAATGATAGCCGAGGTTTGTGACCAGTTCAAGATCAAGCATCACAATTCTTCTCCCTATCGTCCAAAAATGAATGGGGCAGTGGAAGCTGCCAACAAAAATATTAAGAAAATAGTGGGGAAGATGACTGAGACCTATAGAGATTGGCATGAGAAGTTGCCATTTGCACTCCTAGCATATCGAACATCTGTCAGAACCTCTATTGGGGTAACTCCATTCTCGCTAGTTTATAGGATGGAAGCAGTATTACCTATTGAAGTAGAAATACCTTTTCTTCAAATTTTAATGGAGGTAAAGTTAGATGAAGCTGAATGGGTTCAGTCCCAGTATGACCAGTTGAACTTGATTGAGGAAAAGAGGCTAAAAGCCATTCGACATGGTCAGATATATCAGAAGCGAATGATGCGAGCTTATGACAAGAAAGTTCGACTAAGAGAATTCCATGAGGGAGACCTTGTACTGAAAAAGATCCTTCCTATTCAAAAGGATTTTAGAGGAAAATGGATGCCGAATTGGGAAGGGCCGTATGTCGTGAAGAAAGCTTTCTCTGGTGGTGCATTGATCTTAGCAGAAATGGATGGGAAAAGTTTACCCAATCCAGTGAACTCGGACTCAGTTAAAAAATACTTTGTCTAAAGAAGAAGAGAATCTAAGGTGAAAACTCGCAAAGGGCGCCTTGAGATTCGAAAAAAAAATGGAGAGGCCAAGGTGAAAACCCGCAAAGGGCACCTTGTGACCAAAGGGGTTTTGAGTTGAAAACCTGAAAGGGCATATCAAATTTTGAAGAGTACACAATGATCTTGCTACAAAGAGCGGAGAATGCTGTAAACTGGGGCATCAACAGAGTACTTGGGATCTTTTAAACATATGTTGAACTCAAGAAAGACTTCACGGAGCTGGTGTATAGGCACTCAAGCGGTGATCTAACTTCTATCTTGTTGGCTATCTTTAGATTCTATTTCTTCTAAAAGATAGGCTAGCAGATTGATTCCCTTTTGTATCTTTTTGATAATTCATTCAAATCCAATTATTCTTAAAAGTTTATTCATCTTCTATTATTCTTTAAGTATGTTGCATTGAAAAAATAATAGATGAATTAAATATGTTCACAAACGAGGTTTTGCGCATTACTCTGGAATTTTTAGATAATACAAGAAACTAAAACAGGACAATTGTTCGAGAAATTCACGTAAGTAAGGGATGAAAGAACTCGAGGAATTCCTTTCTAGTCCAAAAGGAAAATAGACAAAGCCAACAGTTCAGTCCTTACAGACATCCTCAGTGGATCATAGCATTGGAGGACGGCTTACAGGCTGAGCATGAATGAAACCTTAAGAAAAGAAAAGACAAATGAAGGAATGAGTGATGACGTCTAGGATAGGGATCATATTCATGACATTTTGCATCATAACATGTTTAATTAGGAACATTCGACTTACTTCGAGCATAGCATCCTAAATTATCAAGAATAATCATTTTACAGGTTTAAAACCCAAAATAGTAGGGTAATAGGCCGCAGCATAGCAGATCTAACCTTCATTAGGGCAGATCCAAGATGACAGATCTTATCTCTCTGTATTCGGCGGGGAGCAGATCGAAGATATAGCTGATTTGGCTTTCATGTGTTTACGATGAAGCAAATCTAAGATGATTTGTCGTCTCTGTATTGTCAGAAAACAAATCGAAGTCTGGCATTTCCACTTTGATGGAAGGCAGACACATAGCAGATCTCACCTTCAGATGTTTACGCTGAAGCAGATCCAAGATGACAGATCTTATCTCTCTGTATTCGGCGGGGAGCAGATCGAAGATATAGCCAATTTGGCTTTCACGTGTTTACGATGAAGCAAATCTAAGATGATTTGGCATCTCTGTATTGTTAGAGAACAAATCGAAGACTAGCATCTCCACATTCAATGGGGAGCAGATACGTGGCAGATCTGATCTTCAGGCGATTAGACTGAAGCAAGATCCAAAATGATTTGGTATTCTTGTATTTACAAGGAACAAATCGAGGACATAGTAGATTTGACTCTCAAATGTTCTCAAATAAATCCAAGATGATTTGGCATCCTTGTGCTTACGAGGAGCAAATCAAAGACATAGCTGATTTGGCTTTCACGTATTTACGATGAAGCAAATCTAAGATGATTTGGTATCTCTGTATTGTCAGAGAACAAATCGAAGTCTGGCATCTCCACATTCAATGGAGAGCAGATATATGGCAGATCTGACCTTCAGATGGTTAGATTGAAACAAGACGATTTGTCATTTCTGCATTGTCAGAGAGCAGATCAAAAAAGCTGATTTGGTGTCTTTGGTTTGGCGGAGAGCAAATCGAAGATATCAACATGACAGTTATGAGTTTGCAAGAAGCAGCCTGAAGACCATGATTTAATAAGACCGATCAAATTTGGTCTTTCTATGAGTCTTTGCTCGATTCCTGTTACACTGCAATAAGCAAAGAGGGGCAGCTGTAATAGCCTAAATTTGACCGGGCCTTAAAACCAAAATAGAAACACAAAAAATAAATAAATAAATGTTTGTTTATTTAAACAGTCCATGTTACAAAGCCCAAACCGTAGGCCCAAAACCGAAACAATTCAGCTAAGCCCATTTACACCTTTGACCCAAACAACCATACCCACTATACCCTACCCAGATATACTAAACTAGCCCAATATTTAATTGGCCCAATTAGCTTAACTTATTTTCAATTTGCAGAGAAACCCTAGCTAGGGTTCGCGCCATAATCGACCTAAGGGTTGCGCCTCTTCAACTCTCGTTGTTTCAGCTACCCTCCATCGGTCTTGTGACTCTTCTCCGTGATCGGGCGCGAATCCACACCAAAGACGGTCACTGCGGATTCTCGATGATACCGCAAGAAAAGGAAACAAACAGCGAGATCACGCGAAAAAAAGCAAAGCGAAATGGCAAGAAAATCACAATATATCGATCAAGGATATAGAAGACATAGAATGGAAAGAAATCTTAGATTTCTTTCCCAAAATATGTAAGGGACCAAGGCTATAAAGCCTTTCCTTTCACTTGTAAAAGTTACGTTCTGAAAATACACACAAAGAAGCAATAAAAAGTTCTGAGGTTCAATACGAAAACAATGAGATCCAAAGGTTTTACTATTTTTATTCTCTATTATTTTCTTTCTTTTTATTATATACATACATGTATTTTTAATACAACAAACGATCCGAAATGATTTTAAAAAGCAAAGAGAAAGCAGTTCATTTTTGAGTTGTAATCTGAGAAAATACTTTTAAAAGTAAAGAGGAAAAATTATACCTGTGATTTGCCTGGAAAGGGGGGAAATTTTGAACCTCCGACCTCCGACCACCGTGTACGATGGCGCATGAGGTGCGTGAACGGTGGTCATTGGCCGTTGTTGGAACTCGGGCGAGGACGGGAGGGGTTTCGAGTTTTTGTTTTTTTTAAAAAGAGGGTGTTAGAAATGAATTTTAAAATCAAAATTTAACTTATATAGGGCCCAAGATCCGACCCGATCCGACCCGGAGGGTCCGCGTGTTTTAAGAAAATGGGATAATTGTCCATTTAGTCCTTTCGTCTTTTTATCATCAAATAAGTTTATTGCAATTTTAATTTTGCCCATTATTTTATTTTGATTTCAATATGATCCTGACCTTTTTTAAACACGTAATTAAAAGCAATGACGTTTTGGGAATAGGGTATTTTGCCCAATGAGTCCCTTTCGTTTTTCGCGTGTTTCAATTAGGACCTTAATCCAATGTTATTTCTTTTAAATTTGCCCTGTAATTTTATTGAATTTCAAATCTAACCCTATATATTTATCATTATTATTATTTTATATATATATATATATATATATATTTTACATTGTTATTTGTTTTATTTTTAACCTTATTTTTATGTTATATAATTATTTTATTATATATTATTTATATTATTATTATTTATTATGTATTATTTTTCATAAATTATTATTTTACATTATTATTTATATATTATTATTATATTATACATTTATTAATTATATTATATATTATTTTATATATATATACCTTTATATTATACATTATAATTATATTATATATTATTATGTCATTTTATATTATTATCCATTTTATCTATATATTATTATCATTAAAGGTTTTAAACTTGTATTATATATTTATTTTTTATTTATATGTTAATAATTATTTTATTTATATTCTATTATTACACATTTTGAAGATATTATAATATTATAATTTGTATAATACGTAGATTTCATTATTAATTATTCATTTTAAACTTATATTTATATAGTATAATTATTTCATTATAAATATAAATACTTTTACATATTTCATATTCTATACATTATTTTACTAAACTAGTATCTTTTATATTTTTTTATGTAATTATTATTCTTATAATTATTTTTTATTATATTATTAAATATCACATTTTATTATTTGTTTGTATTATACATATATTTTTTAAACTTTTGTTTTTTTATTATTATACAATATTTATTTTTACTTTTATTAATGTATTTTTGTTATGTTATATGTTATGTAATATCTTAGACTTTTATATTTTATTTTCAAATGCATATTATTTTTTATGTACATTGATATATTATATATCATGCATCATTTATGTGATTAAATATATGTTGAATTATATGTTTAGGGATTTTACCTATTTCTTCTTTAATATGTATTCCGTTTTATGTATATTTTTTATTTAAAAATTGTCATGTTTTATTTCTTATATATGTTGATTAGTGTATGATATTTATGACGTTATGCTCTTACTTTCCTATCATTGTAACATGTTATCTCATATGTTACATTAATATGTACCTTCATGCATTGATTTAAAAAATGAGACTTCAAACTTTTCAAAAAAATAAAAAATAAAAAGGCAATGCTCGGTGTTTGGAAGCTTCGAGAAAAGTAGTGCCCTAACTTATTGGGTTGCGACTTTTCTCGTTGAGTTCGAATAGTCAAGTACCCTTATAAGTTTTTAAGATTTTCAAAATACGAGCAACTGTCTTGAAATTTCAAAGCGCTGTGTCTCAACTTATTGGATGTGACGATTTGACGTTTCGAGATAGGGATTTCCAAAAGGTTAACTTAGTGTCAATGTTTTGATACGAGTGAACCCAAATTTTCAGAATCAAAGTATTTTAAAGAGGATTACATCTTAAATTTCTTTAAATTTCCGACATTAAAGACATTTGATAATCAATTAGGTACCAATTTTTTTGGGCGTTACGAGGGTGCTAATCCTTCCTCGTACGTAACAGACTCCCGAACCTGTTCTTTTATTTTGTGGACCAGAACTAATGATTTTAAAACAAAATGTTTTAAAGGTGATCCAATCACACCTAAAAAGATTGGTGGCGACTCCCGTTTTCGTTTTTTAAAATCGATTCCCATTTTACAAAACTCGATTTAAAAATGGTTTCGACAACTAACATCTTGGTTTTTTTTTTCAAAATAAATATTAAAGAGATAACTTTTTTAATTTTTTTTCCACCTTTGCTATAGTTAGCTAGTTAAGAAGGCTGTGAGCCTTGATAATTGTTATTAGCTGATAATACTCTATTTCTTCATTATGGTTAGTGTTTTTCTTTCTATATTTAGAATGATTAAGTTGTTTTTCTTTTCAGTTTCTTATATATTAGTTTTGAATCTTAAATATATATATATATATATATATATATATATATATATATATATATATATATATATAAACTTGCTTTTCTTTAAAGAATATAAATTCCATAAATCTCGCTTGAAAGAAGTTTTGACGATACATAATATGTAGGTATATATGTGTCATACAATAGTTTCAAACCGTATCAGCTCGCAAAAATTTAATCATAAAGGTTATATTATAGCAATAAAACATATGTATCATTTGCATAAAAATTATTAAATTTTTTTCCTTTTATTAAATAAAATATATTTAATTTTTATAATATAAATTATATAATATATAAAAATTATAAACTAAAATACTGAATCAAGTTTTAACCTTAAATATTGGAGTCAAAGCCTACACAATATTTTAAATAAATCTTTTTTTATACTTTTCTTTAATTTTCAAGCCTAATATTTATTTTTCCTAATCCTCTTAAATATTGGAGGAGGCTTAAATGATAAAGCTGAGCTTTGAACAAATATAGCATCATATAAGAAATCAAAGATCCTGATATAGAAGACATGAAATAAGCTTAAAACTCTTTATTAATTCATATACTAAAATATGTTTAGAAATACAAGTTCCAGCATGTTTCTCATCTTGCCATCGTTCTCATCTTTATCATCTTAGCCCTATCTTGAAGAAGAGACAATTAACATACCTAAAAATTATAAAAGGTATATCATTTTGTTTTGTAGTGATGAATAGCTGGTAATGACTAATAAAGTAAACTCAATCATACGAGGCGGCATCTCACTACCATTTATGTACGATATGCATGCTACATTAGCATTCATCTTTGCTACTTTTGCCTAAGATTTGTCACGTACATCAACCAGAGGAAACTAAGGCGCTAGTAGGGGTGAGGACCCTCTTTAAAATGGAAAAAAATTCATTTAGTCCTTTCAAAATTTTTAAAATTTTAAATTAATAAAGAAAAAATTACACTTTGACCTTCTAAAAATATAAATATTTAATTTAATATTTTAAAAATTATGAAGACATAAACTATTAAAATGATGAAATTACATCGTAAAAGTTATAATTTAATTTCCGCTCTTAAAATTTTTTTTCCTGATTTCACCCCTAAAATAAACGAAATTGAAGTTCAACCATATCTAGATTCTTAGAAGCAGTATGGAAATGGCATAAAAGCCAGCATGTTATTTTGCTGCCAAGATCAGCTTTCGTTGAAAATGAGCGCACATGCTAGATGGCTCCAAAATTATTATCATATTTTTGTACATTAAAATATCTCGTCGATTTCTGCATTTGTATGAAGTCTGAAATTTAATTATTATATTTATGAAATTAAATTTTTTTATTTATCTTTTATGTAAAATTGTAATTCAATAGTTGACATTATTAATATTTAATTGGTATTCATGTTCTATCTTCTAGGAAGTTACAAGTTTGAGAGGTGGAATGTTCCTTTTACATATAGTTTACAAAATTTATCCCAAAAACTTCATATAATTTTCAATTACTTCAAATAAATGTTGATAAAAAGTACTAATAGAATTAACAACTGAAATAAAATTTTATTGATAAATATTGAGTGTAGTGATAAAATACACTACATTATTAAAGAGATAATTTAGATTCAAACTCTGAAAATAATATTATTCGGAGAGGTAACCATAAATATTGAAAAATTAATTTTCATTAATCCTAAAATAAAAAGGCTATACAAAATTTTCTATCCAAAATGAAAAAAGATTTTTTTTACTAGCTTTGTTTGGCAATTGGTTGATAGCTAATTGCAAAGGGTTGGTTTAACTAATATTGATTCTATTTAACTTAGTGATAGCTAAAAGTTGATATGTGCAAAATGAAAAATAAGAGTATGACACATTTTATTGTTAAATATTTATTTGTTTATAATACTTTAGTGTTTAGTGGGTGAAATTATTGAAATAAAACACTATTATCAAGAAATTAAAACATTCATGATAGAAATTAATTAGTGAATTTTTGAAATTTTAAATAAAAATTTCTTAAGTTAGGATTTGTAAATATTAATCTTATAGAAATTTATAAATATTAATAGTGTATCAATATAATTGTAAGCTATATTATTAATGATAATTACATCAAGAAATTGATAAATGTTATTAGTGATAATGAACTTATTATTTCGTTGAAATCGGACGTAAAGGTTAATTTTACTTGTACTCCGGCGGACCATGACAAACAACAATGAAATTGAATCGGTGATTTAGACCATTTTTAATCTTTAATTAATTCATAATAAAGTTAATCATATTTAAGATAACAAAATTTGTTAACATATTCTATTTATTCTTTTATTGAGATTCAATGTGATTCGATGGTACTTCTCAAAACTAGTTTTTTATGCTATATGCATTTTTGTTGTTGTTGTTGTGAATATACGTTGTTACTGTTAGTTTTATCTTTTAGTTATAATGCTAGTTGCGAAATGAGGTATAGTTGGAAATTGCATAAAACTTGGCTTATTTTTATTGGCATATGTTTTACTCAAACTTCATGTACGTGAATACGGTCTAACCGAGATTATACATTGTAAATCGCAGCAATCGAAAGGCTATCGAGTAAGTCACAGCCAATTAGTTGTTTGCACAGTTTTCTTTCTGTTTTTCGTAAGTTGCTCTAAGTTAAGTATTATGAGTGTTATGCGAATCGTTGATAGAGGTTCGTTGATTTTCTATTTAAACAGAAATATCAAAAGTGGTGAACAGCGACATGCCAATTCCAGCGATTGCTGTTGAATTTTCGATAGGTATTGAGCCAATTGGAAGTGTCGTGTCAAAACTTTCGACTTGGGTATTAGGAGTGTAATTGGGATTGGATGTCGATAAAATGGCTTAATTGTGTAATTGAATGCTTGTTTTAGGCTTCAGAGATCCTTCTCGTTGTTGTGGCTTCGAAATCTCTTCAAGTGCGTGCCAAAAACTTCTTTTTTCGTGAATTTTGGTCGCCGGAAAACATGGTTATCGACACCACACGGCCGTGTGACAGGCCGTATGGGTGGCCGTGTAGCTCACTATTCATCGATTTGGAGTCGCATGGGCAAGGCACATGGGTGTGTTTCCATGCCGTGTGTGGCCATGTTAGTGCAGGGTTCAAATAGGCAAAGGACACGGGCATGTGTCTAGGCTATGTAACTTACTGTTTGTGACTTAGAACCACACGGGCAAGCACACGAGCGTGTGCCCAGGCTGTGTGAGTCACACGGGCATGTGTCCAGGCTATGTAACTTTCTGTTTACGTTTCAGAACCATACAGACAAAGGACATGGGCGTGTGCCCAGGCCATGTGACATATAAAAAGGGACTGAAACCTGTTTTTGAGGTCGTACATGCTGCCCAAGATTGATATTGTCTTCCCCATTGTATGAATAATCTGAATTGACTGAATGAGAACTCTTTGATACTCTATGACAGACGTATGAATACCATTGTAACAACCCATTTTTTTCAGTGAAATTGGAACAATGGTTTTGGGACCACAAATCCGATCTGAAAATAAAATTTATTTTTATTTTATTACATGGTCCATAATATGTTAGAAGTGTCATGTGAAAATTTCAATAATAAAGTTTTACCGATTATGTGTTTAATTACGGAAAGGACCAAATCGTATAAAATGCAAAAGTTAAATTCTAGTAGCTAGAAGGATTAAATAGCTATGAAATTTAAAAATTGAGGTCCTTTTTTGGTAATTAGATTATTAATAAAAAGTTAGTAGATATTTGTGACAACCCTAATTTGGCCCTAGTCGGAAAGTGGTTTCGGGATCACAAAACCGAGTCACAAAAATAATTAGATGTTATATTCTATGTTTATTTCATGTGAAAGTGCATGTGTGAAAATTTCATGCTTTGATTTTGCCATTTGTGAGTGAAATTATGAAATAGGACTCATGTGAAAATTTTTGAAAATGCTATAGGCTAATTTGTAGTGGCCAAATAACTTATAGTATGAAATAGGTGGATTTGCATGTCAAATTTCCCACCTTAAAACATAGTGGCCGGCCATGATGGGCATGATAAGCATTTGTGCAATTTTTTTAATTGAAATTATGGCATAAGTATGGCACAAATAATATATGTTATTTTGTGTCATAAAATGTTAGTAATAAAATAACAAAAGGAAGTAAAAGACAAGGTTTTTTATTCATCGTTGTTCTTCATAGCCGAAAATAGGAGAGCAAGAGGGGAAAAAGCTCTTGAAAAATTCGGTCACTAGGGGAAGAAAAATCCAAGGTAAGTTCATGGTAGTTTACTTCTATCTTGATTTTCAAGAGTTCTTCTTGATTCTACCTTAACTCATGAAGCATATTTTTTATTTTTGGTTGTGTTGTGAGCATTCGGTCATGAATGGAAATGAAGGAAATGGTTGTTGTTTCATGTTCTTTTGATGAATAATGGAAGATAGGTGAAGTTGAGCCAAACAAATGAGCATGCATGTGCCTTAGATGCTAAGGGGGAAAATCGGCTAACATGTTGTGTGTATTATGGCCGAATGTGAACTTGGATAACATTGAGTAATGTTTGTGCTTTAAAATGATGAAATGGAGATTATGCTTAAGTGAAATCATAGGTATGTGATGATTGATTTGTGATATGCATGTTTGAATAACATGCATGCAAGTTATGTGTGAAAGAGTGAATTGGTAATAAATCTGCTTGGGACTGCAGCAGTAACATGATTTTGGAAAATCATCATAAATTGTGCGAGATGAGTTAGAGCTGAATAAATTATGTAATTAAATATTAATGAGTCTAGTTTCTTATAAAAGAAACCGTGTAAGCAAAAGAATTGCCGATAATGAGATATTTGAAGTGATGTGGGACAGGGTCAGAATGACTTCTAGATCCTCTGTTCTGTTTTTATAAAATCATTATAAATTGTAAAAACATGATAATAAGATGAAATTTATATGATTAGACTCCTTAATGAGTCTAGTTTCAAATGAAATAAACGAGAACATATTTTGAATTCTGTACAATGAGCAAATTGATTCGTAGTGAGGAGTGGTCAGATTAGTTAAATAGTGAAATAGGGGAAACTTTAAGAAAAATCTGGTATTGATTGGCTGAACTAAAAATTCTGAAAATTTTATGGATAAAATATATATGAGTCTATTTTTAGGGAAAATTAACGGTACTTGATTTGGAGTTTTATAGCTCCAGTTATAAATGATTTAGTGACTGTTGCTCAGGAAGACAGCTTGCAGTGAAATTATGATTATGTGGTAAACATTGACAAAAATTTGTTAATGAGTTGCTTATTGATTTCTTATAAGCTTACTATGATCAGTAGGTGTGAAATCCGAATATATATATATATTATATTTTGAAAGTGATGCTGGAATAGTCGAATAATGACTAGTTTAAAATCTTTGAATTTAAGCTCAAGAGCATAGAGGGGCAAATTCGGATAAGGGAAAAGAGAAAGTAATCGAATAGCCGTTGTAAATGTTCGGCAACATTCAAGGTAAGTTCTTAAGTGTTTAAGCTTGATTCCTTCTTATATGCCTAAGAGCTAAATTAATATGGCAGAGAGAATGTAAATTTTATTTAGTTAATGTGTCGAATATGTAATGATTTAAGGCTATAAGCCGATTATGGCTATTATGCTTAAGTTGAATTGGATTTGGAAATTTGATGCACTAAATGAGTGTTACAATGAATAAACTATGTCGTATATGTGCTGGTAGAGATATCACGATTTGTGATTATTAAAAATCTAAAGGAAACCATGATGTGTATAAAATTATTTTTATTAGTCCTTTGTGGTAGCCGAATGTGGCTTGGTACTAAAATGATTAAATGTGAACTTCGATGAGGTAACTATTAGTGATCGATGATATAAGTTATGCATTATAATATATATTCGGGTTTCAAACCTAGCAGGCGTAATGCCGGTGAAATGACATCGGACTTAAAGGTCTAGCAGGCTTATGGCCTGCGATGAAATCAGGTTATTACCTAGCAAGCAAATTGCCGGTAAACTATTAAAAGTGTGGTGCTATAAGACTATGGGCTAATACGATATGTGGATTCGTTCCGTAAAGTAAACTATTCAGGTACGAACAACCTAATTAAGTACATGTGAATTAAATGAATTTGATGATTGATGTGAATCGAACATATAAGAAATGGTTTCATGTTTATGTTCAACTATGAGACCTTGTGTTAAATCGACAATCGATTTCGTTCAATACATTAAGTTGGTCAGGTATGCGATATGTACTTATGCATGTTAAATCGATTGGAATTGAATCATGAATGTGAATTGAGAAGCATAGGTGAAAATGCTGTGTCATATATATGAGTAAGGATAAAATCATCGTAAATTATCGATAAGGATGGGCTATGTGCGAAACCATCTTATAACCGCTAATTTGAATGGTTGTGTGCAAATCGGTGAGCAAGATGTATTGTATTGAGATGATGCTTCAGTGAAAATATACATATGTTCTTTGTGTTGAATGAATATTAAATTAAAGTTATGAGTCGTATGTGACTAGCATATCTAGTTGAATTTGATACTATTAAATGATGTACTAAGATATGTGTTCCAATGTGGAAATTAAACCCTATGTGGTTGAAAGGATGAAAATCTTTGTTCATAGATATGTGTTTCAGTTATACATGATTGAAGTATAAGTTATGAAAGTGGGAAAGAACAGGTGAATTATCTATCGAAATGTGATATTCGGGCTTCGGGCCTAGCAGGCTATAATGCCGGTGAAATGATATCGGGCTTTGAGCTTAGTAGGCTATGATGCCGGTGAAATATTATTCGAGCCTTTGAGCCTAGCAGGCTATAATGCCGGTGAAATGAAATGTTATGTGAATTCGGTGTTCCTTGTAAGATAGGGATTTAGCCAAATGTTTAAGATGAAATGATAGTGTATTATATCATGCTTATATGGCCTAATGGTAAGTATAACATGATGGTAAATATGCAATGTGCTTTTATAATCAATTGATAAGTTTGAAATGAATGTGAGTAAAATGTTATGCATAAGCTATCAAATGCTAAGTGTGAAAATGAGATGAAAGAAAAGTGTTGAAATGTGTTAATATATGATTAAATATGCATGATATTTGTATTCGCTTAAAGACCGCAGCTATATCTTTGGAATTATATCCGGTTAAATCCCGCAGTTTCGTCTTTGTAATATATCCGGTTAAATCCATGAGCTTCGTCTTTGGTAATATATCCGGGTTAATTCTCGCAGCTTCATCTTGGTAATATATCCGAGTTAAATCCAGAGCCTAGTCTTTGGTATTATATTCGGGCCTTTGATCCTAGCAGGCTATTATGCTGGTGAGACACTATTCGGGCCTTTGGGCCTAGCAGGCTATAATGCCGATGAAATGATAATCGGGCCTCGATCCTAGCAGGCGAAATACCGGTGATTTGAGAAAAGTCTAAGACTAAGGTACCTCGTGTTAGATTGACAAATGAATACATTCAATACGTTAAGTGGGCCAGGTACACATTATGTACTCATATGTGAGTTTGATTTGAAGTGAATCATTAGTGTGTAATGTGATACATACGTGAATAAATGTTATAACTATATCTATGATCATGATACATCGGTCGTGGTGTGAAAGTATGTGAAAGTATTTGAGTTAATTATGTTATATGAATTGATTAAGTATGATAAGAATGCTTTGAACGTGCATTATGTGTTTGTGTGTATTCGCCGGATGGCAATATACCTAGAATATGGCCTCTTGAGAAATTGAATAATCGAAGTATAATTGCGTTTATTTGTTTGCATTGCTTAAAACTTACTAAGCTTATGAAAGCTTACTCCGTTGTTACATTCCTCTGTTTTGTAGATTGTTGGCTCCAGTTATTTGCTCGGGTTGGAGTTCGCCGGAGATATTATCACACTGTCGAGCTCACGCTATTGGTGTAAGTAAATCCTAGTATTTCGAGTCTATGGCATGTATAGGGTTTTAATGTTGAGTATGTGATACTATAAGTTAGCCAAAGGTGGTGGCTTGTATTGATAAAGTGTTTTGGCCATGTGAATTGGCCTATGTTGGCTAGTGATGTTTTGGGCCTCGTAAGCCCATATATGGGATAGATTGCATGTGAAAAGAAACGATTTAAATTGATTGAAATTTTTTGGCACGGTTTTTGTGTGATTGACTGAGTTTAAGCCGGGTAACACCTCGAACCCTGTTCCGGCGAGGGATACTGGCGAGGGGTGTTACAATATTTTTGGATGATTCATCCATGGAAAATTAGAAAAAGGTTAAGAACTAAATTGGAAATAAAAATTATTAGATATGATAAATTAATTAAATAGAAATAAAAATAATTTATATCATCTTGTTCCCTGAATATTCCATGTAAACCCAGGAGAGAGAGAAGAAACTTTCTTGGCCTTGGGTAAGTTTTCTTGTCCCGTTTTTAGTAATTTTGATATTTTTGAAATCGAGATAGCTTAATCTATCTATTTGGGGGATCAGTTTGAAAAGTTATCATAGTATGGAAATTAGGTTATGGATGAATATGCTGAAAATTTGAAATTTATGGTAGAAAATGAAAGGTTGTTGATAGATAAACAACTTTTACAAAGTAAATTTTGATGAAAACAAGATTTAGGGACTAAAATGTAAAGCTGTGAAAATTGATGAAAAATTCTAAAATTTATAGAAAATATGTGCTGTAAATTCTATATTGAAATTTCGATTAGGCTTGGAATAAGGAGCAAATTGCATAAATTTCATTTTCCGAGCCTAGGGAAAAAATGGAAATTTATGAAAAAGTTAGGGGCAAAATGGTAATTTTGCCTAGGATGTAAATTGAGTCCACTTGAATATGAAATGTGATAAATTGATGTAAAATTTACTTGTATAGATCCAGATAGATCAAATTCAGAGCTAGAACGAGGAAAGAGGAAACTGTCTGATTAGTAGATTTTACGTACACGAACGTTGTTGAGGTAAGTTCATGTAACTAAATTGTGTATATTTATATCCCTGAGTTAAATGTTGTGTTTATGAATTGTATAAATATCATATATATATGACATTGAAAATATATCTAACAAAGCTCGATCAATAATAATGCCCGATAAATGATAAATGATTAAAATGTTACTTATATGCTTGAAATGAATGTCGAATATGTTTACTTGAATTATATGAATGTTATGGATATATGAAATAATCACATGCTTGATAATGTTTGAAAAATGTTTAAATCCCGGTTGAATAAATAGAAAATCGATGGATATGTAATTTCCTGAAATGAATGAGGTCCTGCATTTGTTGCTGACGAGATTTAGCTCGGACGAGTAATCCTATTGACCTCATTATAGAAAGGATTTAGCTCGGACAAGTAATCCTGATATAAGTCCTCTCGAGCATATGTTATGGATTGGATTTAGCTCAAACGGTAATCCAGATCAAGCTTCTTAGAGCATATGTCATAAAAAGGATTTAGCCTGAACTGGTAATCCTATTGTATACATGTGTGGCTCGAGAGTGTCCTCTCTGAAGTAGTACCTTATGAGTATCATTGAATATGAATTGACAGATCCTAATTTGTACACCCTGAGTGTACTACTTGTGTATCCATCGATATTTCAAATAAATTCAATGGGCGACAATCCAGACATGAGAAGATATGAATAATAAAATGAGTTATTACACGTATCTGTCTTAAATACAAGAAAATGATGGTATTTGTACATGGAAATTAGTTGATGAAAATGTTCATCCTTGATTATAGACTTGTACACCTTCAGTGTACTACTACTTATGTGCCCGTGATATTTCGAATGATATGAGTAAAGTTCTGACATGAAATAATCTTAACTCCAAATGAACTATTATATAATTATACTTGTAATATAAAGAGATGATTTATACATGTTAAATGAATACATGTTATGGAAAGCATATGTGCATGGAACTTGATTGTTGTTGAGCCCATATATGTTTTGATGTTATTATGGAATATGTAACTAACAAGGGCAATGAGGATGTGTGTAGGGCTTGAGGTTAAATTGATTGAATATGTCTTACATTACCTCAAATTAGAATGAATGGTAAGTTAAGTACTATGTTATACAAACTTACTAAGCATTTTATGCTTACTTAGTTTTATTTCCCTATTTAGAGTAAATCAAAAGCTCGTCAGATTGGAAGCTTGGCGGAGATCACTCACACTATCCATCGGCCCATGTCGGTACAATATGGTAAAGCAACTATAGTTACAATGGCATGTATAGGTTATATTGGTCATATTAACATGTAAATGTAAATGATTATTGTAACCTAGCCATTGGAATGGCTAGTGATGATTATGTTTTGGTACATGTATATATATGTATTTAAGTTTACTTTATGGAGATAACATAAGTGTTTCTTATTAATTGATTGAGAAATGTAAGATTTAAGAATGAATGCATGTAACAATATATCATGTTAGATGTTATAAATTGCTTGAATTCAATGCTTGGGCTGGTTGGTATTTAGATATAAGTTTGGTGCAGGAATTTGGTATGATTTTGGGTGAGAAATGAAGCTAGGAATGACTTTAATTTGTCCACACGGGTAGATATACAGCTGTGTGTCTAGACCGTGTGTGACAGACGGCTTGGTACATGGGCATGTGGTTAGGCCTTGTATCCCCTACACCTTAAATTCGAGAAAATAGAATGCTCAGAATTGAGCACACGGGTAGAGACACAGGCGTGTGTCTTAGCCGTGTGTGCTACACGACCTAGCACACGGGCGTGTGGAATGGCCATGTGCACAAGTCAGAGAGTTACATGGAGTCGAGCACGGACTGGAGCATAAGCGTGTCCTAGGGTCACAAGGGCATGTCCCTTGGACCACACGGGCGTGTGAGCCCTGTAACTTAGAAAATTTTTGAAATGTTGTGAAAAATTCTTAGAGTTTTTGATTAAGTCCCGATTCGATTTTAATACTCGTTTGAGGCCATTTAAGGGATGTTATGAATAATTTCGAAAGATGAATAGTAATTTGATATAAATTATCTGTAAATGTTCTAAAAGTTTCGATAATACTCTGTAACCTTGTTCTGGTGACGTACACGAGTTAGGGGTGTTACAACCATAATTGTATGTGTACTGTGATACATAATCTGATATGGAACTGTGTTATCTACTTATGAAACAATTTAGAATAACTGAATACATATTGTGGATATTTGTACTCTATATCTGCAGGGGTTGGGATATTGTGAAGAAGGAAGTGATTTGCTCTAAATTAGAGGCTAAGCCACCATGTGTATAATTCTAATTTTGGTGCTTTGTCGCATTACGATCTAGCAGCTAAGCTACGTTTCTGTAAACGTGTCAGACAAACACTCTATGGTGTGTAGGGTTTTCTGGGATTGAACGCCTTTAACGGTGTGTTGGGATGGTCGAGGATGGTGTGTAGCGGATGGGGGTTAGGAATATCTGCATCTGAATATGATCTATTCTGTATATGAAACTAAAATTTTTTCTGCATCTGTAATTAACCTGTCTCGAATCTGAACTAGAAATGATTCTATTATCAAATCGAATCTTTGAATTTAGAAACCATTTGATAAATGTGTTTTAGTTGAAAAAACTTCTTTTACATACTGAGTTCACAACTCACTATGTTATTAAATAGATTTCAAGTGGTTCTCAGAATTGAACAGGTCAGCGTCGCGGGAGCTCGGTCAAGCTTTTATCTTTCTTCTAAATACTACTATTAGGAATTTCGATATTCTAAGATATTATGATGTTTGGAAAGATTGTATATCACTTAATTTTTGTGTTGGAAATTATGTGTTAAATGGTTTATTTTAACTGTGTTATAAATGTGGTGTTTTAGTATCATTGACTTGGTCTAGACGTCTAGCCAGGTTTGGGGTGTTACAGAAGCTATTGTGGTATTCCAAGCCACATTAAAAAAAGATGTTTCAAAATTGTAAAGGACTAGAGAAAGAAGCATGTAGTTGTTGCTCTAATTACAACTCGTAGAAATGCTACCAAAGTTAGAAACCAAAATTTTTGTGAAAGAGAAAAGATCAGAAGTATATGATTGTTTCCCGTAAAACCTTGAATGTTACTGTTGATCATGTGTGGTATTTTGATAATGGATGCTCCAGGTACATGGTAGGTAATAGCTTGTGTCTCAAGAACTTCCAAGAGAATTATAAAGGCAGTGTGATTTTTGGTGATGGAGAGAAGGGTCGAATCTTAGGAAAATGAGTTCTAAATATTGATAGCATGCCACAACTTCAAAATGTCTTTTTTTGTGGAAGGACTGAAGGCAAATTCAATAAGCAATAGTCAGTTATGTGATTAAGGGAACCTTGTTAACTTCACTAAAGATAAAGTGCATTGTTGATCTATCATATTTACATACATCAAATTAAGATCTTTAAACACTTAAAGATATTATTTTGAAGTCTTTTATAGTGTTCTTTTACTACACTTTTGTAGTTAATAGATTTTATCTTTAATTTTAGTTTTTATCATGTTTGTATTCATTTTGGAAAAAAATGGCAAGTTTATGCCATTAAGGACTTAATCTTTGAGTTGAGTTTGTTTCAGGTACTTAATTGATGCAAAGGCCTTATTTGGCAATTGGCTGATAACTGATAGTTGATAGTTGATTGCAGTGGCTGGTTTGACCAGCTAATTTTATTAATTACTTTGACCAACTGATTCTATTAACTGTTTATTTAAAAGTGTTTGGTAAAACTTAGTTGATAGTTGAAAGATGATATGTGTAAAATGACAAACAAGGGCATGAAAAATTTTATTGTTAAGTATTTATTTGTTTATAATACTTTAGTCTTTATTAGGTGAAATTATTGAAATAAAACACTATTATCAAGGAATTAAAACATTCATTATGAAAATTAATTAGTGAATATTTTTGAAATTTTAAATAAAAAATTTTCTTAAGTTCCATATTTACAAATATGAACCTTATGTAATGTAACACCCCTAACCCGAAACCGTCGTCGGAACAGGGTTACGGAGCATTACCAAAACTTACAAATTAAATAAATAGATATTCTACACCATTCAATGTTTATGTCTGAAATTAATCATAAAGTCTCTTATATGAACCCTCGAGGTCTAAAACATGCATTAGAAACAAGCCGAGACTAAACTGGGTACTCAAAATTTTTTTCGCAAAATCTCAAAATTTTTCCAGACGCAGAGGTCACACGCCCGTGTGGCTCACATAGCTAGGGACATGCTTGTGTCTCAGACCGCGGAACTCTCTGACTTGGGTCGCACGGCCAATCCACACACCCGTGTGCTAGGTCATGTGTGGGTGCAGAGGTTACACAGCCAATCCACACGTCCGTGTGCTAGGCTGTGTGATCAATTCTGAGCATTCTATTTTGACATTTTAAAGATGCAGGGGACACACGACCACATCACATGCCCATGTGCTAGGCTGTGTGTCACACATGGCTAAGACACACACCCGTGTCTCTGCTCGTGTGGACAAAAATAGGATATTTTCCAAGCCACATTTCTCACCCAATTGGTCTTCCTCTTACATCAATACCTAAACATATTTACAAGTCATTTTAAAACAATTAATTCAAGTCAAAATCAAGTCTCATGCATGACATATCATCACATACAACTAATGTGCTCTCAAACACCTCAAATGACACTTTATCATCATGTAATTAAATATACAAACTTACTTAACTTATCAAATTCACCTATATGCATATTTTATCAAATATGTTAGAATTAATTTTCAATATGCCAACATGATTTCTATCAATCAATCATTTAAGCACACACCAAACATGTTATAGCCTCATTTATACATATCAAAACATGTTCATCACAAGCCATTCCAAAGGCTAGATATAACCCAACATTTACATGCCAACATTGGCTAATTAACATATACATGCCATTATAACCACAATTAATTTACCGTATATACCAAGATGGGCCGATGGATAATGTGAGTGATCTCCACCGATGCTTTCAATCCAACGAGCTTCCAAATTACTATAGAACAAGGGAAAATAAACTAGAGTAAGAATGAAATGCTTAGTAAGTTCGTATAACATGGTAAATAACTTACCATATATTTATGTTCAAAATAAACATGCAAGGCACTATCAACAAATTTTAACACAAGCCCTAAAGACATATCCTCATCATGTTAGCTAAGTAATCACATATAATAGTCTTTAATCATGGATGAACAAAGTCATCAAGCATGATCCACATTCATGTAACAACTAATTCATGCATCATTATATCAGGTAATATCATTTCCATGTACTTCATTACATACAGGTAACAGTTCGTTTCTAAGTCATACTATCTCATATAAACATCAAGAATCATGTATGGGCTCAATAACAACCAAATTCCTATATACACATACTTTCCACATCATGAATTCAAATAATATATATAATTCATACCAATGTATTTCAAGTACATTTTCATAATATTTTTGTCTCAAGTTCAGATTATTTCATGTTAGGATTTTTCTTATTAAATCAATTAAAATATCAATAGAAACTCGAAAAAATACACTCAAAGTGTACAAATCTATAATCTTAGATGAATATATTCATCAAACAAGTTTCATGTTCATATATCACCATCTCATACTTTCATATATTGCGACACCCCTAATTTGACCCTAGTCGAAAAGTGGTTTCGGGATCACAAAATCGAGTCATAAAAATAATTAGCCGTCATATTTTATGACTATTATATGTGAATACGAATGTGTGAAAGTTTTAAGCTTTGATTTAGTAAATTGCATGTGAATTTAGTCAATAGGACTTATGTGTGACACTTTTGAAATGTGATAGGTCAAAACATAAGGATCTATTAGTGCATGAAATAAAAAGGGTGGACTTGCATGTCAATTTCCCCCCTAATTAGTAGTGGCCGGCCATGAGCATGAGAATGGACAAAATGTTATGGGGTGAAACATGTTGGAAACATGTTGTGTTAGTGTGTTATAGGAGAAAGAATGAAATAAAGGGTTAGTAATAAAGAAATGAAAAGGGAGGGGTGATGAGAACAAAGTTGTGTCATCCATGTTTCCCCCCCATTGCCGTGACTTGAGAAAGAAAGAAAAGAAGAAATTGGTTCTTCTTGGCCGTGAATTGAAGGAGGAAGAAGAGGGGAAGTTCGGCCAAGGTGGTTCTTGAGATTAAGGTATGTTCAATGTTGCTTTTGGAGGTTTACACATCCTTTGGAGGGTTAGCCTACTTCTATTTATCTCATGGATGAAATTGGAGTTGTTGGAGAGTTAGGATTCGACTAAGAGGCTTCAAAATTTTAGTTGATGCCTTGATACTACTAGCATGTTAGCTATGTGGATGTGTTAAGTTACTTGAAATGTTGGATAAATTTGAACTCCCTACCAAATTCTTTAGGCAACCCATGTTAGAAATTTTGGTATTGAGATGTCTAGATCTTTCGGCCATTGTGGCTATGGAGGAATTAAGTTTTGTTTCTTGTTAAATTGGATGAATTTTGTTGTATGAGTGCTTGAACAAACTATGATTAAATGGATGCATAGATTCAAAGTGGGAAGAAATGGGCTATTATATTTGATGCTAATGCCGAATATGAAATGATGAACTTGAATAAATAATATTCAGCTAGCATGATAAGTTATGAAATATTAAGTAGATGATATAAATGAGCTATTTAGATGTTAAAGAATGTTGTCTAAATGGGTGAAGACTATGATGTCTAAAAGCGCTATTTATTTGCTTTACAAGTGAAATTTAAGGGATTGAATGCGAAATTAATTGTACATGAAGGTTAAAGTTTTTGTATCCGATGCTTCAATCCAAGCTGAGTGATGGTGTTCGAAAGTGCTCTGCGGCTTTAGCTTAAGAGCAAAGAGGATCAAAGTCGGATAAGGGAAAAGAGAATGTAAACGAATAGTCGTGGATACCTAATCGTCGACCACTTCCGAGGTAAGTTTTAAGTGATCAACGTTGAGTAAAATCAATCAAAATAGGACATAATGAGTTGATTTAATAAGATATGATGTGGTCATGATATGTTTAAAACTCAAATGGTAAGTTCATAAGTGTTTGGACTTGGAAATTTAAGAGCAAATTGTAATAATTTGCTTAGGACAGCAGCAGTAACGTGATTTTAGAAAATCACCATAAATTGTTGGTGTGGAATTATAGGCTGAATAAAATATGTAATCAAAGGTTAATTAGTCTAGTTCCTTATAAAAGAGGCCGTGTGAGCAAAGAAATTTCCTATAAAGAGATGTTTAAAGTTGTGTGAGACGGTGTCAGAATGACTCAAAATCCCTGTTCTGTTTTTAGAAAATCGTTATGACTTGCACAAAAATGGTTATAAGGTAAAATGTATATGCTTAGACTCCTTAATGAGTCTAGTTTCAAAACAAATTGAATATAACACATTTTGAATTCGGTACAATAAGAAATTTGATTCGTAGTGAGGAGTGGTCAGATTAGTCGAACAGTGAAACAGGGGAAAACTTTAAGAAAAATCTGGTATTGATTGGCCACACCTAAAATTCTGAAAATTTTATGGATGAAAGATACATGAGTCTACATTCGGGGAAAATTAATGGCAATTGATTTTGAGTTTTGTAGCTCCAGTTATAAACAATTTAGTGACTGTTGTTCAGGAAAACTGCTTGTAGTGAATATGTGATTTTGTTGTAAACTTTGATGAAACTATTTGAGTTGCTTACAAGCTATTGCTGAAATTGATGTACAAGAAAAATATGAAATATGTATGATATACATATATGTGTGATAAGGCCGAATGGCCAATGTGATGAATGTGAAAGTGTATATATGTGATAAGGCCTAATGGCCCATATGATGAATGTGAAAGTGCATATGTGTGATAAGGCCGAATGGCCAATGTGATGAATGTGAAAGTGTATATATGTGATAAGGCCTAATGGCCCATATGATGAATGTGAAAGTGCATATGTGTGATAAGGCCGAATGGCCAATGTGATGAATGTGAAAGTGTATATATGTGATAAGGCCTAATGGCCCATGTGATGAATGTGAAAGTGCATATGTGTGATAAGGCCGAATGGCCAATGTGATGAATGTGAAAGTGTATATGTGTGATAAGGCCGAATGGCCAATGTGATGGATGTGAAAGTGTATATATGTGATAAGGCCTAATGGCCGATATGATGAATGTGAAAGTGCATATGTGTGATAAGTCCCGAAGGGCATTTGTGTCAGTACTATATCCAGGTTAAAACCCCGCAGGCTTTATGCAAGAATATTATCCTGCTTAATGTCCGTAGGCTTCGTGCTGGTACTATATCGGAGCTTTAAAGACCCGACGGCTAAAGGCTAGGATTCAAGTAAGACTTTGATATTGAGTATCTGCATTAAGTTACCATCAAATAAGTATTATGTATTTAAGATGTTCAGGTACGTATTACTTACTCATCGGTGGAGTGATTTCGAGGTGAATTATCAGTATCAAAGAGGTAGGTAAATGTGATTAATATTATAACTCCAAATATGAGAATGATCTAATTGGTAATGGTATGTTTGTATAATAAAGTATGCGATGAAATCTTCTTATGTATTAGTGCATATTCTACCAAAAGCCTTATGATTTGAGTATGGGTTGGGTTGAGCTAGATGTGCCAAGACAAGGTAAGGATTATGATTTGTAAGCTTATGTATATGTGATAAGGAATATGTTTGGTTCTTTATGTGCCTATGGTAATTTAGTACTTGTCATGTTGAAATACTTAAAAGTATGGATGTGATTATGAACAAGTGGAAAGGATTATTGAAAGTTGAAAATCGATGAAGAATGTGCTTTGGAAATATTTGACCATCTAGGTCATTATTATTCAAAGTATATATGTGGCAGCCAAGTGTTGCATTTAATGATATTATAGATCGAGATGAAGCTCTAGATTAACTTCATCGAACAGTTGAAATGAATGACCAATGATAGTGATTGAGAACACTTTGTTTTGCTTAAAACTTACTAAGCATTAAATGCTTACTCCGTTCTTTGAATCTCTGTTTTATAGATTTTGGTTCGTCAGCTATCGGACTCTGGATCATTGAAGTCGAAGTCGTCCACACTATCAAAGCCCTTTTGGTACACTTTTGGTTGAACTCTGAAAATGGCATGTAAAGGACTACCCTTTTTGTTGTTGGTCATGTACCCTTCGGTTTTGTGTAAATTTGGATAGCCATGCGAAAATGGCTTAAATATACTTTGATCATAGCATTAAAATCGTTTTGTATGTTGTTTGTCGAGAGGTATGGAAATGTTGGTAACGGTTAGCCATGGGAATGGTCATTCATGATCACTTTTGGTATATGTATGACAAACTCTAGTTGTTCCATGGAGCATCATGAAATAGGTAAAGTTTACCTGAAAATAGATGATGACAGCAGCAGTGGTGTGGATATGAAAAATCACTAAAAATAGCAAGAATGGAATTAAATATTGAATAAATTATGTAAATGAACCTTGATGAATCTACTTTCATATGGAAGAAACGAAACGGTTATATGAGTTGTATGTTAAGAGATATTTAGGTTTTCGTGAAACAGGGCCAGAACGGTTTCTGGATTCCTTGTTCCGACTTTGGAAATTCATTGTAAATTAACCAGAGATAATTAGGAGTCATGCAATATATGTATAGATTCCTCCTTGAGTCTAGTTTCTATAGAAACAAACGGCATCAGTATTGAAGCCCTGTATATGGAGATATCCAATTCGTAATACGTGAAGGTCAGTGTAGTTGAACCCTGGATTAGGGGAGACTTTAACTAATAAACTGTACTAATTTTCCCGACCAAAAATTCTAGAAAAAAAATATGTAGATGGAAATATGAGTCTAGTTTCAGGGAAAAATTACGAATCTGATTTTCGAGCTTTGAAACTCAAGATATGATTTTTAAGGCGACAGTGACGCGGTAACCAGCTTGTCTGGAAAAAAAAATTTTTTATGGACTGTGAAAATAATTAAGTTAAGTCTGTGTGCACCTTGTGTTCGACTCCGCTAACGGACTCGGGTATGGGGTGTTACATATATCGTGTATCATCATTTTCATGTATTTAAGGCAGATACATGTAATAATTCATTTTGTGTTCGTATTTTTTCATGTTAGGATTTTTCCTGTTGAATTTATTTGAAATATCGATGGATGCACATGTAGGTCAATTCATATTCAGGGGTACCCATAAGGGCACATAATTAGGAAACACAGTCTCGAGTCATATATCAGGATGCTCATGTGAGTCATGTAACAGGAAGCTTATTCGGGCTATATCAGGAAACTCATAAGAGTCTATAACAGGAAGTTCACAAAGAACTTTTAATCAAGAAACTCATGAAGAGCTTATCAGGAAGCTCACAAAGAGTCATGTAACAGAAGCTCCGGATAGGATAACAGGAAGTTCAAGAGAGCCATATCAGGAAGCTCATAAGAGCCTATACAGGATGTTCACGGAGAGCTGCGTTTGTGTCCGTAATAAATGCTATATCACAACCAATCGAATCATGTAACAAGACGCTCACAAAGAGCTGTGGTAGTACGCAACACATGCAGAATCACTACTGATCAAGATACTCGCAAGAACTATATAACAGGATGCTCGAGAGGGCTTATAACAGGATTGCTCATCCGAGCTATATTCTATCTGCAACATATGCAGGACCACATTCAATACGGGAAATAATGTATCCATCGGATTTCATTATTCAAACGGAACTTATCATTTTCTGAACATTAACAGGCATGTGATTATTTCATACATTTATAACATTTATATAATTCATACAAACACATACCACACTCAATTCAAGCATAAAAATAAACAAAATTTAGTTACACGAACTTACCTCAATAAATGTTCGTGTACGTAACATCTATTAATTCGACACTTTCTCTTTTCCTCGCTCTAACTCTGAATTTGGTCTATCTGGATTTATACAAGTAAATTTTAATCAATGAAGATTTCGTCCTTAGGCTCGGAAAATGAAATTCATGCAATTTAATCCTTACTCCAAGCCTATTCAAATTTTACATATAAAATTTACAGCCAATATATTTCATAAAATTCAAAATTTTTCTTTGAATTTTACATCTTTACAATTTAGTCCTAAAATCATAATTTCATCAAAAATTCACTTTACAAAAGTTGTTTATCTATCAACAACCTTTCATTTTCTACCATAAATTTCAAAATTTCAGCATTTACATCCATGGCAGAATTTCTATACTTTGATATTTTACGCCCGTGTGCGATTGCTTCAGACCGTTGTCAAGGCTGTTAAATAGGCGCGGGCGTGTGGTCTACTCGTGTAAGTCATGCTGCAATTCTGTCAAATGGACACGGTCGTGTGGATTACCCGTGTGAGGAAGTCCAGGCCATGTTGATTTCCCATGTTGGTCCATTTTCTCCGTTGTCGACATGTTTCTCGCTCTTTTTACTCTCCTATGCTCACCTAAGCATAAAACATGAAATTAAAGGATTAGGAGCATCAAATTCACCAAATCTAAGGAGAAACAATCTAGAAATGTACTAAGTATGGGAGAAAAATATGTATAAATTACGATTTATCAAATACCCCCACACTTAAGCGTTTGCTTGTTCTCAAGCAAAATCCTCAACTCACAATCAAAATAAATTCTTCTCAACTTATAATCCCTATCGATAATATCTCAAAATAAACCATAAGTAATCATACATTGAGAATTCAACTAGAAGAACATCAAAGTTTTAAACATTCCTAGTTGAGCATTTTATCACGAAAACATAGGTGTCTCCCCTAATTTAAGTGATTACCTTTGATTCAAAATATCACAAAGTTTAACATCCTCACTAAAGATTCACTCAAATCATTCGAGGTGTTTAAGGACAATAAATGAAGCACTCATTAGTTAATATGAAAAGTTATTACCATAGGCTTGCGTGAAAATCAAATCTCCACCACTATGTATTGAGATGATACATCAATCAAAAGGTCTTTAGAGGGTTGTAACGTGGCTTTGGTTAGGAGGTGTGGTCACAAGCTAAAAAAGAAGGTTAGAATCAAGATTGGACTGAAAAATTACCTAACTAGAAAAATACAACAACTTGATAAATTACAGTTTTAATTAGAAAAATCCTAGAATTGAGTTTTTCTTCATGGGATAAGGAGTTTAAAAACTTAAACTAAAAAAAAACAACAACGAATTACTACTAATAGATATGTATGTATTGTATTTTTTAGAACAAGTCAAATAACATAGGCTATCTATAAAACATAGCTAAGCAATTTATTCAAATCAAATCTCGACAAAAATAGGGATCAAGTTAATTTAGGGGATTTCAACAATAATGGTTTAAGGGTTAATATTAAGGGTAAATCAATGAATGGGTTATTGGTTTCAAGGGGGTTCACTAAGGGTTAATTGTGAAGGTAGGCTTTAATGGAGTGAGTGAGTTAAACCTAAGTGCCTTTATCATCTCGACATGTCAAATCAAATGGTGTGGTCTTGACATGCATAATCAAGCAAGTTTTAGAATGACAATTGAACATTGACGCACTCAAAGCAACAATAAAACTGAGCATGAAAGAAATAATAGATGCTCTAAAGGCTCAAGATCTCACAAAAATTATGGCTTTTTGATGTTCAAACCTGTGAATTTTAACTTAAGATAATACCTAAACTTGGGGAAACAACCTAAAAAAATTTTAATTCTTAAAAAATCAACTTTATCATGCTTGATTCTCTAATTCCTTAAAGTTTAAACAATCAATGCATAAATGCCTATGTTTTAATTCAAGACATATCAACAAAAATCATAAATTAATCAAAATTCATTCTAATGATGATATGAGAAAATTATTTGAGAACAAGACAAATATCAGGGATTTTCTGAAAATGATAGTGATATAAATGACCGCCCACACTTAAGATGTACATTGTCCTCAATGTACAATGATAGATATACTGAGAAATATAGATATACAATCATAAGATAGGGGGAGGAGTGAAACTTCCTGAATATTGAATGGAATCCTTGAATTGGAGGTATGGAGAATAATCGGCCAAGGCAATGATAAGATTGGAAGAGGATACTTCGGTGGTGATAGAGGTTGGGTTCCACAACCACAGTGTCCAGCGAAGAGGTTATCGTGGTGGTCGGACAGGACATGGCAGTCGTGGAGAACCTTTTCCAGTGGAGCTTCGAGTTCCTAAGTGATGATGAGCTTTCGAGCTCTTTATAATTGTGATAACATCAAGAACTCTTTAAGAAATATAGAGAAGCATAATTACTCGTAATGAAATAGCCGAAACTATAAATTGTTCAAGAAAAATTATAAAACCTAAAAATGAAATAGTATTAAATGAAAATAAAATAAAAAATACTTAAAGAAGATAAATAAAGATAAAAGTGAAAATAGAAAGTCTTTAAACATTGTCATTGCCGGATAGTTCACGAGGTGGTGGTGGGGATGAGATGTGAAGGTGCTGACAGATCTGATGTAGAGTAGCATCAATGTGATTAAAGCACTGAAAATGCTGATGCTCAAATAGAGTAAGGCGCTCAGAGATGTCAGAGTATGAAGCCGCCGCATGAACTGGGCGATGGATGGGTGGTGGTTGAGACGGTGGGTCCTCGTGTCGTGGAGGGACATCATCAGGAATGTTCTTTGGGTCCTCCTCCTCGGCGGACTGGACGAAGAGGTACTGAGGAGGGTAGGTTCCACATCGTTTCTCGATCATCCTCATATGTATCATACTCGAGATGTCCTGTGGGGACATCTGGCCGATGAGAGTGAGGGAGGATGATTATGCTGCTGTGTTGAGGAGGCGAAGTACCTTGCCAATCGAGTCACATAGGGGCCAATAGAGATGACTCCATTCCTATGCCGCTCCATCTGATGGCTATTGGCGAGGGCAATGAAATAGGCTAGGTCGAAGACGTGCCCGTTCACCATACTCCATAAATAGTAGGCGTTGTGAGTGTTGAAGACGCCAGTGCTCACTTGCTGTCTTGTTAGAGTGTGGGCCAAGATGGCGTGTAAATACCTCAGGGATGGGTCGAGGGCCGATGCGTTGGAGCGGCTAGGGCCGTAGGTGGCCGAGGCAGGGACTAAGGCTTGCCAGTATTTTGAAAGAGAGTAGTGGATGTGGCGATGGAGGGTGCCGAGTTCGTTGTCATCCACGAATTCCTTCGTATATAGCCATAGTGTAATTCCAAACTTAGGTACGCTCAACTGTCGAACCAAGCCACCGAGGTAGAACTAGATCGTTCCTGGATCATTGAACTCTGTAATAACGGTTTGGAAGAGGAATGTCGAACAGAGTTCCAGTGTGAGCTCGAGGTACGTTGGCTCGATGATCCAAAAGAATAGCTTCCATGGATCAGTCGATAGAAGGGCTCTGACCGCGTCAACCAGTTGGACTTGTTCAAGTACGGCCCAGTCAATGTAGTGGCCCACACCTAAGGGTCGGATCCGAAGTATCTGAAAGAGTTCTTCCTGGGGGTTCTAAGGGAAACTGAATAAAGGGGTGTCTGATCTCTGCGGTAGGACCCGAGGATGATACTGTTCCTTTCCTCTTCTTGGAAGCGAGGACAGCGATTTTCTTACCACGACTTGACATGATATCTGCAATGGAAAAATGAAATAAATAAATAAATAAATAAATAAAAATAAACTTACTCTCCAACAATAGCATGAAAGAAAAAAAAATGCAATGCATGTTAAAACTAATAGAGATACTTCATAAGAGTCATGTACTAAAGAACAACTATGCTGAAAAATAACCCAATTAGATATATTAAGTCATTACTACGAATAGAAATATGAGAATAATGCCTAGTGAATGACTGCATATGGAAACGATGATATATAGAATGAAGTCCATGGCAACACAAGAATGATGGCACTGTAATGCATTAATTAAGATAGCAAGAAACAAAGAGTATAAGCATTGCTATTATTAGAACTCTGAAGATTAACAGTCGAAATAAAAAAGAAAAATCAAATTTGTAAATGAAATAAAGAGAAAAGAATGAACAAACACAAGAGCTTGGTAGAGGGAAGAGTTTGGGTCGTCAATGGTGGTGTTGTGGTCGGCGCACGGGCGTGTAAGGAGGTGCGGTGGCTAGGGTTAGGGATTTTGGGGAAGGGGATGATGAATAGTGAGGGGTTTATATAGATTTTGGGGCACATGGCCGTGGGGAAAGCCCGTGTGCCCTTATTTCAGCCCATGTTTATCGTGATTTTCAAATTTGGGTGCGTCTAAAATTTGTCCCACGCCCGTGTTTTTTGGGCGTGTCAATGCACACGGCTGTGTCGCACGACTGTGTTCTACTTCGTTCGCTTCTCCCACGCCCGTGTGTATAGGTGCACGCTCGTGTTGGTTTATCAGTCTTAAGCACGGATGGTGGGCACACGCCCGTGTTAAATTCTCAGTTCCAACCATGGCTTCAAGACACGGACGTGTCGCACGCCCGTGTTGTTTTGAAAGGTTCGCCTACGGCCACGTCGCACGGCCATGGTAATTTATCGCATCTCGTGTTGGGGAAAAATTTTACCCTATTTTCACACGGTCGTATCCCATGGCTATGTGTACACCCGTGGTGTGAGCACGGCCTAAGGCACGCCCGTGTGCCTGGCCGTGTGGATTAGAAAACCTGTGGCCAAGTACTCAGTTAGTGATTAAATGTTAAAAACTAAAATTTTAAAGAGATAAATACTGTTAGTGCTCGGATTACCTCCCAAGAAGCGCTTATTTATAGTCTAAGCTCAACTTACCTCGAATTTGCATAGTTATGGTGGTTCGAGGAGTTTACACTCCTCATCCCTGCTATCAATTTTATCAAAATAAGATTTTAGATGAGTACTATTTACCTTAAAGGTGCCAAATTTAGGATGAATTATCTCCACTGTACTGTATGGAGAAATATTGAGTACCGTGAGAGAAATTTCTCCATTAGATTTAGAAGTGGCAATACGAGGATCTACTGCATCCAGTAGTACTTTGTCTCCAACCTTAAGTTGATTTGGTGGAATATTGAGCTCATCAAGGCGTTGTTTTGGTTTATGTGTCTACCATTCATCTAGTTCCTCAACTCGTAGTCTTCGTTCTTCATAGATAGGTCCTTTGTTGTTGCTTGAACAAGGCTCATGTGCGCTCTTCGAACCTGTTTTCTGCACAGAGGGTTTTACCACATGATCAGTACTAGTAGTATGATTTATGCAATCACCCTCGATTTTCGAGGTGTTACTCAAATTATGAGCTTGAAGAGTGATTGTTTCATCACCCACACGAAGTGTGAGTTCACCTGTACCAACATCAATTATCGTTCTAGCAGTTGCTAAAAATGGCCTCTCTAAAATTAAAGGCACGTTACTATCCTCCTCTATGTCTAGAACAACGAAATCAACTGGAAATATAAATTTGTCAATTTTAACGAGTACATCTTCAATAATACCCCTAGGAAATCTGATTGTTTTATCTGCTAATTGAATGCTCATCCTAGTTTGTTTGGGTTTCCCAAGACCTAGTTGCTTAAACATTTTGTAAGGTATGACATTGATACTAGCCCTTAAATTAGCCAAAGCATTTTTAACATTTAAGCTACTGATTAAACAAGGAATCGTAAAACTCCTTGGATCTTTCAATTTTTTGGCTAGCTTGTTCTGTAGAATGGCTGAGCAAATTGCATTCATCTCCACATACGACACCTCGTCTAACTTCCGCTTATTTGCTAAAAGCTCCTTAAAAATTTGACTGTGTTCGGCATTTGCGAAAGAGCCGCAATAAACGGTAAGTTAATATGTAATTTCTTTAAAAGTTTAAGAAATCTACCGAATTGTTCGTCTGAGTGGTCTTTCCTTGTCGCATTAAGGTATGGTACACGTGGTTTGTACTCTTTACTTACCTGTTTTTGGTCATTGTGGTCCACCTCACCTTTACCTTTACTTACCATAGTTTTTTGCTTCGGTTCTGGTTCAGGTGCAACTAACCCTTCCTCATCTTGAATGGTAATCACATTGAGTTGCTCTCTCGGGTTAGATTCAGTGTTACTCGGTAGGCTACCTTATGGTAATTCAGATATCAATTTAGTGAACTGGCCTGTCTGAGTTTCGAGCCCTTGGATTGACGCTTGTTGATTCTTAAGTGCTGTCTCGGTATTCTAAAAATGAGTTTTTGACACTGAGATGAATTTTGTTAGCATCTCCTCTAGGTATGGCTTTTTCTCTTGTTGGTAAGGTGGTTGTTGGAAGCCTGGAGGTGGTGGTGGTCTCTGATTCCCTTGGCCTCCCATGAGAAATTTGGGTGCTTCCTCCATCCTGCATTGTAAGTGTTACTATAAGGATTATTTTAAGGTCGAGGATAATTACCCATATAATTTAATTGCTTGTTTTCCATGTTGTGGCCATAAGGTGGGTATTCTAAATTGCTCGTTCCTCCTTCACTTGCATTGCATTGCATTACTGGGTGAACCTGTGAAGAACTAAGAAAACCGTCAATTTTTCTATTTAAAAGTTCTACCTGATTAGAAAGCATGGTGACTGAATCGACGTTAAAAACGTCGGCTGCTTTCGTTGGCTTTGTCCTCATGACTTGCCACTGATAATTATTCAGTGACATCTCTTCATAAATTCATAAGCATCCTCAGGTGTCTTATTATTTGTAACACCCATCGCCCGTATTCGACGCCAGGACAAGGTTTGAGGTCTTACCTGACTTAAACTCAATCAACTATATAAACTCGGGCCATAAAATTTTATCAATTTAAAACTTTTCGTTTCACAAATATTTTGTCCCTTAAACGGGCTCACGAGACCCAAAACATACATTAGAGATGGTTCGAGACTAAACCGAGAACTTAAGAAAAAACTTGGAAAATTCATGCTTTAAGGTTCCACACGCCCATGTAAATATAGACTGTATGGTCACACACGCCCGTGTGGCTTGGGACACGCCCGTGCCTTTAGCCTGTGTACAACACTGACTTTAAAACACGGCCATAACACACGCCCGTGTGCCTACCCGTATGGACAAATACAAGGCTATTTTCCAAGCCATTTTGTCACACTCACAACACATGCACGCATACTTATACAATAACATACAACATGACAAAATTAGGTACTTAAACATTCCTAACATGTCATGACTATGGCAATTTCACATGCAATAGATATCATAGATTTTACTCATATCTTTACCACATTCATGCTATAATCATTATAGACTCATCACGTAATACCATAACACATGCATGCATAATTAAAATGGATTTACAACCCGATAATCAAAATAGGCCAACACATATGGTTAAAGCCATATCACATAATCTAATATTTAAACTCCTATACATGCCATAGACTCAAAGTACTTGAAATCACTACACCAATAGCGTTAGCTTGACAGTGTGATAATATCTCCGACAACTCCAACCAGAGCAAACTTGGCAACCTTAGAGAACATGGGAAAGTAATGGGGAGTAAGCTTTACGCTTAGTAAGTTCATATGAAAACAATAAGCAACTCATTAACAAATTTTATCAATGCTCCCAACATATTCTCAAGTTCAAATAAGCCGTCTTCTTGAACAATAGTCAATAAAATATTTATATCTCGAGCTATGAAACTTCAAATTTAGTTCCCTTAATTTTTCCTGAAACTAGACTCATATACCTTTCTACTATAAAATTTCCAGAATTTTTGGCTTAGCAAATTAGTACAGATTATTCCTCAAAGTTACCCCTGATTTACTGTATAACAGTTTTGACCCTTCTACACTAAAGTTCAATTATCTCATAGCACAGGACTCGAATAATATTCTTGTCTATTTATCTTGAAAATAGACCCATTATGGATTCTAAACATATAAATTATAACTCATAACTATTTTTTTTACAATTTATAATGATTTTCTAAAATCAGAACAAGGGATTTTCGAAGTCATACTGACTCTGTCTCACACAACTTCAAATATGTCATTATAGGAAGCTCTTTTGCTTACATGGTTTCTTTTGAAAGAAACTAGACTCAATAGGATTTAACTCCATATTTTATTCAACCTCTAATTCACTTTATAATATTTTTGGTGTATTTTCAAATTTACACCACTGCAGTAGCCCACAACTATCCAGGCTAATTTACTCTTTAACAATTATTGTTCACCAAATACTATATACATCATGAGCATAGACCCATAACCACAAGGTCATTACAAAGTCATTCTCATAAACCTGGCTTACTTACTTGCAACGTTACCATAGGTGCATCATAGACCGAATCATTTCTCATTCATACCAAATAGGCACATGCATCACTCACAATATTATTATACTTTCTTTATTAACTCTCTTTAGTAACCTTTAACGTTGAATCTTTCGGAACAATAACGGATATTCTATAAGTCTCGAACATGGATAAGTTACCGAAGCCATGTCCCAGACATGGTCTTACACTGGCTATCATCTTTGAGGCTGATGCCATGTCCCAGACATGGTCTTACACTAGCTCTCGTATATACGTGCTGATGCATGTCCCAGACATGTCTTACACTAGCCCTCGTCTCAACGCTGATGCCATTTCCCAGACATGGTCTTACATTGGCTATCATAATGTGGCTGATGCATGTCCCAGACATGTCTTACACTAGCATACAAATCGCCCAAATGTCTTGGCACGAATATCTGGTTTGTTTCCTAGGGTTTCAACAAGGTCTTTTTACTATCTCAATTATTACTAAGCATTCTTAATTCATAATCTAGCAATTCATACTGTGTCAAATCATTGTCAAATCAAATACATGCATTAACAATGAAACCATATTATTTACATACAACTTACTCATTTATAAGGAATATCATATTCCATTGAATTTCTAATGTATTCTACCATTACGTGGATGTTATTAACTTTTGGCATCACATTCATCATACTCAACAATATCAACATATAATTAAATACAACTGAGGTAAGATAGATTCAAATATATTATCAATAACATGCTTATTTAATCATACGAACTTACCTTGACACCAAATTGGTAATAGAGGCTTAAACATCAATTTCTTGTTTTTCCTCGTTCTAAGCCCGAATCTCGTTTTTCGTCATCTATAACATCACATTGAACTTATTAACACAATATACTAATCAAATTAGTCCAATGACACATTTTGGAAAAATTTTCGATTTTGCCCCTATACTTTGCCAAAATTACCAAATTGCCCCTATACTCGTAAAATGATTTTTATCACATTTCTTTTCTCCTTAAGCCTAGATGAACCATTTACATAACTATAGCAACTCATAATTTAAACTATTTCACACATTTACAACTTGTTTTACAACTTTGCAAAATACCCATTTTAGGTGTTTTCATGCAAACTTCTTTCATAAAAGTTGTTTATAACACAACCAAGACTCATATTCTTCCATAAAAACTCAGAAAAAAACACATATGCTTTCATACAAAAACCCTAGACTCTTAATCATTTTGCAAAATAGTCCCCTCTTTTGAAAGCTTGTGCTTTAGGGGTTCCAAAAATGTAAAAATCATCAAGAAAGACATTAAAAATCACTTATTAGGATGGGAGTTTCTTTGCTGAAATTTTCCAGCTTCTAAACCCTTTTCTTGGCTGGAAAAATTGGTGGAGAGAAGATGAAGAAAGATGATATTTTCTTTTCTTTATTTTATTACTTATTTGTCAAATAAGTCACCCAACACTTACCTAACATATTTGACCATATAATTCCTTGTCTCATGGCCGGCCATCACTCTTTAAATAGCCTAATTTCACATTAAAAACCCCCAATTTAAGAGACAAGGTAATTTAACACCCTTAGGTATTAAAACACAACTTTTACTTTTTACGCGATTTAGTCCTTTTTCGAAATTGGACTAGAAATCGCTAAAATTAATATACCAAAATTAACATACACTTATAAAATCACATTATAACAAATAAATTAACATCAAAATAATTTTATCCAGTCTCAGAATAGTGGTTTTGAAACCACTGTTCTGACTAGGCCCAAAATCGGGCTGTTACATTATTGATAGTCCCACCAGCGGCTGCGTCAACCATCTGTCTAGTTGAAGGATTTAGGCCATTGTGGAAAGTTTGAACCTGTAGCCAGAGTGGTAACCCAGTGTGAGGGCACCTTCTCAATAGGTCCTTGTATCTCTCCCATGCATCATAGAGTGTTTCTAGATCCATCTGCACAAAAGAAGAGATATCATTCCTTAATTTAGTTGTTTTGGCCGGTGAAAAATATTTTAGTAAAAACTTTTCAGTCATTTGTTCCCAAGTAGTGATTGACCTTTGTGGTAACGAGTTCAACCACTATTTAGCCTTATTCCTTAATGAAACGGGAAATAACCGAAGGCGTATGGCATCGTCAGAAACACCATTGATTTTAAATGTGTCGCAAAACTCTAAAAAATTTGCCAAGTGATTGTCTGGGTCCTCATCCTGCAAACCATCAAACTGAACAAATTGCTGTATCATTTGGATCGTGTTAGCTTTCAGTTCAAAATTATTTACAGTAATAGTAGGCCTAACTATACTTGACTCAGTTCCTGTTAAATTCAGTTTAGCATAATCATACATAGTGCTTGGAGCATGATTCTGATTTTCTAGATCAGCAGCAATCGCAGGAGGTAGCGGATTTTCCTGATTTTTAGCCATCTCCTCGGTTGTGGTTTGAATATCGTCCTCTTGCTCTTCCTCTGTGTATTTTAAGCTTCGCCTTATTTCTCTAGTTTCTGTGAGCTGTGCGATCGATCTCACTATCAAAAAGTAATGTTCTTGACGGGTTTCTTCTGGTCATAAACTAGAAAAAACCTATCATGAGCGAATAAAAGATAAAATTAGAAAAGAAAATAAAAATTTAAATTGCAAATAAAGTAAAATGGCTAAAGTAATAAAAATTGAGTATTCCTAATATCTTAATTCTCCGGCAACGGCGCCAAAGACTTGGTACATGGTATTTGTGATAGGTTTTAAAAATTTATAATTAATCGTTCTTGAAACTAACTATTATCACGATGAAGGAAAGTGTACCTATCGAACAGTAGTATAGCTTTAGCAAGACTGGATTGTCAAACCCAAAGGAACCAAGAGTACTAGTAATTACTTTCTTTTTATTATCTAGCCTAAAAATTAAGGGATTTGTTTATCTAAACTAATTAACTAAACTAAGGGTGCATAGAGAGAAAATTGGGAAAAGCTTTTGGGAAAACTTGATTGATTAAGACAATACCCAAGGAAAAATCCACCTAGACTTCACTTGTTATTTGACTCTGAATCAGACGATTTTTTCATTTGACTTGATCCATAAAAATCCCTAACTTATATTATTATCTCTCTCGAGACTAATAAAGTCTAACCCTAGGTTGATTAATTGAAATCTCTTTCTAATTATCACTCTAGTGTTGCATTAACTCGATCTATGGACTCACTTATTAGGTTTCACCCTAATCCGACAAAATCTTGTCACCCTATCTCTAGGCGTGCAATCAACTCCGCTTAATTATGATAAATTTACTCTTAGACAAAGACTTTTGCTTCTCTGAATAAGTGCATTAACTTGAATCAATATCCTAGAATATTAAAACAAGAATTAAGAACACATAATTAAGAACAAGTCAAATATTTATCATACAATTCAGATAATAATAACAAGATCCATCTTAGGTTTCATTCTTCTTAGGTATTTAAGGGGTTTAGCTCATAATTATGAAAAAAAACATCTCAAAAGAATAAAGATAACAAAACATAAAGAAAACCCAAAACTCTTGAAGGAAATTGAAGGGAGATCTTCAGTCTTGACGATGAATCCGGCTTCTGAGATGGATCAATCGGCTTTCCTTGAGTAATTCCTTGCCTCCTACTCCGTGTGTTTTCTAAGTGCCTCTTCAGGTGTTTAAATAGGCTTTAGAATGCCTAAGAGCCCTCAAAAGTGGCCTTTTCCGAATAGGACTATACTTGGGCTCGATAGGGACACGCCCCGTGCCACACCCGTGTGCGATTGCTTCAGACCGTGGTCAAGGCTGTTAAATAGGCACAGGTGTGTGGTCTACCCGTGTAAGTCATGCTGCGATTCTACCAAATGGACACGGCTGTGTGGATTACCCGTGTGTGGATGTCCAGGCCGTGTTGATTTCCCATGTTGGTTCATTTTCTCCATTTTTGGCCCATTTCTCGTTCTTTTTACTTTCCTATGCTCACCTAAGCATAAAACATGAAATTAAAGGATTAGGAGCATCGAATTCACCAAATCTAAGGAGAAATCATCTATAAATGGCTAAGCACGGGATAAAAATATGTATAAATTACGGTTTATCATTAGGTTAAGTTTGAAAAGACTATAAATACTACTTTATAAGTGTTTTTAGAGAGTTAGAAAATTAGGTTAGACAATTAACTAGTAGCCATTTTTCTTTTCTTTTCTTCTCTTCTTATTTTTAAAATAGGATTTCTTTTCTTCTCTTTTAGAATAAATTTTTATTTCTTCTTGTTTGTTGAAGATGTTACAAAGGATAGAAGATCAAACTGTTCCACTTCATCAAAATTTCATCAATTAAATGAACATTTTCTCAAACTCTTTACTTTTATTTTATGCCTATCATGTGTTTGATAAAATGCTTGTTGAAATTAAAGTATGATTATGTGCTAAATTGGTTGATTGATTAGTTATTTGTTAGATTAAATTCATGTCCATTCTTGATTAATTGATTGTTCTATTATATCGAATTGCCTAACATGTTAGAATTGATGCCTCTAGTGAAAAATCTAGATAAATGGGATCAAGAGAAGAGTTTATCCATTAGAGTTCAATGTAATTGTAATGGGTAGTGAGACTGAGAGGAGATCTCAATTGGTAATTCCAAATTAGGGTGAGACCAAAATGATATTCCTAGAGAGGATTGACTAGTGATTTAATTGGGATAAGTTATTGGCTTAGTTAGTAATCAACTAACCTACCGACCATCATTTTTATCATTTGCATAGTCGAAGGCAATAAGATGAAAACTTAGTTTAAGTAGTTTAATTAATAATTTAAAATTAGATTTAATATATTTTCATATGTGATTTGCACTAATAATTTCCAACTCGTTTAGATTAGTAATTGCTTAGCTTGTAATTAACTTGATAAACACATTTACCAATTTGACAATCCTTTGGGCTCGATCCTTGGATACTTTGTGTTCCATTGTAACTTGTAAATATTACAACTCGACACTATATACTTGCAGTAAAAACCACACTTTGAAATTGTTTTTTTTTTATAAAATTGTTTGTTTTTTGGACATACGCACGCAAGCGGTCAAGTTGTTCGCATCATTGTTGGTGGTTGTAATGGTGTGAATGTGTAGTCAAGTTAGTTGTTTTTAAAGCAACATTGGTCAAATCAAAAGGGAATTAGTTAGTGTAACACCCCTTACCCGTGTCCGACGCCAGGACAGGGTACGAGGCATTATCAGACTTGAACATAACCAATCATACAAAATCGGGCCATAAAATTTCATCCAAATCAAATTCATCCAATCACATGCATATCGTCCCTTATAGGGCCCACGAGACCCAAAACATATGTTGGGAGTGGTTCGGGACTAAACTGAAAACTTTTAGAACTTTTACTACAATTAGAAAATTTTCATACTTTGGAGAGTCACACGCCAGTGTGGGTAGGCCATGTGGTCATACACACGCCCGTGTGGCTTGGGACACGTCCATGTCCTCAGCCTATGTAACTCTCTGTTTACGACGTCATGCACAATTTGGGGTCACACGGCCAAGTTACACACCCGTGTCCCTAGGGCCGTGTCCTTCACAGGGCTAAGACACACGGCCATGTCTCTATTCGTGTGGCCAAGAAAATGGCTATTTACCAAGACATTTGCCACATTCATTTGCACACTCACATACACACTTTCAATGGAACTTAACATGACAAAATTAAGCTACCAAGAAAACCATAATCAAGGCTTAAACATATCAAAACAATTATTTACTGTTCATAACAAAACTGTCCACTTGAGTCACAATCACTAAATTATTTATATCTTGAGCTACAGAACTCTAAATTAAGATTTGCTTGATTTTTCTGAAACTAGACTCAAATATCCTCCTACCATAGAATTTTAAGAATTTATAGTTTGGCCAATAAGTACAGTTAATTCTTCAAATTCGTCCCTATTTTGCTGTTTGACAGTTTTGACCTTTCTTCACTAAAGATTAATTATCCCTTAGTACGGGATTCAGATGATGTTCCTGTTTGTTTCTCTTGAAATTAGATTTATTACAAAATTAAAAATATAAGTTTAAACCCCCAAGTATTTTTTGTAACACCCCAAACCCGGCCTAGACGTTTTGACCGGATCTGATGCGCCACATCGAAGCGTTCAAAACATTCCGTACTACTTAGTTGGAAAACTTAGTTGGTGTTGTAAAAGACACTTTTAAAAGTAGGTTAAAGTGAATGGAAGCTGTGCACCAGGTAGGAAACCGGGAAAGAGAGGAGGTGAGTCCGTCGGACTGCTTAAGTACCAAGCTCCCTCCGGATCCAATCCTAGACATGCACACCGCCATTGCCATACTCTAACATCTCGTATAATTTGGAGAAAACCGTTTGGTTATGTCCATTTTAAGAAAATGATTAAGGTTGAAAAACGTTTGCTTAAAATATTTATTTTCTTGGAAAAACATTTTCTTTACAGAAACTTTGCACGTCATCGTGATCTTTTAAAAACAAGTAGTTTTTATAAAATCGAACCCTAGTGCTAACCAGTTTAATAATCCCCAAAATAAAATTAATTAAAAGGAGCGGCCTTATTACAACTTTGAGCATAATAAAAATAATCCAAATTAAATGCTAAGCTTATTTAAAATCGGCAATCAATCTTCATGGCCACTCTGAATCCCGCCCAGCTCCAAGTCCACCAACTAGGGCTCACCTGTAAGGATGGAAGAGGAAGGGGTGAGTTTGGGAAAACTCGGTGTATCTGAAAAACCCATCCAAAGCCCAAATCAGCTCGAGCCCATTGGGCCTAAGCCCTATTCAGATAACGATACAGTGGACCAAGCCCTTTTCGAATCACAAGAGCAAGGCCTTAGCCCTTTTAACATAACAAGATGGCCCATAGGCCCGATTCAAGAACATATGTAACAATATCAAGAATGAATGCAAGCCCAACTGGGAGACTACTCAACCCACCAACCGCTACACCGCCTGCATCACCCTACACTCCATGTGGGGAATATCTCAACCCACCCACTTTTACACTCCACAGTTAAAGAACGCCGCTCAATTATCGATCGATTGAGGCAAAGCCTCCAAGACGTGGATGAACCACATTCAATACTTCCTCCATCAATACCCCAATCCCATGCAATAGATATTAATAAATGCATATCATGTAAAATACAGATTAATCAATCATGCGGTTTAACCAATTTAAACCCTAGGGGTATTTTGGTAATTATGCTCTTTAGGGTAATTTCGTACTTACGCAACTACACATGTTATTCCAGTAATTCTTAACAATCATAAGCAATTTGATTCTCCCATCTAACCGACAGTGCTACTTTGCCCACCTCTTGCCCATATTGGTAGTAAGCCCATTGGGCCCGCTTTTGCCCATCGAGGCCTCTTTTTTCGAAATACGCTAAAATGTCACACTAACTTACTCACCACTTTGCGGTGCTAGATCTAACAATTACTCTATGTCTTAAGAGCATTCGCATACTCACAAGCCTATGAAATGCCTGAATTTCGACATTTCGGCTTTTGCCAAATTGAACTAAGGAAGGGGGTTCGGTACACACCTGATTCGTGACGATCGCTCATCGAGATCACTTTCGATGTCCTACAATTGATTAGCACAGTTCTTAATTACAAACCATAATCACTAAACCCCAAAACTTACTTATCTATGATCGAACCATATCCCTAAAAGCCTTTGAACCCTTACCTTTTGCCAAAATCGATAGCTAGCTCAATCGATTGTTCCAATAATTCACGCTTTCAATCCAACACTTAAGAAGGCACCAATCATTGACGAAAACGCCGATTAAAACCCTTAGAGCCACATGCCCAAATCGATGACCTCCCTAATTTTAAGAACTTGACTTTTCTTAACTTTGCAAAATAAGAACAGATCTGAGATGATAAGTACTTACCCCTTACTCCTACTTGATTTCCTCGCAATCCGGTGCAGATTTAACCTTAGAACAATGGTAAAACCCGAATCCAAGGGTTGATGAAATTTCGGCTATAAGCCCCTAAACCAGTGGTACTTCAGCTTTTGGGTGGTGAAGGAGATGGAGATATGAGGCTATGACCTTGAAGAAAAATTTCTGTCAGGTATCTAGGATTAAGATAAGATAATCGTAGATTTAATAAAAACAAAAGAACATAGAAGAACCTGGCTTTGAAGAAATCGGCACAAGCAGTGATCACAGGTTTTCGGCTTTTGTGATTTCGGCAAAGGTGCTGATGATAAGGTGTTTGATGAATAGTTTTGAAGTAGAAAAATAGAAGAAGAAGAATAGGGAGGTGGTAGTTTGGCTAGAGAGGAAAAGAGAGGAAAAACAACCCTAAGGTGTTAAAGCGAAGAAAAGCGGCACCACTCAATACCCTAAGTGCCGAAATACCAACCTAATACCCCTGCCGATTTTCCTCTTCAATTCCCATAATTCGCCAACTCCTAGCCTCATCCAAATCCTTAAATCTCTCCCTTATCCCTCCTTAATCCAAGCATTTAAACTGATCCAACTCTCTTCCAGAGAATCCACGAACTCCAACACTTACCCTCCCGCACTTAAAAATAAATGCATCTATTTGTCAACACAGGGAATCGATCCCATGCCTTCCCCACTGCTCCACACGCCACTTTTCTAGGAGCCTAGTGGCGTCACCCTTGCCACTTTACCAAGGCTCTTTTTGTGATGCAATTTACCCACAACTCTACTTAAGGGCCACTTAGCCAGAACCCTAACTCCTAAGTCTAAAATTCCAAAAATTCAACTGGGTTTTGGCCAACTCATGGGCCTTCCATAAGCCCATTTACTTACTCAAAATATTAATTCCACATCCACATACAAAATTTTAAAATCTTTACAAAATATTGAAAACCGCGAATAAATCCGAAAATCAGGATGTTACATTTTTATACAATTTTTAATGATTTTCTAAATTCAGAACAGGGGAACCCGAAATCATTCTGACCTTGTCTCACAAAAATTGAAATATATCATAAAATGAAATTCTTTTGCATACACTGTTCCTTCTATGTAAAACTAGACTCAATAGGCTTTAATTTCATATTTTATTTAACCTTTAATTTGATTTCCACAAAGTTTGGTGATTTTTCAAAATTGTACTACTACTGCTGTCGAAAACTGTTTTAATGCTAATTTTACTCTTTCATGATTCCTTTGTACTAACTTTCATTAACATACCATTATAAACCACATCACACAATGACATTGGCATGGGCATATGATTAATTAATATGCTTGCAACCCATTAGCCAATATAAATCAATTTATATGGCTACATACCAAATCAAATCCTAATTCATTAGAAGCCAATACATTTGGCCATATCATAATGACACTTACACAAAATGACTAAGTCCCTATACATGCCATAAACTCAAAGGTTTGCATTCATTTACCCAACATGATAGCTTGATAATGTGACAGAATCTCCGACGATCTCCAACCCGAGCTAGCTAAATAAAACTATGAGATGTGAGAAAGAAAAGGGGGTAAGCTATATAGCTTAATAAGTCCGTGTGACAGCCCAAAAATTGACCCTAGTCGGGAAGTGGTTTCGGGACCGCTAAACCGAGTCACCGAAATGTTTGAACGTAATATTTATTGTCTAGAATATGTATTTATGAATGTGTGAAAATTTCAAGCTTCGATTTAGTCGATTGCATGTGAATTCAGTTATTAGGACTTGTGTGACACTTTTGAAATGTGATAGGCTAATCTATAAGGACCTAATAGTGCATGTAATCAAAGGGGAGGACTTGCATGTCAAATTTCCCCCCTAATAGCTAGTGGCCGGCCATGACAAAGGAGGATGGGCAAAACATGTCATAGACATGTTTTGTTGGTGCAATATGGGAAGAAACATTAAACTAAGGTGAGGAATAAAGAAATGAAAAAAAAAAAAGAAAGAAGGTGTGTGATCCCCCCCCATTGCCGTGAGTTGAAGAAAAAGAAAAAGAAATTGTTCATCCTTTCTTTGAGCCAAAACTAGGAAGAAAAAAAAAAGAGAGAAAAGAAAAGCTTCATCCTTTGGTTTATCTTGGCCGGTTTGAAAGGAGAAAGGTTGAAGATATTCGGCCATATTTGCATCTAAGTTAAGGTATGTTTGATGGTGTTCCATGAGATTCATGCATGTTTTTAGTTGCTAGCTTGAGTTCTAATTAGTCCATGGTTCAAAACTTTGCTATGTAATGGGGATGATATTCGGCCAAGGTGGATTTTGTGTTGATGCCATTGCATGTAAATATGAAGCTTGCTAATGATACATGTGATGGTGGATTGATGGCTCTTGGACCTTCTTTTTAGCATTTTTGGAGTGAGACATTAAGTTCTTTGTTTAACCATAACCAAAATTGAAATGATATGGTGTTGTGATGTATTCAGCCATGGTATATCCATAGGTATGATTTATGCATATTGCATGGTAGGTAAGATTTGAGCTTTGGATATATGTTTATATTTGGTTATAAGCAACTTGGGATTCGGCCCTTGCACCTACATGTATATATGTTTGCACATGATGTATTGGTATGACATATATACTATCTCAAGGTCTATATTTTCATATGATGATGTTTCGGTTATGAAGTAAATGATTGATGCGTATTGAGTTACAATACGGAATGCGTTAGTTAGTAAAATGAATGCCGTTTATGTGTGGTATTAAGTGTATAATTGGCCTCAACATGGACATGCATATTCGGCCACATGAGGGGGAGTGGTGTGCATGCATTTGGTTAGAGGCAAGCATATTGATGCCTATTCTTGGCTTAGAAAATTCGGCTAAGGAGAGTACTAACTAATGTGTTGAGTTTGATTCATGATTTCCGTACATATGTGACTTCAATGTCTAATGAAAAAAATGTGGGCTAAGTACCTTGAATTCCTCTTTCGATGCTCAAATGATTAAATCAATTTATTTGTTAAATTAAGCTCAAGAGCAAAGGGGAGCTAAATCCGATAAAGGGAAGGAAAAAGTAGTCGAATAGCCGTCGAAATCGCTCGACCACGTCCGAGGTAAGTCTTCGAGTAATGATCCTACTTGTATTATATTGAAATGATTTGTCATATTATGGTGGATAGCCGAATGTGCGTAGGGACTACGTTGTAAAGTCAATTGAAATCATGCTCTTTGTGTGTGGCTATTGAGCCGAAATTGGAAAGGTTTGATAAATGTTTTGTGTTTGAGCCTTAGTAACGAAAATGAAAAATGGACGTGTCGTGATTTTTGATATATGTGCGTGAGCAATTGAATGATACCGGGCTAAGCCCGAAGGCATTTATGCTAGTGATTATATCTGGTTAAGACCAAGGCATTTGTGCGAAGTTGCTATATCCGGGTTAAGACCAAGGCATTTGTGCGAAGTTGTTATATCCGGCTAAGACCAAGGCATTTGTGCGAAGTTGCTATACCCGGTTAAGACCAAGGCAATTGTGCTTGTGGTTATATCCGCTAAATTCAAGAAACTTGGTTTGAAAGTGAGCGTTTTGTGCTGCAATAAATTCAATTAATACGCTCGAAAAACCCAAACGATAAGGTATGTTTGCATGTGCATCGGAAAAGTCGATTCGTTTGAAATAGTATTCGTTCAATCGACTAACGAACTTTCGGCTCTTAGATAGGTTGATACCTTGTGTGTGTATATGTTGATGAAGTGTGAAGTAAGTATGATTATGAGAATGTGTATTACTAAAGTGATTCATTTAGCTATGTGAATGTAATACTTTAGTCAAAGCTGATTTCATTACTTGAGACTTACTAAGCATTAAAATGCTTACCCGTTGCTTTGGCTCTCTGCTTTATAGATTTTGCTCGTTAGCTATCGGATTCGGGATCATCAAGTCAAGTCATCCACACTATCAAAGCCCTTTTGGTACTCTTTTAGTTGAACTCTGGATATGGCATGTATAGGACTACCCTTTGTTGTTTTTCAAGTACTTGTTGTGATGTATGTGTGTATAGCCATGCGAAAATGGCTCGTAGAAGTGGAGTATGGCATTAGACCATTTGTGTTTATGTATGTATATATGGTTTCATGATGTGACTATGGACTGGAATGGAAGTGTTGGGCAATGATCAGCCCTTGGAATGGCTAAATATGATCATAGGTGGACTTATGTATGACAAAACTCTAGTTGGTCCATGGAAACCACGAAATAGGTAAAGTTTACCTGAAAACAGATGCTGACAGCAGCAGTTGTGTGGATGTGAAAAATCACTAAAAATATCAGGAATGGAATTAAATAGTGAATAAATTATGTAAATGAACCTTGATGAATCTACTTTCATATGGAAGAAACAAAACGGTCATATGAGTTGTATGTTAAGAGATATTTAGGTTTTCGTGAAACAGGGCCAGAACGGTTTCTGGATTCCCTGTTCCGACTTTGGAAATTCATTGTAAATTAACCAGAGATAATTTGGAGTCATGCTATATATGTATAGATTCCTCTTTGAGTCTAGTTTCTATATAAACAAACGGAATCAGTATTAAAGTGCTGTACAGGGAGATATCCAAGTCGTAATGCGCAAAGGTTAGTGTAGTCAATCCCTGTAACAGGGGAGACTTTAACTAATAAACTGTACTAATTGGCCCAACCAAAAATTCTAGAAAAAAATATGTAGATGGACATATGAGTCTAATTTCAGGGAAAAATTACGAAACTGATTTTTGAGCTTTGAAACTCAAGATATGATTTTTAAGGCGACAGTGACGCAGTAACCAGCTTGTCTGGAAAATTTTAAATGGACTGTGAAAATAATTAAGTTAAGTCTGTGTGCACCTTGTGTTCGACTCCGGTAACGGACTCGGGTACGGGGTGTTACAATTTTATTGGTATCAGAGCTACGGTTTAGTCGATTCTAGGACTACCGTAATGCGTTTGGGTCTAGCTATACATGCCATTTTATGTGATTAATTGATAGTGTGGTGATTTCTGACATTTGAATTTGTGTTTATTTATAGTAATGGATCCCGATCCCAACCGAGCGATAGCTGATGATGTGGAGAGTGTGGCGCCTGCTCCCGCACAAGGGACAGCGCCGGTGGACTCTCAACCTAATGCTAGTAATCCGAATGATGAGGCTAGGCAAGCTTTTTATAGCGTGATGAATGATTGGTTCAACCAATACATTCGAACCAATACGGCTGTTCTACAACCTCCATTCCCGACAAATACCACCCCCGCACCTACAATACCTCTGGTAACTGACCAAATAACGTCAAATAAGCCCCTAGTTGACAGAATCCGAAAACATGGGGCTACTAAATTTAAAGCTACGGATAGCGACGATGCCGAGCAAGCTGAATTTTGGTTGGACAACACTATCCGGGTACTCGATGAGCTATCTTGTACACCCGATGAATGCCTAAAGTGTACTATCTCCTTGCTATGCGATTCTGCCTACTATTGGTGGAGTACTCGACTTACATTTGCCCCAAGAGCAAGTAACTTGGGAGTTTTTCCAAACCGAGTTTGAAAAAGTATATCACCGAGATTTGTTGATCAAAAACGGAAGGAATTTCTTGAGCTTAAGCAAGGTTCTATGTCAGTTCCTGATTACGAGTGAAAATTTGTTAGACTTAGTAGATATGCTCGGGAATACATTTCTTCCGAGGCTATCATGTGTAAACGCTTCGAGGATGGGCTGAATGAAGATATAAAAATGTTTGTTGGCATTCTTGAAATACGAGAGTTCGTAGTACTTGTCGAGCGAGCTTGTAAAGTCAAGAGCTTAGAAAAGAAAAACAAAAGTGGATGTGGGACACGGAGAGTTTTGTAAAAGATCCTCGGGAAAGTCTCTTCAACAGGCATCGAAGAAATTTCGTGATGATGTGGGCGGTCTAGAGGCACTCCGGGCCTTTTAGACGAGATCGTGATCGACCCCTATGGGTACACGAGGCACTTGATGCGCCGTGTTGGGAATGAACGTCCGAGACGAATCGAGTGTCGACATTGTGGCAAATGGCATTCGAAGTTGTAGATTCTGTGACCGCTCTGTTACAAGTGCGGATCATTGACCACTTCATTAAAGATTGCCCAAGGTTGTCTCGAATGAAATGTAGATCGAGTGGGAAACCGGCGCTACCATCGCTCGAGGTAGACCATCTAGAAATACGGGCAATGCTAGTGGTGGTCGAGAGGATCTAGAGATGCTAAGGCTTATGCCATACGCCACGCGTGAGGATGCTTCCTCGCCAGATGTTATTACCGGTACTTTCACTCTCTTCGACACTAATATGATTGCTTTAATTGACCCTGGTTCTACTCACTCTTATATATGCGAAACCTTAGCATCCAAGAAGACTTTACTGTTGAGTCTCTCGAGTTCGTAATTCGGTGTCAAATCCCTTGGGTCGTTACGTCTTTGGTCGACAAAGTGTGTAAGAAATGTCCCCTAGTAATTCGAGGTTCCTGTTTTCCGGCGGACTTGATGCTGTTGCCGTTTGACGAATTTGATATTATCCTCGGTTTAAATTGGTTGATCGTGCATGATGCGGTTGTGAATTGCAAAAGCAAGACTATGGATTTGAGGTGCGCAAATAACGAGATGATCCTAGTTGAGTCTACGGACTTAAAGGGGTTGCCAGCTGTAATATCATCAATGTTGGCCCAGAAATATGTAAGAAAGGGGTGCGAAGCATACCTTGCGTATGTATTTGATGATAAGGAGTTAGAAATAAAACCCGAATCAGGTTTGGTTTGTGAATACCGGATGTTTTTCCCAAGAATTACCGGGTTTGCCACTGCTCGGGAGATAGAGTTTGGTATTGAGCTTGTACAGGGACTACGCCGATTTCGATAGCTCCGTGTCGTATGGCACCAACCGAGTTAAAAGAGTTGAAAGCTCGGTTGCAAGAATTGACGGATAGAGGTTTCGCTCGACCAAGTTTCTCACCTTGGGGTGCACCAGATTATTTGTGAAAAGAAGGACGGAACCATGAGGTTGTGCATTGACTATCGTCACCGAATAAAGTGACGATAAAGAACAAATATCCGTTACCGCGTATTGATGATTTGTTTGATCAACTAAAGGGAGCCTCAGTGTTTTCAAAGATAGATTTGAGATCGGGTTATTATCAGTTGCGGATTCGAGATTCGGACGTACCCAAAACTGCTTTCAGAACGAGGTACGGTCACTACGAGTTCTTAGTGATGCCGTTCGGGCTCACTAATGCCCCTGCGGTATTTATGGATTTGATGAATCGGATCTTCAGACAGTATTTGGACCGGTTCGTAGTTGTGTTCATTGATGACATCTTGGTCTATTCAAGAAATGAGACCGAACATGCTGAACACCTGAGATTAGTGTTGCAAATTTTACGGGATAAGCAGTTATATGCTAAGTTCACAAGTGTGAGTTCGGTTAAAGAGGTCACTTCTTGGGTCATGTGGTATCTGCGACGGTATTCGAGTCGACCGAGCAAAATTTCAGCCATACTTAACTGGAAGCCTCAGAAATATTATTGAGGTTCGAGCTTTTTGGGGCTTGCTTTACTACCGACGGTTTGTAAAAGGTTTCTCGATGATAGCCACACCCATGACGAAGCTACTTCAAAAGATGTTAAGTTCGAATGGACGGAAAAATGTCGAAAAGTTTTGATCAACTGAAAACTTATTTGACGGAAGCTCAATTTTAGTGCACCGAATCGTGCAAAGAGTTTGTCATCTATAGTGACACCTCCCTACTTGGGTTAGGTTGCGTATTGATGCAAGAAGGTCGAGTTGTGGCCTATGCGTCGAGACAATTAAAGCCACATGAGAAAAATTATCCGACCCATGATCTCGAACTAGCTGCCATCGTATTCGCTTTGAAAATATGGCGACACTACCTATTTGGGGAGAAGTGCCATGTATTTTCGGATCACAAAAGTCTCAAATATTTGATGACTCAAAGGGACTTGAATCTACGACAAAGGCGTTGGCTTGAGTTGTTGAAATATTATGAGCTGTTCATTGATTATCACCCGAGAAAGGCTAATGTGGTTGCGGACGCCTTAAACCAGAAATCACTGTTCGCTTTGCGAGCGATGAATGTACACTTGTCTGTTCTACCCGACAATGTGTTAGTAGCTGAATTAAAAGCCAAACCATTATTGATTCATCAAATTCGTGAAGCTCAGATAGTCGATGATGAATTGGTTGCAAAACGGGCTGAGTGTGTTCCGAACAAGGAATTGGAGTTTCAAATTGATGATGATGATTGTTTGAGGTTCAGAAGTCGTTTGTGTGTTCCAAGGAATTCGGAACTCATTTTGATGATTCTGAACAAAGCCCATTGTAGCCGAATGTCAATTCATCCGGGGAGTACGAAGATGTACAACGATTTGAAACGTCGGTTTTGGTGGCATGGTATAAAACGAGACATCTCCGACTTTGTTTCGAGATGTTTAATATGTCAACAAGTGAAAGCAGAACATCAAGTGCCTTCAGGATTACTTCAGCCGATCAAGATACTCGAGTGGAAATGGGATCGAGTCACAATGGACTTTGTGTCCGAACTGCCATTGTCCGCAAGTAAGAAGGATGCGATTTGGGTTGTTGTTGATAGACTGACTAAGTCGGCTCACTTTATCCCCGTGCGTACGGATTTTTCAATGGATAAACTAGCTGAATTGTATGTTTCTCAGATTGTGAGATTACATGGGGTACCTATTTCTATCGTGTCGGATAGAGATCCGAGATTCACCTCACGATTTTGGAAGAAATTGCAAGAAGCTTTGGGTACCAAGTTGCATTTCAGCACCGCCTTTCACCCCCAAATCGATGGTCAATCCGAGCGGATAATTCAGATACTTGAGGATATGTTGAGATGTTGCATCCTCGAGTTCAGTGGTTCATGGGAACGATATTTACCTTTGATTGAATTCACTTACAACAATAGTTTTCAATCAAGTATTAAGATGGCACCTTACGAGGCTTTGTACGGGCGTAAATGCCGTACACCATTGTTTTGGACCGAGCTCGGTGAAAGCAAAATTTTCGGAGTGGACTTGATTAAAGATGCTGAACAGAAAGTAAAAGTAATCCGTGAAAGTCTAAAGACAGCCGCAGATTGTCAGAAATCGTACGCGGATTTAAAACGAAAAGACATTGAGTATCAGTGGGAGATAAAGTGTTTCTTAAAGTTTCGCCTTGGAAAAAGATACTCAGATTTGGCCGTAAAGGCAAATTGAGTCTGAGGTTCATCGGGCCATATGAAGTCTCCGAACGAGTCGGTCCAGTTGCATATCGATTGATTTTGCCTCCTGAACTTGAGAAGATTCACGACGTCTTTCATGTTTCGATGCTTGACGCTATAGATCGATCCATCGCATATAATTAGTCCATCGAGGTCGAAATTCAAGCCGATATGAGTTATGAAGAAGAACCGATTCGTATCCTAGCTCGTGAAGTGAAGGAGTTGCGAAACAAAAGGGTTCCGTTAGTAAAAGTGTTATGGCTCAAACACGGATGGAAGAAGCTACTTGGGAACCCGAGAACTCTATGAAAGAGCGATACCCAAACCTATTTACGGTAAGATTTTCGGGACGAAAATTTCTTGATGGGGAGAGTTGTGACAGCCCAAAAATTGACCCTAGTCGGGAAGTGGTTTTGGGACCGCTAAACCGAGTCACCAAAATGTTTGAACGTAATATTTATTGTCTAGAATATGTATTTATGAATGTGTGAAAATTTCAAGCTTCGATTTAGTCAATTGCATGTGAATTCAGTTATTAGGACTTGTGTGACACTTTTGAAATGTGATAGGCTAATCTATAAGGACCTAATAGGGCATGTAATCAAAGGGGAGGACTTGCATGTCAAATTTCCCCCCCCTAATAGCTAGTGGCCGGCCATGACAAATGAGGATGGGCAAAACATGTCATAGACATGTTTTGTTGGTGCAATATGGGAAGAAAAATTAAACTAAGGTGAGGAATAAAGAAATGAAAAAAAAAAAAAGAAAGAAGGTGTGTGATCCCCCCCCATTGCCGTGAGTTGAAGAAAAAGAAAAAAAAAATTGTTCATCCTTTCTTTGAGCCAAAACTAGGAAGAAAAAAAAAAAGAGAAAAGAAAAGCTTCATCCTTTGGTTCATCTTGGCCGGTTTGAAAGGAGAAAGGTTGAAGATATTCGGCCATATTTGCATCTAAGTTAAGGTATGTTTGATGGTGTTCCATGAGATTCATGCATGTTTTTAGTTGCTAGCTTGAGTTCTAATTAGTCCATGGTTCAAAACTTTGCTATGTCATGGGGATGATATTCGGCCAAGGTGGATTTTGTGTTGATGCCATTGCATGTAAATATAAAGCTTGCTAATGATACATGTGATGGTGGATTGATGGCTCTTGGACCTTCTTTTTAGCATTTTGGAGTGAGACATTAAGTTCTTTGTTTAACCATAACCAAAATTGAAATGATATGGTGTTGTGATGTATTCGCCATGGTATATCCATAGGTATGATTTATGCATATTGCATGGTAGGTAAGATTTGAGCTTTGGATATATGTTTATATTTGGTTATAAGCAACTTGGGATTCGGCCCTTGCACCTACATGTATATATGTTTGCACATGATGTATTGGTATGACATATATACTATCTCAAGGTATATATTTTCATATGATGATGTTTCGGTTATGAAGTAAATGATTGATGCGTATTGAGTTACAATATGGAATCGTTAGTTAGTAAAATGAATGCCGTTTATGTGTGGTATTAAGTGTATAATTGGCCTCAACATGGACATGCATATTCGCCACATGAGGGGAGTGGTGTGCATGCATTCGGTTAGAGGCAAGCATATTGATGCCTATTCTTGGCTTAGAAAATTCGCTAAGGAGAGTACTAACTAATGTGTTGAGTTTGATTCATGATTTCGTACATATGTGACTTCAAAGTCTAATGAAAAAATGTGGGCTAAGTACCTTGAATTCCTCTTCGATGCTCAAATGATTAAATCAATTTATTTGTTAAATTAAGCTCAAGAGCAAAGGGAGATAAATCCGATAAAGGGAAGGAAAAAGTAGTCGAATAGCCGTCGAAATCGTTCGACCACGTCCGAGGTAAGTCTTCGAGTAATGATCCTACTTGTATTATATTGAAATGATTTGTCATATTATGGTGGATAGCCGAATGTGCGTAGGGACTACGTTGTAAAGTCAATTGAAATCATGCTCTTTGTGTGTGGCTATTGAGCCGAAATTGGAAAGGTTTGATAAATGTTTTGTGTTTGAGCCTTAGTAACGAAAATGAAAAATGGACGTGTCGTGATTTTTGATATATGTGTGCGTGAGCAATTGAATGATACCCGGGCTAAGCCCCGAAGGCATTTATGCTAGTGATTATATCTGGGTTAAGACCCGAAGGCATTTGTGCGAGTTGCTATATCCGGGTTAAGACCCGAAGGCATTTGTGCGAGTTGTTATATCTGGGCTAAGACCCGAAGGCATTTGTACGAGTTGCTATACCCGGGTTAAGACCCGAAGGCAATTGTGCTTGTGGTGTATATGTTGATGAAGTGTGAAGTAAGTATGATTATGAGAATGTGTATTACTAAAGTGATTCATTTAGCTATGTGAATGTAATACTTTAGTCAAAGCTGATTTCATTACTTGAGACTTACTAAGCATTAAAATGCTTACCCCGTTGCTTTGGCTCTCTGTTTTATAGATTTTGCTCGTTAGCTATCGGATTCGGGATCATCAAGTCAAGTCATCCACACTATCAAAGCCCTTTTGGTACTCTTTTAGTTGAACTCTGGATATGGCATGTATAGGACTACCCTTTGTTGTTTTTCAAGTACTTGTTGTGATGTATGTGTGTACAGCCATGCGAAAATGGCTCGTAGAAGTGGAGTATGGCATTAGACCATTTGTGTTTATGTATGTATATATGGTTTCATGATGTGACTATGGACTGGAATGGAAGTGTTGGGCAATGATCAGCCCTTGGAATGGCTAAATATGATCATAGGTGGACCTATGTATGACAAAACTCTAGTTGGTCCATGGAAACCACGAAATAGGTAAAGTTTACACGAAAATGATGCTGACAGCAGCAGTGGTGTGGATGTGAAAAATCACTAAAAATATCAGGAATGGAATTAAATAGTGAATAAATTATGTAAATGAACCTTGATGAATTTACTTTCATATGGAAGAAACGAAACGGTCATATGAGTTATATGTTAAGAGATATTTAGGTTTTCGTGAAACAGGGCCAGAACAGTTTCTGGATTCCCTATTCCGAATTTGGAAATTCATTGTAAATTAACTAGAGATAATTAGGAGTCATGCTATATATGTATAGATTCCTCTTTGAGTCTAGTTTCTATAGAAACAAACCGAATCAGTATTGAAGTGCTGTACAGGGATATATCCAAGTTGTAATACGCGAAGGTCAGTGTAGTCAATCCCTGTAACAGGGGAGACTTTAACTAATAAACTGTACTAATTGGCCCAACCAAAAATTCTAGAAAAAAATATGTAGATGGACATATGAGTCTAATTTCATGAAAAAATTACGAAACTGATTTTTGAGCTTTGAAACTCAAGATATGATTTTTAAGACGACAGTGACGCAGTAACCAGCTTGTCTGGAAAATTTTAAATGGACTGTGAAAATAATTAAGTTAAGTCTGTGTGCACCTTGTGTTCGACTCCGGTAACGGACTCGGGTACGGGGTATTACAGTCCGTATGAAAATAATAAGTGAATCATTTAAATGCATTTACCAATTTCATCAATATGTTCTTGTGGTTATAGATTAGTCAATTGCAATACCTATATTTTAATCTATAAACATAAATTTATCCTGTCTTGACATTAGTCAAGCAAACATAAACTCTCATAATAAAACACTTCAACATTTGACAAATCATTTCAGCATTCATAATAAAAGTGTATTAATTATGTATATTCATATTTCCCAATTCATTTAGCTTAACATCCTTCAATGGTACAAAACTCTTAGCTATCCATACTTTCATATCCATTTTTATTAGGCTTTTATGCTGGTCTTTCTCTCTTTTCATTATTCATTGAATCACAACATTAAAAGAATAAACACATCGTGTCTCAATTCAATTTGGCCTAAAAACCTTACACATGATTCTCAATTAAATTCACCATATATTTTTACATCATAAATATAAGCCTATAGTCACAAGGTCATCATAGAAAATCATTTTCATAGACATAACTCATTCATTTGCATTTCTACCACATACCAAACTTAATGCTCATGAGTTTTGGGTACGTACCTCTATTATCTCATAACATAACCATATACTTATTCTTCTCATTGACTTACCCCTTGAGTTTTCCATCAAGTTACTCGATAATTTACCCATTGAACACTTACAATACCATCGGATACATCGGAATCTTGCACCTAAGTGCCCCATATGTAGCCAACGCTACCTCATATCACATATCACATGTTGCTCACTTTCGAGCTACTCACGGGTCTGCTCACACAAGCTGTCAGTCAAGACGTAGCTACACGGACTACTTACACAAGCTGTTAGGTACCTGCAACACATGTCGGACTACCCAGCACCGGTAGAACATACAAGACCAGCACCCAGACCACCATAACATGTGTCACATATATCATGAACTCTGACAACAAATCATGAGCTCAGATCATATAGTTCCTAGTGACATGTCACTTGTATCCTAAACTATTTCTAAGGTTCAAACGAGATTTCCTTAATTACACGTCTTCGTTGAACTTGTCTAGAGGACCAATCATATAACTCATGATAATTATTAATCACATAATTCTTCATAATGATAATAATAAAGATAATCAAATTTAAACATGAAATTACAGCTCATCACAATGTCATCAAGTATCATAGACATATTTTTTATCATATCATTGCATAGTGTATCATAAAATCTCATGGTCATTTTTGTAATACTGTACTCCATAGCATTCGCATTTCATTTTCATAATAAGGAATTTATCAAAATTATATCAATTAAACATTTATACATGTACAATTAAATGCTTATTAAACATACGAACTTACTTCAATACCAAAAATAGTGAAAAAGACCTAACCGTCAAATACGCATTTTTCCTCCGTTCTAAGTCCAAAACTCATTTTCCATGACCTAAAATATCATATTAGCTTATTTATTAGTCACATTATTCATTTTGATCCAAATGGAAAATTTATGTTTTTGCCCCTCAACTTTGTCATATTTACATTTTTACCCTAGGCTCCTAAAATGAAATTTAATCAATTTCTTTGTACTTTAAGCCTAGCCGAACCATTTTCATAACTATAAAACCCCACAATTTCCACTAGAACACACTTTTACTACATATTTTATAACTTTTACAATTTAGTCCTATTAAGCATTTTCACCGAAAATCACCTAGCAAAAGTTGTTTCTCCAACCATAAACATGCATAATCTACCAGTAAACGTCAAAATGAACAAATTTATAACATGTTTAAAACCCTAAACCTTCATCATAACTCAAATAAATGGTATAAATAGATAGATCTTGTTATGAGGATTTCAAAAATGTAAAAATCATTAAAAACAGGTCAAGAACGGAATTACAATCGAGCTTGGAAGCTTGGAAAACCCTAGCCATGGTTTCTTCATCTAAAATTCGTCCAAGGAAGTAGATAGACAACAAATTTTGGCTTTTATTTTTTTAATTCATTTTAATTACTAAATGACCAAAATGCCCCTAACTCAAAAATATTCTATTTCACCTATTTCATGTACATTTTTGTCCAAAAAATTAACCAATGGTCTAAATACCGTTTAAGGACCTCCAATTTAAAATTTCATAGCAATTAGGCACCTCTAGCTTCTAGAACTCAAGTTTTGCACTTTTTGTAATTTAGTCCTTTTGACTAAATTGAGTGCCCAAACGTTGAAATTTTTGAACAAAATTTTCAAAAAATAATTTTTTTAAATTTTAGACCATAGAAATATAATAAAAATAATTTTTTCCTCGTCGAATTTGTGGTCCCGAAACCACTGCTCTTACTAGGCCCAAAATCGGGCTGTTACAGCTAGTGCCTTTATTTTCATTGGATTCAGGAACACAAATCCGACGAGTAAGTTCTATGAGTCAATAATAATTTTTATATTGAATTTCGATTTGAGAAATTTTAACTAATTGAATTAAAAGTTAGTATAAGTGGTTCAATTCAAAAGTAGAGTGGTTTATGAAAATGAGGTATTGAGATCTCGTTTCCATAATTTAAAGCCATAAATATTTTTATTAAATAGTTACAGAGTCATATTATCTGTGAATTGAAGTTTGGTCCGGTAATTTTAATGATTTGTTGCTTAATTATGGTAAAAGGATTAAAATATAAAAGGGATAAAAGTTAATTGATTTTGATTTAAAATAATAAAAGGACCAAAATGGTAATTAAACCATGGTAAAAATTCCAAGCGATGGTGGATGTTAATCATTCCACTAACTTTTGGGTTATTTTTTATTTAGTCCTAATTAGTTTAAGGCCAAATTGAAAATAAGTTTGTTTAATTGGAATTTAATACAATTGAAGGACTAATTGTGTAATTGGACCCTCCTTAAATGACCTAATAATGGAAATGATGTGGAATTCTCTAGATTGTGGTAAATTGCTATTAATTCCTAATTAATTGAGGACTTACTAATTAATTTGTTTTCCTGTATGATCGAAAATGGTGGTTTCGGGGCCACTGCTGTGATGTGTCAGACTGTAAATATTAATTATTTAATATTTACAAGGTTATAAATGTTGTGTTAAAATTTGGTTATGAAATTTTATTGTTTAGATAGTTAATTACGTGAAAAAGACTGAATCGTAAAAAAAATACAAAAGTGGAGTTCTATAGATTAAAGGCATCAAATGATAATGGGAAGGAAAGGCAATGCGTTACATGGTAAATAGACCATTAGAAGAGATATTGGACGGTTTTGGACATTAAAATGTTGAAATTAATGAATAATTAAAAGGGGCAATTTGGTAAATTAGGAATTAAGTTAATTGTAATAGATAAATAAGTTAAAAATCAATTTAATTCCATCTTCTTCTTCACAAATGGAAGCTAAAACCCTAGAGTAAGAAGAGAATCCGTTCGGCCAACTTTGAATCCTCAATAGGTAAGTGAAATTTCATCCATTTCCAGTAATTTTAATGTTTCTGAGCTCGTATTAGCTTAATCTAACTAACCCAAGGATTAATTTGTAAAACTGTCAAATGTTGAGGATTATGCCATTGATGAAATTGAGATTTTTATAAATTTATATGAAATATTATTGAGTTTTGTTGTTAGATAGGACTATTTTGTAAAGTAGTTTTTGACAATTTTAACGTTTAAGGACTAAATTGTCAAAGTGATAAATTTTCAAGGGCTTATTGTAAATTAATTGTAAAAATGGGTCGTAGTATGGTTCTTCATGTTTTAGAAAGGCTGGATTTTATTTAATATTGGTTAAATTTCATGTTTGGGGCTTAAGGACTAAATTGCATAGAAGTAAAATGTTTGGCGTAATTTTGTAAAAATATTAAAAAGGACTTAAATGCATAAAAAGAGTTACTTTTACTGTTGGATTCTGTTAATTGAATGAAATCAGTATTTTAGATCAAGAATGGATTGAAAATCGAGGTATAAAGAAGTTGTTGAATAGTCCCTGTACTTTGGTAGTTACTGTAAATCAGTCCAGTAAGTTCGTACTATTATTTCTATAATATAATGATTCTTTTTATACATTATTTTTTATATAATTAAATTCAAAATATTCTTAATAATTGATTGATTGAAAATATCTAAGAAATGATCAACTGACAAGTTATTAGGCTTTGAGCCGGTGGATACTAAATGAATATTCTACTCTGATGATACACACCATCATAATGGCTGAGATCCTACATATGTTGTGGATTCTTGACAGCTTGTGTGAGTAGCATCATGAATTAGTGAATTGAATGGCTACTCTATTCTAATGACATAGACCTTTCTGATGGCTGAGATCCTACTCATGTTGCGGATTCTCGACAGCTTGTGTGAGCAACATTGTGAATTGGTGACATGATTGAATACTCTGTAAGATGAAACGAATTATTACGATGGCAGAGATCCAACATACGATGTGGATTCTCATCAGCTTGTGTGAGCAGCGTTGTTAACCGGTTAAGACTCTACAACTAGCTCAAACGAGCGAGATTCTATGCTTACTGAAATGAGATCATACATTACCAAAATAGGAAGAATTTGAGTTATGGTAAGGTATAATACTCACCTGTTGTGAACTGTGTTTGACATGGGTTATGTTGTTATTTCTTATAATTGAACTGTTAAGTTTGTTGGTAAGATTTATCGTTAATTTGGAAAACTTACTAAGTTTTCATTATGCTAACTAGTGTTTTGTTCTGTGTTTTGTAGATTTTGTTTTGGGGTGAAAAATTGGATCAACCTGTAGCATCACACTATCTCGAGGACCTTTTGCTAGATTTTGAAACAACTTGGCTTATATGACATGTAATAGGGCTATTGAATATGTTTGTGATTGATCATGTGTAAATTGTTGTATAACTTGGTTGCTTGGAGTTTTATGGTCTAAAGTAAGTACATGATTGATAACCTGAGTCATCTTGTAGCATATACAAGTGTGTTGAATGAGTTGGAAATCGGTATGATTTGAGTATGAAATGAGTAAGGCATTTTGGTTGTGGAAGCAAGACCTTGGATGTGCATTTATGACTTGTAAGTCAATTTAGTAATGAATTGTCTAGGTGTTTGAGATGTGGTGTCATTGATGACACATTGGTTTAGCACTTAGACTAATTACTTTACCATGTTTTGAGCATATTTGAATGTACTTTGAAGGTTTGTATGCATGTATTTTGGGTATGTTTAGGTATACAAGCATTTGGGTATGGAAAGAGCAAGTTTAGGGTCAATTAATGGTGCACACAGCCGTGTGTCACACACGAGCGTGTGTCCAGGCGTGTTAGGTGCATGATTCACATGGTTTGGCACATGGGCTGAGACACGAGCGTGTGGCCCAAGTTAGTGAGTTACACGAGTAGGCACACGGTTGAGCACATGGGCGTGTAGGATGCCCACACGGATGTGAGGGAGAGCCACAAGGCCGTGTGACCCCTGTAGGTGAAAATTTTTCTGTTTGGCCTAAAATGTCCTAATTTGGTCCCGGATTATCTGTAAACTATTTTTTTAAGGCCTTGAAAGCCTGATTTAAAGCCCGTACATGTATGTTTTATTTCTTTTCGAACATATCCTTATTGATGGAATTTATTTTATATTTGGATGTCAATTTTTATGAGAAGTCCTGTTATGTGTCGTAACCCTATTCCAACGACAGAAACGGGATATGAGTGTTACAGGTCCCGATTTAGTTCTGAACATGTTTGAAGGCTTTCGTAATCCCAGCTAAGGCTCGGTTTGTTTGTAATGCATGTTTAATATGGAATTAACTTGTATTTATTAATTATTGAGTATTATTGAATAAATCGCTTATGAATATTCCAGTTTACTGTTGTAGCATCCTATAGTTCAGGTCCGGTGACTAGTCTAGGTATAGGGTGTTACATTTTATTTGTTGACCTTGTTTAATCATGTCTAATAATAATGATTATATGTGGTTGGGAGATTGATATGAATATGACGAGCAATCGATTTCCTCGAATGAATATGTGACGAGCCATTGGAGTTATTATGGTGATCATGGAGGGTGAAGATATTGATTCAAGAATTCTTATGAACTGTATGGGCATGCAGATGGAGTGGATTGTAACACCCCATACCCAACTCGATTGTCGGGTCCAAGCTATAAGGTGCCACATTAGTTATCAGAGCAAGTGCAATCATTTTATATTCAATTTAACCTATTAAACAATAAAATATATGTAAAACAGGTGTATAAATTATTTGTATTCATTCTCGGGTCTTTTACGGGCTTATGAAAACTCTATTTCTAACCTGGGGTCAAATTAAGACTAAACTATAATATTTTCAAAGTTTGGTGTCGGTCTCGCAACATTGGGGGTACCTTGTCATCACGTCACGTATTGACTTGGCCACATCATGATGACCATTGCTCAATGTTGAGGGGTAGCATAAGGACTCGATCTTATCACGATGACAAACGTTCGACGTCACGACGTGACATACTATTTTCTAAAGGTACCAAATGGTTCCAACAAGATCCACCTAAAGCAATAATTTCTTCATATTCAATTTACCAATTCAACCAGATACACCATTCACAAATATTGAAACCTAGACTATCTCATCATTTAAATCTTTAAATTTCCTAAATCCATACATTATCTTAAACAATTATGCCATCTACCATTGATAATGCGAAAGTTGGAAGCTAGGCAAGAAACGAGACCTTTGTTGATGAATGGTTATTTCGAGTGGAGTATCATCATGGGAAGAAAAAAGCACCATCAATGTCTTGGTATGCTGACATTGTTAATTATTTGGTGCAATGTGTTTTTTTGAATTATGCTTCAAGTTAACAAAAGAAGAAAATCATCCATGATGCCAAGGATTACATATGGGAAGAACCATATGTCTTTTAACAATGTATTGACCAACTCATTTAACTATGTGCAGCCGAAGACGAGATTGAGGATATTCTTGCAGGATGTTATGCTTTCCCTTGTTGGGGGGATTTTAAAGAAAAAAGGACCACTCAAAAGATTTTGCAATCCAGATTCTACTGGTCAACAATGATTAAAGGACATTTAAGAATTTGCATGGTGTGGTCGTTGCCAATAAATAAGGAAAATTTCTAAATGAGAGATTCCCCAAAAAGGGATTCTAAAAGTTGTAATCTTTTATGTAGGGGGATAGACTTTATGGGGCCATTCCCAAAGTCTTTTGAGAATCAATACATTTTGTTGGTAGTGGATTGTATCTCTAAGTAGGTAGAAGTAGTAGACTTACCAAAAAACAATATGAAAGCGATTGACATTTTTTATAAAAAAAAATATCTTCTCTAGATTTAGGACCCCTTAAGCACTTATAAGTGGCAAAGGTTCACACTTCTATAGCAAGCAGTTGGAAAATGCCCTTTTAAAGTACAACGTTAGACACTTAATCGCAACTGCATATCACCCACAAGCTAGTGGGCAAGCGGAGGTATCAAACTGGGAAATTAATAAAATCCTTGAGAAGATAGTGAATTCTTCTTATAAGGATTGATTAGTTAGATTAGATGATACCTAGTGGGCCTATCGAATGACTTATAAAACCCCATTAGGAGTGTCCTCATACCGCATTGTTTAAGGAAAAAACCTGCCACTTATCAGTTGAATTAGAAAGAAAGGGCATATTGAGAATTAAGGACTAGAACATGGATCTAAGCTTAGCCAAGGAAGCTCGATTGTTTCAATTCTATGAGTTGGAGGAGTTTCGATTTATGGAATACGAGAAAGCCAAGTTATATAAGTAAAAAAAAAAAAGCAAACTTTTCCATGATACAATGATCAAATAGAAAAGATTTGCATCGAGTCAAAAAGTGTTGTTATTCAACTCCTGCCTTATATTATTTCTGGGGAAACTAAGATCACGATGGTCTGGGCCATATACCATAACTATGTATTGGCCAATAGGGCTATTCAAACAAAAGATGGTCAATTATTCTTGGTAAATGATCAAAGGGTTTCTTTGGGGTACAATTGACACTTATATAGAAGATCAATACTTGGATTGTAACACCTATGGAGATGAAATGAAGGAAAAATGATCGTTGAACACAACAACACTAAGGGATTGTGTCAAGATATAGCTGAGGTTTAATGCTTCCAATGTCATTGAAATAATAGTTTTGTGTGTTTTTTTGTGGTAATTAACTAATGATTGTACATAATTAGGATGTTTGAGATGATACTCTATTTATTTTTGCTTATTGTTCAACTTCCTTTTATGTTTAGGAGTAGGATTTTATGTAGGAATTGTGTATAGTTGGGAATTTGGAGATTGAAAACTCATTTTTGTGCACTGAAGTTATTGTCATGACACATCAAGGTGGGAGTCGCGACATTGAGAGTAGTCTTAGAATAGGAGGCTAAAACATATTCAGTGTCACGACACTGGCCTGTTGGTGTTGCAGCACGCTAAATTGACCTAGGAAAGTGCAGTAGAGTTGTGACACAACACTAGGAACAATTCACATTCAGTGTCACGAAAACGTTGTTGGGTATCACAAAATACCCATTTTAAAGTTGTGACCTTATTTCTTTTCAGCCTATTTAAGATTTGTTTTAGCCTTCACTCCTCTCATTCATTTAGTTTTCAACCTCTTAACACCCAAATCATTTTTCCCTCTTCTTTTCCTTTCAACTTAAGGCTTATATCCCATCTCCACCTTTAACAAAAGATTGAGGTTAAGGATTCCAAACTCTTCATTTTCAAATATCTTCATACATTTTTACAAAATTTATGGTTGCAATGATTGCATGTTTGTTTTGGATTATTTTTGTGCTTTGTTCATAATTACTTGATTGCTCGTTGCTCACTGATATTTAAATTCTATTTGCATGTATATTAAGATATTTGAAAATTGTTCACAGAGGAAGTTAGGATTGTTGTTTGTGAAGGCTAGTTGGTTACCAAATTTTTTTAGAAATCTTGTTTGCTTGAAATTGTAAGGGAAAATATAAAAAGCCCCTGAGAGGAATCAAACGAAATAAATCCCAACCAGAACCTCATCTATCTCTATAATATGTTTCAAATAATTTTAAAAGTAAGGAGTCCAAGAAATTTTTTCGAGAACTTCAAAGCCAAATATTCATCCTTGAACTTGGATTTGACTCAGCCTCCTCACTATGTGATGGTATTTGGGATTTATTCTAATACCACGAATGGTATAACTTTTTCCTTTTTCCATAGGAACACACTATCATACCTATCGTATTAGAGTTTTACTCTAATTTGAAAAGCACGAACAAAGACAAGGTGTATGTTCAACATAAGAAAGTTGACATCTCTCTTCAAGCAATTTGTAGTTAATATGTTGTTTCGTATTTTCAGGATGATGTCATTTCTGCCATGGATTTAAAACATTATACTAGCATTGATATGGATGTCATAATGAGCTATTTAATAGAAAATAGAGAAGATTGGAAACAGACCTCATATTTTGATTTTCTTTTATCTTTTCACTAAGCCATTATTTTCCCAAAACCTAAAATCTAGATGCAATTAATTTGTACTATGATATGCCCCACTTTGAATACTAACATGTTAATGTTTTCTGAGTTGTCTTGCTTTATACCATTTTGCAGAAAAAGTGAATTTGCCTAGGGAAATGGATTGCGAAATATATGCGTAAGTAAGGTTGGTATATGTTTTCCACACCTGGTCATGAATCCCTACCATAATGTTGGGGTGAAGATGAAGCTAACCGAATATGTAACACCTTATACTCAGTTTAGTCACCAACCCGAGCTATAAGGTATTAAAACTATAAAACTTTAAAATTAGCCATAATTTAATCAAACATAACCAAAATAATTCATATGCAATTATTTCCATGCTATTCAACGAAATCGAGACCTAAATTTAGCTTACGAGACAATTAAAAAAAATCGAGAACAATTCTGGATTAAAATGAATCTTTTACAAAATTTTGAATAAAAAGTAAAAACAGGGGTCACACGGCCATGTGACAAACCTCAGCCTATATGGTTCAAGAACATGGTCATGTGACCAAACCATGTAACAACTTGTGCCCGTGTAACTCGAGGTCACATGACCGTGTCACCTGCTCGTGTAACTCTCTGAGACCATATGGACAAACCTGCACCAAAAATCAAGGAGGCCACATGGCCGTGTCGTGCAACCATGCGGGACACACAAACATGTGGCGGACCATGTCTTAGGCCATGTGTGACCAAAAACACCTTCAAAAACAAGCCATTTCACATACCAAAACTTTAACTCCAAGCTATGCATTAACCAACTTTCAAACCTATTCAAAATGTGCCAAAATATACCAATTTCACAATCAACCTATGTGCTTAACCAATATGCCCTCATTGACCCCATAATTCAAATATAAACAACAATCATTCAAACCAAAACATAATCAACATGTTAATCTCATTCTATGATCAACAAAGTCCCAAATACCATATGCCAAAACTATCCATTTATACCAAACTAACAAATGCAAACATACTCCATCCTAGTTTCATAAATTACCAAAATCAAAATGGCCATTTCAACAACAACTCATCAACAAAGGCATCAAGTGATAAGCTACCATTTCAAAACACCAAAACCCTAATACAAAATTACATCCCAAATGACACAAGTCATCACCAAGGTACCTAAAACATTTGTACCAAATAAACCATTCAAAGTGCATTTAAAACTAAAAACATTCCATTGGCATCACACATCACAGCCAACCAAAAATACCAATTGAAATTTACATATATATACATATCTTATACTTCAAGTGGCACAAAACATGACCATAGTGCTTATAGAATACATAACCAAAACCTTATTTACATGTCACCTAAAACCGAGCCAAAATAAACAAATATCCATCAAATGAGTTGTTAGATAGTGTGATCTCTAATGGCGTTTCAATCGCCAACAAAAGTCCATCAATCTACAAAGAAGAAAACCAAATAGAGTAAGCTTACGTAAAACTTAGTAAGTTTGTAAAACAAAAACATTATATACTTGTCAATTTAATTTTCAAATAATATTTATAACATAGAACTAACTAACCCTTACCTTATTTCATCATTCCAACTATATGAAATGATTAAACCTGAATCATTCACATCATCAATACATAACATGTTAATATTCACATACCATGATATAATCAACCAAATATAATTCAATATATCATCTCATGTCATTTCCATTTTGATAGTTAATTGTTTTACCCGGAGAACAATAGTAAATTAACTTCGGATAGACGGGAGGGTAATGCTTATATAAGCTGACAAAAGAACATTAATCGATACACGATGTTACTCACATAACCTTCATAGAATCTACAACAAATACAGGATCTCAAGCCATAGGTACGGTATCCATCACCGATACATAGTACTAGCTAAGTATAACACCGGTACATAGTGCTGCTACTACAATATTGGTCAAAGTACCTGCTACTATAATCACTGGCAACTAGTGCCTGCTAAATATAAAACTGGCATAGAGTGTTTGCTACACCCTAATGGCATGTCATTTGTATCCTAGCTATTCACTAAGTTTAGATGGGCTTAACCTATATACCTTAATCCTTTCATGATATTAACCATCTACCAAGATTAGTTTGATACTAACTTTCCATAGCATAACATGTTTCAATTCGAACAAATACAAAGTCATATTTTTTTGTTTAAGTCTTTGGTAACATTGAAAACTTACCTTATCAACTATGTTTATTAAACACATATACACAAACAATTATAGATGTCATAAATGGTACTTTTTCTCTCTTTGATGTTAATGTATATACATTGATAGACTTTAGGTCAATTTACTCTTACTTTTGAACTACTTTAGTATTTGAAAAGAATATACCAATAATACAAACTAAATTTGATGATAAAATTACTAAACCGTTGGATCAGAATGTCATAGTTAATTTGATTTCTATTAAATGTCCACTAAGAATTCAAATATGTGAATTTTTCATGTTGAACTAATGTTATTATTGTTTCATGAGCTTGAGGTAATACAATGTATGGGCTAGTTGACTCTACATGATGATGAATTGTATCCTATTTGTATCCTAGATATCGAAATGTCAGAATCTTGGATTAATTAGGTACAGATGATTAAAGAATTTATTGAAATATTTCTAGAAGAACTATTTGGATTATCACTCGTATGAGAAGATGATATTCTAATTGACATGGTACCCAAAAACATTTTGATCTTTACTGTTCTGTATAGAATAGTACTATCAGAATTATAAGAACTATAGGCATTGCTGAAGTATTTTTTTTGTTAGAAAGAAGTGCTTAACTAAGTATGTAATCTGGGAAAACAATACTGTGTTTATTAAAAAGAAAGACAGGATTATGAAAATCGTATAATGATTACAGATAACATATTAGAGACAACATGAAGAACCAATATTTGTTATTTTATATAGTTGACTTATTTATTTAGTTAAGAAAAATATCATATTTTGAGTAATGACTTTTGATTAGATTGTTGCTAGCTTCGAAGTTTAAGTCAGATGCACTGAAGATTTCTTTCCATACTTGATTTAAACAATGTGATAATCTGACAACATCCCTTGAACTATAAATTGCTTAGTTGCTTTATATATTAAATAGATAGAAGTTTCTAATTGTATCTGATCGTTGTTGTGGCTATGTGATGGAAGATATTCTATTCATGTGAGGAATGAAATTGAACATGATTAGCATCGAAAAATAGTGCTACAGATCTTACGAGAGAAACGAGTGTATGTGAAGACAAACAAATATGAATTCTAATTTCGAGAAGAAAGTTTTTCTAAGTCTTTGATAATAGCTGAAGATATTTGAAATACTTAGAATCAACTCTTGATGATTGTGAACTAGGAAATTTTCGAGAAATATTACATAAGTGCATAGTTTTCAGAGATTTATTATATATTACAGATGATTTGTTCATGTTTTTCAATGATAGCTCTACCATTGACGAGGTTGTTGTAGATAAATTTCAGTTTTATTTGAATGAATAAATATCAGTAGAGTTTTGAATAGGCGAAAGCTATGTTAACAAAAATTTCATAATTGAAACTGAGATAGCTCAAATATCTAGAGTATTGAAAAATTGTTATCTGATAATCGAGTATCATCCGAGGATTTCAAGAATGGCTGAAATATGATCTAAAATGGTTAGCAAAACAAAAATTTATTGAAAATTATCAAACTTCAATGTTTAGTGAAGATACTTATAGGAGTATGTGTTTTCGAAACTGTTGATGTGTCGAGAAATTTTAAAGTTTACAGCGAAATGGTTAGTTTCGTTAGACTTAATACTACTTATGATAATTGTTACCAATAAAGTAATAGAATGCCATTATGAGATTTTATGCAAATGTAAATACAAAATTTTTTGGTACTAGTTGAAATTGAATGATATAAAACTAGCAAGAATTGATTGTTATATGAAATAGAAAAAAATGTTCGGTTTATTTGAGATTAGTTAAAATCTATTTTAGACCATCAAAAGTCATATGTGAATGTAAAACGAAAAGATATCAAGTTTCAGGAAATTGGCAGTGTATTGCAGAAAATCTTTCGTAGAGGAACTTCTTACGGTTCAGTAGAAAAGAAAAGCTCAATCCGAGAGTCATAAGGCTATATGAAATTATTGAGAAAATGAGTTTAGTGATTTACAGATTAGCATTACTTCTCGAACTATGGGGGAAATGGAAAATCAATAAGCTCACTGTACCTCGACACATTTTTAGATAAAATTACAAGGATGAAATTTATTAACGGGGAGGGTTGTAATAACCCGTTTTTCAGTAATGCTAGAAATAGTAGTTTCGGGGCAACAATTCCAACGAGTGAGTCCATAAATATTATTTATTAATATTTATGATTTGAATTATAATGTTTTATTAAAATTTGATTTGAATATTTTTGTTAATTGAACGAAAAGTTAAGTATAAGTGGTTTTTCCTTAAAGTCAAGTTGTTTTGGAAAATGAGGTTTCAAGACCTCTTTTCTGTAAACCAAACCTGTAAAGATTTTTATTCAATATTTACGAAGTTGTTATATTTTTATGTCGAAGTTGGTTTGGAAATTTTAATGATTTGATAGTTAATTATGAAAAAAGGACTAAATCGTAAAAATAGTAAAAGTTGATTATTATTGAATTTTGGTTGACAAAAGGCTTTGATTATAACTTTTCAAGGGTTTTTATGGAAATTTAACCAGTTATATAATAAGTGGGACGGTTGGGTGTTGTTTATTTGTAAAATTTATTATTTATAATATTAAATTAAGTTTAAATTAATTATAATAAAAATATTAAACATGAAAAAAATGGTTTTCATTCATTCATCTTCTTTCATTACTGAAAAAAAAAAACAAACGCCTCCATTAAAATAGCTTGGGGTTGGGCCAAACAAAAATGGATGCATGTAAATGATTTCTTTATCGGTTTTTCTGTAAATTTTATGTTTTTTTATATCGTTGCAACTAGGTCTAGTTAGCACGTATCTCCGTTTTCAAACTGTTAAAGTTTGTTAAAATTATCATTGATGATTTTTGGATGTTCTTGATATTAAATGAAAGATTTTGAAGCTTGGAAATGTTTTAGGACTATTTTGTTAAGTGAATTTTGTTAGTTTTGCATTTAAGGGCTAATATGTAATTTGTTAAATTAAGCATGAAATTATTGTAATTTTTAAGTGATTGAAGGTTGTTTATCGATGGAATTAGAATCGCTTATGTGTAATGGGGCTTAATGTGAAATTTTTAATAGTTTCAGTTTTAGTGACTAAATTGAACAAAGTGTAAAAGTTTAGGGAAATTTTGTAAAATGAGAATTATAAGTCATATACATAAAAATGAATATGATAATGTATTTTAATTTAATAAATTGAAATTAATTATTATATAGATCAAGGATTGAATCGTATGGAGGAAAATCGGGAAAAAATAGAAAATTGCATAATAGTCCCTACAAACAAATTTGTTTGTTGGTTGTATTAGGTAAGTTCATAGAATACATATATGTTTATATGTTCATGTTCTATGCTATATGAATTAGTTAATTAAATTGTGGTTGAATTTTAATATTGAATTGAGGATATTAACTGTTTATGGTTGAATGTTAGGTGAGTAAGATTTACTTGAAATGTGACGAATGTATATGTTAATAATTATAATTTATGTTGTTTTGAATTAGATTAAATTGATATGTGTTTGAATATTTAATAGCAAATTATAATTATAAATTGTTTACAATTACGTACAAGGTGATAGAGTATTTATTTAGGAATTGTTGAATGATTGTGAAATGTGAGTTATACGATCTCAGAATGAACGTAACAGATTTATTGCATGTGTATGGATATTATGGAAGTGGCTCTAATATATAAATTTTAAGAATTTTGTTAAAATGCCCATTTGAACGAAGTAAACAATTAGGATATGATTGACATGCCAATAGGGTTAGAACGCACACTTGTATAGGATTACACTTCGATTTCTCTGTTTGCACTTCAGTGCCTCTACTAGCATTTCGATGTTCTCTGGTGTGTTTTGGGGTAACCAAGTATCCAAATTACTTTGCTATAGTTCATTGGGCCATCTATTGAAAGAAAATATATGTATTGAATTCATTAATTATTTGGAGATGATATGTTTATATAAATATTGAAATGTTAAATGATGAAATTGAATAAATAATGATTATGTGTTTAAAGGTTGTTTAAAGCGGTATGAAATATCTAGAAAGTTTATAGTTATAGGTATGAAACGCTGGCTTTGTAAATGCGATATAAATGATAGAGTCATGTGTTTAAAAGAAATAGAATATGAATATGATTTGACATGATCAACTGGTTGATATGATTTATATGTTGAATCTTTCCTATTGAATGATATGGAAATATGTCATATTAAATTATTGAGAGATTATATGATTGATATGTGAAACTCTCCACCTAACTGTTTTAAATGTATTGACAGGAAATCATATTAAATTTAGTTATATTCGTGTACTTAATTGTAAACTAAGGTTAGAGTTTTGTTTAAATACCTATGAACTTACTAAGCTTTATAAGCTTACTTTGTTTCTTTTCTTGTTTCCTGTAGTTGGTATTTTGCAAAACTAGACAGTTGGACCTGTAACACATGAATTGTTTTGATTCCCTTATATTGGAATTTCTTATTAAATTTTGGCTTATGTTAAGTTTGAGCCTTAGGGATTAAATCAATTTCTTTGTTAGGTTATGACAACGATGAGCCTAGTGGTTCAATGGTTAAGCATGAGTTTATTCCTTGGTTTTGACTTTGAACCCCATTGTGTGCAAGAGTAATATATTTTATTTATTTATTGTTGTTGTGGCCTATTCATGTGAGGTAGAATTCAATTTGAATTCCTTTAGTAGATATTTAGGATGTAGATAAGTTAGTTTGGGTATTTCCATTTATTTTTGTTTTATTTTTTTTTTACAAAATTTTGGGAAAATCCCTAAATATGCTTTTTCATTCTAATTATCCTGCCCACCCTTCCCACTTTGTACACACTACTTTTGTTCCTAATTTTGTTTCTTCACTTCTTTTCCGCGCTTTCTTTACTCTCCTTTCGTTCCTTTTCTTGATTCTTTTTTCGATTTGCTTCATTTTTGCTTTTGATTTCTATCCATCGTTCATACGCGGTGTCATGGCATTGTTAATTTTCTGAGTAAGTAAGTTCAGGGTAAGTATTATTGATTCGTTTGGTGTTAAAGGATAAGGTTGCATTGGATTTTGGTTTATGATGTAGAGTGTTGTGGAAATTGTTAAGTTTAATAACGTTATTTTTCTGATTAGGAAAAAGGCGAGCGGCGTTAGACGAACCTCCAATGAGTTAATCTCGTGAATGGCTTGGGTTGTTGTTTTTGTATGGTAAGTGATCTTAAATTGGAGTTTGGGAACAATTTTTCCTTAGGGAAATGGAATTTTTGTATAAGATTGGGATTGCTAATCATTGTGTTTTGATAAACGTTTATAGGTTCATGAGTTCCTTTTGAGCGGGCAAGCAATTCATCAATTAGGTGTGTGAAACTAACCCGATTTATCATTTGAAACTTGAGAAAAATGTGAAGCAGAGGTTGTTTCCAAAATTACCCAGCGCCACACTATCATGTCTCAGGACATGTGGTCGATCATGTGCACTACGTAGTCGTGTGTTAGCCCGTGTAGCTAGGCCGTCTGGAGTACACAGCCGTGTGAAATCTTACAGACCGTGTGGACCACATAAGCTAGGTTTTTAGGCCATGTTGGCCTTTTTGTCCAATTTTAAGGCCCAATTAGGGGCTATTTAAGGGACTCGAAACTTGGGTCTGTAGGTATCGTATGAGGCCGAAAAATCATAAGTTTATGTAACATTTCGATTTTGGGTCTATTCAAAATAGTGGTTTCGGGACCACAAATCTAAGACCATAAAATTTATTTTAATATTCTTTGAGGTCTACAGTATGATAATATGATTGTGTAAAAATTTTATTAAGAAATTTTACCGTTTGAATACTTAATTTGTGAAAAATGACTAAATTGCATAAATTACGAAAGTTGTGTTCCATTAGCTAAAGGTATTAAATAACTATAGAACTTAAAATTTGAGGTCCTTAATGAGTGATTAGGCCATTATATATTTTTATAGCTGCACATGAAGTGTAATAAATGAAAAGTCAAAAAGTCAAAAAAATGGGCATGGATTGGTATTTGATGACACAAGCAAAAACTAATAAAATGAAACAACTGACCATCTTCTTCTTCCTCCATTCTCAGCCGAAAATTTGAATGAGAAAACCCCATGGAAGCTTGAAATTTTTAGTAAAATAAACCCTCTACATGTAAGTCATTTTGGTGTTAGTTTTTGATGTTTTTGATGTTTTTGATATCATTGAAGCATGATACAACTATTTCTACCATTATTTTGAGCTAGGGTTTATGTTCAAAAATCTACCCATATGTGTCATGCATGTATTTTGATGATTAATGGAGGAATATGGAAGTTTTGTGTTAGATGAACATCTTTTTCTAAATGAATTTTTCATGAAAACACCTAAACGGACTTGTTTGTAAAACATGTAAAAATAGGAGTTAAAAATGTGATTTGATGAAAAATGTGGGTTTTTATAAGAGGGAATATGAATCAACTATGCTTGGGTAACAAAGAAATTGGCCGCATTTCATTTTACGAGCCTAGGGGCTAAATTATAATTATGTGAAAGTTTAAGGGCAAACTGTAATTTTTCCAAAATATGATTTATTATATGTTTTGAATAATGTGGTAATTAAATAAGTGAAATTTTCTATTATAGATCAAGAAAAACAGAGTCCAAGCCTAGACCGGAGAAAGAGCAAGATCTTGGACTAAATCAATAAATTGTCCATATTTTTTGTACCGAGGTACGTTTGTGTGTGATTGATACAACTCTTGTTATGCATTTAGCATTTAATGTTATATATGAATTGTATAATTGTCTCATGAATATTATTGATGTTGTTTGATAAATATTTAAGGTGATAAAAGCCGGTTGAACCTTAAGAATACTTAGGGTACAAATATTATGACATTGGGTTGATGAGATCCCGTATAAGACCATATCTGGGATATGGCATCGGCATCAGTATGAGTTATCATGGATGACCATATCCGGCATATGGCGCTGATATGAGATTTCGTGTAAGACCACGTCTGGGACATGGCATCGAAACGAGAATTCGTATAAGACCATATCTGAGATATGACATCGATGTGAGATCCCATGTAAGACCACGTCTGGGACATGGCGTTGGCATCTTATTATGTATATGAAAAAGCTGAGTATCCTTAGTATTCCAAATGGTTCAACGGGTAGTCCAAGGACTTGTCAAAGAAATGTCGAGGTATGATCATGTTGAAAGCGTATAGGTATGTACGCCAAACTCGTAGTTATTGAGATTACAAAATGATGAAACTTCGGTAAGATAAGAATAAAGTAATTATGATCTCGAGTTCTATTGAACATTATGTAAATTGAATGAGGTAGGATATAACTACAATGATTACTAAAAAGGAGATGAGTCAGGTTATGTTATGTATGTGTACGATAATGCATATTATTATTACTTATTAATTACATGCAAGCTTACTAAGCTTTATGCTCACTCCTTCTCTCTTCCATTTCCTTGTAGTATCGCCAACCTAGCTTGGGGACTAAAGGACGTCGGAGGCTCGTTCACACTATCAATTGGATCTTTTCGGTATAGTTAGTCTCAACATTTTGAGTATGGCATGTATAAGGACTTGGTCTTTTGTTATATGTCATATTGGTCTAGCTAAATGTGTTGGCTCATAATGATAGCTGATTCATTTTGTGTATGGCCATGAGATACGCCTCATAATGATTATTGGTCTGTAAACCTATTCATCCATGTATGTATGTGCCAATTCTATTATGATATGGCCTATGGTTATTGATGATTGAATGTTGATGAATGTCGTGTGTGTGTATAAGATGGTATGAAAATGCATGCATGCAAGACTAAGAAATATTGCTTATTCGTATATGCATGTTGGTAAGATTTGATTTGTCATATTAAAGAGTCTTAAACAGGTAAAGTGTGATGGGAAGTTGTCATACATAAGCTATGTTACGAGTGTTCAGGTATCATTGAACCATTTATGTGTTTATACAAATAAGGGTGGCAATTGGCTTGGAAAATAGCTTTAAAGTTGCCCACACGGGTAGACACACAGTCATGTGTCTAGACCATGTGTGACACACGGCTTGCCCCATTGGTGTGTGATTCGGCCGTGTGTCCCCCTGCACTTTAATTAATGCAAAACAGAATGCCCGGTAGTAAACAAATGGGCAGAAACACGACGATTTGTCCCAGCCGTGCGAGAGACATGGCTTTAGAACATAGACGTGTGCCGAGGCCGTGTGAAGTCTGTACCTGATTTTGGAATTTAATTTGCCACACGGCCTAAGGACACGGGCGTGTGCCTTGGCCGTGTGACCTTATTTGGTTGATGACATTATAGTCAGAGAGTTACACGGGCTGAGGACACGGGTGTGTCCCATGCCACACGGGCGTGTCCCATGCCACACGGGCGTGTGTGACCACACAGCCTATCCATATGGGCGTGTCACTATCTAAAACATGAAAATTTTTCTAAGTGTTGTTAAAGTTTCGAAAGTTCCCGATTTAGTCCCAAATCTTCCCAATGCATGGTTTGGGACTCGTAGACCCATATAAGGGATGTTAAGTATATGTTTAAATGACCTTAATTGGATCGAAATTTTATGGTCTGGTTTTCGTGTGTTTGATTGCGTTCGAGTACAGTAATGTCTCGTACCCTATTCTGCCATTGAGTACGAGTAAGGGGTGTTACATTTAGTGGTATCATAGCTATGATTTAGTTGATTCTCGGACTAACGTAGCGTGTGTATGAGTTTGGCTATATACGTTGTGATAGTGTGACAACTGCTGACCTTTTAATTTTTTTTTATATAGTAATGGATCCCAATCGAGTTGAAGCTGACGACGTAGAAAGTAACGCGCCTGCTCCTGCTGAAGGGACAGTGCTACAAGAGAGTAGACCTCCCACAGTTAGTCAGGGAGGAAGAGAAGGGGCTCGGGAAGCCTTTCTCCACATGATGGATGCTTGGCACACGGAGTTCGCTCAGATGAACCCGAACACTCAACCCTCTCCACCCCGACCTATCCCTCAACCTATTCCTGTAGCACCCCAAGGCATGGAATTTATGAGATTGAATAGACCCCCAGTGGATAAAATTCAAAAGTAAGGAGCTGAAGAGTTTCGAGCTAGCATTGATGATGACCTAGAACCAGCAGAGTTTTGGCTTGAAAACACCATTCGGGTTTTTGAGGAATTGTCATGCATACCGGAAGAATGCATGAAATGTGTTGTATCACTGCTTAAAGATTCGGCTTACCACTGGTGGAAGACACTTGTCTCGGTTGTACCAAGGGAGAGGGTAACCTGGGAATTTATCGACAAGGAGTTTTGGAAAAAGTATATCACTCAACAATTTATGGATCAGAAAAGAAAAGAGTTCCTTGAGTTGAAGCAAGGTAAAATGATCGTAACTGAATACGAGCATGAGTTTGTGAGACTCAGCAAGTACGCTCGGGAATGTGTCGACAGAAGCCATTATGTGCAAGCGGTTTGAGGATGGATTAAACGAAGATATTCAGATGTTTTTTGGTATGCTTGAGCTGAAGGAGTTTGTTATACTCGTTGAAAGAGCTTGTACGGCCAAGGAATTGGCTAAAGAGAACAGAAAGGCCGAGTCTGAGGCTAAGGATTCAAAGAAAAGATCTATGGGAAAATTATTTCAGTCCACATTGAAGAAGTCTAGGGACATCCATCCTTTTTCCAATACTTCTGTTGAGTTTTCAAATAGGAATAGAGGTAAACAGTATTCGGGTACTAAGGCCCAGACCACCTCGGTTGCTAGTGTTGGTAACGCTCATCCAAGTAGATCGGAATGTCCCCGATGTGGCAGACGTCACTCCGGTGAGTGTCAAGGGAGTGACAGGACCTATTTCAAATGTGGTTTCCCAGACCACTTTATTAGAGAGTGCCCTGAGATGGCAGAAAAGGAGAGATACCAAAGTGCAAGATCGGGTAACACTGCTAATTGAAGTAAACTGCAGAAAAATCTGCGTAGTGGAGCAAGCAGTAAGAATGCCCATAAACAGTCTGTTGTAAGACCCGAGGGCAGAGCTCCTGCAAGGACGTACGCCATTCGCGCTCGCAAAGAGGCTTCATCCTTGATATGATTACAAGTACATTTTCTATCTCTGATGCTACTATTATTGCTTTGATTGATCCGAGATCTATTGGTGTCTAGTTTGAGCATGCTTGTTGAATCTATGAAATTTGTGATAAAAGTGTCAAACCCGTTAGGCAAATGCATGTTAGTTGATAAAGTATGTAAGAATTGTCCTTTGATGATTAGATGTCACTATTTTCCGGCTAACCTTATGCTTTTGCTATTTCATGATTTTGACGTAATTCTTAGTATGGATTGGTTAACTGCTCATGATGTAGTAGTAAATTGTGGGACCAAATTTCTCGAACTGAAATGTGAAAATGGTGACATTCTCCGGGTTGAATCAGATGAGTCGAATAGCTCGCCTGTAGCAATTTCTTCTATGGCCGTTCAGAAGTGTGTAAGGAAGGGTTACGAAGCTTATCTTGCGTTTGTATGGAATACAAAGGAGTCTGAGTAAAAGATTGAGTCAATACCAGTAGTTTATGAGTATCTGGACGTGTTTTCGAAAGAATTGCCTCGATTGCCTCCAATTAGAGAAGTAGAATTTGGTATTGAACTAGTTTCTGGTACAGCACCCATTTCTATTGCTTCGTATAGGATGGCTCCAACGGAGCTAAAGGAGTTGAAAATTCAATTGCAAGAATTGGCGAATAAAGGTTTCGCGAGGCTAGTTATTCATCATGGGGTGCACCAATTTTATTTGTGAAGAAGAAAGATGGTTCGATGAGACTATGCATTGACTATCGACAACTCAACAAGGTGACGATAAAGAATAAATACCCTTTGCCAAGGATAGATGATTTATTTGACCAATTGAAGGGAGCCACAGTATTCTCCAAGATAGACCTAAGGTCTGGTTGCTATCAGTTGAGAGTTAGAGACTCGAATGTGCCGAAAACTGCATTTCAGACGAGGTATGGTCACTATCAATTTTCAGTGATGCCTTTTGGTTTAACGAATGCTCCTTCAGTTTTCATGGATTTAATGAACCAAATTTTCTGACCTTATTTGGATAAATTTGTTGTGGTGTTTATTGATGATATCTTGATTTATTCTCATAATGAGTCTGAACATCCCGACCACTTAAGAAATGTTTTACAAACTTTGAGAGATAAGCAGTTGTATGCGAAGTTTAGTAAAAGTGAGTTTTGGCTTAGAGAAGTCAGATTTTTGGGGCATATTGTATCAGGTGATGGGATCCGAGTTGATCCGAGTAAGATTTCGGCCATAGTTGACTGGAAGCCGCCGAGAAATGTATCCGAGGTTAGAAGCTTTTTGGGCTTAGCAGGCTATTACCGAAGGTTCGTTAAGGGATTTTCCATGATCGCTTCTCCGATGAAAAAATTTTTGCAAAAAGACATCAAGTTCGAATGGTCAGAAAAGTGCCAACAAAGTTTTGAGAAATTAAAGGCATTATTGACTGAGGCTCCGGTATTAGTACAACTCGACTCGGGAAAAGAATTTGTGGTTTATGGTGATGCGTCCTTAAATGGATTGGGTTGTGTGCTTATGCAATAATACAAAGTGATAGCCTATACTTCGAGGTAATTGAAACCACACGAGAAAAATTATCTGACACATGATCTAGAGCTAACTGCCATTGTGTTTGCATTAAAGATTTGGAGACATCACTTGTATGGTGAGAAGTGTCGGATATTTACCGATCATAAGAGTATAAAGTACTTGATGACTCAAAAAGATTCGAATTTGTAGCAACGAAGATTGTTAGAGTTGATAAAAGATTATGAGTTGGTGATTGACTATCACCCGGGCAAGGCGAACATGGTCACCGATGCCTTGAGTAGGAAATCCTTATTTGCCTTGAGAGCTATGAATACTCAATTAATTGTGTCCGATGATGGTTCGATACTAGCAGAGTTGAGAACTAGACCGACGTTTCTCTAAGACATCTGTGAGGCTTAGAAAAGTGATAGTAATTTGCAAACCAAGAGAGCTTAATGTGAGTCGGGTGTTGAATTAGATTTTCGGGTTGGTTCCAATGGTTGTTTGATGTTCCAGGATAGGATCTGTGTTCCTAGAGATGACGAGCTTATTGGGAAAATTATTCATGAGGCACATAGTAGTTGTATGTCAATTCATTCGGGTAGTACCAGATGTATAATGACTTAAAGATTTGTATTGGTGGCCGGGTATGAAAGAGACATCTTAGAGTTTGTTTCAAAATTCTTAATTTGTCAGCAAGTGAAAGCCGAACACCAAGTACCTTTGAGTTTACTTCAGCTTGTGATAGCTCTCGAGTGGAAATGGGACCGTATTACTATGGATTTTGTGACGAGATTATCGTTGTCACCGAGAAAGAAAGACATCGTTTGGGTCATAGTTGATCTATTAGTGAAATTGGCTCAATTTATTCTAGTACGTACCGACTACTCACTCAATAAGCTAGCCGAGTTGTATGTTTCTAAAATTGTGAGGCTTCATGGAGTACCCTTGTCTATTATTTCGGATAGGGATTCAAGATTCACATCGCAGTTCTGGAAAAAGCTAAAAGAAGCTTTAGGTACAAAGTTGAACTTCAGTACCGCTTTCCATCCGCAAACCGATGGTCAGTCAAAGAGAGTAATATAGATACTTGAAGACATTCTTCGGTGTTGTGTTCTTAAATTTCAAGGTAGCTAGGAAAAGTACTTGTCGTTGGTGGAATTTGCATATAATAACAGCTTTCAGTCAAGCTTGAAAATGGTGCCTTATGAGGAATTGTATGGGCGTAAGTCTCGAACACCATTATATTGGACTAAACTCAGAGAGAATTAGATTCATGGGGTCGACTTAGTCAAAGAAACAGAAGAGAAACTAAAGGTGATTCGAGATTACTTAAAAGCGGCTTCGGATAGACAGAAATTGTACACGGATTTAAAACAAAGAGAAATTGAGTTTCAAGTCGGTGATAAGGTATTTCTAAGAGTGTCCCTGTGGAAGAAAGTTCTTAGATTTGGTCGGAAAGTCAAGTTAAGTCTGCGTTTTATTGGCCCGTACGAGATTACCGAAAGGATAGGGCTGGTAGTATATCAGTTGACTTTATCATCTAAATTGGAAAATATCCATGATGTATTCCATGTATCAATGTTGTGCTGATACCGATCAGAACCTTCACATGTGATTACACCGAAAGCGATTGAGATACGACCAGATATGACTTATAGTGAGGAACAGGTTAAGATTTTGGCTCAGGAAGTCAAGCAATTGAGAAATAAAAGTATTACTCTTGTGAAATTCTTATGGCAAAGGCATGGGGTTGAAGAGGCTACATGGGAACCCAAGGAAACCATGAGAGCACAATACCCAAACCTCTTTACCAATAAGATTTTCGAGGACGAAAATCCTTTAAGGGGAGAGTTGTAACATTCTAATTTTGGGCCTAGTCGAAATAGTGGTTTTGGGACCACAAATCTGAGGCCATAAAATTTTTTTTAATATTCTTTTGATGTCTACAGTATGATAATATGATTGTGTAAAAATTTTGTTAAGAAATTTTACCGTTTGAATACTTAATTTGTGAAAAAAGACTAAATCGCGTAAAGTGCTAAAGTTTCCATTAGCTAAAGGTGTTAAATACTATAGAACTTAAAAGTTGAGGTCCTTAATGATTGATTAGGCCATTATATATGTGTATAACTGCACATGAAGTGTAATAAATGAAAAGTCAAAAAGTCAAAAAAAGGGCATGGGTTGATATTTGATGACACAAGCAAAAACTAAAACAATAAAACAAGTGAACATCTTCTTTTTCCTCCATTCTCAGCAGAAAATTTAAAGGAGAAAACCCCATGGAAGCTTGAATTTTTTAGTAAAATAAACCCTCTACATGTAAGTAATTTTGGTGTTAGTTTTTTATGTTTTTGATGTTTTTGAGATCATTAAAGCATGATACAACTATTTCTACCATTATTTTGAGCTAGGGTTTATGTTCAAAAATTTACCCATGTGTGTCATGCATGTATTTTGATGATTAATGGAGGAATATGGAAGTTTGGTGTTAGATGAACATCTTTTTCTAAATGAATTTTTCATGAAAACACCTAAACGGACTTGTTTGTAAAACATGTAAAAATAGGTGTTAAAAATGTGATTTGATAAAAAAATGTGGGTTGTTATAAGAGGGAATATGAATCGGCTATGCTTGGGTAACAAAGAAATTGGTCGCATTTCATTTTACGAACCTAAGGGCTAAATTGTAATTATGTGAAAGTTTAGGGGCAAACTATAATTTTGCCAAAATATGATTTATGGGATGTTTTGAATAATGTGGTAATTAAATAAGTGAAATTTGCTATTATAGATCAATAAAAACGGAGTCCGGGCCTAGACCGGGGAAAGAGCAAGATCTTGGAGTAAATTAATAAATTGTCCATATTTTTTGTACCGAGGTACATTTGTGTGTGATTGATACAACTCTTATTATGCATTTAGCTTTTAATGTTATATATGAATTGTATAATTGTCTCGTGAATATTATTGATGTTGTTCGATAAAGATTTGAGGTGATAAAAGCCGATTGAACCTTAGGAATACTTAGGGTACAAATATTATGACATTGGGTTGATGAGATCCCGTATAAGACCATATCTAGGATATGGCATCAGCATCAGTATGAGTTATCATGTATGGCAATATTTGGGATATGGCGTTGATATGAGATTTCGTGTAAGACCACATTTGGGACATGGCGTCGAAACGAGAATTCGTATAAGACCATATCAGGGATATGGCATCGATGTGAGATCCCATGTAAGACCACGTCTAGGACATGGCGTTGGCATCTTATTGTGTTTATGAAAATGCCTAGTATCCATAGTATTCCAAATGGTTCAACGAGTAGTCCAAGTATTTGTCAAAGAAATGTTGAGGTATGATCATGTTGAAAGGGAACAGGTATGTACGCCAAACTCGTAGTTATTAAGATTACGAAATGATGAAACTTCAGTAAGATGAGAATAAAGTAATTATGATCTCGAGTTCTATTGAACATTATGTAAATTGAATGAGGTAGGATATAACTACAATGATTATTGAAAAGGAGATGTGTTAGGTTATGTTATGTATGTGTACGATAATGCATATTATTATTGCTTATTAATTACATGCTAGCTTACTAAGCTTTATGCTCACTCCCTCTCTCTTCTATTTCTTTATAGTATCGCCAAGCTAGTTCGGGGATCAAAAGACGTTCGAGGCTCGTTCACACTATCAATTGGATCTTTTGGGTATAGTTAGTCTCAATATTTTGAGTATGGCATGTATAGGGACTTGGTCTTTTATTATATGTCATATTGGTCTAGCCAAATGTGTTGGCTTATAATGATAGTTGATTCATTTTGTGTATGGCCATGAGATATGGCTCATAATGATTATTGGGTTGTAAACCTATTCATCCATGTATGTATGTGCCAATTCTATTACGATATGGCTTATGGTTATTGATGATTGAATGTTGATGAATCTCGTGTGTGTGTGTATAAGATGGTATGAAAATGCATGCATACAAGACTAAGAAATATTACTTATTCGTATATGCGTGTTGGTAAGATTTGATTTGTCATATTAAGGAGTCTTAAACAGGTATAATGTGATGGGAAGTTGTCATGCATAAGCTATGTTACGAGTGTTAAAGTATCATTGAAGCCATCTATGTGTTTGTACAAATAAGGGTGGCAATTGGCTTGGAAAATAGCCTTAAAGTTTCCCACACGGGTAGACATACGGACATGTGTCTAGACCATGTGTGACACAGGCTTGCCCCATAGGCATGTGATCCGACCGTATTTCTCCTGCACCTTAATTAATGCAAAACAAAATGCCAGGTAGTAAATACACGAGCAAGGACATGGCCGTGTGTCTCAGCCATGTGAGAGACGCGGCTTCAGGACATGGGCGTGTGCCGAGGCCATGTGAAGTCTGCACCTGATTTTGGAATTTAATTCACCACACGGCCTAAGGACACAGGCGTGCTGCTTGGCTGTGTGACCTTATTTGGTTGATGACATCATAATCCGAGAGTTACACGGGTTGAGGGCATGGGCGTGTCCCAAGCCACACGGGCGTATGACTATTTAAAACATGAAAATTTTTCTAAGCGTTGTAAAGGTTCCGAAAGTTCCCGATTTAGTCCCAAATCTTCCCGATGCATGGTTTGGGACTCGTAGGCCCGTATAAGGGATGTTAAGTATATGTTTGAATGTCCTTAATTGGAACGAAATTTTATGAACCGATTTTCGTGTGTTTGATTGCGTTCAAGTACAGTAATGCCTCGTACCCTGTTCCGGCATTGAGTACGGGTAAGGAGTGTTACAGTTTCAGTACGTAAAAATATATGGATAAGTTTATGAGGTATGTTAAGTAGGATATGTTATCATTAAACCATGTGTTATGTTATTATTTGTATGAAAGTATGTGTGTATGTACCATATAATTTATGATACATGTATGTATGATATGTGGTTATGTTACATTTGTGTTTTGGGTGGGATATGATATGATAGAGGAAGTGTTATATGGTAGTTATACTGCAATTATAGCGACTCGTCCACAAATCTATGTATGGCAGCTCAACTGCAACTATTTGAGTGGCACACCGCCACATATTAGTGTGATTGGATGGATGGACTCTTGTAGTTCTATATGGTTTGATTGGCTGGATGGAGATAGTGTGTAGCGGATAGGGGTAAGACATGATATGATATGCTAAGGTATGATGTGATATGATATGATATGATATGACAAGGTATACTTTGATTCAAGTTTTGATATGCTATAAGACGATCTAATGATCATATTTACTTGTATTGAAATTGTGGGCCAAACCACATACTGAGAATTAGGCTCACACCTTCGTTGCTTTGCTTCAATTGATCCTCCGACTTAAGATAGGACGGCGACTCTAGAGCTCGTGTTTCACGTTTTTGGTTTAGTACTATGGATTTCACTTGTTTATTTTCTTGTTTATTATGGACATTCTAGACTTTACTTGGGTTTTGTTGATTTTTGGACATTCTTAGGTTTTGTTAAGATTGTTAGGATTATTTTGGTAGTTATTACATAAAGGCTTTAATATTTTAATGACGCTTAACATAAGATAACTAAACTTGAACTGTGGTTTTATAAAAGATACGTAATAAGGTTTACCATTGCAAGTTTGATTGAAATTCTAGAAAATGTTTTAGCACGTAAACGTTTCAAGAAAATTGGTTTTGATTTTGGTAATACAATTAAGCTTTGAATTCAAAAAAAAAAATACTTTTCTAATTGAATTTCCTTTCCGTTAAAATTGGTTTTCAACAAAATTGGACATTTGTTTCTTCTATTTGTACGACGTAATCTCTATGATCCGACAACAACATTTAGGCCAGGTATGGGTTGTTACAGGATCAACATCAAGGCTCACACTATCAAGCTTCAGTCTCGGTAGATTCTGACTCATTTTACCTAGTTTTGTGGCATGTATATATGTTATTTTGGGTTGACTGTTTGGAAGTACTAAGTTAAAGTTGGAATGTATTTTAATCGTTGAATCTAACGATCACTATGGTATGCTTGGGTCTCAGATTATGAGATGGTTGAGAAATGAATAAACTTGAATGAAATGCTTGATATATGTGTTAGTTGATAACTAAGGTATATGTGTTGATTCCTGGATATGGTAAGTTTTGAATGTGTACTAATAAAATAGTATGTTTGAGTTTTATGTATGGATAATGTTGATAAAAGTTAAAGCATGTTTCGGGTGATGAAAAGGTAAGCTTAGATAGTAGTTTGTTATTTGAGGCCGTATTTGGTGAATAGATTTGGAAATGGTCACTTTGGTTTTGGTAACTTATGGTTTTATGATAAGTACATTTTCCTTTGGAAAGTGGTATAAATGAATGATTTTGGGCCATATGATGTTGAAATTTTATTGATGAATGTATGAAATTAATATGTTGAATATATCTTGGTTTGAATGAATGTTGTTTAAGATTAAGTTGTGATGCCAATGAGGGCATATTGGTTAGGCACATAGGCTGATTGTGATTTGGTATAATTTTGACATGATTTGACACACTTTTGATGTATTTTGAGTAATTGAATACATGGTTTTTAGTAAGCTTCAGACTTAAGTACACCATTGTTGAAAACCATACATTTCAAGGTATCATATAGCACTCATGATCTAACATACAGTCGTGTGCCTTACACGGGCATGAGACACAACTATGTACTTTGTTAAATTTTAATGATTTTAGGTCCACACGGCTTTAGTTAGATACACGGTCTGATAACATGACTATGTGTCTCCTCCTACACAATCTTTGCCTTTTCACACGGTCTGGCCATACAGCCATGTCTCTGCACCACATGGGTTGTGTCATGTCACATGGTCGTGTGACCCCTATTTTTAGTTTTTACCTAAATTTTTGTAAAAATTTCAAATTAGTCCTGATTTGATTGAAAATCACATCATACTTGAATTAAATTTCATTTTAATAGAGTTTTTGATTATTTATGTTGAATCTAAGGCTCAGTTATATTTGATTATCATTGATTGATTGTAATTACATTATTTTATGAATTGTTTGATCTTTTATATCATTATATCGGTTAAGATTGATATTTGTATGTTTGATATAAGCCTTGATGTATTCATAATCTCTATGTGCATGTAATTAAAGTGATTAATGATTTATGATTTGATTAAATGTTATAAAACATGTTATAATGTTCCGGTAATTGTTGTAGCATCCTGTAACTAGGGTCCGACAATCGATCCGAGTATAAGGTGTTACAGGGATGACTAGTTTCTCATTGAGCCATGACATTATAGGCCATTTCTCATTGCGATGTGATACGTTTGATGTTGCGATGTCACATACCATTTATACAGTTTCTACAGATAAATAACCTACAATTCACCAAATCCATTTCTAAACACATACATACTAGTCAACATTCAGCCAACTTATACCAACTTCAACATCCAAAACATGATTTACATTACCTTATTACAACAATGAATTAAGCCTTAACATTATCAAGTAAACTATCTAATATACTTCACCTATGTTTTATTCCAACCATTCCAAATTCATCAAAGTCATTTACAATTGTAGCATTGTACACATCATAACCATACGATTTATTTATGAAAATAAAACAACTCAAACAACTAGATTCACATGTTAATTTCCTACTCAAGTTCATATAGATATAAAGATATACCAAAAGTGACTCAACTAGGTAGGTACATGCCAAACTATTAACAAAAGTGGAAACACAACAAAATTCCTAAGTCGGGTTCGATTTCTAGATGCTGAGATGACCACCTCTCGATCTATCGAGAATATACTTTACCTGGGCACAGAGAAAACAAAATCGTAAGCTGAGCAAAACTCCCAGTGGTAAATCTATGATTCAAGATAACATAAAAAAAAAATTACACAATGCACAAATCTAAATCATGCTCAATTCATATTCATTATCATGCTATTTATATCAAACACTTCAATTCCAAATAATCACGCTTAAACCAATCTTATTTACCTACCCAAGTGTGTATTCATATTACATTATTTTATCATATAATTTATTCATATTCATTCCAAAAACATGTATTAAATCATTTAGCATACATTACACATTCATATACACTCAATTTCATGTATCCTTTCCACATTTTCTGAGTCCATAAGCATCAGTATTGTTCAAATAGTCCTCGGGGCTCATTTTCAACTCAATTCACATAATATCGTATTTCACATTTTCATTACATTTCATTCATTACCATTTAACCAATTAATGAATTTTAACCCTATTAACCCGACACGGACTCAGTATGGATACACGAATCCATCACCCCAAGTTGCCTGCCAAAGATGACACTATAACGATATATATACCATCCCAGATTGTTCGGCAACAATACTCAAATCAATCAATCTGTCACCCCAGGTTGCCTGGTAACAATGACTTAATGAATAATATTTACCACCTTGGATTGCTCAGTAATGACGATTCTATTCAGTACTCTAACTCTATGGCATACCAACTATATCTAACTCAGTCCGAATAATTAATAAGGTATTTCATTTTCGATTCATTATATATAGTTCAATTTATAATTTGATAATCACAAATAAATCAACATATCACAATTACATAAATTATATAACACATTTCAGCACAATTTCATGTCAATTATCAAATATCAAGTAAATTCTAAGTTTTGTATTTTATTCAATTTAGTCCCTATCTCAAAAATCAATTTCAAACACATCAAATCAATTTAAGTAATCCTTAATAACTCACCTCAGCAATATATGATGTAAAATGAAATGAAAATGTAGCAATTAAATTGGTCTCGAATCATAGGAATAACAAACAAAAAATTTTGAGATATTCATTGACAGATTTGGATTTTCTTTTCCCCTCAAATGAATCCGGGTCGATGTTAGATACGAATTAACATAAAACATGTAACACTATCAATAATCAACCAATTCCCAGTCAATTGTCAATTTATACAAACTTTGCACTTTATTCAATTTAGTCCCTAAAACCAGGACTAACATAACATTTAATTTAAAGATCCAAATAGAAAACTGATTTAACTAATATCCATTAGGGACCTCCTATTTCTTATTTCTACAGTGAATTTTACATTTATGAAGTTTAGTCCCTAATGTATGAAATTATCAATTAGCTTTACAACTAGTCCTTTTTTATATTTAAGCTGACAATCTATCATTGTAATACCTAAAACTTTAAATTTCAAACAATGGCATCTTTCAAAAATTTATCAAAGTCACAAATTGGTACATGGGCTAGATAAATCAAGCTCTCATGACCTCAAAAACATACAAATTACAAGAAAAATTCTTCATTACACTAGCCAATTTATTGAATAAAAGCTTGAATAATTAATAATGGAATTTATTCTTCAAATTTCTCTAAATTTTAGTGGGGAGTATGCAGTCTTCTTTCTCTTCCCATTGATTGCTAATATATATACATGTTTTAGATTTTGATTAGTCTAATACTTAAATTAATTAAGTTATTGCCCCATTTAAACAAACATCCACTAACGTTTATTTTAGCATGGTCTAATTGCCATTTTAAACTTTTGGTTAATTGCAATTTAAGTCTTTAATTCATTTTTTAACTAAAAATGTATAGCGATTAGACTTTACAATTTAATCCCTGAACCTTATTTAATCATTAATTCGGCTAAATTACTTATCCAAAATTCAATTATCTATATAATAACTCTTTAAATATTTTTATTAAATAATTACGAGCTCGGTTTTCAAAAAAGGGTCCTGAAACTGCATTTTTCGACACAACTGAAAACTAGGTCGTTAGAGTATCTAATCCATTATGGAAGATCTTCATATGTTGAGCTATCAAAAGTCCATATTTAATTTGATTGTCATTATTATAGTGTATTTAATTTATCTTATTGATGTATTAGTGGGATTGAGATAGATCTTCATATGCGAGCTACTCTCAAAGTAGTTTATATATTTGAAAAACTTGTGTTAGTGAATATAATTAGGGAATTATACACTTAAATATGTTATTTTGAGGAACCTTAATGTATGAGTGCATTTTGATAGTAAAACTTTTATGTTGTGGTTTCACTTGCTAAATTCACAATGGTTGAATTTAATGGTAAGAATATTGAGTCTTCAAGGTGCAAAGGTGAGGGGAATTGTCACGAGTTGTGATAGATTAAGAACATTTGTTGTAATTGTTGAAGAGGGTGGATATTTCTCACTGAGCTAGGCTCCACAGATGTAGAGAAACTAAACTGCGTAAACAACTTTCTTATGTTCTGTGTGTTTATTGTTTTTCACATTTAGTAGTGAAGAAGTGCCCACTCCCTTATCACTCATTCATTGATGTGCTTTGTTTCTTAGAAAATGTTCGAGTTAATAGTACCTATGTTTTGAGTTATGCAAGGTTTCCCAGATTTCAGGCCAAAATGATCATACTGAGTATTAATTAAAACCTGTACAAAATGAAAACTTTATTAATATTCTGTGGAATATTAATTTATCTCATAGAATGGAAACCAAAAGACAAACTCTTTCAAAATATGGAATTTATATAGAAAATAAATCACACTAAATTTTAATTGAGTTTCAATGCTTAATTAGTGTGTGTTTCATCGAGTTAATGATCTCTATTTATAGAGAAAAATGCAAGTCTTAGTTGAACAAGGACCAAAAAATATTATTTTTTTAATAGAAAAGCACATGTATTCCCTAATAGTGATACATATGGGCAACAACAACCCCTTATGAGGACTACAGTTGTCACCCCTTACTACTCAGATGAGCCTTCAAGCCTATCTATTGTATTGGGTATTAATTATATGTATTGTCTAGTCTTTAAACCAACTCATATCATTTTATCAACCTAAAAACTATATTTTTATTCCTAAAATATTAATTAATTAAAATAAAACTTAATTAATTTACTAATTAAATTATTTTCTCAATCAGATTCTAATTCCGTTAAAGTCATGATGACTTTATCGTACTAAAATCTATGAGTAAATAAATTTAATTAGTTTGTTCCCTAAAACCGTGATGACTACTTAATTTCATTTCCACTTCAAATTTCAATTATTTAATTGCAATCAATTAAATAATAATTCGAAGAAATTAATTTAGTTCCTAAGTCATCTCCTGCATATGGCGAGAAAATATATTCACTGTGGATAGTGATACATTAGATCTATTTCTCTAATTCGTCATTTTCATTCATTACATTGATTCAATTGCAAACCATTCATAGTTGTACCAAGCTACTGGAGGGACCAATTAGGTATATATAATCAATGCTCAAATAATTTGTAATTAAGTATTATGATTGAGCTTGTAACACCCTAAAATTTGAGGTTAGAAGTTTTGAGATTTGTAGGTAGGGTTAGTGGCTAGATCGGACAATTGGGTTTGTTGATGTGTTTTATGTTAGAATTGGCTTATTGGTTTGGTGGTTAGCTGTGTGTTAGTGTACCTTTGGGTTCCGAGTTCGAGTTCTCATATATGTTTTGAGGGACTATTTTTTATTTAATTTGTTTTGTTTTAAAAGTCTAAATATTTATTTATTCATTTTTATTTATTTATTTATTTTAATTATTTTTATTTTATGGAAAGAGGCCAAAATTTTCTCACGTTCCCCTCTCTCATTTTCTTTTTGTCAGTTTCTTCTCTCCCTCTTTCTCTGACTAATCACTTTTTTTCTTTCCCTTTCTGCCTTCTGTTCATCTCCAATTATTTCTGATAATCATTAGTTATTGTTTTATAATTCCATCGATAGGGGTTTTCTAGGTTAGAGTAGCTTGAGTTGGATTGATTTGATTTTTTTTATTAAAATTGGTATTGCAATTTCATGTTCTGATGGATTTTTGTTTTGTGTGTGCGTGTTAGTCTAAAGTTTGGATTGAGATTATTGTGGTGCTATAGTCATGAATCAGGTGTGTATTTGAAAACTCCTCTGCTTCATTATCGAATTGTTTTTTGGGTTTTGCAGAATTTGACAATTTTTGTGTGTTCTAGAAATTGGTGGATGATTGTACTGTATTACTATTGTTATGTTTAGAAGTTTGTATAAATTGGTATATTTTCAAGTTAGTGTTTTGAGAGCAAAAACACATTCTGTAGCTTGTTCTGGGGTGGTTTCTTGACCACACGGGTGGCTACACGGGAGTGTGTCGCACACAGGCGGTCCACATGGTCGTGTACAATTGGGAAATTAAGGATTTAGGCGAATTTTGGTGCCACACGACCGTGTGGCTAATTTGGAGATTTTTAGTTGATTTTCACATGGGCGTGTGTTCTGGACACACGGTCGTATCCCGTGAGCACACGAGCATGTGAGACTGTCACACAGCCGTGTCTGCCCTGCACCTTATTTTAGCCATTTTGGATAGAGAGTTACACGGGCTGTTCACACGACCATGTCCCTAGACACACGGGCGTGTGTCATCTTCACACTGATGTGTAGACCCCTACACGGCCTAGGCACTTCCACACTGCTGTGTGGCCTTGTTTCGTAATTCTTCGTTCTATGTCGGATTTTGACCTGTTTGTGTTCCTATGTGTTCTGACCCTTAGCTAGGCTTTAGTAAGGGTGGTTGGGACTCTATTTTGGCTTGGACTTATGAGTTATTTGTAATCATTGCACTAATTTAATGATTTGTTTAAGTGGTAAGTGATGTTACCTATTAATTAAGTATTGTTATAACTTATTCTAAATCTGGTCGATGGAATATGTATACCTCTGATCCTGTTTGACTGATGTACAACTATTTGTAAATTGTGTACATTGTTTCTGTAAGTCTGTTATTGATTTGTTCGCATACATACATTTGCATAAAATTTTGGGTTTGGTTGCGAAAAGAAGGAAGTCTGATCTGATTTGGCAATTTTAATTGCAACATATTTGTACAGCGATTTACGGTAATGTACTGTACATATGCTAGCTCAGTTGCATATTGTTACTTCAATGGATTAGTTCCACATATGTAGTGTGTAGGTTTGGATGGGTCTTTCAAGCTCCTATGTGGTGTGCAGGGTTGGTTGGGCTTGATATAGCTCATATGTGGTGTGCTGGGTGGTCGAAGTGGTGTTTAGTTGGTTGGGCGGGATTTCTGATTATTGCATAATCCACACTTCTAAGTCTATGTCTGTTTGTTTGGTTAATTAGCATCTTAATGAAATGCTTTGATTAATCCATATTTGTTTGAGTATATATGTGCTTGGAATGACAACGTATATGAGTTAGGTTTGTTAATGTTAACTCTCAGTTTATCATATTGTCATTTGAGTTATCCGTAAGTGATTTGTAAGCATTTGATTCATTTTCTGAATCACCCGTTGGATTACCATCTTTTTTTTCGTCTGTTTCAGACTCACACTGAGCTCGTGTAGCTCACCCTTTTAGTTTTTCCCCTTTCAAGTACTTTCATGTTTTAAAGCTGGACTTGGCATGCCGAAGGTCTCGGAGTGATATGTTTTTAAACAGGCTAATAAAGTATTTCTTTAGTTCTGAGTTTAAATAAATGGTTTTGGTTTGTAAGTACTGTTTTGAAAACTGTGGCACGAATTTTGTGCCATATACACGTAAGTGTTGTTTTTACTAAAGTTTGGAAATTGGGGATTTTATTTTCGAACATGTTTCATCCTATCCTAATTATCGTTTTGATTTCGACATATTTTGTTAAATGATTGAGCTCGATTAAAGCAATGGTTTTTTGACGAAGTCTAAAACAACTCAGTTTGTAAAAACTTTCTACAATCGCTTCGGTGATCAATGTAACCTTCGAAATTCGGTCTAAACTACTGAGCGGGATTTTAGGGCGTTACAGAGTTCTCCTCGTTATATATCATTACAAAAGCCACTTATTAAATGTCCATCTAATAACCTTGCCATGCCATCTGTATTACCCTAATAAGATATTCTCAATCTTTTTTATTTAAATTTATTCACCCAATAAAGAAAACCTAGGATGAGATGAAACCTAGGTTGACAAACTCAGCATTACTCTTGAAAGGAGAGAAAGATTTTACTTCCTTCATGCGTAATCATCTTGGAGTTTAAGCTGTTATATATATTTGTCATCAAACACATCTTTAAAAAAAATTAAACTATCGAAAATGTTATTTTTTAGTAGATTGAATTTCTTTTCAATAAATTATCAAATAAGGTCATTTTATATAATTTTTAAATTTGATTAAATGATAATGTTTTGACAAATTTAAAATTTAGTAGTTTTTTCTTTCTATCTTTGCTCATAATTTATATTATTTTTATTACAATGTATTGAATAATTAAAATCTATAATCTTTTATAGAAATTATAATTTCTTTTTAATATAATATAGTAATTAATTTTTATCAAAAGATGTAGGTGACGAGATCACAGTTAACTTTTTATCTTATAAATTTTGCATTATCCAAAGATATTTTACAATTATGTTATTGATTATTCGAATTTGAAATACATAAATTTATTAAATATACTTAATATAAAACATAAAGTAAGTAAAATTCAATAAATTTTAAAATAATTAAAATTCAATCTCAATTTTTCCTTCAGAAAATGCCATCAACTTACTCTATCAAAAACAACTTCTTAATAAATCTTTTTCTACTTTCACATTATTTAGTAAATATGAAAAAAATACTATTAATATAATGCTTAAACTAAAATTTAAAAATAATTATAGTTATTTATTAATAATATTAATGAAAAATAACATATGAAAATTTACTTTAAATATAATTTACAATTTAAAAAACTTCATCGTAATGTTTTTATTATTATGGATACCTATGATTTAACCGTCTGTATAATTTTCACTCACATTTTCAAGATAAAATATTATTAATATAATGTGATACTAAAAATAATTATAATTATTTTAATAATATTAATTAAAATATATATTAAAATTTACATTACATATAATATTACCAAAGCAAAAATATTATTAAAACACTTACAATATTAAAATAAATAAAAACATTTACATACTATTTATTGTAGAACTCAAAATAATATTATTACTTAATGCCTTTATAATAGAAATAATTTATTTATATTGATTTTCAAAGATGAAAACGTTAAAGATCGAAGAACAAATAGTATGGATCTGCGACATTATATCTTTTAAACATCATACAAATATATTTTTTTAGCATATTTTATAGGTTTTATTTTTTATACAATATTAAAATAAGGATAAGAGATGAAGGAGACATAATTTGAACTCGTGTTAAATAAATGTTTGATAAAAACTTTAACTATTACTTTATATAAATTAAGATATAAATTTTACAAATAATGATTATTTGCATTAATTATATAAATTTAAAATATCTTATTAAAAGTAGCTGATTATGTATATTCACCTTAGATAAAAACCAATATTAATAAAATCACAATTATCAAATTATATAGAGGAAACAAATATTTCCTATAAAATTATATTAAAGATTTCATATGATAGAGGAAATATTATATCTTGGATTGCATTTTAGCTTCTTTATTAAAAAAAAGGGCAAATTGATCTTTGTACATTAGATGAGTGAGTAAAACAGTTCTTTTGTTAAAATTGTCCCGTTAAATGTTTGTTTTAGTGTTTTATATATAATTTAGTCCTCAACCTTTACATCTTTATTAAATTCCATCCCTACTCTTTTATTGAAAGTAAATTAAAATTTTTGAAACTAATAAGACTAAAAGATTAAAAAGGCATTAGTAACAAATTAAAAGATCAATTAAGTCATTTTCAAAATTTAAAATTTATTTTAAAAGATAAAATTATAAATAAAACTTATAAAATAGTTATAAAAATATATTTTTTTTATCAAAATAAAGTCTTATCCACATTTTAGGTAATTCAATTGTAAAAATTGTCATTAAAGATTTTAGAGAAAAGAAGAACCCTCAATGATTTAATATTGCCATTAAAATATAATGACAATTTTAAGTCTTATATGAAAAATAGGAATTTAAATCATGTAAAATTTTCCATTTAAGTACTTAATATCTTTTTGTCAAAGTAGGTACTTACAGTTTTATTCTCATACCACATTAGGTATCAACTATTAACTCATGTTTAGAAAAACTTTTGAACCATTCAAATTATGACAAGTGGTATTTTAATTAAATAAAATATTTTAAATTAAATTATCATAATTTGATTGATTTAGAGATTTTTTTTTTATTTGGGATTAACATTTTAATTTTTTTATTTAATTAAAAAAGTCATATGTCATAATTTGAATAGTTTGGAGGTTTTTTTTAACGGTTGATATTTAAAGTAGTGTTAAACCTCCAACCCCTCAGGCATAACACTCAGAGAAGATTACTTGAATACCACACCTTGAGAATTGGTACCAACCTTTTGGAGAGGCCACACTTCTCGAGAAGACCCCTCGAGCATTACCTTTCGAAATCCTAAATGAAGGAATGCCTTACATATACGCCTCGAGGAAACTCCTCAAATCAAACTCATTTTGATGCAAAATCATGGAAGGGTCTCACTTAACCGCCATTTATGACACCAACTACCGAATACTAGTCGCATTTGACATGATTGATAGTCTATCCAATCGTCACCCTAGTGGCCACACATAGGCCTATCATGATAGATCGATTGACATAATCACCCTTGGTCACCAATAATCAGGTGACACGTGACACCCTAAGATTCTAACCCATCATGTATAGGCGTGCATTGGTTCCTATGAGAAGAGGATCTAGATTCTCTCTCTCTCTCTCTCTCTCTCTCTCTCTCTCTCTCTCTCTCTCTCTAGCCCCCCTCTTTTTTTTTCTTAATCTACACCTCTTATCTATCTTTTTCACACCACCCTTTCTGACAACCACTTCAAGCGACTCTCCGCCTTGCATTAAGCTAGGTGAACCGTTGATCACTGTCGTATCACTACCCTCGTTTGATCCTTGCATCAACAAGTGGTAACTAAATAGAAATTTAAGTAGTTACTTTCAGGGGCAGAGCCAAAGCCCCCCTTAAAATGGAAATTTTCACCTTTTGTCCCTTTATGAGTTATAAAATTTAAAATTAGTATATAGTAAAATTACACTTTGACCCTTGTCACATGTGAATGTGTAATGCAAATGTGCAAGTATACAAGTCGAATCAAGTAATAAAGTGATGAGTGAGTATCGTCTTCACAGGGATCGAAATTGATTAAAAATGGATATGCTATTTCTATGAAATTGACTAATTAAACTGTGCAAAAGAAACAAATGATAAATTGATGAAGATAATTAATGAATGGATTAATAAAATTAATTATGAATGAAAAAATGCGAGGGCAATTAAAATGTTGTGGCAATTTTCAGAGAATAAATGGAGAGGATTTGTACTATTGAATAATAAAGGTTGGAACTACTCAGGTTTTATTTTTATATCCTAATAATGCCATGGAAAAATCTTGATCATTCTACTACTCAGGGATTCACTACTCCAATCTACTTCTTTCAAGAGCCAAACTTCAAGCTATCATTTTGAGTTTTTGTATGTCTACTGTCGAAACCATTTTTTTGAAAATGGGAAATCGACTTTTGAAAACGAAAAGTTGGGAGTCGCCACCAATCGTTTTTAATAAGGTGTGATTGGATCACCTCAAAACACGGTCATTTTTAATAAATAAATAAATTTTTCAAAATGACGATTTTGGTCTGCGAAAATAGAAAACGGTTCAGGAGTCAGTTACGTACGAGGAAGGATTAGCACCCTCGACACACCCAAAATTGGTACTTGATTGATTATTTAGTGTCTTAATGTCGAAAATTAAAGATTTGGACAGAGTTCAAAACGCGATCCTCCTTTTATTGGCTTTTAAAACATTTAGGTAAGTCAAATGTGTATTAAAGACCATCTCACCTCAAGGTAAAACATTACATCCAGTACGTTAGGACACAACATTTTTTACCCTCAATTGTGAGCTTGCCTTTAAAACATGCATTTTAGCCTTAAGAGGATATTCGAATATTCAAAACAAACAAAGAAAGCGAAACTCAGTACGTTAGGGCACGATTCTTCGAATTCTTTAAATACCGAACATTGCCTTTATTTTGAAACTTTTTGAGAGTGAACTGGTAAGAGGATATTCGAATATTCAAGACAAACAAAGAAAGCGAAACCCAGTACGTTAGGGCACGATTCTTCGAATTTTTTAAATACCTAACATTGCCTTTATTTTGAAAAATTTTGAGAGAAGATCAATGGATAAATGAATTAAGGACATAGATTTTTTTTTAAAAAGATGATAATAGACAACATGAAAACAATAATATGAGAATAATGCTAACCATATATAAATAATAAAAATAATAATAATAGTAATTAATAGAAATAATTAATAAAACAACAGTAATAATAAATACAATAATGTAATAAACATTGTGCTAATAGTATTAATAATAATATTAAAAACATGATGATAATAACAAAAATATGTTGACGATAACATTAAATATGGGGATAATAGTAAAAACAAAAATTGAAATAACAATGTTAAATTAGTAATAGTGAGAAATAGTAAATAATAATAATTTGATATAAAATGGTAACCAATAATAAACAATGGTATAAAAAATAATATAATAAGTCTATGTATAATAGAAATTTATATTTAAAATAATTAACTTATTAAAAATATATATTTACATAATAAATATATAATAATAAATAATATAATAATATGAAACATAACTCAAATTAATTAAATTAATAGAAAATAATAAAAAACAAATATAAAAATAATGAGAATAAAGCTCAAATTAATTAATTTAAGAGTAAAATAACAAAAATAAAAAAGGGTTAAATTGAATTAAAAATGAAAACTTTGGGGCCAAATCGAAAGGAAATAAAATCAGAGGTAAACTCCCTCTCTTCTCCTTCTTTCGTTTGTGTAAAGAAAAATGTGAACGCCTAAAGTAAACAAAATTGAATAATATAAAAAGTTACCTTAAAAATCTGATTTGTATTCTCTTTGATTTCGTATGTGTATTCTCTAAAAAATTCCTCCCCTTACAATAGTTTTTTCATGGCTTTTATAGCCAAATTTTACAACTTATAACAAGTAGGGTGATGGAGTTAGTAGGGGTGATGGAGGTAGTGGATGGTTTAGTAGGGTGGGGGTGATGGAGGTAGTGGATGGTTTAATAGGGTGATGGAGTTAGTGGTCGATTTAGTGGGGTGTTTAATTTGGGCTGGTTTGATTGGGCCCAGGTAGAAATTGGGCTCAACAGCTGCCCCTCTTTGCTCATTTTCATGTAATGGGAACGAAGCAAAGATTACAAAGGCCAATTTTGCCCGGTCCTATCAGATCTTGCTTTCTTGGTGTAACCTTATGGCAACCCACTGCATCCTATTACTTCTAAATGAAGATACGATTTGTTGGAACTTTATCTGACCCGCTCTTGCTCAACGAAGATAAGATCTGCAATTTTAGTCATTACCCTACTGCTTAAGGGGTTAAGGCGAGTCTTCGACCTGCTCCACCACTGCTCAGAGAGCCAGGATCTGTAAATTTTAGCCTGTTACCCTACTGCTTAGGGGGTTAAGGCGAGTCTTTGACCTGCTCCACCACTGCTCGGCAAGCCCAAGCCTGTAAACTTTAGCCTGTTACCCTACTGCCTAGAGGGTTAAGGCAAGTCTTTGACCTGCTCCACCACTGCTCGGCGAGCCCAAGTCTGTAAACTTTAGCCTGTTACCCTACTGCTTAAGGGGTTAAGGCGAGTCTTCGACCTGCTCCGCCACTGCTCGACGAGCCCAGATCTGTAAAGTTTAGCCTGTTACCCTACTACTTAAGGGGTTAAGGCGTGTATCTTTGATCTATTCCACTATTGCTTAGGGAGATAAGATCTATAATCTTTAGCTTGTTACCCTATTGCTTAGGGAGTTAAAGCGTGTATCTTTGATCTGCTCCACTATTACTTAGGGAGATAAGATCTGTAATCTTCAGCTTGTTGCCCTATTGCTTAGGGAGTTAAAGCCTGCTGTTTTCGATCTGTCCCACTATTGTTTAAGGAGACAAGATCTGTAGTTTTTAGCCTATTACCCTACTGCTTAGGGGGTTAAGACTGGTGGTTTGAATCTGTTCCATTGCCGATACATGGAGATAAGTCCGCTGAAATTTGATCTGTTCCACTCCTGCCAGTGGGATGAGATCTGCTATATTTAGCATGTTCCACTCATGCTCAGTAAAGATAAGGCTGGTGGCTGAAATCTGCTCCATTGCCGATACATAGAGACAAGATCCGCTGAAATTTAATCTGTTCCACTCCTGCCAGTGGGATGAGATCTGCTATATTTAGCCTGTTCCACTCCTGCTCAGTGAAGATAAGGCTGGTGGCTGAAATCTGCTCCATTACCGATACATGGAGGTAAGATTAGCGAAAATTTGATCTGCTCCGCTCCTGCTCAGCGAAGATAAGATCTGTCGAAATTTGATCTGTTCCACTCCAGCCAGTAGGATGAGATCTGCTATATTTAGCCTGCTTCACTCCTGCTCAGTGAAGATAAGGCTGGTGGCTGAAATATGCTCTATTGCCAATACATGGAGGTAAGATTTGCCAAAATTTGATCTGCTCCGCTCCTGCTCAGCGAAGATAAGATCTGTCGAAATTTGATCTATTCCACTCTTGCTAGTGGGATGAGATCTGCTATATTTAGCCTGTTCCACTCTTGTTCAGTGAAGATAAGGCTGGTGGCTGAAACCTGCTCCATTTTCGATACATAGAGGTAAAATTCGCCAAAATTTGATTTGCTCCGCTCCTGCTCAGCGAAGATAAGATCTGTCGAAATTTGATCTATTCCACTCTTGCTAATGGGATGAGATCTGTTATATTTAGCCTGTTCCACTCCTGCTCAGTGGGATAAGGCTTGCCGACATCTGTAATTTTAATCAATCTTGCTACACTATCCACTAGGGAATCCATCTGTAGAAGTGATTTCCTGTGGTTTATGCTTATGCTAAATGATTAGGATGCTATGATCAACATGAATCAAATGCCCCTAACTAAATGTATTATGAATGACATTTGTACGAATGCAGAATGTCATGAAAATAATCCCATTTTAATGCTTGGGATACGATTACTCACTGTCTGTTAAGGCTATCACTTCACTAACATAAGTCTTTCTTGTTCAGCTGCTACTTTCCAATAGAAAACTCATAGAAACAATCCATTTTGTTCAACTGGTTTGCCCCACTATAATTTCAAGGTCCAGTCCACTGTACTTCATGGGATATAAGGCTTGCACCATCTTCAAACTCTCCTACTGCAACTCGGGGGAATATAATCTGATTCCTCTTCAATTCATTCCCCCCGCAATTTTAAGGGTACAGGATTTGACTCTTCTTCCATTAATTTGGTCTGCTACACCATTCCTTGGGTGTCATGACCAGATGTATATGCTTGATATTTGCATGGATGCAAAATACCATCTTTCTCTTGAGAATGATCCCTTTTTAAAGCTTGGGTTGACATTGTTTGCTATTCGTCAAGATTGTACCTTCGATGCAATATTTGTCTCTGATATATTTGACAGAAAATCTTAAGGGGTAGTCCCTCAGACAATTCCAACCCTTAGGCTCGGTAAATTCTAAACAACAGTCATGTTTCAGGTTCCCGTATTATTTAGAAACTTCTAAAGTCATAAGCAGAATCTCCTTTGTGGAAATATTTTAATCTATATTTCAATGCGAAATGCTTGAAAGAGATCATGGCAAGGGATAAAAATCAAATTAATTAAGAGCATAGCTCGCAACAATTAAAGTAATCGGAGATAACCAAGGTAATAAAATAAAAATGATTAAGGCGTATCTCGAAAAGAATAAGGCAACCAAGGATAGTAAACATGGGTAAGATAGAAAATTAAGTGCCCCAGATATCGCAGCCTGAGCTTCTCTGTACAAACTTCTTGATGACCATTTGAGCTCAACATGTGTTTAGGTGATCCGAAGTACTTTGTCAATACCCCAAGATGTAGCATACTTCCTCATTGTTAACTCAGGCATAGTAAGACTACTGTATGCCCCACTTTCGATCCAAATTTGAGCCGCCCTTTTCGGGTTTTCAACTCAATCCCCTTTGGTCTCAAAGCGCCCTTTGCGGGTTTTCACCTTGGCCTCTCCTTTGCTTTTCTTTTCTTTCTCTTTTTTGTTTTTCTCTTATTTTTCCCTTTCTTTTTTTCTCTTTCCTTTTTCTCTTTTTTTTTTTGAAAGTGAAGTATTCTTCGATTAAATCCAAATTCACAGGGTCAAGCAAATTCTTGCCATTTATCTTAATCAACATCAATGCTCCCACCAGGGATAAGGTCATTCCCAATTTGACATCTATTTTCACTGAGATCCTTTTGTATGGGAAGGATCCTTCTCAAAACTAAGTTTCCTTGATGAAATTTTCTAGAATGATCTTTCCGTCATCACTTCGTATCATTTGACCGTAACGGATAATTTTCGACCTCATTTTTCAATCAGGTTCATTTGATCATCGGAATTGGATTTACTCAACTCTAACGAAACTCGTGGAGAAGAGACCTTGCCAAAATTGCATTCATTCCATAAATCAATGAAAAATGTTGCCCCGGTGGAGGTTCTAATAGAGGCTCCCATGATCTTTTTTTTTTACACCGTTCATTTTCGGGTGATATGGTATTTAATATTAAACAGCCCAGATGCTTCAGATATCGTACTGCTATTTAAATTTAGTACATCATCAAATATAATCCCTTTCGATACTCCATACTAACATATAAAATGCTGGCTATTGACCTCACATCATTGACATATGAGGCAGCTTCTGTCCACTTGGCAACATAATCGACGACCACAAAAAGAATCGATACTTGTCAGAAGCTTTTGGCGAAATCAGCCTAACGGCACACATACCCCATATAGAAGAAGATTATGGGTTTCACTGATTCTTTGCAACATGAGGTTTGCTTCTCATCTTGTTCACCGTCATCAACAGATCAGGAGATAAGCTACAATCTTATTCATCTTCAAAGTTTTGAGGTCCCACTAAACACATATCTCGCTCAAAAGGAAATTCTAAGTTAGCAACAGTATCACTCATATCATTGATATCTGGAGACCTGTTATAAGGATGAAAGAAAATTTGAAGAACAAGAGAAACCAAGAATAAATGAAATGGTGAAGAACAGATATTTGAAATAAGAAACAAAATAATGTATTTCATTGAAATAAAGACGCTAGACATAAGCCTATTTCACAAAAGGATTCTTATTTCCTCTAGGCTTAAAGCAACAAGTGTGTTTTGAATATGACTCTAGATTAGCCCTAAAAAATACAGGGATCTCTTCCACCGTCCCATCGTTTAAAACACTCCCAAGTATGCAAAGGTGAATGCCTGTCAAATTCTTTTCTCTGCATTATTGATTATTGCGTTTACCCCCTCATCAGCATGGTTGGGTAACAGATTTTCTACACAAGACCTGTTGTCGAACTTCACAATACCCATTTCAACGAGCCTTTCGACTAACTTCTTAAAAGGGATGCATTTTCTATCGACTGCCCTGTGATTCTCACGTGGTATTCGCATTGGGCATTTTCATTGTACCACTTAGGGTATGAAGGTTACACGGGTTTTGAGTAGAACGGTGCTACAACATGTGCATCAAATAATCTTTTGTATAGCTCCTTATATGTCACTGGAATAGGGGTAAACTGTATCATCTCCGTATTTCTCTTTGTGCTGGGCTCCTGCCTTGGTGCAACTTGCTGGCCTGTGACTACCGTTCTCGATTGATTAACAATAAAAGGCTTTGAATATCTTGAGCTCACATTACTCACTTCGTTTTCTCTCTTCTTCGGAGCTGACCCCCTCATGCTTTCTCTAGCCTCTATTTTCTCGCACCTTATTGCATTCTCAATCATTTCACCAGCCATTACTATATCTGCGAAGCTCTTAGTTACACTCCCCAACATGTGATTGATGAAAGGTTCCTTCAAGGTATTGATGAAGAGCATGGTTGTTTTTTTCTAGCAACGGTGGTTGGACTTGTGTAGTGACCTCCCTCCACCTCTGAGCATACTGCCAAAAAATTTCGCTTAACTTCTTCTCCATATTCTAGAGTGTAATCCTGTCGGGCGCTATATCCATTACATGACCATACTGTTTCATGAAGGCCTGTGCTAAGTCCTTCCATGATTTGACTTGAGCTCGACTCAACTAATTGTACCATTTAGCCGCGGCCCCAGTCAAACTATCTTGAAAACAGTGAATCAACAATTGGTCGTTGTTGACATATCCTGTCATTCTTCGACAGAATATTGTAATATGGGCCTCAAGGCAGCTAATCTCATTGTATCTTTCGAACTCTGGCATCTTGAACTTTAGAGGGAGTACCAAATCTAGGACCAAACTCAACTCCTTAGCATCCACTCCGCATTGGTAATTAGCGCTTTCCAATGCTTTGAACTTCTCCTCCAACCATTTACATTGATCTTCGAACTATTTTGGGAGCTCAGCTTTTGCTTTTTCCTCTTCTGCTGCATTGTCGAAGTCGAGGACATCGAGGGTTACAGGATGGTCTCCAGGGTATGAACTTGAACCTATTGGGAAATTTACCGGTGCTGAAGTGCCGGTTTGATACAGGGGTTCAACATTAACAGACACCCTTGGTGGCTGTGCTTGTATGTTCATTGGGGCAAAGCTTGTAGGACAAGCAGAGTCTTCGTTGTCATTTCCAGTATCAACCATTGGGCCTTTTCCTTTGTCAGACCCTCCCCTAAACAGTTGTGTCAACTAACTTATCATGTTGTTCTGGGACTCTAGCATGCTTCTCTGGGATTCCAGCATCTGATCCATTATCTCTTGTTGGATCCTGGCCAACTGTTTCTGCATCTATAAATGCAGCTACTCTTGCATTTCCTTTTGCATCTGTTCTAATTTTTCCAACCTCTAATCCATGGCTTTTGTCTTTCTTCGAGTGAAATAGCGATGTTCCAAGGTAACTAGAAATCACCTCTAATTAATAGGGTTCTTTTTTAAATTAATGCACATGATGTGATGTAATGCAAATGCATGGGATGAATGCAAAAGAAGACGTCGACTCTGATTCAATTCCATTTAGAAAACTTTACTGGAAAACAAAATCTTTTTACATAAAGTGGATTACATATACGGCTTGGTGCTAAATTCCATTACCGAGTTTCAGCTACGATGTTGGTGTAGTGCCTTCTCCAACTCTGCCGCCCTTTTCTAATCGTGTGCTCTCTGACCATTTCCGGATAACCACATTATCCTCCACTTTATCAAGGAATTCACTCTCCATGGCAAAACTTTCTATTAGTAACCGAACCATGAATCAACACCTCCTTTTTATGATGAAAATGCTATGCAATGTGATGCAAACATAAACAAAATGAAACACGTTAGTGCAGGATAAATAAACAACCTAGAACACCTATCTGGGTAACCACTAAGGTTTGGCGTAGCCCTAACTAGGGTAGGCTCCTAGGGTTTACTATATGTGGTTCAGTTCTAAAAAAGGGGTACCTAAACCAGCAGATTCCTCAATCCTCACCCATTATAGGCTCATATGGACCAAGTTCGGTACAGGGGGATACATTTCCCTATGGCCATGCGGAGTTGAAAACCTCATGAAGACATAGGTACGGATGTATCCTGGAAGTGATCCCCTAGCCCATGCGGAGGTGAAAACCTCATGAAGGCATAGTTCCTCACTCCCACTTAAAAGGTGCGACCACAACGGTCATGCAATATGATGCAAGAATATATCAAAAGACTTGACAAATAAAGTAAAACCCACATGATAAAAACCGTCAAAGACACAGAAAATGCAATGAGAGGATCGTAGATTTAAAAACCAAATTTACAATTTTTGACAAGAAGACAGAAAACAATCAATTTACAGCTCGACTCTCTGATGTCCCTAGTGGAGTCCCCAAGCTGTCGAAACCATTTTTTTGAAAACGAGAAATCGACTTTTGAAAACAAAAAGTTGGGAGTCGCCACCAATCGTTTTTAATAAGGTGTGATTGGATCACCTCAAAACACGGTCATTTTTAATAAATAAATAAATTTTTCAAAACGACGATTTTGGTCTGTGAAAATAGAAAATCGGTTCGGGAGTCAATTACGTACGAGGAAGGATTAGCACCCTCGCCACACCCAAAATTGGTACTTGATTGATTATTTAGTGTCTTAATGTCGAAAATTAAAGATTTGGACAGAGTTCAAAACGCGATCCTCCTTTTATTGGCTTTTAAAACATTTAGGTAAGTCAAATGTGTATTAAAGACCATCTCACCTCAAGGTAAAACATTACATCCAGTATGTTAGGACACAACATTTTTTACCCTTAATCGTGAGCTTGCCTTTAAAATGTGCGTTTTAGCCTTAAGAGGATATTCGAATATTCAAAACAAACAAAGAAAGCAAAACCCAGTACGTTAGGATACGATTCTTCGAATTCTTTAAATACCGAACATTGCCTTTATTTTGAAAATTTTTTAGAGTGAACTGGTAAGAGGATATTCAAATATTCAAGACAAACAAAGAAAGCGAAACCCAGTACGTTAGGGCACGATTCTTCGAATTCTTTAAATACTGAACTTTGCCTTTATTTTGAAAAATTTTGAAAGAAAATCAATGGATAAATGAATTAAGGACATAGATTTTTTAAAAATGATGATAATAGACAACATGAAAATAATAATATGAGAATAATGCTAACCATATATAAATAATAAAAATAATAATAATAGTAATTAATAGAAATAATTAATAAAACAACAAGAATAATAAATACAATAATGTAATAAACATTGTGCTAATAGTATTAATAATAATATTAAAAACATGATGATAATAACAAAAAATATGTTGACGATAACATTAAATATGGGGATAATAGTAAAAAAATTGGAATAACAATGTTAAATTAGTAATAGTGAGAAATAGTAAATAATAATAATTTGATATAAAAATGGTAACCGATAATAAACAATGGTATAAAAAATAATATAATAAGTCTATGTATAATAGAAATTTATATTTAAAATAATTAACTTAGCTTAAATATATATATTTACATAATAAATATATAATAATAAATAAATAATATAATAATATGAAACATAACTCAAATTAATTAAATTAATAGAAAATAATAAAAAACAAATATAAAAATAATGAGAATAAAGCTCAAATTAATTAATTTAACAGTAAAATAACAAAAATAAAAAGAGGTTAAATTGAATTAAAATGAAAACTTTGGGGCCAAATCAGAAAGGAAATAAAATCAGAGGTAAACTCTCTCTCTTTTCCCTTCTTTCGTTTGTGTAAAGAAAAAATGTGAACGCCAAAGTAAACAAAATTGAATAATATAAAAAGTTACCTTAAAAATCTAATTTGTATTCTCTTTGATTTCGTATGTGTATTATCTAAAAAATTCCTCCCCTTACAATAGTTTTTCCATGGCTTTTATAGCCAAATTTTACAACTTATAACAAGTAGGGTGATGGAGTTAGTAGGGGTGATGGAGGTAGTGGATGGTTTAGTAGGGTGTGGGGGTGATGGAGGTAGTGGATAGTTTAGTAGGGTGATGGAGTTAGTGGTCGGCATAGTGGGGTGTTTAATTTGGGCTGGTTTAATTGGGCCCGGGCAGAAATTGGGCTCAACAGCTACAGAACTCAAGAATGATATCTAGATTGGTCTTCCTTTCCCTGTATAGATTGCAACTTCTACATCTAGAGTGCTACAAATATTCTTTCGGATACTCACTTGTACCAACCGATAATAATCCAATTTATTTAATCTTTTCAGAATTAAATCAAATCTAACAACATACCATACAATCATCTATGTCTAGAGCTTGCATGCATGCATTTAAAATAATCGCAAATCAAATGAAACAGTAATCTACCCAAAATCAAACCATAAGCATTAAAGATAGTAAAAATTCACCCAAAAAATTCTAACCTAATAAGATTTAGCTCATGGATTGGACATTCAAATCCAAAATAAAACCATTCAACATCATCATTCAAGTTTACGAATAACAAAGTTCAAATTAGAAAATAAAGGCATAAGTGCAGGAAGCTCTTGCTATTCCAGCTTTCACTTTAATACTGAGATTTGTTTCAAAACCCAAGACAGATTTCTCTTCCCCTTCCTTGCGTATGTGATTTTTGCTTTGTAAGCTGCTACCCTCTTCTCTCTTTTCTCTAAAATTTTCTACGAGAAGTTGATGTAGAAAAATTGTTCTCCAATTCCTCACTCCCCAAAATCCTCGTCTCTTTTTTTCTTTTCTCTTTCCTCCTTTATAAGGTAGGTCTTTCCCTCTCAACACACACCTTTTGCCTCCTCTTTTTCAGGGTGGTTTATCTGGTACAAGTACAGCTAGCTGATAATGACATGGACTAAGTGTCGTGTCATCTTCCTGAATTTGTCATGGTATTCTTGTTGGCAATCTAACCAACATTTTGCCATGGCAATATTTCACTTCATTCATTTTCTTTCTCCTTTCTCTCTTCTCTTCTTCATCCTGCACCTACTGCCAACAATAACCAACACATTTCTTCCCCAATAACAAGTAATGACATTGTAGTACAATCCAAGCTTTATTATGCAATATTCTAAAAATATCCTAAAAATACAAACATATTTACTTAATTACAAATAATTAATTCAATCTAGAAGCCTGAAATATTTATTTTCAAGAGTTATCAGCCCTCTAAAATGAAAAAATTTTAATTTAATCTTTTAAAATTATAAATATATAAGCTATTAAAATAATAATATTGCATATTTATTATCGTAAAAATATATAATTTAATTATGACCCTCAAAAAGAATTTTTACTTCACCTATGCTTACTTTGACAAACTATATGGGAGATCTATTTATTTTTTATATAAACCTTATTTTTATTTAAATGTTTGTAAAAACCTAGAATTAGGTGTTCAAAAGTTGAGAGTTCTCTTACCTATAATCCAACAGGGCAATGCAATAACTCCATAACGGGGTTTAGTTATCCTTTTAAATTCAAATACGTGACCCTAAAATTCCACGTGGAAGTTTCAACAGTGGTCCCAAGCTTTCCACATTTAGTTCTCGTGTCAACGCATTTGCTTCGGTCACTAACACCCACTAATCACTTAGTAGCGTGTCCATTAGCTGGTTCCAGATTCTACGCGTGGCAATACCATTTTTGTGTGCAAAACATGCTTCCCTTTTCTTTCAATAAAAAAAAATGTCTCTTTCTTTTTTTTTAAAAAAAAAAGTGCCAAGAAATGGAAATTGACATTAAAAATTTTTTAAAAATAAAGGAGCAAATTGGGACTCCACTTGACTCTGAGTGACTGCCTGTTCCTCGCGGTCACGTCCTTATCACGTGGCTTGCCCTGGATTGGGTGGCACCGCCCTTTTTCTAAAATTATACAATGGGGTATATAGTTATGCTACTGCAGATTCCAATATTGTAAATATTTAAATTTTATTTTTTATTTAAATATTTTAATTACTATATATAGTAATTTAAATACTGACTCTCCTATATTTTCATTATCTGCATCTGATATGCTTTTGGGAATAACATATCTGAATACGGGTTACTTTTTAAGTTTCTATTTTAAATTTCTTGAATTACTAAATTCGGACGCTTAGCCATTTTAGATTTTCAACTTTTGTTGACCCAAACTAACTTATGCAAAATGATTCATGAAAATGGATTAATTTGTTTAAAATGCTTATAATTTCCGATGTTTATATAATTCTGTATAAATTTATTTTATTATTTGACTGCATTTTCTACAATCATTTTTCAGAGTTATTTTCATTAAAAAATACAACATAAATTATAAAGTTTCTCTTGGCAATTGCTGAATTATTGGAATATGCTGAAAAGAAAAATAAATAAATAAATGTGTCATGTTTTTAATTTATCGATTTATGTTATTTTGGAGATAGAATACCTCCAACGATAATTTTTAAATATATTTCCAATGTTCAATCACAAATGATAAGAAAATACTATTTAATTATAAATAATTAATTATTATGATGTTAACATTATTAAGTTTTATGTTTATATACTCGGATCGAAGATTAGATTGTTGAGACGTACATAAACAATTTAAGCGAAGGTGCATCAGATATCATTTATGGACACTTGCAAGATGCATGATTCTTATCTGTGGCTTGCATGCTCAGGGGGATGAAATTGGACCCCCCACTTATCAATGCTTTGGTCAAAATATGGAGACCGGATACACACACATTCCATCCTCCCTACGGTGAGTGTACAATTACACTCGAGGATGTTAGTTTACAACTTGGTCTACCAATTGATAGGGAAGTCATTATGGGATCAGTGACGAGGGCCGATTGGAGTGCAACATGCGAGCAACTACTAGGGAATGTGTCAAACAAGTTTAGAGGTAGTTGGATCAAGATGGGATGGTTGGAGGACAACTTCAAAACTATCGAGGTTTCCGCGAGTAACATTGAAAAAGAACAATTTGTAACACCCCATACCCGACCAAATCACCAAGTCCGAGTTACAGTGTGCCACATTCGTTGTCAAAATAGCTACAATTAATTTAGATACAAATACACATCACAATTCAAATAACCTACTTATAAGCATGTAATAACACTATTAATTAAATTCAATATATACTAATTTGATACTCAAGCTTTATATAAACATAAAGATATACTAACAGTGGCTCAACTAGATAGGTACATGCTAAACTATTCAAAAACGTAAATACACCAACAGTGTTTGAGTCCGAGATTTTCTCTAGATGCTAAAACAGAAATTCAAGATCTTGAATTTATCCTAACATGCGCATGGAAAACAAATCATATGCTAAGTAATCAACTCAGTGGCATTTCTACAAATTCAGTATCGATACAAATAAGTTAATGAAAATACTAAATAATTACACCTATGCAAAACATACTACTAAAAACATCATTTATTCCACTTAAGTTCATTTAAATAAGTTTCATAAACTAGTTCAAGAGTATACATGTTTGCATACTATATTCCAAATCGAGTCGATTAATTTGTCCCAATTTCATACCAACCTTCTGGATCAAAATCCACTATGCATAATCTCTCACAATTGAAGCTCATGTTAAACCTCATTATCAAATTTTATAAAATAACACACACACACACACATATATATATGTTCTTTTGCCGTCCATTAAACCTAAGTTTCCACTTAAAAATCTATAGTGATTTAACTTTGACCACTTTTACAAATTAGTCATTATACCTTAATTAATTACTAATTCGATAAAATTATCTATCCAAATTTCAATTCACCTATAATATAACTCTATAAATAATTAATAAAAATATTTATGGTCCTAGTTTACATAAATGGGGGTCCCTAAACTGCATTTTTGATACCATTGACTTTATGATCGTTATACTTGTACCTTAATTAATTATCAATTAAACAAAATTATTAGACCAAACTTTAATATATTTCTATTCTAGCCTCATAAATATTAAATTTACAAACACATTTTATGAAAATGGCATTTCAAAATTACACCACTTTACACAATTCACGAACACATTCATTTTGAGGTTGATCAGGGGTATGCTTATACCAAAAAAATCTCGAAATTTCGTGCATTTAAGGTGGTTTCTACTACTAGCCGACTTGAAAGAAGTAAGATGACTGCTGGTGACATTGTACCAAGAAATATGTCGAACAACAAAATCAGAAAAAGTTAAAATCAACAGTTTCATGCTCCTTCTTCAATTATGAGCATGGTATCAACTACCATTTTTACACCCCTAAGTAGACCCATTTTTGAATTCTCACTCGTAATATGATAAAATTCATTTGATAATATCATTATCGTTATAATTTTTCATTTTTTTAATTTTGAAATAACATATTATTTGAATAGGTGGAACAATCCCATAAGACACACAAGTATACTGATTGAGCTTGATGATATCCGACTAGCTTTAAATCAACAAACCGAAGAGGAGGTTAGTTTATGAATTTCAAAGTTATATAATATTGATTCCAACATTTGAAATTAAATATTAGGCATATGCCAAAATTTCTAAATTAGTTCTACAGTTTGTATGGATGCCATATGCGGATCCGAGAATTTAAGAATGTGTCCCAGCCGAAATTTTCACCAATCATAACATCTTACATGTCAAAGTGTCATTGATTATTTTTGCAATAGTCGATATGCACGAATTCGACCAAGTGATGGGACAGTTTGGGTGTACACAACGTATTCCTCAACCACCCTAAGAGCTCGATGACCTATACAAAATCGACTTGTAGGGGAGACTTGAGGAAGATTGACCAATATTCCACAAGAAGTATATCGAGATGTGACAGTGTAGGTATGATTACCTTCCAATGCATGAACCATTTCTCACACCAGAATTGTTGATATCTCCTGTTTACCTAGATTGGTCGAAGCATAATAGCAAGTCGTATCAATTGTCGATTGCGGAAAGGAGTAGGCAACTTCACTGTAGGAGGCGAAAACAAGGGTCCATCAATCTTAAGTTGAGAGAACATACCGTTGGGAGATTAACAATTTCTCCAGCTCTACACAAGGACCCGATTGTTGTGCAACCTCCTGGTAAATATGGTTCATATATTTTTATTGTTAACCTAGTTTATTATACATAAACATCACAACATGTACCATCAGCCACTACATTAACACCTTCTCCAAGTGTATATTTCGCACGACGGTTACTCATTGTAACACCCCTTACCCGTTACCGTCGCCGGAACAGGATACAAGGTATTACCAGAACATAACACATACCATTAAACATAACCGAAATATAAATATGTCATCCAATTTGATAGTGCATCGTATAATATATGTCTTGAACAATATTAGCCAACTTTAATGGCTTGTACAAATTAGCTGGTCGAAATCTTGTAACTAATATTTTAAACCTAGACAAATATGACACGTAACAAAATAATTAAGCCTACTATACATGCCATAATTCAAAACGTTTAGTTCAAATACCCTAAAGTATGATAGTGCGGTAGATCTTCACGATCCTTAACTCTGAGCAAGCGAAGAACACTATAAGACAAAAGAGAGAAACAAAGTAAGCTTATAGCTTAGTAAGTAAGTATGTAAATACTAATAAAAAAAATCTAACATGTTTACACAACAATTCAAGTATATCTACTTTAACTTCACTATTCATTCCACTTTGATTAAGCTGTCTCTGCTGCGTCATATTCACTAAATAAATCATAACTCGAGTTACAAAACTCGAAATTCAAATCCGTAAAATTTACCTGAATCTAGACTCATAAAGCTTTTTGCTAATTTTTTCTATAATTTTGGTTCAGCCGATTAGTACAGTTTATTAGTTAAAGTTTCCCCTGTTACACAGCTCGACTGATCTGACCTCTGTTCACTACAAATTGAATTTCTCTCAGTACACAATTCAAACAACCCTGAAGTCTGTTTCATTTAAAACTAGTCTCAATAAGGAATTTAGGCATGTAAACTATATTTCTTAATTTGCTTTGTACAATTTTAATGATTTTTCAAAGTTGGAACAGGGGATCACGTATTCATCCTGAGCAAGTCACATACAATTGTAAATATCTCAAAATATAGAATTCCTTTGCTTGCTCTGTTTCTTTTATATGAAAGTAGACTCATTAAAATTTAATTTCACATCTCATTCAACCTCTAATTATATTCCTCCTATTTTTGGTGATTTTTCAAAATCACGTCACTGCTACCATCTAAAAACAGTTTTAATGCTAATTTCACTCTTTCACACATTCTTTATGCTAACCTCATTTTATCTTATATATGTATATACCACAATCATTTTCACCACATTTCATTCACCATAAGTGTAGGTCCAAACCACAATATCACCACAAAACCATCCCGTTGAACAATTCGGATCAATCCTCGATATTTAATGGTTTCAGCACACAGCCCCACCATCATACTTCGTTTAGTTCGGCTCTCTTGTACACATGGTGAACACTTAGTACCACTCATGCGACCCAACCGATTTGTCTCGTAGCTCTCTTGTCTACATGGTGTCCTTCACTTGGAATCACGCATGCGACCTAGCTACATTTATCTTTCACGTAGCTCTCTTGTCTACATGGTGTCCTTCACTTGGAATCACGCATGCGACCTAGCTACATTTATCTTTCACGTAGCTCTCTTGTCTACATGGGATACATCTCGTATCACACATGTGACCTAGCTACTACAGGGTGTCTCGTAGCTTTCTTGTACACATGATGTGCACTCAGCATCATACATGTGACCTAGCTACGCTCCTCTATTTCATTCGATCTCTCCAATGTTCAACCGGATCTCTCTCTATATTTATTTCCATTCTTCCAATAGTCGATTTATATTTTAACATCAGATAGTATATTTATATAATAGGCTGAAATATAAGAATGTACATGAAATTATTGTAATATTTACATACAAACTTACCTTGGTGCAAAATGTGGAAATTTTACAATTTAGTCCAAAACTTTTCCTTCCCAGCTCGAGATCAATTCCGCGTCTTTCTTGATCTATAATAACACATTTAGCTCATTTAATACTCATACTATTTATTTCAATCCAAAAATCACATCATGGAAAAATTACATTTTGCCCCTAACTTTTCAAAATTACAATTTTGCCCCTAGGCTCGGAATTTAATTTCAGCCCTTATTCTTATATTTTATGATATGTTGAACATTTTCTCTTCTACAACAACATCAAATTCTCACTCTATCATATAGTTATGAACAATAGGTGTTTTTACCGATTATCTTGCTTTTACTCGTTTTCACTTAAAACCGAGTAGCACAAGTTATTTAACATAATTTAAAACCTCATATTCTATCATAAAACATCAAAATACACAAATTTCACCTATGGGTATTTTTCCAAATGTGAACCCTAGGTTAAATTATTACTAGCATAAGCTTAATCGAGCTTCCGGATTCCAAAACGTAAAGAACATTAAAAGCGGGCTTGGAATCACTTACTATGGAGCTTGAAAATTGAAGAAACCCTAGCTATGGAGAGAGGGAGAATTCGCAGCAACTAAGGAGGATGATGATCAATTTTGTGTTATTTTTCCCATTTTATTTCATTTAATATCCAAATGACCAAAATGCCCTCCTTACTAAACTTTCAAAAATTCCTTCCATGTCCTAATTTTGTCCATGAACTTAAAATTGGTCAAATTGCTATTTAAGACCTCCTAATTAATATTCCAAAACAATTTCATACTAAAACTTCGGGATGCAAATTTTGCAACTTATTCGATTTAGTCCCTACTTTCAATTTAAGCACTTTAGGCATAGAATTTCATCACAAAATTTTCACACAATCATGCAATCATATCATAAACCCCAAAATAATTATAAAACAATTATTTCTATCTCGGATTTGTGGTCACGAAACCACTATTTCGATTAGGCCCTAATTCGGGTTGTCACAATTCTCCCCTTTTGAGATTTTCGTCCCGAAAATCTTACCGAAAGAGGTTTGGGTCTTGTTTCCTCATAGCTTCCTCGGGTTCCCACGTAGCCTCTTCTATCCCATGTCTGTGCCACAATACTTTCACTAAAGCTATACTTTTATTTCTTAACTGTTTAACCTCTCGAGCCAAAATCTTTATTGGTTTCTCCTCATAGGTCATATCCGATCGAATCTCAATTTCGTTGGGAAATCACATGTGAAGGATCGAACGATAACGTCGCAACATTGATACATGAAACACGTTATGAATTCTTTCTAACTCTGCCGTAAGGCCAACCGATATGCCATCGGTCCAATTCTCTCATAATCTCAGACGGCCCAATAAAACGCGGACTCAACTTGCCTTTTCGACTAAATCTCGAATCTTTTCCATGGTGACACCTTCAAGAACACTTTATCATCCACGAAATTCAATCTCTTTTCTTTTAAATCGCATATGACTTTTGTCGATCTGAAGCGACTTTCAAGCAATCCGAATTACTTTTATTTTCTCTTGGTTTCTTTAACTAGATCAACTCCATGAATCTGCTTTCTCACTAAGCTCGGTCCAATATAAAGGAGTTCGACACTTACGACCATACAAGGCTTCAGACGGTGCCATTTGTATACTTGATTGATAAGCTGTTATTGTAGGCAAACTCAATCAAAGATAGATATTTCTCCCAACTACCTCCAAATTCTAAAACACAAGATCTAAGCATATCTTGAGTACGGATTACTCTTTCTGTTTGACCATCTGTTTGTGGATGAAATGCGGTACTAAAGTTCAATTTTGTACCCAAAGCTTCTTGTAACTTTTCCAAAATCTCGAGGTAAATCTTGGATCTCTATCGATATTATAGACATAGGTACTCGTGCAACTTCACAATTTCAGCAATATATAATTCGCTAATTTATCAAGTGAGTAATCGGTGCGTCTTGGTATAAAGTGGGCTGACTTTGTTAATCTATCAACCACTACCCAAACAAAGATCCTTCTTTTTAGGAGTTAAAGGCAAACCGGTTACAAAATCCATGGTAATCTTGTCCCATTTCCACTCGGGCACCATTACCGGTTGAAGTAATCCTGAAGGCACTTGATGTTCACTTTTACTTGTTGACAGATCAAACACTTGGTTACAAATTCGAAATGTCCCTTTTCATACCGCCACCAATACTGACTTCTTTAAATCATTATACATTTTGTGCTACCGGATGAACGATAAACAGCCATTGTGCGCCTCATGTAATATTTTCGAATCAATTTATCATTTTTCGGTACACATATCCTGTCTCGAAACATCAAATAGTCATCCGGTCCAACTCGAAAATCTGAGTCGTAACTTTGATTCGCATTGAGTTCTTTTGATCCGCAACTCACTATCATTCTTTTGAGCATCACAAATCAAGCTGGAGAAATAACGGTTTAGCTCTCATCTCTGCTAAGATTGACCCATCATCGACAATGCTAACCCCGTGTTCATGGCTCTCAAAGTAAAAAGAAATTTTCGCTCAAGGCATCAAGAACTACATTTGCTTTTCCGGATGATAATCAATCACTAAATCATAATCCTTTAATAATTCAAGCCATCTTCATTGCCGCAGATTCAGATCCTTTTGATTCATCAAGTACTTCAAACTTTTGTGATCGGTAAAAATTCGGCATTTTCACCGTACAAATAATGTCGCCAAATCTTCAAGGCAAAAACAACAATGCCGGTCCAAATCATGTGTAGGATAGTTCTTCTCATGCGGTTTTAACTGTCTCGAAGCATAAGCTACCACTTTACCCTCTTGCATCAACACACATCCAAGGCACATCAATGATGCATCACTATAAATTACTGAACTCCTTTCTGACTCGGTCTGTACTAAAATTGGTGCTTCATCAATCGTGCTTTCAATTTTTCAAAACTTTGTTGACATTTATCAGTCCATTCAAACTTAACATTCTTTTGCAACAACTTAGTCATAGGAGAGGCAATCATCGAAAATCCTTCAACAAAACGTCTATAATACGGCTAAGCCTAAAAGCTTCTAACCTCGGATACATTCTTGGGTGGTTTCCAATCAATGATCGCAGAAATCTTGCTTGGATCCACCGAATACCATCACCGAGACTATATGCCCCAAAAAATCGACTTCACGAAGCGAACTCACTTTTACTAAACTTGGCAAGCAGGTTTCTTTTCTCTCAAGATCTGCAATATAGTTCTCAAGTGTTCGGCATGTTCAGACTCATCTCGAGAATAAATTAAAATGTCATCTATAAACACTACTACAAACTTATCCAAATATGGCCGGAAGATCCGATTCATTAAGTCCATAAATATAGTGGAGCATTTGTTAAGCGAAAGGCATCACAAGAAACTCATAATGTCCATACCTTGTCCTAAAGGCGGTTTTGACATCTCGACTCCTTAACTCTCAATTGGTAGTAACCGGACCTCAAATCAATCTTTGAAAACACTGTGGCCCCTTTAACCGATCGAATAAATCATCAATCCTCGAACGGTACTTGTTCTTTATAGTCACCTTATTAAGTCGACGGTAATCAATGCAAAGTCTCATTGAACCATCCTTCTTCTTTACGAATAATACAGAGCACCCTAGGGAGAGAAACTCGGTCTCACAAATCCCTTGTCATTAACTCCTGCGAGCCTTCAATTCTTTTAATTCGATGAGCCATTCTATATGGAGCAATCGAGATCGGTGCAAGATGCAGCAACAAATCAATGGCAAAATCTATCTCTGCGTTGGAGGCAACCCGGCAATTCCTCGGAAATACATCCGAAACTCACGGACTATCGATGCTGATTCAAATTTCAGTTGAGGCAACTCAATATTCATTACATAAGCGGATAAGCTTCACACCCTTTTCTCATGTATTTACGTGCGGACATGTGCGAAATCACCATAGGCAATTTATTTGATTCATCTGTTTCAACCCACGTAATTTCTCCATTTTCACATTTCAACTCTAGTGTCTTTTGTTTACAATCTACCTTAGCATCATACAATGTTAACCAGTCCATTCCCAAGATAACGTCAAACTCACCAAATGGTAACACATCAAGTTGGCCGGAAAACAGTGACCTTGAATCATTAATGGGCAATTCTTGCAAACCTTGTCAACTAGCACATATTGGCCTAAGGGTTCGACACTTTAATTGTAAACTCAAGAAATTCAACAGCAACTTTTTATTGGATACTAAATTCAAGCAAATATAGGAATGAGTGGACCCGGATCAATCAATGCAATAACAATAGTATCATAGAGAAAATGTACCAGTAATAACATCGGAGATGATGCATCTTCTCGGCACGTATAGCATAAGCTCTAGCAGTGCTCTAGCTTCGATCTTGCCGTTAAATCTTTCATCACGGTTTACTACTAGTCCCACCTCCAGTATTTCTCGGTGGTCTACCTCTACTAGCGGTGGTATTCATCTAGCACTCAAATCTTTCTTCTTTAACTTTCTCCGGACAATCTCTAATAAAATGCTCGCGAGAACCAAGACTGAAACAAGCTCGCTCGGTCCCCAACACTCACCATAATGTTGCTCGCCACATTGCGACACTCGGGCTTTCTAGGTCGCACATTACCCACACTTGCCATCAAGTAGCTTGAGCTTTAGACCCGAATATGCTCTACCACGATCTCTGTGTGAATCCCCAATTGAAACTGTCATTCGAGGGTTTGTCTCTTTGGACCTCTTTGGTTGAGATTGAAATGGCTTGCTTATCTGTCTTTTTCGACATCTCGGGCCTCAATAGCAGACTTTTCTTCTTTCTTTGTTCAATTCTTCGCTTTAAGAGCTCGATCAACTAATACTACAAATTCTTTCAACTCCAAGATTCCTACAAGCACTTTAATGTCCTCATTCAGCCCATCTTCAAATCTTCTACACATAATGGCCTCGGTGGACACACATTCTCGGGCATACTTGTTTGAGTCTTACAAATTTATGTTCATACTCTGCTCTGACATTTTCCCTGCTTCAATTCAAGGAACTCCTTCCGTTTTTGATCAATAAATCGCTGACTTATGTATTTCTTTCTAAATTCTTCCTGGAAGAAATCCCAAGTAACTTTTTCTTTTGGCACCAGTGCAACCAAAGTCTTCCACCAGTGGTAAGCCGAATCTCTCAAAAGTGATACAGCACACTTTAGGCATTCCTCGGGTGTACATGAGAGCTCATCAAATACACGGGTAGAATTTTCAAGCCAGAATTCCGCTTTCTCAGGATCATCATCGACCTTTGCTCTAAACTCTTCGGCCCCTTGTTTTCGAATCTTGTCAACCGGAGGCTTGTTCATTCTTACCAAATCTATACCTTGAGTAGCTACAGGAATCGTCTGAGGTATAGGAGGGGGTGGAGGAGGTTGAGCATTTGGATTTGCTCGAATAAATTCAGTATACCAATTGTTCATCATTTGGAGAAAGGCATCCCGAGCCTCATCTCCTTGTCTCAATGTCTCAGGTCTACTTTCCACAGGCGCGGTCCCTTGTGCGGGAGCCGGCGCATTACTAGCAGCATCATCAGCCGCAGTTCCTTCAGGATCCATTACTATATTAAAACAAAACACGTTTAGAATAATCGAGTCACCACACTATCACAATATTTTTATGGCATGTATAGCTAGACTTTTACACACACTTTATTAGTCCGAGAACCGACTAAACCATAGCTCTGATACCACTAAATCTAACACCCCTTACCCGTTACCGTCGCCGGAACAGGATACAAGGTATTACCAGAACATAACACATACCATTAAACATAACCGAAATATAAATATGTCATCCAATTTGATAGTGCATCGTATAATATATGTCTTGAACAATATTAGCCAACTTTAATGGCTTGTACAAATTAGCTGGTCGAAATCAGTAACTAATATTTTAAACCTAGACAAATATGACACGTAACAAAATAATTAAGCCTACTATACATGCCATAATTCAAAACGTTTAGTTCAAATACCCTAAAGTATGATAGTGCGGGTAGATCTTCACGATCCTTAACTCTGAGCAAGCGAAGAACACTATAAGACAAAAGAGAGAAACAAAGTAAGCTTATAGCTTAGTAAGTAAGTATGTAAATACTAATAAAAAAATCTAACATGTTTACACAACAATTCAAGTATATCTACTTTAACTTCACTATTCATTCCACTTTGATTAAGCTGTCTCTGCTGCGTCATATTCACTAAATAAATCATAACTCGAGTTACAAAACTCGAAATTCAAATCCGTAAAATTTACCTGAATCTAGACTCATAAAGCTTTTTGCTAATTTTTTCTATAATTTTGGTTCAGCCGATTAGTACAGTTTATTAGTTAAAGTTTCCCCTGTTACACAGCTCGACTGATCTGACCTCTGTTCACTACAAATTGAATTTCTCTCAGTACACAATTCAAACAACCCTGAAGTCTGTTTCATTTAAAACTAGTCTCAATAAGGAATTTAGGCATGTAAACTATATTTCTTAATTTGCTTTGTACAATTTTTAATGATTTTTCAAAGTTAGAACAGGGATCACGTATTCATCCTGAGCAAGTCACATACAATTGTAAATATCTCAAAATATAGAATTCCTTTGCTTGCTCTGTTTCTTTTATATGAAAGTAGACTCATTAAAATTTAATTTCACATCTCATTCAACCTCTAATTATATTCCTCCTATTTTTGGTGATTTTTCAAAATCACGTCACTGCTACCATCTAAAAACAGTTTTAATGCTAATTTCACTCTTTCACACATTCTTTATGCTAACCTCATTTTATCTTATATATGTATATACCACAATCATTTTCACCACATTTCATTCACCATAAGTGTAGGTCCAAACCACAATATCACCACAAAACCATCCCGTTGAACAATTCGGATCAATCCTCGATATTTAATGGTTTCAAACACACATTTCACCATCATACTTCGTTTAGTTCGGCTCTCTTGTACACATGGTGAACACTTAGTACCACTCATGCGACCCAACCGATTTGTCTCGTAGCTCTCTTGTCTACATGGTGTCCTTCACTTGGAATCACGCATGCGACCTAGCTACATTTATCTTTCACGTAGCTCTCTTGTCTACATGGTGTCCTTCACTTGGAATCACGCATGCGACCTAGCTACATTTATCTTTCACGTAGCTCTCTTGTCTACATGGGATACATCTCGTATCACACATGTGACCTAGCTACTACAGGGTGTCTCGTAGCTTTCTTGTACACATGATGTGCACTCGGCATCATACATGTGACCTAGCTACGCCCTCTATTTCATTCGATCTCTCAGAATGTTCAACCGGATCTCTCTCTCTATATTTATTTCCATTCTTCCAATAGTCGATTTATATTTTAACATCAGATAGTATATTTATATAATAGGCTGAAATATAAGAATGTACATGAAATTATTGTAATATTTACATACAAACTTACCTTGGTGCAAAATGTGGAAATTTTGCAATTTAGTCCAAAACTTTTCCTTCCCCGCTCGAGATCAATTCGCGTTTTCTTGATCTATAATAACACATTTAGCTCATTTAATACTCATACTATTTATTTCAATCCAAAATCACATCATGGAAAAATTACATTTTGCCCCTAACTTTTCAAAATTACAATTTTGCCCCTAGGCTCGGAATTTAATTTCAGCCCTTATTCTTATATTTTATGATATGTTGAACATTTTCTCTTCTACAACAACATCAAATTCTCACTCTATCATATAGTTATGAACAATAGGTGTTTTTCTGATTATCTTGCTTTTACTCGTTTTCACTTAAAACCGAGTAGCACAAGTTATTTAACATAATTTAAAACCTCATATTCTATCATAAAACATCAAAATACACAAATTTCACCTATGGGTATTTTTCCAAATGTGAACCCTAGGTTAAATTATTACTAGCATAAGCTTAATCGAGCTTAGGATTCCAAAACGTAAAGAACATTAAAAGCGGGCTTGGAATCACTTACTATGGAGCTTGAAAATTGAAGAAACCCTAGCTATGGAGAGAGGGAGAATTCGGCAGCAACTAAGGAGGATGATGATCAATTTTGTGTTATTTTTCCCATTTTATTTCATTTAATATCCAAATGACCAAAATGCCCTCCTTACTAAACTTTCAAAAATTCCTTCCATGTCCTAATTTTGTCCATGAACTTAAAATTGGTCAAATTGCTATTTAAGACCTCCTAATTAATATTCCAAAACAATTTCATACTAAAAACTTCTGGGATGCAAATTTTGCAACTTATTCGATTTAGTCCCTACTTTCAATTTAAGCACTTTAGGCATAGAATTTCATCACGAAATTTTCACACAATCATGCAATCATATCATAAACCCCAAAATAATTATAAAACAATTATTTCTATCTCAGATTTGTGGTCACGAAACCACTATTTCGATTAGGCCCTAATTCGGGTTGTCACACTCATAGCACCATATTACACACCAATGTCACCAGCATCACCGTCATACCCATGTTTACCAACAATTCTCACCTTAAACACTATGCAATCAAGTTATGTGACACAATATAGTTATCCATCGATAGTATCGCAAACACCTCCAAAATCGTTATATCAAGATGGGTCATCCTCGTAACCGCCTATTCATACAATGGGAGATATACGATGGGCGGTTAGAACCCAGAAGTAGTCAACCACGGAGGAAAAAGATGAATATGGAGATCATCATTGAGGTCCACGTGAAGTTGAAGAAGAAAGACAACTAGAGGTCGTTAGACCAAATTTTCACCCCCCAAAAACGACAAATCCACAAGGTGAGGAAAATATGTATGTAACCTATTTGGCATATTGTGGTAGCATAATCCGCCACCTTGTTGGCTTGACAATGAATCAGAGTATTGACGCAACCTAGCGTAAAAGTATCCGCTCGTTAGTGGTATATAAGGATTTTGCTTCAAAGCTTATTCAAGTGAAGAAAGAGTACGCCTAAGAAAGAGTACGCCCCATAGTTTTAGCTTACAATTGAGAGCCTATAAAGTGTATGAGAAAGTTGTAGGAAAGTTGATTGTTTTTAATACCACGCCATATGTGAGTTACCACTGAAGTATAGTATACTCGGTTTACATATGCACTGTTCCAGTTGGTTTTCATAACAAGATTAGTTAGAAACCAATTGGATTTATTAGACCTTCTCCGTGATTGATCAAATAGTAACAAAGATCTTCACTGGATTCTCTTTACCTGCCCCATGATTTTTGTGGGAAAATTAAGAGATTTGGGTTAGGTAAGCATTGTCACTTGTCAAAGTCCGAATTAGGGGGACAAGGAATTTATATCTAGTAAGGGAGAAGACATTCCAAAATTACTTTACTTTATACTTTATGTTTAGGTTCTTCTTTCTAACCTAAATGTTATTTTCTTCTTCGTTAAGATAGAGCTAAGACCTCGTTTAATCAACGGATGATTTAACTTTTTGGCAAGTCTTATAGTCTTGTATGTTATGATTTTTTATGAGTAAGGATGTTAAAAGGTGTAAAAACAATAGGGTGTGAGTGAAAGGCCCTGTATGGGGTCGCACATGGTTGAAACATTAGTAAACTATCGGTAACTGGGATTCTAATACAAATTCCATAATCTTATAAGTAGTTGTTGCTCCTGAATTGGGAAAGACAACTGAAACAGAAAATCTAGGTCGAGGTAAAGGTAGGTCTCTGGTGAGTTTCTAGACCCAAATTTTTGCATAATATATTATGATGATTCCTTGAACAGTCGATGTTCGTATAGATGCGCATTCTTCATGAGAAGTTGTTGTATGTAGCTATGGTTATGTGTGTTCTTTGTAAAGCATTTGTATGTATGTATTAAAGTTTAAGATACATTACATGAATATGATGATGTGTGGCAAGCATGCATGAGAAATTATGTTTAAGGAGTATGAGTCTGTTAAGATTATGAGTGAAATCTATGTAAATGCGTTTAAGATTATGAGTGAAATCTGTGTAAATGCATCCATTATGATATTTGAGTAATGCATGACGAAGTATGGTTGGTGATAAGGGGATTTGGACGGAGTGTCGGGAAAGTATGTGATACGATAACGGACCTTGCGGTGGTGATTTAATTATGTCTGTCAGGGCAGCAAACACGAAGGCTAGTATGGTGAAATATAGTCCATCGGGATCATAAGCACAAGGTCCTCTGGAACATTAAAAACGAGAAAGTGCCAGTGTGGCAAATATATGAAAAGACCATGACCATGACACATTTTGGGAATGGCGGATGAACCCCATTTGTCTACTAGGGTTTCTGTGTGTCCCGGAGGTGATAATAGGCAAAACTCAGGTTATGCTAAGTTTAAGCAACTCTATATCATGAAACACGACAGTTTATGTAATGCCTTAGTGGCAAACCAAACAAAGCCTTTGTGGTGAATTGTTTGGGAAGCCTTCATGGCAAGACATCTGGAAAGCCTTTGTGGCGAATTTTTTAGGAAGCCTTTATGGCAAGACATTTGGAAAGCCTTTGTGGTAAGACATTTAGAAGCCTTTGTGGCAAGTCATCTAGAAAACCTTGTGGCGAGTCATCTGGGAAGCCTGTAAGTTGAATTCTGGAACACTTAAGTGCGAGCTGTTAATTCACTTTTTTAGCAAGATTTGGATGCCCTTGAGACATTTTTTGAAGGAGATCTTGGCAGTGTAATCGACTAACGAATCCACTTTAATGAAAAGCCAAGATAGTGACCTTGGCATATTCAAAATTTTGGGTGGTATACGTGTCCACCCATCCTGGAAATTCTTACATCATGTACCGAAGTCATCTGGATTTTTTTGTATGATTAGAAATATGGTATTTATTAAAACCAAGTTTTGTTAGGCTAGATCGAATCAGAGGTACGGTGTGTCTGGTGACTTTACAATACACCAGAGCCAGTATATGAATGTACCAAGAGTAGTGTCCGTAGGTATATCATTTGGAGAAATGTATCCAATTTCCATCTTTAAGAGATTGTAAAATGGAATCCGCTATAGGTGGGAAGTATAAAGTCCTCCAATTGAGTGGAATGTGTACAAGGTGGTCGAGTTAGAGGATTGGCATATAGCTATCTGCCATGAATTAGAAAAGTATCCTCCAAAATCTGAAAGGAAGTCAAGAATTCTTAAGTCGAGGAATTCAATATCATCATTTGAAGGTAAAATTGGTTGTAACTCATTAAGTTCCATTGAACTTATGGGTTTTTATTTGTAATGTTTTTTTTTTAGTTGAACCAGTTCGCCAGAAGAAACAAGCTAGGAATGCGCCAAGGTGGTTGATCATTGTACGATGTTATACATATAGAGGAACACTTTGGGAAATATGTTTTTAAATGGTGAATAGTGTTATATGCCATGAATATGTTTGTCTTATCAAAGATTTAAGTTGTAATTTTTTTTACTATTTTTTAAGAGTTTGTTACAAATGATAAACGTTTCACTCAAATCTTTTGACCTAGAAATCATTTTAAATAAATAAGTACATCTACTATGGTTTTTGCCAGTTAAAAATTTTTGTTAAATATATAAGTATTGTGATATTCTATAGTTAGATCTGATAAATCGGGTCGGGTATAAGGTGTCAATAATTATTTGACAGAACCCTGGGTGTGCTCAACTGCCATATAATTTTGGCACACATTCAAGATGCCGATGATTATGTTATTTGTAATTTTTCCCAAAGACTTCATTCTTTAGTTTGTTAAATTTTAATCTACATTGTAATAAATGTTTCCACCCATAATGCAATTGTTACACTTTCATTGACACCAAACAGTATACTTTGTTTTACATCCAAATGTACACTTATTTACAATTTAAGAGATAAATTTATTAAATTGGTTTGCTTTACACCATATCATTTGGTGAGTTTGATATCAATTTTTTCATTTTTATTACTTTTTCATTTAAGTTTTTGCCTATCTATTTGTTAATTACAATATTTTGAAAAAGCAAAGATTTATTGACAAGGTACGAGAAAATATTAATTTTTTATTTCGTATTGTAATATATCTTACTTCAATAATTAATATTAACTTATAATTTATAGAAAAATTAATGAATAAATGAATAAGTTAGTGTTTTAATTAACTTTTCTCCTCAATGTTCTCTCCAGGTGTGGACATGTTGGCTTTATATGGCCTGGGATCCTATAGCAACTGCATAACCCTGGTGTGCCTCCTAGCTCCTAAATATCCATATCGAATCGTATCCGAGTTGAGTTCGCTCGACCTTTTGACTAGCATCGCAAGTTCTTATCTGGTACAAACTCGAAATGAGCGTGAGGGGTGGGTGGCCACATGCTTTCATCTAAGACAAGTGAGAATTTAGATTTCCAAACATTATATGTGCATTGTAGTTTGTAAAGTTTGTCAACATAGTTCATGAAATCTACACGTGCCGAGGCACATGCCGCAATTGCATGTACACATCGATAACGGAGTGCTTGAAATCTCCTACATCCCTAGGTCATTTGTCTCAAGTCTACGCATTACACTCCGTTGATAACTCTTTTGTCAGGTCCATGGTACTCAAGTGACACACTGAAGACATTGAGTTCGCTCTCTCTACATTTTCCCCAATATCTTTCAATATTGACTCGCATCAAATGTGACCATCCTTTCTCTATCCTGCATGTGTCTCAACCCGCTTTGGAAACAAGGCTGCTAATCTAAAATATGTTTCTTTGACCACCGAGGTTACCGAAAAATGGCGTGCCCCCTTTAGTAAGAAATTAATGCATTCCTCTAGGTTCGTTGTCATGTGCCTGTATTGTAGCCTTCTATCATACGATTGTGTCCACTACTCTTTGGGTATCCCATCGAGGTACACCACACCCTCTCGATTTATAGCTCATAATTTTTACAACATTTCTTTGAACCAATATTGGACAAGCTCGTACCCTGTCGATGAGGATGTAACACCCGTAACCCATCTCTGCCCCTGGATTAGAGTTACGGAGCATTACCAAACAATCAAAAAACATTTAACATCATAATATTAAATAGGTTAATCTTATTAAAAACCAATCAAACATATGCATTTGGTCCCTAAATTGAGCCTTCGAGGCCGTAAAAATTGCTTAGAAGCAGTCCGGGACTAATTTGAACCAAAACAGAAGATTTTAGCAAAAAGTTGAAAAATTTTAAAATAGGGGTCACATGGCCGTGTGGCCAGGCCCTGTAACAATTGAAAAAGGGACACAAGGTCGTGTCTTCACCTGTTTCCTCTCTCGTGTAACTTACTGAGTAGGGTCACATGGCCGTGTCGCAGGCCATAGAACTATCTGACTTGCCTCACACGGCCGTGTATCAGGCCGTGTGATCCAAAAATTGACCCTAAATTCAAGCCATTTAAAGGCTAAACCATACCAAACCAACCGTTCCATTTAAGCACACATTCAAAAGACTTAAATATCATTCAGAAACCCTTAAACATACCATCTCAAACATTCTATTTCATCTAACCAGTATGTCATTCAAAGCCACCACATATGTATATCAAAACATCGCTAACCAACAAATAAATTTGATCATCTTTCAAGCACAAAACCTAGTTCATTAACTACCAAATAACATCATATACAATCATTCATTTTCATATCATCACCAACATACCAACAAAAACCATGTATTTCAAATTTCGAAAAGTGGCCAAAATGACCTAACTTAACAAGGTATTACAAATCCATCAAACCAAACATAATCTTCATACCAAACCAACCATTAACACATTCATAAACTACCATTACAAAAGATCCTATACATACCATTTATAACCTTGGCCAAAATACACAAAAACTACCGAAATAGTTGTTGGATAGTGTGATTGATCCCCGACAAGCTTCCAACTGATCAAGCTTCTACTAATCTATAAAAACAAAGAAAAATAACTACGGAAGCAATGAGTGCTTAGTAAGCTCATATAAACACAAACACAACTTACCATTTCCTTAGCACAAACTATAAAATATGCATAATGTCATTACCAAGAACATAAGCTTAGTAAAAGGCTATACAAGCACCATTAAACTCACAAGTTAGTAAGCTCATCCGTTATACATATAAATTCAACCATAACATAAGTAAATTTTCATATGCACATCATTTATTACATTAACCCTTTTCATATATCATAATTTAATATCTCATTATGTACTTACCGTGCCATTCCTTTACCCGTTAAAGCATCTAGAATTGCATCGGATACTTGGGAATACTCACACATGGTGTACCTTTCCATATAACTGTAACATCTCCTTTACAATAGTGCTCACATGACTTGTGAAATAGGCCTACTCACATGAGCTGTGGAGAATCTACAACAAATGCAGAATCTCAGCCACCGGTAGGGCATTCAAAACCTGCGCCCGAAACATGAAATCCCTAATCACATGTCATTCGTATCCTAAGAATTCTTAGGGTTAAAACGAGATTCATTATCCGTCAATTACTCAATCATTCGATACATATGCAATTTCAAGTTCATTTATATTAATAAAAAATAGCAAATAATCAATTTAGCTATCATTAATACGATCATAATTCATACAAACTTACCTCAATAACTAGGGTCGTAATAGTCGAGTTAACGTCAAGTCCAAAGTTTTAGTTTTTCCCTGATTTAAGTCGGTTGTTGTTTCTCTTAATTTAAATAGATGATTTCATTCAATTAAGTACTTCAACTATTCAATTCAATCCATAACTCATATTTATGTAAAATTATGAAATTACCCCTAACATTTTAACGTTTTACAATTTAGTCCTTAAGCTCATAATTTGACATTTAACCATTTTAATCCTCCATTCAAGCTAGCTGAATTTCCTAGGGACACATACCTACCCACTTAAATCATTATTTTATAATTTTACCATGAAATTTTACTACTTTCACAAATAAATCCCTAAATGCAATTTCATAAAAAAATCACTTAACAAAACATGTTTATTTTACAACCAAGATTAATAATATATTAAATAAATTCAAAACCTATTCAAAAACAACCATGGAAAGTCCTTCAACCTTTAAATTTTTTGCAAATTAACCCCCATACTAGCTAGACTAGGCTAAAACGAACTAAAAAACATAAAAAAACATTAATAACGGGACACAAAATCATACCATGCAAAGTACAAGAAATAGTCAAATGCTCCTCCCTTCAAAAATGGTCAATTCAGCCTAAACAATGAAGAAATGGAGAAGATAACAGCATTTACTTAGTTAGGTTTATTTACTAATTTACCATTTCGCCATTGTTATTAATAAAAAATTTCAAGTAAACCTTGTCCATGTTTATCCACTAACTCTTTATTAGTTCAAGATTTCATAGCCATTTGACCCGTTTAACTAATAGAAAACCACTTTTGCAACCTTTACGACTTAGTCCTTTTTACCTAATTAACCACTTAGACATCAAAATTTCTTAACGAAATTTAATTATGACCTTAAAATAATCTCTTAGACATTAAATAAATATTAAAATAATAACTCACTCGTCGAAATTGTAGTCCCCGAAACTACTATTTTCGACACCACTAAAAATGAGCTATTATAAGGGATCAATATTATATTCAAGAAACACGACCCAAATGGATATGTTAAACTGTTATATAGGAAAAAATACTATACACAATGTACCCATGTTAATGACATGTCATCGTGCCGCATCCTTATGGTATTGGCCCATGTAGTTAAACCCTATATGTTGTAAATAATACCTATGGTGTTCACGATCCCAGAAGCATGAACATTGATCGAATGTAGCCTGTATTGCCCTGTCAGAAATGATGCATACATCGGGTTGTGGCACAACATGCCTTCTCAGGTTAGTTAAGAAGAAATCCTTGTCATCTTTGAATTCTTCAGGAATTATTGCAAAAGCTATTGGTAGTATTTTTTTTATTAGCATCTTGTACAACATCTAACAACAACCGATGCTCGTATCTCCTGTATATGAATGTGTCATCAATTTGGACAAGTGTCTTATAGTACTAGAATGCAGTTATGCATTGCTTGAAAGTCTAGAAAAAAAAGATGAAAAAGTCTTTTTCCAAGGACCAAGTGGTCGTCGTAATATAGAGGCTCTGTTTGTAGGTAAATTACAAAACCTGGTACATACCGATCCAATACCTGAGATCATTTCCTCAATTCATTGTAAGACTTCTCCTATTCGCTATGCATCTTCTCCAACACCTTTTTTCAACCATCCCTTATGGTAGGACAAGATGTAATTGAACTCGCTACGGATGTGTGTGATCAAAACAGGATCAAAACCCTAGGACTCGCTTTGACCATGGGTAATATAAAGTTAAATATCATGTCCGAATTCAATTTTGGATTATCATTCGACATGCTTGAAAAGATAATAAATTGGATCACCATATGTAATATAATGTCTAAAAAATGTCAAAATTCGAATTGATGTTGTTAACCATGATGCATAAAAGCTACAACACATGTATGTGGAGTGGTAAACTTCCTGATCATTCAGAATGCTAACTTCTTCCATGGACATCCTGTTCCATGCATTGCACACTTCGTCTCATATTTCTTAAATTTGGAGCATATAACATTGAAGTTGATGCCATGCTGTATGCTATACCATTTGACTGCAGCGACAAAAGCATCTTTGGAGTCAAGATCCATCCTATCTCTAAGTCGTCAAAATTTGTTGACGAAATCGCATAGACCAGGGAGGTTTAGGAATTCTAAACCACCTTCAGCAATAACATTGACAATACGTATGTGGGGTGGGGGTTCATAAGCCTTGAAACCTAGATCATCCCATCGAGAAATATCTGATGCTTTGCCGTTAGAACCACTATCTTCTGGTTCACTAAGAGTGGGATCAGGTTCTAAAATTACTGCAATTTTTGTATCAACCATTTGGACTCCTATATTGGGTCATTATTGGTTTTAGACTTCTCTTCATTCTCTTTGTTCTCGTGATTCTCTTAGTCATCGATTCCCCCTTCATTGTCAACCCTAGTCACATGTCTAGAGTTGGATGTGCCCTCGCCGATCGAGGTTGTCAAGAGTAGGTCATTCATTCTTCTAAATCCAAAGTCAGTTCCAAAATTACTTTTATTAGGCCTACCCAGTAACTTGAATCATACTCGTGTGAGTGTTACCAAGGTTGAACATCGATGTGCCAAAGTTGAAATCAAAAGCACTGATAGAATGTCATGCGAGTGTCTCGTAAGCTTACGCTCGATTGTCCTCCAAAATTATAATTAAAGGGTGAGACAGATGAATGCCTCGCCATTGATGATGATTCTGGGGTGTCTTGGTAGGAGCTGTGCAGCAATGATGTGAATCCACTACACAAACATGTGGTCAAATTTTCTGCTTCTTCATCTGGCGAGGAATTTGGTGGACACGGTGTAATCGAGCTTGAGCCATCTTCATCCTAATTGACGAAGAGGACATATAACTCTAGTACAAAATTCCCACTAGAGCAATAGGATTAGATCACCGTCTCCATCTCGTTGTCCCTTGTGATATCAAAAATGTCATATTTAACGGGATTCAATGACGTTAGATATCTACATTTCAAGCTCGAAATTCTTCTTCGGATCCCCACTTTGTGCCTAATCTTTGCCTGAAGCTCTTTTGATGTTATGGTTTGATTGGAAGCCAATTCTTCAAATTGGGCTGAGACAATAATTAGCTCAATTCCAGTTTCACAAATTTGACTGTTGTAACGGATAACAACTTTGACTCGTCTTCTCATCTTAAACCAAATAGCCTGTTCCACGTGTTTAAAACTGATAAAATAATTAAAAAAAAACATAGTTCTCATCACCCAAATTAAAAGACCTACACATAATTTAATAAATTATCTTTTCTTGGACAATTATGTTAAAATTCAAGTTTTTCATGACAACCATCTTATCCTAATGTCAAGTATCCTTTTGGAAACAATCTACTTGAAAGATCAGTATGGAAACTCAAAGGCTTGTATTGAGTTTATTTTATAGAGAACAATACCCTAAGGCACATCAAACGATTCCAGTAATAACACATGTCCCGGGCATCACGAATTTTGATGTAAACAATTAAAGTTAAAAATTGTTAAGGAGAAAACACTCCCCACAATGGCGCTTTTAGCAAGGCAGCTATAATGAAATTTACCCTGGGAATCCCGAGTTGAAGGGGCTTAGAGGCAAAAGCAATCAAGTTGGGGTGGAGGTTGAAATGCTTAGAAAGAAAATGCTCCTTATAGGGGGCATTTTCAGCTGACATGGTAGTGAAAACACTTCCTACATGGTGTGTTTTCATGCCACATGTCTGACATGTCAGTAGAAAACGTATCCTGTAGGAAGCATTTTCACTACCATGTCAGTTAAAAACTCCCCTTACAAGGAGCGTTTTCTCTCTAGGCATGTCAAACCCCACGTCAACTTGATTGCTTCTACCTTTGAGCCCCTGCAACTCAAGATTCCCAAGATAAAATAAAAAAGTTTCTTTTTTACCCTGCCCTATCCCTTATATAAATGATCGTTCTCATCCCCTACTCCAACATATCTCAATCTCCTTTAGATTTTTTTTCCTTTTTTCTTGCTGTTGAAATTTCTGAGTTTGAAGATTTATTTCTCTCTGGCTTTAAGGAAGACATAGTCATAATTTTAAGTTGTGTTTGGGTTTACAATAATGTCGTGAAGCCCAAACTATAAATTTCACTTGCTGTATGAGTATGGAGCCATCACCTGAGAAGTCGGGATCGCATTGCAACTAGAGGTCCAAGTTGGCGGTGATTATACGGTCTTGAGTTGAAGTGTAACTAAGGCTTCAAGTTCACAAATTTTATGTTGTCAAAAGATTAAACATAATTGGAACCCTAGTTGATGGTGGTTATGCAGGTACGACAAGTTTCTCCTCGTCAGAAGTCAAAGATGAAAAACACAAGGGCCTTCCAATATAATCAAGTGATTCATTTTGTCCATCTCCACTAAAGGGAGTGCCTTTGTTACTGAAACTTGTTGCACCCCAATTTTATCATAGGTTATTGTAACAGGGTCACTGCCTCCTGTGGTGATGGATAAAATGAATTACTTGATTATAATAAAATGCCACTGTTTTTTTCTTCTTTGACTTCTTTATGGTTTTTATAAAGTATCCTCCTCTGACGACAAAAAACTCGTTGTTGTGTTTGCATAACCACTTTCAACTAGGGCCCCATTTATGCTCCATCCATTTTAAAAATAATATATTTATAAATATATATTTTTAAAAGTAGCTTTTTATTATTAACAAAATTAATGCAAGTAACATATAACCAAAGAGGTGGAGAAGCAACTAATCTCAAGTTAACAGGCTTACCCTATATACTTGGTATTAAAATCTCTACCTTCATGATTTATAATTGACTCAAAATCCAAAACTAAAATAGAAATAATATTAATAAGAAGATTGTCCCATTCAATGTAGTTTGCATGAAACAAGGTTACAAGAGCAATTTCGTGATACGCCTTATTAGCACCCGATATGTCCAACGGAAAGGCAAGTTTTCAAAAGAATATGTCAACACTAAACAGTCGCGAACAAGCAAGTCAAATTCTGAATCAATGTTACTGGGTTTATTCAATGCTTCAACCACCATAGAACAATTTGATTAACAACTTTATCTAAAAGAATGGTCTTAAGCTAGGAAAGATCCTCCTGTATCGTGATAGCTTCAACCAACCAAGGATCTAACAATTCATATTTTCAATACTTTTTAAGTTTAGAAATAATTTAAAATACAAATTTGAATTATGAAAAAATAAAAATAGTTCATCAAATTTTGTTTGCGATATAGATAGTGTTGTAGTTAGAAGTGAAATATTTAAAAATTTTACATAAGATTTATTAAATTACATAACAGTTTAAAAAATTTAAAAGTAAAGTAATTTGACAATTATTAAATTTATTTTATAGTAAACACAATTTTATGCAATATAGTATATAAGATATATAAGCCTACATTTTAAATATAGAGAAGTAATCATTTAATAACAATGATTATGAAATAAATTTAATAATAATCAAATTAATTATTTTTATGGTAATTAAATAATATTTATTAATCAAGTTTCGCTTGCATTGATTATAAACGAAAATTGTAATTTTATTTTCACATCTATTCAATGTAAATTAATATATAAATAATTCAAGCTTATAATTTATTGTTAGAAATATACTAATATAAAACAAAATTGTTAGTAAAGACAGAAACTAAAGTGAGTGTAAATAAAATAGCAATCACTGTGTCATGGAAGAACCACTACTTTAGAAGTAAATTTGTTTTGATCAATGTAATCGTGTAGTGAAAGTTGCCCCCAAGTTTAAAGCAAATTTACCTTAATCAATATAATCGTGTAGTGAATGTTGCCCCCCCAAGTTTAACACAATACTTTAATATTCGCACATCTAAATAAATAAGGTGGAAAATAATTGACATTGCTCTTCTCGAAAGGAATGGAGACCAAAAAACAAAAATAGTTGGTCGGAAATCTAATAGGAAAATAAACTAGTAGAAAATTGGCGAAGCCACACTAGGTTCAATTCCCAATAAAGATTGGAGGGGTCACAGATGATCCCTCTTAAAACCCAATCACCTAGATAGAATTTCTCTCTCATGTAATTTCGCAAACCAGAATTTAGAGAACAGAAGGATGAGAGAAGTAGTTTTTCTCTTGTTGTGTTCTATGAAAAATGAGGAGAATGACCTCCTATTTATATAGTTTTCTGAAGGGCAAAATGGTAAAATAACAATGTCAGTTTCTAAAAATAGCAGAGGATTTTCCTCAATCAAAATTATTTTTAAAATATTTTCTACAACAGTCAGAGGATTTTTCATAACTGAAAATATTCTTTTGCATTACCAACATTCCCCCGCTAATGCAAAAGAATTAGAAATTTTTGTAAACATGATAAAAGCAATAGTGAAATTAGCCGCTTAAGCACTAGTATCTTGTGGATTTGAACTAGTACATAGTGAAATGAGTGATTCTTCTTTTTAAGAAGTGAACAAATCTTGAACTTGTTAAGATGGGGGTTAACTCATGATACAAAACTAATCTCGGAACCAATTGATGTTCTGCGATTGATCAACAAGTTTTGGCTAATACATACCAAGATGCTAGCAAATGATCTAAAAAGATTTCCCAATGTCTTTCATAGAAGGTGGCTAGTTCTTCACACTTATGTAAGTGATTTCATCAAGTCTATCTCAATATAGACCACTTGAATAAAGACTATGAAATCATTAAGAGCATTTTATTAAGCTCATACTCTCAAATTTAAGTTCGGTGAATTCATCAAACCCATCTCAATAGGATCACCCAAACTCTGGAATATGAACTCATTAAGAGTAATAAACTCAACCTCACATGTCAGTGAATTCATCAAGTCCGTCTCAATAGGACCATCCAAATCCTGGGATATGAATTCATTAAGAGTGAGAACTCAACCTTATGCATGTACATTGTTCGCCTTAGGAATAGGTAGCATGTACACTATGAGCCTTTCCATGGTTTCATTTGATCACATTGAACTTAGAGAACTAAGTTGGGTATCCGTCATGAATTCCTCAACCACTAGGCTTTAAAACATATCCCCTTCAACGAATCAAGAACAATTTTCCTACTTAACCCTTTGGTTAGTGGATTAGCTAGGTTCTTTTGAAATCTTACGTACTCTAAAGCAAGTACTCTATTCTCTCATGAATAAATCTCTACAAGTAGATTCCTAAGCCACTCAGCCTCTTTCTCGGCTCAGTCAAGAGTTATAAACTTTGATTTTATTGTAGAATGAGCAATACACGTCTGTTTAGTAGACTTCCAGGAAATAACTACTTTACCCACAGTGAAGACATTCCCACTTGTAAAGCTAACTTTATCATTTACCCAATTTGCATCACAACATCCTTCTAAGACTGTAGGGTACCCAAAAAATTCCAACTTTTAAGTTATTGTACTTTAATTTCACTCAATACCATTTAGAGAAAGCTCAACATTGATAAATAGCATAGTAAATTGTGGACCATGATCCTCCCCCACTTATTATGCCGATGCCCTCAATGACATGAAGCCACGCTTTTAGTAACTTTGTTGCATTGAGTTGACATTTTAGTTTCAAGTCCATCTTGGGCCTTCAAGGCCTAAGGTTATGATCCATTCAACGCGCATTAGACAAAGACTCAAACTTAGTTTCATCTCAACCATTGGTGTACTCTTGTCTATGCTCATTCCTCCACTAAAGACTTGAACTCAATGCCACAACACATAATCATCAAGTTACAACCTTGAGGAACCCTTAATGGTATGATCCTTTGTTGACTGAATATAACCATGTCTTTGATACTAAAAAAATCCTCTAGATGTGGCACCAGCCGCACTCCTGCGACATCCTGTTGGATGCGTCCCTCTAGACATGGTTTATGCCAACCATCCCCTATGGTACCAACACAAAACATTTCAACATGGGAAATTCAAAGACATTGGCCATCCTCAATTTAGGCCCTCTCGACCCCTCCATGGCCACCTAATTGGATGTGGCCATCTTGGCCAATTGCAACACATATGGCACCACCGAATTAGGTTGATCTCAATCTCAATCTTAGATTAATGCTCATTCACACAAACTCATAGTTACCTTGAACAAGACATCTATAACACCCCTAACTCGTATTCTTCGATGAAATAGGGTTTCAGAGCATTACTAGGAATTTCAAAAGCATTTTACAAACAATACGTGTAAGTTACTATTTATTTACCGAGATCATTCAAAACATCCCTTAATTGGACCCTTGAGGCCCATTACGAGCATTAAAGTCGAGTTGGGACTTAATTGAAACCTTTAAGAATTTTTCGCGACATTTTAAAAATTTTCCAAGTTGCAGGGCTCACACGCCCATGCAGTCTAGGGATACACCCATGTGGTCAGGCCGTGTACTGCACACACCTGTGTCCCTAACCCGTGTAACTCTCTGAATTTTAAGGAATGAAGAAATTGAAGTCACACGGCCAAGTCACGCACCCGTGTGCTAGGTCGTGTGGTGAATTTAATTTTTAAAAATTAGGTGCAGTTTTCACATAGTCGTATAACACGCCAGTATCCAAGGCCGTGTTGACCATACAGCTGAGGCACACACCCATGTCTCTGCCCGTGTGCCCAATTCTAAGCATTTTTTTTCTCAAAATTAAGGTGGAGGGGACACACGGCTTAACCACATGCCCATGTTACCAGGCCGTGTGTCATACACGGTTTAGACACACACCCGTGTGTCTTCCCATGTGATTAAAATGAAGCCATTCCTAGCTTCATTTCTCACCCAAAATTTCACCCAAGACCTGCACTTGAAACACGTAAACAATACTAGTCATTCCAAGCATTCAAATTAAACAAACTTCTTTATTCAACAAGGCATATCATTGCATGCATAGGTGGTTATAAACTTACCTTAGATTAACTTAGGAAATAACAAACTTTGATAACATATACTCAACTTAACACATGTGTATATATATATCAAAATAACCTACTTAATCATACCAAAATAAGTCATTATTAGCCATTCTAATGGCTAGGTTACAAAACATCATTATCAAGCTACCAATGGTTAAGTTGTCCTATACATGCCATTATACCAAAATGATTTTACTAAGTATACCCAAAATGACTAGTTGATAGTGTGACGATACTCCAGTGATCTCTAACCCTTGCGAGTTCTGAGCACTTTATAATAAGGAAAAATAAATGGAGTAAGCATTACATGCTTAGTAAGTTTGTATAACAAAAACTAAACTTACCAATCCCGTTATTTAAATCTAAGCATACAAAATCATGTTTTCCATCCATTAGCAATATTGCCTAAACACATACATTCAATCAAACATTTTAGTCACCAAAAATCCTCATAAAAATCAAGTAAACATAGATGAGCTCATCACGCAATATTTTTTTTCAAGACATTATCATTTCATCTCATAATTCTCATACCATGTGGAGATTTTTATGTTCGTTGAATCATTGAAATTTCGATAGATGCTCAAGTAGTACACTAGAGGTGTACGATTCAATAATCCATCAATTTTTTTCGATGGTACCCATTATCGTACTTAATCAAGGAACACACTTTCGAGCCACATATCGTATAATAGGATTGCTCGTCTAAGATAAATCCTTTATATAACGTATGCTTAAAGAGTTCAATTAGGATTACCAGTCTAGGCTAAACCTTAATCGTAAAGTACACTCGAGAGGTATTATAATAGGGTTACCCATCCAGGCTAAATCATTTCTTTAACAAGGTCAATGGGATTACTTGTCCGAGCTAAATACCGTCCGCAATAAATGCAGGACCTCATTCATTTCAGGAAAACGCATATATTCATCGAAATTCAATATTCAATCAGGACTTAACCCATTTCATCATTTCAAGCATGTATTCAATTTTTCTTTATAAAAATCAAATAATTCACATCAAATGATAATAACATTTCATACAATCACAACATTCAATTAAACATATTTACATGCCCGATTAAGTTACACGAACTTAACTCATCACTTGTTCACGTTAGAAATCTACTAATCTGAAACCTTTTCTTTTCCTCGATCTAACCTCGAATTAGTGTTTTCTGGATCAAATTAAGCCTTGAAAGTTTCCCCTCTCTCTCCTAGGGTTTCCATAGAATTTTAAGTTGAAGATGAAAAAAATAAGAGAATATTTTCTTTTTATCTTTTAATTAATTAAGTATTTAGCAATTTCCAATTTAGTCCTTGCCCTTTTTCTATATTTCCATGGATGAGTCATCAAAGAAAATCTACATACTCCTTTAATGGTCTAATTACCATATAAAGACCTCTAGATTTGAATTTCATATCTATTTAATCCTTATAGCTCCTAGAATTCAACTTTCATATTTTATGTAATTTAGTCCTTCTCCTAATTAAACACTTAATCGATAAAATTTTCGTATCAACATTTTTACATGACATGCCTATTATAATGCGGACCATATAATGAAATAAAAATAAACCTTATTTTTGGATCGAATTTGGTCCCGAAACCACTATTCTAATTTTACTGAAAAATGGGCTGTTACAATATCCCCCATTAATTCTCTTGTTCAAGCTTATTGACTCGATAATCTTTTAGTTTAATTTGGTTAAAAACTCGGTGACGCTTAGACTAGCTTCATAAATCTCATGTATTAGTAGCTTATCATGGAGAAAGGCATCGTAAACCCTATCCCAAACACAATGATCCAATGATCCACTTGTGGTTCTCTGACCAACTCAAACTCAAGCCCTTTATGTAACACCCCGATTTTCTAGGCTGGAATTTTTAAGGGTTGTGGTTATGGTCAGTGAGTAGGTTGTGCTATTATGTTTAGTTGCATGTTTAAGTAACAGAATGGGCTTGCTGGTATGAAGGTTGAGTGAGTGTTAGTGTACATCAAGGTTCTGGGTTCGAGTCTTTCTGTGCGCATTTCACAGAAGCATTTCTATTTCGTTTTGTTTGAAGTAAAAATATTGACCGCTTATATTTATTTTCATTATTATTTTGTATTGATTTTTGTGTTTTCTTTTTGGTTGGACGTTCTTTCTTCCTCCTTCTTGGTTTTCTTCTTCTTCTTTCTTTTCTTTTTAAAAAATGGTTGAGTTGTGGTTTTGGAAGAACTTCGACTTCTCGATCTTTGAGTCAGATTCTGGACGTCTTTAATCGTGAATCAAGTGTGGGTTTTGGAACTTTTCTATTTTATTTGTGAATTGTAAATTTGATTTTGATAGAATGTGGCAATCTTGGTATATTTTGGAAGTTGGTTATCAAAATCTGAAAGTGCTGTCAAGTGCTGTGGAAATCTATTCTGGTTAGTGTGTTTTTTGAGTCCCATCGATTGGGGGTCAATTTACTGACTGGAAAACTCAATTTTCAAGCTATTTTAGGGTGGTCTTGTGACCACACAGGTGGCCACACGGGCGTGTGCCGATTCACATAGCTGCGTGCTTTTGGGAATTAGGGTTTCTGGGCTAATTTGGGTGCTACACGACCTGGCCACATGGCTGTGTGGCCTATTTGGGGATTTTAGTCGATTTTCACACGGCCGTGTCCTTTGGGTATACGAGCGTGTGTGATTGGAAATTAGGGATTTAGTATTTTGATACCATATGATCGTGTGGCTAATTTGGGGTTTTAGGGATCCCACACGAGCATGTGTTTTGGACACACAGTCGTGTCTGGTGGGCACACGGGCGTGTGAAACACTCACACGGCCGTGTTTGTGCTATACTCTATTTTAGCACATTTTGGACAGTGAGTTACACAGCCTACTCAGACTGTCGTGTCCCTATTCACACGGGCATGTCCCTCAGCCACATGGTTGTGTGCCTCCCTCTACGTGGGTGTTTTGAACCCCACACGGCCTAGGTTTTTCCACACAGCCAGAGCACATGACCGTGTGGCTCTAAGTCACTTGTTCTGGTTCTGTGTGTGTTTTTTAACTGAGAATGTGTCTGTGTGTTTTGGACTTCGCTAATCTTTAGACAAGGTGGCTAATAATTCTAATCTAGGCTTCGGCTTATGTGATATCTGTGACTATTGTGTGAGATGTTTGATTCTGAATCTGATCTGTTGGCTGTATGTACATATCTGGTTCTGTCTGATTGTAGATTGACGTGTTCATTGTTTCTGTAGGATCGAATGCATTCATGCACTTGCATAAAGTATTTTGGGATTAGTTGTGAAGAGAAGGAAAACTAATTCTATTGTAATTTGGCAGTTTAACTGCAAGCTTATTTGTACAGTAGTTTACCATACTATACTCCACGTACGTCAGCTTTGCTGCGTACCACTATCTGAACTAGCAATTTAAACTGCATCATGATTGTACAATGGATTACTGCATTACACTGTACTATATATACATAAGCTCTGCTATGTATTGATATCTGAGTGGCTTAGTCTACAAACATGGTGTGTAGGGTTGGATGGGTCTTTTGATGTCCTATGTGGTGTGTTTCGGTTGGGTGAGCTTAATCAACTCTTATGGGGTGTGATCGGGGGATGGAGAGGTGTGCTGGCTAGATGGGTGGGTTTTATTACTTGACTGCATTTCATATGCAACTATTTGAGAGTTTAGGGTGCAAGACCATCTGATTGTATTCTATTTTACTGTGAGTGACTTAGTGTGCTTAAGTTATTACGTTCTGTTGAGATGTTAGTTCCAAGTTTACTTTCTGTCTCTATGAGTATCTGTAAGTCTATTGTGCTATTGAATTACATTCCATAATTTTGTTCTTAGTCTCGATTCGAGCTCACACTGAGCTCGTGTAGCTCACCCCCTTAGTGTTTCCCCTTGCAGGTACGTTTCTAAAACTCTAACGCTGGGCTCAGTACGTGGAGGTCTCAGACAGTCTTGGTTGAAAATAATTTATCATTTTTCTTTTTAGTTTTTGTTTTGATTCACCATTGAGATATGTAGGGTTTTATAAAAACTGTGGTACAAGTTCAATTTTAAATTTTCAATCGTACATTTTATTTTATACATTTATTAAACTTAACTATAACTTTTTTGATTGAAAGCTAAGGTTTAACTGTTTTCAGTTTGTTAAACTTTAAAATGTTGTAGTGGAATTGAGATAATATGTTTTATAAAATTTTTCTACAATCACTTCGGTGATCAATGTGACCCCCAAGATTTGGTCTAAACTTTTAGGTTAGGTTTAGGGTGTTACAATTTAGCTCAACTCTCAACTTGGAACGGCCAAGCCAAAGTTAAACCACCCGAGATCCGACTCATCAAAGCCAAACATGTGTTCCATCACCTTAAAGTGCCCAATAGGTTACAAGCTAGTGTTACCAGGCTTGGCTTAATCTCGTTAGGCCTTCCAAGCCCATATTGATCGCAATGGCCCACTAGCCAACACAGATGGAGCTTGCAACCGCTCCAACGCTACTAAAGTACACTCTTGCACTACTCAAGTGCCCTCAAACCAATTGCCTCAAGTGTACTTTAACTCGTTGCTTGTAGGAGCCTTCATTGGTTCCAGTAGCGAAAATAAAACCAAATCTCAAGTTTAAACGGTAGTATAATTTGCTTCTAAATTGTTGGAAATATATTACTACAAAACAAAATCATTAGTGTTGACAGGAAACCAAACTGAGTGTAAATAAAAAAGTAATCACCGTATCATGGAAGATCATGGAAGAATCACTGCCTTAGAAGTAAATTCACCTTGACCTGTATAATCGTGTAATGGATGTTGCCCTCCAAGATTACCACATTACTTCAGTATTTGAACACCCGAATAAAGAAGGTGGAATACAATTGGCATTGCTCTTCTCGAAAGGAATGGAAATCGGAAAACAAAAACAGTTGGTCGAAAATCTGATCAGAAAATAAACTAGAAGAAAACCGATAAAACCATAGTAGGTTCAATTTCCAAGAAAGTTTGGATGGGTCATAGACGATCCGATTTAAAACCCAATCTCCTAGATAGAATTTCTCTTTTGTGTAATTTCGCAGAACACTAGAATTTAGAGAACAAAAAGGATGCAAGAAGCTTTTTTTTCTCTTGTTGTGTTTTGTGAAAAATGAGGAGAATGACCTCCTATTTATACAATTTTTTGAAGGACAAAATGGTAAAATAACAGTGTCAGTTTCTAAAAGTAGTAGAGATTTCTCCTCATCTACCGCAGTCAAAGAACTTTTTGTAACTGAAAATATTTTGAAAATATTCTTTTACATTACCAATAGTTATTATAGCAAAATTTATGTAAATCTAATAGATTGTGTAAGGTTTAAATATAAAATATGTAGCTTTTAAAAAATATTAAATATTTATTTTAGAATTGGCAGGTACAAAGCAATATTTATTATAATTAAAATCTTATAAATTAGAAATGAGAAATTTTGAATTGTTAATCTTATCAATTTTTGTACTCTAAGTTTATAACATACATAATTTTGTTTTAAAATAATCACAAAATTTTAAAATTATTAATTAATTTAAATTTTCAATAACTCACGTGGCATTTAAATAGATTGTTCAACTTAACTTTGGGTCTCAAACCTTAAACCTTGTAATATATAATATGATATGATAACATGAGAATAGATAATAGCACATTCAAGTTGTAAGTGATAAATGAGGCTAAGTAGGATTTAAACAAAAACTCATATTCATTTTAATAAAATATTCATATTTTATTCTATAAAATATTTATTACTAAATATTTATAAATTGCAGTACATATTTATTTTTAAAATGTTAATATAGTTTTTATAAAATATTAAAATTACTATTTAAATTTTAAAATTGATGTTAATGTTAAAATTTATTATTGAAATAAAATTATAATATTAAATAATTTTATTAAAATAATAAATTTTATTAATAATTTATTATATGGCTAAATATAAATATGTATATTTAATAATATTAAAAATTATAATATTTGAAATCAATACTTGAACATTTTAAAATTTAAAATTAAAATTTTACTATTTATATAATAATATTTGACTTTATTTAAATTAATTTTTATATAAAATCAAATTACTTATAAATTATTTTATTTTTTAAAAACAACTTATGCTTTTCAGAATAGAAAGGCAATTTCCTAAAAGACTTATTTTTGGCTAATCAAATTACATTCCATAAATAAATATATATATATATATATATATATATATATATATAATTATGTGAGTCATTTCGGTGAAACAAAATACCTTTAATCCGAATAATAAACGATTTAGTATTCTAAAACATATTTGCAAATTCAGATTTGGATATTACAGAATTTGTAGATATTAATTTGTTGTTATTCTTATTTATATTTTACTTTCTTATTATTTGGTATATTGACAATGAAGTTTTTAACTCTACAAGTAAAATTGAGATATTGTCTTTTAATAGATGTTTTTTCATACTTTTGGGGAAAAAGGTTAATATATTTAAAGAATAGCCCTCAAACTACACCACATTTTACAAACTTTTATATTTATTTTATAGTTAAATAAGTCCCAGACCTGTATATTTTTGTCCATTAAAGCCCTTAATTTTAAGTAAAGTAATTTTTGTATTTTATTTTTACTTATATAATAATTTTATTAGTTGCAAAAATTTAATCTAAATTTCTTACTAAGCATGGAATTAAAATTCTTTTATTCAACCAAAATTAAAAAGAAAATTGTGTAATCTGTATAATGAGATTCAAGTTTGGTGGGTGTCAATGGTGATTAATCCTAATACTTACAAATTATTCATCAATTAGACGAGTGGTGTTGGTGCTGTTTTTATAAAGAGTTTTAACCTTCGGAAAAGAAAAAAAGAGTTTCCCCATATATAAATTAATTAGCAAAATAAATGAGGTTATAGATTAATTAGTAAAACAGCTCAAGTCGGCACCTACAGCACCCAATTTCAAAGTAGGTGCCGTCTTCTATATAAATTTTTAGAGCTCAAATGAAAAATGGGAAAATATCATAAATAGTCCCCATATCTTATCAAACTTAGTTTCAATTTTTTTAAAATTTGATGAAAACTACCAGTAAATATGGCATTTATTTATTAATTAATTTTTAAAGAATCTATCTTGAAAATTTGATAAAATTATGAGAAATCATTTGTGATATAATTTCAGTTTTAGTCCAAAGATAGGAACAAGTTGTTCTTACACTCAACTAAAAGAAAGGAATAATATCGCAAATGGTCCCTTATAATTTTATTATAATTTCAAGATAATTTTAAAAAAGAAGAAATTAATAAATTAATGTCATATTTACTTGTAGTTCCATAAAGTCTTGGCTTGAAACCTATCAATATTGTATTGAAACTAATTAAAATTAGTTATTTTGGAAGTTTGATAAAATATGGAGACTATTTATGATATTTGATCATTTTTCATTTGAGCCCAAAAAAAATATATAGAAGTTGAAGTTGGGTTCTCACTTCTCAGGTGCCGACTCCAACTATTTCACTAATTCTACAATCCCATCTATTAATCTTTTTATTTCATATATATTGAAAACAAAGCCCTTAAAATTTTCTAGTCAATTTTATTTCTTTTACTCAATGCTATGTATTTTTAGTCAATGTTATTTGAGTATTTTAATTTAGTCAATGCTAATAAAATCAAGATAGAACATTTAAGCGTTTTAATCCCATGCATAAATTTAGGGTGGATGTTATTTTTTCTCTTTATTTTTAGTAGATTAAAAGAGTTTTAGTTTCACCCTTCAAAAAAAAAAGAGTTTTTTTAAGATGTATAAAAAAAATGTTTAGTAACATATTTAGATTAAAATGTCTATAGCTAATAATGTAATACCTCATGCTCAACTCAATCGCTGAGCTCGAGCAACGGAATGCCACATTTGTTACTAGAGTAACTACAAACAATTACAATTCAATTTAACAATCCATACATGCTGTTAAGACTAATATGCATTCATGACAAGAATAGGGTAATCCTGTAACACCATAAACCTGGCCTAAACGTCCAAACCAAGATCGAGAGCCACATCAAGCATTTCATGACTCACACAAGCATTAAGCAATTAAAATAAATTAGTAATTAGGTAATATTCAACACAATAGTAAATTAAACACACAGCTCTTCCGAATTCATAACATCATAAAGCAAATACTCCTACTAGTAGTAACTATGCTAAGAACATCGTTTAACAATGGACCGAGCTTCCGCGAAACCAACCCGATCAAGTCTGATTACCACCTGAAATTCAAACAGTAACAGAGTGAGTTATGAACCCAGTGCATCAAAAGGAATGTAATACAACATTGGTAACTTATAGAAGATTTTCCAGTTCAGAGATTCGGCTCAACATAAAGACGTGTTCGTTCTAAGTCCAAAGCAGAGACTTTACATATATACATTATTCCAGTTCAGAAATAATTCAGATCAGATTAAATGCAATGTCCCTATGCCATCTGCTACACACCAACTTCAACCATCCCAGCACACCACTATGGACAATTAATGCCCATCCATCCCTACACACCTTAACAGTGTTCAATGACACTTTCACAGAAACGTAGCTTAGCTGCTAGTTCAACAAGCAACAAGCGCCCGAATCAGATTAACATTTATTATGGCATAGCCACGATTTCAATACAGACTCCCATCACCTTACAATATCACACCACATGATAATGCAGAATACAGTAGTCCATATAACAAGATCAGTTATACCAATACACTACATAGCTAATAAAACAGTTCAATAATAGAATAATATCACAGTGCACTTTCAAGTATGTGACCCAAAGTTCAGTGTCATGTAAGCGAATCCAATCATTCATGTATCGAGAAAGCCAATACCAAAGTGGAGTAACCAACTCAACCCCAAAATAGTTCTCGGGCTCAACATATTGCCACATGGCCTAGGCACACTCCCATGTGCTTTGGTCGTCTGGATTTTAAGCACAAACAGTGCATCACACAGCCTGGGCACACGCCCATGTCCCTGGCCGTGTGGTTTTATACCATGAACAGTGAGTTACACGGCCTGGGAACACACCCGTGTCCCTGGCCGTATGATTTCATATAATGAATAGTGAGTTACACGACCTGGGCACGCACCCGTGTCCCTGCCTGTATGATTTCATACAGTGAATAGTGAGTTACACGGCCTAAGCACACACCCGTGTCCTTGGCTGTGAGGTTCATACACCCCAAACAGTGAGTTCACGGCCTGGGCACACGCCCGTATCCTTGGCCGTGTTAACCCTGCACTAGAATGGCCACACACAGCCTAATCCCACGCTCGTATGGTCGTTTGTATGGCCTTAATTCAATAAATAGTGAGTTACACGGCTGTTTGCACGGCCTGCCACACGCCCTTGTGACACACACGGCCTAACCACATGCCCGTGTGCCTGGCCGTGTGTCATTGACAATCTTCATTATTGGCGATCTGAAACTTGAAATGTAGAGTTTCCGGTACACACCTGTTCTGGTTTCAAAGGAGAAACGATACGGAGACTTCCCGGAACCTAATTATCCATTCCACAAACAATTACATGATCAATTTCAACGTTCAGCAAAAACCCACTTATCATTAACATACGTCGAAATGTTCGACACCATTCTAATCCAATTCGCACTCTTACCTCATACGACACAAAAAGAATCATCCTCACACAGTGGATTACTGTCTTTGGCAATACCCTTGCCTAAGCATAGTAGTAAATCAAGCGTTTAACATTAAGTTAACTAAACGAAAAAGTCTCGTTTTGACAGAAAATGATAACCAAATGAAAAGTATAACGACAAAAATTACAACGAAACTTACACTGAATTGTTCTCACAAACAACTAAACTTTACTACTCCACGAAATCTATTGCGGAAAGAAAAGAAAAGGAAAAATTTTGAGAAGAAGAAGCAAAATTGAAAAAAAAAATAGAAGTAAAAGGAAAAGGACAATAACTTTTTCTTTAGACTATTTAAACTAACCACCCCTTCCTGATATTTTCAAAAAATACATTTCTAATGCGTACGATGGAATTCGAACTTGGAACCAGACAGAATACAGAAAGATGTTTAACCAGTGAACCAACAGGCTCATTCTTGTTACACCTTCACAAAGAATTGCACTTAAGCGGGTAATGCATGTTTGTAGGTTGAATCTAAAACAACAAAACTTTTAATGATACGACTCAAACTCCAGACTTTAAGCTCAATTGCAGAAAACAGAACCACAGATATAGAAATTTAATTACTACAGATTTTCACAAACAAGTTCTTAAGATTTTAGGGCGTTACAACTCTCTCCCCTTAAAAGAAATTTCGGCCTCAAAATTTTACATGAGTCAAACAGATACGGATACTGTCATCGCATTGATTCTTCCGATTCCCACGTGGCTTCCTCGGTATCATTGATAGTCATCACACATGTCTCATATCACAATATCGTATCATAATAATCAATCTACAATTATTCACATAATCACATAATTTGCCAAAATAAGGCAAGCGAAATAGAAAGCTTATACTAAGAACTTAGGATGGCTATTCCTAAGCTCCCAATTAACACAATGAATCGTGTCTATAAGTAACGATTCTAAACACTCATCGATTACACTTTCACTTAATTGCCGAAAGCTTAAACTAGTTTTTCCTTTCCTTTATCTTTAATCATTGAAGGTCTTAACGGTTTCGAAGCTTCAACAACACAATCAACAATCAACCAAAGGCTTATTTCAAACAATCAAAACACAAGTCTAAGCTAAATTCTTATGTAATCAAAACCTTCAACATAGTAAATTTGAATTTCAATTATCTCAGCCTATACTTAATCTTTTTGTCTAAAAATGATTCCGTTTATCTATTTATTCACCTATGACAGGCTCTCAACCTTTAAACTATACAAAACTACCCAATTTATGGTATCGAAATTTTTCAACATGTTATAGCAAATTTCACGAAAATTCATTAAATCCTTAACAAAACTTTAAAGTAAATTTAGAAACATTCTAATCACATCAAATTTAATTGAAAAATACATTGAAACCATATTTTAACCTAAAATCTCAAAACCCACCATTAACGACCCAATTTTTGGCTTTTATTTAAAACATGCGATTTAATGACTAAAAAATCAATTTAAAGGATCAAATAAGATCAAAATAATAATAAGGAATCAAATCGTTACCTTAGTTGACGAAAAATTGAATAATTGATCGAAAACCTAAAAATTCAACAATAGAGAAATCTATGGTGTTCTTGGATGTTTTTCTTGAAATAATATGAAGATTTATGGCTTGGGGAATGATAGAAATCTAAGGAATTCAGTTTGGGAATCAAAATTGAATGAGAGGAGCTATGGAATGAAATGGACGACAAAACAAAAATATTAAGAAGAGAGTAACGTGGGTTTTATAAAGATGAAGGGGGAAATAGGGTGAAAATTAAAATATGGTTAAATTTTCTTTTAAAAATTCATAATTTAAACCCTTTTACAAATCAGTCTTTACTTCAAAATTGAAAACCTTTTGAACATTATTTTCAAATTTTGATTGGATTTTCTAAATACCATAAATGAGAACATTTCTGATTACCATGCTTACGAAAGTTTCGAGCTCGTTAGAGCTAAAATCTCTAAAATACCCCTAAAAATCCTAAACTCAATTTTGGGGTGTTACAATATCTAAAGGAAGTCACCTATTATCTGTATATGTGATCAAACATGAATTATGGTGAAATAATGGCTTAAAGTTACATATATAAGAGTAACAATGTTTTCGTCATATGATCCTTTATAAAGGAAATGAGTAAAGAGTTATGAAGGATCAAATTGAAAGAGGTAAGTGGCATATCAAATATGTTGATAGGTAAGTAATGAGTTTAGAGTAAGGCATGATATCCATAAAGAATGAATAATGAAATTCTGAGAAAAGTATTCGCCAGAATCAAGTTGAAAGACCAAAATGATAAGAAATTTATAATGATTCTTAAGTAACAATGTGCAAGCATTGTATAGGTAAAAGACGTTTTATCACTAAGTTCTTATGAGCTTATATGAGTTTTTTTTTTTTTTGTTTCAGGCTGATTATGAGTATGCACCAAGAGGAATGATGCCAAGATTACACCAAATGAAATGGTGTATCGAGGATTTATGCATACAGAACGAGCTTGGCGACGCATCCAAAGGCTGATTTGTTTGAGAATTTCACATTTTGGGGTGTCCGTAACAGATTAGTATTTCTAATTAAATAACATTGTAATTTGATCACCTAGTGTCGTAATTGTATTTACTTCTTGAACAAGCTTTTGTATTCAAGTTAGAAGTTTTGTAATTAAGTAAGTTGTAGTTGATTGAAATTTGTAAAAGTAGTTTAGGTTTTGTCTGCTTAAGTGTGGTAACATCCAAGATCCAGATTCAGTTAAACGGATTGGGTTTGGAGTGTTACACTTACCTTAATAGTTAATAAGCAACAAATATGTATATGTATGTTTATAAATAGAATAATCTTGAATCATAAAAGTACAAATCGAAGCTTTCATCACTTGTTTACAACTTTCGTTTTCCCCTTCTCTCGTGATGAATCGGCGTTGTCTTTAGCTACGTTTGATAATTCAATATAGAAACATCAATTTACATCCAATTAAAATTCAAATGCATAGTCAAACATATTTTTCATTTTATTCAATTTAGTCCATACATTAGCATACTTGTATTTTTCAATATCTAAAATTGGATAAAAATCTGATTTCACATTCTTTCATTATGGACCTTATACTTCCTATGTATGATAGAATTTCATAACAGGTTTTAATTTATTCAATTTAGTCCCTAATGTTACAAAGTTATCTAGCAAGCTTAATTAACTTTACAATTTAGTCTTTATCATGATCTAAGTTTAAGTTTATTAACTATCCAAATTCAAGCTTAATTTATCAATTTCTCTATAATGACAACTTGCTAAAAACTTAACAATTGAACATATTGATACATGAGCTAACAAAATCAAACTCTCATTATCATAAATCTATAAAAATTAAAGGAAAAATACATAATGACCTTAATAAAATTGATGGTTGAATGTATGGTTGTAAAAATGGAATTTCCTTCTTATCTTCTTAAGGTGGACGATGGAAGAAGATGGTCATTCCATCTTTCATCAACTTATTTAATATTTATACTAAGTTTAATACTTAATTATTCTTAATTAAATTAATTAATCTAATATTTACTTAATTTAATCATTATTAATAAATTTAATGGAAATCATCATCACTTCCCACTAACAATATGAAAACAATAGTTTAGTTACTATTTAGGCCCTTTAGATAATTGCAATCTAAGTCTTCAAGCATTTTCTAAATTAAAACTCAATAGCTATTAGTCTTTTACAATTTAGTCTCTGAGTTTTAACTAACTTCCTTAATCTTTATATTTTATTCTTACAGATTTAGTTTACAAAAATGAGGTTCCAGAATCACATTTTTCGACACCACTAAAAATCGAAACGTTACAAATAAAATCATGATATATGTAAAAATAAAAGATAAAAACTTATTTTAATTAAAAATAGGGTAAACTATGCAAATGGCCTATGCAAATGGCCACCCATCTTTCAAAAGTCTTCATTTTAGGCACTCAAAAAAAATATTTGCGATTTAGGCACCCACATTATATAGTTTGATCATTTTGATCACTCTCGTTAAAATTGTAAATGGAAATCTAACATGGTTAAAATTTTGATTTTCCACATAATTTAAGTAAAATAAAAAATTATCATTTTAGTCCCTAATATTTTAATATAAATAAGGTTTAATCATTTCCTTAAAAAAGGTTTAACCCTAAAAATTAAAGAAATGAAAAGGGATTATACCCAATTTTTAAGGTTAAACCCTATTCAATATCATCTCTTAAGCCCTAATTTCATGAAAGAATCCATTAAAGAATATGAACAAGCATTCATGTACTAATAATGCATATAAAAAGTTAAAAAAGAGAAATATTAAAGGCCATGATTAACCTGTTTCAAGCTCTTCTTTTTGTTTGCCTTAAAAAACCAGAAAAATCTATAAAAAAAAACCAAAAATTTTTCTCTAGTTTTTTTCTCATAAAACTCAAACAATAGAGACTTTCCTTATTTTATGCAAAATAAAAATCATTTTAACAAACAAAAAATTCCACTTTGCAACAAAGAAAAAGCTTAAATAAACAACTAAACTACACGAAAAAGCTAAAACCAAATAAATAAAATAAATAAAATTTACCACTTAAAGAAATTTTTTAGAATTATGGGATTATAGCTTAAAATCCTTAAAACCTTCACCTTTTATAGCAAAAAAAATCAACAAAACTAGGTAAATAAGGGCTAATCAATGCAATTATTTTGTTTAATAAATTGTTGAAGTACTAGGTGGATATCAAAGGAAAAAACTCAAGTGCCTAAGTAAACTTGGACTTAATAGATCAAAAGACATTGATATCAAAGGCAAAAACTCAAGTGCCTAAGTAAACTTAGACTTAATAGATCAAAAGACATTGCAACATAAGGGATGAAATGAAAAACTTGAGAACTTAACAACATCTCCATAAGAATTCATCACGAAGCAAACATCTATTTGAACCGCTAATATTATTTACTTCAAAACTGAAGAAAAGAAGTAAAAGGAGGCAGTTGTTGTCCCCAATTTTTAAGATTAAACATTTTTTAAGGAAAGGATTAAACTTTATTTACATTAAAAGATTAGGGACTAAAATGATAATTTTTTTATTTTATTGAAATGATGTGGAAAATCAAAATTTTAAAAATAATTCCATGTTGAGTGACAATTTGTTTAGTTTACCCTTAAAATTAAGGGCTTTAATGAGTAAAAGTAATAGATTAGAAGCTTATTTAACTAAAAATAAGTTGGACTTGTTTAAACATAGTATACTAGCTTAAAAGCTTTTTTTATATATATATATATTAACCAAAAAGAAAAGAAAGGACTTTTATGTCAATTTTCAACTAGTAAGATACTATAATTTAAACAATTTAGGAATTAATTAACATACACAAATTAACTATACTACTATAAATTTTGTTTTATAAAAAAAAATCAAATTAAGCCTAAAATTTTTATTGAGTTTGATGTTACTCAACTCAATTAGGAATTTATATAAAACTCAAATTATAAAAAAAAAGCAGTATATTCAAAAGTTTATATTAGACTAGTAATTTGTTTTCTTTTTTTTTGAATAAAATCTACAACTTTGATTAATCGATCATCATTCATTAATTTCATTTACGAGTGAGTATTCATAGGATTAATATTTATAAACTTGTGAACTTCAAAACTTTTCAATGTTAAAATATAAATTTGTATCTAAAATAAGGGTTAATTCTACTAAATGTTGACAAACTATGATCTAAATTTTGAATTAACCCTCAAACTTCAGAATGTTCTAATCGAATACTTAATTTATAAATAGTCTTAATCAAGTCATTTTGTTAGTCTAGTTAGATTAGGTATTAAATGCTAACTCGAATTTGACACTGAGTATGCTTAAAACAAATTGATTTAAAAAATAGAGATGGCTACGCCTTAAAGTACTAAAGGAAAAAAATCACATCATTTTCGAGCCAATATTCACTATAGAATCAACTCTTAAGACATTGTTCAAGTTATGGAGCACCCTTTTGAAAACTTGTAACTTGTACTGGCTCTCTACCGCTTGCCTCACCAAAGCATTAGCGACCCAATTTGTTTATTGATTGATCTGCCATAATTTGATATGTCAAATTGAGTTCTTTTTTATACTTAAAGAGCTTGTAATCAAGCATTTCTAGGTCTTATTTTAATTATTTTCAATTTCTGTTTGATTTACTTTTGGTTAAGCGTATTAGGTTTTTCAATGTGTTTATTGGCCAATTAGGCAAAATCTTGCGTAATGAGTTCTAACAATTGATTGTAGCTGGTGCAGGAAATGACTTGGACAAAATGGAAAAGGCACAATAGGACTGCCTAGAATGTCACGACACTATATTGGTGAATTTGCGACATCGAAGTTGAATAATCACCTAGGAGGAATTTTGAGCAACAACCTTGCAAGTGGATTGTGGCCAAAGTCCCAACACCGAAGAGGTAAAATCACGGCATCATAATGGTAAAGTTGCGACATCAACGACAATTGCCAGAGTTGAAAGTTTACCATAATGTTACGACAAAGTCATGATACCGATAGCAACGTTGTGACACTCAAGTCACCCTATAGATATTTGAGCGGACTATTAGAAAATTCGTGACACCAAATTTATGGTATCACGACATTGAGGCTCAATGGACTTAAATTTTGAAAGGGTGTTTCAGTCTACACAACTTAAAAGAATGAGTAAACTCAGGGCAAAGTTATTTAATTTAGGTTAAAACTTAAAAGTAGTATACTACTTTAAAAACATGTTTTGGGCGGATTTTGATCACCTTTTTGGCTGCTAAGAAGTTTTAGTTTTTAGATTAGAGATTTTTCAAAAATCTTATAGTAGTTTTTAGTTTTAAAATAAATTTTTGTACTTTCAATTTTCTTTTGTTCTTTTAGATGATTTTGGTAATACAAGTAGAATTTATTGTAGTTCATTCTTCATCAAGAGTAATCAACTAAATCATTTAATATAGATTTTTTCTTTCATTCCATTGTAATCTACACAATTAAAATTTCGTTGATCAAGCATTGAACATTTCTAAACCCTTAATTTTTAATTGTTTAAATGGATTGTGAATTGAATGGGTATTGTAGAATTACGATAGACCAGAACTAAAATTGTCTCAGAAATTAGTTAATTGACTTGGGAGCAATCAATCTAGGGTTTAGGGTTTAAGCTAAATAATAAGACTAAATTGAATGAAAATCAAAACTTAGAATTGACAACTTTAGGTGAAAATCTAGATAAGGGAGATCGAAAGGAGACCTTATTAGGAAGAAATTCAATTGCCTCATTAAGTTTCAATTAAATCGAAAGACAAATTAGACTAAATTGTAAATTGGTAGAATTATAGTCCAACAGCTATTAGTTAGACCAATTAAGAGATTGTTTATCTTGTTTGATAAACCAATAAAGATTAACCAATTCTCTATTTTTTGTCTTGTTTGATTTGTTTGCAACTTTTGACATTATTGCAATTAGGTCATTTTTTGCTTAGTACTCCATTATTACTTTATTATTTATTGTAATATAGTTTATAGATAAGTAGTTTTTTAGACTACTTTATTGCATGTTTTTCGCTGCTCAATTCGATTTTAGCTCATACCTCATTTGGGTTCGATCCTTGGAGTATTCTGAAGGTATTCCATTGGATATCTTTAGAAATGTTACAATTTAACATATATACTAGCAGTACATCGCATTTTCGTAGCTATTAGTAAAATTTATCTTCCTCGGTGCACGCACACCAAAGAGCAATCATTGATGAACATGGTGATCAAAGACTTATCTTTGCTGATTACATAAACTCTTGATGGATTGTACCAACTCAATAAAAGAGGCACCCCCTCCATGTTTATTGATCATTTGTATCGTAATCAACCAATCACACTAAAGCATGACTCACTTAAAGCCTGCCTCCCAAACGAGGGAAAGACCCTTATGGATAGTCTACAACTTTGATTGCAGAATAGTACAAACACCTACGAATCAACTAAACTTAGTTATCCAATGTCCCCCCTCATCCCGAATCACATTCCCTATAGAAGCACAATTACTAGCTAGGTTGACCTCGCCATCACATTTAACCTTTACCAATTTACAATTGATCATGTTCATTTCACCTATGCATGGTCGCTACTAATGTGGACCTTGACCCAAATGAAAGCTACCGAAATGTTATTCACCCAAGCTCTGCCTTAGACAATAATAGTAGTTGAGTTAATTCTACCACCTCCAAAATCAACCAAAATTTCTTGCATTCCAAATTCTTTAAACGATAACTTCCAACAAGACACTTCAATTTAATTCTTGAAAAAAGACACTCATAACATTAGCCATTTTGTCATCTACCCAACCAATTAAGGACATAGAAAAAATTCTAAGCCAAGTAACCCATAGTGCCAGTTGCTTCCACACTTTCAAAGCAATTATGCAGTCCTGTAAGTAATACAACACTGTTTCCTCATAACTTTCACATATGGGACATATGGCATCAGCAGTCATCCTTATACATATTGTCTCCATATTAGTGAGTAGTCTTCCCTTTCACACTAACCACAAAAATTGTTTAATACACTACAGTCTTTTGGACCGCCAAATCAACTTCCAATTGTGCTCATCTGGAACCTATATATTTTAACAAGATGTTGGTATGTTCTTAAAATAGAACATTTCCCCAAACTAGACCAGCCTGTGGATTCAGATGTCAAATATTATTAATATGAATTGTTGCTTCATGCATGAGAACATTTGCAAACTTAAGCCAATGCTAAAGACCCTCGAAGCTCACCATATCACTAACCAAAACATTCTCGTTAATACCATCCAATACATGGAAATAGTTGCACAAAAAGCCTAGCTTTACCACCAAAACATTTGACCAAAATTGCGTTAAATGATCGTCCCCTAACATCCAAAAAGTTTCTGCTTGAACCTCATCCCGAACTTTCATAAAAAATTTTCATACAAATAAGCATGATATGTTACTAATGCTAATGGGACACCTGTCCCACACTTTATATTTATCTCGCAAGACTTGCTCCTAGAAAACCTCCCTATTCAACATGAGATTGAAGCTCAACTTAATTAAAAAGAGGGAATTATGCTATCTCAGATGATGAATACCCAAGCCACCATACTTAGGAGGTTGGCAGTAATCAGCCCAGTTAACTAAGGTAGTCTTCCTTTCACCATTAGAAGCTCCCCAAATAAAATTCTTTGTCAACTTCTCAATCTCTTTACATATTCGAGCTAATAAGAGAGAAGTCTGCATGAAATAATTAGGTATCATAAGTAGCATCGACTTTTCTAGCGTCACTTCACTCGCCATTGAAAGTAACTTAGCTTCCACTCATTAAACTTCCTTCTGAATTTATCAAGAATAAACTAAAAAGTAGAGTTAGTGACTCGTTTGTGAAATAGCAAGATTCTCAAATAACTACCCAAATCATCAACCTCTTTAAAACCTATTCAATGAACAATAGAATTCGCCACTTACCTAGATGCATTAAGGGAGAAAAATATTTAAGTCTTAGAAGAGTTGACTTTATGCCCAAAAAAATAACATAATTGTTGAGGCACATGCTTAATAACTGTTGCCCCATATCTGCTTTAATAAAAGAACCATATCGTTAGCGGAGACCATGTAAAAAATTGATGGGCCATTACGAGATAACTAGATAGGCATCCATGTTTTCTCCCACGTTACTTTCATAATACTATGCCCTAGTCACTTCAGACAAAGAACGAAGAGATATGGAGAGAGGGGACCCCCTTGCCTAATGCCCCAAGTTAGCTTAAAATACTCTATTAACCCTCTCCCCCCCTATTCTAGAGAACTTGCATTGAAGAGGAAGAGACACAGTGCATAATCACTAAGACCAAGGACTGTGGGATCTGAGCTTCTAGAAGGGAGTCTTCAAGGAAGTCCCTGCGTACACGATCTTATGTTTTTTCAAGACCAATCTCAATTACCATCCAACTTTGTTTACCTTTCTTGATCCTTATCAAATGAATCACTTCCTAGGTTATCAAAATATTATTTGTAATACGACGTATAGACATAAAACTCAACTAGTTATGAGCAACTAATGTAGGCATGATTAGTTTATGATGATTCACAATGACCTTCCTAACCAACTTGTATATGGTCGAGCATAACCTGATTGGCCAAAACTACTTTAAGGACTCAAGGGTCGACATTTTTGGAATCAGCACCAACAATGTTCTATTAAGGGATGGATCAAGGAGTTCCTCTTGAAAGACATCCTTCACCAAGTTACAAACTGATGGATCGACTGTGTCCTATTGAGACTGAAAGAATTGTGCATGAAACCCATTAGGTATTGTTGTAAATGAACCGTGCTTGAACGAACAAACCTTTGTTCTTTGTTCATGTTTGTTTGTTTATTTTTAAGCTTGTTTGTATTCGGTTCGTGTTCATTAAGAATTTCAAAATTTTTGTTTGTGTTAGTTTATTTAAAATTATGTGTGTTCATATTCGTTTATTTAATATTCACGGACATGTTCGTTTAACTTAAACAAACATGTTCACAAACATTAAACGAACATGTTGTCAAAAACATGTTCATGAACATAAAATTAAACATGTTCTCGAACAATGTTCATGACTAATAAACAAATATACAAACAATAAATAAACAAATATAAAACACTCAAATATAAATATCAATAATTATATTATAAATAAAAATATACAAACAAAAATTATTTTATTAATATATACTAATGGAACAATAAAATAACTTTTTTTAAAGATAACAATAAAAGAGCTTTAAACGAACATAAACGAGCTTGTTAATGAACATAATTGAACTGAACAAGCTTTCTTCGTGTTCAATTTGTTTAATAAACAAGCCTCAAAATCTTGTTCATGTTCATTTATTTACCTTAATAAACAAACAAAAATCAAACTGTTCATCCAACACTCTATTCATTTACAACCCTATCGTGAGGGCTAGGTGCTTTCAACCTTCTCATCTCAAATAACCTGCTTGATTTCATCATTCTGCACCCCCTTACATAAAGAGTTCAAAACAACCCCTATTGACTTAGGAAAATATCCTTGTGATATGAACTTCCCTTGTACCACGCCTTTGAATGATATATAAATAAAAAAAGAACTTGATTGTTGTAGCTTTCAAAATGTCATCATTAGAACAACACACCTCATCCTCAAGTTGAAGAATCTCAATACGGTTCTTCGTTCTACTGGCCATTGTTAAAAAAATCATGTGCACTTATCATATAGACAATTTACATTTGACGTGTTAAAAAAAAACAACCCTACAAGTTTTTGTAGGACTTTTTATCTTTTTTCATACAATAGATACAAGAGATGATTGTTAAATTGAATTATATTAGCTTATTAAACCGGGAATTGATGGTCCAATATATTCAATCATTACCATAAAACTAAAGGAAGATTGAATAAACATAAAATTGATTGAACTAATAAAAATCACTTGAATTGAGTAAAATTAGTTTAAAAATGTTTGGACCATATTTAATTTAGTTTTATAATTTATAAAATGAATTTTATTATTTATTTGCAATTATTAATTTTCCATTATTTATATATATTTTTATAATTTTATAATTGTTTAACTAACAAATCAACCAGTTGAATCGAACTAATAGTTTAATCAATTTGACCGCTAATTCAATTTTATAATATTAAATACAAATTTTTCATATAGTAAATGCATGTGTTATCAAACATGTTTAATGTCAAACCTGAATTAAAAATTAAGCCATAAATTATAATTTAGGAATGGTTAAAATATGCAGTTATTCCATGTACTTTGATAAAATTTAAAATTAATCTTTATACTTTAAAACTTAAAAGTTCAATCATCTTACTTTTTCAATTTAAAAATTCTAGTCCAATCATTATTATTATTGGTAATTTTGTAAAAGTTTGATAACTTAACATATTTATTTTTCGTCAATTATATACCATTTTACATGAGAACATTCTAAATTCCTAATCAACATATCAAATTGTTTAATTTAATGAAAATACTTAAAATTTTAATGATTAGACTGTAATTTTAAATTAAAAATAATAGAACTTAATTTTTAATTTTTAAATACAGAGATTAAATCTTAAAAATAGGTACTGAAATTTATCTATTGGGAATATGTGTAAATTAAGGATAAAATAATAATCATAATTGGGCAGTAAAAGAAAATGAAATAGAAATGGACACGTGGTTAGTGCTCATGGACCAATCATCCCCCAGCAGCACAGTAGTAGAGGTAGACAAACCATATCACAAATTGATTTGTTGCTGGGTGGGGCCATCCAGTTTCGCCCAAAGTTAAGTTTAAAAATTAGAAAGGTTGGATGAAAATATAAGTTTTAAAAATAAATTTATAAGGTTCGTTTTTAAATAGATTAGATATTAGGTAATTTTTGTCTCGGCTCAGTTTGAATTTGAAAAAATGTTGCTATTTTTTTGTTACTGTTTTATTTTTTATTTTTTGTTATTATTTTATTATTATATTGTTGTATTTTGTTATTATTATTTGAATATTATATAACTCTGCTTTTATCGTAGAGATATTTGTTTGCTAAGTTGTACTTATATTAATATTATTTAAGTATTTTTTTCTATTTATCGGGAAATATTTATTTTAATATTTATAGTGTATTTGATATATTATATTTTTAAATTTTATTTTTATATAAAAAATAATATAAAAAAATTAATACGGGAGGGTCGCACTCAAGTTTTAGTATTTTTATTTGGGTCGAACTTGGGCAAAATTTTAGACCTATTGTCGGATTCGAACCTAAAAAACAGACCTAATTTTTTTACTTAGCCTAACTCAAACTCAATTTGGTCCATGGACTAACTCTAATCACAAATCAAATCACCAAATGTGTCCTTTTGTGGCCTAACTTTTTCTCTTTTTCATTTTTGATCCATTCATTTCGCTTAGGCCAACTAATTAGACCCTTTTGCATATTTAACCATATTTGTAATCAACTCTTCACACCTCACAATTTTATATTTTATACTTGAAAGAGTATCTCAACCCAAATCCCAAAATACATCGAAGGTGATCATGTGTCAGGATAGATTGAAGTTTAATTTTTAAAAAATTTCAAACTCAAAGTCAAAACTTAAATCACTTGAAAAGTAAATTTTACTATTTAAAAATTAAAAAAATTATTTCAATTTAATTATAACATATATTAATATTAATATAAAATTATTCTTATATTTTTATCAATTATAAATAGTAAAATAGGTGGAGCCTACTAGACTGATTATATTTAAATTTGTAATTTTATTTCATAATATATCAATATGCACATCATAATATTTGCATAAATAATTTCGTTAATTATATAATCATTTAAAGTTATTTATTATATTAAATGATAATGATTTAATTATTCTTCATAGTTAATTCATTTCTTTACAGCAATTCGAAGTATTATTTTAAGCGAATTGAAAGGAATGTATTATAGGAAGCAAAATATAAGAACTAAATTTCAATTTTGAATATAATAAAGGGATAAGATTACAATTTAAAAAAAAAATCAAAATGATGAGTTTAAAGCCAAAGTACTGAAATCCAAAATTAGCTGTTTTTGCTGGGTATGAATTATAATAATTAAAAAAAAAACACTGCAAAATATGCTCCGAATTTGTATATTTTTGGCTAATTTACAAAAAAAGCCCTTTTATAATATTATTTGTCAAAATGAACCGATATTTTGATTATTTACCGGAAATGGTCATTTTTCCCGAAAGCACGTCCACGTCTGCGCGAAGTCAATGGACGTGTCAGCAAAACGCATCCTTGGGGGAGCGTTTTGTCCACGTCAGCACAAAGTGCTTCCTAATTTACAAAAAAAGCCCTTTTATAATATTATTTGTCGAAATGAACCGATATTTTGATTATTTACAGGAAATGGTCATTTTTCCCGAAAGCACGTCCACGTCAGCGCGAAGTCAGTGGACGTGTCAGCAAAATGCATCCCTGGGGGAGCATTTTGTCCACGTCAGCACAAAGCGCTTCCTAATTTACAAAAAAAGCCCTTTTATAATATTATTTGTCGAAATGAACCGATATTTTGATTATTTACCGGAAATGGTCATTTTTCCTGAAAGCACGTCCACGTCAACGCGAAGTCAGTGGACGTGTCAGCAAAACGCATCCCTGGGGGAGCGTTTTGTCCATGTTGGCACAAAGCGCTTCCTTGAGGGTGCGCTTTGTGCTGACATGGGGTTTTTTTAGGGTTTAGGGTTTTTTGATTGGTTTAGGGTTAAGGTTTAGGTTTATGGTTTTAAGAGTTTAAGGTTTTAGTGTTTTTAAGGAAAATTTAATTAAATTAAGGTTGAGGGTTAATTAATTAAATTAACTATTAATTTTAAAAAATCAATTAAATTAAGCTTTAAGGTTTTAGGGTTTATTAATTAAATTAACTATTAATTTAAAAGAATCAATTAAATTAGGGTTTAGGTTTTAGGGTTATTAGGGGTAATTAATTTTAAAAATCAATATATAAATTTTTATTTTTATTTGCTACAGTAGTATTAGAGAAAATAATTTTGAGAAGACGTTTCTGAATAACTAGTGTCAAAAATACTTCAAGCAGGATGTACTGTAAGCAAAATTACGAAAAAAAGCTCCCACGTGGACGCTCTTTTGCTATAGTAGTATCTGAAAAAATAATTTTGAGAAGACGTTTCTGAACAAACAGTGTCCAAAACGCTTCAAGCAGGATGCACTGTCAGCAAATTTACAAAAAAAAGCTCTCACGTGGACGTTTTTTTTGCTACAGTAGTTACTATTTAGCCTTAGACTATAAATGAACCAAATTTCATTCTCAAGTTGCATAAGTTACAGCAAGAGAAATTGAAGCTAAAATAAAATAGAAACTGAAGATGAGTGAATGTATTAGTGCTATTATTTACTATGATGGCTAGGTCCGTGACACCAAGAATGGCGGTTTTTTCTCGGAGAACACAGCGCGACTGGTTTTTAACCAGAACATAGATTTGACAGAACTTCGTAAAAGAATTAGGTGTAAAATCTTCGAAACGACGCCAATGAAAGTTTTGTCTATTAAGTATCGATTTTGTGTTTCGGTTGATCATGTGAGATATAACTCATTCAACATCAAAGGTCCTCGTAGCTTTGAGGTAATGGTGCAAACTCATCTTGCTAGTGGATCACTCTATCTTGAGTTATATGTATAATTTTCATCGTCAAATGATGCATTTGCGACTTCAACATCTACTGTTGTTCGAGAGGAATACACGACCCCTACCCGACACTCCGTTAATGGATGGCAAAATACAGAAACACCTGTGTTTGGTAGCAGTATGGAATACACAACCCCTGCACAACACTCCGTTGGTAGATGGGATATGTACCTCTGTGGGTCGATGTTTGATACTAGAAATATGTATTGGGAATAGTATCAACTTCTAGTGGTTGGCAACCCATATCAACTTGAGGACGTTATAAAACGTCCAGAAGAAGGGATGATGTACTCCCTATGATATCCACCGGCAAGGAGACCTCGTTCGTTGCATATGATGGTAGGTCAGATGATGAGTCTGATATGGATCCACCTCGAGAGCCCAACCCCGATGGTGTAGAAGTTACATTATTTTCAGAATCAGAGCCTGCTCCAACCATACTTGAAGATGTTGAAGGGGGTTTAGATGAAAAAGAAGAAGATCCGTGATTCAGGGCATACTCGCCTCCAGCCTACATGTATAATACTGATTTATCTCAAGATGATGCGTTAGAGTTTCTAGAGCTACCATACAAAAGGCATGACCGTACAAGTTCGTCATTAAATTTGGGTGAATTGGGAGTTAGTAAGGAGTTTTCCAATAATGATAGTTTTCTTGGTGCATTGAAACAATATAGCATCATGAACGGAGTTAACTACAACGTGATTAAATCCAAATCCAATAAGTTTGAGGCCAAGTGTGCAGTGCAAGACGGTACATGTTCATGGAAAATCATTGCCTCGTTAAGAAAAAGGACAGGCTTGTGGGAGATAAAAAAGTACAAAGGTCCACATACATGTGTTGGCGGTACAATATCACTAGGTGTTTAGGGTTTTTGAATAATATTGTTATTACATAATGTTGCATTATTTAACTTATTTCGTTGACAGGTGTTTCACAAGATCATCTCAAGATGGATTCAGATATGTTAGCTAGCTTAATACTACCAATAGTGAAGGCGGATCCCAAGACTTTAGTGTCAGTCTTAATTGTCAATATTCGTAGCCAATTGAAGTACATGCCCTTTTACCACAAGGTTTGGATAGCTAAGTAGAAGGCATTGGAAAATATGCATGGTAGGTGCGACGCTTCATATAGTGAAGTGTGGTAGTGGTGTCAGGTGCTGGAGAGATATGTCCTAGGTTACATAACAAACCTTGAAATGGCACCTGCATACTACAACGACCAATTGCTCCGTGTATGCCAAGTGTTCAAGCGTCTGTTCTAGAGTTTTAAGCAATGCTGAGATGCATTTCTATACTGTAAGTCATTGGTACAAATTGAAGGTACCTTCATGTATGGTAGATATACCCATCGGCTATTGCTAGCTGTGGCACAGGATGGCAGTGAGAGAATCATTCCAATTGCATTTGTAATAACATCGAGGGAGTCAACTGATGATTGAGATTTCTTTATTTCTAGGTTAAGGAGGCATGTCTGCCCCCAACCTGATATATGTATTATATCGGATCGGGTCACTAGAATATTAGCCACAATTGAGCGACAATGAAGCCAATGGCATCGCACACACCATCGGCATTGCCTAAAACACGTTGTGTCCAACTACTAAGGGTAATATCAATCTACAACTAAATGATGGCAAGTGACCAACATGGGTATTTAATCTCTATTAATATAATTTTGTTTGTAATATTCACTTTATTCTGAATGGAAAAGTGGTATGTAATTTTTGCTATCAATTTATATTGGCAGGGTATGGGATAAGTAAGAACCGTTTTCATGATATATTGACGGTTTTGCATTCAGTTAACGAAGAAGGCGCAGACTACTTTTGTAACATATCTTTTGAGCAATGGACACAAGCATTCGACGACAGCCTACGATTTGGTCATATGACCTCAAACCTGGCTAAATATATAAATTATGTTCTAAAAGGAACGCGTCATTTACCGATAACATCAGTTGTGCGAGAGACATATTTCGTTTAGCGGCACTATTTCCAAAGTGAGCAACAAGTTATAAAGGTCAAATGCAGGGAGGCCATGTATAGTGCACGAAGGCATTGCAAGAAATTAATAAGGCGAAGGTATGAGCCAATACTATGCACACAATGTGTCACAATTGCGACAACCTTTGGTTTTGTGTGACAGAGTTTGACAGACCAAACCAAGGTATTATTGGCGGGCAATATCGTGTACACTTGAGAAATAAAACCTGCGACTGTGGGGTATTTGACGCACTACGTTATCCATGCACTCATGTAATTGTAGCTTGTCAGAATCTTCGTTTGGATCCCATGACGTATGTCAACCAAGTGTACAAAATAGAATACATGTACAACGTGTGGAGACACGTATTCCCACTGATTCCAGATGAACGTAAGTGGTCGTCTGTATCGTTTGCTCCGTTTAAGCTGTTACTGGATAGAGAATTACATCGCAAATCAAATGGTCGACCTTGCTTGACTAGAATAAGTAGCAATATGGATATCCGAGAAAGAACGAACCAACAGAAGTTGTGCGGATGGTGTAGGAACCCAGGCCATACAACTCGATCATGTCCAAATCGGAATAGCTAATAGTTGTTGTAATAAAATTATGTTGCGTTATTTATATTTTATTAAAAATATAAAAAATGTTAAAAATATTGTCATATTCAAAATAACGTTTATTTTAATAAAAAATATTGACTAATTTAAAAGAATATTTATTTTATTAAAATTATAAAAAGTAAAGTACAATTAAAATATTAAAAACAAATTTTATTTTATTAATTGAAATTATATAAAAAAGTTTCTACAAATATATTAAAAAAATCAATGTTGGTGTCAGTTGGAATCAGTGCCACATGGGGGTCGTCGACGGTTACGTGTTGGATTCCTCCTTGGTTTAGCTTCCGGCGAGGGTTGTGGTTGCTCCGATGGGGATTGTGGTTCCTTCGGCAGGGGATCTGGTTATGGGCGTTGGGAGGATGACCCACCTTGGTAGAATAATGACTGCGGAGGTGTTTGTAGCGGAGGTGTTTGTATCTTCAATGGCGGAGGTGTTTGAATCTCATAAGGTGATGGGAAATGGTAAAAAGAACAGCTCTTCGATGGCGCCTCGTGCGATCCCTCATGCGATGGCAGCCTATTGATCGGTGGTTAAATCGGAGTAATTGAGAACGAAGATGAACTGGGCTATGTATTTCAACCTATCATAGGACTGGGAAAAGGAAACATATAAAGGTTAGGGTACATATAAGGGCTAAGATACGCACCTAGCATAATCTAAAAAGGCTATGGTATGGGTGTCGTCGGTTGAAGTGTTGGGCCAGATGACTGTGTGGGCGTTGTTGATGGGCTCGCGTCGTCATCCATTCTTCTTGGATTTAAAAGGCCCCGTCGTTCTCTTTACACATGAATTTGTCGTTGCCTCTCCTCTTCCGATAGTAAATATGGCTTGCAATGGATCCTAAACCATGGTATGTATTCCGGGACGCATGCTAACTCAGGAACGATGATCGGTTCCCAAGTAGGTATATAGTCATACTGATTTTCCTACATTTCGATATATTCTGACCAGTTTCTCGACCAATCCGTATTCAATAGCCGTAAGTCGACTTTGTGCTCATCATCGAGCACCTCAGGTGCCACGAGAATCGGTTGTTGGAATTCAAATTGCCGCAATACTCTATTTGACTGGTGCATCTCTACGATAGCATAGTTGACCAATGGGACCTTCACATGCCAAATGTTCGGATTTTGAAAAAATTCATATTGAATTACTGCCCGAATTGTCGGATCCTCGTATAGTATCCATTGAAACTTTATGAACATTATAAAAATATTAGTTATATACGTAATACTAAATAATAAATACTAAATATGAAACGACTATTTTATTATGTATATATATTTTATTTAATATTTACTTGTGCTTCCGACTGTTAGTCTAATAGAAGCCGTATATCTTCAAGAGATGTAGGTATTCTAACATAACTCGCCGAATGGTTCCACCTAATTAAATAATTTTTTAGCATACAATTATATTTTAAATCTACGTAATAATTGTAAAATCTAATATAAAATTTACCTCGTTATCAGTAGGAATGTATATGGGTGGTTCACTCAAGGACATAAAAATGGAAAGCGAAATCGTCCCCATGATTGCAGTAGTGCTAGGCATCTTTCGATTTTGGCTTTATTTCGGTCACGACGCCCTGCACATCTCCTGGTATAATGTTGCTAACACAGCAGACCTCCAACTTAATTCACTTGCTGCTCTAAAATCAACAAGTTTCAGTAGCCATCTCAGATGTATGCAGTTTCGTGACAAGTCCGGCATCAGATAACCTTCAATCATCTCAAAAACGTATGCTCGAGCATATCGTATTCTTTCTAGTTCAGTCGAATCATTATTCGGCTCTGGGAATGTGTCTAGTAACCAGCCTATCTCGATTGGACCTCCGTTAATATTATCCGGAATAGCACCCAAAAGCTCGTAGCATACGGCTCCCCAATCAGCAGATTGAGCAGACCTGGTGACTGCGTACACATCCACCGGCAATCTCAATTGCAATTGCACGTCTTCTAAAGTGATAGTACACTCTTCGCATGGAAGATGTAAAGTGTGCATCTCGAGTCTCCACCTCTCTATCAACGCACTATTAGTTTTGGGTCCAACTTGCACCCCTGGCCTATCGGGGCCACGTGCCAAAAACCCGCTTCCCGCAGGTAATTCTTTATCAACGGCGATGGAGGACCAGACATATTACGGATATAGCATTGCAACACCCGATCTACAGACTGTTATAAAAATTATAAAACAAAAATTAATTAAAATTGCATAAATGAAAAAAAATTAAATAGTATTCAAAAATTAATTAAACTTATCACTTACCATTATCATTTGATCGAGAGAGATGTGTTTGTTATCTAGACGAATTAATTCTCTGGCCATTACTAACACGATAAAATATTTTTGTAATTTAAAAAAAAAACTAATTTAAAAAAAATTTAAACAGAGCTTTTTTGCAAAATTAAAGAAAGCTTTGACAAAAATTGAGAGAAATTTGAGAGAATTTGGGGAGAACTTAGAGAGAATTGTGAGAGGACTATTGTGTGAAAAAATGAAAGGGGGAGGCCTTTTATAGTTTCCTTTTTTTGACCGTTGGAGTTCAAACGGTCAAGGGCGCGCTTTGTGCTGACATGGACAAAACGCTCCCCCATGGACGCTTTTTGCTGACACATCCCCTGACTTCGCGCTGACATGGACGCGCTTTCGAGGAAAATGGCCCTTTCCAGTAAATAATCAAAATATCGGCCCAATTCAATAAATAATGTTATAAAAAGACTTTATTTTTAATAAATTATCCTATATTTTTGGACACAAATTTGCTCCCATCAATATATCATATCAAGATTCCTCAATTTAATTTAATTTTATGTCCCACTCTTTCCTTTTTCTGAAAAAAATCGTTTCCCCATATTATAATTAGACATAAGTAGCACGAAATAATATTTTTACAAAATAATTCATAAAAACTTAATCATTAAATAATACTCTTACATAAGTATTTCTTTTGTTGTAAAATATTATTAATTAGACGCTCAAAACGATAGTTTCATTAAAATAATTAATGTTATTTTATTATCTGACATAATTATAATAATATATGACATAAACATAAAATAAAAATAACGTGTTTGCAACTTTTTGTAAAATGTATTATACAGTGATTAGATTTGCATTAAAGTTAATTACATTTAAATTATTAAATAAAGTATGTATTTCAATAAATTCTTAATTGATGGTCTTTAATAGAGCTTATAATGGCAAATAGATTTGGGTCTCGTTATTATGAGGCTTTGATACAAAGTGTTGCGAAGAAGTGAAAATGCATAGATATTTCTATGTTTATATAATTTAACTAAAATATAAGTTGTTCATTGTTAAAAAATTAATAAGTTGATTAAAATTTTGAAAATATATTTGTTGCATATGATTTTCCATAACGATGAGCGCCTGAGTTTGATAATCTTAAATGTATATTGCCCTAGATGGCGAAATTTGGGAGTAAAGTTAAAATGAAAATGGAAGAGTAAAGTTGAAGAAAGCGAAGTGTACAAGGTTCCAAAATTGTTGGGTTGCCTGATAAAGAGGTAATCTACAAGAAACAGACAAACAGACGAGTTGGACATCAACGGTTCTGTCTGTATGCGGCACACATCCACCACCCTATTTATTACGTTACAACTTCATTCTTTTTCCATCTTTAATTTTTCATATCATACATTTTCGCACCCAAATATTTTCTCCTTACGCTTTTTCTTGGCATAATAAAATTGTTATTATAGTTTATTTTTTAGTTTTTAATTTTTTTAAAATTACCTCAAAATGGAAAAAAAAATTGTAAATGTATCATACACGTGAATTATTACTTGAATGACATATCAATATTTAATTAACTTTTAAAATTTTAAAATTCAAAACAAATTATAAAAATTATTTTTAAAATTTAAAATCATTAAAATTATTAAAAATTATAAAAATATTTTATATATATTTTTAAATCTTAAAAAATAATCAAATGCTAATATACAATCCACGTATACGTAACATCAACAAAATTAAAAACATTAATTTTTCTATCAATTTTAAGATAATTTAACAAAAATTAAATTAAGAACCATGATTTGTCATTTCATATTAGATCCCTTAATCAATTTTTTAAGATTTGATTTAGATTATTTCAAATTTAAATTATTAACTTAAAAATATTATTTTTAGAATTGATTTAAACTTGGAGTGTATAAAGTTATAAAATTTCTGTTTATCGGGAAGTTTAAGTATCAAAATTATTTGCATTTCTTTAATTTATTAATGATTATTATTCTTTTAGAAAAAATTGTTTTTTTATTTTTCACCCATATAATAAGCTTATTATGCTATGCACATAGGGAAAAATTATAAAAACATCATAGGATTAAAATTTTGAAGTGTTTATTTATGAAATAATATTTGGACGTAGATTTTAAACTCCATAAATTAGATTAGAGGTTAATAAATATTTTATAAATGTATGGTAATTTTTAAGATTGTTTGTATAATAAAAAATATTACTAATGTAATAGATATTAATATTTTATTTATATATCTTCAAATTATTCCATACATCCTCTTAAGAGGCCAAAATATTTACAAACGAGTTGAAAGTGTTACAAAAATATTATAAAATGTAATATAAAAATAAATATATAAATAAATGCACCACTAATTATGTGTATGCTTAATTTAATTAATAAATTTATAAAAAATATACAAAAGAATTATCACTTTAAGATTTTAAAAATGAAGGAAAAATTTCAACAAGAAAATGTACAAGTGTTGGGACACGTGTAATACAAAGGATGGGCGTGATGGGCGGTAGCTAGTTCCACCCTATATCTCCCGTCGTTTATTAATAAAAACTCCAGTTATCACCAATCATCACAGATTCATAACCAAGCAAGCCAACTAATTATAATTGGATTTTGTGGGTCTATTTGTAAAATTTTAACAAAACAAAGGGTGTTTCGGTAACTTCACTCTCCCCATCCTTTAATTGCACCTTATAAGTACTACACTGGTACTGAAAGCTGTTACAGTTCAAAAGGCAAAAACCTTTTTTTTTTTTTTTCAAAGTAAGTACATTTTATATTTTGGCTCTTTCTGGTTTTGTTCCTTAGAGTTAAAAATAGTGTACGGATAATGAAAAATCTCGGAGTTTTCTTATCAAAGAAGTTGATTCATTTGCCAAAAAATAGTTAAATTTGAAATCATTTTATTATCTTTTTACGTTATTATACGGAGTTGATAGTTACCAGTTCATAAGGGCAACCCTTCTTAACCATACACTTCCCTCATTTTTTTTAACAATTTATTATTTTAAATTTTGATTTTGGTTGATCTTATGTGGATACAGTTGTTTCCTAAATGGAGAAATCCAGTAATTCAACAACTTTAGGTCGAACAAAATCGGATCAGCTGTTGGAGACGCTGGCGGCGGTTTTCAAATCGCCTACGTCGCAGAGTGATCTAGCGCCGGGAACGTCGGATAGCGGTGGAACTTTGTCACGGAAATCGAGCAGGCGGTTTGTAGTGGGGGCATCGCCGGCGCGGAGCAGTGGCGGCGGTAGTAGAAATGCACACATTAGGAAGGCGAGGAGCGCTCAGATGAAGTTGGACTTGGAAGAACTGAGCAGTGGGGCGGCGCTCAGCCGTGCTTCTAGCGCTAGCTTGGGCTTTTCTTTCTCTTTCACTGGCTTCACCGTTCCGCCGGATGAGATTGCCGATTCAAAACTCTTCAGCGATGACGATATACGTAAGTTCTTTTATTATCTCTACCTTTACATGCAAAATGTTAATTAACTAATTTAATTTAATTTCCTTCTTTTATTAAACTGTAGACAATATACATGCAATAATGCTTAATTTCATTTCATGAAGCAAATTGTATTTATATTTATATATATATATATATATATATTAGAAGTTTTGTTAATTTAAAATGTATTATTTATTTTTGGCCACAAAAGCATAAAAATAACATTAAAAAAATAGAAGTATTACTGGCCACAAAAGTTCGATGGATAAAGAGTTATGATTGGTTTTTATTTCCTGAAAATAGTCAGGCCAAATAAAGGTCACCACTCACCACCTTTTTATGCAATTAGTCACTTCAAATTCTGGTGAGGGTTGTGAAAAGAGTTAAAAATACTAATTCCTTTAATTATTTTTTGAAATTATAACTAAATTATTAGCATAAATGTATGATGATAGCCAAACTTATAAATTGTCTCTTGAAAATACAAAGAGAAGAAATTGAACTGTCCAAATCCTACTTTGCCCTTGTGATTATTAGGATAAATTTAGATATTAATCATTAAATCACCCACCAAATCATGTTATCACTTAAATTATATTTTAGTTTTTATCAAGTTAATGTCAAATATCAATGGAGTCTTAATTGAGTTGTAAAAATATCATCTATCTATCTGTGTCACCTATTAATTGAGTCTTAACTTAATTATAAAATTATCAAAAAATTTTATATTTACAAAGTAATAAATACTATTTTATAGGTTAATAATATCTTTTCATAAAATATTTGCATATGATAAGATTTGAGAAAAAGAATTATAATTTTTAATATTAATTTTATTATTTTAATCAAAGTTATATTTAATTATTATATTAATTTTTAATTTTGTTGTATATAGTTTTCATCTAAACTATGAGTCATAATATTTGTTAAAATAGATAATAACCTTTGATTGCAGCTGAAGATATTGAAGCTGGAATCTGCAGGCCAAAATTTCAAGCAGAGCCTACATTGCCAATTTATTTGAAGGTAACATTTTTTTTAACATATGCAGGGTTTACTAGTATCCCCTTCCCAACAGCATATTCAATCTGTGTTTGTGAATGGTTCATGGACAGGCTACTGTAGCAGAATTACTTTAATACTTGGATTCAGGTTTAAGTGTTGGATACGGGTATGTATCCGACACGGGTATGTTTAATTTTTCTTTGAATTTTCTATATAGAAAATCTTTAAAACGTTATATCTTCATGTTCAAATATGCATCCACAAAACATAGGTAGCACGATTAAGTTCAGTGGCATTTATATGCAAAAGGGTTAAATTCTAGTTTCACCCCTGTTTCAAGAAAAATGATTTAAAAAATATTTTTATATTTTCCTGTGTTTGTTTTATATAAAAATTAGGTCAACTGAAAATAATTTACAAATCATCAAAAATAAGTTATTTTTCTTGTAAAATAACTTATCCTTTTGAAAATCATAAGTTATTTTCTGAAAAATAGCTCTTAATTTTATTTTTATATAAAATTAACTTAAATCAAGCTTAATATTATTATATTGATAATAAATTTTATTTTTATTTTTAAAATATTTAAATTTATTAAAATATTAATATAAAGCATTATAATTTTCAATATTATTAAACATACATATTTAATTATTTATATTTAATCATATAATAAATTTTTAATATAATTTATCATTTTATAAATAATTTAATATATCAGTTTTATTTTAATAATAATTTTAAAATAATAATTTTAAATAATATTCTTCAAATATTATTATAAATATTCAATATTAATTTTTAATAAAAATATTTATTATAATTATAAATATATTAATAATAAATATTTTGTAGTATAAAAGTTAAAATATTTCATAAGTTCATGTACTCTTCACAAATTTGGAATTTAGTCTCTGTGTTTTATTTTCAAAAATTTAATCTTTTTACTTCTCAAATTTGAAAATTAAGTCCAATTATTAACATCATTAAATTTTTTATCTATTTTGTTGATATCGCATTTTTAAATAAAAAAATACTCACTTGGTAGTCATGTAACTAAAAAAGATATTCTAATGAACCTAGATTTAACAAAATATTTTTAATATATGTAAAAACAATGTAAAATATAAATTTATAGATATAAAATAAACTTAATTAAACAATGAAAAGATAAGAAAATTTCAAATGTATATTTGTTTTATTGAAAATAGCTTTTATGATTTTTTTTAAATCTATCGAACAATAAAAATTTTTCACAAATTCTTTCAAACACTAAAAAATATTAATTTTTCAAAAATAAATCATTTTCGTTAAAACAAATGAACCTTAAATTTAAAGATTTAGCAACTCTATTTTAATATGAAATTATCTTATCATTTTATTGCTATTATTATGAAAATTATTTGATATGTAAGATTAATTACTAGAAGACGAAATAATAACCCATAATATTATATGAATATTGCAAAGTAGAGTGAATGAAGGGTTTATTTTGATTGATGTGAAACCTGTGCAGTTCAGAGAAGTGAGTTACAAGGTGGTAATAAAAGGAATGACGAGCAGTGAAGAGAGGGATATATTGAATGGAATATCGGGTGATGTGAGCCCTGGTGAAGTTGTAGCACTTATGGGACCTTCTGGAAGTGGGAAGACCACACTTCTTAATATACTCGGCGGCCGTTTAACTCACTCCGCCGTCGCCGGTTCCGTTACCTATAATGACCAGCCTTACTCCAAGTTTCTTAAAAGCAGGTAATCTTTCTTTGAATTTTTCAACTTCCGTCTTTATTGCAGTCTAAGTACTAATGGTAGTCCAAGTACTTACACCACTAGTTTGTCAAGCAAGTCACCCTTATATATATATATTAAAGGAAAAAAATGATGTTGCAATAAAGTGCAAATCGCAACATCAAAATCATATCATTAATATCAAATAGAAGTCAAATTTAAATTTTTTTATTAAAAATTCCAAAATAAAAACTAAAACATAATATATTTATATAATTAATAAAAATCTGAAATTCTTAATTTAGGATTTTTCTTTGCACTATTTTATTTTTCTCTTTTATTATGACTTGAAATTGAAGATGTGGTTTTGATATGGTGTTTTATATATGTATCACGCTTTTATTAACAGTTAATTCCCACTTTAGTTTTTTCTTAATAGAAAAATGTTGGGTTGAGTTCAAGGGATATTGGATTTACATTAAATATAAATTTTTTACATATTAATTTATGATTTTATAATTTTTAAAAAATTAAATAAAAATTATTACATTTTGAGGAAGAGTCTTTTTATGTTAATTTATAATTTGATCATTTATAAAGAAGCCCTAGATGACTTGTTTGATGGTACCTAATTTATATATTAAAACTTTAGTCAAACATGAGTATTCAAATGGAGTGTTGGTATGGTAATATAGAGATTGTAGGTTGAAAGTGCGTTTAATCACGTGATAAAGATTTAAAGTTTACAAATTGTATAAAAAACTATAGTTGAATACATTAATTTAAAAAAAATCATCCAAAAAAAAAAAACGATTCGAATATGGAATAATTTTAGTGGTATATGAATACGGCAGGATCGGATTCGTGACACAAGATGATGTGTTGTTTCCTCACCTTACCGTGAAAGAAACATTGACATATGCAGCTCTCCTTCGACTGCCCATGACCTTAACCAAACAACAGAAGGAAAAGCGAGCCTTAGATGTCATTTACGAGCTTGGCTTGGACAGGTACCCTACTTTCTCTCTCAACAATATTGCTTTTCAATCTCAAACTATGTCCTCTAAAGCAATGGTGATTCATACACAGATGCCAAGACACAATGATAGGCGGCTCCTTCGTCCGTGGCGTGTCGGGCGGGGAGAGGAAAAGAGTTTGTATTGGCAACGAGATCATAATCAACCCTTCTCTTCTCTTCCTCGATGAACCAACATCCGGTTTGGATTCCACAACAGCTTTAAGGACTGTTCAAACATTACAAGACATAGCTGAGGTTAGTTAAAGGGCTTACTACAAGTAATTGACAAATCGGACATGTTTTTTTGTAATTGTTTTTCCATTCATTTTGCAGGCTGGGAAGACAGTGTTAACAACAATCCACCAGCCATCAAGTAGACTCTTCCACAAATTTGATAAGTTGATTGTTTTAGGGAAAGGCAGTTTACTCTACTTCGGCAAAGCTTCCGAAGCCACCGATTATTTCTCGACTATTGGATGTTCCCCTCTCATTGCCATGAATCCAGCTGAGTTTTTGCTTGACCTTGCTAATGGCAACTTAAATGATATCTCCGTCCCACCAGAGCTCGAAGACAGAGTTCAAATGGAGAACTCCGAAACTGAAACACGAAATGGAAAGCCACCACCGGAAGTCGTTCATGAGGTACTTCAACTAAACTTCCTTTTCTACAGCCAATTTCGACACAAATCAAAAACTTAACATGCCAGCCTAATGATACTTCCATTTTGAATGTAGTATCTAGTGGAAGCCTACGAGTTGAGGTTATCGGAAAACGAGAACAAACTTATGGATCCTCTTCCTTTGGACGAAGAACCAAAGCTCAAAGTATTGTCTTCGAAGCGACAATGGGGAGCGAGCTGGTGGCAACAATACTGCATATTGTTCATCAGAGGGATCAAAGAACGAAGGCATGATTATTTCAGTTGGTTGAGGATCACACAAGTTCTTTCCACAGCCATAATCTTGGGATTACTGTGGTGGCAATCAGATAGTAAAACCAGTCGAGGCCGTCAAGATCAGGTATATATATTCATCATTTGTTTCACTATTAACATACTGATACAAGCTCTATATCTTGTTTAACCATGGAACCTTGCAGGCAGGGTTGTTGTTTTTCATCGCAGTTTTCTGGGGTTTCTTCCCTGTTTTCACAGCAATCTTCACATTCCCTCAAGAAAGAGCAATGCTGAGTAAAGAAAGAGCGGCAGATATGTATAGATTGAGTGCTTACTTTTTAGCTCGAACTACAAGTGACCTTCCACTTGATCTTATATTACCAGTGCTTTTTATTTTAGTGGTCTATTTCATGGCCGGTCTCAGACTGAGTGCCGGTCCGTTTTTCCTCAGTATGCTTACGGTTTTTCTCTGCATCGTAGCGGCTCAGGTTTGCCCCCCATTTCCAACTAAAACCATAAATGTGAAGAGAGAGCGTAAAATCAACTACGAAAGATGGCTTGTTTTTTGCAGGGTCTTGGATTAGCGATTGGAGCCACTCTAATGGACTTAAAGAGAGCTACCACTTTGGCTTCGGTTACTGTCATGACCTTTATGCTGGCTGGTGGCTTTTTTGTTGAGGTAAGCCAACAAATCTTATGAATAATAAATTGGGTCAAGCTGCGGACCAGCAGTAATAAAGTACTGATGCATGACTATACATTTGAAAATTGCAGAGAGTTCCGGTGTTCATATCCTGGATCAGGTATTTGTCATTTAACTATCATACTTATAAGCTACTTCTAAAGGTACAATACCAAGACATGGTGCCGCCATTAAAAGGGATTCAAACAGACAATGGGTCGAGGGAAGTCGGGGCTTTGGTAGCCATGATCTTTGGCTACCGTCTCTTGGCCTACTTGTCTTTGCGGAGGATGAAACTCCATTGTTGAGCTTAATGCCTCAAATCCAATTCTGATTTTGGTTCTTCTAATGTGCTAAAATTTGAGATTTAATTGTTGTATTTTAATTTGGTAATTTGATCTCCTTCCTTACTTTTATAATGTTCTTGGTCAGTTCAAAATGCTGACCTCTAAATTTTTCTTTAAAGATACCTTTATAAATTCTTTTATTAGATTAAGTTTTTTGATTGAAACTTTTAAAAAGAAAATCTGCTTAACATTTTAATTTGACCAACCAAATTCTGCTTAATATTACAAAGGTAAGAGGACCAAAAGCTGCTCAATCAAAATATCAAATTCTAGCATAATACAGGAGCAAAACTATAATTTGACCATATAACTTTCAAGGACCAAATCATCTTTGGAATTTGTTAATTAGTGCATTGATTCTCTCTCTCTTTATAATCAAGCTTATAACAACAAAATATACACTTAAAAGGCGGTATTCAACAAGTTGGGGAACCGAAATCTTAACATCCACACCTTGGGTAATTACAGCCAAATCTTTAAGAGAGATATTACCTTAAGCCAATGTCCTTAACCAACCAAGTAATCCAAGAAGAGCAGCGTCCAATATTGGAGACTTCTTCTCAAGCCCTTAAAAGAAAAATAAATAAATAAAAGAAATATGTCAACCCAAATGACCAAAAAACCACAGCCAAAGCACTTGGCATGAAATAATATCTTAAAAGTCCTCCGATTATAAGTATCCTTTTGTCGGACTAAGCTCGATTTTTACCTAACATTAAAAATTTCACTTCCTATTCAAATTCGCAATAAATGCTAATTCCATCCTAGTCTAGGGAAAATACATCTTACCAATATCAGCAGCAACCCGGTGAGCACACATTACGCCTGAAAAAGCAACTGCTATAACGCCTTGTCCCGGAAAGCAGCTATCACCGACACAATAAAGACCACTAATACCCTGCAAATCATTATCATAGGGACACCATCAAAACTAATAACTAATTCAAAAAAAATCAAGTGCAGATCACCATAGGACTCACCGTTGTATTAAACGGCATCCCTAATAAGCCCTTGGGAATTTGACGAGGCATCGGTCCATAAGTACCCATGTCACGAGCCAAGTACCGTCTGTGTGTCTTTGGGGTCCCTACCTACAGTCATATTTGAAACATTTCATAACCCCCAGAATCAAAAGGTTAAAGACTGTATGGATGCAGCCTATACCTCCTTAAAAACAATGGATGATTTCAGTCCCGGGAATAGTTTCTTCTCCAACCTTCCGATGATTTCATCAGCTATTAGCTCCTTTTTCACCTCATAGTCCTTTGGTGGAAGCCCCTAGTACAGTCAAATACTAATATTTATAACAATTCAATGAGACAAAAATATTATATAGAAAAAAATCCATAACTTAAAACATAGATGGGGCAGGGATAATGGATGGGGAAGAGCTCAAAGTGGGAAAACTAATATATATGGCCTGAGCTTACTGCCCAATCTTCTAAAGGAGAAGTAGTAAATATGTGAAGAATATGACGCCCTTTTGGAGCCAATGATGAATCAAGAACGGTTGGAATGCTTAAGAAGATGCTCCCATATGGTTCCTCTAATCTCGTCCAGTCATCCTTGAAGTATAGAAGAACAAATATGCAATGAACTATTAGTTAACGGGTAAGAAAATCCGTACTCATCAGTTGTGTGTTCAAGAGAGTTGATCTGAAAGAAGCCAATTAGAAAGGAAAATACCTCGAGCACAAAATGATGACAATCAGTATCAGGAGGCAGAACGCCAGCCTTAACACCCATGTGAATCGAAAGAAATGATGGAGCCTTAACATAAACTTTCTGAAAATTTTCTTCTTCTTTTGGAAGGTTTTCTGCTTTTAACAGCTTCCCTATGAGACAATGGATTACCAACAAGTCGGTCATTCAATAATCGGGCTGAAGAAATCAGTAAACGAAACATAACTAACTCTTTCCGAATACTAACCAAATGTATCCCATCGAGTAGCATTTGATATTGTGGTTTGAGCAAAGAACTCCCTTCCATCCGAAATTTTCACCCCCACCTACAGAAGTCAATCCAAAATGCAGTTCCACAAGCAATAAATAACATCTACAACATGCAGAACCATCAATCATGCAACTTTAGGCATCAATTTACCCATGGTATTTCAAATCTAATAACAGACTTACAGCTTTCCCTTGGTCAATTATAATGTTAGTCACATTTGCCTTGTAAAGTATTTCACTACCCTGATCGATCAGGCCTTCGGCCAAAGACTTTGCTATTCCACCAACACCACCAACAGGGTAATTAATTCCACCGAAATGCCTGTCACATAGAACCTGGAACAATCTATGGATAAGAGACAAGATTATAAGACAGACAAGACAAAAGTTGCTGAAAGGTAATCATACAGCTTACCATGCCTGCATTGATCATTGGTGTCCGCAAAGCATTAACTGTACTCACTATGAAACACTGCAGAAATACTTTAATATTAGTAAAAAAACCGTTTCCCCCTCTTCATGTAGGACTATTGAGATTAACATTGTCACACCTCAGCATCAATGAAAGACAACAAATCAGGATCCTTCACGTACTTTCGAGCAATATCTCCAGCATTTTGGGGCAAATAATAAGCTGTAGACATCAGAAGGATATCAAATCTATTGCCATGCAACTATTTGAGTTATGTATAAAATCTCATATCAAGTATTAAATATTCAGCAGTCATTACCAAGTGTCAAACATTCAAGAGGCTTCTGAAAGAACTGTCCAAAAAGGTAGATTGGTTCCTCGAGGGACTTCAATTGCAACGAGTTCAAGGCATTGAAGATCTAACCACATATGCATACAAGTACTAAAAGTGAGTAATAAACTAAAACATAACCATAGAAACTACAATAAGTAGCAGTCACCTCAATTGAGACAAACCTTCCAACACTCGCCATAAAATTTAAGGATCCCTTCCTTCTCATGTGGAAATTTACTAATAAGTTCATTGATAAATTCACTGTATTCTCTATGTACTTGAACGGAAAGGTTATTCGGTAGATGGAAATGAACTGTAGTTGGATCAGGAATCACCTCCATCTCACGCCCGACTGCAGCCAATGCTTGAGTTATCAAATTCAGATTCCCCTGCCAATAATCGAACCACACATCAACCAAGAAAAACTCGACATTGAAGATATACAAATAGCTTGGCACACTTCAGCTCTTGGATAAAATGATAACCATGGCAATTTTTTACTGCTAAGACATATACCAAAGAAAGGACCAAAAGACACCAAGTTTTCATAATTTTTCTATATCGCTGAGAATATTCAAAAACATACATCACATTGGCCTATTCGTTTTCAATCAATTCATCAGTCTACACTCAAAAGCCATCAAACAGTTCCATAATCCACTTAACATCTATTGGAACAAGGGGGAATTTGGATACTCCAAATACATGAAAAACCTAGAAAACAACTTGAACAAACACAAACCTGAATCTGAATCCAAGTAATGTAGATTAACACAGACACTGCTAAGAACTAGTTACTGATTTCTTCACCACTAAGACATACACCAAAGAAAAGGTCCAAAGACTCCAATATTTCATAATTGTTTAAAACATATCTCACATTACCCTATTCATAGACAAAAGCCAGCAAACAGTTCCACAATCCAAATGCATGAAAAACTTAAAACATACACAAATGAGTAACATAGGTTAAACAAAAAGAGTGATAAGAAAGAAACAGACCTTATCACTGAATCCAAACATGACAGAAGATCCTACATCGAAAGTATATCCATCTCTCTGGTAATACCCAGAACTCCCTCCAGGAATCACATACTTCTCCAGTACCAAAACCTTGGCTCCTTTAACAGCCAACTGTGTAGCTGCAACAAGCCCTCCTATCCCTGACCCTATAACTATTGCATCATATTTACTCCCCGTATTGACTCCTTCCTTTCCCTCTATCTCCACCGCACTGTCTACACTCAACAGGGATTTCAATCTCATAGGAATGCCTTTTCTCCTTTGAATGACGTGAAAGTTGCTGAATTCGACACCACTAATCTTGTTACCTTTCAATTGTGAGTTTTTCAATGGATTCCAGGACGAAAAACCCGACTTCCCTTTTGTAGGGAACAGAATGGTTTGATAACAACCTAAACTCATGTTTCTATAACGAAATAAAGGGTTTAAAAAGCTAAAAAAAGATGGAAGTTTACCAGCTTTCCACCATAAGAATGAGCAAAAGGTTGAAAATTGAACTCTTGAAGGTATCAAAGTACAGAGTTTTGGGATTTTGGGAAATGGGTATTGAGAATTTTGAACTCAGTGTTCCCTGATTAATGAAACTTTCAGAAATCGCGAGTCGTAACTCTCTATTTAAAGGAAATAAAGGGTTTAAAAAGCTCAAAAATGATGGAAGTTTACCACCTTTTCCACCATTAAAATGACCAAAAGGTTGAGGATTGAGCTTTTGAAGGTATGAAAGTACTAAGTTTTGGGCCTCTGAGAAATGGGTATTGAGATTTTCAACAGGGTTGGTCTCTGATTAACGAAATTTTCAGAAAACTGTGAGTTGTGGTAAGTGAAGAGACGATGAATCCCAAGTCCGGTGTAGGATAGGAACAATTTTTTTATGCAACTTATTTTCATGTTACTGCACACATATGTGGCTTCCACAAAACAGAGTGCGATGCCAAATTTTGATCCTTTTTGTTAACTTGTAGGAATCAGACAAAAGCCGGTTTTAGTTGTGTAATAACTAAAGGCTTTAATAGAAAAATGTCTCTAAACTATACCTTGAATCCTAAGTGATATAAAAAAAATAGGAGTTGGTGATTAATTGATTGATTGGATTTAAATTTAAATATGTATGATTGTTAAAATGTGCTAATGTATGTTTTATTATAATTATGATTTGTATAATATACATATGATATAAGATATGTTAAAATAGAAAAATTGACATGATAGGTAAATTGGGCATATTATGTTATATTTATAATTGAGTCCTGAATTTTATGCTATGCAATTGAAGTCCCTAAATACTATAAAATGACTTAAAATTTTGCATGATTAAATCTTATTTGGATAATTTCATAATTTTACTCTCGATTTTACAAAAAGTTTTACAAAAGTACAATTTAATCCTTAAACTTTGCTTTAAAAATTAAATGAATTTTACTTATCAATTCTAGAATTTTCTTTCAATTATTGTCCTTAATAAATTGTTTTATACTGTACATATGATTTAATTGTTGAATTATGAATGTTACTTATGTGGTATGTTAAATAAAAATGAATATTATGCTTGATGGTTTCCATGTATCTAAGTTATTTTATTAGAGTTTACTAAGGGTGAAATGAATTAAAATATTAATATTGAGACTTGACTATGAGTATTAATTGTTATATATAAACTAAAATGAAATGTGCTAAGAACTATAAATTAAATAAGTTATGTAACACCCTAACTCAGATCTCATCACCTAACAGGTTACGGAGCATTATTAAAGTTTTTAGAATATTTATAGGTAATTCATGTCATTTATTATTCATTTCTCAAGATTATTCATAACGTCCCTTAAATGGACCCTCGAGACTCAATATGAGTATTAGAATCGAGTTGGGACTAAATTGGGAACTCAGAGAATTTTTCGTGAAATTTCAAATTTTTTCTTAAATGCAGAGCACACACGCTCATGTGGTCAAGGGATACGCCCGTGTGACCCTAAAACACGCCTGTGCTGTAGGCCATGTTTGACCCTGTGTAACTCTCTGACTTGTGCCACACGGCCAACCCCACGCCCGTGTGAGTAGGCCGTGTGATCAATTTAATTTTTAAAAATTAGGTGCAGGGTTCACACGGCCAAGACACACGCCCGTGTCTCTGTCCGTGTGCTCAATTCTGAGCATTCTATTCCTCAATTTTAAAATGCAGGGGACACACGGCCAAACCACAAGCCCATGTGCCAGGCCTTGTGTCACATACGGTCAAGACACACACTCGTGTGTCTACCTTTATGGACATAATAAAGCCAATTCCTAGCTTTATTTCTCACTCAAATTTGCCAGTAACCTACACCAACACTTACAATTATATACCAGCCAATCCAAGTATTATAACCAAAATAATTTTAACATCTAACATGGTATATTATTACATGCATACATATTTATAATTTTATATTTATTAAGTAAACTTATTTAGCATAACTCAATCAATCCATAATATGTACTCATGATATTGCCATAGAATAACCTTTAGGTATATCAAAACATAACCATCACAAGCCATTCCAATGGCTAGATTACAAACAACATTTATAAGCCAACAATGGCCAAGTTACCTATACATGTCATTATACCAAAATGAGTTAACTATTTATACCAAAACAAACTAATGGATAATGTGATGATGCTCCGACCGATCTTCAATCTTCGCGAGCTTCCGAGCACTATAAAAAAGAGAAAATAAAACCTAGTAAGCATTATATGCTTAGTAAGTTCGTATAATAGGAATTAAACTTACCAATTTCATTTATTAAAATTAAGCATACATTAACATGTTTTTCCATCAACTTGGCAAATTGTCTAAACACGTACACTCAATCAAACAAGTTAGTTACATAAGTCTCATGTACATCAAATAAGTATAGATGAGCTCATCATAAAACAATTCATCAGATTACTCAGAATCATTCAAGATATAATTTTATTTATCTCATCACTTTCTCTTGTTAGGAGTTTTATTCGTTGAATTACTGAAATATCGATAAATACTTAAATAGTACACTCAAGGCGTACGTATCTATAAATCGCCAATTCTTATTTAGGGAGCATACACTCAAGCCACATGTCAGGATGCTCAAACGAGCCATGTAATCATGTAACAGAACACTTCTTCGAGCTAATCAGGAAACTCATAAGAGTTTTTACTCAAGAAGCTCATAAAGCCTTTTAGATATCTCCAAAGATATAATATTAGGAAGCTTCAAATAAGGTAACAGAGAGTTCAAGCGAGCTTAACAGGATGCTCATGAAGAGTTGAGTTTGTGTCCGCATTATATGCCAGATCACAACCGATTGAAACATGTATCAGGACGCTCGCAAAGAGTTGTGGTAGTGCGCAACATATGCTAAATCACTACCGATCAGGATGCTTGCAAGAACTATATAATAGGATGCTCGAGAGGCTATATCGGGATTACTCGTCTGAGCTAAATCCCTTCTACAACATATGCATAATCACATTCATATACGAAAAATCACATTTATCCATCGATTTTCATTATTCAAACGAAATTTAACATTATAATGACCTTTTCCATCATGTGATCATTCATATATTTATAACATTCATATAGTCACATAAACATTTACTTTATTCAAATTAAATATAACATTCAATTCAAACATGATAATATACATAAATAAATTACACAAACTTACCTCGATAATAGTTCGTAGAAGAAAATCTACTAATCCGAAACTTTCTCTTTCTCTCGATCTAGCTTTGAGTTTGTGTTATCTGGATCTATATAAATTAATTTAATCATCAATTTCTCACATTTCATATTCTATTGAATTCAATTTATACCCTAGGTAAAATTACCATTTTGCCCTTAAACTTTTCATAAATTCCAATTTCGTCCCTAGGCTCGGAAAATAAAATTTATGCAATTTACTCCTTATTCCAAGCCTAACCAAAATTTTAATATAAAATTTACAGCACATGTATCCTATAAAATTCAGAATTTTTTCCAATTTTCAGAACTTTATAATTTAGCCCCTAAATCACAATTTCATCAAAATTCACTTTGTAAAAGTTGTTTATCTATCAACAACCTTTCATTTTCTACTATAAATTTCAAATTTTCAGCATATTCAACCATGGCACAACTTCTATACTTTGATAACTTTTCAAATTAATCCCCCAAATAGATAAATTAAACTATTTCGATCTAAAAAATATAAAAATTTCTAAAAACGAGACAAAATTACTTACCCAATTAAGCCAAGAAAGCTTGCTTTCTCTTTCCTAGGGTGTCCATGTATTTTGGGGAAGAAGATGACATAAAATAAGATGATATTTTCTTTTAATTATTTATCATCTTTTAATTAATTCAATTTTCAATTTAGTCCTTAGTCTTTTCTAATTTTTCCATGGATGATTCATCAAAAATATCTACTAACTTTTCTTTAATGGTCTAATTACCATATAAGGACCTCAAGTTTTGAATTCTATAGCTATTTGATCTTTCTAGCTGTTAGAATCTAACTTTTGCATTTTATGCAATTTGGTCCTATCCGTAATTAAGCACAAAATTGATAAACTTTTCTTATCAGAATTTTCTTATGACATTCCTATGAAATACTAACCATGCAAAAATATAAAAATAAATTTTCTTTCCGGCTCGAATTTTGGTCCTGAAACCACTCTTCCGATTTCAGTGAAAATGGGTTATTACAAGTTAATAAAAGAATTAAGTAAATGTGTAACACCCCAAACCCAGCCTAGACGTTATGGACGAATCTGGCGGTGTCACATTGAAGTGTTTTTCAAAACCGTGATTTCATTGAAAAACCCTTCTTACTATTTAAAACTTGTGTAAAGTCTCAGTTTGTGTTCATTTAATTTCAAAACGTGGTTCATTGGAAAGTTAATCACTTTTAAAAAACGTTATTAATTTCGTTGAAAATCTCTTACAGTTGCGGAAGCTAATTTAAATTAAAGAAGTTTAAAACATATGTTTTTGGAAACAGTAATTGGTTTGAAAACTTGTCTTTTCCTAGACTAGCAGTTTAAAGTGAGTAATCAAAAGGCCGGTCTTATTACAAACCAGAAATCCAAAATAAAAAATTTGAGTAAGCAATTTAACGTAGCATTAGGAGTAGTCGTGTGGCCATCTACGAGTCCCTCGCAGCACCGATTCGCCTCACGCTGAAACTACTGCAGATTAAAAGCGGGTGAGTTTACTGAAAACTCGAGTGTAATCCCTTACTAGAGTAACAATCGAGATCTGAAAATAGAAATGATGCAGGCGAGCCCTTTAACAATAACAGTATAGTTCAGTTTAGAGCATAAGTGGACCAAAGCCCATTACATTATCATTTGAGTCACAGCCCATAATAGAATCATTTGGGCCTAGCCCATTTCAGTAACAAAACAGAATGTGTGAATGCATGGATGCATGCTATCCCATTCAACCCTACACTTGCCTCCATCTAACCCTGCACTACCGTGGGGAATAACTCACCCACGCCATCCCTACACTTACAATGTTAGCACCGGTTGCAGGACTAACCGAAATCGAAGCAAAGTTGCTAGTACATATACGGCTTTAAGCCTTCAGTAGCGGTATTATAATTGGCACAATGCCATCGATAATTGTAATAAGTTCAGCACATAGCCATCAGCGACGGTAATATAATCGGCACACAGCCATGGGTAAATATGATCGACACAGAGTTATTGATAAATATGATAGGCATATAGCTACTGGTAAATACGATTTGCACAAAGCCATAGTCAACATAGCACAGAGCCATATTTAGGTTGGCACAGAGCCGTAATCAGATTAAGCAGCATTAAGCCGTTCATTGGTCCACAGTCGTCTCATGCGTCCCGTACGACCTTAATAGATAAATATTGGATCCATAGTCGTCTCATGTGACCCGTGAAATCCTATCAAAACTTCCTCTGTATTAATGTCCCAACCCCATGCAATATGTCGTGTATGTCATGCTCAATTATTACACGTGTATGCAAAATGGCCATGCTCAGTAACAATCATTTAAACATATATTAAAAGCATATCAGTCATACAACCACCATCAAGTCAGTTAAAGCACAGTCATACAATCACATTCAAATTAGTCAAATTCATAGTCCAAGTCAGTCATTTACCCACAAGGGTAAAACAGTCATTTTACCCTATAGGGGTATTTCGGTAATTTAAATAGTTTGGCCGCAACATGCTTATAGGCCCATTCGAAGGTTTACAGTCGCCCTGAGTAACTTTTACAACTCTAACGATCCTATCAGTGAAAATGGGCCCAAAGCCCATTATTCGGTCCAAATGGGCTTACACGCTCGTGCGGCCCAATTAGCCCAAGATTAGCCACGGCTATGCATACTACACAACCAGTCCAAAGTTTATCACTTATCGAGGATTTTATCTGTGCAGGGCCCACGAGCCTATTAGGCCCACATGACCCACTTCAGCCTATTGAGGCTCAGAATGGCCTATGCCATGTGCGCGACATGACAAGCCCCACTATTTTCCACCTAACAGTCAGATTTACACAAGCGAGCCCATAGGCCTATCGAGCCCATTCGACCCATGGCCTAAGCCCATGAATTCGTTCATGGTGGCCTTTTCCATCGTACACCCACGTTTTGGGGGCTCGGTTTACCGTGCGTGCGATCGCACGCTCTAAGCCCCTCATTTCGTCTTTTCGGCTTCCCGATATTTCAACATTTAGGCATTTGCCGACCTATGGTCAAATCAATGTATGTGGATTCACACACTCTTTCAGCTTTTTACTGATTATCAAATACAGTACTACTATACACCTGATGCGATTTGTTGTAAAACACTATCAAGCACTCCAGGACCTGCAAATCCGAACAAGATAGTTCACTACTCCACAATTCACCGCGCACAATTCTGTAAAGACCCAATACCAACATCAATTCACATTTCATATCCAAGGGAAAAAGAAAAACTTTCCTTTAACACCACCAAAATATAGCCACTTTACCTACCAACCGCGTAGCAGTAGAGTCTCACTACTCCAACGCTAACTGAGTAGTTCCAACCCTTAAGCTTCGCAAATAGAACAGTCAATCGATTCACCAAAAATCCATAAACGAAAAGAATACTTTACAGTTGTGACACTTGCCAGGTGGCAAGTTACGACAATGAAAACCAATGATTAAGGAAGGAATGACTTATAAGGAAAATCCAAAGCTGTGAGAAGAAAGAAAAAGAAAGTTCAACAGGAAGTTGGCAAAAACAAAAGAAGACAATGAAAAATAGGCAAGGGAGGAGGAGGGTGTAAATGTTGCCATAGGAAAGAACAGAACAAAAAGGGAACCAAAAGAAATCGCAAAGAATCATCTAGCAAAAATCGGCAAAGAACAAAATGGCAGACTTGAGAAGCAGAGGAAAACTATTGTCTATAATTTTTTTGGGAAAAGAATGGGAACCGAATTCTTTGAACACAAGATAACAATAACCTACATAAAATCCCATATTTTCCTCCTTAAATCTCTCCATAAATCACTCATTGATTTTCTCCTAATATCTCTTCATGGTACACTCTAACCTGGCATTCGAGCTCTATTCAAACTTTCATGACCAATTCAACCTCAGAGTCTCAGTCCAACTCCACCTCGTATACAGCTCAAACAGCAAAATAAATACTCCATTGCGCATCTCAAGACCTAAACTTCAAACCTCACAGTTACACAACACGCTACCTTGCCACTCCACCACAGGCTCTTTCTGTGTCATAAATCATCCACAATTATTTATAAAGCCTACATGCTAGAGCCATGGTTCATCCCTTAAAAACCAAAATTTTACAAGAGCCAAGGCTTGAACCCAAGACTTCTTAGGCACTTCCCAGGACACTTAACCACTGAAGCAGGCATTTATTTGTGTCATTCACTTGCACAACTAAATTCCAATTCCTTCGATACGCGAAGCCCATTTCTTTTAGGTCCAAAATTCGGGGCGTACAACTCTAACCCCCTTAAAAAAATTTTTGTCCTCAAAATTTCCAACTATCAGAACAGTCGCACATCTTAGCCTACCACGCTACGCTTGGGCTGCGCACTCTGATCCTAATAATACAAGCACACACCAAACCATCTATCCTTCAGAGCGGATAGATATCACATGCATACCATTTCCAGAACACATAGAGAATAAATACAAACTCTAATTTCAAGTGTAGCAATACAGTCTAATATTTAAAGAAATCTCAGTATTTCTATCTACTGCTTTTCAATGAAAACAAACAACAGGTTCAAAAACTTACAGGTTCGGCGCCAGAGACTCGGTGAGCACACAATAAAAATCCTTCAAAATGCTTTAGAATCGTTTGTAAATAACTTTAAAATCCAAAAACTAAGGCTTATTTCCCAGTCGAGTTTTGCAACTTGACTTTGATACCACTAAATGTAATACCCCAAACTCGGCCTACATGTTATGGCCGAATCTGGCGATGTCACATTGAAGTGTTTTTTGAAACCGTGATTTCATTAAAAAACCCTTCTTACTATTTAAAACTTGTGTAAAGTCTTAGTTTTTGTTCGTTTAATTTCAAAATGTGGTTCATTGAAAAGTTAATCACTTTTAAAAAACGTTATTAATTTTTTTTGAAAATCTCTTACAGTTGCGGAAGCTAATTTAAATTAAAGAAGTTTAAAAAATATGTTTTTGGAAATAGTAATTGGTTTGAAAACTTGTCTTTTCCTAGACTAGCAGTTTAAAGTAAGTAATCAAAATCCCAATTAGAAAGTAAATCCCACAAATGGTCTTATTACAAACCAGAAATCCAAAATAAAAAATACGAGTAAGCAATTTAACGTAGCAGTAGGAGTAGTCGTGTGGCCATCTACGAGTCCCTCGCAGCACCGATCCGCCTCACTCTGGGGACTGCCTGAACAGTTAAAAACAGGGTGAGTTTACGAAAACTCAGCATGTAATTCCCTTACTAGAGTAATAGTCAAGATCTGAAACGAAATTTAGGCGAGCCCTTTAACGATATGATGCAGATCCGATTTAGAGCATAAGTGGGCCAAAGCCTATTACATTATCATTTGGGTCACAGCCCATAACAGAATCAATTGGGCCTAACCCATCTTAGTAACAAAACAGAATGTATGAATGCATGGATGCATGCTATTCCATCCAGCCCTGCACTTGCCTCCGCCCAACCCTGCACTACCTGTAGGGAATAACTCACCTACGCCATCCCTACACTTACAATGTTAGCACCAGTTGCAGCATGAACAGAAATCGCAGCAAAGCTATTGGTACATATACAGTTTTAAGCCTTCAGTAGCGGTATTATAATTGGCACAAAACCATCGGTAACTGTAATAAGTTTGGCGCATAGCCATCAGCGACGGTAATATAATCGACACACATCCATGGGTAAATATGATTGACACAGAGTCATCGATAAATATGATAGGCACATAGCCACTGGTAAATACGATTTGCACAAAGCCATAATCAACATAGCACAGAGCCATATTTAGGTTGGCACAAAGCCATAATCAGGTTAAGCAGCACTAAGCCATTCATCGATCCACAGTCGTCTCATGCGACCCGTACGACCTTAACAAATCAATACTGGATCCACAGTCATCTCATGTGACCCGTGCGATCCTATCAGAACTTCCTCCGTATCAATGTCCCAGCCCTATGCAATATGTCGTGTATGTTATGCTCAATCATCACATGTGCATGAAAAATGGCCATGCTCAGTAACAATCATTTAAACATATATTAAAAGCATATCAGTCGTACAACCACCGTCAAGTCAGTTAAAGTACAGTCATACAATCACAGTCAAATCAGTCAAATTCATAGTCTAAGTCAGTCATTTACCCACAAGGGCAAAACAGTCATTTTACCCTACAGGGGTATTTTGATAATATAAACAGTTTGGCCTAGACATGCTTATCGGCCCATCCAAAGGTTTACAGTTGCCCCGAGTGACTTTTACAACTCTAACGATCCTATCGGTGAAAATGGGCACAAGGCTTATTATTCGGCCCAAATAGGCCTATATGCTCGTGCGGCCCAATTAGCCCAAAATTAGCCACTGCTATGCATACTAAACAGCCCAGTCCAAAGTTTGCCACTTATCGAGGATTTTATCCGTATAGGGCCTACGAGCCCATTTGGCCAACACGGCCTGCTTCATCCTATTAAGCCCCAAAATGACCTATGCCATGTGTGCGACATGACAAGCTCCACTATTTTCCACCTAATAGTCAGATTTACACAAGCGGGCTCACAGGCCCATTGGGCCGATTGGGCCGATTATGGCCTAAGCCCATGAATTCGTTCATGGCGGCCTTTTTCACCGTACACCCACGTTTCGTGAGCTCGGTTTACCGTGCGTGCGATTGTACACTCTAAGCCTCTCTTTTTGACTTTTTGACTTCTCGGCATTTCGACATTTCAACATTTCGATATTTGCTGACCTATGGTCAAATCAATGTATGAAGATTCACACACTCTTTCGACTTTTGATCGATTATCAAATACGGTACTACTACACACCTGATGCGATTTACTGTAAAACACTATCGAGCACTTCGGACCTGCAGATCCGAACAAGATAGTTCACTACTCCACAGTTCACCACGAAAAATTCTATAAAGACCAAATTCCAACATCAATTCACATTTCGTATCTAGGGGAAAAAGAAAAACTTTCCTTTAACACCACCAAAATATAGCCACTTTACTTACGAACCGCATAACAGTAGAGTCACACTACTCCAACGCTAACCGAGTCATTCTAACCCTTAAGCTTCGCAAATAGAACAGTCGATCGATTCACCAAAAATCCATAAAGGAAAAGAATACTTCACAGTACACTTACCAATAACGCAAGAACCCAAAAAAAAGGTGGCATGTTGCGACAATGAAAACCAAGGATTAAGGAAGGAATGACTTATAAGGAAAATCCAAAGCTGTGAGAAGAAAAAAAAAAGAAAGTTCAACAGGCATTTGGCAGAAACAAAAGAAGACAATAAAAAATCAGCAAGGAAGGAGGAGGGTGCAAATGTTGCCATAGAAAAGAACAAAACAAAAAGGGAATCGAAAGAAATCGTAAAGAACCATCTAGCAAAAATCGGTAAAGAACAAAATGGTAGACTTGAGAAGCAGAGGAAAACTATCGTCTATAATTTTTTTGGGAAAAGAATGAGAACCGAATTCTTTGAACACAAGATAATAATAACCCACTTAAAATTCCATTTTTTCCTCCTTAAATCTCTCCATAAATCACTCCATGGTACACTCTAACCTGGCATTCAAACTCTATTCAAACTCTCATGACCAATTCAACCCCAGAGTCTCAGTCCAACTCCACCTCCTACACAGCTCAAATAGCAAAATAAATACTCCATTGCGCATCCCAAGACTTGAACCTCAAACCTCACAGTTACACAACACACCACCTTACCACTCCACCACAGGCTCTTTTTGTGTCATAAATCATCCACAATTATTTATAAAGCCTACATGCCAAAGCCATGGTTCATCCTTTAAAAACCAAAATTTTGCAAGAGCTAAGGCTTGAACCCAAGAGTTCTCAGGCACTTCCCATAACACTTAACCACTGAAGCAAGCATTTATTTGTGTCATTCACTTGCACAACTAAATTACAATTCCTTCGATACGCGAAGCCTATTTCTTCTAGGCCCAAAATTTAGGACGTTACAAAATGTGTAAGCTAATAAAAAATATGTAATTTGAGCCCAAAATAAATATATACAATTAAGTGACTAAAATAAATAAGAAAAAAGATTCAGGCCTAATGGTTAAGTGTTAGTTTCAACAACCTAAGATAAAAGCCACACTAAAATAAATATTGTTGGGAGTAAAAATTGAATAAAAAATAGACTTAGGCTTAATGGTAGGCATGTTAAAACTTTTTTTAGAGGTCTTAGGCTTAAGTCACTCTTTCCTCTTTTTTTTTTTTTTAATTTCATAATTTCACTAAAAACATCCCCAAAACATATCTATATGATTAAGAGTCACAATTAAATAAGAAATGGGTAGTAGTTTAATGGTTAAGTGTTAGTTTCTACTTATGAATTGAGTTCAAGCCTCCACCTCCTTTTCTCCTTTTATTTTAATTTTAAATTTCAGCAAAATCTTGAGAAAATTACATATGACGCCCCTAGGAATTTAATAAATTCTTTCCTAATTAGAATTCACAACTTGCCCATTTTCAAAATTCCAATAGAATTAGAATTCCACTATCTTTTTCACTTCTTTTTCTAATTAAATATTCAATTTGCCCCTTTTCAAATCGTAATAGAATTTGCTCTTCATCTTTCTATTTGTTTTCTTTTTATTTTCTTCCCTTTCTTTACATCATATTTTCATTCTAAATACTATTGATTACTTTGCTATCCCAAGTCAAATCATTCCCCCTTCAATAATTTTCTATTGGAGTTTAGATTTGTCATCAATAAACATCTGTTACCTTTGCCAAGAATCGGTAATTACATATAATTTTTTATGTTTAGATCCTGACTTTTCATAGATTTTTTTATCTTACGTTAACCTTTCAATTTTGTTGAACTGCTCTATTTGATAAATTATTTTGATATAATAAACAAAAATATCTTTAAATAAAAATTTGTTTTTGAACAAAGAATTCAAAATATAAATAATATTTCAAAACTTTCAAATAGCTTAGAAAATGCTTTTAAACACTTAGAATAATTTTGAAAAAGTTTTGAAAACGAATTTAAACTCTTAAACTTGATTAAAACTATTTCAAATCAATTGTAAAACTGCTCCCTTCAAGCAATATCGTTGTTTTCAAAATGTATCGATACTTACAATTTTTACTCGATACCTTATTTTTTATCGATACCAAAATTGCTCTTTATTTTGAATAAAAAATTGAACACAAAAATTAAGTATCGATACCTTTAAAATTTTATCGATATCTATTGAATTTTATTGATACCAAAATTTTATATCAATACCAATTTTGTATTATATTTTCATGACCTTTCAAATATTTTATATCGATATCAATTTATATCGAAGCCATTTTGAGGTAAAAAAATATTTTCATTATGAAAATTGTTGAATTTTTATTAAAATGTTGGTTAAAATTTGTGTTTTTGGGTTGATTTGAAATATATATTTGTGTTTTCATACAGGAGGTTGCCTAAATTTAACCACTCTTAAAATTTTTCTTTAAACCTTTTGCCCACAAAGTGTACGATAAAATACCCCAACCAAAATTTTAAGTGCTAATAGGGTCTCTCTTGTCTAGTTAGTTAGAATGTCTATTAGGAAACATCCTCGTTCCAGTCCTTCATCTTTATCTAGTGGTCAACCCAATTCCCTCGATGATTGTTTTAGAGATAACAATGATACTTACCATTTTAATTAATACTTTTTAAAACGAAAAGTTAATGTTTTTCGCACCCTTGATATTGAATTTTTAGCCAAAATCAATTTTTTTGTTTCTTCAAACTTTAATCGAATGACAGTGGATCGGCTTTTTTAAAATTCGTTCACCGACTCATGCTAATCTTGTTCAAGCATTTTATTGAAATGCTAGACTCGAACATGATGAATCTGGTGAGACTGTGGTTGCTGTAAATTATTTTCTTATGAACACTCCTATTCGTTTCACTTTAGAACATTTTGGTGAATTTTTAAAACTTCCTCCGGGGTGAGTCAAATGAGAAAGGCCCTTATAATTCGGCCTTGAACATTCGACGCTCGTTTGCATCCGAGCTAAATGTCCATGATCGCATTTTGCATTTTATAATTACATGGATATTACATCCCATTTCAAAACATGTCATTCTTTGATTTACTGACTATTGGTGGATTGATTCTTTTAATCGTAATAGGCGTCCGGATCTGGTGTTAATCTTAATTAATGACATTACCAAACGTATTGGCTAGAGGCTCGAGAGTAAGATCTATCTGCCTTTTGGACATTTTTGTCATACATTTTTAAATGCCTCAACATCCATACAAATGTCGATCCTCCTTTGGCTGTCAAATACAAACCTATTAGCTTTTCTACCCTTTATAGAGTTGGTTTTAAAATGGATCCTATTACCAAAAATTGGGTTAAAGATGTCCATCATGTCCCACAAGAAGATGATGATGAAGGACTTGAAGATGACCATAATGGCATTCCTCTAGTCCAACAAGACTCTCTACCAGGCTCTTCCTCAGCTCAACCGTTTGCTTCGCCTCTCTCCAATGACATGTCTGCTGCCATCCTTAGTGCCATTACTTCCTTAATTGAGGGGTTTAAAGGTTTTCGCACTTGACCAGATGATGCATTTGAGCATGTTAATAACAATATTTATAGTCTATACTCTAGGATGTCTAGGATGGAGGAAAATATTGCACTTTTAAAGTCTCATTTCCGTCCCTCCACCTCTTCCTCTTCATCAAGATGACTAAGAAGCCTATATTTCATTTTCTAATGCATTTCACTCATTTTCATTGCATATTTTCCTATCTCTATGATAGACCTTAATGTTTATTTTAGTATCTTATTTGTAAATACTTTATTTTGGCACATTAATGTTAGTTCTTTACTTTTCAAATTATTTACTCTTTTATTAAACTAACAAAGTCTCTCTATTTAGCTTTATTTGTTGATTTTTGAAATTACAAAAAAAGGGGGAGAAGAGAAGAGAAAGGTAAATTTTTGGTATTTGGTTGATTTTATTTATGACTAATCTTTTAATGCCAATAACAAGTGACCACTTTTGTTTTTCAAATCATTGTTTCCAAACTTTCTAAAAATCAAATCATTGATTCAAATTGAACTTTAAAAAGGGGAGTAACAAATTCAAAAACAAGTTTACCAAAGTGTTTTGTTATATCAAAAATGGGGATTGTTGAATTGCTTTATTTGATAAATTATTTTGATATAACAAACAAAAGTATCTTTAAATAAAATTTGTTTTTGAACAAATAATTCAAAGCATAAATAATATTTCAAAACTTCCAAACATCTTAGAAAATGTTTTGAACACTTAGAATAAGTTTAACAAGGTTTTGAAAACAAATTTAAACTCTTAAACTTAATTAAATTTGTTTCAAATCAATTGTAAAACTACTCCCTACAAGCAATATCGATATTTTCCAAAATGTATCAATACTTGTACAATTTTAGTAGATACCTTATTTTTATTGATACAAAAATGTTATCTATTTTAATAAAAATTGAACACAAACATTAAGTATCGATACCTTTAAAATTTTATTGATACCAAAATTTTATATCGATACAAATTTTGCATTCTATTTTCATGATCTTTCAAAATGACAAAAAGTATTGATAGCTATAAAAATATATTGATACCTTTTACCAGGTATTGATAAATCATTTTTGGTATTGCGAAAACTAACTTTAATGGCCACTGACATTAAATGCTACTATCTTACAAAAAATATCGATACTTTTTTGTTGCAGATGAATTTAATGATATGATATTTTCATCCCAATGACTTTATTTATTTTCTCAACAACCACAATGGTTGGAAATGAATTAAAAAGTATACATACCAACTTTTAAAGGTCCTACAACAACTAGAAAGAATACTCAAACTTAAAGATCAATCAAAACAATCTTTGTGCCATATATTTCCATACTTTTCTTTTGTACACTTGTGAGTTTTATTTCCATTCTTTTGCTTAAGTGTTTTTCATTGTAATTGAGCTTAATTTTGCAAATGCTCAGTTCTTGTAAGGATTGTTTGCTAATTTGTATCTTTTTAAGAGGGTTAGTATCTTGGTATCTTAAGATTTGAGTAGAAATCTTAAGGGATTTGTAAGGTTAAACATTATCCTAAAAGGTTGATCAAATTAGTAAATTTGGGAAAATCCTTAGTTGTGGAAAGCTAAGGTAGTGGAGCAGGCAATTGGACCTGAACCACACTAAATTCTTGTGTTTCTTTTCTATCTTTTCTCTCTAGCTTTCACAAATTTTTTAAAAGGTCAAGTCATACCCTCTTGGAAATTTCAGTTTGATCATTTGAGCTAACATATTCAATTACTTGATATTTTTCAGTTCTTACAGAATCTTTTGACAATCTTGAAATTTCAATCATTAACTCATGTATAAATGTTGTCTGAATGACCTAATTTAGGTGCACCAGATCATATTTGATCGTGAGGAACGTCGATCGAAGTCCCGGTAAAAAGTGTGTGTTGTTTTACAAGAGAATCAAGGTAAACCTACCTAGGATTAGTGCCACATGATCAGCCACATGGGTGTGTAGACCACACCACCCCTCATATGACCATGTGCCTCTAGAACCCTAAGATAGTTCAAATCTCACATGGCCTAAAACCCTTCCCAGGGCCTGCCACCTGTAGGTTAATTTTGCAAAAGTACACACGGCCATAGTCTGTTACACAGTTTGGACACACGACCATGTAACCCTTCCACACGACCTATAGCACCCTACACGCCTATATGGCTAGGCCGTGTGTCCCCTATTTTACAATTTTGCCCAGGAATTTATATTGTACGTAGTTTAGTCCTTGGATACATCCAGAACTATTTTTAGTGTTTTATTTGATTCAATTAAGTCCTTGATAAGATGAATAATGCTAGAATCATTTATCTGATTAACTGAATTAATATTATATATGTGTGAAATGTGAATAAATATATATATATGTCTATTGTATCTGTATTTATGATAGTACGTACTGCATGGCTTATGATATTGTTAATCAAATCCATAAGAAGTATATGTTTCGCTATTGAATTGATTAGTTAAAAGCATACCTACTATTTCCATATCGATCTATTATAAGCACATTATTCTTTACTTTTTAATCTGTTATAAGCATGTCATATTGCATTGCATAGGGCGAGATGCTTTGAATGTAACAGCCCGATTTTGGGCCTAGTCGGAACAGTAGTTTCGAAACCACTATTTCGAGGCCGGATAAAATTATGTTGATGTTATTTTATGTGTTATAATGTGATTTTATAAGTGCATGTTAATTTTGATATATTAATTTTAGCGAATTCTAGTCCAATTTTGAAAAAGGACTAAATCGCATAAAAAGTAAAAGTTATGTTTTAATAACTAAAGGTGTTAAATTGCCTTGTATCTTAAATTGGGGTTTTTTAATGTGAAATTAGGCCATTGAAAGAGTGATGGCCAACCACGAGACAAGGAATTAAATGGTCAAAAATGTTAGGTAAGTGTTGGGTGACTTATTTGACAAATAAGTAATAAAATAAAAAAAAGAAAATATCATCTTTTCTTCATCTTCTCTCCACAGATATTTTCCAGCCAAGAAAAGGGTTTAGAAGCTGGAAAATTTTAGCAAAGAAACTCCCATGCTAGTAAGTGATTTTTAATGTCTTTCTTGATAATTTTTGCATTTTTGGAACCCCTAAAGCATGAGCTTTCAAAAGAGGGGAGTATTTTGCAAAATGATTAAGAGTTTAGGGTTTTTCCATGAAAGCATATGTGTTGTTTTCTGAGTTTTTATGGAAGAATATGAGTCTTGGTAGTGTTATAAACAACTTTTATGAAAGAAGTTAGGATGAAAACACCTAAAATGGGGTATTTTGCAAAGTTGTTAAATAAGTGTAAATGTGTGAAATAATTGAATTTGTGAGTTGCTATAGTTATGAAAATGGTTTCTCTAGGCTTAATGATTAAGAAAATGTGATAAAAATCATTTTACGAGCCTAGGGGCAATTTGGTAATTTTGGCAAAGTATAGGGCAAAATTTTCATGTCATTGGACTAATTTGATTAGTATATTGTGCTAATAAGTTAAATGTGATGTTATAGATGATGAAAAACAAGATTCGAGCTTACAACGACGAAAAATAAGAAATTGATGTTTAGGCCTCTTTTACCAATTTGATGTCGAGGTAAGTTCGTATGACTAAATAAGCATGTTATCCATGTTATTGTTAATATACTTGAATCTATCTTGCTTCGGTTATATTGAATTATATGTTGATGATATTGAGTATGATAAAAGTGATGATAAAAATGTTAATAACATTCACATGATGGTAGAAGACATTAGAAATTCAATGGAATATGATATCCCATAGAAACGAGTAAGTCGTATGTAAATAATATAACTACATCGTTATTACACATATTTGAATTGATATAGCATAAATTGCTTGATTGTGGAAATGATTATTTATGATGAGAATTGATGTAGAGGAACTTCCCGGTTGAACCTTAGGAATAAACGGATATTCATGCCACGACATTGGGCGATGTGTGTGTGCTAGTGTAAGACATGTCTGAGACATGCATCGGCCACATTATGAGAGCCAGTGTAAGACCATGTCTAGGACATGGCATCGGGTTTGAGACGAGAGCTAGTGTAAGACATGTTCAGGACATGCATCGGCTACGAAATATACTAGTGTAAGACATGTCTGGGACATGCATCGGCACGGATATTTGAGAGCCAATGTAAGACCATGTCTGTGACATGGAATCTGCATTATACCCTATGTTTGAGGCTTAGTGAATATTTGATAGCTTTCCGAATGGTTCAACGGTAAGAGTTACGGTTTAAGCTAAATGAGAAAGGTTATGACCATATTGTGAGTGGTACAGGTACTTACATGAAATTGATGAGATGTGAATTTAATTCATGTTATATGATTAGTAAGGAATGAATATGAGCATGTTGAGTAACAAAGGTATGTATGCCAAGCTCATGATAAATGATTTCAGTTTATGATGCACATTTGATGAAGATGTAAATAGGTAATTCATGCCTATGAGAATGATTTTGTGATGGCCTTGTGATTATAGGTCTATACTTATGATGTATAAATATGTAGCCTTACCAATGTGGTGGAAATTAATTAATATGGTGTGATAAACTTAGCATCGTTAATTTACACTAAAATAGTTTTGGACAACAGCCACGGTCCGAATTTAAAAATACACTAAAAATAGTGGAAAATGAGTTAGAGGCTGAATAAAATATGGAATTAAAGATTATTGACTCTAGTTTCTTATAAAAGAAACCATGTAAGCAAAAGAATTTCCTATAATGAGATATTCGAAGTTGTGTGAGACAGAGTTAGAATGATTTCGGAATCTCCTGTTCTGATTTGATAAAATCATTATAAATTGTACAAAAATATTTATGAGTTATAAATTATGTGTTTAGAATCCTTAATGAGTATATTTTCAATAGAATTAGACAAGAACATTATTCGAGTTCTGTGCTATGAGATAATTGAACATTTGTGCAGAAGGGTCGGAACTGTTAGACAGTGAATCAGGGGTAATTTTGAGGAATAAACTGTACTATTTGGCTAAACCAAAAATTTTGGAAATTTATGGTAGAAAATTAACAGAACTTAATTTAGAGTTTTGTAGCTCTAGATATAATTATTTTATTGATTCTTGTACAAGAAGATAGCTTATCATGACTTGAGAATATGTTGGGAACTTGGATAAAACATGTTAATAAGTTGCTTATTGTTTTCATATGAACTTACTAAGCATAAAGCTTACCCCTTTCCTTTCCCATGTTCTCTAGGGTTGCTCAGGTTAGAGTTAGTTGGAGATATTATCATATTGTCAAGCTATCGCTATTGGTGTAAGTGATTTCAAGTACTTTGAGTCTATGGCATGTATAGGAGTATAAATATTCGAGTATGTGATATTATTTTAGCCAAATGTATTGGCTTATTTTGATTATGGGGTTGTAAACCCATTTTAAAGATGCATGCATGTGCTATGGACTTACGTGATGAGTTTATAATGATTATGGCATGAATGTGGTAAAGATGTGAGTAAACTCTATGATATCTATTGCATGTGAAATTGCCATGATCATGACGTGTTATGAATGTTTAAGTGCCTAATTTTTCCATGTTGTATGCTATTGTATAAGTATGCATGCATGTGTTGTGAGGGGGACAAAATGGCTTGGAAAATAGCCTCGTATTTGTCCACATGGGTAGACACACGGGCGTGTGTCTAGGCGGTGTGTGCCACACCGTCTGCCCCCATGGGCGTGTTGTCCAGCCTTGTGTCCCCTGCACCTAAGTTTTTCAAGTTAGTATGCATGGTAGTAAGCACACGGGTAAGAGACACGGCCATGTGTCTCAGCCGTGTGAAGGACACGGCCATAGGACACAGGCGTGTGCCGTAGCCTCGTGGTTCGATTTGTTCATAACCAAATTCACAGAATGTCCAGGTTTTTGGAACGGGTTTGGGACATAGGCGTGTCCCTAGCACACGGGCGTGTGGATCCTTAAAGCATAAAATTTTTCCAAGTTTTTCTTAAGTTCTCAGTTTAGTCTCGAATCGTCTCAAATGCATGTTTTGGGCCTCGTGAGCTCGTTTAAGGGACAAAATGTATGTAAAATGAAAAAAATTTAAATTGATCAAAATTTTACGTCCCGATTTTATATAGTTGGTTGAGTTTAAGTCCGGTATCACCTCGAACGTTGTCCTGGCGTCGAATACGGGCGAGGGGTGTTACATTGAAAGAAGAAGTTTTGGAAAATTACTTATCCGTAACTCTGGTTGTTGTATGCTATTCTATAATTTTTGGCCATGTGTCTTAGCCATGTGAAGGACAAGGCTATAAGACACAGGCGTGTCCCTTGGCCGTGTGGCTTCAATTTGTTCATAACTAAATTGACAGAATGTGCAGGTTTTTGGACACGGGTTCGGGACACAGGCTTGTCCCTAGCACACTGACGTGTGCTCTATACCCACACGGGAGTGTGGAGCCTTAAAGTATGAAAAGTTTCCATGTTTTTTTAAGTTCTCAGTTTAGTCATAATCGTCTCAAATGCATGTTTTGGGCCTCGCGAGCCCGTTTAAGGGACAAAATGTATGTGAAATGAAAATTTTTAAATTGATCAAAATTTTACGGCCCGATTTTATATAGTTGGTTGAGTTTAAGTCCGGTATCACCTCGAACCCTGTCTCGGCATCAGATAAGGGCGAGGGGTGTTATGTTTAGTGGATCAGAGCATGGTTGATTCGGTTCTCGAACTAACATAGCGTAAGAGAGTCTAGCTTTACATGCCATAGTACTCCTCGTGATAGTGTGATACCTCCCGACGCTAACGAAACTATTTGCTAAGATAGGAAAGACTTCCAACCAAGCAAATCTTTTTAATGATAGAAGTAATATTAAGATGATTGAAACGTGCTTGTGATATGTTGAAATTTGGAAAGGTATGAAAATAGATTCATGATTTTTTTTACATGAATTAATACTCAATATGTGATAATCATAAGTTAAAGAATGTGGAAACATGGAATGAAACGAAAGATAAGCCCTGATACGCTTTTCCCTGCATGTTAGTATTCATACGATGTTATGTGCCCAACTCTTTTGGCCAAGTGATTATGAAAAGAAAAATTTACTCGAAATGGCAGAATGTGTGTATAAGTAGTTCTGTTTAATGATGTGTAATCAGTATGTACATGTGATTGACATTTATGTTTTAATCTTTGAATTAAAGATGTCATAAATGTTATAATAGCATGAAAGCTGAAATGAAAGATCAAATTGAGTAGAACGCTGGAATTGAGTACAATCATTCGATTATAAATTGACGGATAAGACCATAGTTGGACTATGGCATCAATTGAATGATGTACTCAAAACCGTAAGACGTTTTCTAATTTGGTAAATGTTGGTAAGTAAATTAAGGCTAAGTGTTGAAACTTGATTAGACATTAGTGGTAATTCGAGTAAAAGAAATGAAAATTTATAGTGTGATAAGTTCACTGATGTTTGGCTAGTATTCATGTAAAATAAAGTTGCATGTGTTACTAAGATATGTGAAAGTGTGTTCATAACAAGTTGGAAATTTGAAATGTTTGAATCGATATGTATGATACTATGTTGTTGTTAAATGTGTATATATGTGAGAGTTGAAAGTTTAGAGGCTTTACAATCTTCACCCCCTTGCTAGAATAGAGTTATATGAGGAAATTCATGAGAGATATGTTGTATAAGCTTGCAAATGTGAAACTAAAGAGTGCAATAATGGAGTATTATGGGATTAGTGATGACATAATTAATCAAAGGAATGATATCGGATTTGCAAAGATGTCTGAGTATGACAGATTCAATTAAGTAAAACTTTAGCTATCTCTCTCTTTTGAGTATTTTGTATTTTCCTCTATCCTTGGGAATATGTATGGTTGTCCATTCCTAGTGAAAATTTTATTGTATGAGAATGTTAGCAATTGTGATATTAGACGAAAAAGCTCTGTTAATCCGGTTAGTTATGATCAACATTTCTTATCTCTTCGGAATTCTTTTCTGATATGCCGAAATGAAGTCGATGGTGAAAATTTAGATGAGACCATTCTGATGTTTCTATTGATTATGGTTATATATATATACATATGCGGGAAATATATTATCTCTGTTATGCTGGAATTCTAGAGCGTATAGATGGTAATTTCCTTCTGGTTTTCTCTGAGGGATTTTTCAGATTTTCCTAATTATTTTTCTCGAGGTTATATTCTCGAATTTCTGGTATGGTGTTATGTATTGGAATTCTTTATCATGATTGTTCCTATCGTTCTTATTTCAAGAATTATCAATCTGGCTCGTCTTTAAAGGTATTCTTTCACTTGCGATAACAATGTCTATTATGATTATGCTACTAGTTCAATTATGGGAGTGTGGGAATTCTAGTATTTGGGTTTCTCTAATCTTCGCGTAAAGGATTATTATCAGCAAAGGTAAATTAAGCCATGTGTATTAAGTTTATTCGCTAGTTCGGGAATAATGTTGTGCAATTATGGGTAAGTAGACGTACAGTCTGAGATGAAGAAATTTTATTCTTAAAAATATGATACAAAAACATATTAGTTGGATTTCTCTCATTCAAGAGATGCTGTTATAAGTAAAGTTGTCCTGATTAATAAAGAGACCACATCTATGAAGTTGGAATCATTTGATTCATGTTAGTAAAGTTTCTAAACAGTTGATGACTAGAGCATAGAAATGTGGCTATAAGTGGCAAATTAAACAAGTACAGCATGATTCGAATTTTAATTTGGAATTGTAGGGAGGATTTGATTTCTTGTTTCTGTTACTATTATTTCAGAGTAAGATTTGAGTATTGAGAAACTCTGGGTTATACAGAGAATTGAGTACAGAGTTCACAGTAGTATCTTGTCTATTCTTCCAAAGGATGTTGAATTGTCTATAGGGTAAAGCCGAATATCAAATGTATTCGAGATTATTACTGTCAGTGATGACAGTAGGAAGAAAATGAGAAAGGATTGTTATGAATTTCGTATCGAGATATCTCTCATCCCCAAGAAAATGGAGGGATGCAAGTTGAATTGTGATAGATTGATGATGGAAGTCCGCATGATTATTTTAGTATGTACAAATATATTATTTGACAGATGTGACTGAGTTATATGTTTCTGAGTTTATAGTTCCAAGAATGTCAGTCTCCAATATTTCGAATTGAGTTCCGAGGTTTATACCGCAATTACGGAAAGGCAGAGAATCCTAAGTACGAGACTAAGATGAATTATAAATTATGAGAAAAAGGTGAAAGTGACTCGTGAAAGTTGAAAGCAACTTCTTCTGGCAAGATTTTCAGGGAAAAAAATTCCTAAAGGGGGGAAGAATTGTAACAGCCCGATTTTGGGCCTAGTCAGAACAGTAGTTTCGAAACCACTATTCTGAGGCCGAAGAAAATTATGTTGATGTTATTTTATGTGTTATAATGTGATTTTATAAGTGCATGTTAATTTTGATATATTAATTTTAGCGATTTCTAGTCCAATTTCGAAAAAGGACTAAATCGCATAAAAAGTAAAAGTTATGTTTTAATAGCTAAAGGTGTTAAATTGCCTTGTATCTTAAATTGGGGTTTTTTAATGTGAAATTAGGCCATTGAAAGAGTGATGGCCGACCATGAGACAAGGAATTAAATGGTCAAAAATGTTAGGTAAGTGTTGGGTGACTTATTTGACAAATAAGTAATAAAATAAAGAAAAGAAAATATCATCTTTTCTTCATCTTCTCTCCACCGATTTTTCCAGCCAAGAAAAGGGTTTAGAAGCTGGAAAATTTTAGCAAAGAAACTCCCATGCTAGTAAGTGATTTTTAATGTCTTTCTTGATAATTTTTGCATTTTTGGAAACCCTAAAGCATGAGCTTTCAAAAGAGGGGAGTATTTTGCAAAATGATTAAGAGTCTAGGGTTTTTCCATGAAAGCATATGTGTTTTTTTCTAAGTTTTTATGGAAGAATATGAGTCTTGGTAGTGTTATAAACAACTTTTCTGAAAGAAGTTTGCATGAAAACACCTAAAATGGGGTATTTTGCAAAGTTGTTGAATAAGTGTAAATGTGTGAAATAATTGAATTTGTGAGTTTCTATAGTTATGAAATTGGTTTGTCTAGGCTTAATGATTAAGAAAATGTGATAAAAATCATTTTACGAGCCTAGAGGCAATTTGGTAATTTTGGCAAAGTATAGGGGTAAAATTGAAAATTTTGCCAAAATATGTCATTGGACTAATTTGATTAGTATATTTTGTTAATAAGTTAAATGTGATGTTATAGATGATGAAAAACGAGATTCGGACTTAGAACGATGAAAAACGAGAAATTGTTGTTTAGGCCTCTTTTAACAATTTGGTGTCGAGGTAAGTTCGTATGACTAAATAAACATGTTATCCATGTTATTGTTAATATACTTGAATCTATCTTGCTTCAGTTATATTGAATTATATGTTGATGATATTGAGTATGATGAAAGTGATGCGAAAAGTTAATAACATTCACGTGATGGTAGAAGACATTAGAAATTCAATGGAATATGATATCCCATAGAAACGAGTAAGTCATATGTAAATAATATAACTATATCGTTATTACACATATTTGAATTGATATAGCATAAATTTCTTGATTGTGGAAATGATTATTTATGATGAGAATTGATGTAGAGGAACCACCCGGTTGAACCTTAGGAATAAACAGATATTCATGCCATGACATTGGGCGATGTGTGTGTGCTAGTGTAAGACATGTCTGGGACATGCATCGACCACATTATGAGAGCCAGTGTAAGACCATGTCTGGGACATGACATCGGCATTGAGACGAGAGCTAGTGTAAGACATGTCTGGGACATGCATCGGCATCAAGATGTAAGCCAGTGTAAGGCATGTCTGGAACATGCATCGGCTACGAAATGTGCTAGTGTAAGACATGTCTGGGACATGCATCTGCACGAATATTTGAGAGCTAGTGTAAGACCATGTCTGGGACATGGAATCGACATTATACCCTATGTTTGAGTCTTAGTGAATATCTGATAGCTTTCCGAATGGTTCAGTGGTGAGAGTTACGATTTAAGCTAAATGAAAAAGGTTATGACCATATTGTGAGTGGTACAGGTACTTACATGAAATTGATGAGATCTGAATTCAATTCATGTTATATGATTAGTGAGGAATGAATATGAGCATGTTGAATAACACAGGTATGTATGCCAAGCTCATGATAAATGATTTCAGTTTATGATGCACATTTGATGAAGATGTAAATAGGTAATTCATGCATATGAGAATGATTTTGTGATGACCTTGTGATTATAGATCTATACTTATGATGTATGAATATGTAGCCTTATCAATATGGTGGAAATGAATTAATATGGTGTGTTAAACTTAGCATCATTAATTTACACTAAAATAGTTTTGGACAGCAGCCATAGTCCAAATTTAAAAATACACTAAAAATAGTGAAAAATGAGTTAGAGGATGAATTTAATATTTAATTAAATATTATTGAGTCTAGTTTCTTATAAAAGAAACCATGTAAGCAAAAACATTTCCTATAATGAGATATTTGAAGTTGTGTGAAACAGAGTCAGAATGACTTTGAAATCCCCTATTTTGATTTGAGAAAATCATTATAAATTGTACAAATATAGTTATGAGTTATAGTTTTTTATTTTTAGAATACTTAATGAGTCTATTTTCAAGAAAAATAGACAAGAACATTATTCAAGTCATGTTCTATGAGATAATTAAACTTTAGTGTAGATGGGTCGGAACTATTAGATAGTGAATCTGGGGTAATTTTGAGGAATAAACTGTACTATTTGGCTAAACCAAAAATTCTGGAAATTTTATGGTAGAAAGGTACATGAGTCTAGTTTCAAGGAAAATTAATAGAACTTAATTTAGAGTTTTGTAGCTCTAGATATAAATATTTTATTGACTATTGTACAAGAAGATAGCTTATCATGACTTGAGAATATGTTGGGAACTTGGATAAAACATGTTATTGAGCTGCTTATTGTTTTCATATGAACTTACTAAGCGTAAAGATTACCCCTTTCCTTTCCCATGTTCTCTAGGGTTGCTCAGGTTGGAGTTCGTTGGAGATATTATCACACTGTCAAGTTATCGCTATTGGTGTAAGTGATTTCAAGTACTTTGAGTCTATGGCATGTATAGGAGTTTAAATATTCGAGTATGTGATATTATTTTATCCAAATGTATTGGCTTATTTTGATTATGGGGTTGTAAACCCATTTTAAAGATGCATGCATGTGCTATGGACTTACATGATGAGTTTATAATGATTATGGCATGAATGTGGTAAAGATGTGAGTAAACTCTATGATATCTATTGCATGTGAAATTTCCATGATCATGACATGTTATGAATGTTTAAGTGCCTCATTTTTCCATGTTGTATGCTATTGTATAAGTATGCAAACATGTGTTGTGAGGGGGACAAAATGGCTTGAAAAATAGCCTTGTATTTGTCCACACGACCTAGACACACTGGCGTGTGTCTAGGTCGTGTGTGACACATGGTCTGCCCCCATGGGCATGTTGTCCAACCGTGTGTCCCCTGTACCTAAGTTTTTCAAGTTAGTATGCATGGTAGTAAGCATACGGCCAAGAGACACGGACATGTGTCTCATTCGTGTGAAGGACACGGCCATAGGACACGGGCGTGTGCCTTGGGCGTGCGGCTTCAATTTGTTCGTAACCAAATTGGCAGAATGTCTAGGTTTTTGGAATGGGTTCGGGACACAGGCGTGTCCCTAGCACACGGGCGTGTGGAGCCCTAAAGCATGAAATTTTTCCAAGTTTTTCTTAAGTTCTCGGTTTAGTCCCGAATAGTCTCAAATGCATGTTTTAGGCCTCGTGAGCCCGTTTAAGGGAAAAAATGTATGTGAAATGAAAAGTTTTAAATTGATCAAAATTTTACGTTCCGATTTTATATAGTTGGTTGAGTTTAAGTCCAGTATCACCTCGAACCTTGTCCCGGCGTCGGATACGGGCAAGGGGTGTTACATTGAAAGAAGAAGTTTTGGAAAATTACTAATCCGTAACTCTGGTGGTTAATCCACAAATTATTTGGCAGCTTTTATTTGCAACCATGTTGTGTATTCACAACCATCTGGTAGCGTATTAACCTGAAACACAAGTGGTTCATCCAACCACTTTTGGCAGTTCTTATTTGAGAATATGTTGTATACTCACAACTATCTAGTAGTGTATTAACCTGCAACATCGTTGGTTCATCCACCCAATATCTAGAAGCACTTATCTGCAAATATGTTGTGTATTCACAACCATCTGGGAATGTATTAACTTGCAACTTTTTTGGTTTATCCAAAAACTCGATGTGTAAGGATGGACGAGTTTTGAGGAACTCTTACAATGGTGTGTAGCGGTGTGGTAGGATCTTTTCTATTCAAATCTGAAACTGTGTTGCATTCACAAAGCATGTTCAAGCGATTTTCAGATTTCTAAGACGGTATATATGCACATATGTTGTTGTGTTGATATGATATTTCGATATTCCAAAGCCATTATTGTGAATTATTATATGTGATATGACTCAATATGTTAATTTATTGCACTGATTTTCTTGTGATGGAACCCATACTGAGCTTCATAGCTCACTCCCTTTTATTTATATTTTCTATAGATAATCCACCACGTTCGAACACGAACACGACATCTAAAGGGTTTCGGCTCGGTTTGTTAAAATATTTTAGATATAATATTTGATATTTTATCATTCAAAAACTGTATTATTTTATTTTGGAATGTGGCGTGAGACATTAGGTTTATTTTTATTTATTTATTTATTTATAGCTTACATGATATTTAATTTTAGGATATCTAATTATGACTATTAATAACATAAATAGATATCACTTACCATTACTAAATTATAATTAGAACTTGAGTATTAAACAAATTGGTAATAAACTGAGTTTTCAAAAGTAAACACTATACATAGGATTAGTAAATTTAAATAGTTTTTTCTACTCATAAGTTGTTTTGAAAATAGACTAAGTTTTTACTAAAATTAAAAAATGTTTTAATAATGACTATTTTAAAAACTCCAATAGCTTACCAGACCATTTCGATGGCTAATGTAATCTTCCAAATTCGGGTCTAACGTCTAAGCCGGGTTGGGGAGGTTACATTATGTTTTTCTTTTCTTTTGTATAACATTGAAGGAGCTTACTTAAGTTGTGGAGAAGTAGAAAGATGGATAGTAAAAATGGAAAATTGAAAAGAAAATATTCTTTTAAGAATGCTTAGTAAGTAAGAAAAGTGATAGAAGAATATAAGAGAGGTGTCCATTTTATATTTTAATGTGTAAAAATCAATCACTTCAAATTGCTATGATAAGATGAAAAAAAAGAAAAGAAGAGTGTATGTTAGTTGAAAATTATACATTTTCAAAAGTTTTATTTTCTTTCCTATAATTTTTCAACTATACTAAGTAATGAATGGAGAGAAAATTATTTTTCTTTCAATTTTTCTATCTTTCCAACCAAGAATACCTAGGGAAAGAAAAAAAAATATTTTCAATCTTTTTTATTTTTCCACCCTTTCAATTTTCCATCTTTCTAACTTTCATTCTACTCTACCAAGCAAGTCTAAGTGAAGGCATTAACACACATCTATGAAAAATCTCTTACAAGCAGTTGCACTATTGCAACAAGATGTTCCTTAAAAAAATGTAAACCAAACCTATTATTTCTAAACAATTTCACTAAGCGATCTAGCACTATGTTTGCTTCACTAAGGATGTGCTTCACAATAACATTCTTCAAGCATCTTATTGTCAATAGAATTCTTTTAACCAGAGCAATCTTGGGCACATTAACATTTCATTTAGTCAATATATGAACTACCTATAGATTATCACATTTGACAAAAAGACTCAATTTTTCGCTATAATTAATTCATAAAAGACTACCCATAACTTTGTGTGAAGTACCGAGCTAGATCAATAAATTGACTATAACCTATTAGCTAAGTGCCTTGCTTATTAGGAAAAACCCCGCCACATGAGCTAAAAAGAGGAGACCCACTCACAACACCATCAATGTTAAGTTTGATATATCCAATAAAAAGCTTACACCATGAGGCCAAAGGGGAATTCTTCTACTTCCTAAGGTCGTATTCAAAGAAGCAATTGTATCCATTGCCCACACTAAAGGATTCATAGAAAACTCAAATCAAGTTGCAATGAATATTACCAAAAACAACTAAGTTGCATTGTTTCCACAAATTCCAACATAAGATTCCAAAATCAATTATCAAACCATTTGATTTCTTGATATTGACCTCCAACCAAGAAAGGAGATCTAACTAGAAGAACCTATTAAGTAGTTGAGTTGGAATAGAGAGGGACCATAAGGCTTTAGCCTTTGGTTAGTCCCTTAAAATGTAAAAAAATTGATTTAGGATTGCCCGAGCATAAGTAGCAATTATCATCAACTATCATATGTTTCATTAATTCCTTGTTAGTAAGAAGGCATTCATGGAGTACTGCCCATAAAAATTGTCTCACCCATTGAAGCCTATGAAAACTCCAAGCTAAAGACCAAATATTAAATTTTTGGTTCAACTATCTTGAGACAAAATTTTATAGCACTAGTCATTGTACTAGGCCCATTCAAGGAGCCTTTCCAAGCAAATAAATCTAATCCAACATCATCTCTAGGTAGGAAAATATTCATTATATTGAAAACAACTTCCTTAGTAAAAAATTAAGAAAGCTCAAGTAAATATCACCTTTTAATATCATTAGCAAAATCACAGACATTACTTACTTTATGAACACAACTTGGGTCTAAACATAATCCTCAAGAATCCAATAGTTAGCAACCTAATTATCAACCCCCAAAAAAGTGTTACTACCATTGTCAATAAAATTAAAAACATTCCTTTGAAGGTCGTCACAAATATCCACAATAGAATACCACACATAAAAGGCATTATGATTCAAAACAAACCGTGGACACCCATTCCTAAATTTATATTAAGCTCTCATAATTTAGACCTACAGAATTTTTGAGTTGGAAATGATTTTGAAACCCAATTTAAGGAGAAATGATAAATTATTTAAATCAAGCTTCCTCAACCCCAAATTACTATTTTTAAGAGGTAGCAAACAATGATCGTAATAGATAAGTGTAGGCTTTTTATTATTGTGGAACCCAAATAAAACTATGAGCAATCTTTTCGATTTTATTACCAACACTTATTGGAATTCTAGTTGATTGCATAAAGTAGTTTGGAATAGAAACTATTACCGATCTAGGTAATGTAGTCCTTCTTGCTTGAGACAAGAGCTTTGCATTCCAACCATTCAAGTAACTTCTACCTTTATCAATAATGAAATTGTAAGTATCACTCCCTATATTTTTGTGAAATAAAGGCACTCCAGGATATTTGCCTAGGTCATCAAAAAGTATGAAGCCCAACAAGCTATTAATTTGATTCACGTCAAATGCCTGAACATTTCTCAAGAAGAAAACTTGTGTTTTATAAGAACTGATTTTGTGGCTAGAAAAGTAATAGAATTTTTTAGGGACAAGTCATAATTGAAGAACTCATTAAGAAAGTCAATCGATTGCAAATCAAAGCATCCAAGACTTATCTTTGTTTAACCCTATTAAGTCAATAAATATAATTGGTGCCTTCTATGCAAACTACGTTTAGATAAAGAGAAAGTACCAAATTTTTGGTATAGAATTTTCTTAAGATAAGTTGAGTGTCCAGACAATACCTATCTTTTTTGATTTTTGGGGAAAATGGTAATGGGTTGGAATGCATTTCTTACATAAAACTTGTCTTAAAATCAAGTTATGGTGTACAATTTAGGTGATTATTAGATGGATTATAAGCACGAAAAGAATTTTCATCATGTGAGAACCATTAAAATCTTGATACAAAACTTTATAAATCAAGATCTGTCATGTAAAATCATCAAGAATAAATCATGAATAAAGCTAGATGCGAAAATGTACTTGAATCCATCGGTTCCTTAAAATTTTTTCGGATCTTACGATTTTTTCAATCTTCAAAGAAGATAGTTTTTCTATTTTGTATAACTCTCTAATAGGGATGGAAAAGATATATGAGATAATCCTATTTCTTGGAGACCAATACCTCTTTAAATAACTGATTATTTAATTAGTTTTGGGTATTTAAAATTTGGCCCCTTATCAAATTATAAATACAACTTATGGTATCTACACATTATTTTCATAACACTTTAATACCTATGACACTTATAACATAGTTGGTGACTTAATTTTGTATCACACTTTATAATGGAAGTATACATTATTCATATGTGCCTATAATTGAGGGTTTTAATCCAACAATCTCCCACTTGGGCAACATATGTTTCCTGATAAATGTACAACCTTTGAGCTCAAAATTTGTTATCATATAACAGGTATTCTATAACAATCTCATCTATAAACTATATCCATATAGGATCAAAGTAGTCTTTTTCATATCCATCATGACTAAATATACAAATATAGTTATATGATATAGATCAATCATGGATGCGCAACATGGAAATTACATGCAATGTGAACCAAAACATGCCTATTTCTAACTGGTCCTCTTTAAACTTAAGTGAGGTCAATTTCAAAATAACAAAATAGAGTGAATAAACTAAATACTTCATTTCTAATCAGAAAATAACCAAATACATAAATTTATAGAAACAAACATAACCCAAATAAAATACAAACTTCCACTAAACCTTGATATCCTCAAATAATTTAACACCCATATGAGCAGTGTGCTCATTAAAGACCTTGGGTGGTAAACCTTTTGTGAGTGGATCCATTATCATGGAGTTTGTCTCAATGTGCTCTATGGATATTTTTCCATTTTGCACTCTTTCTTTCACAACTAGGAACTCTATGTCAATATGCTTTGACTTAGATGAACTCCTGCTATTATTGGAATACAATACTACTGACTTGTTGTCACAAAATAATTTGGGTGGTATTTCTACATTCTAAAAAATGCATAGCCTAGTGACAAAGTTCCATAATCATATTCCATGGTTTGATGCCTCATAGCATGCTACAAACTCTGCTTCCATAGTGGAAGAAGCTACAAGTGTCTGTTTGACACTTTTCCAAGATATAGCTCCTTCAACTAACATGTAAATATAATCTGATGTAGATTTCTTGCTATCTTGGCACCTAGCAAAATCAGAATCAGAATACCCTATGAAATCCAAATGATTTGATCTCTTATAAGTGAGCATGTAATCTTTTGTTCCCTAAAGATACCTCATAACCCTATTGGTTGCTATCCAATGGTCAATACTAGGGTTGCTTAAATATTTGCCTAATATCCTGGCAATGTATATAATATTCGAATGCATACAAACTTGAGTATACATTAGACTCCCAATAGCTGATGTATAGGGAATCTTTTGTATTTCTTGATTTTCAAGGTTACTTTTAAGGAATCGAGTAAGACTAAATTTGTCTCTTTTAGCGATAGAGGTGTCACCTAGTCTATAACTTTGTATGCCAAACCTTTTGAGTACTTTATCAGTATAAATATTTTGTGACAATCCAAGAATAAATCTGAATTCTCACAACAAAAGAGGCGTCCTCCTGATTTCGTGTAATAAGCTTATATCATTAGCGACAAGCAAAATGTCATCAACATATAGAACCAAAAATATGTACTTACTCCCATTGAATTTATGATACACACAATCATCAACAATATTCATCTCAACATCGAATGAAACAATTGCTTGATTAAACTTGTTGTACCATTGACGGAAAGCTTGTTTGAGTCCATAGATGGATTTTTCAATTTGTAAACCATATTCTTTGGGTCTTCCGACTCAAAGTTTTCTAGTTGCACCATATAAATTGTTTCTTCAATGTCGCAATTTAGAAATGTAGTTTGAATATCCATCTGATGTGAGTCAAGATAAAAATGAGCAACAAGCGCCATGATTATCCTAAAAGATTCTTTCAATTAAATTGCAGAGAAATTCTCTGTAAAATCAATACCTTCTTTCTAATTATATCCTTTAGCTACAAGACGCGCCTTATACCTCTCCATATTACCATTTGCATCCCTCTTGGTTTTAAATATAATTGGTTTTGCACCTTCAAGTAATGGGATGAGTTCCTAAACTTTATTGTCTTACATAGACTTATACTCTTCTTTCATGGTATCAATCCACTTTTGAGAATTATAACTTTTCATGGCCTGACGAAAGTTGATTGGATTATCTTCCATCATTCCATTATCATCCTCATGTTCTTGGAGAAATACAACATAATCATTTGGAATAGCATTTCTCCTTTCTCTTCTAGACCTCTTTAATAACACTTGTTCTTGATTTTGTTGAGTTTGTCTTCTGGCACAATTACCTCAGCTTGAACATAGAGTTGTTCAACATTGTCTTGTTGAGGTTTTGGATTAACTTCTTGATCAATGATAGGTATGAGAACCTGGACATCGTCAAAAGTGATAACAGAAACTGAGTTAGAATCTAAAAAAGTGATAACAGAAACTGAGTTAGAATCTAATTCATCTTCAAAAGCAATGTCTCTAGCCTTATTTCTCCCTTGAAACTCAACATCCTCAAAAAATGTTGTAGTTCTCATCCCAAAAACATTCTTAATTATGGGATCATAAAACTTATAGCCCTTAGATCGCTCAAAATAACTAATAAAGTAATTGCTCACTATTTTAAGGTCCAATTTCTTTTCATGTGGCCTATAAGGCCTTGTCCCAACTGGACATCTGTAACACCCCAAACCCAGCCCAGACGTTATGGCCGAATCTGACGTGCCACATTGAAGTTAAAAATCCATATTTCATTTTAGTGTTTTATAAACCGACTTTTGTTGAGCTAACAAAGTGAATGGAAGCTGGGCACCAGGTAGGAATCCGTAATAGAGGAGGTGAGCCATAAAGGCTGCTTAAGTACCAAGCTCTTCGATTGGATCCAATCCTAGACATGCCCACAACCATTGCCACACTTGGCTACAACGAATTGAAATTTCTTTGATAAATTGATTAATCGTGACGTCGTGTTATTTTGAAAACAAGTATCATTTTAAAAACACGTCCTAAGTCTAGCCCATTTGAATTATTACCAACCAGTTTAAAGTTATAAAAAAAAGAAAAATAAATAGAATAAACCCAAAAAAAAAAGTTAAAATGGCCTTATTACAATCCAAAAATAAATAATAAATAAAGTAATCTAAAGAAACCAGTCATTTATTTTAAAAGCCCAAAAGCGATCATCGTGGCCACTCTGAATCCCCTCCAGCTCCAAGTCCCCACATCAAGACCCACCTACAAGGTTAAGGAAAGGGGGTGAGTTTGGAAAATCAGTGTGCAACAAGCCTCTTTCAGAGCCCAAAACAATATCAGCCTGCTGGGCCTAAACCCAAATTCCATCTCAGCATATACTGGGCCGAAGCCTTTTCATAATTCATATCTCATAACACTGGGCCGAAGCCTTTTCATATTTCATATTACTGGCCCAAAGCCTTCACTATAAACAATATGGCCCATAGGCCCATTTCAATATCACATGTAATGTCAATGAAAGAATGCAAGCCCATTTGGGGAGACTACTCGACCCACCATCCGCTACTCTCCACCCGTACCAACCAAGCTCTCCATGTGGGGAATAACTCAACCCACCCAACCAAAACTCTCCACTGGCAGCATAGCCCCTTTATCATATAACTGGAGGCCTAGCCTCTTTTAATAACTGGGGCAAAGCCCTTTTTATAAACTGGGGCAAAAGCCCTTTTCGGTAAACTGGGGCATAGCCCTTTTTGCACTTCCTCCATCCATATAATAACTCAACCCAATGCATTTATGAATACATCATGTGCATATCATACATATCATGTGCATATCATACATATCATGTATATCAAAATCCCATGTATCATATTTATAATTAAACCTTGGGGGTATAATGGTCATTTTTACCTAGGGGCAAAATAGTCATTTTCATATTATAAAGGTAGTTTTATAATTTTACCAAATATTAGGGTTTTCCATGTTCATTAACAGTTACTAACAGTTCATATGTTTAAACAGCGATTCTGGCCCATTTTTAACGAAACCGAGTTATTGGGCCAAAAACCCCTAATGGGCCCTACATAGCCGAATTAGTCATCTAGGCCCATTTAGCCTATATCCCATAATGGTATTACCAGTCTTAACGCGCAATTTAACAGGATTTCATTTCCTACCAAATTTACCCAAATGGGCCCATAAGCCCATTGAGCCCGATTTTAGCCCATCGAGGCCTAACTTACCGTGATGGAAAAAATCGTGTTCTTACCTGTTCCAACGATCTCAATCATCAACTTAGCGAATCTAACTAACCAATGAGCATTCGCTTGCTCACAAGTCCTCGAAATGCCGAAATTTTGGCATTTCGGCTTTTCGACATTTATCGATTTAAGCTACGAAAGAAGGTTCGTTACACATCTGATTTACGATATTCCTTGACGAGATCTCCTATGCGATTTCTCCTATAATCAACCGCTTATAGATCAGCTCATAATAATTAAACCAAATCGAGAACCATCCATTATCCACACTTACACATTCAGCCACCATCCATAATGGCCTTAGAATCCATACCTTTACCGAAATTGATAACTAGATCTAGTGGCTCCGATGATCCAAGCTAATCCAAGTCGACACTACGCCTTGCTGCTCCTCCACTATACAAACCATAAAAAGATTAAAAAAAGAACCCAATCAGGCCTATACCCACATTCGGCCACCTCCCTAAACTATAGGGGTTTCGGCTTTTGCCAACAGTTACTATAGGAATCGTTTAGAGTTTGGGCACTTACCACAGTCTCTCTTCTTGAATTCGTTTATGCCTAGAAGATAAGGGAATTGACCACCAAAAAGTGAAGAGAAAACAGAGATTTGCTGGTCAACAAGGTTTCGACACCACCTAGCCTCACAGGTTTCGGCTTTTGCGGTTTTTTTCGGCAAAAGTGGAAGTAAGGGAAAGAAACAATAAATGAATAGAGGGAAGTAGTGGGCTAGTTTGGAAGAAGGAAAAGGAAGAAAAGATGAAAAGGAAGGGTGGTAGATTCGGCTAGGGAAGAAGAAAGAAGAAAAAGAAGACTAATCCTATGGTTACAAAGAAGAAAACGGTACAACAAGTACCCAAGTGCCGAAAATCCCTAACTAAAACCCCTCTGCCGAAATCCCCTCTCCATACCCCCCAAATCGGCTAAACTCTATCTCCTTCTCAATCCTTAAAATCTCTCCCCTTATCCCTCCTTAATCCATGCATTTGACTGATTCAAACTCCCTCCCACAGAGTTCCATTCGGCTACAACTCTTATATGCTCAAAGCATAAAAATTAGCATCACATTTGCCATCACAGGGAATCGAACCCAGGTCTTCCCCCAACCACTTACACGCCACCTTCTTAGCTCCCTAGTGGTGTCACTTAGTCACTTTACCAGAGGCTCATTTGTGATACATTTTACCCACAAATTTTAATAAGACCACCTATCCAAAGCCCCTAACTTCTTAAGTCCAAAATTCAAAAATTCTACTGGGTTTTGGCTAACACATGAGCCTTCCAAAAGCCCATTTACATACTCAAATTATGAATTTCACAACCAAATACCAAATTTTAAAAACTTTACCAAAATATCGAGAATCGCGAAAAAACCCAAAAATCAGGATGTTACAACATCCCTAAATGTGAAAGTGTTTAGATAAGCTTTTGACCTATATAAAGCTCATGAGGTGTCTTTGCAACTGCTTTAGTGGGTATTTTATTTAGAATGTAAGTTTTTGTCTTTAATGTTTCTCCCCAGAGGGACTCCGGTATGGAAGAATGAGCAATCATGCTCCTTACCGTATCCTTAAGATAGTGTTTTAGTTACACCATTCATATTGGGTGATCCCGACATGGTGTATTGTAGGTCAATACTGCATTCTTCTAGGAATTTCACAAATGGTCCTGGAAATTGTTCACCTGAGCCATCATATCTACTGTAGTACTCACCACCACGACCAGATCTAAAGTTCTTAATATTTTTTTTGAGTTAATTCTCAACTTCAGCTTTGTAAGCTTTGAACACCTCCAGAGGTTGGGATTTCTCATGAATAAGATATAGGTACTTGTAATGTGAGTAATCGTCTATGAATGTTTTGAAATATTGTTGACCATTCTAGGATGCCGTAAGGAATGACCCAAAAATATCAGTATGAATTAATTCGAAGACGTCTGAAGATCTGTTGGCGCCCAACCTCTTGGTTTTGGTCTGTTTTCCCTTAATGCAATCGACATAGACATCAAAGTCTATAAAGTTAAGGGACTCTAAAATACCATCAGACATAAGGCGTTTAACTTTACCTTTTGAGTTATGACCTAAGTGCTTATGCTATAATGATGCTGAATTTTTCTTATTTAATTTGCGTTTAAGACCACATGATTCCACATGCAAGGTTTCATTATAGGATGCAACTATTTCTAGAAAATAAATGTTGTCATAAGTATTTAAATAACTAGTTCCAAAAAATTTAAATTTAAAGACAAACTAAACTGATTGTTCCTGAATGAACAATAATATCTAAATTTGTCCAACGAAGAAATATAAACTAAATTCCATTTAAAAGATGATACAACAAAGTGTCTTTTAGATCCAAATAAAAACCAGTTCCTAATAACAACCTACAATGCCCAATTGCTTCCATTTCTATTGATTTTCCATCACCCACGAAGATGTGTCTTTCACCATCACTTGGCTTTCGGTAGCTTAAGCAACCCTGCATAGAAACACTTATGTGAGTAGTAGCACCAAAATCTATCCACAAAATGTTTCTAGGTATTAAAGCTAAATTAGCCTCAGATAGACCAAATTAAGAACTATACCTTTCTTTACACGCTAGACATGATATTTGATACATTCTTTCTTCACGTGTTCGGACTTGTTACAGAAGAAACAACTCTTTGTAACTTGTCATTGTTTCTTTTGAGCTGGACCCTTAGTAGCTTTATTGTGATATTTTCTTTTCTTGTCATTGTCTTTAGAGGCATTGACCAAATGAACACTTTCAGACTTATCACGTTTCAACCTTTCTTCCTTTTGCATACAATGAGAAATGAGCTTATTTAGAGTTCATTTCTCCTTTTGACAGTTATAACTAATTTTAAATTGATTGATCTGTACAAGAAGCGACACCAAAACCATAAAAATAAACAATTCCTCAAAAAGCTTGATCTTAAGTGCTTTAAGTCTTGAATCAACATGGAACATCTCCATAATGTACTCCTTCACGTTTCCTTGACCCTTATGCTTCATAGACATCAAGGAAGTTAGAAGCAGTGTCATCTCAACCTTAACATTTTTAGCAAAACGTTTCTCAATTTCATTAAGGAAACCCTTGGCCTGAGTAATCTATTTGGATTTTGTGCCCTTAAAGGATCTAGAATGTTGTGCTTCATGATCATTAGGCTCATGCGATTTGAAATATTCCACCTTTCAAAATCCCTTTTAACATCAAGGGTGTTTTTCGCAATTAAAGGTGCGGGTTGTTCTTCCCTTAGTGCAAGTTCTATATCCATATAACTAAGCACTATAAGTAAATGTATTTTCCATTCCTTAAAATTAGTCCCATTAAGCATGGATATATAATTTATATTATTAGATATTGTTGTAGTAGAAGATGAACTAGTTGAATATAGAACAAAAATAAATAAAAGCAAGCACACATCAATATTCATAAGTAAACAATAAATTCAAGATAATGACTAATCCCATCTCAAGATACCAAACACAACATTAATATCAAGTCTTTGGACAATAATATTAATAGTAAGCGACACTCTTGTTGTAGCAATCAAACATTGACAATAAATTATGTCAAACAATTAATCAATCTTTGGACTAACTTATTGCTCACATAAAGTACCTTATAATTGTCACACATTTATCACTACAAACGTTGTTGAAATTCTGCCAAATATTAACTTACCTTTGGGTTAATTAATAAATGCATGAATCACAAAAACATATAATCATCTTGATATTTTAAATAAACTAATCTATGTAAAAGGTCACTTTGGCGCATTTTGTTTCAACTAATCTATTTAAAATATTAGATATCCTGTTTTTTAAAAATATATTAAATATCCTTAATTAAAACCTAAAACCAAAATCTAAATTTATTTGTTTGAAAATATTTCTCTTAATCTCATCTTTTAATCAAATTAAAAGATAATCATGTATATACATGTCTGCCACACTTAAAGGTTTTTCAAACCAAGGGATCGAGAAACATAAAAAAATACATAACCAGAATCTAAAAACTTCGCAAGAGTTTAAAAAAAATCAACATATGTATAATCCAATTCTCAATAGTCAAACCGTCAATGGAAATATACATTTAACCCAATCTTGCAAGATATAAATATATTAAAATTTTTTTTGGTAAAATTCATACTTCAATTTCCTTAAAACTAATTTCATAAGAAAACTTAAAAATTTAATCCTGCTCAAAGGTTCAACGTATATTTGATCAATATTCTAAACGTTTCAACATATACCTTAAAATTTTTAACATAAATCCAAAAAGTCGAAGCACCAAATCCATAAACTCTCAAGAACAGATTAACCTAAAAATATTTATTCTCAATGATTCAACATGATGAGATTCGGATGCCACTTATTAAAACCGTTAAAATCTTGATACAAAACTTAATAAATTAGGATTTGTCATGTAAATCATCAAGAATAAATAATGATCAAAACTAGATGCAGAAGTGTAACTAAATCCATCCATTTCTTGAAAATTTTTCAGATCTTACGATTTTTTTTTATCTTCCAAGAAAATAGTTTTTCTCTTTTGTATAACTCTCTGATGAAGATGAAAATGATATACGAGATAACCCTATTTCTTGGGGACCACTACATCTTTAAATAAATGATTATTAAATCAAATTTGGGTATTTAAAATTTGGCCCCTCATCAAATTATAAATATAATTTATGGTATCTGCACATTATTTCCATTAACACTTTAATATCTATGACACTTATAACATAATTGGTCACATAATCTTGTATCACACTTTATAATAATATTATACATTATACATATGTACCCATAATTAAGGATTTTAATCCAACACATCATGTTTTTTAGTTCATGGATAAAGGTCTTGAAATAGTTTTATATCAACTGTGATTTTAATCATTTCATACAATTTGCAATGCGATTGTTATAGGGATTTCAAGTTTTCGGTCGTGTTGTTTATATCCTTATTACTATTTTATGTATTAATGATCCCACGATAAAAGAAAAAGTTCAATCAATGAATTAGTTAGAGAGTTACATTAGCTAACCTTTATGTTTGTTTATGGCATCTTTGACTATCTTTAGATCTATCAAGTTTTTACTTAAAAGACATTATTTTGTTTTTTTGCTATTTAATTAACCATTGAAAGTTTTTTATATGAAAATTTTTGTATCAAGTTTTGCTGGTTTGTTCTTGGTATGTTGTTTTGGTTCATATCCTAGTTTTTTATGACTATTATTCTATTTTTTTGTTTGTTCAATCTCATTTGTTGCTATTTTTTGTATCAATGTTGCCGACATTGGCGATTACGGGGGAGGTGGGGGCTACTACCCATTTAGAATTTTTTTTATAGCACTCTATTTAAGATGAATTTTATTACATTAAACATTTTAAAAAATTTAAATTTTGTCCCAAACTTAAAAGGAACACCAATCCCTTTTAAAATTTTAAAAAATATAAATATAAACTTATCTTTTATAAAATAACTTCTTTTAGAAGTTTTAAATTTTAAAGCTTTCAAAGGAAGCTATAATAAAAAAGTCATTATATATATATTTAAAAATATAACAACTAAAGAAGAAAAAACTTTTACCCATAAAATTGAAGAAAAAAGAAAAAAGGAGTACTGGAATAAAGCGATTAACAAATTATAAAAGAAAGAAGAATACATTATCATCAAAAAAGAAGAAGAAGAAGAAAAAAATTCAAGCTTGTGATGCAATCACCTCATTTGAATTTGCATTCATTTTACACATTATGATTGATATCATGGAAATTATGCATGATCTTTACCGAGCTTTGCAGCGTCAGTCTGAAGATATTGTGAATGCCATGCATTTTGTTTCTACAAAGAAAACTTTGATTCAAAGATTAATAGAAGACGGGTGGGATCTTTTGTTTGAAAAAGTGAATTTTTTTTTTTGTGAGAAGCATGGAATAGATGTTCTTGATATGAATACTCCTTATACTTCAAGTCGAGGTGGATACACTAAAATATATACATTTTTTGAGCACTTTTGAGCACTAATTCATGCAGTTTCTTAGTAATTTTTGTTGAATTTTATAATTTTATTATAAAATAATTAATTTAAGCTTAGTTTATAAAAAATGTAAATTTAAATTATTTTTATAATAATGTCACATAGATTGGGTTAATTTTGATAGTTTTGCGCAAATGGAGAAAAATCAGCTCGGCAATCACCATGGAAGATTTAATTTACGAGGCACCTTGGGAGCACAAGATGATGAATTAACAGCCATGAAATAATTAAATTTAATTTTTTGGACTTCCTCGAATCAATTTGTCCGTTTTAATTTTTATCGAGAAAAAGGTCAGCTTGACGTAGAGGAAAAGACCTAAATTAAGCAAGTAAAGAGGGAGGATGGACAAGCCTAAAAGAGCAGCCCAAACCGTCCCATATTGCTGACCTAATCAAATTATTTTAACTGATTTTAAAACTTGCAAATTAGTCCTTAAACTTTTCCTAAATGTTATTCAAACTCTTTCTCTTTTCATGCATTCTATTTTTAGCCACAGGCTAAAAATAGGAAATTCAAATTCAACCACTCCTTCCACTAGCATGGTTGGCCATAGGATGAAGAATTGGTTGCTATTTTTAGCCAACTTGAGCTGCCAATCTCAAGTATAAATAGCCTCCTCAATTCCTTATTTTCCATCCCGCATTTCACACATCTCTCTCTCACATCTTTTCTCTCATTTTTTTCCCTTCTAGTTGCTTTCCAAATTCTTTCTTCCCTTGCTGATTTTCCCTCTTGAAAAAGAGCTAGCATGCCCCTTAGAGCAACAATAGTCAAGTGTTCATGTAGGCCTTGGATCAATAGAATGAGCAGAGAAGAGAGGAGCGCACTAGTTTGGCTTTAGAAGATTATCAAGATTTGTTTTTCTAGTTCCCTTCTCTTAATCTTTTCAGTTTATGTTGTGATCATGATTATGAATATTTTCTGTATTGATGTTCTTGAATTAATTAAAATGGCTTAAATTTCATTCCTGTTAGATTAATTGCATTTTGTTCACTTGAATTATTAAAAATGTGTTTGTGTTGCAATTAGGCCTTGTGGCAAATTGTTCAATTAAATAAAATCATGTATATGTTATGTTTGCATTTTAATTGTAAGGTAACAATTGAATTAATTATTAATAGATTGGTATTATAATTAATTGACTTAGTATTTAATTGGTGCATGTTTAATCTTCTAAGGTAGTTGAAGGTTAAATTAGTGATGGTATTAAAAATACTTTAGCCTTGCATAACTTGTAAGATTATTGTGATTAAATTGTTTCAATATAAGAATATATTGTTACCTCACTTTATCTTATACTTGCTTATGAAAATTGATTAATTTTTGAATTGACATAGAAATATGTTTAAGAGATTAATTGATTTAGTAAGTATGTATGCATTAATTAACAAAAGACCAAGTTGCCATGAAATTAGTCGTAACAACATGAGCATAGTTTTAATAATTCAAAGTTAAAGAATGAAATTGATCTAACACATTTTGTCATATTGATTAAACCTTATCTTTTAGAAATTATGTATTGGAATTTTATTTTCTTAGTTAATCACTTAGTTAAATTAGTTTTATTTTTAGATCACCTTTTTAAAACAATATATTTTTCATCACCAAATTATTTAATTTTACATTTCATAAATATTCGCTTGCACAGTCCTTGTGAGTACAATAACTTGACATTACTTGTCACTTTATTACTTTAACGATTGTGTACACTTGCATGTTTTCATCGTTCCATGAGGTCGATCTTGTCTTCAAAAGGATCCAATTAAAATGGAGCATCACTTTTGTGTAGATATTTTTATGCTACAATTGACTCTCAATTGCAAGAAATGAATGAGAAGTTTAAAGAAGATATAGTGGAATTGCTTATGCTTTGTTCAACTTGGGATCCTTAGGATGACTACAAACCTTTCAATATTGATAATATTTGTAAGCTTGCAGAGAGATTCCATCCTAAAAACTTTTCAGTTGCATTTGAGATGTCAACTAGAACACTTTGAGCTTGGTATTCGTCAACATAAAACTTAGCAAAATTTTTCCTCAATTCCTAAATTATGCCAAGAATTGGCGAAGACAGGAAAGTCAGTCATTTACTAGCTTGTTGATAAATTAATTCTACTTGTGTTGACTTTTTCTATTTCAAAAGCTACTACTGAGCATGCATTTTCTACTATGAAGATTGTGAAGACAAAACTTTGAAATAAAATGGAAGATGATTATTTGGGGAGTTGCTTGATCACATACATCGAAAAAGAAATTGCACAGACCTTTGATGATGATCCAATTTGTAACACTCTGAAAATTTTATTTCTGCTTTTATGAAAATGTGATACAATTGTGTATCTGCTTCAGTGGTTAAGTGTTCTGGGAGTGTTTGAGAGGTCCTAAGTTCAAGCCTTGCATTTGGTAAATTTTGGTATTTTTTTATGTAAGTCTTATACTTGTTTAGTGGGCCTATATTAAATTATTTGAAAAACCATATTAGAATGAGCCTGCTGGTTCGAGTGGTAAAGGGGTCTATGTGTTGGAGCTCTTGTGTTCGAATCCCTGTGCGAGCGTAGGTATTTATTTTTGTTCAATCTTGTGAGAGAGTTTTGATGGAATTAGAATTCTGAGTAGTGTGATAGTGGAGATAATTAATGGATTTAGGGGTTATCAATTTGATTTTTATGTTTCCTTTTTCAAAATTTTTTGGCTTTCTTCCCCAAATCCCGACGTTGCATTTTTTTCCACCTCTTTGCCGATTTTCTTTTGCTACATTCTCCTCTTCTGTTTGTTCCTTTTCGTCACTGTTACCTTCCTGTGTGTTGCTCATAGTGTTTCGTTTCTATCAGTGTTCTTCATGTGTTCTGGATTAAGGGGTTGAAGTTCTTCCTAAATGGTGTTGTAGTGCATGGAATCGCCATCATTCGGTCGAAGGTTCCAAGGAACTTAGGAGTATTTTCGCTGTGAAACAATACCAGGTATGTACCTGAAACGCAAAAAATAAGGTTTCGACAAAAGCCAAAAAGGCCACTATCGACGCCACACAGGTGTGAGGTCACCCGTGTGTGAGTACACTGCTGTGTGATCGATTAAGGCATGGCCGTGTATAGCACATGGCCGTGTGATGGCTTAAGTGTAGCCATGTGGGCCACACGGGCATGACACACGGGCGTGTTGACTATTGGGCCAGGCCGTGTGGGCCACACTAGCATATGGGTCCGTTATACTAAGGTTTTCCATAAGGTCGTACGGGTTGTCCTAAACGACTGTGGGCCTACTGGGGTCGATAAACGCTATCTAACCCTAAAACTAAGTGATCTGTTAGACTAAAATATGGTTATGAGCATGCCTTTATTTGTTTACCGGCTATTTGTTTATAAAAGCATGTTAAGCATGATTTATCTGCTAATTCTGTATGTATGTTCTGTTACTGTTATTGGGGTGGGATAATGTATATTGGAGGAAGTGTCCTGAAAGGCAGTTTATGCCTATTATGTGGTAGCATGGTCGCATTATATCTGTTATGTGCCGCATCGGTACAACATAGTGTGTAGGGCTGGGTTGGTGTTTTAAACCCTATATAGTGTCTACGGATGGTCAGAGATGGTGTGTAGAGGATGGGGGTAGGATATTTGATTTCTGATTCTAATTTGTACATCTGTATTTGTATCTGAGATGGGCTTAGGCCAAAATCTGCATCTGTATCTGTAATGGGCTTAAGCCCAAATCTGTATTTGTATCTGATTGAGTATATGATTTTGCTTTTATTGCATGCTTATCTCTGTTGGGTTAAACACTGAGTTTACGTAAACTCACATCTGTTTGTCTTTTCTATCAGGCAATCCGCAGGCTTAGACAGATCGGTGCAGCGGAGGACTCGTCGATGACCACTTGTCATAAACTGTTTTATTTAGTTTTATAATTTTAATTAAGTTTGGCATTAAGATTTGTGAGTTTGTATTTTCTGGGACTGTAAGAACTTTTAATGGTTGGTTTTAGTTTTGTTTCTCGATTTATGCATGCTTTATCAAAAAGTTTCTTTTAAAACAATAGGTTTCTAAAACAAGGTTTTCTAAATCACGGACTGTTTTGCTAAAACAACACGATTTTTCGTAAGCTTCCGCTTTAAATGATTTTTAGGCAAATGGATTAATGTTTTGATAATGAATACAAAAATTTAAGAGTTGAATAAACGTTTTTGAATTTATTGAAAACAAATAAGAGCTAATAAATTAAAATGGTTTTATTGTGACAACTTAATTTACAAAACCCTTTCCATGTGACATCGCCAGATCTAGTCGTAACATCTAGGCCAGGTTTAGGGTGTTTCATTTAGTGATATCAGAGCCAGGTTGCAAAACTCGACTGTGAATTTTGGGTTCCAAAATTTGGTTTTAAAGAATTGGTTTTCAAATGATTTTAAACACTCTGATCAAGTTCGTGGTACACCGAGTCGCTGGTGCCAATCTTGTAAGTATTGTGAAACTTAGATAGTTTATTTTGAAATACTGTAAATAGCATACTCTGAAAGCACTATAGTTAGTATTCTCTGAAACTGTAGTGAAATGAATAGAGACTGAAACTTTTGAAAACATTACTGAACTCCTAATATTTATTACATAAAATATCTGCTAATAAATATTGAACTGATGCATAAAAACTCTTAATGTAGATAAACCTGAATTAGACAATGAGTGCTCGTGGAATTCGCGGATGTGGTACTCGAGGTCGTGGAAAGGCCGTAGGAGGGCTCAAGCTGAATCCTCATCTCTGGGCAACATTCCGGATCTGGATACTAGTGAGACACCTGTGTCACCTGTTACTGAGACTGGGTCTCAGAGTCGCTCGGTTGGGGACGGCGTACTGTCCCAAGCCATGCTGAGGATATTGGAGAGGGTCGTTGGGCCCAATTCTGGATCTGGGGGCTGAGGGTCAGTAACTGAGCGACTCCATATCATAATGACACATACACAAAATGACTAAGTCCCTATACATGCCATAGACTCAAAGGTTTGCGTTCATTTACCCAACATGATAACTTGATAATGTGATAGAATCTCTGACGATCTCCACCCCGAGCTAGCTAAAAAAACATATGAGAGGTGGGAAAGAAAAGGGGGTAAGCTATATAGCTTAGTAAGTCCGTATCAAAATAATAAGCGAATCATTTACATGCATTTACCAATTTCATCAATATGTTCTTATGGTTACACATTAATAAATTGTAATGCTCATTTTTTAATATATAAACGTAAATTTGTCCTGTCTTGACATTAGTCAAGCAAACATAAACTCTCACAATAAAACACTTCAACACTTGACAAATCATTTCAGCATTCATAATTAAAGTGCATATTAATTATGTATATTCATATTTCCTAATTCATATAGCTTAACATCCTTCAATGGTCCAAAACTCTTAGCTATCCATACTTTCATATCCATTTTTATTAGGCTTTTATGCCGGTCTTTCTCTCTTTTCATTATTCATTGAATCACAACATTAAAAGAATAAGCACATCATGTCTCAATTCAATTTGGCCTAAAAGCCTTACACATGATTCTCAATCAAATTCACCATATATTTTTACGTAAATATAAACCTATAATCACAAGGTCATCATAGAAAATCATTCTCATAGACATAATTCATTCATTTGCATTCTTACTAAATACCAAGCTTAATGCTCATGAGTTTTGAGTATGTACCTGTACTATCTCATAACATAACCATAGACTTATTCTTCTCATTGACTTACCCTTCGGGTTTTCCGTCAAGTTACCCGATAACACTTGGAATACCATCGGATACATCGGAATCTCTCACCTAAGTGCCTCATATGTAGCCAATGCTACCTCATATCACATATCACATGTTGCTCGCTTTTGAGCTACTCGCGGGTCTACTCACACAAGCTGTTGGTCAGGATGTAGCTACGCTGGCTGCTCACACAAGCTGTCAGGTATCCGCAACACATGCCGGACTACCCAACACCTGTAGGACTGCCATAACATGTGTCACATATATCATGAACTCAGACCACAACTCATGAGCTCAGATCACATAGTTCTTAGTGACCTGTCACTTGTATCCTAAACTACTCCTAAGGTTCAAACGGGATTTCCTTTATTACTCGTCTTCGTTGAATTTGTCCAGAGGACCAATCATATAACCCATGATAATGATTAATCACATAATTAGCCATAATGATGATAATAAAGATAATCACATTTAAACATGGAATTACATCTCATCACAATATCATCAAGTACCATAAACATATTTTAGATCATATCATTGCATAGTGTATCATAAAATCTCATGGTCATTTCCGTAATACCATACTCTATAACATTCGCAATTCATTTTAATAATAAGGCATTTATTGCAATTATATCAATTAAACATTTATACATGTACAATTAAATGCTTATTAAACATACGAACTTACCTCGATACCAAAAATGGTGAAAAAGACCTAACCGTCAAATATGCGTTTTTCCCCTATTCTAGGTCCAAACCTCGTTTTCCTTGATCTAAAATATCACATTTAGCTTATTTATTAATCACATTATTCATTGTGACCCAAAAATCATATTATAGAAAAATTACATTTTTGCCCCTAAACTTTGTCATATTTACACTTTTGCCCCTAGGCTCTTAAAATGAAATTTATTCAATTTCTTTGTACTTTAAGACTATCCAAACCATTTTCATAACTATAACAGCCCACAATTTCTACTAGAGGACACTTTTACTATGTATTTTATAATTTTTACAATTTAGTCCTTTTGACTAAATTGAGTGCCCAAACATCAAAATTTTCAAACGAAATTTTCACGAAATCATTCCATGAAATTTTAGACTATAAAATATAATAAAAATAAAATTTTCCTCATCAGATTTGTGGTGAAAAAGACCTAACCGTCAAATATGCGTTTTTCCCCTATTCTAGGTCCAAACCTTGTTTTCCTTGATCTAAAATATCACATTTAGCTTATTTATTAATCACATTATTCATTGTGACCCGAAAATCATATTATAGAAAAATTACATTTTTACCCCTAAACTTTTTCATATTTACACTTTTGCCCCTAGGCTCGTAAAATGAAATTTATTCAATTTCTTTGTACTTTAAGCTTAGCCGAACCATTTTCATAACTATAACAGCCCACAATTTCCACTAGAACACACTTTTACTACGTATTTTATAATTTTTACAATTTAGTCCTTTTGACTAAATTGAGTGCCCAAACGTTAAAATTTTCGAACGAAATTTTCACAGAATCATTCTGTGAAATTTTAGACCATAAAAATTTAATAAAAATAAAATTTTCCTTGTCAGATTTGTGGTCCAGAAACCACTGTTCTGACTAGGCCTAAAATCGAGCTGTTACAACTCTCACCCTTTAGGGATTTTCGTCCCCAAAAATCTTACTAGAAGAAATTGCTTTCAACTTTCATGAATTACTTCCACTAATTTCTCGAAATCACAAATCAAATAAACCTCGTATATCTCTTTCTAATCACCTTTGAACTTTAACACTTAGTGTCGGAGCATATCATCAAAGTTTTGTATTACTCTCTCAGACTTACCTCCGATTTACAGGTGTATTACCATGCCAAGATGCCACTGTGTACTCATAATTTCCTGTAGCCTTTTTTTTTCCATACTTGGCATATAGCTCTCGAATCTCAATCTGAAATAATGGAGACTGATACTTCTCATAATCGAATAATCCTAGAAACATCTTACTCGGCTGGTTTGTTAAACAAGAAATCTGTACACGAACAATCAATCACAATCCAATAACATCTTCCTTTTCGGAGATAAAGATAATTCAGATACAAAATCTATAGTAACTCTATCTCATATTACATCAAGGTTATCGCTGACTGCAATAGACTTGAATGCTCTTGATATTTGACTTTTATCCATTATCAAATCGACATCTAAGCATAAACTCAAAAATATCAGGTTACACACCTGATCACCAAAACATCTATTTCAAATAACTGCACATTTTTATTACTCCCAAAATGAACCAACGAGCTACTACTGAGCCTTGTACAAAAATTTCCTGTATAAGCTCTGAATTCATCTGCACTCAATTTCTATCTCAGAACAATAACATTAGTCATCAGGTTAGACCTGAAATTCAGAATAAAAAATCGACTCATACTGAACTCGTTTAGCTTACCATTCATTAACACATTTATGAGATTCTCAATCTTGCAATGAAAACATCACTTTAGCTTTTAATCTAGCTACAATCAGGTCATCATCAATTAAGATCAATCATGTAACCCACTCACAAAATAAACAAAGATTTTTCCATTCAGCATCTGTAACTATATCTGCTTTCTCAGAGATTACTCAATAACTACTCGTGATCTTTCAATAGCTCAAGTCTTTAACACTATTTTAACCTTAGATCTTTCTATGACATTCGATACTTTAATTCTTGAAATCAGGAAACATGTGACACCTTTCGTTAAATAAACGATATCACTAAATTCCTAATACGGACATAAAAGTGACCGTCTCTAAATCACTGGTCGAACAGTTCTTTTTAATGTGACATTAACCGTATGAAAACATGAACAATCACTTTGCATTATAGTAATAAAACACATTCCAATCCATTCAATAGTGCATCACTGAAAATCATAAATTCATTACTCAATTCAAACTGAACTCAGAACCAAAGCTTCAGTTAATAATACCTTCAACTGTTTTTCAACATTGCTAACATGCACAAACCATCCGTATTTTCATAAATGTGATAACCATATCATTCAGAATAGCTGTAACTTATAATAACATCATCAGATTAGAACAAATCTAATAGGTATATCTCTGTATCATACTCTCTAGAATATCAATTCTTCATTCAGACTGTCCATCGACATATTCGTGGATGAACAAAATTTATTATCATAACTGAGAATACTTTAACTACATGTAACTCAAATTACATTTCAACTGACCAGCTCACTCTGATAAAAACAACCAAGTCGATTTGAACTATCAAATAATAACATAACAAAATGCTCCTTTCTTCATGCTATTAAAACAACTCAAACACACAATCTTTCAAAATTCTCTTATCATGCTAATCAAGACCTTTACAATTGCATTACCTTAAAGAAACAAAGACATACCGATTGAATGTATTGACTTTAATTAACTTACCTGAGAAAAGAAATCCATTATACAAATTGAAGCTTGTGATTTCACCACTTATACCTTTGCCGATGTCAATTCCTTACACAAAAATTAGAGAAATTCAGATACCAGGATCACCACGTTTCTATGATTAAATCAGAAGCATAATCATAATAGACATAGTTATCACAAGCTGAAGAACACACTTTAAAGATAAGCCATGGTTGACAATTCACGAAATAAGAATGATAGAAAAACCAAAATAAAGAAATCCAAGATACGATACGTACCAGAAGTCCGAGAACATAACTAAAAAGAAGATAATAAAAATCTTGATAATTCCCAAGAGAAAGCCAGAAGAAAAACACTGCTTACTGACTCTGGACTTCCTTCATAATAGAGATAATATATTTCTCACATATATAAAACAAAACCATAATCAGTAAAAACATAAGAATAGTCTCACATAAATGTTTACCATCAATTTTATTCCAACATATCAGAATAGAAATTTAAAGAGATAAAGAAATGCCGATCATGAGCCAACCAGACCAATAGAACTTTCATTTAACATTATAGTCAGTTAACATTCTCACACGATAAGAATTTCACTAGAAAATGAACAATCACACACATATCTCTGAGGATAAAAGAATATCTAGAATACCCAAAAAATATCATCATATTCATTTCAATTGTAACTGTCACACACAGACATCTTTATTACTCAATTATCATTTCTCTAACTAATTCTGTCATCATGAACCCTGCATCATTCCATTCACTAACAAAAACCAATTCAGGAAAAATTTTAGCAAACACATACTTTAGACATCATATCTAAATAAGTCGATTAGCCGAGATTAACTTTTTCTTTAACCATGACATTGCTTAATCTAAATAATCTTTAGAACAATCTGATATCTTTCCAAAAATTTTTCCACTTTCCAAACTATTCTTATCTCTGTACGCATTACTAGTTATTTCAACACCAAACTCTTTAGTTTCACATTTATGGACTTATTCCACATGATTCTCGTGAATTTTCGTTATAAAGCAACATTGGTAAGGGGGTGAGGTCGTAAAGCCTCTAATTTGACTCTCATAAGTACACACATATGACTTTGCATTCATCATCAACATCATATCATCACAATTACATAATTCACTTCAAGCTAATTAACATACATAGTCATGTTACACAAACTTTTTCGATTATTTTATTCAAACAAGTGTACATAAATACACATTCCGTCAATTTGAGTAAATTTACTTATCGTATTCACTCAATCAAATATGTTGGGCACATAACAACATATGCATGCCAAACAAACATGGATGGGCTTATCACCATATAAACTTTCATTTCGTTCCACTTTTCACATTTCCCAACTTGTGGTTATCTCATTTTGTACATTAACATATACATATCGTGAACTTCTATTCATACCCTAGATTTTGATTGATCATAAGCATATTCAAATCATTTCAATATCATTATCAGCATTATTCAAAAATTGGTCAGTTGGAAGTTATCTCTGTCTTAACAAAATAATTTCTTCAGAGTCGGGAGATATCACACTATCACGAGTAGTAATATGGCATGTATAGCTAGACTCATATATGCTATGTTAGTCTGAGAATCTACTAAACCATAGCTCTGATACCACTAAATGTAACACCCCTTACCCGTGTTCAACGCCGGGACAGGGTTCGAGGCGTTACCGGACTTAAACATAAACATTCATACAAAGCCGGGCCATAAAATTTGGACCAAATCAAATTCATCTAATCACATGTATATCATCCCTTATACAGACTCACGAGGCCCAAAACATATGTTGGGAGTGGTTCGGGACTAAACCGAAAACTTTTGGAACTTTTACTACACTTAGAAAATTTTCATACTTTAGAGAGTCACACGCCCGTGTGGATTGGGACATGCCCTTGTCCTCAGATCGTGTAACTATCTGTTTATGACATCATGTACAATTTGGGGTCACACGGCCAAGTCACACACCTGTGTCACGGGGCTGTGTTCTTCACACTGCTGAGACACGCGGCCGTGTCTTTGCCCATTGGCCAAGGAAATGGCTATTTACCAAGCCATTTTCACCTTTATTTGCACACTCATATACAAACTTTAAATGGAACTTAACATGACACAATTAAGCTACCAACACAACCATAATCAAGGCTTAAACATATCAAAACAATTATTTATCGTTCATAACAAAACTATCCACTTGATTCATAGTCATTAAATTATTTATATCTTAAGCTACAGAACTCTAAATTAAGATCCTCTTGATTTTTCCAAAACTAGACTCAAATATCTTCCTACCATAAAATTTTTAGAATTTATGGTTTAGCCAATAAGTACAGTTAATTTTTCAATTTCGTCCTTATTCTGCTGTTTGATAGTTTCGACCTTTCTTCACTAAAGATTAATTATCTCTTAGTACGGGATTCAAATGATGTTCCTGTTTGTTTCTATTGAAATTAGACTCATTAAGAAATTAAAAATATAAATTTAAACCCCTAATTATTTTTATACAATTTTTAATTATTTTCCAAAGTCAGAACAGGGCAACCTGAAATCATTCTAACTTGTCTCATAAAAATTCAAATATCTCATAAAATGAAATTCTTTTGCTTACACCATTTGTTCTATGTAAAACTAGACTCAATAGGATTTAATTTCATAATTTATTAAACCTCTAATTTGATTTCCACAATTTTTGGTGATTTTTAAAAGTTATATTTTAGCTACTGTCAAAAACTGTTTTAATGCTAATTTTACTTTTTCATGATTCCCTTGTGCTAACTTTCATTAACATACCATCATAAACCACATCACACAATGAAATTGGCATAGGCATATGAGTAATTAATATACTTGCAATCCATTAGCCAATATACCAAAATCAAATCCTTATTCATTACAAGCCAATACATTTGGCCATATCATAATGACACATACACAAAATGACTAAGTCCCTATACATGCCATAGACTCAAAGGTTTGCGTTCTTTTACCCAACATGATAACTTGATAATGTGATAGAATCTCTGACGATCTCCAACCCAAGCTAGCTGAATAAACCTATGAGACGTGGGAAAGAAAAGAGGGTAAGCTATATAGCTTAGTAAGTCCGTATCAAAATAATAAGCGAATCATTTACATACATTTACCAATTTCATCAATATGTTCCCATGGTTACACATTAATCAATTGTAATGCTTATCTTTTAATATATAAACATAAATTTTTCATGTCTTGATTAGTCAAGTAATAAAACACTTCAGCACTTGACAAATCATTTCAACATTCACAATAAAAGTGCATATTAATTATGTATATTCATATTTCCCAATTCATATAGCTTAACATCCTTCAATGGTCCAAAACTCTTAGCTACCCATACTTTCATATCCATTTTTATTAGGCTTTTATGCCTGTCTTTCTCTCTTTTCATTATTCATTGAATCACAACATTAAAAGAATAAGCACATCGTGTCTCAATTCAATTTGGCCTAAAAGCCACACATGATTCTCAATCGAATTCAACATATATTTTTACATCATAAATATAAACCTACAATCACAAGATCATCATTGAAAATCATTCTCATAGACATAATTCATTCATTTGCATTCCTACTACATAGCAAGCTTAATGCTCATGAGTTTTCATGAGTTTTGAGTATGTACCTATACTATCTCATAACATAACCATATACTTATTCTTCTCATTGACTTACCCCTCGAGTTTTCCATCAAGTTACTCGATAATTTACCCGTTGGACACTTGGAATACCATCAGATGCATCAAAATCTCTCACTTAAGTGCCCCACATGTAGCTAATGTTACCTCATATCACATATCACATGTTGCTCGCTTTCGAGCTACTCACGGGTCTGCTCACACAAGCTGTTGATTAGGATGTAGCTACGTTGGTTGCTCACACAAGCTGTCAGGTATCCGCAACACATGCCGGACTACCCAGAACTAGTAGAACATACAAGACCAGCACTGGACCACCATAACATGTGTCACATATATCATGAAATCAGACCACAACTCATGAGCTCAGATCACATAGTTCCTAATGACATGCCTCTTGTATCCTAAACTATTTCTAAGGTTTAAATGGGATTTCCTTAATTACACGTCTTCATTGAATTTGTCCAGAGGACTAATCATATAACTCATGATAATGATTAATCACATAATTCTTCATAATGATAATAATAAAGATAATTACATTTAAACATGAAATTCCAGCTCATCATAATGTCATCAAGTATTATAAACATATTTTAGATCATATCATTGCATAGTGTATCATAAAATCTCATGGTCATTTCCGTAATACCGTACTCTATAACATTCACATTTCATTTTAATAATAAGGTACTTATTGCAATTATGTCAATCAAACATTTATACATGTACAATTAAATGCTTATTAAACATACGAACTTACCTTGATACCAAAAATGGAGAAAAAGACCTAACCGTCAAATACGCTTTTTCCCCGTTCTAGGTCCAAACCTCATTTTTTTATCTAAAATATCACATTTATCTTATTTATTAGTCACATTATTCATTGCGACCCAAAAATCATATTATGGTAAAATTACGTTTTTGCCCCCAAACTTTGTCATATTTACACTTTTGCCCTAGGCTCGTAAAATGAAATTTATTCAATTTCTTTGTCCTTTAAGCCTAGTCAAACCATTTTCATAACTATAACAGTCCACAAGTTCCACTAGAACACACTTTTACTACATATTTTATAACTTTTACAATTTAGTCCTTTTAAGCATTTTCACCGAAAATCACTTAGCAAAAGTTGTTTCTCCAACCAAAAACATGCATAATCTACGATTAAACATCAAAATGCACAAATTTCTAACATGTTTCAAACCCTATACCTTTATCATAACTCGAATAAATGGTAGAAATAGGTAAATCTTGTTACGAGGATTTAAAAAACGTAAAAATAATTAAAAACGGGGCAATAACGGACTTACAATAGAGCTTGGAAGCTTGGAAAACCTAGCCATGGTTTCTTCATGTAAAATCAGCCAAGGAAGAAGATGGACAAGAAATTTTGGCTTTTATTTTGTTTTTAATTCATTTTAATTACTAAATGACCAAAATGCCTCTAACTTAAAAATATTCTATTTCACCTATTTCATGTCCATTTTTGTCCAAAAAATTAACCAATGGTCTAATTACCATTTAAGGACCTCCAATTTAAAATTTCATAACAATTGGAAACCTCTAACATGTAGAACACAACTTTTGCAATTTTTACAATTTAGTCCTTTTGACTAAATTGAGTGCCCAAACGTCAAAATTTTTGAACAAAATTTTCACAAAATCATTTCGTGAAATTTTAGACGATAAAAATAAATTTTTCCTAGTCAAATTTTTGGTCCCGAAACCACTGTTCTGACTACGCCCGTGTGCAATTGGGATTTAGGGTTTTCAGGCTAAATTGGGTGCCACACGAGCGTGTAGCTGATTTGGGAAAATTAGTTGATTTTCACACGGTTGTGTCTCCTAGGCACACGGGCGTGTGTGCTTGGGAATTCAGGCTTGATTGTGTTTCTGTAGGTTTTGACTCTTAGCTAAGTCTCAATAAGGGTGGTCGGGACTTTGTTTCGGTTTTGACTTCGTTGTTACAACTTTATGCAAGCAACTCGTTGAGGGTTATTCAATGTTATTATTAAATTGATTCTGAATCTAGGATACTGTGTGTACACATTTCTGGATTTATTTGATTGGTGTGTGGGAGTTTGTATGTGATGCGCATTCTGTGGCTGCATGAGAATTCTATGATGGATTGTCCGATGTGAGTTTCTGTGTCCAAATAACTGTCTGGAAATTTTATTTTAATTTTGTATGCCTATCTGCGTACATACTTCTGTATAAAATTATTTGGGGTTTGGTTGAGAAGAGAAGGAAGACTGATTCTGATATGATCTGACAGTTTAAATTGCAATATATACGTACAGCGGTTTACCTTAATGCACTGTACTACACATACGTCAGCTTTGCTGTGTATTATTATTTATGTGGCTTAGTCTACATACATGGTGTGTAGGGTTGGATGGGCCTTTCGAGTTCCTATGTGGTGTGTTTGGTTGGATGAGCTTAAACGGCTCTATTGGGGTGTGATTAAGGGACAGAGAGGTGTTTTGGTTAGAGGGGTGGGTTTTCACTACTTGACTCATCCATACGCATTTGTTTCAGAGTTTTGGGTGCAAGATTATTTGTCTGTATTCTGTCTGGCTAAAAAAACTTGTGACTGGGTGTCTGTGTGTCATAGTGTGTTTGAATTATTACGTTCTATTGGGACGTTGACCTGAATTTGCCTTTTATTTCTGTATATATCTGTAAGTATGTGTCGTTATTGAACTGAGTTCTGTGATTATGCTATTAGTCACTTGTCAAATTCACACTAAGCTAATGTAGCTCACCCCCTCAGTTTCCCTATTTCAGGTCTTTCTGTATACTATTGTTGCATTTGGCACGTCGGAGGTGTCGGAAGCGTCACATTTTTAAAAAAGGGTTAATAAAGTGTTTTAGAAAAATCTAAGTTTTATGTAAACAATTTTAGACTGTAAGTACTGTTTTAAGTACTATAATTTTTTTAGGGGTTTTGTCAAATTTTCCTGCGATCACTTCGATGATCAATGTAACCTCTGGGATTCGGTCTAAACTTCTAGGTTGGGTTTTGAGGCATTACATTTAGTGGTATCAAAGCCAGGTTTGCTAAAAATCGACCTATGTTTTTACGTATCTGTGTGCGTATGTGGTCGTTGGTTTAAAGAAAAAAAGAAATTGAGAAACTTTACCATAGTAACTTAAAATGATTTGTATTTTGGAATAAGCTTTTGCGAAAATGAGATGTTCGAGACTCCGATGTCGGTCCATGTGAACTTGAGAAAAAGTAAGATTAGTTCTGTAATTTTAGAATCGTAACGTTTCTGTGTGTGAAACATAAACAAGTGTCTACTTCAGTGGTTAAGTGATTTGAGTGTGTGTTTGAGGTCTTAAGTTTAGTATGGTACTGTTCGAGTTTAGAGTGCGTAGTGAGAGTGTAGTGGTAGATGCTGGATTACACGACTGTTCTGTTAGTTGGAAATCTCGGAGATGAAATTTCTTTAAGGATGGAAGAGTTGTAACGCCCTTGATTTTGGGGTTAAAAGTTTTGAGATTTGTGATTAGGGTCTGTGTGTAGCTCGACCAATTATGTGTGTTTTCGCATTTTAGTTTCAGAATAGGCCTGTTGGTCTGGTGGTTGGTTGTGCGCTAGTTTGTCTCTAGGTCCTTGGTTCGAATCCTTTTGTGTACATTCTGGGGAAAATTTTTTAGTTAGATATGGTTTTTAAGTAGAGTAGATTCTGTTATTATTTTATTTCAAGTTTATTATTTTATTTTAGTTGGGGGAGAGAGAAAAAAAGGGTGGGGACCCCAATTGTATTACACGTTCCCACATCTCTTTGTTTTTTTTTTTAGTTTTTTTTTATTATTTCCATTTTCTCTCTTTTCCAAATTTTGTTTTGTTATTTATTTTTTGGTGCGTTGATCTTTCATTTGGAGTCTTCAAGCATTTTTGTTAGAGGAATTATTTGCTAAGGCGTCAGATGTGAATCAGATTTGTGGGTTTTAAGTGTCAGTCATTTTGGGCATTTTGATCACAAATTAAGGTGTGGGTTCTGAACTTTCCTTGTTGTTATTGAAACACTTAATTGATTCTGGGTAATTTGACGAATGAGTGTGTTCTGAACGGTATAACTCGGTATCGACTTGTTTTGAAATTTGGCAACTCTTTTTTGAGTGATTTGTTAATTGAGCAATTGAGGTTTGTATTTGCTTCAAATAGCTTGAATTAGATTTATTGTGGTGTTTCTTGAAATACTTTGATTAGGGGTTTTTTTAGTGATCAAAAAATGAGACCTTCAGTCAATTTTGGTGTGGTTTCGTGACCACACGGGTGGCCATACTGGGGTCTGCCCCAACATGAGCTGTTCACATGGCCGTGTACAATTGGAATTTAGGGTTTCTGGGCTAAATTGGGTGCCACACGGCCTGGCCACATGGCCGTGTGGCTAATTTAGGAAAATTAGTCGATTTTCACATGGCTGTGTTCTCTGGCACACGGGCGTGTATGTTTGGGAAGTAAGGATTTGGTGATTTGGTGCCGCATAGCCTGGCCAAGCGGCCGTGTGACTAGTTTGGGGATTTAGGGATTCCACATGGGCGTGTGTTTTAGACACATGGTCGTGTTTGCTGGGCACACAGGTGTGTGAGAACCTCACTTAGTTGTGTCTACCCTTTACTCCATTTTAGCACAAACAGACAGAGAGTTACAGGGCCGGATCGCATGGTCATGTCCCTAGGTCACACGGGTGTGTGCCTCCTTCCACATAGGAGTGTGCCTTTCCACATGAGCGTGTTGACCCCCCACATGGTCGGAGCACATGGGCATGTGTGTTTCGGAATTAGGGATTTAGTCGTTTGGTGTCACACGGCCTGGCCACTTGGCTGTATGGCTAATTTGGGGATTTAAGGATTCCACACGGGCCCGTGAGATCCTCACACGGCCGTGTCTGCCTTGTACTCCATTTTAGCACAAACGGACATAGAGTTACAAGGCCGAATCACATGGCCATGTCCTTAGGTCACACAGGCGCATGTCTCCTTCCACACGGGCATGTGCCCCACCACATGGGCGTGTTGACCACCCACACAGCCTAGGCATTTCCACACAACCAGAGCACATGGCAGTGTGGCCCTTTCTCGCTAATTTTTTATCTGTGTCGATTTTAGGCTTGATTGTGTTTCTATGTCCGACTATTAGCTAAGTCTCAGTAAGGGTGGCCGGGACTTTGTTTCTTTTTTGACTTTTGTTTTTCATTGTTTCAGCTTTATGTAAGCAACTCGTTTAGGATAATTCGATGTTATTATGAAATTGATTCTAATTTTGAGATAGTGTGTGTACACATTTTTGAATTTGTTTAATTGGTGTACGGGAGTTTGTGTGTGATGCGCATTCTGTGGCTGCACGAGAATTTTGTGATTGATTGTTTAGATGTGAGTTTCTGTGTCCAAGTAATTGTTTGGAAATTTTGTATTTTAATTTCGTACTCCTGTCTGCATACATATTTCTGCACACTACAGGAAATTACGCTTTTAGCGGTGCTTTTAGTGGCATTTGGACCAAAAACGCCATAAAAGTTATATATTAGTGGCGCTAATCAAAAAATGCCGCAAAAGGTTAGAGCTATGGCGACGTTTATGAGAAAAACACTACAAAAGGTCTAGTAGTAGCGGCATTTATGGAAAAACGCCGTGAAAAGTCAAGCATTAAACGCCACAAAAAATCATTTTATTTTAAAAAAAACGGCGCCGTTTTGCTCCCTATATTCTCATCCATCATCCAAGTGGCCATCATACCTATAAAAAAGTCAAGCATTAGCGGTGCTTATGAGGAAAACACCGTAAAAGGTAAGCAATAGCGGCATTTTTCTAGTAAACGCCACAAAAGGTAAGCAATACTAGCGTTTTTTCACAAACGTCGCGAATAAGTAGTTAATTTTAACGAAACAACGCCGTTTTATTATGGTTTTAGTTAATTTTAGTAACAAAAATTTTAAATAATGGTTTTAGGTTTTTTATTACAGAAAATGTTTAGATTTGTTATCTTAATTTAATTTCACATAATATTTTTTTACTAATATAATATTAATGAGTTTAAAATTAATAATATTGTTAACGGTTGATGTTATCGTGAATTTTTATTATGAGAAAATAATGTAACTATCTTTATCGTAATAATATTATCAACAAAAAGCTCATCCCATTATTTTAACGACAAAAGTTAAAAATACTATCAATTTACTCTTATTAATAACATTATAAAATTATGTTAAATTAAAATTTTAATTTAAAGATATTAAAATTATGCAAAATTATATTAATTTTAATTTAATTATATTAAATTATGCAAAATTATGCAAGATATTAAATTATTTATTTAAAATTTATATTAATTAAAATAAAATTTATTTTTAATTTAATATTTAAAATCTTCGAAAAATTAATGACACATAGAAAAAATTTGAAAGTAAAAACATAGAAAAATATATGTTAAAATGGAAAAATTAAAATACTAATATTTAAAATAATTTTAAAAGAGATAATTTTAATTTTAATATATTATAACGATCATTATAGTTTAAATTATTTAAGAGATAGTAGATAAACTTTATATATATTTAAATTAAGAAAATTGTAAAAAATTCAAGCATTAGCGGTGTTTATGAGAAAAACGCCACAAAAGGTAAGCATTAGCGGTGTTTATGAGAAAAACACTACAAAAGGTAAGCAATAACAAACGCCGCGAATAGGTAGTTAACGAAACGACACCATTTTAGTTATGGTTTTAGTTAATTCACTCACGATTTTCCAATTAGTGGAGTTTTTTATATACTCTTTTTTTTCTTTTTTGTAAGTTAATTCACTCATGATTTTCCAATTAGTGGAATTTCTGCACTTTCTTTTTCTGGAACTTGAAAAATGAATGACCTTGTGGTCATGCATATATGTTCTTATTTGAAATTGTCACTTGATTGATAAGTTTTTTAATGTTAGAAATAGGGAGAGAAGTTGAAAAACTTGAATATTTGAAATATAGGTTTCCTTCTACTTTCATTTTCTTTTAGTTTCTTTTTTACTTAAATTTCCTTTTTAGGTATTTTTTGCCATGTATGGGATCTTGTGATAATGTATTTCATTTTGGTTGTTCTAATCTAATATGGAAAGCTTCTTAAATTTCGAGGCATGCATATTGAAAAGAATGTTTGCGAGAACATCATTGGGTCAACTTTTGAATGTCGATAGAAAATCAAAAGACAATCTTCAGAGTTGACTTGATCTAGTTGACATGAGAATTCGGTGTGATCTTCATCCCCAAGTACTTCCGAATGGGAAATGTCGGTTGTCGCCTTCTATTTTTGCAATGTCGAAGAAAGAAAAAGAAGTGTTCTGCACGGTTTTGAAAGATATAAAGGTCCCAGATATGTATGCATCAAATATATCTCAATGTGTGAGTCTTAAAGATCAAAGACTATATTCCCTAAAATCACATGATTATCACATCTTGATGCAAGATTTACTACCAGTTGCTTTACGGTGTTGTATGTCAAAAAAGGTCACGTCTTGTATAATTGAACTATCCAATATAATGAAAGCTATTAGTGGCAAAGTTTTGAATGTTGAAGAACTTGAGATAGTACAAGATCAAGCTGCCTTTACTTTATGCAATTTGGAGAAGATCTTTCCACCTTTCTTCTTCACTATTATGGTGCACTTGCTAATCCATCTCCCTCATGAAGCAAAACTTGGTGGATCAGTTTTCTATCGGTGGATTTATCTTATAGAGAGGTGCTAATTTATGAAACACCCCAAACCCGATCTAGACGTTATGGTCGAATCTGGCGATATCACATGATAGGGTGTTTGAAAACTAAGTTTCTACGATAAGTCCATTTCCGTTTAATTACTTTCTAATATCTTATTAATTCCAAAATCCTTACTCATTTAATTGATTGTTTTAAATATAATTCGCTGCGGAAGCTTTTAAATCCGTTTTGAGTAAATCATGTGTTTAGAGAAAACTTTGCCTTTTTGAAAACCAAGTTTTCCTACGTCTAGTAGTTATAAATCCATAAAAATAAATAAAAACCAAATTTAAGCAAAAGTCCCAAAAAGTACCCAAATAACATCCAAATAAACCACGGTAAATAAAACCATAAATTATAAATCGTAAAAGTCCAAAAACTGTGGTCACCATCGAGTCCTCCGCCGCCCGATCTGTCTAGGACTGGGGATTACCTATACACATTAAACAGAGAGGGGTGAGTTTACATAAACTCAATGTGTAATCCCACAGAAAATAAACAACAGTAAACACAGTGCACAGTAAAAAAGTCTTGGGCCTAAGCGCCTTTCAGTATCAATATCAGTATCAGTATGCATAAGGGCCTTAGCCCATCACAGTATCAGTAATAGATATACAGTCTTCAGTAACCAAGTCCTACCCAACCAGCCTCTACACACCATCTTCATCCAACCTTACACTCCAAGTGGGGATTAAATCAACCCACCCATCCCTACACTCTAGGTAGTACTGAGTACGGCACAAAATAGTAGTTTGCAGCTGAGCTGCCAGTATATTAGGCTTAAAAGCCTTTCAGTACACTTCCTCCAAACAAAATCAACCCAACCCCATGCAATGCAACATACATTACATGGCATGCTATCTCATGGTATCAATATATATAATCAGTAAATGTATACATGCATACAATCATCATACTCAATATATATCCATCAATTAGTCAGTTCACACAATTAGGGGTCTAAGTAATACTTACCGACCCTACAGTAGGTTCATAGTCGACTTGGGTGGCCCGTGTAACCTTGGCAATCAATTCAGTGAAAATGGTCTCACACGCCCATGTGGCCTGCCTGTGTGGGCCCACACACTCGTGTGGCCCACACGACCCAAATTTGCCTTGGTCGTGTGGATTAAAAGGCCTAGCCCAAAATCCCACACTCCCGTATGGTGTACCTGTGTATACCCACACACCTATGTGGCCCACATAGCCCAAATCAATCCAGTCGGTGTGTCACACATGACCTGCCTGGCCATCACACTGCTGTGTCATGCGCGCACGGCCTGGCCTCATCAAACACATGCCTGTGTTAGGGCACAAGCCTATATGGGCGCCTGTGTGGCAATGACAGTAGGGTTTTTGGCTTTCATCGAAACCCAATTTTCTACATTTTCGGGTACACACCTGGTACATTTTCGATGCTTCTGCAACTATGAGCACTTCAGAACCAAAAGTCATCCAAAAAGCTTCTGAATTAATTGCTTAAAATTATAACTAAATCGATCGCAAATGAGTTATTCAGTACACTAAACAACCAAACCTTAATCGATCGCAAATGAGTTATTCAGTACACTAAACAACCAAACCTTACCTTTAATCAAACAATGGTACTTCCACACCATTAATTCCCCGACGAATGATTTTGAGCCTCTGAATTTTTCCCTAATCAAAACCTTAAGATAGCGGCAACACTAACTACAAAACCTTAAGATAGCGGCAAAAAAGTTACTTACCGAACGAGCATAAACAACGTCGAACAAAAAAAAAGACAGTTGCAAAACTGGAAAAGAGAGGAAGAAACTAGAGAAAAACTTGGCAGAGAAGACTGAGAAATTTTTTTTTGAAACGTCAGAACTGAGAAAGGAAACCTAATTTTTTTTTAAAAAAAGATAAAAATAAAAACAAACTAAAATTTGATAACTACCCCCACATCCCTTAGTTATCTCAATTAACCACCCACTAGCATCCACTACTTAGAATTTCAGTTTAACTTGAACTCCACCACACGCCTCAAGCAAAAACAATTCCCTTGTCCGCGTAGGGATTTGAACACAGAACTTCCAACCAACTAACACTCCATTTAACCACCAGACCAGCAGGCCTATTCTGATATGAAATTACAAATAATTAAATATAAGCCCACTGCTCAAGTATCAGGCTTAACTTAGAAAAAAATATCAAAATATGCCAAATGCAAGGTTTGAACTTGGGACCTCACACACACCTAGAACACTTAACCAGTGAAGCAGATATAGATTTGTGTCACATTTGAACAAAACAAAAATAAAATTTTAGGGCGTTACAGTTTATTTGTAAAGTTTTTCATTCATTCATGATTATACCTTTAGTTACAACTTTTGATAATGTTGTATATCGTGTTTAGGTTCTTATGAAAATTGAAGTCTTATCGTCGTAATAAGCATTATCTAGAAGGATCAATTGCTGAAGGTTACTTGGTAGAGGAGTGTATGACTTTCTGTTCTAGATATTTAGAAGATGTTGAAACAAGACTGAATAGACCAAGTAGAAATGCTGGGCTCACTGATCATAACTTAGCCGAAACTTATTTATTTTGAAGTTATGGAGAACCAATCGGTAAAGTTGAAATTGCACACTTAGATGATAGATCTTGGGTACAAGCACATCGATATGTTCCTTTTCACCACGATTCAATTGGACCATTACACAAATAAGTTTTAGAATTTGATAAATATTCATCTTTTTAATTTGTTTATCTTCTAACCAAGTAATCCACTTTTTAACATAGTGCGTACAAACAAGTCTTGAGATCTCGTTCACGCTCCTAAAGATTACAACATCGAGAGATTCATAAGTTATTCACAGAATCTTTTCATGAATGGTTAGGACAAATAGTATGCAACTGAAGCTTTCATTGAAAAATAATAATGTTTTCTCATAACATTTATAATTAATTAATTTACTTTTAATTCAATAGGTTTGGAGTGGAAAGGACGTCAATGACGAAGTTAAATGGCTTTCCCAAGGTCTGAATAGAGTAGTAAAAAGATATAGTGCCTTTCTAATCAATGGATTCAGGTTTCATACAAAATCTCGTGAAGGATTGATAATGACTCAAAGTTGTGGAATAGTTGTTAATTCTTCAATTACAAGTTATGCTAGTGCTAGGGATAGTAATCCTATTGAGGGAAATATGGAGTATTACAGACTTCTTACTAACATTATTGAGTTAGATTACTATGGCAAACGAAAGGTGGTCTTATTTCAATGTGATTGGGCTGATGTTAATACTGCTCACAGAATTAAAGGAAGATCAATTTGGTTTTACAATGGTGAACTTCTCTCGATTAATTGACACAGGACAAAAATTGATAGATGAGTCGTATGTATTTTCTTCTCAAGTGAAACAAGTTTTTTATTCAAAAGATCCAACTGATGAGGGTTGGTATGTTGTACTCTGTAACACCACTAGAGACTTGTTTGACATAGGAAATGGAAGTAGAGATGACATCAACGAAAAATCAAAAACTTTGCCTTTTCTAGAACAAAACTTAAATGAAAATATCCTTAGCACTAGCACACAATTCTAATGGGTTCACCAGGATGTCGATGAAGATATTTACGAATTATGATGCAGTAAGATTTTATGATTTTTTAAATATATATCATATTATAATTTAAATATTGATCTTGTTAAATATTTCAACTATTTTAAGAATTTATGTACTATAATTGTTGTAATTAGTTACTAAAATTTCAACTATTTTATGTGTATTGCAGATAAAATGCCTAGGAGAAGATCGTGAGATTTAAGAAACAAATAGTGAACAACAAATTGCTATTTAATTTTTGAATGTTCTAAATACAGCTAATGAACCTACAAAAATTCAAAGTAATGTTAACATTAATTTACATGTGTGTTGACTTTTATTATTGATTTCTATTTCAAATTCTTATATTATAATATAACATTTTTCAGCTAAAAGTGGTGGGACGGGTAAAACTCGAGAACGTACGCTACTAAAAGATTTATACGAGTGCCAAAGTAGCTAGAAACAGTCTTGGTCAGCCTGTTGGATTAGAAGCTCGACTTTTAGCAGGGTACTTGGGCATCATAGCATGAAATGTAAATCAGTTGCCTATCAACTACGAGTCATGGCATCATATGCTTGATGGTAACAAAAATCCAACTCTCTATAATATTAAGGTAATAACATGAATGTAATTTATAATACTTTGGTTTAAATTTCATTTATATTTACTTTCTAAACTTGTGTTTTTTGCAGGAGAGATTTTCTTTAGAGGTCTCGAATAATTATGTCAAGAAGGCATTAGGAAAAAAATAGAGAGACCATAAAAGTGATTTAAAGAAGGAATATTTTAAGAAAAATATAAGCCTCAAAGAGAACTTGCAAAATGTCCCACCGAGAATGTTGAGGTACCAATGGGAAGATGCAGTTAGATTTTGGAATTCAAGGAAATGAGAGGTATTACATACTTCCAAAATCTTATAATTATTTTTGTTTATACTATTTCCTATATACGTAATAATAATTTCATAATGTAGGATCATGAGCGAGTTGGAACTACAAGTAGGCAAAAACATAAATTCACGCACACAGCTGGGTCGAAAAGTTTTGCTTGTGTAGCTGAGGCCGAGGCATTTTGAATTTATTAATTGTGTCAAATATTAATTACTTTCTATTAAATAATATTTTTACTACTATATTATAGGAATTGTCGTCTAGTCAAAAAGTTGGATGCCTTCAGCTTTTTGACATTACACATAAGAAGAAAGATGGATCTCCTGTGACTTCTAAAGCTACAAAAATTATGGTATATTTACTTAATAAAATTTGAATTATTTTAAATATTTATAATTTTTAATTATAATGGTTTAATTTGTCGTTCGTAATGCAAATAATGCTAAGTTATGTTGCATTTTTTTACTATATATTTTATTTCTAACTCTTTGATTGATTTATTAGGAGAAACTAAATGATAAAAAGGCATAATACAAAGCGATTGTGTAACACCCCCATGCCCGAGACCATCGCCGGAGTCGAGCTTGAGGGGTTACCGAACATAATTTATCAAATTAAGAACTTTAAATCATTTGTTTCTACATTCACAGCTTTCTAGGTACTCGCGTCACAGTTACAAGAAAACTCATATCTCGAGTTACGAAACTCGAAATCAAGATCCGTAAATTTTTCATGAATGTAGACTCATATGTCTATTTACTAATTTTTTTATCGAATTTTTGGTTGGGCCAATTAGTACAGTTTATTAATTAAAATCTCCCCTGTTTCAGGGTTCGACTGCTCTGACCTCTGTGTATTAGGAATAAAATATCTCTCTATAAAGAATTTCAATGACTATGAGGTTTGTTTATCTTAAAACTAGACTCAATAAGGAATCTTTACATATAAAGTAAAACTAATAATTATTTTTTTAAAATTTATTATGAATTTTTAAAGTCAGGACAAGGAATCCAGAAATCACTCTGGCCCTGTTTCACAAAAGTTTAAATATCTCATAAAATATAATTTATATGCCTGTTTTGTTCAATCCACATGAAAATAGACTCATTAAGCTTCAATTTAATAACTTAATCATCATTTAGTTCCACTTATACTATTTTTAGTGATTTTTCAAATTCATGTCATTGCTGCAGCAATATTCTGCTTTTAAGGCAAGTTTCATCTTTCCATGAATTTTATGAACTAGATAACCTATTAAACTTCCATGATATCAAACATGATCTAAATTAGCCATCACCATGACTTATCAATATCAAACATTTTCTCAACCAAACATGGCCATATCATAAAATTATTTACACAAAATAGGTATATTGCTATACATGCCATACTTAAGTAGTTGTACAAGCCATTTACCAAGATAAAAGTCCTTTGGATAGTGTGATCGAACTTTCGACCTGTCCCGATTCCTGAGCCGGCTTGTTCAAAACTACAGTGAATGAAAAGGAAGGAGTAAGCATAAATACTTAGTAAGTTCATATGCAAATAACAAGTAACATAACAATACAATCATACCAAACAACCTTAACATGGTATCACCAAAACATTTATCACATTTCTAAATATCATTCATCATCTTACGATCTTATTGTTGTTGTATCTTTTTTCCAACGCGAGGGTTAAGAACATACCTGTCCAAAGTGTCCATTTCACAACACTTACCCAAAACGTCACTTATATCTTAAGTGCTCTTCCATTAAACTAGAAATTTCACCTGTTGAACACATAGGAATATAACTCGGATACATGGATAATTTGCACATAAGTGCCACATATGTAATCAAGAAATCATGTAACCCGCCCCTAAGTGAACTTGGACTCAACTCAACGAGCTCGGGCGTTCGCATCCATCAATGAACTCGGACTCAACTCAACGAGTTCGGATACCTAGTTACATCTCACGAACTCGGACTCAACTCAACGAGTTCGGACATTTGCATCCATAAGTGAACTCGGACTCAACTCAACGAGTTCGGATGCTCAACCATCCTAGTGACATGTCACTTGTATCCTAATCTATTCCTAAGGTTGAAACGGGCTTTTTCCATCGATCCCACATTTGCCGCCTTCCATGGAATATCGGAACCGATACTCGGTAGCAATTCATATTTATCAAGTGGTAAACATAATTTGCATATTACTCAACATTAACCATAAAGCATAATATTTCACGATTAAAAATCAGCATATCATATAATTAACATCAATAACTTAAAAATAACAATTATGCTGCATTATTTACACATGAACTTACCCTGGTACCAAAATATAAAGATTTTGCAATTTAGTCCACAATCTTTTCTTTTCCTCGATCGCGACTTGAATCTCGTTTCTCTTGATCTATAATACCAAATTAATATTATTTAATATATATATATTCATCAAAACAGCATTTAATACGAACTTTGGAAAATTACACTTTTGCCCCTAAACTTTTGCATAATTACACTTTTGCCCCTAGGCTCGGGAATTAAACTTTATTCCTTATTCTTATGTTTTATAACATGCTGATCACTTTTCCCTTCTATGGAAACATCAAATTCTCACTCTAACATATACTTGTGACTACTAGGTATTTTTGCCGATTAAGCCCTTTTACTCGCTTTTCACTCAAAACCGAGTAGCACAAGTTGTCTAACATAATTTAAAACCCCATATTCTATCATAAAACATCAAAATACACAAATTTCACCTATGGGTATTTTTCCAAATATAAACCCTAGGTTGAATTATTGCTAGCATAAGCTTAATCGAGCTTCCGGATTCCAAAACGTAAAGAACATTAAAAGCGGGCTTGGAATCACTTACTATGGAGCTTGAAAGTTGAAGAAACCCGAGCTATGGAGAGAGGAGAATTCGCAGCAACTAAGGAGGATGATGACCAATTTTGTGTTATTTTTCCCATTTTATTTCATTTAATATCCAAATGACCAAAATGCCCTCCTTACTAAACTTTCAAAAATTCCTTCCATGTCCTAATTTTGTCCATGAACTTAAAATTGGTCAAATTGCTATTTAAGACCTCCTAATTAATATTTCAATGTAATTTCATACTAAAAACTTCTAGAATGCAAATTTTCCAACTTATTCAATTTAGTCCTTACTTTTAATTTAAGCACTTTAGGCATAGAATTTCATCACGAAATTTTCACACAATCATGCAATCATATCATAATCATCAAAATAATTATAAAATAATTATTTCTATCTCAGATTTGTGGTCACGAAACCACTATTTCGATTAAGCCCTAATTCAGGATATTACAACTCTCCCCCTCTTTTAAGGATTTTCGTCCTCGAAAATCTTACCGGTAAACAAGTGTGGGTATTGGTTTCTCATAGTTTCTTCAGGTTCCCATGTAGTATCTTCTACTCCATGCTTTTGCCACAACACTTTCACAAGTGCAACACTTTTATTTCTTAGTTGTTTGACTTCTCGAGCTAAAATCTTAATCGGTTCTTCTTCATAAGTCATATCCGGTCATAGTTAAATTTCTGTCGGTGAAATTATATGTGAAGGATCTGAACAATATCGATGTAACATAGATACGTGAAACACATCATGAATCTTCTCTAATTCAGGTGGTAACGCTAGCCGATATGCTACCGGTCCAACTTTTTCAATTATTTCGTACGTTCCAATAAAACGCGGACTTAACTTGCCCTTTCGTCCAAATCTAAGGACTTTCTTCCATGGAGACACTTTTAAAAATACCTTATCACCAACTTGAAACTCCATTTCCTTTCGTTTCAAATCCGCATAAGATTTCTGTCTATCTGAAGCAGCTTTTAAACAATCTCGAATCACTTTCACCTTTTCTTCGGTTTCTTTTATTAAATCAACTCCATAAATCTGATTTTCCTTGAGTTCAGTCCAATACAATGGCGTCCGACATTTACGACCATATAATGCTTCATAAGGTGCCATCTTCAAACTTGTCGATAACTATTATTATAAGCAAATTCTACCAACGGTAAATACTTTTCCCAACTACCTTGAAATTCCAATACACAACATCGAGCATGTCTTCAAGAATCAATTACTCTCTCGATTGTCCATCGGTTTGTGGATGAAAGGCAGTGCTGAAATTTAACTTTGTACCTAATGCTTCTTGTAACTTTTGCCAAAACCGTAAGGTAAACCTCGGATCTTCATCCGAAATGATTGACAGAGGTATCCCATGAAGTCTAACAATCTCTCGGATATACAATTCAGCCAACTTATTAAGAGAATAATTTGTACGTACCGGAATAAAATGAGCCAATTTAGTCAGTCAGTCAACTATTGCCCATATGGCATATTTCTTCCCTGGAGTTAACGGCAACCCCGATATAAAATCCATAGTAATCCGATCCCATTTCCATTCAGAACCATAATAGGTGGAGTAATCCCAAGGTACTTGGTGTTCACTTTCACTTGTTGACAAACTAAGCACTTTGATACAAACTCGAAATATCACTTTTCATTCCGCTCCACCAAGACATTTTCTTCAAGTCATTATACATCTTCGTCTTGCTTGATGAACCGCTAAACAACCATTATGTGCTTCATGCAAAATCTTTTGAATCAACTCATCATTTTTCGATACACAAATTCGATTTTAAAAATCAAACAACCATCGAACCGATTCAAATCGATCCGTGACGACTTCACAATTATTTTCTTTTGGCCAAAAATCTTGATCATTTTTCCGAGCTTCGAAATCTCTTGTAAAAACATCGGTCTTGCTCTTAACTCGCTATAATCAAACCGTCATCTGAAATTTTCAACTGAGTGTTCATAACTCTCAAAGCAAACAATAACTTTCTGCTTAAAGCATCAGCAACCTCATTCGCTTTTCTCGGATGATAATCAATAACAAGCTCATAATCTTTCAATAACTCCAACCATCTACGCTGTCTCAAATTCAAGTCTTTTTGTGACATCAAGTATTTAAGACTTTTGTGATCGGTATATACTTGGCACTTTTCACCATACAAATAATGTCACCAAATCTTCAAAGCAAATACCACCGCAGCCAATTCCAAATCATGAGTAGGATAATTCCTCTCATGAGGTTTTAACTGCCTCGAAGCATAAGCCACCACTTTTCCTTCTTGCATGAGTACACACCCCAAACCATTTAGAGAAGCATCACTATACACCACAACTTCTTTACCTGATTCGGGTTGTACTAACACTGTTGCTTCAGTTAATAACTTTTTCAATTCTTTGAAACTCTGTTGACATTCTTCCGTCCATTCAAATTTAACATCCTTTTGGAGTAGTCTAGTCATAGGAGCAGCAATTATAGAAAAGCCATTTACAAACCGCCGATAATACCCAGCTAGCCCCAAGAAACTTCTAACTTCAGTTACGTTTTTCGGTGGTTTCCAATCAACAATGGCTGAAATCTTACTAGGATCAACCCGTATACCATCACCTGAAACAATATGACCCAAAAATCCAACTTCCTGGAGCCAAAATTCACTTTTACTAAACTTAGCATACAGCTGCTTATCTCTCAAAGTTTGCAAAACTATCCTTAAATGCTCAGCATGCTCTGTCTCATCTTTTGAATAAATTAAAATATCATCTATAAACACCACAACAAATCTGTCCAAGTATGGCTGAAATATGCGATTCATTAAATCCATAAACA